>NC_090938.1:752686773-753886773 GCF_040938575.1 Ambystoma mexicanum | reverse complement strand
GTTGGTATGAGAACAGTTATACCGAATGGTGTCATAGTATCTCTGTGTTCTAATTGAGTGATGGTGTAAGGAGAGAGTAAGCATGGTGGTGTGCTATGATGTGATATAAGCTTTCTGAACATTCTCTGCATTTCAGACCATACTATATATGTCACGCATTTCTATCACCTTCGTGCACCCCAGATGGCTCCATACCCTCGGCTCGCTCGAGCAACGTATAACATTTCTTCTATCCATATAGACTCGATCCATATTCTTCATTCATTCTGTCTGTGTTATGTATTCAGCATCTCTACGCTCATCACCTCTATGCACTCAACCCCTCCTACGCACTCAATCCACTCCCCCGCACTCGATCCACTCCCCTGTACTCAATCCACTCCCCTGTACTCAATCCACTCACCCGCACTCAATCCTCTCTCCGCACTCATCGGCTTTGTGTACTCATCGGCTTTATGCACACTTGATTTCACTCATTCAACACCAATAAGGTAATTCGCTGATATGCAGTAATCCTGTTCTATATATTCATCTGCTCTCTACAATCATACGCCCCATACACTCACCCGCCCCATACACTCATCAGTTCTATACACTCATTTGTCCTATACATTCGCCAGGGCTGTACATTTGTCTGCACCAGTGATCAGCACATTCTCTGCATTTCTGTATTCATCCGCTCTCCACACTCCTGTGCTCTGCATACTCATCCGCTCTATATACTCATCTGTTCCATACGTTAATACGGTTTACTCTCTACCGTTCTGCCCGTTCCTCAGTTTTGCGCGCTCCTGTGTTTTACTCGATTCTCTGTTATTTACGCACTCATCTGTTCTACACGCTCGTCTGTTCTATACACCCAACCATTCTACACACTTATCCACTTATTTTGATCGTCTATTCTATACCCTCATCCGATCTGTTCACTCATTTGATTTATATACTCGTTTGAACTGTATAGTTATCTGTTCTTCCACTCATGCATTCTTCCATTCAGCGCATTAATCTGTTCCACAGGCTTCATCAGTTTTATCTATTGCATCCACGCAATTCACTTGAGTCACTCCTTGTGCATTAAGTCCATTTCACAGAGTTTTAAATCTCTTTACTGTTTCCGTATGGTTATTCTTATTAACCAATTCCCCACTTTTTCTCGTTTAATTCTGTTTGTCCTTCTAGCTTTTATTATGGGTTATTGGCTGTCCATTTCTTGCATCAGGTAGTTTATTGGATTGGTGTCATTGAGATGCTGTTGGTCTATTGGGTTAGTTTGATAGGGGTTGGTTTTAGGGGAAGAGCCAGGTTTTCAGCAGTTTGCAGAAAGACATTAAATCCTCAGTTAGGCGGATGTGGGGTAGGAGTGAGTTCCACAGCATGGGGGCCAAGGCTGAGAATGACGATCCGCCTAACCTGACTGAGTTTGTTTTAGGAATGACTAGAAGACCAGCTGAGCTTGGTCTTAGAGTGCGTGGGGGGTGATAGGGTTTTAGCTTAGGGTTTTAGCTTGTCTTGAAGATATTGAGGTCCGGTTTTATGACAGACGTAACTAGGATTAACTAAATCTACACCATCATTCAGGCATGGATGGCCCTTCGTGGCCTCTGCCTGAATGATAGGACAGATTCTTCTAGTTGGTTCACAGACTAACATACAGAAACTCAACCCTAAATTCTGTAGCATTTGCATGGACGGGAATAACATACCCATTGACAAAGATGTAAAAACCCCAGGTTTCTATTTCGATACAAACTCTAAATTTACCAAACAAGTAAATATGACTGCCTCAGCCACCGCCTACACAGGGAAGCTGATCAGGGCATGTAGACAACTGTTATCATCCAACAGTTGCCTTACATTAGCCATAGCACTTCTACAAGCCAAACTCCACTAATGTAACGGTCTATACCTAGGGGCCAACAAGGCCACCCAGAATAAAATACTGAAAAACAATGCTCTGAGAGCTGCCTGAAACATACCCAGAAGAGCACATATCAACAACCAGAAAACTATGCAAATCGCTCTCCATACAAGATAAAATTAACCTGAAAACACTCTGCCTCACCTACAAAGCACTGAACCATAGAGCCCCACCCTACTTGACTGACACATTCACCAAAGTAGCCATACTGCCCCTTGTGGACCTATCGGAGGCCTTTGATTTGGTCGACCACAAGATACTCTGCAACCATCTTGCTTCAGATACCCACTTCTCGAGCTCAGCTATTAAATGGATTCAATCATTCCTTGACAATAGGACCATGAGGGTCTTCTCAAGCAGCAGCCAATCCCATTCCCATCACCTGTGGCATACCACAAGGCTCATGTGTCCTACACACATCCACTCCACCCCTAATACTAACCTCTCCTGCTCTACTCTTGCTTGCATTACTCAAATGCCATGTACACCTTGTTCTCCATGCATTAAGCATCACTCTGATCTGCACTATGCAACCTTTTGTATTGTATCTCATTTGCATATGTAATATATGACGTATATACCATGTAATGATCCGTTTTTGTAACCAATCTCCTAGCACCCAGATACCTATGGGTCAGGTGCCCTCTACAAATAAAAATAAACAAACAGACACTAGTTGCACTGTGTCCAGGTTAAATTATACTCGACCCAATTAGAACTAGTAATTGGACATACCCACCTTCCGGATCTCACTCATCCGAAACTAGCAAGGCAAAAACAATCGGACACTGCAATTTACAGTTAGTCCTGTTTCCAGAGAGCAGGTACAACTTGGCATAGACCACCAACATTATGGCCTGGGAGTGGGAGATATCTGGACAAAGACAGACCAGTGTGGTCAGTCATGTTAAAGCGACAGATTTATTTAAACTAATCAGGCAAATCTAAGAACACTGCCTCTGTGCCCTTACCTTAACCACATGATGGTCTTTATGCCTAGGTAGGTGGCCCAACAGCAGCCTTCAAACAGATTCAGCAGTTGCTGCAGAAGCAAAATGAGCTTCAGACTGGCAACAGGACAAGATCGGATTTGCTCTGTCTTTCCAAGTCACCAATACAGAGAGAAAAGCAGCAGCGGGCATGCAGTTTAGCCTCAGACCGTCAATTCATGTACCCCAAACTCCTCACACTGTCCATTCATGTACCCCAAGCACCTCACACTGTCCATTCATGTACCTCAAGTGTCTCACGCTGTCTATTCATGTGCCCCAAGCTCCTCACACTGTCCATTCATGTGCCCCCAAGCTCCTCACACTGTCCATTCATGTGTCCCAAGTGCCTCACACTGTCCATTCATGTACCGTAAGTGCCTCACACTGTCCATTCATGTACCCCAAATGCCTCACACTGTCCATTCATGTGTTCCAAGCGCCTCACACTGTCCATTCATGTACCGTAAGTGCTTCACACTGTCCATTCATGTACCCCAAATGCCTCACACTGTCCATTCATGTGCCTCATTCATGTGCCCCAAGCAATTCACACTGTCCATTCATGTGCCCCAAGCTTGCTAAATGGAATAAAAACAGCTTTACTAATAAGCCTTCCCTTCTTCTTCCGAGTGCTAGAAAGGGGAGTGGGAGCCATCATTCTTGCCCCCTGCCCCATGAGTGAGTAGTCAAATTCATCGCACTCTTCCCAGCATAAGTCACCTCACTCTCCTGACCCCAGAACAGAGCAGTCCAATCCATATTGCTCTCCCCAGCGTGAACCATCCTGCTCTCTCCGACACCGTGAGAGAGGAGTCAAATCCTTCTTACTCTATCCAGAGTAAGACATCCCACTTTCCTGATCCTGGGAGGGAGTAGTCAAACCCACCCTATTCTATCCCACATAGGCTATCCCGCTCTCCTGATCATGGGACAGACTGATCAGATCCTTCCTACTCTCCCCATCATAAGACATTATACTGTTCTGACTCTGGAGTAATCAAAGGCGCCCTCGTATCTCTTGCCCGCGGGAGAGCAGTGGAGGCCATTTTACTCCTCTCAATTGCCCTCCAATACTCGAATGCCCACTTCTCGCTGCACCTTTGTGCAATATATTGGCTACTTTTACCCCAATGAGCATGAGATGCAATGCAGAAACATAAACTGTTTTCAAGTTCTGTAATTCAACTTGGCACAGAAGCATGTTTACTAATGGTTTCTGGTCATTAGGATGTACACAGTATACACTCTCACCCCATCGCACCCTTCCTCTGCTCCCCAAGCAGTGAAGGGTCCTCCTTGGCAAACCCATCTGGACCTGCTCAGAACTTCACTGGGTGGAAACATCACTTCCTGGAAATTAAATGCCAGATGTATCCGGGTTCAATGTCCGGGCTAATAGGAAACCTTTCAGCTGGGCATAATTAGGAAATTGGACCATGGAGGAGACATCTAGTGAAAATTGTAACACCCTAGTCCCTCAAAACAGGGAAAAGGGGGTGCTTGATCAATGCAAAACAAGATCTGACTGCTTGGTTTTAAAAAAAAAAATCTATTTTATTGTCTTGTAAAATTCCAAATCACAAACATGTTGTTCCAAATCACATATTCATTCTCTAAAAATGAATTATGTAAGAGTCCCAATCTTTTTAATATTAAAATAGCATTTCGTTACTGTCTCGTTTGTCAGCCATTAGGAACATTTCTTTTCTGTCTCGCCTTGAGCAAAGCATTGGTGTGTCTGCTAGCTATTAGGAACATTTCTTTGCTGTCTCGTCTTGAGCAAAGCTGTGGTGTGTTTGTCAGCCATTAGGAACATTTCATGCATGCATGCATAATGGGGCCGTAAGGGATTCCTTAGTTGCACATTTGAGAGATGGGTGAGATTAATGCCAGAAGCAAGGAAGGGGGGGATTTCAAAACATGGGGCGAGCTTCTGTTTATATAAGAGCGCCCCCGCCAGCGGTGTGATCCAATTGCCACTTTACAATAGCCACTATATGGAGTTGGATTTCAAATTTAGAAAAAAGAGCGACTCTGCGTACTGCTCTCCCACTTGGGAGCATAACAAATTAACTAGATGTACAATACAACCGAAATACCTAGTAAAATGCCCATCTCGCCATCATGGAGATCAGTTTTTGCGTTTATGGCTAAATGCATTAAAGACCCAAGAGATGCGCTGGCTAAGAAAAGAAGCCGACCCCAAAGCCAATCTCTGCAGATATTGTAAAAAGGAAATAGAGTCACTGTACCATTTAACCGTAACATGTAGCGCATTAACGGCCCAAGGACATGTCATTTGGGATTTTCATTTCCATTAAATGGAAACTTTGACGAATGGTGGACTCGTGTGATGTCAGCTTACAACACGAAGATAACCTGTGCAATTGTTGACTTTATGGATGAAATTCTGAAAGAAACCTAGAAAGGGTGGTACCTAAGGAACCATAATGTTCTACAAAGCAAATGACACGCTTTTTTTCTTTTTTTTCTCTTTGTCTCTTTTTTATTAGGAGATATAATAGAAGTAACATTGTGATAAAAGTTTGTATAAACTAAAAATTGCAATAAAAAAAATAAAAAACAAATATCCACTATGCATGCTTTTGTTTTCTCTTTGTATTTATACATTTGTCAGTGTGTATTTCGCTATTTCTCATTTTTCTATTGTTTGTGATGTCCACTGTTTTGCTTGTATCAACATCAGATCATGTATGCTGTGTAGTTCAGGCTTCAATATCCAGCCAGGATCCATATTTTGGAACGTGACATGACTTTAGACACCTGACGTCAGCGTGTGACATCACATTAGGAATGTAACGTCAACCGGTGACATCAGTCAGGACATGGTGTGCTCCTTCTACCGTCCCCCCACCCCCTGACCAGTCCCAACTTGTCCCTCGCTCTCCTCTTTCCTTACCTCCAAAATCCTCATCCCAAACCCCAGGGCACATGACCCGAAACTACCTCAGTGCATGTCGATAGGTCTAGAGATGCCGGTCTTCGCCTCCTCGATATCCAGACGATCACCCATTGCTCTTCCACTTTGCCAGGATTCTCATCTTCACCCTTGGCCTAAGCAGGCTGGAATGTTGCCCCGTCCTCCCCCAAGGGACTCCCTCTTTATTCCTTTTTCTGACTCAACAGATGACTTAACTTTGCTACTCGCACCCTCATCAACCACTCGCAATCTCCACTCAGCCTTGTACAGCCTCCAAGTCCAAGAATCTCTATCTGATCAGCACCTGTCCACAACCTGGCCAACTCCACCACTTGTAACTCACCTCCCCGTACTCTGCTCTCCTCGGCCACTCTGGTCTCCACCATCTCTCTGCTTCCTCTTGCTTTCGTTCCTCAACCTTCTCACTCCCCACCACCGAAACCCAATTCCCCATGACATCAAGTCCATGCCCGGCTTATCATTGATATTGATATTGATATTTTATTTATATCGCGCTCGTACAAAAGGGTTTCAGAGCGGGACAAGGCAAGGGAGGGGAACAACGATCTTACTAGGCCCAGTGACATTGAGTACGTGCAAGTGCATGGGAAAGGGAAAAGGGGAAAGTGCAAGGAAGTGGGGAGAAGTGGAAAGTGCTGAGCAGAGGAGAACAGATAAATAATAATAAATAAAAATAAATAAATAATAACGGCAATACACGGCGGTAGTGCAACCAGCAGGTGGCCAGTGCCAGGCTTCAAATCTGCCCTAAGGGGTCCCTCTCACTTAGAGGAGCAGCCGTGTGGCAACTGGTACCCACCCCCCACTGAACATGGATGCATGCACTGTTTATGATCATCCTCTATTACATGTATACCCTCTAGACTGTCAATATCCTCCTCTCCCCGTCCTACTCTCATCTTGCCAGTGCTGGCCCCTGTCCTGTCCTGATGCCTCCCTACTACGCCCGGGTATTGAGTCTCCCGCTGCTACTGAGCGTGCCTTTATAAGTCACCTACGCATAGGTGTGGCCAGTCCCCTACGCATGGCCGTGGCCAGTCCCCTGTGCATCGGCGTGTCCAGTCCCATATGCCTGGGCGTGTCCTGTCCCCTATGCATGGGCATGTCCAGTCCCCTGTGCATGGGTGTGTCCAGTCCCCTATGCCTGGGCGTGTCCAGTCCCCTACGCCTGGGCGTGTCCAGTCCCCTACGCCTGGGCGTGCCCAGTCCCCTATGCATGGGCATGTCCAGTCCCCTGTGCATGGGCGTGGCCAGTCCCCTACGCATGGGCGTGCCCAGTCCCCTATGCCTGGGCGTGCCCAGTCCCCTACACATGGGCGTGTCCAGTCCCCTATGCATGGGCATGTCCAGTCCCCTGTGCATGGGCGTGCCCAGTCCCCTACACATGGGCCTGCCCAGTCCCCAATGCATGGGCGTGTCCAGTCCCCTACGACTGGGCATGCCCAGTCCCCTATGCATGGGCATGTCCAATCCCCTGTGCATGGGCGTGTCCAGTCCCCTATGCCTGGGCGTGCCCAGTCCCCTATGCATGGGCATGTCCAGTCCCCTGTGCATGGGCGTGTCCGGTCCCCTATGCCTGGGTGTGCCCAGTCCCCTATGCATGGGCATGTCCAGTCCCCTGTGCATGGGCGTGCCCAGTCCCCTACACATGGGCCTGCCCAGTCCCCAATGCATGGGCGTGTCCAGTCTCCTACGCATGGTCGTGTCCAGTCCCCTATGCCTGGGCGTGCCCAGTCCCCTATGCATGGGCATGTCCAGTCCCCTGCGCATGGGCGCGCCCAGTCCCCTATGCATGGGCGTGCCCAGTCCCCTATGCATGGGCGTGTCCAGTCTCCTACGCATGGGCGTGTCCAGTCTCCTATGCATGGGCGTGCCCAGTCCCCTACGCATGGGCGTGCCCAGTCCCCTATGCATGGGCGTGTCCAGCCCCCTGTGCATGGGCATGTCCAGTCCCCTGTGCATGGGCATGTCCAGTCCCCTACGCATGGGTGTGTCCAGTCCCCTATGCATGGGCGTGTCCAGTCTCCTATGCATGGGCGTGCCCAGTCCCCTACGCATGGGTGTGTCCAGTCCCCTATGCATGGGCGTGTCCAGTCTCCTATGCATGGGCGTGGCCAGTCCCCTACGCATGGGCGTGGCCCAGCCAGCCATACGTGCTCATTCAAAGAGCTTTGTTTCAAACCTTTCCTTCCTTTCCCAATAAATACAAAATAACAGCCAAAATGAAACTTGGTGATAATTCATGAACGTATAATTAATGTGCAACAAAAGTGTATCAACCCTTTGCTAATGATGAACCAATTAGTAATGCATACCTTATTCAGAATGATTGCATAATGTGCACAAGGCTACTGGCACTGGGCTCATTCTGCAGGAGTGTTACAGAGGGACTGCCACTTCGCTGTCTCTACTCTAAGCTGTTGAGACGGTTCTATGTGAAAAGACCTCTTTTTAAAGCTCTCACGCGAAAAAGACCGATTTACAATGACCGATTTTCCTTTGATCGTAAAACCAGCATTCTAAAGGTCTTTTTCTCATGAGAGATTTAAAATGTTTTTTTTAAATGTTTAATATTCTGGGGGTTTCCCCCCTGACAACCCCATTGTTCCTCCCCGCCCCCCACCCACACCCTCTCCCACGGGATTTTGTTGAAATCAGGTGTTTTGCCCCCTGAACCCTCATCTCTCAGCCCCCGCCCCCTCGCTCCCCACCCAAGACTGCCCCTACCCGAGACTACCCCATCCCAAAACACAGCCAGACACACAACACACACATGCACGCACACTCACCCGTTCTCCCTGTCCTGCGCTTCCAGGTCCCGCTGAGCCTGTCAGCTCCTGAGCGCACTCGTGTGCGGAAAGGGGCATGACAGTTCGATTTAGAAAGATCACTCTGTCCATTCTGGAAAAAAAGGTCATTTGACCTACAACGGTCGAGACCGCCCCCAACCCCCCCCGCCCCGATGACCCCTTCCACTGTGTCTGTTAAATCCTGTATAAGTCCCCACTGTGAAGTGTGTCAGTGACACCAATTGCCTGCTATACTGAGCTACAAATATTAGACATGGAAAGGGGATTACTGTGGCTCCCAAGAGTTTGGCCTCGATGCCGCCGGGCAGGAGTCCTTCTTCAACCCCCGGAAAATCCCTGGGAACATAATTTGCAAACCAGACCGAGACTAAGAGTTGAAACAAATGGCAACAATGCACCTGTGTGCAATAGATACTGACTCCTGGGCAAAGAGCACATAGTAAAATGGTAATTGACTTAAAAGGGAAGTCTGAGAAGGACAGGATATACATGAGAAGAGAGAAGGAGTGCGGCTTATGCCAGCAAATCCCTCACGAACATCAGCCCCAGGACTTACCTGACAAAGCACTGAGCGCGGCCAATAGACACAGGGAATGCATCTGCGGATCTCTGTCCACAGGCTGAGCGGACATCCAGAAGAGAGATCCAGTAGAGAGACCCAGTAGAGAGACCCAGTAGAGAGATCCAGTAGAGAGACCCAGTAGAGAGATCCGGTAGAGAGACCCAGTAGAGAGATCCAGAAGAGAGATCTTCAGGGTACGACTGGCCACCGGGACGGTCATAGACAGGAAGTCATATCACGCCAGGCAGGGGGAGATGAAGGACCCTCAGCGGACAAGCCGCGCCGCCTCCTGATAGGTCAGGATGTGATGTCATGGAAAATTGTCTGTTCATATCTGGAGTGGTCAGACCACCTTAGGTTAAAAAAATAGCAAACAGCAGAAGTAGACGTGGGGTTGAGCTTGAAGGAAGCCTTCCACCACAACAAAAAGAGCCTGCCAGGGTTAGGGTTACAAGTCATACTTTATTCCAGAATGGCTAAGCAGCCACAGCAGGCCTAGAGCTCCTTTAACCCCTTAAGTGCGAAGGACGAGTATGCTCGTCCTTTTTGCATAGACTTGCATAACAGCCTGGCAGATTGGCCAGTGCGCTGATAACATTGGGTTCAATGCTCAAAGGCCATCTAGATAGGGCAGCTTCTATCCTGAAAGGCCGAGGTGCGTACCGGTGAACCCGGAACTATATCTCCCCCCGATTCCCCATCTCAGAGAGAAATGCAAAATGAGGTCCCATTAGGTACTCAGGCCCTAAAGGCGGGCACATGTCCTTACCTCCTCTCACCATTCTCCATCCCTCACGGATGATTAATGCACCCCTCCTCCTGAATGAACACCTTCTACTATATACTTTAGGATGGAGGCAATGAGTACTGTCCGGTGCAGGAGGCTGCCAGGTGTGGACAGGGGTATGGAGACACCATGGGCAGTGATCCCAAATGTTCAGGTGCAGTAGATTGCACACATATGAGGGATGCCTCGGTGAGGTGCAAGTGTCAGCCACATGTTTCCTTGTTATCGCCGGCATGACCTCTCCCTCCCTTTCCCTCTCCCTCTCTCTGCACTTCTCTGCTCCCTTATCACTGTTCTCTCATTGGTCCTCTGCATGGATTATCTTGCTTTACTTTCTAAGTCCTTTCTGCCTTCTCCCCCCATTTAATGCTTATTCCTCATGCAGTCATTTCATTTTCGCTTGTTTCTAATTCTTCAAATTCTGCCCCTTGTCAACCTATCTTCCTCTTATTGTTTCTGTTTCTATGATATGATATCATATTTTATTAATATATTTATTTTTATTTATATCAATGTTTTCTTTTTATTTACAACAATTCTCCTCTCAGGCTCTCTCGCTGTAGCCATTGTACGTCTCTCATTGTCCTGGGCCTATCATCATGTATCGCTCGAATGCACTATTTTCACTCTTTTGTTGTTACCTTCACATGGCACTCCATTTTTCCACCACTGCCACATGGGCATAGAGGGTGGCTAAGGTTACCCTCCATTGGTATAAGGTGTTACCAATCACCATATTTGACTAATAAATGATATCCAATAATGTTAAAATAAAAGCATCCATTGTGTGATAGATAAAGCAGCGGCTGACATGGAGACTCTTACACTCTTGGCTGCTACTACTGAAGGATGCATAGTCTCCTTTAATGTGTTGATATGTGTTCTGAGGAGATTGTGTAAAGTAATAAAGATCAATGCCAGTGTTATTGCTGTTTGTACCAAATAGCTCTTAGTTCCTGATATCCATACATGCCGTGATCTAATCATGGTGTACTGCAATCATTTTATATTGATCATATAGTTGGGTTATCAGACAAAGGTGACAGAAGGATTTCACATGCATAATTATTGGGAAACACAAAAGTCTTTGTTGAGAAAACGGTTCTCAGCTGTCTAACTATAATTGTTGATTCCCTTTCACAAATGATATCTGGTAACGCTACAGGTGTAGCATTAATGACATCCATACCTTGACAATTCCTCTCTATACAGTCCAATGTTTCTCAAGTTTCCAAGCAGGAGTTTATCCTAGTTATCAGAAAGTGTGTAATACATGTTCCTTAATGAGTCAAATATTCTGTTCGCTTCTTTTTGTCCCAGTAGTTGTTCAATATCCCCTTTTCTTTGTTTATCTTCACTCTTTTGATTCCCACAAGTCTCAGTCGTTGTATATTTTCTCCTCCACATTCTCTCTGCCAGTGTGATGCCAAAGGCTAAGTAGGGTGGCTTAGGTTACTGGATCTAACATGCTCACAGGCCCTGTTATTCAGATGTCTTTGTACACCCTGTATACAATGTATTACACATGCATGTAATCATATATGCCACGTACATGCTTTAATACACTGAGAAATGTTCAGACTTCTTCCCTGTTGGTCCTTAAAGGTAGTCATCTTATCCAAGGTATAACCACACATGTTACAGAGTCCACATTTGTAAAAACCAGTAGGAAAATTACCTAAGTAGATATTATTGTAAATTGATATTTTATCGAAATGACTAGGACCTAATAGTCGTTGAAGTGTCTTGGCTTTTCAGTAAACCATGATTGGTTGCTCATGTGCTAGTTCTTGGCCTTGTTTCAATAAATTCAAAGGTTAACATGCGATATTCTATATTTTGTTACTCTCAGAACTACACTTAGTAATGAATAGCACTTTGTCCCTCATTCTGTCAAATTTCACCTTTGGTGTTAAGAGTTGATCTCGATCATATGACCTCTCTTTTCCTGTTACTATCTCAATGTGTTCCTTATAGCTCTGCTTGAAAATTTGATGAATAAGTCATCACATGCCTTGTTGTTGTGTTCTAGTCTATAAAAGTTCCGTGAGGCACGCAAGAATTCTCAAATGGAATATTTTCTGTTGTTTTCTCTTGTATCTGCTACTTGCAAGAAGTAAGGAGTCTTGGTGTGTAATAGTCCATCCTTGATATAAATCTAAGAAGGCTATTTCCTACTCTGTGTGATTGTGAAATTCAGCTCAAACGTGTTTTGGTTCAAGTGTTCATAAAAGTGTGGTGGTAGTGATTTGTCTATGTCACCATGACAAATTACTAATATGTCGTATATATTTTTTGCCCATAATTTTACATTTCGTATTTTTTCTGGTTTGATGTACAGTTCTGTCGTGCGTAAAGGTTTGCTATAGAAGGGTCACATTCTAAGATTATTTACAGTGGCCAGGTCTGAATAGAGCTAGGCTGTATAGAATCATAAACTGAAGTAGTTCATTTAGGGGGCACCTCCCTTTGTGTGTTAGCTCTTCTACTCATTTGTCCGCTGGATGCTGATGAGTCTTTTCCCCTTTTTGCGATATACATTTAGATCCGATACCATCCCAATTTTGTGTTAGAATCGGAAGGTCCTTAGTCGGTAAACGTGCTTCAGAAAAAATTGCTGATTCCTTGGCGTAATTGCTAGATCATGTTGAATTGATGTTTATAAAGCTACTAAATCTAAGGGGACTAACATATGGGGCCTCATTACGAGTTTGGAGGTAATCACGGCGCTATTAGTGCCAAGGCTGCCTCCAAACTCGTTCCGACTCCGCCCTGGTGAATAGAGCAATTACCGCCCCATTCCAGGGTTGGCGGGGGCGTTAATTCACAAGGGCCCTTCACCATTCCCATTTGCGCCCCCATAGGACTCAATGGGAATGGGGAAGGCGCTAATAATGGTACCGCAAATTGCGGTACCGTTATTAGCTCCAAAGTCCCTTTGCGGGTCCCCTCCTTAACGCCTGGAAAAACCAGGCGTTAAGGGAGGACCGACAAAGGGATCTTGTAGTTGGGCGGTAAAGGATTACTGATACTGGTGCCCTTACCGGTACTGGTAACCCCTTACCGCCCGGGTCGTAATGACCCCCATGGTTTGTATACTATTGCATGTCCAGTAGGTATGTTAAGAATGTGCATACTGGCTCTGGAATATGATGGAGTTTTCTCACTAGTGGATTTAGAAATCCATTTTTTATGAATGAACATGTTGGTTCCAATTGGGATTGATGATTGGTCTCACTGATGCAGTTTATCACATTGTTTGTGATTTTCTTGATAAGAAATATGTGGTAGGAATAATGGGATGTTTTCTAATTAATTTATCAGCCATGTTCTAATTTACATAGACTCCCTTCCTAAAATTGACAAAGGCGGTTGACCGAATAAGTATTTAAGGGTTATAGTTACAAAAACTCCAATGTTAGGGTAAGTGCTGAGAACAATGAAAAGAGCACTATGCCCCATGTGGATTATGAAGAAAATAATTGTATTGATTAAGATTGTCTTTATGGATTTTGCTTAGTTTAGACAAGTGCATCCATTATGACAATCAGAATTGATCATTCGAAACATTTTCTGTCAGAAGGGTATAATTCCAAGAAGGGCAGTCTGGTATACTCCTATTCTAGTATTTCAAAATACTCCTATGAGAAAAGGGAAGGTGGCAAATAGCACCAATCAGGTTTCCTGCCTGCTTTGCATGAAATCAAAGAGAATCTTTGGAACGTATAAATGACCACAGATATTTATATTTGGCATACATTTCTTTCATAAAAGGGTTGTATGTTTCAATGACTAATTATACATTATATATGGTGCTCATTTAACTTCAAAACACCCTAACGTTGGAGTTTTTGTAGCTATGACACATGTCTAGTCATTCGCTCAGCTTAACATGTAGATACGAGAATAAAAGGGCTGCAATATTTGTCAATAGTTGTCAATCCATTGCAGTCTAAGGACGGTCATGACAATGTTTTCATAGGATCAGGTGGATACAACATTAGCAAACAAATATAGTTGGGGAAAAACAATTTTTTCTCTCACTATCAGGCACTTTCCTAACATATTCCAGGACTGAAGTGTGTTCATATATGTTTACTCATGCTAGAATATGTTAGGAAGGCTAATAAGTTGGAGAAATAAATCATTGTTGCCCGCACTGTCAGCCAGGATGGCTGAGGGGCAGGGAACAAGGGAACTCAAAGCAACATGGTTCGATTCCCAGTCCGTGCTTAAAGGCTGTCCAGCATGCAGTGCGCTGTAAAAAAACAAAAAAAATAAAATAAAACATAAATATGCAGAATATTAGAGGAAGAGGAGCTGGGGTTTAGGGTCATGAGAGCTGTGTGCAAGCCCAGTCCCCAATGCACAGACAGCGTTAGAGAATTATACACAAAGGGTTAGCCGTTAAAGCACATAAAACACATATTTCCTTTAAGGACAAACACACTAGACTGTCATACATTCTGCATTTAACTTTGACATTTTGTAATCGCCAACCTCTGCTTAAGGAAGTTGAGATAACTTTAGATGCCTGGTAGGAGAATATTGTCTCCTGACACCTGAACGTTTACATTCCTTGAGTGTGTATTTTCCCTGCTTCTATTTCCATCCACATTCAGCACACAACTGCATTGACACACTGTCATGACATAAAGCATAGTTCAGTGTGTATATCATCACTGCATGGACCTTTCAGAAGGCCCCAGTCCTGATTCCAAGCACTGCATTTACTGATGGCCAATGTACTAACCTTGGAAGGATAAAAGGCTGAGCTAGAAAATGCACTTCAAAGCCATAATCTCCAGAGTGCATGCAGATCTGTGCATGCAGATGTGTGCATGCAGATCTGTGCATGCAGGTCTCAGCGGTGGGTGCTGAGGGTTCGGTGTGAGCTACTCGCTGAAACAAAGGCGTATTGACACCAGAGCGTTGTTGCAGGTGGCAGCAGTTGTTTTATTCCAATATTAAAAATATGTTTCCTGGAAAGATCACAACAGTTTTATGAATATAATTAATTTTACAATTTGATGAATTCAAACATTCGAGTGATGTACTAATAACTGTAAGCCAATACACATAACATGAGGCCTAACCCCAAAAAAGAGCCCAAACCCAAATCAGGAACCCAAACCCTAACCCTAACCTGCACCCTAAAACCAAATCAAATCCTAACTCCTAAGCCTAACCCTAAACTTTACACTAACCCTGACTCTAACCCTAACCCTGACCCTGAACCTAACCCTGACCCTGACTCTAACCCTAACCCTGACCCTAACCCTGAACCTAACCCTGACCCTGACTCTAACCCTGAACCTAACCCTGACCCTAACCCTGACCCTAACCCTGACCCTAACCCTGACCCTGACCCTAACCCTGACCCTAACCCTGACCCTAAACCTGACCCTAAACTTACCCCTAACCTTGACCCTGACAAAAACCTCGACTCTGATCCTGACCCTGAAACTGACCCTGACTGTGATGCTGACCCCAACACTGACCCTGAACCTGACCCTTAAACTGACCCTTAACCAAACCCAAACCCTAACTTTGACCCTAACCCTGACCCTGATGCTAACCCTGACCCTGACCCTGACTCAGAACCTGGCCCTGA
Source organism: Ambystoma mexicanum (assembly GCF_040938575.1). NCBI lineage: Eukaryota > Metazoa > Chordata > Amphibia > Caudata > Ambystomatidae > Ambystoma > Ambystoma mexicanum. The sequence goes on along the minus strand of NC_090938.1, from coordinate 753,871,128 downwards.
CCCTAACCCTAAACCTGACCATAAACCTAACCATAACCACACCCTGGCCCTAACCATAACACTAACCTTAACCCTAAACCTAATCCCAACGCTAACCCTAAATCGAACCCTAAACCTGACCCTAACCCTAACCCTAAACCTAACCCTGATGATGACCCTGACCCTAACTCTGACCCTAACCCTAACGCTAACCCTAACCATAACCCTAAACCTTACCCTAACCCTGAACCTAACCCTAACCCTGACCCTGACTCTAATCCTAACCCTCGCCATGACCGTAACCCCAACCCTAACACTAAACCTAACCCTAACCCTAAACCTAACCCTGACCCTGATGCTAACCCAACTCCTAAACCTAACCTTAACCCTAAATCTAACCCTAACCCTGACCCTAACCCTGATCATAGCCCTAACCCTAACACTAAACCTAACTGTAACCCTAAACCTAACCCTGACCCTAAACCTAAACCTAAACCTAAACCTAAACCTAACCCTATCCCTGACCCTAGCTCTGACCTAATCTGCACACTAGCCTTAACTCTATCCTAACCCTGGCTGCCACTGTCACTATAATATATAACTTGAACACTAGGGCTACACCTAATACTTGCTAACCATAACTCTGAAGTGAATCCAGCCCTGAACGTTGACCCTACCCCTGGTTCTAACCCTAAAAACTTTAAACAGTTCCACTCTAAACTCTTTCAATCCACATCTCCTGAGCAAGCACGCCCCATTGGATAACAAGCAACAGAACCGCTATCTACCCTGATTTTATGCGAGAAGCCCCAATGCCAGGTAGTAAAGTTTTGTGACATCCACACAAGTTCACCCATTGGGCCTTCTCCCATTGCCTCCTTGTTCTCTACAATTGAAATACTCTCCATGTCCAGGAATGCTTCAGGGGAAAGCAATGCAGAGTAATGATACCATGCCTTACCATATCATAATACTCTCACTGTTCCCTTGAGGGTCCCTGATGCCACAGGAAGGTTAGGGCGAGCTACTTCTACTCACCGAGCCCCGATAACACCGGAAACCATTCTACTAAGAAGGACCAAGTAAACTAGATCTAGCTATTGATCAGGTCATCTCAAGAGGTCTTCACCATCCCAAATGGTGCTTGACGTATTCACCTACCTGGCGAAACCCCCCCAACCAGACCTCCACACATGGAGGCTGCAGCTGATGGCATTGGCAGGGCTCATTCTTTCTGGCTGGCAGCTGAAGGGTGGGGAAACCCACCGTAGGAAAGGTGGGCACTGACAAGGGCCCATTTTCCTCAGGGCAAGTCATGCTCTGGACACTGCAGGACTGCAGCTGTGCAGGTTTTCCTGAAGGAGCCATTGATTGTGGTAGGAGTGGGGCTGTAAAACTGACTAAGAGGGCGTTAGCGGGCGGCGACTTCATAGGCCAAGACTGCACCCAAGACACCCCAGCCTCCCAGAGGCACCCCTCAATATGTAATGGCAGCAACTGCATGGTTGCTAAACTCAGAAAGGCATACCACTGATACCAAACCTTACCTGGACCATATACCTACTGCAATTAAAACTCTAACCCCAGCCCCAACTTTAATCCTAACCCTAACCACAGCCCCCTCCCATGGCCATATCCTAATCCTAGCCCTACACACATTCACTGCTACCCTACCACTAACCCTTATCCTCACAATGTACACACACTACCCTCAATGCCCTCTTGGTTGCCTGCCACTCTCCAAAATGTGTCACTAGGATTGCCAATGACCACCTGACTACAAGGAGGTCACGCACCAGTTTTTAAAGTTCTGCACACATTTTTTCTTTAACCCCACAATTTACCCTGTACTGAACCCTAAATATACACATAATCCTAACCCCTAATCCTAGCCTAAACCTAACCCTAACCCTGAGCCAAAGCACTTACATGAACCCCACAATTTACCCTGTACTGCACCCTAAATATACAAATAATCCTAACCCCTGATCCTAGCCTAACCCTAACCCTAACCATGAGCCAAAGCACTTAACATGTACCCCAACACTTGACCTGAACTGGACCCTAAATCTAAATCTAATCCTAACCCCTAATCCTAGCCTAACGGTAACCCTAATCCTAGCCTAACCCTAACCATGAACCAAAACACTTAACAGGAACCCCAACACTTACCCTAAACTGGACCGCAAATCTAAACATAATCCTAACCCCTAATCCTAGCCTAACCCTTACCCTAACCCTGAGCCAAAGCACTTAACAGGAATCCCAAAATTTAGACTTTACTGCACCCTAAATCTACAAATAATCCTAAACCCTGATCCTAGCCTAACCCTAACCCTAACCCTAACCATGAGCCAAAACACTTAACATAAACTCCAACATTTACCCTGAACTGAACCCTAAATCTACACATAATCCTAAACCCTGATCCTAGCCTAACCCTAACCCTAACCATGAGTCAAAACACTTAACATAAACCCCAAAATGTACTTTGTCCTGCACCCTAAATCTACAAATAATCCTAACCCCTGATCCTAGCCTAACCCTTACACTAACCCTGAGCCAAAGCACTTAACATGAACCCCAACACTTACCCTGAACTGAACCCTAAATTTGCACATAATCCTAACCCCTAATACTAGCCTAAACCTTATCCTAACCCTGAGCCAAAGCACTTAACAGGAACCCCAATACTTACCCTGAACTGGACCCTAAATCTAAACCTAATCCTTAACCCTAATCCTAGCCTAAACTTAACCCTAACCATGAACCAACACACTTAACAGGAACCCCAGCATTTACCCTGAACTGGACCCTAAATCTAAACCTAATCCTTAACCCTAATCCTAGCCTAACCCTAATCTTAACCATGCAACAAAACACTTAACATGAACCCTAACACTTACCCTGAACAGGACCATAAATCTAAACTTAATCCTAGCCCCTAATGCTAGCCTAACTCTAACCCTAACCATGAGCCAAAACACTTAACAATAACCCCAACACTTACCCTGAACTGAACCCTAAATTTACACATAATCCTAACCCCTAGTCCTAGCCTAAACTTAACCCTAACCATCAACCAATGCACTTAACAGGAACCCCAACACTTACCATGAACTGGACCCTAAATCTACACATAATCCTAACCCCTAATCCTAGCCTAACCCTTACCCTAACCCTGAGCCAAAGCACTTATCAGGAACACCAATACTTACCCTGAAATGGACCCTAAATATAAACCTAATCCCAGCCTAACCCTAACCCTAAACCTAACCACGAGCCAAAACATGCAACAGGAACCCAAAAACTTAACCTGAACTGGACCATAAATCTAAACCTAATCTTAACCCCAAATCCTAGCCTAACCATAACCCTAACCATGAGCCAAAGCACTTAACAGGAACCCCAACACTTACCCTGAACTGGACCCTAAATTAACCATAATCCTAACCCCTAATCCTAGCCTAACCCTAACTATAAGCCAAAACACTAAACAGGAACCCCAACACTTACACTGAACTGGACCCTAAATCTAAACCTAATCCTAGCCCCTAATCCTAGCCTAACCATAACCCTAACCATGAGCCAAAGCACTTAACAGGAACCCCAACACTTACCCTGAACTGGACCCTAAATTAACCATAATCCTAACCCCTAATCCTAGCCTAACCCTAACTATGAGCCAAAACACTAAACAGGAACCCCAACACTTACACTGAACTGGACCCTAAATCTAAACCTAATCCTAGCACCTAATCCTAGCCTAACCCTAACCCTAACCATGAGCCAAAGCACTTAATAGGATTCCCAACACTTACCCTGAACTGGACCCTAAATCTAAACCTAATCCTAGACCCTAATCCGAGCCTAACCCTAACCCTAACCATGAGCCAAAGCACTTAACAGGAACCTCAACACTTACTCTGAACTGGACCCTAAATCTAAACCTAATCCTTACCCCTAATCCTAGCCTAAACTTAACCCTAACCATGAACCAACACACTTAACAGGAACCCCAGCATTTACCCTGAACTGGACCCTAAATCTAAACCGAATCCTTAACCCTAATCCTAGCCTAACCCTAATCTTAACCATGCAACAAAACACTTAACATGAACCCTAACACTTACCCTGAACAGGACCATAAATCTAAACTTAATCCTAGCCCCTAATGCTAGCCTAACTCTAACCCTAACCATGAGCCAAAACACTTAACATGAACCCCAACACTTACCCTGCACTGAACCCTAAATTTACACATAATCCTAACCCCTAGTCCTAGCCTAAACTTAACCCTAACGATCAACCAATGCACTTAACAGGAACCCCAACACTTACCATGAACTGGACCCTAAATCTACACATAATCCTAACCCCTAATCCTAGCCTAACCCTTACCCTAACCCTGAGCCAAAGCACTTATCAGGAACACCAATACTTACCCTGAAATGGACCCTAAATCTAAACCTAATCCCAGCCTAACCCTAACCCTAAACCTAACCACGAGCCAAAACATGCAACAGGAACCCAAAAACTTAACCTGAACTGGACCATAAATCTAAACCTAATCTTAACCCCAAATCCTAGCCTAACCATAACCCTAACCATGAGCCAAAGCACTTAACAGGAACCCCAACACTTACCCTGAACTGGACCCTAAATTAACCATAATCCTAACCCCTAATCCTAGCCTAACCCTAACTATGAGCCAAAACACTAAACAGGAACCCCAACACTTACACTGAACTGGACCCTAAATCTAAACCTAATCCTAGCCCCTAATCCTAGCCTAACCCTAACCCTAACCATGAGCCAAAGCACTTAATAGGATTCCCAACACTTACCCTGAACTGGACCCTAAATTAACCATAATCCTAACCCCTAATCCTAGCCTAACCCTACCTATGAGCCAAAACACTAAACAGGAACTCCAACACTTACACTGAACTGGACCCTAAATCTAAACCTAATCCTAGACCCTAATCCGAGCCTAACCCTAACCATGAGCCAAAGCACTTAACAGGAACCCCAACACCTACCCTGAACTGGACCCTAAATTAACCATAATCCTAACCCCTAATCCTATCCTAACCCTGACTATGAGCCAAAACACTAAACAGGAACCCCAACACTTACACTGAACTGGACCCTAAATCTAAACCTAATCCTAGCCCCTAATCCTAGCCTAACCCTAACCCTAACCATGAGCCAAAGCACTTAACAGGAACCCCAACACCTACCCTGAACTGGACCCTAAATTAACCATAATCCTAACCCCTAATCCTAGCCTAACCCTAACTATGAGCCAAAACACTTAATAGGAACCCCAACACTTAACCTGAACTGGACCATAAATCTAAACCTAATCTTAACCCCAAATCCTAGCCTAACCCTAACCCTAACCATGAGCCAAAGCACTTAACAGGAACCCCAACACTTACCCTGAACTGGACCCTAAATTAACCATAATCCTAACCCCTAATCCTAGCCTAACCCTAACTATGAGCCAAAACACTAAACAGGAACCCCAACACTTACACTGAACTGGACCCTAAATCTAAACCTAATCCTAGCCCCTAATCCTAGCCTAACCCTAACCCTAACCATGAGCCAAAGCACTTAATAGGATTCCCAACACTTACCCTGAACTGGACCCTAAATTAACCATAATCCTAACCCCTAATCCTAGCCTAACCCTACCTATGAGCCAAAACACTAAACAGGAACTCCAACACTTACACTGAACTGGACCCTAAATCTAAACCTAATCCTAGACCCTAATCCGAGCCTAACCCTAACCATGAGCCAAAGCACTTAACAGGAACCTCAACACTTACTCTGAACTGGACCCTAAATCTACACATAATCCTAACCCCTAATCCTAGCCTAACCCTAACCCTAACCCTGAGCCAAAGCACTTAACAGGAACCACAATACTTACCCTGAACTGGGCCTTAAATCTAAACCTAATCCTAACCCCTAATCCTAGCCTAACCCTTACCCTAACCCTGAGCCAAAGCACTTAACATAAACCCCGACATTTACCCTGTACTGCACCCTAAATCTACACATAGTCCTAACCCTGATCCTAGCCTAACTCTTACCCTTACCCTGAGCCAAAGCATTTAACAGGAACCCCAACACTTACCCTGAACTGAACCTTTAATTTACCAATAATCCTAACCCCTAGTCCCAGCCTAAGCCTAACCCTAATCATGAACCAAACCACGTAACAGGAACCCCAACACTTACCCCAAGCTGGACCCTAAATCTACATATAATCCTAACCCCTAATCCTAGCCTAACCCTTACCCTAACCCTGAGCCAAAGCACGTAACAGGAACCCCAATACTTACCTTGAACTGGACCCTAAATCTAAACACAATCCTTACCCCTAATCCCAGCCTAACCCTAACCCTAAACCTAACCATGAGCCAAAACATGTAACAGGAACCCAAAAACTTAACCTGAACTGGACCATACATATAAACCTAATCTTAACCCCAAATCCTAGCCTAACCATAACCCTTACCATGAGCCAAAGCACTTAACAGGAACCCCAACACCTACCCTGAACTGGACCCTAAATTAACCATAATCCTAACCCCTAATCCTATCCTAACCCTGACTATGAGCCAAAACACTAAACAGGAATCCCAACACTTACACTGAACTGGACCCTAAATCTAAACCTAATCCTAGCCCCTAATCCTAGCCTAACCCTAACCCTAACCATGAGCCAAAGCACTTAACAGGAACCCCAACACCTACCCTGAACTGGACCCTAAATTAACCATAATCCTAACCCCTAATCCTAGCCTAACCCTAACTATGAGCCAAAACACTTAATAGGAACCCCAACACTTACACTGAACTGGACTCTAAATCTAAACCTAATCCTAGACCCTAATCCGAGCCTAACCCTAACCCTAACCATGAGCCAAAGCACTTAACAGGAACCCCAACACTTACTCTGAACTGGACCCTAAATCTACACATAATCCTAACCCCTAATCTTAGCCTAACCCTAACCCTAACCCTGGGCCAAAGCACTTAACACGAACCTGCAATACCTACCCTGAACTGGACCTTAAATCTAAACCTAATCCTAACCCCTAATCCTAGCCTAACCCTTACCCTAACCCTGAGCCAAAGCACTTAACATGAACCCCAACACTTACCCTGAACTGAACCCTAAATTTACAAATAACCCTAACCCCTAGTCCTAGCCTAAACCTAACCCTAACCATGAACCAAAACATGTAACAGGAACCCCAACACTTACCCCTAGCTGGACCCTAAATCTACACATATTCCTAACCCCTAATCCTAGCCTAACCCTTACCCTATCCCTGAGCCAAAGAATTTAATACGAACCCCAATACTTGCCCTGAACTGGACCCTAAATCTAAACCTAATCCTTACCCCTAATCCTGGCCTAAACCTAACCCTAACCATGAACCAACGCACTTAACAGGAACCCCAACACTTACCCTGAACTGGACCCTAAATATCCACATAATCCGAACCCCTAAACCTAGCCTACCCCCAATCTTAACCATGCAACAAAACACTTAACATGAACCCTAACACTTACCCTGAACAGGACTCTAAATCTAAACCTAATCCTAGTCCCTAATGCTAGCCTAACTCTAACCCTAACCATGAGCCAAAACACTTAACATGAACCCCAAGATTTACCCTGAACTGAACCCTAAATTTACACATAATCCTAACCCCTAGTCCTAGCCTAAACCTAACCCTAATCATCACCCAACACACTTAACAGGAACCCCAACACTTACCCTGAACTGGACCCTAAATTAACCATAATCCTAACCCCTAATCCTAGCCTAACCCTAACTATGAGCTAAAACACTTAACAGGAACCCCAACACTTACACTGAACTGGACCCTAAATCTAAATCTAATCCTAACCCCTAATCCTAGCCTAACCCTTACCCTAACCCTGAGCCAAAGCACTTATCAGGAACCCCAATACTTACCCTGAAATGGACCCTAGATCTAAACCTAATCCTTACCCCAATGCTAGCCTAACCCTAGCCCTAACCCTAACCATGAGCCAAACCAAAACATGTAACAGGAACCCACAAACCTAACCTGAACTGGACCATAAATCTAAACCTAATCCTAGCCCCTAATCCTAGCCTAACCCTAACCCTAATCATGAGCCAAAGCACTTAACAGGAACCCCAACACTTACTCTGAAATGGACCCTAAATTAACCATAATCCTAACCCCTAATCCTAGCCTAACCCTAACTATGAGCCAAAACACTAAACAGGAACCCCAACACTTACTCTGAACTGGACCCTAAATCCACACATAATCCTAACCCCTAATCCTAGCCTAACCCTAACCATAACCCTGAGCCAAAGCACTTAACAGGAACCCCAACAATTACTCTGAACTGGACCCTAAATCTAAACATAATCTTAACCCCTAATCCTAACCTAACCCTAACCCTAATCCTGAGCCAAAACACTTAACATAATTCCCAGGATTTACCCTGTGCTGCACCTAAAACTACACATAATCCTAACCCCTAATCCTAGCCTAACCCTAACCTCAACCCTAACCATGAGCCAAAACACTTAACATAAACCCCAAAATTTACCCTGCAGTGCACCCTAAATCTACACATAATCCTAACTCCTGATCGTAGCCTAACCCTAACCCTAACCATGAGCCAAAACACTTAACAGGAACCCCAACACTTACTCTGAACTGGACCCTAAATCTAAACCTAATCCTAACCCCTAATCATAGCCTAAACTTACCCTAACCCTGAACCAAAGCACTTAACCCGAACCCCAACATGTACCCTGAACAGGACCCTAAATATAAGCATTACCGTAACCCTTAATTATAACCTGGTCCTAACCCTAACCCTGGGCCTCACTTTTACCCTAACACTAACCCTAAAAATAATCCTACCACTAACCCTGAACACAATCCTTATTCTACCGCTAACTAGAGCCCTAACCTCAAAACATGTAAGAGTTCCTCTATAATCTCTTTTACCTCTGTCCATTTCAAGCAGCCTCATCAAATAAAACACACATGGCACGTACCCTGATTTGATCCGATGCACCACAATGCCTCCTCCCAATTGCATCTGCACACCGCCACCTCGTGCTGTGCCATGTAACTACTTACCATGTCCTGGAATACTTGACAGCCAATACAGACTAATGCTAACAGAACTTACACTCCCATGGGACATCCATTGTTCCCTTAAAGACCCTGGATTCCCAGAAGCCGGATGTGTGGAGACTTCCACTCACTGAGCTCCACTAACTCTTGAAACCATGTAATTAGAAATGCCCACACATCTTCCTGTGGGTCCGTGTCATTTCAACAAACTAATAACTACATTGCAATTTACTTCCTGGTTATACTTGAAATGTAACTTCAAATTTTTGGGGGGTCAGCCCCCCTCTTTCCCTTCACTGTGATGCCTATCCCATACCCGTCCCCACCCCCTTTTCCTCTTACCCCACAAATACATATACAAATTAAAAGTATTTCGAAGTAATACCCACAAAGTAAATTACAAAAAAGGTATTTACTATTTTTTTTTATTGTGTTGTAACCAAAAAAATCTAAGGGCCTCATTATACGGATGGCGGTAAGGGTTTACCGGTACCGGTATTTTACCGGTACCGGTAATTCCTTACCGCCTTACTACGAGGTCCCTTTGCGGGTTGGGGAATTTAACGTCTGCTTTTTAGCAGGCGTTAAAAACCAACCCGCAAAGGGACCAGGTTGCTAATTACTGTACCGTAATTAGCACCTTCCCCATTACCATTATGCCCTATGGGGAAAAAATGGGAATGGGGAAGGGCAATGGGGGAAGGGGGAATTACTGCCCCGCCAACCTTGGAATAGGGCGGTAATTCCCCTTTCCTCCAAGGCGGTGCCGGTATTTTACCGGCATGGACCAGGGTGCTAATAGCACCTTGGTCCACCGCCTACCGTGTAATGAGGCCCTTGGTCTAAATCTAAAGAAATTATCCATAGTTTCAGGATCAAGAGATTTACTTTGTGGAAGCAAAGGGTTCCCTTGTAATCTGTTAATCTGGACAGGGCTGCATCACTCCAAGAGGTGCTTCACATGTTCACTGACCTGACAAAATGTGCCAAATCCCCACACACTGTCGCTGATGGCATTGGGCGGGTTGGGTAGGAGTGAAGATACCATGGGAACTGTGGGCACCAGTGATGCCAGCTTCCCTCAGGGGATGCCATGCGGTGAACCCTGCAGGTCCTCAGGCGCATGCGCTTTTCTGAAGGAGCCATAGGTTTTGGCAGGAGATGGAGCGCACAAGTGACTGACAGGGGTGTAGAGGTTGGTGACTGCAGAGGCCATTGCTGCACCCGAGACCCTCAGCCTCCCAGAGACGCACCTGGCTATGTTATGTTAGCATTTTTATATTCCTAAAAACCTAAAAGGTATTGAACAACCCTACCTACATCACTAAAACTTACCTGAACCCTACCTGACTCTGGCTGTAATTGAGTCCGTAAGTCCCATCCTAACCCTAATACTAACCTAACCCTAACCATATCCCTCTCCCATGGCACATCCTATTCCCAAACCCACATCCTGCAGCCCTAGCACAAACCCTCATTCTAAACACACATTGATCCAAACCACTAATCTTAGCCCTAACCCTTGTTATGTCATCTTGGTTTCCTGCAACTCTGCACTGAGATTGCCAATGACCACCTGATTACCAGGATATCATTCGCCAGTTCTTAAAGCAAAGCATCGGCACACAGTCTTCTACTTGGCATTGACGTTGGGGCCAAGAGCGTGGAACGAACAATTGGTTGGAGTGTTTTTGGGAACGTGGGCATAGCTTAGGACATGTCTGGTGCTCCATCACCAGCTCCAGGCCAGGGCAAGGCTTCTGCAGGTTCTGGGGTAGCTGCATCTTTATAGCACTGACAACCTCAAATGGGTTTCCAAGAATGCCAGCCCTGATGGTAACCCTAAATGTAATGATGCCAATAACCATAAACCTTAGCCAAATCCCTAACACTAACTTCCATCATTCCCACTGTTCATATAAGGTTCAGGGGCGGCAGTTTGTCTGTCTGGTTCTATGTGAAATTACCTCTTTTTAAAGGTCTCAAGAGAAAAAAAAAATTTACATTGACCGATTTTCTTTTGATCGGAAAACCGGCATTATAAAGGTCTCTTTCACTTGAGACCTTTAATTGCGATTTTCCTTTTTTGAAATTAATTTCGGGGGGGTTTCACCACCCGTGCCCCCCATTGTTCCTATACCCCACCCACCACCCTCCATCACCCCAACCCTCTAATCCTCCAAATCAAAACACATACATACAGCCAACAAACACACCAACAAACATGCGCCCACAAACACTCATCTCTCAGCCTCAGCTCCCCACACCCCAAGCCCCCAAACCAAAACACATAGATAAACCAACACAGACGCACCCACACACTTACCCGTTCTCCTGGTCTTGTGCTTCTGGGTCCTGATCTGCTCGTCAGCCCCTCCGCACACTCGTGTGGGGCAGGGGCATGACAGTTCGATTTGGAAAGACTGCGCCGTGCGGTCACAGAGTGGTCTTTCTAAATCGGTCTTTTAGTGAAAAGACTTTTTAAATAGATCTTTTCACTTAGGACCCTCTGTCTTCATGCCTGCTTTTTATTTTGGGGCTGGCAGCTGGCATCCAGAGGGTTAATCACTTCCTTTCTCCTGTCTGACAGTGAACATCACTTCCTGCTGTCAGCTCCATTAGTTAGGCTCAGGTGACTGGGGTGAATACATTCTCTCTATAGGGCGCACAGCTCTGCAGAGTCGGTAGATTGTCAGGTGTATGGACGTATGAGAGGGAATCTGTGGCTTAGTAGCACCTTCGGTAAGTACACGACACTGCTTAGATCTCAGGGGTGTTTATTGCCAGATAAGATCACAGATGATAGTGAGGAGAAACACTGGAAGCCCACCCGGCAGGCACGAAGTCCCAACTACTTCTGCCGTCAACCAACCGACCCTTTCCGAACCTGCACGCGCACATCCACCAACATTCCAGACACGCACACAACCAATACCTCAGAAAAGACAGAATCATTTGATAGCTGTCCAGCGCACACCTTGTCCATTCTACTCGGTAAGAGACCACTTCATTTTTCTTAATTACCGGTTGTCAGAGCTTTTGCGACCAAGTATTAAGGTGTTCATTGCATTCCTATTGTAGTCATCTCTTTAGGACTCTTCTAAATTGGGTTAAAATTGTGACTCTTTTGTCACCCATCAACTTTTAATGGGGATTCAACCCTCTACTCCTTTTGGTGAGTTTATACAATTCTTAACTCACCCCAGCCTGATTGCCGGATTCATTGTACTCACTATCCAGATATTTTTTGTCACCTTTCTGAATGTGAATCATCATACTGGGGTGGGACTCACTAATTCACATCCTAGTAGACTGACCCCACTGCATACTGGGACTGCTTCATAGCCTCCCATGACCTTGGGACTCACTAATTCACATCCTAGTAGACTGACCCCACTGCGTACTGGGACTGCTTCCTAGCCTCCCATGACCTTGTGACTCACTAATTCACATCCTAGTAGACTGACCCCACTGCGTACTGGGACTGCTTCCTAGCCTCCCATGACCTTGGGACTCACTAATTCACATCCTAGTAGACTGACCCCACTGCGTACTGGGACTGCTTCCTAGCCTCCCATGACCTTGGGACTCACTAATTCACATCCTAGTAGACTGACCCCACTGCGTACTGGGACTGCTTCCTAGCCTCCCATGACCTTGGGACTCACTAATTCACATCCTAGTAGACTGACCCCACTGCGTACTGGGACTGCTTCCTAGCCTCCCATGACCTTGGGACTCACTAATTCACATCCTAGTAGACTGACCCCACTGCATACTGGGACTGCTTCCTAACCTCCCATGACCTTGGGACTCACTCATTCACATCCTAGTAGACTGACCCCACTGCATACTGGGACTGCTTCCTAGCCTCCCATGACCTTGGGACTCACTAATTCACATCCTAGTAGACTGACCCCACTGCATACTGGGACTGCTTCCTAGCCTCCCATGACCTTGGGACTCACTAATTCACATCCTAGTAGACTGACCCCACTGCATACTGGGACTGCTTCCTAGCCTCCCATGACCTTGGGACTCACTAATTCACATCCTAGTAGACTGACCCCACTGCATACTGGGACTGCTTCCTAGCCTCCCATGACCTTGGGACTCACTAATTCACATCCTAGTAGACTGACCCCACTGCATACTGGGACTGCTTCCTAGCCTCCCATGACCTTGGGACTCACTAATTCACATCCTAGTAGACTGACCCCATTGCACTGTTTCTGTGCATCCACCTTGGATTGTGGATGCAGCACGATGGATTTACCACCAGGGAATGCACATAACCTACTCTACACAATCGCAACGAAGATTTGCACATTGCTCATTATACCCCCTCTCTTTCCCCGCATTGGTTCCTTCCCCTCTTTTGGATATTTCAGAATTTGATTGGAATTGGGTATGTGCACCCTTGCTTTTTCATTAACAATAGTTTATTTTATGAACGGATTTACGAAAATATTCAACCATTGTCAAACGGCCAATTGTCTAGTTATGATGCATATATTCTGTTCATGTTATTTTCCGCACCTTTTGTCACTCTCTCTTCTTTTTCGATTGTAACATATGAAAATATTTGTACATGTTTTTATTATTTCCATAATTATGCACGCGTTATCCCTTAAAACAGCCTTGAGGACGACCTCATGCGTCGAAACACGTGTCGTCTGTGACCGTAATAAATCACTTTCCACATCATTGGACTTCTTGCATATTCAAGGACATTTGAGCTCTCATTTGTGCTATAGAGGATTTAACCATTTGGTTACTGAGTCCTCTGCGCACAATAACTGCACAAACTCCATTTCACGTCATTCGACAGCTGGTTCAATAGTATTGCATTGTATTTTGTTATTTATATAGTTCCTTTTACCATTATTATAGTCTCAAAATGCTGCTAGCGGGAACGCCCTCGGTGGACCGAAGTCCAGAGTGTTGGAGATCACGGAGTAGGATTAGAATGCGTGTGTGCATTTGGCCACCATAAGGCTTAGCAGGGCTGGCCAGGATCCGGTAGAAGCAACCCACGAAGATGAGGCCTGTGCATGGGTGCTGCAAGGTGTCATGAGATGTCATGAGTGCTAGAGACTCGCTATGTGTCCAGTGTGCACACATCTGTCATAGGTCTTTGCTGCGCACTGATGTCAGGGTGTTGAGGCATAAGCTGGTGTAAGTAGGCTTACAAACATTGAGTATCCAGCAGCCTCGAATTTTGTCGTAGGTCGTAGCTGCATTCTACCGTGAGTGGATGCGTAGCCGTGCCTGTGGCAGGAGTCCAACAAAGTGGTGCACTTATACGTACAAAGAGCACACATGGAGTTTACCTTCGGTGTCGCGGTGTCATCAGAAAGGCTGTGGAAAAAGACCAGCCCGCCTCATAGACTCTTCTGGGCACCCTAAGGGGGCTGTCCTCAAGTTTTCTTAGCGCAAAGGCTGTCTGCCTTAGGATATCTACCCGGGGTCTAACCATGGGATTTATGATAGTAGGATTCTCTAGGTGCCGTGGACAGGCGACCTTTATAGTCTTACTGGGTATCTTCCTGGTTCTATGTATGCTCCTTGCTGCGTCTACTAACTGCGCTATCAGGATACCAAGGCTGACGTATCTCCCCAGATATTATGCACCTGTTAGACCTTCACAATTGTCACCTTTACCATGGGCGGCCAATCCTATAGGTTATCCAGGCGCGATACCCGCCCCTCCCTTAAAGTCCTTCCAGTGCTAGAAGAGAGTTGCAGAAGGTTGAAATGCAGAGGCATCGCACAGTTATGCCCGTGAACTAGGAGGTTCATATGCCTAACCTCCAAGGGCCCCCCTCCTGTTAGATATGAGGAAGGGGCCCCTCTCTACATTCAACTGCAGGGTGTTTTGACAGATGTGCTACAAAATGATGTGTCATTTTACATGCGTGTCCAACAACGTTGTGGACTTGTTTAAGTACATGAATTGCACCGGGGGGGGCAGTTGTGTGGGGGCAACTGGCTGCCAACTACATAAGCACATGAATCATCAGCAGACTAACATAGCACAGATTTTCTTTAAACCAAATCATAAACTTGTTGATCTTAAAATGTCTGTAATCAGCAGTTATTTCAGGTCTGACAAAGCCAGGAGGAGCTATGAATTCAAATGCATGCAGATTTCCAGCGCACTGATAGGGGCTTGAACAAACATGTGGTTCCATGAGTCACTCTACCAAATAACAGACCCTCACCAGCTCCTCCAGCCTCCCTAAAGCAATGGCTCGTTGCTGGACTCACTCCAACCCAACCCTATCCTTCCCCTAAACGTCCCAGCCACACAAGCTTCCCAGAGGCTTGTGGGTGCCCCTCTATCATGTCACACTCTGCCCTTTCCTCATCAGGTATGGTGAAAAGCAATCTTGATATGGTATTTGACTCCACCCCGGCCACACCAGAATCTGCGAGTCAGAGGACTAACGTTACTGCCTGTGCCCCTTCCCTACCGGCCTTCTAGAGGCACAAGCCTGATATCTGGATGATTGTGCATCACTGTTCTTGCAAAGGGACTGGCCTCACATACACCGGCCTCCAGCAGGCCTGCATCTACAATGCCTGACACTATCCCATCTATTCCTGCCTTCCTGGGAGCACTCTATCGGGGTGTTTATTCGCCCCCCTCACCGCTGCCCCACTTATCACAGTGTGCTATTCAGACCTCCAGGACTGCAATGTGTGGGATATTTAATATGTGTAACATATGTGCCTCTGAAAAAGCTACAAATCAGCTACACAGACAGGCACAGATAAGGAATTCCAGAAGGGACCGGGCAATCTGTAATATGTTTCCCTTCATTTCATCTCTGCTTGAGGAAGTGATCACCATATCATGAAAGCTTGGGTGTCCAGTTAAAGGATCGAATGTAAAAGGATCGAATGTAAAAGGATTGACGCAATAGGGCCGAAAACAAAAGGATCACATTATTTTTTTAATTATATATTTTTTGGGGTTTTCGTATAGTTTAAAAAATTGTTTTTTACCACAAAAACAGGGATTGGGGGGGACCCCCTCCCAAAAAAAAAATGTAAAAATAAAAAAACTAATTTTCGATCCTTTTGTTTTCGATCCTTTTGAATCGATCCTTTTACCATTCAATCCTTTTTTTTCGATCCTTTGACCTACAACGGAAAGCTTGCAAATACATGACTTATTCAGCCCGATTAAGGAAATAACTTGTTTTCTTTTGTATCACTGGATATGTTCTTTATTATTTGTAAGGCGCTACACGCCATGTCATGCGTGATAAAACAAGTTAACTCATCAATGAATGTAATCCTCGTGGGAAATATAGGAAATAAGCCAGGAAAACACACAACTTAGTACATGGTGTGAAAGGAATTTATGTTCCAACAAGTCAAAGACATTGACCCTTCTCTTGGTGACGGTACAAAGAACTTTGAGGTTATTTCCTTGAGAAATCCGACATTGCAACATGCAAAACCTTTGCATGTCTGCGGCACGCCACACGTGCAATATTTGTCTCCTAAAATCTGAACTCCATTTCCAGAAGAGGGACTTTAACCACTTCTTTCAGTTTCAGGACTCAGTGGGGCCAGGTCTCACAAGTTTTGTTTTTTGCGTTAGTGATGAGATGTGCTCATTCAGATGCCCTTACCCTCACCATTTGCACATTTGCACAAATAAGTGTGCATTTCCGTGCAAGTAATGCCTATCCCGGATTCAGAAACGCGGGGCACTTTCAAATGCGCAGAAGTCACACACATTCCCCTGCGCCTGTTTGGAACAGATGCATGGGGGATGCGCAGTGAATGAGAGGGATATTTCTGGCTCAGTCATGCATTTTGTTAATGGAACAGGTGCGGGGCGACCCACTGCTGTCCCACTCGCATTTCTCTAAATGTCCCATGCAATATCAATTCAGCAACAGGTGGTATTTTTAAAGCAGATGTATAAAATACCACATGATTTTACCGTTACCACCACAGTCTTAAGAGACCCTTTACACATTTTAAATAACACTGAAGAAGGGCTGGGGTGGCATCATTCCTAAGTGTCAGAACTGGCCTCACCTACAGGGGCAGCCGATGCCTAGCTACATACAGAGGCAAAGGAGGGACATTTCTCAAAGCTTTGAGCTAAAGTTGTCAATGAACTATTGACATCTTCAGGACACCCAATGAGCTGTGTGTCAGTGTGAGGAAATAAGTGATGGCAGGACCGTAGTTTTACAGCGTAGGGGGGTTTACTCATGCTGTTCAAACCTATTAATGCCGGAGGAGAGCAACATTGAATCCTGCGCCTTTTAGAAAAAGGACTAATTCTGGCCTGAGACTTCCTGGGTCAGGCCCCGTGACCTGCAGTGTGGGAATGCTTTCCCGAGCAGCTGTAACTAAGATTCAACCCCAATGCTGGAACTAAGAAAAGCATTGAACAGGTAGCTGTTGCACGGTGTTGCTGCATGCAGGCATGCACGAGGCGTTTAGTGGTAGAGTGGAGTACATCTCATTGTCCAATGTCTCACAGCGACAACAGGCTGACTCCACGTTGCCGACAGCTCTGAGCGCCTGCTGCAATCCCCCGGTTCGGCCGCGCGTCGGCTCGTTTCTTGGAGTACACAACCTGCTCCTATTGGTCAGGAGGCCACAGTCCTTTCTTTCTTTCTTCATTGCTCAGCGTTGTGTACTGTACGTGGTCTAGGTGCTGCCCCTGTCACAAGCAAAACAGACAAAAGACTGTTTAATACTGCGTAAGTGTAAGGCTGTTCCTTGCCACAGACATGGTCCCCTGTGGATATTGATATGGCAAACGTGTAATAAAAAGACACAGCAGGTAGGGCTATAACTCTGAAAGAGAATAATCAGGAACATTAAAAAAGAACAGATTGTTGGTTATTTATGGTTTATAGTGATTGCATCAAATGCGCCTTAGCATCTAAAAAAAAGCAACGAAAAAGCATCAAATGTATTTCTTTTAATTTTTTTTAATGGGGGTTCCCCCAACCCCTGTTTTTTACCCTTTAAAACCCATTCAAATTCAAATAAAACCTTTACTTTTCAAAAAAATGCATTCAAGGCTTTTTTTCGATGCATTTTTTTCTAAGCTTTTGGCATTCAATGCTTTGTATTCGATGCACTGACTGGATGCCATTATTTATCTATTTAGGGTTTTGTTATATAGCACCCGAGATGTTGAATGTTCCTTCAGTGTAAGTGAACATTTATTGTATATGTTTATTGTGAAAAATGCGATGTAAAATGATATTCAATGTTCTTAATAGGTATTAGGGTAGCACCCCCGCCCACCCATGTGTCTACCCTTCTACCCACCTAATACACGTAGGGCCCGATACATGGAATATTTGCCCAGTTCAAAGTGAATTTGCCCTGCTGAAAAGTGACTTTGCACTGCCGACACAAACCCTGATTCGTGGAACTGTGCAAAGTGTATTATTTCTGTGCAAAGTCCGGGCCAAGTCATTTTGAACTGCAAAAATGACTATGCGCTGACTTTGCCCGGACTTTGCACTGCAAAAATACACTTTGCACGGTTTCATGAATCAGGGTTTGTGTCGGCAGTGTAAATTCACTTTGAACTGGGCAAATATTCCATGAATCGGGCCCTTAGTATGTCTTTGCAAAAACAATTCACCCTTGCGCAAGCAGGATGTTTGTGCAAAAGCAGTTTACACGTTCACCAATAGATGGCAGCAAGGCAACACCACGCCACCAACAGGAAGCAGCAACACCCTGGGGTAATGATGATCAGAACATTTCAGTGGAGAGACTGTAGAGACGTCTGATTCGTGAAAAAACGTGCAGAGTAAGGCATCATCGTAAAAACGATATTTAAGCTGCAGCCTGCACACAGCAGTTGGGAAACACATGTGGAAACAAAATGTGCAATGTTTTGCACCCGCTCAAAAACTCTAACTGACAAGGCCTAGATGAAAATTTTAAGTACCAGAAAATAACTGTCAACTTTTGTCCATATGGCAAACTGCTTAACATGAGGAGAAAGAGAAGCACAGTTTTAAGAACAGACAACCAAATATTTTATGCTGCTGTGTTTTTGAGGAAAATCTAAAAACAGTGGGGACAGGAAAATGCACATTTTAAAAGCTGAAAGTGTGACTGGGGCCCCATTAATGGAAGCGAGAACTGAACTCTTGACATGTGTATTCTGCTTAAGCCACCTTCCTCAAAATGAGATGTGAAAACAGATACCCTGCTTCTTGCAGAGATGACCTGGTGTGTGGGACCTGACCATAAATCCTAACCGGCGTCTATGGGTTGCATCGGTGGGGTGGGTTTAGGATAATCAACTAATGGGGTTCTGAAGATCTGTGGTGCCTGATATCATCTCCCAGGCCTCTCTTCAGAGAAGGAATCTTGATACGTGGAAAAATAAACTTTATCTGAAAATCTAACAGACCCAGCAACTGTACGAGGGGGCAGGACAAAAGTCGTAATACCCCCAGAAACTGCAAACTACAAGGGATTTAGCATGTCTAGGCCCCCATCATAAATACCTTGCTACTCTGCATTAACAGCAGATACTAAGCAGAAAAAACAAAGATGCTAAGGGTATTTTGTATATTAAAGAAATGCAACATGGGGTTCACTATTTTGCCCATAATGCTTGAACAGAACATTGTAGAAATGTAATTGTTTTTGTGAAATGCTCAGTTTGATGTGATCTATTTAGGGTCACCAAACCATTTTGCTAATATGAGTTTTAAATATGCAAATTAGCTGAATTTTTATTTTGAGGCATGGAAACGGTGCACAGTGGGATGTTATATATTCTAGCATCTGCCGGGATGAGTCTGTTATGATGAGATGGGAAAATAAGGTCAATATACATGTACAAGTGGGTTAAATGGAAACATCTATAACTCACTAATTATTCATGCAAATGGGATTAGAAATGCATTAATTGATTTGTGCTAGAGAGAGAAATCTGGGGAGCTGATTTCACATAGGTGGTCACATAGGTGGAGCTTACTGTTTGGCAATGTGATACATTTTAACGCAAGAAATCCCTGAGATGACATCCCATTAAATGGGATGGAAACTGGGTTCAGAAGTTACTTGCATCAGACTGCCTCCTTCATTAATATGCCCAATGACTGCAGAGGAGTATGTCTACTATGATGTCACTTTGGGAACACTGTCAAATCACACACATTGACCAATCAGATTGGGGAACGTATGCACACCTCAAATAGGTGGAGTTACTGTTGTATATAAGATTCAGCACATGCTCACTGAGTGAGAGACACTGACAGACTTACTGGCTCACTCACTGATAGAGAGAAAGAAATTGATAACAACAAGGAGATGGAATAGAGATCCATTTTGGATTGTCATCTGAGCCCTGAAATCGAGGCGTCGTCCCAGGCCTTCTTTAGAGGAAGAGAAAGCAGAGAGGCTCTGGAGAAAAGTTGACCCTATCTTACTGACTGATGCCCACCTGTTCCTGGAAGGGGAGAATTGACACCGTCCTTAAGAGGGGCGCCCACCTGTCTCTGATTAAGACAAATGAAATCTGGATGTGGGCACCATCTAAAAGGGAAGTAATCTTGCGGGGAGTGATCATATAAAAGGGAATTAGAGTAAATCCTGGCTCCTATAATTTGTTAGTACTGAACAGTGGGAATAGATACATTATCTGCGCATCCCCTGAAGTTAGGGAAGATTTCAGAAGGACATGTGCTTCTGGAAAATATACATATTGATAGATTAGGTCCCTTGGTGTGTATACAGTGAGATTCACCCGACACCTTTCTCTAGCAATGATGTCTAGTACAGAAGAACTATTAACAGGCGTCAAAAAGGTAATTTTACTGTGCGCCTACCTAGAAAAAGAAGATCCTTGAAGTAATCCCTGGATATACCATCAAGCAGAATATTGTTATTAATGCGTGGGTTCTCATGATACTTGGGAGAAAGTGACTCTCCGTGGTCCATTTCTTTCTGCTGTTCAAGGTGCCCATTGAAAGGGAAAAAGGTACATGTTACCCAGTAATTGATTAGAAACATCACTGAAGGGAATTTGGCTTGCATACTGCTGAGCATACATTGTCTTTTCTACATGCCTTTCACACACCTGAAGGTCCAGTAGTTTGTTGCATTTGACTTTAAAATGCTGTTGACATTCTGACCTGTCTATTGAGTAAGGGGGGTTTCTATTTTGAACAAAGGGGAAATAGCGAGAATTGGCCAGGCAGGGACATTTTAACAGTTTTGCTGTTTTCACAAATCAAAGATTCCTCCTGGACTCTCATGCATGCAATCCATGGCGCCTGCATGCTCAGGGTGTATTACATGCATAGCTACTCATGGTGAGGTATGTGCTACAAAATGTTCTATTTTCATCATTATGGCACTGAAAACTGAAGTGACTAGTGTGTTGATTATTACTTATCACTGGCATTTTATGCAGAAACCATTTCTTTATCTCTAATCTGAATTATTTCCATTTGGTGAATAAATATACCTTCTGTGCAATCCTGTATGTTTTTTGTCCTGAAAGGGGAGGGAATTTGTAAGGAATAGATTCTATTATATTGGGGTACCAGATTCATAAAACTTTTTTAAATAAAGGAGAATTGTGTGTACCTGGTTTGGAGTGGGTGGAAAATTTCCCTGAATTACACATTGCCTGGTTAAAACATCCTACGAGACACAGCATTTAGAGCAACACTTCGGCCTTTCAGCAATACCAGAGAGTTGTCGTTTCAGCACATGGCACATTTTCAGAGAGAGTGACACCAGGGTGCCTTTATAGACCAGAGAATCAGGGTATTTGGAGAGAGATTCAGAGCTTAGAGCAAGTAGCACAGGAACAGCATCACACAGCTATATGGTACTGCATAGCGCTGCCCGCCTTAAAGTTTAAAGCTTCCATCTGCTGCTGCAAGGCTATGCCACTACCCTTCACTGAGAAGGCAAACCACAGTGGTTTCATGCAGGCGAATAAAGCACACACACCTATCATATTTCTACATCCTCTCAAAATACAGGAGTGTAAAGCGCACTCACCTATTGCAATGCTGCCTCCTCTAAGCACGCAGGTGAGTAAAGGATGCACATCTATCACAGCACTGCCTTCTACTAACATGCAGTAAGGTAAAGCACACACACCTATCTCAGCACTGCCTCCTCTGATCAGGCAGGCATGCTCCCCCTCCCACTCACTAAGTTCCCTCTCCAACAGGCCACAACTTCACTTGGGCCAGCCGCCCTCCAAACTACACCAGCCTCCAGGTAGACAGACTCAGCTCCCTTTCCTTCAGTCCCTCAGCAGGTCACGTCCTCACCAATAAAGGGAAGGGCACATCCCTACCAATACAGGGCAGCCACAACCTTACAAATACAGGGAGGCCACAGCCTTACCAATACAGGGCAGGCCACAGCCCTACCAATACAGGGCAGGCCACAGCCTTACCAATACAGGGCAGGCCACAGCCCTACCAATACAGGGCGGCCACAGCCTTACAAATACAGGGCGGCCACAGCCTTACCAATACAGGGCAGGCCACAGCCCTACCAATACAGTCCACAGCCCTACCGTTACAGGCCAGGCTACAGCCTTACCAATACAGGGCAAGCCAAAGCCGTACCAATACAGGGCAGGCCACAGCCCTACGAATACAGGGCGGCCACAGCTTTACCAATACAGGGCAGGCGACAGCCTTACCAATACAGGGCAGGCCACAGCCTTACCAATACAGGGTGGCCACAGCCTTACCAATACAGGGCAGGCCACACTCTTACCAATACAGGGCAGGCACAGCCTTACCAATACAGGGCAGGCCGCAGCCCTGCCAATACAGGGCAGGCCACAGCTTTACCAATACAGGGCAGGCGACAGTCTTACCAATACAGGGCAGGCCACAGCCTTACCAATACAGGGTGGCCACAGCCTTACCAATACAGGGCAGGCCACACTCTTACCAATACAGGGCAGGCACAGCCTTACCAATACAGGGCAGGCCGCAGCCCTGCCAATACAGGGCGGCCACAGCCTTACCAATACAGGGTGGCCACAGCCTTACCAATACAGGCCAGGCCACAGCCTTATCGATACAGGGCAGGCCACAGCCACACTAATACAGGGCAGGCCACAGCCTTACCAATACAGAGTGGCCACAGCCTTACCAATACAAGGCAGGCCACAGCCTTACCAATACAGGGCAGGCCACAGACCTACCAACACAGGGCCGTTCACAGCCCTACCGTTACAGGCCAGGCCACAGCCTTACCGATACAGGCCAGGCCACAGCCTTACCGATACCAGCCAGGTCACAGCCATACCAATACAGGGCAGGCCACAGACTTGCCAATACTGGCCAGGCCACAGCCCTACCAATACATGGCCGGATACAGCCTTACCAATACAGGGCAGTCCACAGCCCTACCGATAAAGGCCAGGCCACAGCCTTACCGATACAGGGCAGGCCACAGCCTTACCAATACAGGGCAGGCCACAGCCTTGCCAATACCGGCCAGCCTTACCAATACCGGCCAGGGCACAGCCTTGCCAATACCGGCCAGGCCACAGCCCTAACAATACAGGGCAGGCCACAGCCTTGCCAATACAATGCTTCCAGTTTCACCAAGTCACAGTGAAGTAACACGCTTTGTTACGAACAGAGCAGCACATGAAAGAAACCAACATTTGGACCCCTGAGCTAAACACACGACAGGAATGGAAAACATGCTGTTGTGATGGGACTATTTGCCTGCGGCCCCCAGAAGAATCTTCTGCTCTATTAAAAAGAAAAACCTCCTGCACAAGACGCACCAGAAGTACACAACCACAGAGCGAATAACAAACAGTGCAGCTCTGCTCTGAAACAAAGACACTCACTGGACATGGAAATGACTGTCTTCAATAAAGTGACATATTCACAACATGGCATCTCCTTTATATGCAAAACCAGCAAGCAAGCCAGGACATGAGCCGGTGGACACATCTGAGCAATGCAAGGCAAGTGGCATACCCCCAAAACAAATCAATCTGCTTACCATTTTTGGGGGATGACAATGATCGTATCCACAGTACGGGCAGGACTGTGGGTTACCGGGTGCTGAGGTACTGTCCGTTCTCTTGGGACCCCAGCGCGACCTCCCTGGTGCAGAGCGCCCAACCGCAAAAGCGTCCTCACTTTTCACCGGATGCACTGCAGCATCCATTTTCGCACCTCTCGACTCAGCTAGTTCATAGGCCCTTCCCGTGTCCAGGATTTGCGCCAGTGTTAGGCCTGGTTCTCTAAGCACTTGCCTCTGCAATTTCCTGGAAGTGCACCCCTGTATCAGTTGATTTCGCACCATTTCCTCCTCATTCACCCACCTGCAGGTGCTAGCGAGGCGCCTTAACCTTGCACAGAACTGGTCCAGCGATTCCTCCCCTTGCTGATTCTCGGCACACATCACAAATCTGTCGAAATGGACATTCACCATGGGGAGGAAGTGATCCTGAAGGGCCTGTTTCACAGCATCATAGGTGCCCACCTGAAGGTTAAGCGAGTCGAAAATCCGATGGACCTCTGTGCCAGCTAAGTACACCATCGTGGCCACCTTGGCATCATCATCCGTCTCACCCGAGGCCCTGAAAAACATTTCCAGTTTCTTCACCCACAATAGCCACTTCGGCCCCAGTTTGGATGGTGGGCCCGAGGTATCAAATTTGGGCATGGGCGCCAAAGTGCTATGCATCCTACGTGGGAATGGCATGGGTGCTCCTTCTCCTCCATCCTCTTCACCCATGGTGTCAGTTGGGGTGGGGTCCACTAACCTTTCCTGTGCAGAGAGGGATGCCCACCGTCAGATGGCCCAGGCTGGTGATGTGGTGGGCCTGCAGCTGCAGTGGATGATTCCTTGGGTGTCTCCCAAGTCAAAATCCAAGGCTCCTTATGCGTTCATGGTCCTGGAATGTCCAAACATTAATTTAGAAGCTGAGGATCACGCCCGGCGCACGAGCATCCATGTGGGCCGCAACTGCCGTGATCCGCGAGTTCACAAAATGGCCACCGGCCTCCTGCGGAGGTTTGTGACCGCGTGGGGAGAGACACTCTCTCTGACAATCAGCTGGAGCAGTGTTGCGTTCCCCGCCACTGCGGATCCTCGTCACCAATGTTATAGGCTGGGTGTGACCCCCGGGACCTCCCGCACACAAACGCACACACACACGTAGTCAAGCATGGACAGACGTGGGACACGTGTTGCTGGTAAGAGGTTCCGGCTGCAACTGGCGACCGGGACCTCTTTTATTAAACAACGCATGCGCGAGCCATAACGAGGCTCGTGCATGCTCACATGGTTGGCGTAATATGCAACAGGTACCATACTTTCACTGTACCGTGTACAGTAAGGAGCAGTAACTACACCTATGTATTATATGGCAAAGGAGGGCCCTGGTGCTCACCTGAGGGATGCCCATTATTTCTCCCACTTCGGGAGCCTCCCACCCCCACATACTGATTTTCTAAATTGAAGCAAAGCTGGAGGAGTTTTAATATTTTAGCATCCACCTGTGGGTGCAGATAAAAATATGTAGATGTTTTAGGTAACATCACAATCACGCGTAAAGTATTGAAGGCGGTATTCCTCCGGAATACCGCAAGAGGTAAATACCTTGTGATTTGAGATCAGGCGGGAGTTAGGACCAGGCGCAATTTGAAACACCTCCTGATTTGAAAGTTACTGCTATACTCATAGTGGAGGTGTCTAAGGCTAAACTCATAATACCTCCGCAGGAGAGGCACCAGCCAATCTGGGGGCCAAGAACATGGGGGAGTCCAGAATGGGCAGTCTGTGTTTTCTCCAGGCAACCTGAGCATTTCCTTGCGCCCTGCCCTTTTTGGTCCAGGCAGAGCCCCGGGCAGCTTTTTGCCCCTACCAGTCTTTGCAAGTCCCTCAACTGAGCAGCTCCCGCTTACCTCACTGCCTTCTGAACCCCTGCGTCCAACACGGGTGCTACATGCCCATGTAATTAGTAAAGGGACTACCCCCCATTCCTATTTCCACCTGCGGTCCTTTCACTTTGGAGCTTCACTCATTCCTCGTTGCATGAATTGGCTACAAGGGAATGAAACCCATCAGTTCTTTAGGACCACAGGCTGTACGGTGTCTAGCTGTAGTCAGAAAGGTCGGCCTTGTGTGACATCCTACACCTTGGAAGAGTGTGTTATGCCTCTTAAGAAGGCTAGCTACAGCTTCAAGGTATACACCATAAGCAAAGTTGACAACCTCCAGTTGCTCGGCTGTGTCACAGCCTAGGAAAGTATCTTTGCTTATCCTGGCTACAAAGAACCATGACCTGACAGTCGTTTGTCCATAACCGGCATTTGTCTTAAGTACTCACTGCAGTTCTATGGGTTCAGGCCCACCAAACGTGAAAATCCACATTTTGGTTGGAGTCAATCTTACCTGGGACTGCAGTACCTGGAAATGAGAGCGTTCCGTCACTTCACAGATGCTCCAGTGTCTATTGGGAAGGCCATGTTAGTTCCTTGAAGCGTGACCGTGCACTTCATCTGGTGATGTTGACATCCCCATGTGACCATGGCCTTCGATATGAAGACGACTTTCTCTTCATCCTCTTCCGGATCTTGGCTCGTTGGCAAACCTCTGCTTGAGCCAATTGAGGCTAGGACTAGCCTGGTCCTTGTTGGTTTTTGGAGTGCAAGAGAGGGATCTGTGATCTGTGTATCCCTGCATAGTAATTCCCCAGTGCACGTAAGCCTGACATCTTTGCGGATACTTGCTGGTATGTGGTATTGAGCCAAAAGAAAAGCCACATGCACCAGACTCTTGGCCACATAAAGATCTATTTTGCTTTCACAGGCCAGTGAGTTTTCTCCATGTGGGACACCCTCTCTAAGGTCAGTTCATGTGACTGTCCCAAATCCAGGATGCAGTGGAGAGCATGGCTGGTTCTCTTAAGATGTGTCTCTGGAGTTTTACAGACTGGCAACCCTGGATAAGCTAAGCCTGCACTTCACCCTCTTCATTGATCAGGTGCACGTAATCGCTGTTGGAGATGGCCATGAAAACGTTGAGCGCCTGAGTGTAGCTTGCTTGACATTTCTCAGAATTAATTTATGACAATTGGATTTCCCCAATGGGCTAAAGTATGTATGCAGTGACCACCTCTTTGGTGTCTTTATATGAATCGTCTTTGGGGTGCAAGGTCTTGTCTACATTATGGACAGCGTGTCCAACTGTGTACAGCAAGTTTGATCACTTTGCGGTGTCGTCATCTTTCTATGTCTAGTGTCTTCACCCAGAGGGACCATCGTGGCCTAGACTAGAGGGTGACCTTGAAAGGTCAAACTCCTCCATTGGGGTAATGTGGACATTGGGCCTGGACGGGGTGCTCTTTCTTGGCCATTCTAATTATCACTCAAGTTCACGTGCGTACACCCCACTGGCAGGTCAAGAAAATAACATCCACTCAGTTGGCAATTGCTGACAAGGCCTTACCAGTGATGAAGCACTCCCAGAGGTGACGTGTGCAGATCATAGACAAGATGACATCATGGTGAAAGGTAAAATGAGAGCACAGGCCTTCATATTGGTCGCTCTGAACCCTAGCTACCTCAGGGTCCAGCGCGCTATATAGGCAAATGAAACAAACAAAAAAAAAACAAACAATGCTGTTAAAAGTTTCCCAAAGGGCCCTCTTTGGTTACCTCATGTGTAAAGCGTGTGTGTTTTGTATCATTAGGCCTCTAGCCAGGCTGTCTAGTTGGATGTGGCCCAGAAGATGCATGATCTCACAGTTCTGATGGTCCTCTCACGGGCTGTATCGCACCCGCATTCCGAGCTCAGCGCAATACACATAGGTGAGGTACACCCAGCTCATTACCGATTGATGGTGGGGAGTGAGACCACAAAGATCCCCACTAATGAGGTGGTGTGGCCTATTTTTGTTGATCAAATGGAGATATTTTGATTGAGACACTAATTTGTGGTCTTAAATTTATGTTTTTTCTTTAAACACCGATTGATATTCTTGATTATGACGTGAATTTTCCATCATCCTGACCTGACATGTGACACAATGTGGTATGGTTTTTGAAAAATGTATACATTGAATGAATGTGTAATTTTGTACAGCCTTGAGAACGACCGGTGGTCGAAACACGTGTCGCTAGATGAACCTAGATTGGGATCAAGCCCAGTAAATGCTGATTTTTTAATTTTGGAGCCTAGAACTCACAATTATAAGACTACATGAATTTCCAATAGTCATTTGACTCAATAGACTCATCCGTACAGGATTGGAACTCTGAATTATCAACATAAGATCAAGTGTGATCATTTGACATTGAGATCTCAAAATTAAGAGATATAGGGAGTGTACATGGGCCTTGAGAACGACCGGTGGTCGAAACACGTGTCGGCTGTGTTTTTCTCTAGAAGAATTAAAAGCATTCATATTGAAGAAACACTTGGAGTGACTTTATGAATAATGATGTTGGAATTTAAAACTTAGATCAAGTGTATGGTGTGAGCGCAATATATCCTCCCGAACTACAATCTTTTCAGTTTTAAGAAAGGGTTGGTGACCCAAGTCTTGGAAAGAAGGATTGATACAAATATGAACATTGTTAAGAATGGGTTAGTAAGCCAATACACAGAAAGAGAAATTGATCGAAATACAAACAGTTTTTAGAAAGGGTTGGTGACCCAGTACTTTTAGAGAGAGGTTGATACGAATACGAATAGTGTGAAGAAAGGGTCGGTGACCCAATGCTTGGAAAAGGACATTGACACAAATACAACCAGTGTTAAGAAAGGGTTTGTGACCCAATATTTAAAAAGAGGAGTTGATACCAAGAAGAACTTTGCTAAGAAAGGGTTGCTGACCTAATACTGGAAAAGCATTATTTCTTGGATGTGGGAAAGAGTGAGTAGAGAACAGAGAAGCTCTGGCAGGATAGTGAACCAGGCAAAAAGTGAGTCTGGGGCTAACACCCAGGAAATGATATAAAGCCCAGGCAGGAGAGTACTCTAGGCACTGTGCAAGTCTGGGACCTGTGTTAGGCAGAATCATATGCAGTACCCTTAGGGAACACTACAGATAAATAAGACTACAAGTGATAGTACAATTTCACCTTTGGTACAAGCCTGTACTACACAGTTGAAGTGGTAGCAGTAGCGGAGCAGCCAGACTTATCTCAAGAGCAAATGAGCAGTAGTAGAGTTTACACAAAGGACCACAATTACTGTGACTCAAGCAAACACTGACTCAAGGTTTCTGGTTAAAAAATATAAGTACAATTATTTTTAAACCATCTGTTCACAAAACACTTCACTTCTATTAAATTAAACCAAACTCCTAAATACACTACACACAACCAATTCCACTTGTTCAGGTCAATTCAAGGAAAGTACATTAGGATTTGAAAGACCGGTGTTGTGAAACAAAAGACGTTATCTTGGGTCAGTACGTGATCACTTTTTGACAGTAATGACAGTTCCGTCTTACTAAAGAAAATCATACCCGCGGGAAGAAATGTAACCCTAGTCAAACACTCGCAGCACAAAGAATTGAAACAAGGGAATAGTGGATAATCACAGGCAATACTTTTGTCAAGGCAAGGGAATCAGAGAACACTTTCTAAAAGGCAGATAAAAGTCAAAAGGCCTGCGCCAGTGTGAAATGGTGCGGGGGCTCTGTTGTCGAGGATCACAATGTTAGGATAGTTCACGATTCAAGATGCCAAGAGTACTTGGATATTGTCAAAAGGAAGCAAAAGTTATAAGAGGGAAGGAAGAAAGGACAAGCCTTTGTAGAGGAAAAGGGTTCACCCCAATTCCTCAAGGTCGGACAGAGAGAACGACCCAATGGACACAGTACCTTATTCAAATGGAGAAAAGCTGGTGCCACACCAGTTGTTCCTGGTAGTTCCTGCATACTCACGGTTCCTGAAGCTTCAGTCGTAGAGACAAGAAGGAGGACATCTGGAGCGATCTGCACTACCCAGGGATGAAGCCAGCAGCAGCAAAGCAATGGTGAATAAAAGGTGCACTCCTTAAAAACAGAAGAGGGTTCTTCTGATGGCTATCCGGACCATTGCAGCACTGTGCAGTGATTTCGACCCAGAAGAGGATTCTCTGGCTGTAGAAGGAGAACTGGTTGATCCCACCAGGCTCAAGGGAAGAAGACTCCGGACTGGATCTTCTCTGTCGTTGAAGGGTAGATAGCTCAGGACTGCAGCAGGGCTTCACCAGGATCCAAGAGTTGCAGCATCTGTCTTCTTCTCTGCTTCTCTTCAGTTCTTGTAGTTCCAGTGGCGACTTTGACTTCCAGCCCAAGAGTCCTGCCTGTTATGCGAAAATCCCCCATTCACACAGCCTGGCTGTCAATCACACAGCAGGGGGGTTGTCCAGCCCGGACAACCACCCCAGCCAATGGACACAAAGTGCGACTTGGGTCTCCAAGGTGACCCTGTGCAGGGGGTTACTAAACCCCTCCCTCACATTAAGCCCACCTAGACACCCAGACGCCAAAGGAGGGCTTCTTCGTAGAAGCCCGCCAAAGGTCGGCGAACAAAGAAGGCAAATCTGGTTTGCCACGCAAAGTAAAACACAAGAAGGACTTTAACAAAAAGAAATGGCGACTAAACCCGACTGGAGCCAAAAGAAAATGTATTTGGTCAAGCGGGTTTATGTTAGTGGCTAATATAATAGCCTGGAACAATACCACATTTATATAGAATAATCGCAGTAGGAAAATTAGGGTAGATACCACTGCCACCAGCCAAGTCTTAAAGTTAAGGGAGCGAAACAAGGCTCCGAGAGACACAGACAAAAAGGGATAGGAATCAACCCTTTCCAGTACTCCATGTAAGATGGGGTGTACTGGGTCTGCAATTTAAAGTGACTATGTAAAGTTAATGGCAACTTTACCTGTTTCTGGGGGACAGTAGTCAGCCCCAGAAAATTGAGTCAGGGGGAAGTCTCAAAGACAACCCTGTGCCACTGCACTGAAGGTGCTGTGTGACACACAAGTAAAAAGATGATGTCTAGGGAGTTGGTGACACTCCATAGCCCATGAACACAAAAAGTACAACACACACAAAAATACACTGTAAGAGTGGGAAAAAGGTTCACACTCTTACTAGGTGGAAAAAATAAACCCCAGAAATCCAGCAAAGCTGCTGAGGGCCTCACTAGGTGAGGGAAATTAGCCATAAATGAGAAGGCTCCCTAACAACCCGCACCCAAGAAACAAAACTGTGATATCCTGGCAGGAGAGTGAACCAGGAGTGAGAGGAGAAGTAAACCTGAAACCGTGGAACAGTGAGAATTTATACAAAAGGGAAGACCTATACCCTTTTTATGGATCAGTGATAAAGTCGCAATACACTGGCAGGAGAGTACACATGGGGTAAAAAGAGGAACAATGAAAGGAAAAGGGAAGAACTATACCCCTTTAAGGTTAATTAAGATACAGAGTGGGATAAACTGAATATTTAAAAGAACTGTGTGTTTAAAGGATATTCAAGGGAAGAATCTTCTTCCTTGAAATGTGATAAAGTGACATTCAAACTACCAGAAGAAATCTAGGGGAAGGGAAGACCCGTCTCCTGGTGGAACCTTATTCCTTTGTTTTCGACACCTTAGAACTTTATGTTTTGAACTCTGAAAGAAAGCTATGAGTACCTATCTTACAGAAATCCCTTGTTACACCTTATATTGAGTTTAGTGTGTAAGGCTGAGTTTAGGATTTTGAACACAGGACGGAGGACGCTCTTTTGTCTAACATCTTGAGACAGACATTCCTTAGTTTCCTTGAGGAAGGGAAACCCCTCTTCAGATTAGGGATAGAAAGGATTTCTCCCAACCCCCTTATTATTTTGTGTCAAATAAAAGTGTATAACCAACACTTAAAATGCCACTCTGTCCGAGTCTTACTCTTGAGCCCTTACAAGCCCCTTTTTTGAAAGACTGGACATAATCAATACTGGAGGAAAACCTACCTTTCTGCCT
Organism: Ambystoma mexicanum; assembly: GCF_040938575.1. Taxonomy (NCBI): domain Eukaryota; kingdom Metazoa; phylum Chordata; class Amphibia; order Caudata; family Ambystomatidae; genus Ambystoma; species Ambystoma mexicanum. Next base: position 753,838,968 of record NC_090938.1, on the reverse strand, counting down.
GGGGAGCCTCTGAAGGAAAAGTGAGGAGCAGGTCAAATTGTCCGGAATAAGTACTTGTATTGCTACAACACAGGTAACTTACTACAGCCACAATGGTGATTTTAATGTGTGTCACGTCTGTAATTAAATAGTAGTATAGGACCTGGGAGATCAAGGGCAGGCATCTTGTGTTAGAGGACCTGAGGTGAATCAGGAGCTGGGTTCCTGATTCTTGAATCTAATACTAGGTTTTAAAGAGCTGGCCTGGACCGAACCATGATATGCCTCATTTGCCATGGCCAGAAATGAAAGCTTTTCTTCTCAACACGGCTTTTGAAAAGTGGGGAAACATTTGCATCATTAGGGGACCAGAAAAGATGGAATAGAAAATCAAACAACGCTCACCTCATTTCCGATTACACAGTTATACGGCCAGGATCACAACGGCGAGAAGGAGATAGAGCGCACCCGCGGCACAGTAGCGCACCATCCAATAATTAGGCATGCTCGGTCCTTGAGGTTCTTCCTTGGGAGCTGGAAGATATTTAGAAAGACACAGTCATTGAGGCACAATGGGGTTTAATGGGGTGGTAGGGTTGTTCTAGGGATTAGTGGACGTTTCTACCTATAGCGGTTCTTACACTCTTGATCAGTATTCCCTCTTTCTCGGACTTGTGGATGGGAGGGCACCATTGGGTCGAAAGGAAAATAAATCATGTGGGATTCACTCTAAAGTAGCTGCTTTTAAAGCCTGCTCATACAAGCAATGCCATCTGTACCCATGCTGTGCCCCACTCAGTTCCCACTGGCGTCCATCACTCAGTCTCTGATCTCTTTGTTCATGCATTAACTGATCTATAAGTAGAGGGACTATACACTAGGAGTACAAGAGTCATGATGGTGAGTAAGTAGGATTCTTAGCATCTGCTCCCACTTTCTCCAGACTCATGAAAAGATGTTCTACCACCTTGAGGGTTGATGTAGGAGACGGCAGAATGGTAGCCTCATGGTCAAGTCCTCCGCTCCCCATTTTCAACTTATTTGGGGATTTCTTTACTTTTGATTTTTATCTCCTTCATGCCCGCTCCACAAAGCTTTCTTCCCTCCCCCCTCTCAGCACTACACCAATCCTGCCGCCCAGAGCCCTCCTCCCCACCCAGTGAGGCCGGATTGGCAAGTGGTGTGTACACCACAGGGCTGGAATTGCCTTTCAGGGTGTATTCCAGCCCTCCAAGATCACGGGGCCTGATCCCCAGAGCAATCCAACCTGCCCCATACCAATCCCGCCTCCCACAGCCATGTTCCCCGCTCAGTGAGGCTGAATTGGCCAGTTGTATGTACACCATGTGACCGGAATCGCCATTTAATCCCACCTCCCAGGGCAGCCCCCTGCCATGACAAGTGATCCTACAGCGACAACCAGGTGACGTTGAACAGCGGCGAGCGCAGCCATTACCATGCTCCTGAAAACCCTGCCATTCTTACATTTCTACTATTGTGAACTGTGCTGCACTCCATACTTGCCATTGTGCTGAACTGTGCTGCACTCCATACTTGTCATGGTGCTGAACTGTGCTGCCCTCCATACTTGACCATTGTGCTGAATTGTGCTGCACCCCATACTTAGCCATTGTGTTGAACTGTGTTGCACTCCACAGTTTGCGTTGAACTGTGCTGTGTTCTATAGTTAGCCATTGCACTGAATTATGCTGCCCTGTATAGTTTGTCATTGTGCTGAATGGTGCTGCGCTTCATACTTAGCCATTGTGTTGAACTGTGCTGCGATCCATAGTTGGCTATTGTGCTGAATTGTGCTGCACCCCATACTTAGTCACTGTGTTTAACTGTGTTACACTCCATAGTTAGTTTGTGTTGAACTGTGCTGTGTTCTATAGTTAGCCATTGCACTGAATTATGCTGCCCTGTATAGTTTGTCATTGTGCTGAATGGTGCTGCGCTCCATACTTAGCCGTTGTGTTGAACTGTGCTGCACTCCATAGTTGGCCATTGTGCTAAATTGTGCTGCACTCCATACTTATCTATAGTGTTGAACTGTGACGCGCTCCATAGTTAGCTTGTGTTGAACTGTGCTGCACTCCATTGTTAGTTTGTATTGAACTGTTCTGTGCTCCATAGTTAGTGGTTCTAGGTTAAAGTATCGAAATCAAAAGGTTCAAATGCCTTTTTTTCGAGTGAAAGGGTCGAAAAAAAGGTTCCATTTTTTTTTTTTTTTAATGGGGGGGATTCCTCCTCCCCCAACCCCCTGTTTTCTTTATTAAAAAACCTTTTTTTACCAAACCAAACAAAAAAATATATAAGTAAATAAATAAAAATGTGAACTTTTTTTTCGACCCTTTGACTTTTGAATAAAAGGTCATTTGATCCTTTATTTTTGAAACTTTGACTGGACACCATAGTTAGTTTGTGTTGAACTGTGCTGCACTCTATAGTTAGCCATTGTACTTTATTGTGCTGAACTGTAAAGTTAGCAACTATGCTGAAATATGCTGTGCTCCATACTTAGCCATTGTGTTGATCTGTGCCACACTCCACAGTTAGCTATTGGGTTGAACTGAGCTGCGTCCTATATTTAGTCTGTGTTGAATTGTGCTGCACTCTATAGTTAGCCATTGTGCTGAATTGCCCTGCACTTCACACTTAGCTATTGTATTGAACTGTGCTGCGCTCCAAAGTTAGCTTGTGTTGAACTGTGCTGCACTCTATAGTTAGTCATTGTGCTGAATTGTGCTGCACCGTATAGTGAGTCTTCTGGTAAATTCTGCTGCGCTCCATACTTAGCCATTGTGCTGAGTTGTGCTGCGCTCCATACTTAGCTATTGAGCGCTGCCCATGTTTCAAAACCAGCTGCATTCTAGGCTAATGCACACACCTTGAAACCCGCAGCATCATAAGTACTACATATAATCTGGAACTAGCCCCACTGTAGGTACCGCATATACGCTGACATTAACCGTATTGGAGATTCATGCACTCATTTTGAAACTAGCCGCACAGTAGGAACTGCTTTATTTGAACTACCTACATTTTGGTGCTGGGATGGCCATGTGGGGAGGACAAAGACTGATATGCAAATGGATATTTCCCATCTGTGAAAGGTACAGTGAGCAAAAATGGATGGCTGCGTACTCTCAAAGTGGGAAAAAAAAACACTAAACAGGTTATCATGCCATGTTCTTTCTGTAGCGGGCGCATGCTACTTTTTTTAAAACAAATTTCAAGGAACTTGTGGTTGGTCACCCTGAGTTACCTGGGGAACCCAGCCGTGTACTCCCTGCTCACTGTGCTCAGAGAGGCACAGCTCCACCTCACTGATGTGGCCCAAAAAGGCTGAAACGTGTATGTGGTTGCTGTTGTTCTGAAGGGAATTGCCATAGCATTTCGGTGCTGGACTGTCCATGTGGGTGGGACAAAGACTGATATGCAAATGGATATTTCCCATCTGTGAAAAGTACAGTGAGCAAAAAGCGATGGCTGCACTCTCAAAGTGGGAAAAAAAACACAGAACAGGTTATCATTTCTAGAGAGGGGCGCCTGCTAACTTTTTTGAAAATTACCTGTAGTACTCAGAAGTACACATTGTGGATGTTGGTCTCCCATCAGCTCCAGCCACTGTTTGAACCTTGAAACACCCCATGCCTCGCACAGTGACCGCTGTAAAAGCTGCTGCCCCCTAATCTAACAGGGCACTGATTTGGCGCACTAGTAATCCTGCTAAACTCAGTAACAAGGTGGGACTAATAATTCCTTGCAGCACAATAAGGTTTAGCCGCAGTCGGTCACAACCACAGAACAAATCTAGCTACACTCTAACACCACACCATAACGACTGCACACCACACTGCACGCAAGGTCCTGTCACTGTGAAGCAATACCAGGACAACATAGGGGCGCCCTCGCCACTGTGAAGCAATACAGGGATGCCACAGGAGGTCCTTCGCCACTGTGAACCCGACTCAAGCACAAAACCCAAAATGTAGAGATAACAGCATTGCTGCAAAGTAGAGCTTGTCACAGCAATACAAACTCAGACCACACCAACCTTAAAGGAAACCAGGACCACATGGAAATATAACTGGAAACCAGGAACAACCTAACCAAGAGGGCTCACACCCCTGGTAAACAAACAATAAACAATATACAACTAACAACAAACATACACCACAAACATAAAAGGAAACTACAAAGTGAAGGAAATGTAACCAGGGATCAGGAAGCTACCTTGCCAAGCGGACACCCGCTCTGGGAAACTTACCTCACAAATTCAACACAACTTTTTAAAAAACACACCCGCCATGCCTCATCACAAGAAAGACAAAGAAACCAGAAGGAAAACAGAAACAGCAGGGAAACCGTAAACCAACACGATGGAATCTACCCTCCAGAAATCACAACACCTAGGAACCCCATGGTGAAACCGCTAAACAGACAAAGGATACAGTCCAAGGAAAGAGCAAACACAGCATACTTCTCAGGCTACCTCCTCACCTACGACTCCATCGCAATGGATAATAGACAACCGGCAAACAACCAACATGCAAGAACCCAAACAAATGTGGAACCCACCATGATGCCGAACCATATGCATGAAAAAAAGCAAAACATTGCAACCCGGATAACACCTTTGACAAAACCCGACAAGAATCAGGGGCAAACTCGAGCCCATAACCATTAACCCGCCCTACATTACCAAAGACTGAAATAAAGCACCCACGCTCTACCAACCTGTACAAACCAAAACTAAGCAACCCCGCCATCAACCTAATTAGACTACTCGCCAAAGAGATGGCACACCCAAGAACAATCCCACCTAGCAAGCGCAACCAGGAGCGAACCCCCAGTAATGGAAATGGAACAAACACCACACCGACAGGAACAGACAACTCACAACGGAAAATAGACAAATTACACTGAATCCTACTCAACGTAACATCCATGACTAAACACAAAACAGAAATAAACGACCACCGAGCCAAGGGGGGCACAGACATGCTTTTCCTCACAGAAACATGGCTCTCAGACAACTTCAAAACAATTGCTCACTAAACCATACTGGATAATTTTAAACTAATACACATCAACAGAGAAAACCAAAGAGGAGGCGGAATTGCAATGGCGCAAAGAGCACCTCTGCGCCACACCACTCCCCTGAACCGACATAGAAGACTGCAAATCTCTCCTCGTCAAAATCAAACTCAAGGACCAAGCCAACATAGTGTTCCTTCTGATCTACAGACCACGATCCTACAACCCGGACTTTGCAACGAAACTCGTAGACTCCATTGCCAACCTAGCCCCCTACCATGACAACCTAATCGTGCTGGGGGATTTCAACATCTGGTTTGAAAGAGTGAACGAGACCACAGCAAACTAACTCTGTGCCCTCCTGGAAACACTCCACTTCAAGCAAATAGTAAAAGGATCCACCCGCAATGCCGGACACACCTTGGCCGTAATCTTCTGCAGAGAAGGACTCTATGCATCCACCCCACCAACACCAATGGTATGGAGTGATGACTACCTCATACCATTTTACATCAAACTTCAAACCCGCATACCACCTAGAAATGCAATATTACGCTCCACTAGGAAAAGAAACTGGAAGAGTCTTGACTTGGAATCCTTAACAGATTTGCTGGAATCGACTCAACCGAACACCGCTGAGCTGAACAGAATGACCCCTGACTCCGCTGAAAAATTACACCACTACCTGATCACTGAGGACCTAGACCAACTAGCACCGGCAACACCTTTCACAGCCGCAGCAACACATTTGGTAGCAAGGTGGTTCACTGAAGAACTGAGAGAACTCAAGAAAACAAACCGCAAATTAGAAAAATATTGAGAAAACATTACAACCAACCAGACATAATAAAATATCAAATGCATCTCAGAGTATTCAAATTGGCAGTCCTCAAAGGAAACAAAACATACTACACTGCAAGAATCCAATTGGCAACCAACCCACAAAAAGAACTCTTCAAAATCATCAAAGAGATTTAAAAAACCTACTTCCTTCAACAAAGGCGCCATGCCAACACAAGCACTATGCGACCACATCACCAACTACCTAAGAACTAAAATCAAAACAATCCAACAGACTATTGATACAAACTGCACAAATATAAACACAACCACTGAACCGTGGATAACTGGCAATACACCAACCACAACAACACTCGTCCGCTTTGAACCACTAAACGAAACTTTCTCCACATTAATAAAGGAAACCAACCTCGCAGGAATTCCAAGTGACACACGCCCCCCAGACAACTACAAAGATGTCCTCAACCAAAGCAGCCCAGCATCACACTTCCGCCATCTAATGAATGTATCCAGCTGGTCAGATAGCACAGCGAGCTAAGCGTTCGCTCCTGATGTCTGAGTGCAGCCTGTTGTGGCAGGTTCAAATCCCGGCATGGTCAACTCAGCCTTTCATCCTCCCGAAGTCGATAAAGTGAGTACCACTCTGTGGGATAATAATGTATTCTGTTATTTGAGTGCTCTAAGACCTATGGGTATGTAGCGCTATATAAGAAATAAATTATTATTATTATCCCTAAACACAGGAATAGTACTGTCAAATCGGCACACTGATAAAAAACGCAACGGATAGTGCGGAAGACCGCATCAACTACAGACCTATATCCAACCTTCCCTACCCGGCGAAAATACAGGAGAACCATGTATACAAAATCCTACTTAGCTACGTAGAAAGGAATGGAATACTCAACAACTCACAAGTTGCCTTCAGACCGATGAGAGGAATGGAATCTGCACTCCTATCCATATGGGACAACCTATAAATAAATGCAGACAGCAGCACTTAATCTGCACTCATACTACTGGACATATCAGTGGCATTCGACACAATCAGTCACATAACACTAATAGAAAGACCCTTGGAATGCGGTATAAAAGACTCTGGGCCTCATTACGACCCAGGCGGTAAGTTACCGCCTGGGCCGTGACTTTACCACCATGGCGTAAACTACGTTTACGCCATGGTGGTTGGCGGACTTACCGCCCCATTCCGACCTTGGCGGGGCGGTAAGTCCCCAATCCCCATTTACCCTTCCCCATTCCCATTTTTGCCCCATAGGGCATAATGGGAGTGGGGAAGGCGCTAATTACGCCACCGTAAATTACGGTGGCGTAATTAACTTCATGGTCCCTTAGCGCCATGGATTTTAACACCTGCTAAAAGCAGGTGTTAAATCCGCCATGGCGCTAAGGGACCTCCTACTCAGGCGGTAAGGGTCGGCGCTGTTTACGCTGCCGTAAACCCCTTACCGCCTGGGTCGTAATGAGGCCCTCTGCCTTAAAATGGTAAAACCCTACCTCACAAATCGAACTGAACAGACTTACCTACGGCCTTTTACCTCAAACAACTAAAATATCACCTATGGAGTGCCACAAGGCTCCAGTCTCTCCCCCCTCCTTTTCAATGTCTGCATGTCCCCCTTGATGAAAATAATTTGAACCCACGTACTGACCACCTACTACTATGCAGATGACACACAACTCATCGTCAAGATAGCCACAACCCAAGACCCAAACTACACCCTAAACAATTGTCTCACAGACATATACAGCTGGATAACATCAAACAACCTCAAACTGAATCTGGCCAAAACAGAAGAAATTATCTCAATGCCAGAGGCCATGGAAACAACTCACAACTGGCCAGGTATGGGTACCCAACCAGAGACTTCAAGTGTGATAAACGACTTAGAAATGCTCATGGACAACAGACTATCTCTGGAATACTCAGAGGGATACTCCCCTACCTCTCATTTCGACATAGAACCCTTGCAATTATTTCCCTGATATTGTGCAGAATCGACTACGCAAACAGCTTCTACCTCGTAAATCGGAAAGGCTCACCAAAAAACCTCAATGCATGCAGAACACTGCAGCAAGGATACTCCTGAGATTAAACAGAAGAGACTCCATCGCACCAGCTCCGAGAAGCCTACATTGTCTCCCAGTAAAAATAATGCATTAAATTCAAAGCTCTCTGCATTGTCCACACATCTCTACATGGGCAATGAGCCGAATTTCTCCAGGCCAAGATCAGTTGTTACCTACCGGGAAGAGACCTAAGATCAAGCAACAACCTCCAAATTGATTAGAAACAATACAAACAAAATAAATTTGGGGGAACTTCTTTTGCACGTGTAATTGCTAACCTATGGACTATCTCACCTTCAGGAAACGAGTGAAAACATGGCTTTTCAACTGCGAATTACTAGCGTGAAAGGGACAATACCAGCGATACCAATGGGGACCGAAGGAATGCCACCAACCACCAACCCACCTGTTCCCACTCTTTCTAGCCATGCCTCACACTTAGACAGATCTGTGAAGACAAGCCATGCGTCACATTTAGATAGATCTGGGAAGATTTTAGCCATGCACCACATTAGATAGAATTATGAAGACTAACCTTCCTTGCGTCACTTTAGATAGATTTGGGTAGATCAGAAACGCAACACTTCTAGAAGGTTTTGCGAAGATTAGCCATGCGCCACCCAGAAGCACAATTGTATCTAATAATTCTTGCTGCACAAATAGGGACTAATGGAATTAGCCAATGTGTTGCACTAAGAGGAACTTGTGGGAATGGCCGGGAGTGGCAGCTGGAAGACTTGGAGGGTACCGTTGAGTTGCTGTTGGAAGAGCACTGAGGACATACTTAGAAGAATTTTGTGAATAACCAACATATTAAACACCCTGCTCCTGCTCCCATCCAACATACCTAACAAATGCTAGACTCGCCTACGGGCTAGCCAAACCACACAAACACACACCAAACTTAACTAACATTAGCAGACAAAAAACAATCCCAGACACTAGACCTTACCATTACGGACACAACAAGCCAGTGCATTCAAGCATTAACACCAGCCATACTGCAGATGAAACACATTAAAACACACACCAAGGTAACATTCTCCTGCATACAACAAACAACCACGAAACTGGACCTTCGCTTACGGATACAACAAGCCGGTGTGCATAATTAAACGACCAGCCAAACCGCAAATGAAACACACACCCAACCTAACATTAGTACATAACAACAACCGAGGCACTGAGCCCTACCCTTACGGATACAACAAGCCAGTGCACACAACCAAGTGACATGCAAGCCAACGCACACAGTCGCCAGTTTCTACTGGTTCTGAACCTATCCTATCATTCTACCCTCACTAACACACCCTGCCCTCTTTCTTGTAGAGGCACGTGAGCGTCTGGAGTCCACCCCAGTGGTAAGTACGGGATACGCATAACATAACAAATAATCTTCTTCGTGGATAGCTAAATTGGGCTTTGACCTTGAGCTGCAGTCCAAAGCGTAATGTTTAGAGAAGGCAGAGTCTACCATGTGGCCGCTCTACAGGTCACATCAAGAAGAACACGATGCTGGGAGGCGGCTGCAGCTGACCTTGCCCTTCCTGAGGCCCAAGGCTTCTACACATGCAGCACTTTAAATGCAAGAAATATCCCACCCGGCAACGGAAGACTAAGAGGTCATCGTGTTAGGGGACGAGCCACTAAAGGTGGCAAAGAGTCTGTCTGACGTCCTTAATGACATCATACAGTGCATAAAATCGTGAGATCCAGCTTAATCTCCAAAATGTAATGCATATGGAGAGGCATTCAGAAAAAACACAGAAATATGTTTCTCTTAATTAATATGAAACTCAGATAAAAACATTTGGCAAAGCAGAAGAATGGCATTTTAGGACAATGTTGCAGCTGTATAGAAGGTTCAGCTAGGGTAGCGATTGCATCACCCCCACACCTCTCCTGGAAGTTACTGCTGCATAAAGGCAGACATGCATGATACCTCTTTAATATCATTGATAGCCATAGGGGGAAAGGAGTTATTAACCAGAAAAGATACAGCCATATTTAAATCCCCAAAAATGGGGGGATCTTCTGCCCTTCATACAGCAGTAGCATAACTATTATATGTATTTATGTGTGTATGCCTGTACTGGGTTTTAAATATTGCAAGCCTAGCTGTGCAGCAATGAGTGCTGTGCAACAAGGGGACGAAGTAATAGGGGACAATCCCCTTCCTTGCCCTGTTCTGTCGTGAGAGAGGAAGCAAAGTGTGTTCCTTTTAATCTCCCCAGAAGACCCCAAAGGTGATAAGTCATGAAGCCACTCCCCCCATATGTCCCCCACATTTTTCTATGCCAGTGTTTACGGGCTCTAGAAAGCAACCCCGGGCTCTAGAAAGCAACCCCAGGCCCTAGAAAGCAACCCTGTATTCTAGAAAGCAACCCTGGGCTCTAGGAAGCAACCCTGGCTTTGAGAAAGCAACCCTGGTCTCTAGATAGCAACCCTGGCCTTGAGAAAGCAGCACATGTCTATAGAAAGCAACCCTGGACTCTGAAAGAAACCCCAAGCTCTAGCAAACAGCCATGGCTTTCAGAAAACAACCCTGGGCTCTAGAAAACAACCCTCAGCTATATAAAACAACCCTGGATTCTAGAAAACAACCCTGGGCTCTAGAAAACAACCATGGTTTCGAGAAAGCAATCCTGGGCTCTGGAAAGCAACCCTGGGCTTAGGTTTTTTCTTTCTCTCCAGGATTCCACCCCCTCTCTGTAGTCGCTGAGTTCAATGCCCAATGCTTTTCAGTTGTATATTATCAGGAGAAAATATCCAACAATCAAGGAAGCACTGACCTGCTGAGGGTGCACTTCATAATGCATTGCACTTATAATGTAAGTAAAGATCATTGGTTTCATGGTGCATTTAATTTCACATCAGTACACAGGAAGGAAACACATGAAGTGATAGATAAAGCCCAAGGAAAAGAAGGGTTAACTTTATAACACGCTCAGAACTGGTGCAGAGAATGCAGTGGTGCTCACCCTTGCACCGCAGAGGCCCAGCAGCGCCAGAGCCATGCACAATGCACATGGAGAACAGATACTGCATAGGCAGCAACTGTGCAAGTGTTAAAGACACACACACCCACACAGAATAGCGAAAAGAACAAACATCAGCACAGGCTACTTCTCATCCACAAACACACACACAACTCAGAACAGGTATAAGTTAGACAGGGGAATTGCTGAGCTATTTTGCGCACAAATCCTCACGCATGCATGCACGTGCACGCATTCACAAACAGACAAACACACACGCACACATGCGCAAACAAGGCACATTACTGTTCAACAACCAGGCAAGTTTCACACACAACAAACGCACAGTACAGGAATTGGCAATGCAAGCTCGGTGGACTCCTGGTGCAGGTAATGGAAGTCTGTGCCTGTTAGTTAAAAAGGTAACCCGTGTGTGTTGGTGAATCACGTGCCCCCAATTCTTAACCCCATAACTGCCGAGGAGCTATTACGCATCCTATGCAAAAAGGACGAACATGCACGCCCTACAGTTAGTCCCCAAAATCCAACCCTTGTTGGTGTGATTGTTTTGGACAGACTAACACATTCATTGCAGGGGAAATGACTTGTGATTGGACTAATGCAATTGACATGAAATGTATGAAACATATTAGATACACAAAGACACCATCACCAGAAAGACACAACTGGGTTGATTAAGCATGGCGCCTCTGTGCCAAGATGAAGGCCATTTCAGTGCCTGGGCAGCTCTAGGGTCAAGAAGTATGTAGGCCCAATTCTCAGTGTTCCTCTTTAAAGAATGAACTGTGTCTGGTTTTCCATCCATTGTGACCAGGGTTGCTGTGGAGACAATGGGAGCTGACCGGGTGCCACTGCCCCCCACCCCCGCACATGCCTGTCTGAAAAATGGGGGTCCAGCGCATTGCAAACTGTTGTTACAAGAAGTGGCAGTGGACAATGGGATGGCAAGAAGTTAAAAGCAATATGATTTGAGGAGTTTAATGTCCCCTGAGGTTGGGCTATTTCTACCAAACACATTGGTAGATGTATGTACATGTGTGATTGTGTGTTGCGGTTTCCAGTGGTGGTGGAGTGAATGAAAGTTTATTAAGAAGTGAAATGTGAAGGTGAAAGGGAAGAGCCTTGGGGGACTCCACAGGTAAGTATCAAATGCTGCACCTATATCCTTTGAGTTGGATTTGTTGGGTCATGTGTTGGCTCATGGGTTGATAGGTCATAACTTGGGGTGCTGATGAGGTGCACATATTACGTGATCACAATAGAGGGACAGGGGAACACAAACCCATCTCACCCTCTAGCACCAGCAGCCGAGTCCCGTTTCCACGTGCTTTGCCATTCGTGAGCATGAAGATCTCCACCTCGCAGACATAGGTTCCAGCATCGTTGTGTTGGACATTGCAAATTTCTATGTCTGCCTTCCTTTGGTATTTGAAGATGGAGAGGTCCGGCTTGAAGACCCGCTCACTAAATCTGCCAGAGCTGTTGGACACCTCAACCTCGGTCACATGAGTGGAGGCTTTGATAAAAAACCACTTGTAGCCGCCGATACTGGCAATCGCCTCTCTGGTGGTGAATGTACACTGCAAGACCACGGATCCTCCCACCGTTGTGCTCTTGGACTTTGGCTGAGAAACTGTGAGTTCCTGAGAAAGAAAACCTGCAAGAGAAATCATCAGTAACGCCTCGGATGGGAGTTTGGCTGCATGGGTGATGTTGAGAAACAAAACAGCGTGCAACAAAGTGGATAGTTTCTAACTGTGTGCGTGGGTTTTGGGGATTTATCTGGAGTGAGTGACAGACATTGATATGATATGATAGGTTATTTATAGCGCGCTTAATACCCAGAGGATTCTAAGCGCCCTAGGGACCCGGGGATCTAACCCATGTTGCTCTGTGTCGTCTTGCTTCCAAGGCGAGCACGTTGCCCCTGAGCTATGCTCCCGAGACATTGCATTGCGAGATTGCCTTGCCTGATGCAGTGATCCCTGTCTGTACATGCCCCGGTGCGATGTCGCCAGTGCCCCTAGAGAGCGCCCATGTGGCAGGAGAGAGGACACACCTCAAGCACATGATGGCAGGGATCCCCTGTAAGCCCCATTGGTGAGCCTTCAATAATATAGGCATCTCGGGTGGGTGCCTTAGGCCAATCAGGCTGCTCGGAACGTGGGCTGAACCTCACCATATAAGCCCATGCTCCGCGCAACCTTGGAGCTGCCGGCTACCACACGCGATTTCCCCTCTCCTCTCTCCCACTGACCTGAACAGGTTGGACATGAGAGGAACGGCGCAGAGGTCTTGCAGCGTCACTCCACTCATGTCTACTGGCCACCATGGAAACTGAAGAGGGGCTCCGATTGGAGCCTCGCTTCAGTTTCCAGGCGGCCATGCTAGATTACCATTTCTTTGAAAGAACAGGTCACAACCCGTTGTTTTAAAGAAACTAAGGCCTATTAGCGCCCTGCCATAATGACGTGTTACCTGGGCCAAACTGGGTGGTAACGTCCCGGGGCCCGCATTAAAGGTCCTTCGCTTGTGCCTATTAACTCAGGCCAAGGGCTGCTACCACCTGCTATGGCCCGAGTCATTCGTCATTATGGCCATGTGTAATGATGAAGTGGTCATGTAAAGCCCTCTTTTGCCATTTTGTTTAACTCGCTGCTCTTGGCTCTGTAAAAAAAGAGGAGGGTGTTGTCAATGGGACAGCGGGCGAGACAGATGTGAAAAACCTGTGGGGTTGATGAGTGCAGGTCAGAAGTACCTGGCTCCTGTATGCCAGTGTGGTATGAATAGGCATAGTCATTTGGGGGTATTTTATCCTGAGATGACAACGAATTAAAGTATAGTTAAGGGCGGGATGCCCACTAATCTGGGGGAGCGTGTTAGAGCTGAAAAGAGGGGTGCTGTTCATAGTTTGATAATGTCCCTATGATATGATATGATAGTTTATTAATATAGCGCCTATACACAATGTGTTTCAAAGCGCTTCAAGGCAAGGAAGGGAACAAGGGAAAATACATTCTTACAGGCCATGAACAGTAAGGATGTGAAATTAACTATCGTACTCGGCCTGACGACATTTCAGATAGTGCAAGAGCTAAGACATAGATAAGGAAGGGAGGGGGAGAGTGGGAAGGAAATGGAAACAGACAGGCCTAACCGTACTAGGCCTAACAACATTTCTGGTAAAGCCGGAGAAAAACAAAAGGTGAGGGAGAAGGCTGCAGAAAGGGAGTGGAGGAACAAAACAAGCGACTATCGTACTAGGCCTGACAACATTTCAGATAGTGCTGGAGGGCGGGGGGAGGAAAAAAAACAAATAAGGGGATGGGGGAGGAGACATACAAGGTTGCTATCATACTAGGTCCAGGGACGATTCTGATAGAGTAAGTGTACAGAAGAAAGTAAGGGGAGGAGGGAAGGGATAGGAAAAGGGAAAAAGGGAGAAGAGGAGAGAACAGAGAGTAAGCAGTCAAAAAGAGCAGAGAAGCAAGAGGGGAGAGCAAATACAATTGCAGAAGTCAAAAGTAACACATAATGGTGCAAGCCAGGATACAAGATGAAGATGGGAACAGCATGATTCCGGCCCACCATGAGTACAAGATGCAAAGGAAGTCCAGCATGAGAGTTGATAAAGGGTGACGCACCGTGAATCAATGAAGTCCATAAAAGTCAAATACAGCAGGGCTTTAGTATGTGCCTATATTATGAGTTTCTCGTTTGGTCGCACTGCTAACAAGCCTTGAAGGGTAATTTTTGTGGGTTGGCCAGTGGGGAGAGGGAGGGCTCCTGTTAGTGGGGAGAGGGAGGGCTCCTGTTAGTGGGGAGAGGGAGGGCTCCTGTTAATGGGGAGAGGGGGGGCTCCTGTTATGTGCTGTAGTTTGTTGCCAATGGCTGGGCGGGGGACTGTGGGCTGATCACTTGATGAGCCATGTTTTACCTGCTCTCTGAAGGGTAGGCCATCTTTTTCTGTAAATAGATATTTGGGCATTGACTTCCAGAGTTTGGTTGCCAGTAGGAAGAAGGTGGGCCCTCCATGTGTTTTCCAGTTGGAGTTAATGATCGCTCCCTGTGCAGTGCACCGTTGCTAGGTCTCACTGTACGTGAGGGTGTATAGTGCGAGTATGTCCTCCTGGTGCAACCTGGGCCTGTGGCATAGATGCAGCTGTGGGCGATGCACAGGGTTTTCAAGGGTTCCTCCTGGGAGCCTGGGCAGTGTGCGGTGTGCTGGAGCGTCAAGTTCATGCGTTTGCAGTCTAACTAGTACATACTTGCCAATATTCTGTGACCAAAAAGATGTAGGATTTTTCAAGTTTCAAAAATAATACTTAGCATACCAATGACATCACAGGAAATTACACAACATACATAGTTGGCACCACTGGAGCATTCTAAAATGCACAAGCCTTCAAACAGCACTACATGGAAAGATGCTCATATGTTTCAAAATTATAATTGTGAATGGTAAATTACTACCAAATTCAATTACCTAACATCACAGAAAATAATCACACAGAGCTGGTAGGTAACATTTGCCCCCTGCTCTGTAGCAGCAGCCCGGGCAGTACATATTTATTCCTGCAGTACAGGTTAAACACTGAACAACATGGAGACTGACACCCTCCTCAGTCTGACAGGCAGATGCTGTGTGATAGTGTTACGCTCTGCCATTTGCCTTCACTGGTGGTTCACCTAAGGTCTGTCCCTGCAAGAGTGCAGGACAGAGTCACGCAGCTGTCAGGTCAGTGGATTGATCTGAGCCCATCACACAAATGTATCACTTACCCGCCCACCGCACAGACGGGTTAATTGCCTTCGAGTCACCTAAAGTACCTCCTACTGTAAAAAGCAGTAGGATTTGTCACCAAAATCTGTAGGCGGTAGGACTGCTTAAAAAGCAGTAGCCTACTGTCTGAATCAGTAGGGTTGGCAAGTATGCTAGTAGTGTCGCTGCTGCATTTTGGACTCTTTGGTGTCTTTCGGTACTCCAAGGTAGAGGCTGTTGGCATAGTAGCAAGGAGATGCAAGCATGTGCCATGTGTGTGGGTGGTAAGGCAGGCCATGATACGCCATAGGGTGCAGAGTTCAATGAATCTGCCCCTCACAGTGGCTTTGATCTGTGGTTCTACCATGAGGTCTCTGTCCATTGAGTCTTCTGGATCCCTCACAGGGGAGTGGGCAAGGTCCCATTGTTTCCATTCAGGCAATGGGTGTGGAGATCCAAGGTGTAGCGCTGCTCACCCTAAGTTCTCTTTTGGATGGGTTGAGCTTCAGGACAAAATATTAAATTGATGGGGAGATGAAACGACCCCTTGCTTCCCTTAAAGGTGATGCTTTGGCAGCTTCAGAAACGACAGAGAACTCGTGGTGGAATGCTCTCTCTCTCTAGTAGAGGGTTGGTGGGGGTGGTGACCACTCTTCCATGAAGCATCAGAAGACGTGTGAAATTCTCTCTCGTTCTCTCTCTCTCTTTCCCCTTCTTCAATTTCTCTTTCTGCTCTCTTTCTCTTTCTCTCTTTCTCTTTCTCTCTTTCGGGTTCTCTTTCTTCTCTCTCTATCCCCTTTTCTCTCTCTCTCTCTTACATTGTCTTCTCTCTATTTCTTTTTTCTCTATTTCTCTTTCTCTCTCTTCTTTCTCTTTGTTTCTCACTTTCTCCCCTCTCTTGCGCTTTCTTCGCCCTTTCTCTTTCTCGCTGTTTCTTTTTCTTCTCTCTCTTTCATCTTTGCCCCGTGGCACCTCCTCGCAAACTAGCTAGCAGTACCACTCATAGCTCACTGCCCCGTAGCACATCCTCCCGACCTGGCTAGCTGCATCACTCATAGCTCAGCGCCCAGTAGCACCTCTTCCAGACCTGGCTAGCTGCATCACTCATAGCTCACCGCCCTATAGCACCTCCTCCCGACCTGGCTCACTGCATCACTCATAGCTCACCGCCCGTAGCACCTCTTCCCGACCTGGCTAGCTGCATCACTCATACCTAACTGCCCAGTAGCACTTCCTCCTGACCTAGCTAGCTGCATCACTCATAGGCCATTGCCCAGTTGCACCTCCTCCTGACCTAGCTAGCTGCATCGCTCATAGCTCACTGCCCAGTAGCAACGCCTCCCGACCTGGCTGGCTGTATCACTCATAGCTCACCGCACCGTAGTACCTCTTCCCGACCAATCTAGCTGCATCACTCATAGCTCATCGCCCCATAGCAACTCCTCCCGATTTAGCTACCTCCATCACTCATAGCTCACCTCCCTGTAGCACATCCTCCCAACCTGGCTAGCTGCACCACTCATAGCTCACTGTCCCGTAGCACCTCCTCCCTACCCAGCCCACTGCATCACTCATAGTTCACTGCCCGTAGCACCTCCTCCCGACCAAGCTATCTGCACCACTCATAGCTTACTGCCCCATAGCACCTCCTCCCGACCTAGATAGCTGCATAATTCATTGCTCACCACACCATAGCACCTCCTCCCGAACTAGCTCGCTGCATTACTCATAGCTTGCTATCCCGTAGCACCTCCTCCCGACCTAGCTAACTGCACCACTCATAGAGTACTGCCCCCTAGCACCTCCTCCCGACCCAGCTAGCTGTACCACTCATAGCTCACCACCCATAGCACCTCCTCCCAACCTAGCTCGCTGCATCACTCATAGCTCACCGTCCTGTAGCACCTCCTCCCGACCTGGCTAGCTGCATCACTCATAGCTCACCACCCCGTAGCAACTCCTCCTGACGTAGCTACCTCGATCACTCATAGCTCACCTCCCCGTAGCACCTCCTCCCGACCTGGCTAGCTGCATCACTCATAGCTCACCACACGTAGCACCTCCTCCTGACCTAGCTAGCTGTTCCACTCATAGCTCACCGCCCGTAGCACCTCCTCCCAACCTAGCTAGCTGCACCACTCATAGCTCGCTGTCCCGTAGCACCTCCTCCCAACCCAGCTAGCTGCATCACTCATAGCTCACTGCCCATGGCACCTCCTCCCGACCTAGCTAGCTGCACCACTCATAGCTTACTGCCCCATAGCACCTCCTCTCGACCTAGATAGCTGCATAACTCATTGCTCACCACCCCATAGCACCTCTTCCCAACCTAGCTTGCTGCATTACTCATAGCTTGCTGTCCCGTAGCACCTCCTCCTGACCTAGCTAACTGCACCACTCATAGAGTACTGCCCCATAGCACCTCCTCCCGACCCATCTAGCTGTACCACTCATAGCTCACCACCCGTAGTACCTCCTCCGAACCTAGCTCGCTGCATCACTCACAGCTCACCGCCCTGTAGCACCTCCTCCCGACCTGGTTAGCTGCATCACTCATAGCTCACCACCCAGTAGCAACTCCTCCAGACCTAGCTACCTCCATCACTCATAGCTCACCTCCCCGTAGCACCTCCTCCCGACCTGGCTAGCTGCATCACTCATAGCTCACCACACGTAGCACCTCCTCCTGACCTGGATAGCTGCATCACTCATAACTCACCGCCCACAGCACCTCCTCCCGACCTAGCTAGCTGCACCACTTATAGCTCACCGCCCGTAGCACCTCCTCCCGACCTAGCTAGCTGCAACATTCATAGCTTGCTCGCCCAGTAGCACCGCCTCCTGACCTAGCTAGCTGCATCACTCATAGCTCACCACCCGTAGGACCTCTTCCCGACCTAGCTAGCTGCACCAATCATAGCTCACCGCCGCATAGCTTCTCCTCCTAACTTAGCTCGCTGCATCACTCATAGCTCACCGCCCCATAGCACCTCTTCCCGACCTGGCTAGCTGCATCACTCATAGCTCACCACCCCGTAGCACCTCCTCCTGACCTGGCTCACTGCATCATTCATAGCTCACCACCCCATAGCACTTCTTCCCGACCTGGCTAGCTGCATCACTCATAGCTCACTGCCCAGTAGCACCTCCTCCTGACCTAGCTAGCTGCATCACTCATAGCTCACTACCCATTTGCACCTCCTCCTGACCTAGCTAGCTGCATCACTCATAGCTCACTGCCCAGTTGCACCTCCTCCTGACCTAGTTAGCAGCACCACTCATACCTCACCGCCCCGTAGCACCGCCTCCCGACCTGGCTAGCTGCATCACTCATAGCTCACCACCCCGTAGTACCTCTGCCCGACCAATCTAGCTGCATCACTCATAGCTCACCGCCCATAGCACCTCCTCCCAACCTAGCTAGCTGCATCACTCATAACTCACCACCCCATAGCAACTCCTCCTGACTTAGCTACCTCCATCACTCACAGCTCACCTCCCTGTAGCACCTCCTCCCAACCTAGCTAGCTGCACAACTCATAGCTTGCTGTCCCCTAGCACCTCCTCCCTACCCAGCTAGCTGCATCACTCATAGCTCACCTCCCTGTAGCACCTCCTCCCAACCTAGCTAGCTGCACCACTCATAGCTTGCTGTCCCGTAGCACCTCCTCCCTACCCAGCTAGCTGCACCACTCATAGCTCGCCGACCTGGATAGCTGCATCACTCATAACTCACCACCTGTAGCACCTCCTCCCAACCTAGCTAGATGAACCACTCATAGCTCACTGTCCCGTAGCACCTCCTCCCAACCAAGCTAGGTGCATCACTCATAGCTCACTGCCCGTAGCACCTCCTGGCAACCTAGCTAGCTGCACTACTCATAGCTTACTGTCCCATAGCACATCCTCCCAACCTAGCTAGATTCATCACTCATAGCTCACAACCCTGTAGCACCTCCTCCTGACCTAGCTCGCTGCATCACTCATAGCTTGCTGTCCCGTAGCACCTCCTCCTGACTTAGCTAACTGCACCACTCATAGCGTACTGCCATATAGCACCTCCTCCCAACTAAGCTAGCTGTACTACTCATAGCTCACCACCTGTAGCACCTCCTCCCAACCTTGCCTGCTGCATCACTCGTAGCTCGCTGCCCCGTAGCTCCTCCTCCCGACCTAGCTCGCTGCATCACCCATAGCTCACCGCCCGTAGCACCTCTTCCCAACCTAGCTTGCTGCATCACTGATAGCTCACCGCCCGTAGCACCTCCTCCAGACCTGGCTAGCTGCATCACTCATAGCTCACTGCCCAGTTGCACCTCCTCCTGACCTAGCTAGCTGCATCACTCATAACTCACTGTCCAGTAGCACCTCCTCCTGACCTGGTTAGCTGTACCACTCATAGCTCACCGACCTGGATAGCTGCATCACTCATAACTTACTGCCCAGTAGCACCTCCTCCTGACCTAGCTAGCTGCGTCACTCATAGCACACTGCACAGTTGCACCTCCTCCTGACCTAGCTAGCAGCATCACTCATAACTCACTGTCCAGTAGCACCTTCTCCTGACCTAGTTAGCTGCACCATTCATAGGTCACCGCCCCGTAGCATCGCCTCCCGACCTAGCTAGCTGCATCACTCATAGCTCTCCGCCCTGTAGTACCTCTTCCCGACCAATCTAGCTGCTTCACTCATAGCTCACCGCCCATAGCACCTCCTCCAAACCTAGCTAGCTGCATCACTCATAACTCACCGCCCCATAGCAACTCTTCCCGATTTAGCTACCTCCATCACTCATAGCTCACCTCCCTGTAGCACCTCCTCCCAACCTAGCTAGATGCACCACTCATAGCTCACTGTCCGTAGCACCTCTTCCCTACCCATCTAGCTGCATCACTCATAGCTCACTGCAGTAGCACCTCCTCCCGACCTAGCAAGCTGTTCCACTTATAGCTCACCACCCGTAGCACCTCATCCTGACCTGGATAGCTGCATCACTCATAGCTCACCGCCCGCAGCACCTCCTCCCGACCTAGCTAGCTGCATCATTCATAGCTTGCTCGCCCAGTAGCACCTCCTCCTGACCTAGCTAGCTACATCACTCATAGCTCACCACCCGTAGCACCTCTCCCGACCTAGCTAGCTGCACCACTCATAGCTCACCGCCGCATAGCTTCTCCTCCCGGTCTAGCTCGCTGCATCACTCATAGCTCCCCGTCCCATAGCACCTCTTCCTGACCTGGCTAGCTGCATCACTCATAGCTCACTGCCCATAGCACCTCCTCCCGACCTAGCTATCTGCACCACTCATAGGTTACTTCCCCATAGAACCTCCTCCCGACCTAGATAGCTGCATAACTCATTGCTCACCACACCATAACACCTCCTCCCGACCTAGCTCGCTGCATTACTCATAGCTTGCTATCCCGTAGCACCTCCTCAAGACCTACCTAACTGCACCACTCATAGAGTACTGCCCCCTAGCACCTCCTCCCGACCCAGCTAGCTGTACCACTCATAGCTCACCACCCGTAGCACCTCCTCCCAACCTAGCTCGCTGCATCACTCATAGCTCACCGTCCTGTAGCACTTCCTCCAGACCTGGCTAGCTGCATCAAGCATAGCTCACCACCCCATAACAACTCCTACTGATGTAGCTACCTCGATCACTCATAGCTCACCTCCCCGAAGCACCTCCTCCCGACCTGGCTAGCTGCATCACTCATAGCTCACCACACGTAGCACCTCCTCCCGACCTAGCTAGCTGTTCCAGTCATAGCTCACTGCCCGTAGCACTTCCTCCCAACCTAGCTAGCTGCACCACTCATAGCTCGCTGTCCGGTAGCACCTCCTCCAACCCAGCTAGCTGCATCACTCATAGGTCACTGCCCATAGCACCTCCTCCGGACCTAGCTAGCTGCACCACTCATAGCTTGCTGCCCCAAAGCACCTCCTCCCCACCTAGATACCTGCATAACTCATTGCTCACCACCCCATAGCACCTCCTCTCGACCTAGCTCGCTGCATTAGTCATAGCTTGCTGTCCCGTAGCACCTCCTCCTGACCTAGCTAACTGCTCCACTCATAGCGTACTGCCCCGTAGCACATCCTCCCAACCCATCTAGCTGTACCACTCATAGCTCACCACCCGTAGCACCTCCTCCCAACCTAGCTCGCTGCATCACTCATAGCTAAATGCCCTGTAGCACCTCATCCCGACCTGGCTAGCTGCATCACTCATAGCTCACCACCCAGTAGCAACTCCTCCAGACCTAGCTACCTCCATCACTCATAGCTCACCTCCCCGTAGCAACTCCTCCCGACCTGGCTAGCTGCATCACTCATAGCTCACCACCCGTAGCACCTCCTCGCAACCTAGCTAGATGCACCACTCATAGCTCACTGTCCCGTAGCACCTCCTCCCAACCAAGCTAGGTGCATCACTCATAGCTCACTGCCCGTAGCACCTCCTGGCAACCTAGCTAGCTGCACTACTCATAGCTTACTGTCCCATAGCACATCCTCCCAACCTAGCTAGATGCATCACTCATAGCTCACAACCCTGTAGCACCTCCTCCTGACCTAGCTCGCTGCATCACTCATAGCTTGCTTTCCCGTAGCACCTCCTCCCGACTTAGCTAACTGCACCACTCATAGCGTACTGCCATATAGCACCTCCTCCCAACTAAGCTAGCTGTACTACTCATAGCTCACCACCTATAGCACCTCCTCCCAACCTTGCCTGCTGCATCACTCGTAGCTCGCTGCCCCGTAGCTCCTCCTCCCGACCTAGCTCGCTGCATCACTCATAGCTCACCACCCGTAGCACATCTTCCCAACCTAGCTCGCTGCATCACTCATAGCTCACCGCCCGTAGCACCTCCTCCTGACCTGGCTAGCTGCATCACTCATAGCTCACTGCCCAGTTGCACCTCCTCCTGACCTAGCTAGCTGCATCACTCATAACTCACTGTCCAGTAGCACCTCCTCCTGACCTGGTTAGCTGTACCACTCATAGCTCACCGACCTGGATAGCTGCATCACTCATAACTTACTGCCCAGTAGCACCTCCTCCTGACCTAGCTAGCTGCGTCACTCATAGCTCACTGCACAGTTGCACCTCCTCCTGACCTAGCTAGCAGCATCACTCATAACTCACTGTCCAGTAGCACCTTCTCCTGACCTAGTTAGCTGCACCATTCATAGGTCACCGCCCCGTAGCATCGCCTCCCGACCTAGCTAGCTGCATCACTCATAGCTCTCCGCCCTGTAGTACCTCTTCCCGACCAATCTAGCTGCTTCACTCATAGCTCACCGCCCATAGCACCTCCTCCAAATCTAGCTAGCTGCATCACTCATAACTCACCGCCCCACAGCAACTCCTCCCGATTTAGCTACCTCCATCACTCATAGCTCACCTCCCTGTAGCACCTCCTCCCAACCTAGCTAGATGCACCACTCATAGCTCGCTGTCCCGTAGCACCTCTTCCCTACCCATCTAGCTGCATCACTCATAGCTCACTGCAGTAGCACCTCCTCCCGACCTAGCTAGCTGTTCCACTTATAGCTCACCACCCGTAGCACCTCATCCTGACCTGGATAGCTGCATCACTCATAGCTCACCGCCCGCAGCACCTCCTCCCGACCTAGCTAGCTGCATCATTCATAGCTTGCTCGCCCAGTAGCACCTCCTCCTGACCTAGCTAGCTGCATCACTCATAGCTCACCACCCGTAGCACCTCTTCCCGACCTAGCTAGCTGCACCACTCATAGCTCACCGCCGCATAGCTTCTCCTCCCGGTCTAGCTCGCTGCATCACTCATAGCTCCCCGTCCCATAGCACCTCTTCCTGACCTGGCTAGCTGCATCACTCATAGCTCACTGCCCATAGCACCTCCTCCCGACCTAGCTATCTGCACCACTCATAGGTTACTTCCCCATAGAACCTCCTCCCGACCTAGATAGCTGCATAACTCATTGCTCACCACACCATAACACCTCCTCCCGACCTAGCTCGCTGCATTACTCATAGCTTGCTATCCCGTAGCACCTCCTCAAGACCTACCTAACTGCACCACTCATAGAGTACTGCCCCCTAGCACCTCCTCCCGACCCAGCTAGCTGTACCACTCATAGCTCACCACCCGTAGCACCTCCTCCCAACCTAGCTCGCTGCATCACTCATAGCTCACCGTCCTGTAGCACTTCCTCCAGACCTGGCTAGCTGCATCAAGCATAGCTCACCACCCCATAACAACTCCTCCTGACGTAGCTACCTCGATCACTCATAGCTCACCACACGTTGCACCTCCTCCCGACCTAGCTAGCTGTTCCAGTCATAGCTCACTGCCCGTAGCACTTCCTCCCAACCTAGCTAGCTGCACCACTCATAGCTCGCTGTCCGGTAGCACCTCCTCCAACCCAGCTAGCTGCATCACTCATAGGTCACTGCCCATAGCACCTCCTCCGGACCTAGCTAGCTGCACCACTCATAGCTTGCTGCCCCAAAGCACCTCCTCCCCACCTAGATACCTGCATAACTCATTGCTCACCACCCCATAGCACCTCCTCTCGACCTAGCTCGCTGCATTAGTCATAGCTTGCTGTCCCGTAGCACCTCCTCCTGACCTAGCTAACTGCTCCACTCATAGCGTACTGCCCCGTAGCACATCCTCCCAACCCATCTAGCTGTACCACTCATAGCTCACCACCCATAGCACCTCCTCCCAACCTAGCTCGCTGCATCACTCATAGCTAAATGCCCTGTAGCACCTCTTCCCGACCTGGCTAGCTGCATCACTCATAGCTCACCACCCAGTAGCAACTCCTCCAGACCTAGCTACCTCCATCACTCATAGCTCACCTCCCCGTAGCACCTCCTCCCGACCTGGATAGCTGCATCACTCATAGCTCACCACACGTAGCACCTCCTCCTGACCTAGCTAGCTGTTCCACTCATAGCTCACCACCCGTAGCACGTCCTCCTGACCTGGCTAGCTGCACCACTCATAGCTCACCACCCGTAGCACCTCCTCCCGACCTAGCTAGCTGCATCATGCATAGCTTGCTCGCCCAGTAGCACCTCCTCCTGACCTAGCTAGCTGCATCACTCATAGCTCACCACCCGTAGCACCTCTTTTCGACCTAGCTAGCTGCACCACTCATAGCTCACCGCCGCATAGCTTCTCCTCCCGGTCTAGCTCGCTGCATCACTCATAGCTCACCGTCCCATAGCGCCTCTTCCTGACCTGGCTAGCTGCATCACTCATCGCCCACCACCCCGTAGCACCTCCTCCTGACCTGGCTCACTGTATCACTCATAGCTCACCACCCCATAGCACCTCTTCCCGACCTGGCTAGCTGCATCACTCATAGCTCACTGCCCAGTAGCACCTCCTCCTGACCTAGCTAGCTGCATCACTCATAGCTCACTGCCCAGTTGCACCTCCTCCTGACCTAGCTAGCTGCATCACTCATAACTCACTGTCCAGTAGCACCTCCTCCTGACCTAGTTAGCTGCACCACTCATAGCTCACCGACCTGGATAGCTGCATCACTCATAACTCACCACCAGTAGCACCTCCTCCCAACCTAGCTAGCTGCACCACTCATAGCTCACTGTCCCGTAGCACCTCCTCCCAACCAAGCTAGCTGCAACACTCATAGCTCACCACCTGTAGCACCTCCTCCTGACTTAGCTATGTGCATTACTCATAGCTCACTGCCCGTAGCACCTCCTGCCGACCTAGCTAGCTGCACCACTCATAGCTTACTGTCCCATAGCACCTCCTCCCGACTAGCTAGATGCATCACTCATAGCTCACCACCCTGTAGCACCTCCTCCCGACCTAGCTCGCTGCATCACTCATAGCTTGCTGTCCCGTAGCACCTCCTCCCGACCTAGCTAACTGCACCACTCATAGCGTACTGCCATATAGCACCTCCTCCCAACCAAGCTAGCTTTACCACTCATAGCTCACTGCCCGTAGCACCTCCTGCCGACCTAGCTAGCTGCACCACTCATAGCTTACTGTCCCATAGCACCTCCTCCCGACTAGCTAGATGCATCACTCATAGCTCACCACCCTGTAGCACCTCCTCCCGACCTAGCTCGCTGCATCACTCATAGCTTGCTGTCCCGTAGCACCTCCTCCCGACCTAGCTAACTGCACCACTCATAGCGTACTGCCATATAGCACCTCCTCCCAACCAAGCTAGCTTTACCACTCATAGCTCACTGCCCGTAGCACCTCCTGCCGACCTAGCTAGCTGCACCACTCATAGCTTACTGTCCCATAGCACCTCCTCCCGACTAGCTAGATGCATCACTCATAGCTCACCACCCTGTAGCACCTCCTCCCAACCTAGCTCGCTGCATCACTCATAGCTCACTGCCCCGTAGCTCCTCCTCCCGACCTAGCTCACTGCATCACTCATAGCTCACCACCCATAGCACCTCGTCCCGACCTGGCTAGCTGCATCACTCATAGCTTACCACCCAGTAGCAACTCCTCCAGACCTAGCTACCTCCATCACTCATAGCTCACCTCCCCGTAGCACCTCCTCCCGACCTGGCTAGCTGCATCACTCATAGCTCACCACACGTAGCACCTCCTCCCGACCTAGCTAGCTGTTCCACTCATAGCTCACCACCCGTAGCACCTCCTCCTGACCTGGCTAGCTGCACCACTCATAGCTCACCACCCATAGCACCTCCTCCCGACCTAGCTAGCTGCATCATTCATAGCTTGCTCACCCAGTAGCACCTCCTCCTGACCTAGCTAGCTGCATCACTCATAGCTCACAACCCGTAGCACCTCTTCCCAACCTAGCTAGATGCACCACTCATAGCTCACCGCCGCATAGCTTCTCCTCCCGGTCTAGCTCGCTGCATCACTCATAGCTCACCGTCCCATAGCACCTCTTCCTGACCTGGCTAGCTGCATCACTCATCGCTCACCATCCCGTAGCACCTCCTCCTGACCTGGCTCACTGCATCACTCATAGCTCACCACCCCATAGCACCTCTTCCCGACCATGCTAGCTGCATCACTCATAGCTCACTGCCCGGTAGCACCTCCTCCTGACCTAGCTAGCTGCATCACTCATAGCTCACTGCCCAGTTGCACCTCCTCCTGACCTAGCTAGCTGCATCACTCATAACTCACTGTCCAGTAGCACCTCCTCCTGACCTAGTTAGCTGCACCACTCATAGCTCACCGACCTGGATAGCTGCATCACTCATAACTCACCACCAGTAGCACCTCCTCCCAACCTAGCTAGCTGCACCACTCATAGCTCACTGTCCCGTAGCACCTCCTCCCAACAAAGCTAGCTGCAACACTCATAGCTCACCACCTGTAGCACCTCCTCCTGACTTAGCTAGGTCCATTACTCATACCTCACTGCCCGTAGCACCTCCTGCCGACCTAGCTAGCTGCACCACTCATAGCTTACTGTCCCATAGCACCTCCTCCCGACTAGCTAGATGCATCACTCATAGCTCACCACCCTGTAGCACCTCCTCCCGACCTAGCTCGCTGCATCACTCATAGCTTGCTGTCCCGTAGCACCTCCTCCCGACCTAGCTAACTGCACCACTCATAGCATACTGCTATATAGCACCTCCTCCCAACCAAGCTAGCTTTACCACTCATAGCTCACCACCTGTAGCACCTCCTCCCGACCTAGCTAACTGCAGCACTTATAGATTACTGCCCCCTAGCACCTCCTCCCGACCCAGATAGCTGTAGCACTCATAGCTCACCACCCGTAGCACCTCCTCCCAACCTAGCTCGCTGCATCACTCATAGCTCACCGTCCTGTAGCACCTCCTCCCGACCTGGCTAGCTGTATCACTCATAGCTCACCACCCCATACCAACTCCTCCTGACGTAGCTACCTCAATCACTCATAGCTCACCTCCCCGTAGTACCTCCTCCTGACCTGGCTAGCTGCATCACTCATAGCTCACCACACGTAGCACCTCCTCCTGACCTAGCTAGCTGTTCCACGCATAGCTCGCTGCCTGTAGCACCTCCTCTAAACCTAGCTAGTTGCACCACTCAGAGCTCGCTGTCCCGTGGCGCCTCCTCCCAACCCAGCTAGCTGCATCACTCATAGCTCACTGCCCGTAGCACCTCCTCCCGACCTAGCTAGCTGCACCACTCATAGCTTACTGCCCCATAGCACCTCCTCCCAACCTAGATATCTGCATAACTCATTGCTCACCACCCCATAGCACCTCCTCCCGACCTAGCTTGCTGTATTACTCATAGCTTGCTGTCCCGTAGCACCTCCTCCTGACCTAGCTAACTGCACCACTTATAGCGTACTGCCCCGTAGCACCTCCTCCCGACCCATCTAGCTGTACCACTCATAGCTCACCACCCATACCACCACTTCCCAACCTAGCTCACTGCATCACTCATAGCCCACCGCCCTGTAGCACCTCCTCCTGACAAGGCTAGCTGCATCACTCATAGCTCACCACCCAGTAGCAACTCCTCCAGACCTAGCTACCTCCATCACTCATAGCTCACCTCCCCTTAGCACCTTCTCCCGACCTGGCTCGCTGCATCACTCATAGCTCACCACACGTAGCACCTCCTCCCGACCTAGCTAGCTGTTCCACTCATAGCTCACCACCTGTAGCACCTCCTCCTGACGTGGCTCACTGCAACACTCATAGCTCACGACCCCATAGCACCTCTTCCCGACCTGGCTAGCTGCATCACTCATAGCTCACTGCCCAGGAACACCTCCTCCTGACCTAGTTAGCTGCATCACTCATAGCTCACTGCCCAGTTGCACCTCCTCCTGACCTAGCTAACTGCATCACTCATAACTCACTGTCCAGTAGCACCTCCTCCAGAACTAGCTAGCTGCACGACTCATAGCTCATTGTCCCGTATACCTCCTCCCAACCAAGCTAGCTGCACCACTCATAGCTCTCCGCCTGAAGCACCTCCTCCTGACTTAGCTAGGTGCATCACTCATAGCTCACTGCCAGTAGCACATCCTGCCGACCTAGTTAGCTGCACCACTCATAGCTTACTGTCCCATAGCACCTCCTCCCGACCTAGCTAGATGCATCACTCATAGCACACCACCCTGTAGCACCTCCTCCCGACCTAGCTCACTGCATCACTCATAGCTCGCTGTTCCGTAGCACCTCATCCCGACCTAGCTAACTGCACCACTCATAGCGTACTGCCCTATAGCACCTCCTCCCAACCAAGCTAGCTGTACCACTCATAGCTCACCACCTGTAGCACCTTCTCACAACCTAGCTCGCTGCATCACTGAAAGCTCACCGCCCGTAGCACCTCTTCCCAACCTAGCTCGCTGCATCACTCATAGCTCACCACCCGTAGCACCTCCTCCCAACCTAGCTCGCTGCATCACTCATAGCTCACCTGGCTAGCTGCATCACTCATAGCTCACCACCCCATAGCACCTCTTCCTGACCAATCTAGCTGCATCAGTCAAAGCTCACCGCCCTGTAGCACCTCCTCCCTACCTAGCTAGCTGCATCACTCATAGCTCACCGCCTCGTAGCAACCCCTCCCAACCAAGCTACCTCCATCACTCATAGCTCACCTCCCCGTAGTACCTCCTCCCGACCTAGCTAGCTGCATCACTCATAGCTCACCACACGTAGCACATACTCCTGACCTAGCTAGCTGTTCCACTCATAGCTCACCCCCCACAGCACCTAATCCTGACCTGGCTAGCTGCATGACTCATAGCTCACCACCCTTAGCACCTCCTTCTGACCTAGCTAGCTGTATCACTCATAGCTCACCACACGTAGCACCTCCTCCCGACCTAGCTAGCTGTTCCACTCATAGCTCACCGCTCGTAGCACGTCCTCCCGGCCTAGCTAGCTGCATCACTCATAGCTCACCACACGTAGCACCTCCTCCTGACCTAGCTAGCTGCACCACTCATAGCTCACTGTCCCGTAGCATCTCCTCCTGACCTAGCTAACTGCACCACTCATAGCTCATCACATGTAGCACCTCCTCCCGACCTAGCTAGCTGCATCACTCATAGCTCACCACCCTTAGCACCTCCTCCCGACCTAGCTAGCTGCACCTCTCATAGCTCACTCCCGTAGCACCTCCTCCCGACCTAGCTGGCTGCACCACTCATAGCTAACTGCCCTGTAGCATGTCCTCCCGACCTAGCTAGCTGCATCACTCATAGCTCACCACATGTAGCACATCCTCCCGACCTAGCTAGCTGTTCCACTCATAGCTCACCACCCATAGCACCTCCTCCCGACCTAGCTAGCTGCACCACTCATAGCTAACTGCCCAGTAGCACGTCCTCCCAGCCTAGCTAGCTGCATCAATACTAGCTCACCACACATAGCACTGTCCCGTAGCACCTCCTACTGACTTAGCTAACTGCACCACTCATAGCTCACCACACGTAGCACCTCCTCACAACCTAGCTATTTGCACGACTCATAGCTTACTGCCCCGTAGCACCTCCTCCCAACCTAGCTAGCTGCCTCACTCATAGCTCACCACCCGTAGCACCTCCTCTTGACCTAGATAGCAGCACCACTCATAGCTCACCGCCCCGTAGAACCTCCTCCCGACCTAGCTAGCTGCATCACTCATAGCTCACCGCTTGTAGTGCCTGCTCCTAACCTAGATAGCTGCACCACTCATAGCAAACTGCCCCGTAGCACCTCAAGCCTGACCTAGCTAGCTGCACCACTCATAGCTCACCGCCTGTAGCACCTCCTCCTGACATAGCTAGCTACACCACTCATAGCTCACTGCCCAGTAGCACCTCCTCCTGACCTAGCTAGCTGCATCACTCATAGCTCACTGCCCAGTTGCACCTCCTCCTGACCTAGCTAGCTGCATCACTCATAACTCACTGTCCAGTAGCACCTCCTCCTGACCTAGTTAGCTGCACCACTCATAGCTCACCGACCTGGATAGCTGCATCACTCATAACTCACCACCAGTAGCACCTCCTCCCAACCTAGCTAGCTGCACCACTCATAGCTCACTGTCCCGTAGCACCTCCTCCCAACCAAGCTAGCTGCAACACTCATAGCTCACCACCTGTAGCACCTCCTCCTGATTTAGCTATGTGCATTACTCATATCTCACTGCCCGTAGCACCTCCTGCCGACCTAGCTAGCTGCACCACTCATAGCTTACTGTCCCATAGCACCTCCTCCCGACTAGCTAGATGCATCACTCATAGCTCACCACCCTGTAGCACCTCCTCCCGACCTAGCTCGCTGCATCACTCATAGCTTGCTGTCCCGTAGCACCTCCTCCCGACCTAGCTAACTGCACCACTCATAGCGTACTGCCATATAGCACCTCCTCCCAACCAAGCTAGCTTTACCACTCATAGCTCACCACCTGTAGCACCTCCTCCCAACCTAGCTCGCTGCATCACTCATAGCTCGCTGCCCCGTAGCTCCTCCTCCCGACCTAGCTCACTGCATCACTCATAGCTCACCACCCATAGCACCTCCTCCCGACCTGGCTAGCTGCATCACTCATAGCTTACCACCCAGTAGCAACTCCTCCAGACCTAGCTACCTCCATCACTCATAGCTCACCTCCCCGTAGCACCTCCTCCCGACCTGGCTAGCTGCATCACTCATAGCTCACCACACGTAGCACCTCCTCCCGACCTAGCTAGCTGTTCCACTCATAGCTCACCACCCGTAGCACCTCCTCCTGACCTGGCTAGCTGCACCACTCATAGCTCACCACCCGTAGCACCTCCTCCCGACCTAGCTAGCTGCATCATTCATAGCTTGCTCGCCCAGTAGCACCTCCTCCTGACCTAGCTAGCTGCATCACTCATAGCTCACAACCCGTAGCACCTCTTCCCAACCTAGCTAGATGCACCACTCATAGCTCACCGCCGCATAGCTTCTCCTCCCGGTCTAGCTCGCTGCATCACTCATAGCTCACCGTCCCATAGCACCTCTTCCTGACCTGGCTGGCTGCATCACTCATCGCTCACCATCCCGTAGCACCTCCTCCTGACCTGGCTCACTGCATCACTCATAGCTCACCACCCCATAGCACCTCTTCCCGACCTGGCTAGCTGCATCACTCATAGCTCACTGCCCGGTAGCACCTCCTCCTGACCTAGCTAGCTGCATCACTCATAGCTCACTGCCCAGTTGCACCTCCTCCTGACCTAGCTAGCTGCATCACTCATAACTCACTGTCCAGTAGCACCTCCTCCTGACCTAGTTAGCTGCGCCACTCATAGCTCACCGACCTGGATAGCTGCATCACTCATAACTCACCACTAGTAGCACCTCCTCCCAACCTAGCTAGCTGCACCACTCATAGCTCACTGTCCCGTAGCACCTCCTCCCAACCAAGCTAGCTGCAACACTCATAGCTCACCACCTGTAGCACCTCCTCCTGACTTAGCTAGGTCCATTACTCATAGCTCACTGCCCGTAGCACCTCCTGCCGACCTAGCTAGCTGCACCACTCATAGCTTACTGTCCCATAGCACCTACTCCCGACTAGCTAGATGCATCACTCATAGCTCACCACCCTGTAGCACCTCCTCCCGACCTAGCTCGCTGCATCACTCATAGCTTGCTGTCCCGTAGCACCTCCTCCCGACCTAGCTAACTGCACCACTCATAGCATACTGCTATATAGCACCTCCTCCCAACCAAGCTAGCTTTACCACTCATAGCTCACCACCTGTTGCACCTAATCCCAACCTAGCTCGCTGCATCACTCATAGCTCGCTGCCCGTAGCTCCTCCTCCCGACCTAGCTCACTGCATCACTCATAGCTCACCGCCCATAGCACCTCTTCCCAACCTAGCTCGCTGCATCACTCATAGCTCACCACCCGTAGCACCTCCTCCCAACCTAGCTCGCTGCATCACTCATAGCTCACCGCCCGTAACACCTCCTCCTGACCTAGATAGCTGCATAACTCATTGCTCACCACACCATAGCACCTCCTCCCGACCTAGCTCGCTGCATTACTCTTAGCTTGCTGTCCCATAGCATCTCCTCCCGACCTAGCTAACTGCAGCACTCATAGATTACTGCTCCCTAGCACCTCCTCCCGACCCAGATAGCTGTAGCACTCATAGCTCACCACCCGTAGCACCTCCTCCCAACCTAGCTCGCTGCATCACTCATAGCTCACCGTCCTGTAGCACCTCCTCCCGACCTGGCTAGCTGTATCACTCATAGCTCACCACCCCATAGCAACTCCTCCTGACGTAGCTACCTCAATCACTCATAGCTCACCTCCCCGTAGTACCTCCTCCTGACCTGGCTAGCTGCATCACTCATAGCTCACCACACGTAGCACCTCCTCCTGACCTAGCTAGCTGTTCCACGCATAGCTCGCTGCCTGTAGCACCTCCTCCAAACCTAGCTAGTTGCACCACTCAGAGCTCGCTGTCCCGTGGGGCCTCCTCCCAACCCAGCTAGCTGCATCACTCATAGCTCACTGCCCGTAGCACCTCCTCCCGACCTAGCTAGCTGCACCACTCATAGCTTACTGCCCCATAGCACCTCCTCCCAACCTAGATATCTGCATAACTCATTGCTCACCACCCCATAGCACCTCCTCCCGACCTAGCTCGCTGCATTACTCATAGCTTGCTGTCCCGTAGCACCTCCTCCTGACCTAGCTAACTGCACCACTTATAGCGTACTGCCCCGTAGCACCTCTTCCCGACCCATCTAGCTGTACCACTCATAGCTCACCACCCGTACCACCACTTCCCAACCTAGCTCGCTGCATCACTCATAGCTCACCGCCCTGTAGCACCTCCTCCTGACAAGGCTAGCTGCATCACTCATAGCTCACCACCCAGTAGCAACTCCTCCAGACCTAGCTACCTCCATCACTCATAGCTCACCTCCCCGTAGCACCTTCTCCCGACCTGGCTCGCTGCATCACTCATAGCTCACCACACGTAGCACCTCCTCCCGACCTAGCTAGCTGTTCCACTCATAGCTCACCACCTGTAGCACCTCCTCCTGACCTGGATAGCTGCATCACTCATAGCTCACCACCCGTAGCTCCTCCTCCCTACCTAGATAGCTGTACCACTCATAGCTCACCGCCCCATAGCTTCCCCTCCCGACCTAGCTCGCTGCATCACTCATAGCTCACCGCCCCATAGCACCTCTTCCCGACCTGGCTAGCTGCATCACTCATAGCTCACCACCCCGTAGCACCTCCTCCTGACGTGGCTCACTGCAACACTCATAGCTCACGACCCCATAGCACCTCTTCCCGACCTGGCTAGCTGCATCACTCATAGCTCACTGCCCAGGAACACCTCCTCCTGACCTAGCTAGCTGCATCACTCATAGCTCACTGCCCAGTTGCACCTCCTCCTGACCTAGCTAACTGCATCACTCATAACTCACTGTCCAGTAGCACCTCCTCCTGACCTAGATAGCTGCACCACTCATAGCTCACCGACCTGCATAGCTGCATCACTCATAACTCACCACCGGTAGCACCTCCTCCAGAACTAGCTAGCTGCACGACTCATAGCTCATTGTCCCGTAGCACCTCCTCCCAACCAAGCTAGCTGCACCACTCATAGCTCTCCGCCTGAAGCACCTCCTCCTGACTTAGCTAGGTGCATCACTCATAGCTCACTGCCCGTAGCACATCCTGCCGACCTAGTTAGCTGCACCACTCATAGCTTACTGTCCCATAGCATCTCCTCCCGACCTAGCTAGATGCATCACTCATAGCACACCACCCTGTAGCACCTCCTCCCGACCTAGCTCACTGCATCACTCATAGCTTGCTGTTCCGTAGCACCTTATCCCAACCTAGCTAACTGCACCACTCATAGCGTACTGCCCTATAGCACCTCCTCCCAACCAAGCTAGCTGTACCACTCATAGCTCACCACCTGTAGCACCTTCTCACAACCTAGCTCGCTGCATCACTGAAAGCTCACCACCCGTAGCACCTCTTCCCAACCTAGCTCGCTGCATCACTCATAGCTCACCACCCGTAGCACCTCCTCCCAACCTAGCTCACTGCATCACTCATAGCTCACCTGGCTAGCTGCATCACTCATAGCTCACCATCCCATAGCACCTCTTCCTGACCAATCTAGCTGCATCAGTCAAAGCTCACCGCCCTGTAGCACCTCCTCCCTACCTAGCTAGCTGCATCACTCATAGCTCACCGCCTCGTAGCAACCCCTCCCAACCAAGCTGCCTCCATCACTCATAGCTCACCTCCCCGTAGTACCTCCTCCCGACCTAGCTAGCTGCATCACTCATAGCTCACCACACGTAGCACATACTCCTGACCTAGCTAGCTGTTCCACTCATAGCTCACCCCCCACAGCACCTCCTCCTGACCTGGCTAGCTGCATGACTCATAGCTCACCACCCTTAGCACCTCCTTCTGACCTAGCTAGCTGCATCACTCATAGCTCACCACACGTAGCACCTCCTCCCGACCTAGCTAGCTGTTCCACTCATAGCTCACCGCCCGTAGCACGTCCTCCCGGCCTAGCTAGATGCATCACTCATAGCTCACCACACGTAGCACCTCCTCCTGACCTAGCTAGCTGCACCACTCATAGCTCACTGTCCCGTAGCATCTCCTCCTGACCTAGCTAACTGCACCACTCATAGCTCATCACATGTAGCACCTCCTCCCGACCTAGCTAGCTGCATCTCTCATAGCTCACCACCCTTAGCACCTCCTCCCGACCTAGCTAGCTGCACCTCTCATAGCTCACTGCCCGTAGCGCCTCCTCCCGACCTAGCTGGCTGCACCACTCATAGCTAACTGCCCTGTAGCATGTCCTCCCAACCTAGCTAGCTGCATCACTCATAGCTCACCACATGTAGCACATCCTCCTGACCTAGCTAGCTGTTCCACTCATAGCTCACCACCCATAGCACCTCCTCCCGACCTAGCTAGCTGCACCACTCATAGCTAACTGCCCAGTAGCACGTCCTCCCAGCCTAGCTAGCTGCATCAATACTAGCTCACCACACATAGCACTGTCCCGTAGCACCTCCTCCTGACTTAGCTAACTGCACCACTCATAGCTCACCACACGTAGCACCTCCTCACAACCTAGCTAGCTGCACGACTCATAGCTTACTGCCCCGTAGCACCTCCTCCCAACCTAGCTAGCTGCCTCACTCATAGCTCACCACCTGTAGCACTTCCTCCTGACCTAGATAGCAGCACCACTCATAGCTCACCGCCCCGTAGAACCTCCTCCCGACCTAGCTAGCTGCATCACTCATAGCTCACCGCTTGTAGTGCCTGCTCCTAACCTAGATAGCTGCACCACTCATAGCAAACTGCCCCGTAGCACCTCCAGCCTGACCTAGCTAGCTGCACCACTCATAGCTCACGGCCTGTAGCACCTCCTCCTGACCTAGCTAGCTACACCACTCAGAGCTCACTGCCCGATAGCTCCACCTCCTGACTTAGTTAGCTGTACCACTCATAGCTCACCGCCTGTTGCACCTCCTCCCGACCTAGCTTGCTGCATCACTCATAGCTCACCACCCTCTAGCACCTCCTCCTGGCGTAGCTCGCTGCATCACTTGTAGCTCAACGCCCGTAGCACCTCCTCCCAATCTAGCTAGCTGCACCACTAATAGCTTACTGCCCCATAGCACCTCCTCCTGACCTAGCTAGCTGCACCACTCATAGCTCACTGCCCCATAGCACCTCCTCCTGACCTAGCTAGCTGCATCACTCATAGCTCACCACGCGTAGCTCCTCCTCCCAACCTAGCTAGCTGCAGCACTCATAGCTCACCACCCCGTAGCACCTCCTCCCAATGTAGCGAGCTGCATCACTCATTGCCTATGTCCCCATAGCACCTCCTCCTGACCTAGTTAGCTGCATCACTCATAGCTTGCTGTCCTGTAGCACCTCCTCCCGACCTAGCTAACTGCACCACTCATAGCTCACTGGCCTGTAGAACCTCCTCCTGATGTTGCTCGCTGCATCACTCATAGCTCACCGCGCGTAGCACCTCTTCCCGCCCTAGTGAGCTGCATCACTCATTGCTCACTGCCCTGTAGCAAATCCTCTCGACCTAGCTAGATGCATCACTCATAGCTCACGCCCCCGTAGCACCTCTTCCTGACCTAGCTAGCTGCATCACTCATAGCTCTCTGTCCTTTAGCACCTCCTCCTGACGTAGCTCGCTGCATCAATCATAGCTCACCGCCCGTAGCACCTCTTCCCGACCTAGCTAGCTGCACCACTCATAGCTCAGCGCCCCCTAGCACCTCCTCCTGACCTGGCTAGTTGCATCACTCCTAGCTTGCTGCCCTGTAGCAGCTCCTCCCGACCTGGCTAGCGGCATCACCCATAGCTTGCCACCATGTAGCACCTCTTTCCTGCCTAGATAACTGCACCACTCATAGCTCACTGCCCCGTAGCACCTCCTCCCGACCTAGCTAGCTGCATCACTCATAGCTCACCCCCTTAGCACCTCCTCCCGACCTAGCTAGCTGCATCACTCATAGCTTACTACCCCGTAGCACCTCCTCCCGACTTAGCTGTCTGCACCACTCATAGTTTACTGCCACGTAGCATCTCCTCCCAACCTAGCAAGCTGCATCACTCACAGCTCACCGCATGATGCACCTCCTCCCAGCCTAGCTAGCTGCATCACTCATAGCTCACCGCCCCAAAGCACATCCTCCCGACCTCGCAAGCTGCATCACTCATTGCTCATTGCCCTGTAGCAACTCCCGACCTAGCTAGCTGTATCACTCACAGCTCAAGCCCCCGTAGCATCTGCTCCTGACCTAGCTAGCTCCATCACTCATAGCTCGCTGTCCCATAGAACCTCCTCCCGATCTAGCTAACTGCACCACTCATAGCTCACCGCCCTGTAGCACCTCCTCCTCATGTAGTTGCTGCATCACTCGTAGCTCACTGCCCCGTAGCGTCTCTTACTGACCTAGCTAGCTGCACCACTCATAGCTCACCCCCCCGTAGCACCTCTTCCCAACCTGGCTAGCTGCATCACTCATAGCTTTCTGCCCTGTAGCACCTCCCGCTGACCTGGCTAGCTGCATCACTCATAGCTTGCCACCCTGTAGCACCTCCTCCCAACTTAGCTAGCTGCATCACTCATTGCTCACCCTGCCGAGCACCTCTTCCTGACCTAGTTAGCTGCATCACTCATAGCTTACTGCCCCGTAGCACCTCCTCCCAACCTAGCTAGCTGCATCACTCATAGTTTACTGCCCCGTAGCACCTCCTCCCGACCCAGCAAGCTTCATAACTCATAGCTCACTGCGCGTAGCACCTCGTCCCAACCTAGCTAGCTGCACAACTCATAGCTCACCTCCCCATAGCACTTCCTCCCGACCTAGCGAGCTGCATCACTCATTGCTCACTGCCCTGTAGCAAATCCTCCCAACCTAGCTAGCTGCATCACCCATAGCACCTCCTCCTGACCTGGCTAGCTGCTTCACTCATAGCTAGCTGCCCTGTAGAACCTCCTCCCGACCTGGCTAGCAGCATCACTCATAGCTTGCCGCCCTGTAGCACCTCCTCCCGACCTAACTAACTGCACCACTCATAGCTCACCACCCCGTAGCACCTCCTCCCAACCTAGCTATCTGCATCACTCATAGCTCACCCCCCTAGCACCGCCTCCCGACCTAAATAGCTGCATCACTCATAGCTTACTGCCCCGTAGCACCTCCTCCCGACCAAGCTATCTGCACCACTCATAGCTTACTGCCCAGTAGCACCTCCTCCCAACCCAGCCAGCTTCATCACTCATAGCTCACAGCACGTAGCACCTCTTCCCAACCTAGCTAGTTGCACCACTCATAGCTCACCGCCCCGTAGCCACTCCTCCCGACCTAGTGAGCTGCACCACTCATAGCTGACTGCCCCATAGCACCTCCTCCCGACCTAGCTCGCTGCCTCACTCATTGCTCACTGCCCATAGCAGCTCTTCCCAACCTAGCTAGCTGCACCACTCTTAGCTCACCACCCCGTAGCACCTCCTCCTGACCTGGCTAGCTGCATCACTCATAGCTTGCTGCCCTGTAGCACCTCCTCCAAACCTGGCTAGCTGCATCACTCATAGCTTGCCGCCCTGTAGCACCTCCTCCCAACCTAGCTAGCTGCACCTCTCATAGCTCACCGCCCCATAGCACCTCCTCCTGACCTAGCTAGCTGCATCCCTCATAGCTCACCCCCGGTAGCACCTCCTCCAGACCTAGCTAGCTACATCACTCATAGCTTACTGCCCCGTAGCACCTGCTCCTGACCTAGCTATCTGCACCACTCATAGCTTACTGCCCCGTAGCACCTCCTCCCGACCTAGCAAGCTGCATCACTCATAGCTCACTACACGTAGCACCTATTCCCAAGCTAGCTAGCTGCACCACTCATAGCTCACCACCCCGTAGCACCTTCTCCTGATCTAGCTAACTGCACCACTCATAGCTCACTGCCCTGTAGAATCTCCTCCTGATGTAGCTCGCTGCATCACTCATAGCTCACTGTGTGTAGCACCTCCTCCCAACCTAGCTAGCTGCACCACTCATAGCTCACCACCCCGTTGCACCTCTTCCCGACCTAGCGAGCTGCATCACTCATTGCTCACTGCCCTGTATCAACTCCTACCAACCTAGCTAGCTGCATCACTCATAGCTCACACCCCCGTAGCACCACTTCCCAACCTAGCTAGCTGTAGCACTCATAGCTCACCGCCCATAGCACCTCCTCTGGACCTAGCTAGATGCATCTACTCATAGCTCACTGCCCCGTAGCACCTCTTCCCGACCTAGCTAGCTGTACCACTCATAGCTCACCACCCTGTAGCACCTCCTCCTGACGTAGCTCGCTGCATCACTCATAGCTCACCGCCCTGTAGCACCCCTTCCCGACATAGCTAGCTGCACCACTCATAGCTCACCGCCCCGTAGCACCTCCTCCCGACCTGGCTAGCTGCATCACTCATAGCTTGCTGCCCTGTAGCACCTCCTCCCGACCTAGTTAGCTGCATCACTTGTAGCTTGCCGCCCTGTACCACCTCCTCCCGACCTAGCTAGCTCATCACTCATAGCTCACCCCCCGTAGCACCTCTTCCCAACCTAGCTAGCTGCATAACTCATAGTTTACTGCCCCGTAGCACCTCCTCCTGACCCAGCAAGCTTCATCACTCATATCTCACCGCGCGTAGCACCTCCTCCCAATTTAGCTAGCTGCAGCACTCATAGCTCATCGCCCTGTAGCACCTCCTCCTGACCTGGCGAGCTGCATCACTCATTGCTCACTGCCCTTTAGCAAATCCTCCCAACCTAGCTAGCTGTATCACTCACAGCTCACACCCCCATAGCACCTCCTCCTGACTAGCTAGCTGCATAATTCATAGTTCGCTGTTCCGTAGCACCTTCTCTCAACCTAGCTAACTGCACCACTCATAGCTCACCGCCCGTAGCACCTCCTCCTGACCTATCTAGCTGCACCACTCATAGCTTACTGCCCTGTAGCACCTCCTCCCGACCTAGCGAGCTGCATCACTCATAGCTCACCACCCGTAGCACCTCCTCCAGACCTAGTTAGCTGGACCACTCATAGCTCCCCGCCCTGTAGCACGTCCTCCCGACCTAGCTAGCTGCATCACTCATAGCTCACCACTTGTAGCACCTCCTCCCGACCTAGTTAGCTGGACCACTCATAGCTCACTGCCCGTTGCACCTCCTCCCGACCTAGCTAGCTGCATCACTTATAGCTCACTGCCCTGTAGCACCTCCTCCCAAACTAGCTAGCTGTAACACTCATAGCTCACTGCCCGTAGCACCTCCTCCCGTCCTAGCAAGCTGCACCACTCAGCTCACCGCCCCTAGCACCTCCTCCCGACCTAGCGGGTTGCATCACTCATAGCTCACTGCCCCGTAGCACCTCCTCCTGACCTATCTAGCTGCACCACTCATAGCTCAGCGCCCCTTAGCACCTCCTCCCGACCTAGCAAGCTGCATCACTCATAGCTTACTGCCCTGTAGCACCTCCTCCCGACCTAGCTAGCTGCATCACTCATAGCTCACCACACGTCGCACCTCCTCCCGACCTAGCGGGCTGCATCACTCATAGCTCACCGCCCTGTACTCTGCAATCTCTG
The DNA here is from genome assembly GCF_040938575.1 of Ambystoma mexicanum. Taxonomy (NCBI): domain Eukaryota; kingdom Metazoa; phylum Chordata; class Amphibia; order Caudata; family Ambystomatidae; genus Ambystoma; species Ambystoma mexicanum. Next base: position 753,798,144 of record NC_090938.1, on the reverse strand, counting down.
GCTCTCGTCGGCCACTCTGTTTCCCACCACCTCTCTATTTCTTCTGGCTTTCGTTCCTCACCCTTCTTACTCTCCACCACTGACACTTCTTTCCCCATGACACCAAGTCCATGCCCGGCTCATCAGACTTCAAATCTGCCCTAGGGGGCGCCTCTCACTTAAAGGGGGACCAGTGCTGGCAATTGGCATCCTGCCCCCCGCCCTGAAGATGGATGCATGCACTGTTTCTGATCCTCCTCTGTTATATGTAAGTCCTCTAGACTGTCAATACTCTCCTCTCTCACTCCTACTCTCCTCTTGCCAGTGCTGTCCCCTTCCCTGTCCTGGTGCCGCCCTACTACGCCCGGGTGATGAGTCTCCCGCTGCTACCGAGCGCACCATTATAAGTCCCCTACGCATGGGCGTGGCCACTCCCCTACGCATGGGCGTGGCCAGCCAGCAATACGTGCTCATTCACAGAGCTTCGTTTCAAACCTCTCCTCCCCATCCATATAACATAACAGCCAAAACAAGTGTAATAACAATGCATTCGTTCATGTATAATTAACATGCTACTTAAGTCTATCAGCCGTTTCGTGATGAGTAACCAATTAAACAAAGGTGTAACAACACTTTAGTAATTCATAACTAATTAGTAATTGCTGTAAAAATGGACACATCGCTACTTGCTCTTGGGTCATTCTGCACAGAATGACTGATTCACTGGTGATGTAATGTAAATGTAATGTAATGTAACATTATTTGTTAAGCGAAAAACCAAGGTCCGACGGTGTCGGGGCACTAACCAACCAGTAGGAGACAACAAAAGGGAGACCAACAGGGGTACCAACAGGGAGACCAACAGGGGGGCCAACAGGGAGACCAACAGGGGGACCAACATGGAGACCAACATGGGGCCAACAGGGAGACCAACAGGGAGACCAACAGGCAGACCAACAGGGAGACCAACAGGGAGACCAAGAGGGAGACCAACAGGGGGACCAACAGGGAGAACAACAGGGGAACCAACACGGAGACCAATAGGGGGGCCAACAGGGAGACCAACAGGGGGGCCAACAGGGAGACCAACAGGGGGACCAACCTGGAGACCAGCAGGCAGACCAACAGGGAGACCAAGAGGGAGACCAACAGGGGGACCAACAGGGGGACCAACACGGAGACCAACAGGGGGACCAACACGGAGACCAACAGGGGGGCCAACAGGGAGACCAACAGGGAGACCAACAGGGAGACCAACAGGCAAACCAACAGGGAGACCAACAAGGAGACCAAGAGGGAGAGCAACAGGGGGACCAACACGGAGACCAACAGGGAGAACAACAGGGTGACCAACAGGGAGACCAACAGGGAGACCAACAGGAGATCCCTCAGAGCTCCTCAGAACAGAAATGTCTCGAGTGATCTGCAAAAGCCAGAACGATCTGGGTTCTCTATCAGCGAGGCCGGGGGGAATTCCAAAGTGTCGGGGCTAACACTGAGAAGGAGCGCCCTCCCATCTTACCTGACAAAGCGCTGAGCGCGGCTAATAGACACAGGGAAATCATCTGCAGGTCTCTGCTCAAGGGCTGAGCAGATATCCAGAAGAGAGATCCAGAAGAGAGATCAAGTAGAGAGATCCAGAAGAGAGATCCAGTAGAGAGATCAAGAAGAGAGATCCAGAAGAGAGATCTTCAGGGTATGACTGCCCACCGGGGCCGGTCATGGACAGGAAGTCATGTCACGCGAGGCGGGGTAGATGAAGGACCTCCAGTGGGCAAGCTGCTCCGCCTCCTGATAGGTCAGGATGTGATGTCATGGAAAATTGTCTGTTCAAATCTGGAGTGGTCAGACCACCTTAGGTTAAAAAAAATAGCAAACAGCAGAAGTAGGCGTGGCGTTGAGCTTGAAGGAAGCCTTCCACACAACAGAAAGAGCCTGCCAGCGTTAGGGTTACAAGTCATACTTTATTCTAGAATGGCTAAGCAGCCACAGCAGGCCTAGAGCTCCTTTAACCCCTTAAGTGCGAAGGACGAGTATGCTCGTCCTTTTTGCCTAGACTTGCATAACAGCCTGGCAGATTGGCCAGTGCGCTGATAACATTGGGTTCAATGCTCAAAGGCCATCTAGATAGGGCAGCTTCTATCCTGAAAGGCCGAGGTGAGTACCGGTGAACCCGGAACTATATCTCCCCCCCCCGATTCCCCATCTCAGAGAGAAATGCAAAATGAGGTCCCATTAGGTACTCAGGCCCTAAAGGCGGGCACATGTCCTTACCTCCTCTCACCATTCTCCATCCCTCACGGATGATTAATGCACCCCTCCTCCTGAATGAACACCTTCTACTATATACTTTAGGATGGAGGCAATGAGTACTGGCCGGTGCAGGCGGCTGCCAGGTGTGGACAGGGGTATGGAGACACCATGGGCAGTGATCCCAAATGTTCAGGTGCAGTAGATTGCACACATTTGAGGGATGCCTCGGTGAGGTGCAAGTGTCAGCCACATGTTTCCTTGTTATCGCTGACATGACCTCTCCCTCCCTTTCCCTCTCCCTCTCTCTGCACTTCTCTGCTCCCTTTATCACTGCTCTCTCATTGGTCCTCTGCATGGATTAACTCCCTCCGGGAGCCTGTCATTGTTTTCTCTACTTATCTTGCTTTACTTTCTAAGTCCTTTCTGCCTTCTCCCCCCATTTAATGCTTATTTCTCATGTAGTCATTTAATTTTCGCTTGTTTCTAATTCTTCAAATTCTGCCCCTTGCCAACCTATCTTCCTCTTATTGTTTCTGTTTCTATGATATGATATCATATTTTATTTATATATTTATTTTTATTCATATCAATGTGTTCCTTATATTTACAACAATTCTCCTCTCAGGCTCTCTCGCTGTAGCCATTTTACATCTCTCATTGTCCTGGGCCCATCATCATGTATCGCTCGTATTCACTATTTTCACTCTTTTTTTGTTACCTTCACATGGCACTCCATTTTTCCACCACTGCCACATGGGCATAGAGGGTGGCTAAGGTTACCCTCCATTGTTATAAGGTGTTACCAATCACCATATTTGACTAATACATTATATCCAATAATGTTAAAATAAAAGCATCCATTGGGTGGTAGATAAAGCAGCAGCTGACGTTCAGACTCTTACAATCTTGGCTGCTACTACTGAAGGATGCATAGTCTCCTTTAATGTGTTGATATGTGTTCTGAGGAGATTGTGTAAAGTAATAAAGATCAATGCCAGTGTTATTGCTGTTTCTACCAAATACAGCTCTTAGTTACTGATATCCATACATGCCGTGATCTAATCATGGTGTACTGCACTCATTTTATATTGATCATATAGTTGGGTTATCAGACAAAGGTGACAGAAGGATTTCACATACATAATTATTGAAAAAACGGTTCTCAACTGTCTAACTATAATTGTTGATTCCCTCTCACAAATGATATCTGGTAACGCTACAGGTGTAGCATTATTGAGACACATACCTTGACAATTCCTCTCTATACAGTCCAATGTTTCTCAAGTTTCCAAGCAGGATCTTATCCTAGTTATCGGAAAGTGTGTAATACATGGTCCTTAATGAGTCAAATATTCTGTTTGCTTCTTTTTGTCTCAGTAGTTGTTCAATATCCCCTTTTCTTTGTTTATCTTCACTCTTTTTATTCCCACAAGTCTCAGTCGTTGTATATTTTCTCCCCCACATTCTCTCTGCCAGTGTGATGCCAAAGGCTAAGTAGGGTGGCGTAGGTTACTGGATCTAACATGCTCACAGGCCCTGTTATTCAGATGTCTTTGTACACCCTGTATAAAATGTATTACACATGCATTTAATCATGTATGCCACATACATGCTTTTACATTTAATACACTGTCAAATGTTCAGACGTCTTCCCTATTGGTCCTTAAAGGTAGTTATCTTATCCAAGGTATAACCACACATGTTGCAGAGTCCACATTTGTAACGACCAGCAGGAAAATTACCTAAGTAGATATTATTGAAAGTCGATATTTTATCGAAATGACTAGGACCTAATAGTCGTTGAAGTGTCTCTGCTTTTCAGTAAACCATGATTAGTTGCTCATGTACCAGTTCTTGGCCTTGTTTCAATAAATTCGAAGGTTAACATGCAATATTGTATATGTTGTTACTCTCAGAACTATACTTAGTAATAAATAGCACGTTGTCCTTCATTCTGTCAAATTTCACCTTTGGTGTTAAGAGTTGATCTCGATCATGTGACCACTCGTTTCGCGTTGCTATCTCAATGTCTTCCTTACAGCCTCTGCTTGAAAATGTGATGAATACATGATTACATGCCTTGTTGTTGTGCTCTAGTATATCACAATTTCTGTCAGGCACACAAGAATTCTCTACTGGAATATTTTCTGTCGTTTCCTCTTGTATCTGCTAGTTGCAAGAAGCAAGGAGTTTACGTTGGTTTGTTTATGGAACATTTTGGTGTGTAATAGTCCATCCTTGATATGCATCTAAGAAGGCTATTTCATACTCTTGGCCTCATTACAAGGTTGCCGGTCTGGTAAAAGCGATGCTGGTATAACTGTGCCAGCATCGTTTACCGGACCGGAGTATTACGAGCCACAATGCCGGTGTCACCGGCATCAGCAGGGACCCGCCGTGACCAGCCTCACCTTTGCTGGTATGAGCGGCGACACGCGGCAGCCGTGCCAGTGACACTGGCATGCCGCAGTCAAGTGCACATTAAGAGGTTCACGGACATGCAATTACCGGCATGGACATGCCGGCAATGACGAATGCAATGATGCCGTTAACACCTGCATCGCGGTGCAGGCGTTAATAGGAATCTGATGTTTAGAAGCCTGCCACAGGTGCACACAATCAGCACAGGTGGAGGCAATGGAGTCTGGCTCAGCACAAAAGGAGCACTCCCACACACCACACCGCACCCAAATCCACAATGCTACCAATAGCACTTGCACTACTGGAGCTGGAGGACATGCTTGCACTGCTACTCTTTCAGGAGGCAGTGAGCCAGAGAATGCAGCAGAGGTGCAGGAGGAGAAGGAGGGTGAGTTTGGGTCAGTGCATACCCATTGTGCAGGCAGTTGTACCCTGCAGGCAGCCACCAATCCCTCGCCTAAGGGCCAGCCCATTCAACCTAACCCCTGCACAGATCCACACCCTGTACCTGCTGGACAGGGACACCATCACCACAATAGTGGACCTCATCCATGATGACCTGGTGAGCCTGATCAATATCCGGACAGCCATCCCCTCTTGCTGTAGGTAGTGTCTGTGCTACACTTCTTTGCCACAGGCACTTATCAGCACATAGTGAGGCAGCTGCATGGAATCTCACAACCCTGTTTCTCCCGTGTGCTGAACCAGGTGCTAGATGCACTCCTGAAACACGCAAGCAACCACATCAAGTTACCACGGACTGTGGAGGAGGTTAATGCAGCCAAAATATAGCATTCTATGCACTGGCATGCATGCCAAATGTAATTGGTGCCCTCGACTATACCCATGTGGAGCTGGTTGTCGGGCATGCTGTGGAGGTAGTGTACTGGAACAGGAAGCTGTACCATTCCCTGAATGTACAGATGGTGTGCAATGCACTCAAAATCATCACGCATTGCTGTGCAAGATTCCCTGGCTCCACACATGACGCCATGGTGCTGCGCAACTCCACTCTTCCCCGCTACATGGCACGACACGCTGCACAACGTACCTGGCTGCTGGGTGAGTGTAACCACAGGCCCATGAGCGGTGTTGTTTCGGGGGGGGGATCACAAGCATAGACAACGTGCCTGCTGGCTGGCCCATGAGGGGTGTTGATTGGGGGGGATCACAAGCATAGACAACGTGCCTGCTGGCCCATGAGGGAGGTTGATTGGGGGGGGAAATCACAAGCCTGCTGGCTGGCCCATGAGGGGGGTTGATTGGGGGGGATCACAAGCATAGACAACGTGCCTGCTGGCCCATGAGGGAGGTTGATTGGGGGGGGAAATCACAAGCCTGCTGGCTGGCCCATGAGGGGTGTTGATTGGGGGGGAATCACAAGCATAGACAAAGTGCCTGTTGGCTGGCCCATGAGGGGGATTGGAACACAGCACAAGATTGCATGCAATAGGAGCACAAGTGGACGCCACAGGCATGATTCCATCATCACTCCTGCAAACACCTGTGAGCATCACCAGGCATGCAATGGAGTGCAGAGACACTTGTCTGGGCAATAGAAGTCAAAGTTGGATGAGGAATCAGACCTACCTACCTCTACCTCCCCAACCTGCACGACATCAAATCACACACACAGAATGGAACCAGAGCACATACAGCGTCCTGGGTGGTTAAATCTGTGACCTCAGTAAATGCAACAGAATGTGCAACACAAGCAATGCTTGCATGTGTGCTGGGCCTACACCGCTGTGTGTACATGCAATCAACAGACACAATGCGCACTCCAGCACATGCATCCGGAACATCAGAAAGCATGAACCACAGGCACCACAGTGCAGCAGCCTCCAGTCACAATGCATCAAATACATGATCTCAGTAAAGGAAATCATGAGTCATGATGCCCTGCCAGTGCTAAATCCATCGGCCACACAGCAAAATCTCAGTCACTGCACTCAGTCCACAGGTACCCCGCAGAGCAGTATGGCAGTCATGTCACCTTAAGGGACACCTCCAAGTACAATGGGTCAAGCATGGAAATGAATAAAATCATAAGACATGTAGTACAACCAAGATATGATTGAGAGTAGCAGGCCCCTTCCAAAGTACAATACTTCCACCATGCCACCCTCCACCAAGCCGTATCACAGAAACATAACCTTTCACCTGTGGCCCATACCACCAATGTGAATCTGACCTAGTCATATAGGTGAAGGTGGTGATGGACATGGACATGCTGACATGAATAAGTACATTGCATAGGGCGGATACCACTGTGTTACATGATGCACATTAGGCAAATGTCTGATTATGAACTGCACATGCACAGGCCATTCCCGTTGGTTACACATCAATGAAACCTGAGGACATCATGGACGTTAGGACTTGATTTGTTAGAGGGCAGGTTCACATTGAATGGTCCTTGGGACGTCAACCACACGCCCACCCCCACCCCCACCATGGAACATCCCTCAGTACACTTCCCCGGGTATTTGAAAATGGAAGAAGTCATGTGCAATAGTGAATCCTTAGTTTCATGTAATCATGAACACCATACAGCCAGTGGTAACATGGAATTCACATATTATTCACATGTACCCTTCCCATTGCTCCCATGCAGGTGATGCCAGGTATCCCATGAAGCCGTGACTCCTGATTCCCATCAGGCAACCAATCAGCAGACACGAAGGGGACTACAACCGTGCACATGCACGCACTCGTGTCACCATTGAACAGATATTTGGGCTGTTGAAGGCCCGCTTTCTCTGCCTCAGGAGGTCGAGGGGGCACTCTTTTATGGGCCGGAGAAGGTGGGAAAAATTGTGTAAGTATGTGCCATGCTACACAACATGTGAACCCGGCGTAACGTACCCTGCCCCCTGACATGGACATGCTGCCACCTGAGGATGAGGATGATGAAGGGAGAGATGGTGGAATTCCTCAGCCGCACAATGTGAATGAAGGACGTGCGACACGGCAAGATGTAATTGACCACTACTTCAGATAGACCCGAGAAGACCAGGGCAGTGGGGATGGGTCACACTGGGCACTGGGCAATGTACATAATTAAATTGACACACACTCAAGAAGCAATGTCCAGTCATGTGCTTTTCTTTTTCATAACTGCTGTATTGATGAATGAATAACTATGTGCATTTGCCATTGCAGAACTACCAATACTCGAATTGACCCCAACACCCCCACCACCCACGCACCCAATACCCCAACACCCCCCATTACCAACACACCCAATAGCCCAACACCCCCTCCCCACTACCAACACACCCAATACCCCAACACCCCCTCCCCCACTACCAACACAACTTTGCAACTACTGCAACCCAACATGCAATTCTGAGTTCTCCTAATCACGCCCCCTTTTTGGAGGGGGGTGGTGAGCCTCTGTGTGGTGAACAAGGCGCTGTGAGCGACGCACAGGGCTCGTTTGTGTGGAACTGGCCGGTGTGCTGCTTGATGATGGACCGGGTTGGGGGTTTGTGGTTACATTACGTTGCTCTGCAATGGCAGTTGCCAATGGTGTGATGGACTGGGCCAGGGCAATCATTGCTGCATTCCCTTCATGGATGCGCCTGGCCACGCGGTACACGGCCCTGCTGACCATCTTTGCATTCTCTTGCAGGCCTTCCTGCATGGCCTGTCGTGTTTCTTCAGCATACGACACGTACTGTGTCACGAGGGCCTGCATTGCCTGCTGCCGGCCTTCAGTGCGTGTCAGTCACCCCTCAATGTCCCTGATGTGCTGTGGACCATGTACTCGCAGGGGAGGTGGGCTGTGAGGGCTTGCGGAGCTGAGGACAGCTTCGTTGCTGTAGGTGTCAGGGGCATGTCCTCCAACACGCAGTGCGCACCTGAGCCATGTACAGGTGCACTAGGTGTGCTTCCCTGCCTGGGTGGTGTTGGTTCGTCCTCCTCTTGCTGGCTGTGGTTTGGTGAGTCTGCCTCCTCCTCCTCACTGTGGAGTGCGGATTGAGCCGCCTCACCCTGCTCACTCTGCACCGCTGAATGTGCCTACTCAAGCTCAATGGCCACGGGGGATTTTGGCTCTTCCCCTTGAGGTGGCTCCTGTGCCCCAGATGTGAATGTTTGCCTTGGTGGGGGGCCTTGGTGGCAGGAGCAGATGTTGGTTGGGGGGCCTTGCTGCCAGGAGTGGATGTTGGCCGGAGGGCTTTGCTGCCAGGAGTGGAAGTTTGCTGGGGGCCTTGCTAGAGGTAGATGGTGCCTGTTCGGGCTGCTGGACAGCATGTATGTCCGCTGTGGTGTGGAAGGCGTGGCACGCTTCTGTCTCGCTGTGGAGGTAGACGGCTCCTGGCTGGAGGCAGTGTCTTTGCCCCGGCACGGATGTGCAGCGGCTCTCAGGTGTGTTGGGGCGTGTTCACCCTCGCTGTCTGTTCCTGTGCCTGTGGGGGACAGTGAGGCAGGGCAATAGTCATGGGTGTGCATACATCCAACACACATCAATGCTAGTACATTCGAAGTCATGCGCATTCTCATGGACATTTGGAGGGCCTGGCATGGTGCACACAGGACTGGGGGGGTGCAGTGTCGGAGCATCCTTCTGGTGCGGACATGTTTTGCATGGTGTCTGTTGGTGGCCTACAGGTGTGTAGTGGTTTGCGTGTTGTGGCCATGCCACAGGGGCTGTGTGCCATGTGGTGTTTGATTGTGGGACTGATTTGTGCCCATTTTGTATGTTGATGCATTGATGTTTACACTGCGAGTATGTACATGGTGGGTGTGCCAAGTGTGAAGCTGGTGGAGGTGATTTGTGCATCTTGCCATGAGGAGGCACAGCGGTGAGGGCTGCAGCTGTACAGTGATGTGTATGTGTGTGTGAGCATGCAGATGGTGCTTGTGTTGGCAATCAAGGGGTCATGTGTGGTGTGTCAGTGGGGTTTGTCGGATGTGTTTGTGGCAGGTACATTGTAGTTGTGTGGGAGGTGGCTTTAGGTGGGTGCAAATGCAGCAGGAATTCGTTGCCAGCCTACTTGACATTTGGACTTCACCATTGGGGTTGGGGAGGAAGTTGTGTGCTGTGACTTTGGGATTACAGTAAGGGAGACTCACCATCATCATCCGTTGTTCCAGCTCCCATCTCTGCATGTCCAACACCGTTGATTCCCTCCACATTGATGACGGTGCTGCAGGTCTCCTAGCATGTGGCAAGCTTGATTGGGGATGGCCTCCTCTGGCCATCCCATGGATGCGCTCGGCAGACAGGAGGTTGTGGACCCGCAGACAGAGATCGCCCCACCGCTTGCGGCAATCGCGGATGGTCCGGGCTGTTGTCCCCACTGCTGAGACCTTGTGGGCCACCTCCTCCCATATCGCTTTCTTCCATAGTTGGGCTACCCGCCGCAGGTCAGCACAGACCACAACGTCCGCATGTTCGACAAGTGTGTCTGCCAACATGTTTAGCTCAATGTCGCTAACTCTGGGCTTCCGGTGATGGATGGTGCGCTGCCTGGTTGACATGTTGCTCAGGTTTCTTCTTGCGTACTCAGTTCTCCTGTTGAAGTGCTGTGGACTGAGGATTGAAATGTATTGCGTTTTTAAGATGGCCACCGGTGCATTTCCCGTTCCGGTGCAATAACGTTGTTTCCCGTGACGTTATTACCAACATCGTGGCAGCAGTGATTACGGCATTGTCAGTGCCGGTGCCTGCAGCATCGTGGATGCTGGTATTGTGGGTTTGGGGGCTGTTACCGGCATGCCGGTGCTACCGTTACCGGCATGCTGGAATGCGTGTGCACGCTGACTCAGAATCTACAGTAGATTCCGGCAGCAGTGTTACACGGACACCGGCATGCCAGTATTGTATGATTTTTACCGGCAGACTCGTAATGAGGTCCTCTGTGTAATTGTGAATTTCAGCCCAAACGTACTTTGGTTCAAGTGTTCATAAATGTGTGGTGTTAGTAATTTTCCTATGTCACCATGCCAAATTAATAATATGTCCTGTATATATATTGCCCATAATTTTACATTTTATGTTTCTCCTAGTTTGATGCACAGTTCTGTCCTGCATAAGGTTAGCTATAGAAGTGGCGAATTTACATCCGATGGCATCCCAATGTTGTGTTAGAATCAGAAGGTCCTAAATCTTACAACTAGCAGAAATTGCACTCACTAAGAACTTCTTTCTGAAAGAAGATACGTATTACGAACAAGTATCTGGGACAGCTATGGGAACGATGTTCGCCCCGACATTGGCCAATCTTTACGTCGCTTCTTTTGAAGAAAAACATATCTATTCCGAAACCAATCCCTACTCTAAGAACATTTTAAGCTGGCGCTGGTACATTGACAACATTCTCATGTTCTTCGAAGGTGACCAGCAGAGATGTCTTTATGGGAGGGCAAAAGGGGCACTTGCCCCGGGCCCCCACCTTGGAGGGGGCCCCACAAGAAGAAGTCAGTTTCCTTAAGTCAACAAAATTAAGTATCACACATCAGGATTTTCTATGGTGTGCTGCTAAGGCTAAACCTATTTTCTGTCTGTTGTTGACAAGTAAATAATTTTGTTCTGGTCTTTTCATCCTGTAATGCTATGTTCACTGTGGTATACATAGTTTGCGTGGCACAGCCTGTAGCATTCTCACCTTTCTGTGGGGATTATATTGATCATGTGCAATAGCCAAAGTTGAAATACATATTGATACATTTGAGTGTCCCTATGGTTCACAGGATAGTTCAGTGTGTTAAGCACTCAGTGCAGAGATATGCATTCACATGCAAGATTACAAGACCAAATCCCAGCAAGGACGACTCAGCCTTTCGAATGTATGAAGTTGTTAAGCTTGCATGTATATGTACTTTGTTCTACAACACTCCAGGTGTTATCATCACCAATGTACCTGCACTATATAGCGCTTGCTATAGAAAGTAACATAGCGTCAGTATGGTGATGGTCTAGAAATTGGTTTGTTTAGATGGGGAGTTGTAAAACTTAGACAGGTACCTCCAATGATGACAATAAAGTGTTAGAGGTGTTTACGTATCCAAATTCCAGACTGTGGAACCAAAGCGTTCATGCTTGGATCCTGGCTTTGCCAGCAGACGAAGCAGTGGTCCTGGACAAATCTAATATCACTGACAGGACTGTACTGCCTTCTATGAAAAGGTTTCTTTCTCACACTGCTGGCATTGTTTGGCCAATTACCTGATCTTTCCTATCATGTAGGCCATTTGAGTGGAAGGAGTTCTAGACAGAAGAGAGCAGACCAGATATTGCAAGCTTCCTACCAGCATATTTTAAGGTCTGCTTATGTGACAACAAAACAGTTTGCTTTTTAGTACAATTCAAAAGGTTTATCTGTATGTTTTTAAATTCCATACTGCACAAGCCTGTATTTGGGGTGCATTTAAAGCTTTACAATACAAAAGAGAAAGACATCTTTAAAGATCACATCCATTAGTATGCTCGTATTTATATACTTTAATGAAGCTAGAATCATTCCCATTTGAATAATATGTTTCTATAAAGTTTGTTTTTTAAAATGTTTAAATTGGGTTATGTGATTTTCATATTTTCCAAGTCACTTCTGTAAAATGGGATTATTTTAGTTCAAGGTAAAAACTAGAAAAAAATTGGTAAAGAACAGAAATTGTGGGTACGAATCACAGCTTCACCTCTTAATCAATGTATGATCCGGGGTATCTCATTAATCTTGTATTTCCTCACCTGTCAAAATTGCAAGTCCCTAAAACTTTCAAAAATATGAGCCCTTCAGAGTGATTTCGTTCTCAGGGTATGATCTTTAAAAAAGACTAATTCATGGTTTCACTGGCTATATATAGTGTTGCTTCCTCTATAATAATAGTGTGTATTGATATATTACACACCATAGCCACCTGTTTCTTTTCTCTCGAATGGCAACACTGCTTGAAAACCATGTCCCACTTCCAATCTCTGTCTGGATAAAGATACCTTCCTTGTAGCTTCAAATAGTCATCCACTCTCTGTGCTATGGTATGTGTAGTTTTATCCTTGCTTCCCATTGGTCATTTGTATCCATGCTTGAGCACTTTTGCTGTGTCCGAGGCAGCTAATCTCATTATGTGTACCTTTGTCATAAAATCTGTGTCCTGGAGTTACACTATGTCCAGTATACCTTCCACGTGGCTGCTATTGATGAAATGTTTGCCGTACCTATGCTTGAACACAAGTATCCACGCATAGACTGCTAATGTTGCCCTTGAAATGCTACTTGTTTATCACTCTGTTACAACATGAATGAAGAGGGTAAGTTATCTGAAAGGAGGTTTACCAGGCTTATTTTGATCTCTGCGAGGCAGCATATCGAGCTATGGGTTGTTATCGTGACACAGGGTGCAGCACATTAGATAGACATTCTAGATCCCTTAATTCCTTTGGTCTGATGGAGGGGTCCCCAAATGAGTGCCCCGGGCCCCCAAAATGCTTAAAATGGCCATGGTGACCAGAATACCCTTACTGCTTTTATCACATGGGTCAATAGACTGGATCCATTTCTGAGGTTTACCCATGAGGCAAGTAAAACCGAAACCACATTTCTCGACCTAAGAATAAAAAGAACAGGGCAGACCATCGAAACCACTGTGTTTCGCAAAGCCACTGATAGCAACTCCCTTTTAGAATACTCCAGTTTCCATCAAAGAACTCTGAGGGAGAACCTGCCTTTCGGCCAATTCCTCCACTTCAGGAGGAATTGCACTACCCTAATGGAAAATGATGTACATGCCAGAGCACTTACATCCAACCTGAGAGAAAGGAACTATCCAAAAAAGATTATTAAACAAGCCTGTAAAAGGGCAAGGAATACACCCAGAGAAATCACCCTAACGCAACACGGTAAAAAGGAAAGGGGAACAGATGTCATCAGTGCAATCTTTAGCCATTCACCTGTGATCAACCTTTTGAAGAGAGAAATTCAAAAATCATGGCACCTACTGAATGTAGATGACAACAATCTACCGGCTCCACTTTTTGCCATAAAAAGAAGAAAGAAAATCAGGGACAGCCTAGTGCACACATATCAAGAAACTAAACTAGCAGAGACCAACACCCTCTGGAATACACCACGAATGTTGGGACATGCCCCATGCGGAAATTATTCAGTATGTCAATTCACCAAGCGCACAACCACAGTAGACATTGGGTGGAAATACCCATGGGAACCGAGGACCTTCACAAATTGTAATGCCACGAATGTGGTCTATATGATTCACTGTCCATGCAACATGAGGTATATTGGAATGACGACCAGAACCATAAAAACCCAGATCTGTGAACACAGATCAAACAGAAGGACTAAACGATGCACTGCCCCACTAGTTGAGCATTATATGACAAAGGGGCATTCGGAACATGACATAGCGTGGCCTATTTTAGAGAAAGTGACGGTACCAAAAAGTGGAGGCAATATAGCCGCGCTATTGCTAAGAAGAGAACAAATGTGGATTTTTAGACTCCAAAGCCATAAGAACGACTTGAACAAGGAAATCTGCTGGCAAACATTGGCAGTGCAGTGATCTCCAGCAAAAATCTCCTTAGGCACCAACCGAAGCTGTTTATGAAAAAATGACAAACCAGACAGCAGTCACTCCTCTAACATCTAAAGTTCATACTCATGTGTTTCTAAAGAGACAAACGTCAACATCTAAAGTCTATACTGAAGTATATCTAAGGAGACAAATGTCATCCACAACCACACTGCAGTCTGGTCACTTAGTCGGGACAGCAAACACCATTTACCATTCTGTTGCAAGACAAGAATACAGCACATACCCCCGGCGCACCGACATGTTTTCGTATGAGAAATAACCATAAACCTTTTGGTACCAGCATGAAATGACTAGAGGCATCTAAACTACCACTTCCAGCATGCACTTGGTGTAATTTACCACCTGCATAGGTACTCACGTATGTGCATGTAGTTGGGACAGAATAAAATACATTTGCGGCACCTTCTTCCATTTGGAACCTTGGGTTTCTGGTTCTTTACACATGGCTTTATTTGAGAATAGCCCATACACCTTTTGGCTTAAGCATGACATGACTGGAGTCAGTATAACTACAATGTGCAACTACACCCGACAGAGGTACCTACACATGCCGACAGATGGGACAGCACTACTTTGAAAGTATCCGTAGTCACTCATCACACAGAGCGCCATTGCATCCTCTCCGTGTTTTAGGCATATGAAACTACGATCATCATAAGACTTTTGGGGCTTTAGTTTTTTTCCAGGTCTGCGCTTATTCAATGCCACCACACTACTACAATTCCCAGCATATCCTACGGACACGAACAGTCCCTATTCAAGTGATCGCATACATAGGGACACTCCTCCTCCATGGCCGATGTAGATGGACTACAACTCCCAATACACTTGGGCGTTCCTGTAGTCCTACATCTAACAGTTCCGATTCACGTGACCACACGTATAGGGATATTCCTCCCCTACGGCCGTCGTGGATGTACTAAAATTCCCAACAGATTCGGCTATTTTTGTAGTTCTACACCACGCACGTGACCACACGAGCCGCCTGGTAAATACAAACACCCAAGATGGCGGAACAGATCGCCGCTACTCTACAAGCAGCCGGTCTTGCGAGAGAGAACGTGAGCACACGAAGGTAAGAACTTACAGCGGCACGTTTAGGAAGCCAGAGGGGCACTGATGATCACACCATAGCCAAGTGTTGACAATTCCACAGAGCACGCGCACACGGCTTCGTAGCACTCAAGCTGCATTTTTTCTTATCATAACAGCTAAAACCTATTCTACTAATAACCCAGTCCATGAGGAATATAATGAATAGACTGGCCTGTAATGATCTTTGATTTCGTATTGCCTGCTACCCATAATATGGCATTACTGCCCCCAGGACCACACTAACTGACTCCTCATGGTCTCTATTCCACAGTAATACCCACGAGCAGAGCACTGAGAGGACTGGACTCATCTGAGCACCCAGCATTTAAAACTAAGGATCTACATTGCCTGACACGAGGGATCCCCTCCCCTACAGATACCGTACTATGACAAATAAACTACTGGTATACCCTAGCATTTACTGCATCTGCAACCTTAACAAGGTACAGAATATGACAGAATAGGATATTCTCTTACAGGCTGTCTACACAGGAAGTCACCCAGTCATATAGGTGTACCCGGCAATAGAACTACCTTCTTCCCTCTATGTCAGTTCCCACTTTTTAAGACCGAACAAGAACACTCCATTTCAGAATCCCCTTTGTCCATTTTTGTAACCCTACAGGGACCGGGACTTAAGCAGAAACGCCCGTGGGTAACCCGAAGAATCTCTCCGACCCCCCAAGATGTGGAGACCCTTGAAGAAATCATGTTGCTATTGAGAATGCAAGATTCTCCGTCCTGAAGAAGGCGGCTAGTTATAAGTACCACTGAAACCGGTTGATATATTTAAAGAGTTGAAGGGCTGATGACCACAACTCTGAGACCCTACATACGTTTGAGGAGAGGGCTCGACTAAATCAAAACATCACTTTATTTTAACCTTCTCTAACAGTATAAGTTGAACTTACTGATTGATAAAAACCTTTTTATGTTGTTTTCCGACCATTTGGCCAGAAACATTTTTTAACTATAAGACTCATAGACGGGGGGCGGTACCATTAAAAAGAAAACCGACCTCCATGAAATGTGCACCTAATCATTTAGATTGAGGAAAGCAGTGAGAGAGTTGAGGGCAAGGATCTCTACGCCTTTTGTAGGAGGCACACCATCGCCAACCAGGGATGGTTGTAGCACACTACGGGTGCATGAGATATTCATACACAGGGCCAGCGAGCTACCAATAGGGATTTAGACCCAGGAATAAATTATTTTAACTAAACAACTATTGTCTACCTTGTGTTACATATGTTAGGGCATAGACAGGTAGTGGAAGCCTATTGACTCCTAATGTCATCACCAGTGATTTGTCTATGTCACCATGACAAATTACTAATATGTCGTCTATATTTCTTAGCCCATAATTTTACATTTCGTATTTTTTCTGGTTTGATGTACAGTTCTGTCGTGCGTAAAGGTTTGCTATAGAAGGGGCACATTTACATCCAATGGCACCCAATGTTGAGTTAGAATCAGAAGGTCCTTAATCACAGAATGTGCTTCAGAAAAACTGGCTGATTCCTTGGAGTAATTGCTAGATCATGCTGAATTGATGTATATAAAGCTAATACATCTAAGGGGAAAAAATATAGTTTGTATACTACTGCATATCCAGTAGTATGTTAAGAATGTGCATACTGGCTCTGGTATATGATGTTGTTTTTTCACTAGTGGATTTAGAAATCCATTTATAAATGCACATGTTGACTCCAATTGGGAACCTATAGCATTGATAATTGGTCTCCCTGATGGTACTTTATCACATTGTTTGTGATTATTTTGATAAGAAATATATGGTAGGAATAATGGGATGTTTTCTAATTAATTGATCAAACATTTTTCCATTCCCATAGATGCCCTACCTAAAAATCACAAAGGCGGTTGACCGAATAATTATATATGGCTTATGGTTACAAAAACTCTAATGCTAGGGTAATTGTTGAGAAAAATGAAAAGAGCACTATGCCCCAAGTGGATTATGAAGAAAATAAGTGTAATGATTAAGATTGTCTTTATGGGTTTTGCTTAGTTTAGACAAGTGAATCCATTATGACAATCTGAATTGATCATTCAAAATATTTTATGTCAGAAGGGTATCATTCAAGAAAGGCAGTCTGGTATACTCATATTCTAGTCTTTCAAAATACTCCTATGAGAAAAGGGAAGGTGGCAAATAGCACCAATCAGGTTTCCTGACTGCTTTGCATGAAATCAAAGAGAATTTTTGGAACGTAAAAATTACCACAGATATTTATATCTGACAAAAATGTCTTTGATAAAAGGGTTGCATGTTATGTTATGGTATGTTAACGTTTTCGTACTGCGGTACAGCGCAACCAACATCAAAAAGGCAACCTGGCGCTATGACTGAAAACGCAGGTATCGCAGAAGCAAGGAAACCAGAAGAGTAGAGTTTTCAAGGCTTTCCTGAAATGTATATGGAACGGACAGGCATGAAGGGCAGCCGGAAGAGCATTCCACAACATAGCCGCTCTGACTGAGAAGGAGCGGCCTCCAATTCTTGCACGGCGAACTCTAGGGACAGCCAGAAGGGAGCAGTCTGCAGAGCGCAGTGCACGGACAGGAACATAGGGTCGCAATTTCAACCGCAGATACTCTGGACCAACAGCATAAAAAGCCCTCTGCACTAGACACAGGGATTTAAAAGACACACGTTTAGACACTGGGAGCCAATGGAGAGACCCGAGAACAGGTGAGATATGCTCCCGATAAGGAGTACCAGTGGCAAGGCAAGCAGCAGAATTTTGAATCACCTTTAAACGATGTGCTAAATAATCTGGCTGTGCGAGATATAAGGAGTTGCAGTAGTCAATTCTGCTGAGAACCAGAGCAGAAACCACTGGAGCGCGCAGGTGAAGTGGAATGAAAGGAACGACCTTCCTGAGTATTTTCATTTGAAAATGGGTGGCCTGGCAGATCGACCCAATCTGAGAGGCCATGGAGAGAGAGGACGATAGTTTGACACCCAGATTTATTACTGTCATGACCGCTACAGGAAAAGTACCCAATGAGGACGGCCAGAAGGACGGCGTCCAAAAAGAAGTGACAGTGTCAGCACCCACCACCATAACCTCGGTCTTATCACCATTAAGTTTCAGCCAATTTTCACTCACCCAGCATCCCCGGCTGATAAGCAATCTCACAGCTGAGCGGCATTGGCAGAATAAAGTAAATCAAGCCGACCAAGATCTGCGTATCGTCAGCATACGAGTAGCATCTGAAGCCGTGGAAGCGGCAAGTTTGTATCACTAATTATAGAATCCACACTAGGCTTGGTGCTCATTTAACTTTTCATAACACTTACCTTTTTGGAGCTGTGACCCGTGTATAGTCAGACATTGGCTGAGCCTTAAGATTTAGATATGAGAATAAAATGGCTGCAATACCTGTCAATCCATTGCGGTCTGAGGACGGTCCTGATAATGTTTTCATAGGATCAGGTGATTACAACAACGGTCAAACAAATATTGCTGGGGAAAAATGTTTTTTTCTCTCACTGTCCTGCACTTTCCTAACGTATTCTACGACTGAAGTTTGTTCATATATGTTTAATCATACTAGAATATGTTAGGAAGGCTAATTAATTGGAGAAATAAATGATTGTTGCCCCCATTGTCAGCTTTGGGAACAAGGCAACTCAATGCAACATGGTTCGATTCCCTGTCCCTGCTTGAAGGCTGGAGTCCCGCATGCAGTGCGCTGTAAAAAACCAAAACAATTACATACATATTCAAATTCAACAAAGTTTTTGCAACCGATGTAATCGCACACAACCATTTTCATCCCCATATTAGGAGGGATTTAGAGAATATTAGAGGCGGATGAGCTGGCGCTTAGGATCATGAGAGCTGTGTGCAAGCCCAGTCCCCAATGCACAGACAGCGTTAGAGAATTAATCATATAGGGTTAGCCATGAAAACACATAAAACAATTATTTCCCTTTAGGACAAACACACTAGACTGTCCTACATTCTACATTTAACTTTGACATTTTGTAATCGCCAACCTCTGCTTAAGGAAGTTGAGATAACTTTAGATGCCGGTAGGAGAATATTGTCTCCTGACACCTGAACGTTTACATTCCTTGAGTGTGTATTTTTCCTGCCACTATTTCCATCCACATTCAGCACACAACTGCATTGACACACTGTCATGACATAAAGCATAGTTCAGTGTGTATATTATCACTGCATGGACCTTTCAGAAGGCCCCAGTCCTGATTCCAAGCACTGCATTTACTGATGGCCATGTTATTAACCTTGGAAGGATAAAAGGCTGAGCTAGAAAAATGCACTTTAAAGCCATAATCTCCAGAGTGCATGCAGAAGTGTGCATGCAGAAGTGTGCATGCAGAAGTGTGCATGCAGAAGTGTGCATGCAGAAGTGTGCATGCAGAAGTGTGCATGCAGATGTGTGCATGCAGATCTGTGCATGCAGATCTCAGCGGTGGGTGCTGAGGGTTCGGTGTGAGCTACTCCCTGAATCAAAGGCGTATTGACACCAGAGCGTTGTTACAGGTGGCAGCAGTTGTTTTATTCCAATATTAAAAATATGTTTCCTGGAAAGATCACAACATTTTATGAATATAATTAATTTTACATTTTGATGAATTCAAACATTCGAGTGATGTACTAATAACTGTAAGCCAAAACACATAACATGAGGCCTAACCCCAAAAAAAAGCCCGAACCCAAATCAGGAACCCTAACCAACATGTACCCTAAATCCAAATCAAATCCTAACTCCTAAGCCTAACCCTAAACTTTACACTAACCCTGAATCTAACCCTAACCCTGAACCTAACCCTGAACCTAACCCTAACCCTGACCCTAACCCTGACCCTAACCCTGAACCTAACCCTGACTCTGACTCTAACCCTGACCCTGACTCTAACCCTGACCCTGAACCTAACCCTGACCCTGACCTTAACCCTGACCCTGACCATAACCATAACCCTAACCCTAACCCTGACCATAACGGTAACCATGACCCTAACCCTGACCCTACCCTTGACCCTGACCCTCACCCTGACCCTAACACTGACCATAACCATAAACATAACCCTAACCCTGACCCTACCCCTGACCCTGACCCTAACACTGACCATAACCATAAACATAACCCTGACCCTGACCCTAACCCTGACCCTACCGCTGACCCTGACCCTAACCCTAACCTTGACCCTGACCCTACCCTAACCCTGACCCTAACCTTAACCCTGACCCTGACCCTACCCCTGACCCTGACCATAACCCTAACCCTGACCATAACCCTAACCCTGACCATAACCATAACGATAACCTTGACCCTGACCCTAAACCTAACCCTGACCCTAACACTGACCCTGACCAAAACCCTAACCCTAAACCTAACCTTAACCCTAACCTTGACCCTGACCCTAACACTAACCCTGACCCTAACTCTAACCCTAATCTACACACTAGCCTTAACTCTAATCCCAACCCTGGTCGCAACCCTCACTATAACACCTAATGTGAACACTAGGCCTACACCTAATTCTTACTAACACAAACTCTAACCTGAACCCAACCCTGAACCCTGATCCTACCCCTGATTCGACCCTAAAAACTTGAAACAGTTCCACTATAATCTTTTTCAATCCACATCTCCATAACAAGCAACGGCACCGCTATCTACCCTGATTTTATGTGAGCGCTACAATGCCAGATAGTAAAGCTTTGTGCAATCCACACAAGGTCACTCATTGGGCCTCCTCTCATTGCCACCCTGTGCTGTAAATACGCTCCATGTCGAGGAATGCTTCAGGGACAAGCAATGCAGAGTAATGACAACATGCCTTACACTCTCATGAGACTCCCACTGTTCCCTTGAGGGCCCCTGATGCCGCAAGCAGATTAGGGCGAGCTGCTTCTACTCACCGAGCCCCGATACACCTGAAACCATTCTACTAAGAAGGACCAAGCTAACTAGATCTAGTGATTGATCAGGTAATCTCAAGAGGTCTTCGTCATCCCAAAAGGTGCTTGACGTGTTCATCTACCTGGCGAAACCCCCCTAACCAAACCCCCACAAATGCGGGTTGGAGGTGATGGCATTGGCAGGGCTCATTCTTTCGGCTGGTAGCTGAAGGGCGGGAAACCCACCGTTGGCAAGGTGGTCACTCATGAGGGCCCATTTTCCTCAGGGCAAGTCATGCTCTGGACACTGCAGGACTGCAGCTGTGCAGGTTTTCCTTAAGGAGCCATTGTTTGTGGTATGAGAGGGCGTTAGCAGGCAGCGACCTCATAGGCCAAGACTGCACCCAAGACACCCCAACCTCCCAGAGGCACCCTGCAATATGTAATAGCAGCATCGGCATAGTTGCTAAACTCAAAAAGGCATACCACTGAAAACGAAACCTTACCTGAACCATATACCTACTGCAATCAAAACTCCAACCCCAGCCCCAACTTTAATCCTAACCCTAACCAGAGCCCCCTCCCATGGCCATATCCTAATCCTAGCCCTACACCCATTCACTGCAACCCAAACACTAACCCTAATCCTCACAATGTACACACACTACCCTCAATGCCCTCTTGGTTGCCTGCCACTCTCCAAAATGTGTCCCTAGGATTGCCAATGACCACCTGACTACGAGGAGGTCACTCGCCAGTTCTTAAAGTTCTACACACATTTTTCCTTTTGGCATCAATATTGGGGCCAAAAGTGTGGAATGAAAAATAGTTTTGCGTGTTTTTGGGTTGGGGGTCATAGTCCAGGACTTGTCCTGAGTGCCACACCCACGCCAGGCTGGCCTCAGTTATGGAATATCGGCATTTTATAGGGTAGCAGGTAATGATGTCCCCACATACATAATGTCCCCGGGAAAAGCCATTGGCAACATTATATATGGTGGCATTATGTGGGGGGATGGGTTGCCGGGATGTCCCCTGCTCCCCTTGTAAAAAAAAAATTCAGGGCTTGCGGGGGCATCACCCGCATGTTCAATGTAATAATCTCTCCACAAAAAACGACCACGTTTTTTCAGGTGACATTTTTGCAGGGACTTTATTACATGGAACCTTTTACAGCACTAAAAACTAAAACTGTATTCCAATAACCCCAGCCCTGTATGTTATGATGCCTCTAAACACAAACCCGAGCCAGACCCCTGACACTAAAGGTATTCTAGACCCCTGTCCATACAGGAGCTGGGGTACCACGTGTCTGTCTTCATGCCTGCTTTTTACTTTGGGGCTGGCAGCTGGCTTCCAGAGGGTTAATCACTTCCTTTCTGCTGTCTGACAGTCAACATCACTTCCTGCTGTCAGTTCCATTAGTCAGGCTCAGGTGACTGGGGTGAACCATTTCTCGCTTTAGCAGGGGGGGGGGGAGCTGTACCATGTGACATCAAGCAACCTGGGAAGGTGCAAGTAGATTGACAGGTATATTGACCTACGAGAGTGAGTCATTTTGATAGTAGGTCTGATAGGATTCAATGTGTGAGGAGAAGAGAGTTGGAGGGGGCTGAAGGAGCAGGCGGCTGGCAAGGGGTCCTACAATGTTGCCCTTGAGCAAGAGGAATGTTATGCCGCAAGCTCCAGGGCTCCCTTCTCTTAGGTCTGAGCAGGGAGACCCACACCACCTACCACTGCAGGGATATTTGACAGCTACACAATTATGGGTAGTTTTGCGTGTGCATCCAACAACATTGTGTCCTTGTGTAGGTGCATGAAATGCCCCTGGGGGGCTATAATGTCGAACAGCTACATAAGCCCATGAATAATCAATGGACACACAGAGAACAGCCAGGCTGGGGAACATCTTGTGGAACCAATGCATAGCCTCATTGATCTTAAAATGTCTGTTCTCAATGGTGATTAAAAGGACTGGCAAAGCCTGGAAGAGCTATGAATTCAAATGCATTCAGACTTTCAATACACTGAGACAGAACTTAAGCAGATATTGCCGTTTCATAAGTCACTATTCTCTCTAACAGACTCTCACTCCTTCCACCCGCAGGAATGCAGGGGTCACCACCATTCCACCCGCAGGAATGCAGGGGTCACCACCATTCCACCCGCAGGAATGCAGGGGTCACCACCATTCCACCCGCAGGAATGCAGGGGTCACCACCATTCCACCCGCAGGAATGCAGGGGTCACCACCATTCCACCCGCAGGAATGCAGGGGTCACCACCATTCCACCCGCAGGAATGCAGGGGTCACCACCATTCCACCCGCAGGAATGCAGGGGTCACCAAGTGTAGATCTGAATTTTTTAATCCATTTTTCTAAGGCCCTTCACTGGCATCTGACAGACGCTGCACCAGCCTCACAAGCCTCTTTGAGGCAATAGCTTGTTGCCAGACTCACTCCAATCCAGCCATATCAGTCTCTTAAAACCCCCAGTCCCAGAAGCTTCCCAGAGGCCGGTGAGCACCCCTGTGCCGTGTGAGACTCCGCCGTTTACTCATCAGGTATGGAGAAAAGCAATCTTGATATGGTATTTGACTCCACCCCGGCCACGCCAGAATCTGCGAGTCAGAGGACTAACGTTGCTGCACGTGCCCCTTCCCTACCGGCCTTCTAGAGGCACAAACCTGATATCTGGATGATTGTGCATCACTGATCTTGCAAAGGGACTGGCCTCACATACACCGGCCTCCAGCAGGCCTGCATCTACAATGACTGACACTATCCCAGCTCTTCCTGCCTTCCTGCGAGCACTCTAACAGGGAGTGTGTGTTCCCCTTAGCACTGGTCCGCTTAGCACTATGTGCTATTCAAACCTTGAAGACTGCAATTTGTGGGGGATTTAACATCTGAAATGCATTTCTCTCTGAAGAAGCTACAAAACAGGTAGACAGACAGGCACAGATAAGGAATTGCAGAAGAAATTAATTAAGTGGTAATGTGTTTTTAATGCTTCATTTCACCTCCACCTGAGGAACTGGCCTCAAGATCAGGAAAGCTTGCAAATAAATAAATAAATAAAGGTATCAGTGATAGTGCCCCCATAGTTATGTTTATGTTTGACTTACCATAAGAAGAGCACATTTTATGTGAGGGGTGGCGAGGATGGGGTAGAATGGATGTTGTAAAGGACACAAAAAGGGCGTTGTTTGTTTTCTGATCTTCGTGCACAGCAAAATGTTTGTGAACTTGCAATGTTGTTCGAGGGCACCCAAACACTCGGGCCTGTGCAAAACACAACTTGTCATTTATCTTAAGTATGAGCCATCAACATTACACTTGTCTTACATATGAAACAACCTTGAGCAGTGGTGAGGATGGAGTAGAACATGTGCAGTAAAGGACAAAAAAAGGCTCTGTTTGTCATATGGTGTTGGAAGACGTCTGAATGTTTGGGGACTTGTAGAACACTTTCCCCTGGCCCTGCTGATGCCGTGGGACCTGGGAAAGTGGTCCTGGGCCCTCTGTTCCCTGGCCCTGTTCATGCCATGTGTGCTGTGGATGAACATGTGAAAAGGATGCCCCGGGGCAGAGTCTACTCTTCTTTGGGAATGATGAGGCACTGTTTGGTGGCTTTGCATGTTGTGAATCAATGGACTCTGTGTTACCTGGCAGTCATTAAGAGCACATGAGTGACGTTCTTTGGTGCTGGGTTCATTTGTTTATGGAAGCCATGATGTATTGATTGGTGTTTGTGAATGTTTGACAAGAAGGCCTTTGGTGTAGCACGGGTCAGGCCTTGCACCCTTCTCCTTGTTCTGAGCTTTGTTTTCTAACTTTAGGAAGATGTTTGTGGGTTTTGATATCCTTGGCCCTCTTCCCTGCTGCTTTTGGTGCAATATTTTCTGTTCATATACATTTCACGTTGCACTTGCGCGATCCAAATGCAACGTGCCCGAAGATTGTCTGACTGTTGTCCCCTGTCTTCTCTCCTTTTGCACTGGTGCATCTGTAGAACCGCCGTCAGGCCTTTTTGCTGTGTCTCTCTCAACTGTTAAATGTATGTTGCGCACCTACTCTGCCTGCGCAGACTATGAACGTCTCTGAATTGCTAACACTTGATTCCACTTCATAGCACAAATTACATACCACAGCACCAGTAAGTCATTATAGGCAAGGTCATGTGAGGTACCAAGCTGCTTTACATACATGTCCAACCAATGAAATTAGGAAGCACTCGCTTTATTTGCTTTTCAACTCCATCTCCCCCTCCACAGACAGAACGCCTGATTGGCCCTCACGTGTCTGTTGATTGACACATATGTCCGCAAGATTTTGACAGTCCTCTTTCACTGCTAATAACTTTTTAAAAATCCAAACAGATACCACATTGATTATGTGTGCGAGCAAGTGGAAGAATTCTTACATTACCTTTAGCAAGAGGGTAGGCATTAAAGGGGAGGAGAGTGTGTGGCCATTTAGTCTCCCTTAATGAATGTCAAAAGGGTCTCTTTGGTCATGGAACTCCTCAGTGATTTGGAATAGTCTTATAACACATGGGTGAGTACTTTATCCCATACATGCTTGAACTGTGCTACCACGTATGGTACTTGAACTTTGAACTCCATTTGCAGATAGCACAATTAACATTACGCAGTGCAAAAAATAAATGTACATTTTGCACATATCTACTGCACCCTACGATAACTACAAGAAGATGCTTTAAACTATACTATTAACTGAATTTTCATTTTTAAAAACGTACCCACTTTAAATTCTAATAAAATGTTCACCATTTCTCAAATGTACAAGAAGCCTTTTGCATCTATTGACATTATTTAAGTTCCAAACTAACTATTTCATTATTTGCAAATGATAAAACAGGATGACCTGAACATACCAAAAAGAGAACATCCCAACCCGCCAGTCTCCGGATGCAGCAACAGAATGGTAAGAACAGCTTTTCAAACGTGCTACTCCCATGTTTAAAGAATTGCTACAGGCGAGCTTAGCCCATCCCTTTGCATCTATTCTTTGGGGTTTCATCTGTGACGTCCTTGGGTTTCGTCTTAGCAATGCAGGGTGGGTGCGTAGCTTATGTCACGCTTCATCCATACAATCCCTTTAATAAGGTTTTGTTTACAGAATTTCAAGGATTTTTATTAGAGCAACTTAACCATAACATCCCTTAAACAAAGTGTTTTTCACTGAATGTCACAGCTTTTAATTAGGGAAATTCAACAATAAAGTTTCATTAACAAAGTTATTTCACTGAATGTGTGTGTGTGTGTGTGTGTATATATATATATATATATACACACACACACAAAATATACCATTAGCTGAGGAGGGAATAATCTAGCAATGTTTGCTTGATGCCACAGCCTATTTTAGGGTTCATAAAAAGAGGCTAAATGTACCCCACTCAAAAAACAAAGAAACAGGTGCCCATTTGCATACCCAAACTTGGGGCTCCACCACAGCATCTTGCTCACACCCGTCTGGGTGAGGGTGCTTTGAAAGGTGGGCCTCTCTATCTTCACCTTTGTCTTGGCTTTGCCTAAAACACTTTTGGGTGAGAGAAGATGTAAGATGGCAAGAATTGGCCCCCTGCCCCTCTGCTTCAATGCATGCGGGGAACGCGCATCTATTCAGCATAGGGTTTACAATGAGGGCTCCCCGGGGGCGGGGGAGCTTGACAAGTCATGCATAATTAAACTAGTCAACTCATCAATGAATCTAAGCCGCATGCGTAATATAGCAGGTAAGACAGTAAAACGCATTGATAAACACTTAGTATAAAAGGATACTATTTTCCAACAAGTCAAACACATTGACCCTCCTCTTCGTCAAAGTACAAACAACTTTGGGATTATTTAATCTTCTGTCTTTGCTTGGGAAATTAGAAATTGCAGCATACAAAATCTTTGCATGCCTGCGGCATTCCATGGCGATGTGAACTCCATCATTTTGAGAAGAAAGACCTTACCCCCTCCCTTAACTATCAATTTTGGGGCCAATTCTAAAAAGTAACTTTTTATGTAAGTGATATGAAAA
Source organism: Ambystoma mexicanum (assembly GCF_040938575.1). Classification (NCBI taxonomy): domain Eukaryota; kingdom Metazoa; phylum Chordata; class Amphibia; order Caudata; family Ambystomatidae; genus Ambystoma; species Ambystoma mexicanum. The sequence goes on along the minus strand of NC_090938.1, from coordinate 753,770,877 downwards.
GCGCGAGATGCGCAAATTCCGATACCCTTCCACGCACCCTTTGCACATCTATGCAAATGATGGGGTGTTTCGGCACTTTTAATGCCTATCCCAAATTCAGATGCAGGCTGCGTTTTGAAATGCACAGAAATCAGACACATTCCCCTGTGCCAGTTTGGAACAGGTGCATGGGGGATTGCACAATGCATGACTGGGATTTGCACTTTTTCTTTTGCACTGAACATCAGCGGCACGAGCCACTGCAGTTCCACTTGCATTTCTATATATATCCCATCCTGGTCCTGCACAGCATGATTTGCTAGTTTTAAAGCAGATGCATAAAATAGCACATCTTATTACCAACTCCATCACACTCTTAAGGGGACCTTAGACACTTTAAATAACACAGAGTTAAGTACTGAGGCAGCATCAGGTCTAAGTGTGCGTAGAGGCATATTCTGAGGGCTACCAGAGAGACAGGAAGTGGAACATTTGGTGTCATCCTGAGGAAACAAGCAAGTCTGAGTCTGGTAGCAACGTGGTTTTACACCAAAGGGACAATTTAGTCGCGCCATGCAAAAGCATTAATGGCAAAGGTGAGCAAACTTGAATCATGCGCTTTGTAGAAACAAGACCATTTCTGCCTTCAAAGTGAATCCTTTCCTGAGCAGCCATCACTAAGTTTCACGTCAATAGCAGAATTCATTAGGGAACTGGACATGGTAGATGTGGCATGGGGCTGCAGTGTGCTTGTTCTAGGCAGTAAGTGGTCTCTTGTCATACGCCTCGTTTACCAATGTCTCACAGCGACAGTGGGCTGCCTCCACATTGCCAACAATGCTAACTCTGGTGTCCAGGATAGAGTCTGGATTCTCCGAGGGGCTGCCGGAATCCCCTGGCTTAGCGCTGGTTCGTATCTTGGAGTAGACCACCCGGTCCGGTTTGGTGTGAGACCAGGGTTCCCTCTTCCCTTCTTTAATGCTGAGCGTTGCATATTGTATCTGGTCCAGGTGCGCCCCCTGTCACAAAAACAAAACAGAACTGTTTAACACTGCCTGAGAGCAACGCTTTCCATTGGCCTAGACATCCGTTTTAGGGCGTGTGTACTGGTATAGCCCGTGTGGGAAAGGGGAGTGGGAGGTGACGTGCTAATACCAGCCTCAAGCCCAGGAGCCAGGAAGCCATCCAGGCAACTCAGTTGGAGGCCTCGCCCCCTCCTCTATTTTCCTCCCGGCCTCCCCTGCAGGCTGAAGCCGCAGAGGGGGGTGAGGGGGCGCAAGAGTTACCACACAAATACCAGCCTTAAGCCCAGGAGCCAGGAAGCCATCCAGGCACCTCTGTTGGAGCCACGCCCCTTCCGCTATTTTCCTCCCAGCCTCCCCCTGCAGGGTGAAGTCTGCGGGGGAAAGGGCGCAGGAGTTGGCGTCCGCAGGGAGTTAGCGGCTGGCAGACCTTCCATGACAGTGTAGCCCTTAGAACCTGCACATGCGATAAGTGGACCCACCAAGCACGCAAGCAGGATCTCTGAACAGGTGAGAGGCACAGCTGGACGATATTATTCTGATTTTTTTGTTGAAACAATAAGGAAAGAAGGCAAATGGAACCTCTTGTGCTGACACTGATACTCTGTGACATTTTGTGATACCAAACGATAATTGACGTGTGCAGGGTTTCTGAGCATATTACTATTTCCACAAAAGAAGTGCCTTTCGCTAAATTCCTACACAGCTTCAAGATGGCTACCCTCATCCTTCTGTTATACCTACTACATCGGAACAAACTATGGCACCATTCCCCAAACGAAAACTGCTGTCTGTGAAAAGGACAATTCCAGCATTGGTGTCGGTCCCTCCAACTTCCATGTTATGCACTAGCGAAAACCAGTTGTCTTAAGTCATTTGGGAACCAGGGGGAAGCCCACACCCTCATTAGTGAGATAAACCAATGTTTAGGTTCAGTCTGGATACTTTGGGGTGGGGGGGCATCCATTTGCACAATGTGGAGCCCCATATTAAAACTGGCACACCCACATGTTTTCCCACGAGTCAGCCCGGTCATCCTGGACAATTGGGAAGTGCTGACCATTGTCCTTGCATCCCTGCCCAGTCTATCGAGCCTTCCATCTATACCCCCCATTCAGTGCCTGCTGTTGCCCCCTAGCCAGCGCAGACCTGAGTGGCCCCATCCATTGTCCATCAATAACAGAACTCTAGATGGCGAGGAGGCTCTCACGTCGCCAGAGCCGATCATCCCTGACAAGCCCTCAGATTTCTTTGAAAATTACCAGAGTTCGCAGGGCATTAAGAATGAGTCACCACTGGCTGGAGACATTTGCCTGGTCGACGACAAGGGCAGGGCGGCTGGCAGCTGTGCTGGTTTGGGTAATGGGATGCTTAAACCACTTTTATCCTGCGAACAATTGGCAGAGTTTCACCTATACAGTCTGGCGAGGGGAACTTACCACATAAAGAGTGCCAGGGCAGCTCCGTTCTCGCCGAACTTCTCATTCTAAAGAAACTGCTGCTTTTATTGGTGGATGCTGTTGGCAAAGGCTTGAATAAAGGGGAGTCACTGCACCAGCAAGAGGTTGGAAAAAAGGTCTCCAGCACTCTGGCGGAACCCGGCTCGACCCTGTCTGAAATTCGCCCCAGTAACATTTGTGCCATCAAGACTACCAAACCTAATGAGGATGTCAGGGGGGGGGGCGATAAGCAGGAATAAACTAAGTACTCCCAACTGTAGACAAAGGGTTGCCACTTGAAACAGCAACAGCTAGCCGTACTTGCCCTAGGAGTACTCAAGAACCAACCCCCGGGCATCCGTATGGACCCAGATGACTAATTCACAGGGGGACAAGGAATGCAGGTAAAAAATTGTACCTGACAAGGTGGAGACGCAAATAGGTCCGGTCCCCCCCCCACTACATCTACTATGTAAACCCTGGAAGGCTAATAGCTCCTCAGATATCTGGGGGGACTGTACATTTAAAATATGATAGATTATTTATAACACTCTTAATACCCAGAGGTTTCTAAGCGCGGTCCCGGGGATCGAACCTTTGTGGCTCCGTGTTGTGTTGCTTCGAAGGTGAGCACGTTGCCCCTGAGCTATCCTCCCGAGACCGAATTTGCACAGAGTACCTAAACTGGCGTCAAGTGATCATGACCCCAGGGTGGCACTTGTTAATAAATGTACACAGTGGCTTCGAGCTGTAAGAAGGTGCTCATTTGCAATACGAGAAGAAATCCTGAGCTGTAGAAGGTCACGAAAAAGGGGTAGCAGCATCCTAGATGCAGTTGCAATTGGCTTTCAGAGCTCAAATATTGCTAAGCGCGTGCCATCCACCCATGAACAGTTTAATCATACCCAGTGGCCATGATTTGGAAAGTTCATTAAGAAGGCCAGTGCTTTCGGGCCCGAATATCATTCCTCTTGGGAAAAGGTTAAAAGTCAACAGCCTCCAGCGAGACCACCATAGACAATGTCCAAGTAATGTTATTGTGTCCTTATCTATGGTTTTCCTGTGCTATGTTCCCAACTTCCTGTTTGTAAAGACTGGACCTGGGGTTCTTTCCCCAATATGGTTATAAATTGATTGAATGTGCTCCTTTTTCATTTATTTTCTCTTCCCCTCCTTTCTTCGCTTTTTAATGAAAATTGTACTGTTCTTATTTGTTTTGCAATACTTTTATGACGAACGCCGAAATAAATGTATTGAATGAGCGTGTAGAGCTAATATACAGGTAGATTCAAAGTTCAGCAGATTGTTTGAGCACCGCGGTCTCTAATAATAATTGACATTTATTTAGCACTACTAACCCTCAGGCATCTGAGCACTGGTTATTATTACCCAGGGTGTGTGCTGCTCATTTATCGACCGCAGAAGAAGGAAAGGCTGAGTTTGGCCCCGCCGGGATTCAAACCAGCAGCACCGGCAGGCTCTGCACAGATGTCAAAGCAAGGACTCCTCTCGCTGTGCTATCTGACCCCGCTGCCTCTGACCTTTGTATTTGGTTTTGTATTTATTTGTGACTTATATAGCACTTTACACCAAAGCACTGAACAGCGGACACACTTAAGAGTACAATAAAATGCAGGGTTAAAAACTAAAAAAATGTATTCATGGTTGTGAAGAAGATAGGTCTTAAGAGTAGAACGAAATAGAGAGTAAGAGGCAATAGAACGAAGAGATACGGGAAGAGCATTCCAGTGAGAAGGAGCTAGCAAAGTAAAAAAGTGAAATCGTGATTGGGCACGGGGGGGGGAGCGAGGAACTGATAATAGAAATTGAGACTGAGAAATAAGAACACGTGCAGGAGAATAAAAAGAGACAAGAGAGGAAGGATGAGAGGGGGCAAGGCCATAGAGAGATTTAAAGACAACAGAGAGAAAGTAAAATTTGAGACGAGAGTGAAATGAAAGCCAGCCCAAAAGAAGACAATGGCAGAGAAATGTAATCATGAGGGGAAAGTAGGTATAGGAGACGATTAGAAGAATTGAAAACAGACTTTAAAGGGGCCAAGCGAGAGACCGGGAGTCCAAACGGTGTGGCAGAGCAATACAATAAACGTGAAAACATAAGTGAAGATATCAGAATCTTGGTGGCATCAAATGTTAGAAAAGAACGAGATTTGTGAATGTTGAACAGATGATAGCGGCAAGCAAGCAATAGAGATTTGATGAGGAAAAAGATACATTACTATCAATATGAAGACCAAGATTACAAGCAGAAGATGAAATAGGTAGTTCTGAAGGAGGAAATGAGACAAACGAGGGTGAAGAAGGATATGGAATAGTGTTAGCAGAAAATACAGAACTTCAGTTTTAATAGCATTTAAGATGAGAAAATGATCCAACATCCAGGATTTACTAGCTAGAAGACAAAATTATTATGAACAGAAGATGAAAAGGAAGAAAAAGACAGAAATGATGGGATATTCCAAAAGATGAGATGATAGAAGCAAGGGGAGATGTGTACAGAGAGAAAAGAAAGGCCCTAAAACAGAACCTTGAGGAACGCCATGAAGAAGAGGTAGCGTTTCACACAAGGACCCACGCAAAGATACTGAATATGTTTGGTTAGATAAATATGAACGAAACCAAGATATAACAGAACCAGGGAACCCAAGAGAAGAAAGAGAAGATAGTAGAAGAGTATGATCCACAGTGTCAAAAGCCGCTGATAAATCCAATAGAACCAAAAGAGAAGAGTGTTTAGAGTAACAAGCAGAAAGGAGAGAGTCAAAAACAGAAAGGAGAGCGGTTTTAGTGGAGTGGAGAGGACGAAAGCGAGACTGGGAACAAGGAAGAATAGAGTTTTCAGTAACAAAAGTAGAAACCTGGGAATAGACAGGATACTCGAGAAGCTTAGAGAGATAGGGAAGAAGAGAAATGATTGGGAAATTAGCGGGAAAAGAGGGGTCAAGGGAAGATTTATTTGGAATGGGAAGAATGGAAGTGTGTTTAAATGAGAAAGGAAAGATTGAAGTAAGAAGAGAAATACTAAAGAGAGCAGGAAGATAGGAAACCTGCAAGGGATAGACCTTAGGAATAAGAAAAGAAGGAATCGGGTCAGAGGGAGAAACAGTAGGATGGGCACGAGCAAGTAAGGAAGAAGTCTCAGAATTAGAGATGAGATATCTGAGGCAGACAAGGAGATTGGGAAAGAAAAGCAGACAGTAGAGGAAGGGACGACGGCCACTCGAAGAGTGCCCACCTTTGAAAAGGTGAAGAAAAATCAGAGGCAGTTAGAATGGAGGTAAGTAAATAATCAGGAGAGTGGGGAGAAAGAAGGCCAGAAAGCGAGTGAAACTGCCGCCTAGTATGAGTAGATTGAGATTGCAAAAGTTCACAATAGTATGAGTGATTAGCATGTCTACATATGCAATATACTCAATACGACTCATAGTAGCATATTTACCTATATGTTCCCATGTCTACCCATCCACCCACATTTCTATGTCCACCCATCAATCCACCCACTTTTCTCTGTCCAGTCATCCACCACATTTCTCTGTCCACCCACACACGCATCCAGCCACATTTCTCTGTCCAGTCATCCACCACATTTCTCTGTCCACCCACACACGCATCCAGCCACATTTCTCTGTTCAGTCATCCACCACATTTCTCTGTCCACCCATCCACCCACATTTCTCTGTCCACCCACACACGCATCCAGCCACATTTCTCTGTCCAGTCATCCACCACATTTCTCTGTCCACCCACCCATCCACCCACATTTCTCTGTCCACCCACACACTCATCCAGCCACATTTCTCTGTTCAGTCATCCACCACATTTCTCTGTCCACCCACATACGCATCCAGCCACATTTCTCTGTCCCGTCATTCACCACATTTCTCTGTCCACCCACCCATCCACCCACATTTCTCTGTCCACCCACCCACATTTCTCTGTCCACCCACCCACGCATCCAGCCACATTTCTCTCTCCACCCACCCATCCACCCACATTTCTCTGTCCACCCACCCATCCCCATTTCTATGTCCACCCATCCATCCATCTACCCACTCGTCCACCCAAATATCCATCCATCCATCCATCCATCCATCCATCCATCCATCCATCCATCCATCCATCCATCCATCCTAGGATGTCTGCCAAAAAGCAGTTCACACGTGTGCCACAAGATAGCAAAGCCAAGACGCACCACTAACAAGAAGCAGACAACACCAACAGGAAGCAGCAGCACTCAGCACTCCGGAGAGACGATGAGCAGAATCTTCCAGCGGAGAGAGACAGCACCAACAGGAAGCAGCGGCACTCCGGAGAGACGTTGAGCAGAACCTTCTAGCGGAGAGAGACAGCACCAACAGGAAACAGCAGCACTCCAGAGAGACGGTGAGCAGAATCTTCCAGCAGAGAGACACAGCACCAACAGGAAGCAGCGGAACTCCGGAGAGACGGTAAGCAGAACCTTCCAGCGGAGAGAGAGAGCACCAACAGGAAGCAGAAACACTCCGGAGAGAGGGTGAGCAGAACCTTCCAGAGGAGAGAGACAGCACCAACAGGAAGCAGCGGCACTCCGGAGAGACGTTGAGCAGAACCTTCTAGCGGAGAGAGACAGCACCAACAGGAAACAGCAGCACTCCAGAGAGACGGTGAGCAGAATCTTCCAGCAGAGAGACACAGCACCAACAGGAAGCAGCGGAACTCCGGAGAGACGGTAAGCAGAACCTTCCAGCGGAGAGAGAGAGCACCAACAGGAAGCAGAAACACTCCGGAGAGAGGGTGAGCAGAACCTTTCAGCGGAGAGAGACAGCACCAACAGGAAGCAGCGTCACTCTGGAGAGACGGTAAGCAGAACCTTCCAGCTGAGAAAGAGAGCACCAACAGGGAGCAGAAACACTCTGGAGAGACGGTGAGCAGAACCTTCCAGCGGAGAGAGAGAGCACCAACAGGAAGCAGCAGCACTCCAGAGAGACGTTGAGCAGAAACTTCCACCAGAGAGAGACCGCACCAACAGGATGCAGCAGCACTCCGGAGAGACGGTGAGCAGAACCTTCCAGCGGAGAGAGACAGCACCAACAGGAAGCAGCGGCACTCCGAAAGACGTTGAGCAGAACCTTCCAGCGGAGAGAGACAGCACCAACAGGAAGCAGCAGCACTCTGGAGAGACGGTAAGCAGAACCTTCCAGTGGAGAGAGACAGCACCACCAGGAAGCAGAAACACTCCGGAGAGAGGGTGAGCAGAACCTTCCAGCGGAGAGAGACAGCACCAACAGGAAGCAGTGGCACTCCGGAGAGATGGTAAGCAGAACCTTCCAGCAGAGAGAGACAGCACCAACAGGAAGCAGAAACACTCCGGAGAGACGGTGAGCAGAACCTTCCAGCAGAGAGAGACAGCACCAACAGAATGCAGCAGCACTCCGGGAGATGGTGAGCAGAAACTTTCAGCAGAGAGAGAGAGCACCAACAGGAAGCAGAAACACTCCGGAGAGACAGTGAGCAGAACCTTCCAGCAGAGAGACACAGCACCAACAGGAAGCAGCGGAACTCCGGAGAGACGGTAAGCAGAACCTTCCACCGGAGAGAGACAGCACCAACAGGAAGCAGAAACACTCCGGAGAGAGGGTGAGCAGAACCTTCCAGCAGAGAGAGACAGCACCAACAGGAAGCAGCGGCACTCTGGAGAGACGATAAGCAGAACCTTCCACCGGAGAGAGACAGCACCAACAGGAAGCAGCGTCACTCTGGAGAGACGGTAAGCAGAACCTTCCAGCTGAGAAAGAGAGCACCAACAGGGAGCAGAAACACTCTGGAGAGACGGTGAGCAGAACCTTCCAGCGGAGAGAGACAGCACCAACAGGAAGCAGCAGCACTCTGGAGAGACGGTGAGCAGAACCTTCCAGCGGAGAGAGACAGCACCCACAGGAACCAGAAACACTCCGGAGAGAGGGTGAGCAGAACCTTCCAGCGGAGAGAGACAGCACCAACAGGAAGCAGTGGCACTCCGGAGAGATGGTAAGCAGAACCTTCCAGCGGAGAGAGACAGCACCAACAGGAAGCAGAAACACTCCAGAGAGACGGTGAGCAGAACCTTCCAGCGGAGAGAGACAGCACCAACAGGAAGCAGCGGCACTCTGGAGAGACGGTAAGCAGAACCTTCCAGCGGAGAGAGACAGCACCAACAGGAAGCAGTGGTACTCGAAAGACAGTGAGCAGAACCTTCCAGCGGAGAGAGACAGCATCATCAGGAAGCAGCGGCACTCCGGAGAGCCGGTAAGCAGAACCTTCCAGCGGAGAAAGTGAGCACCAACAGGAAGGAGAAACACTCCGGAGAGACGTTGAGCAGAACCTTCCAGCGGAGAGAGACAGCACCAACAGGACGCAGCAGCACTCCGGAGAGACGTTGAGCAGAACCTTCCAGTGGAGAGAGAGCACCAACCGCAAGCAGCAGCACTCCGGCGAGACGGTGAGCAGAACCTTTCAGCGGAGAGAGAGAGCACCAACAGGAAGCAGCAGCACTCCGCCGAGGCGGTGAGCAGAACCTTTCAGCAGAGAGAGACAGCACCAACAGGAAGCAGCAGCACTCCGAAGAGACGGTGAGCAGAACCTTTCAGCGGAGAGAGACGGCACCAACAGGAAGCAGCAGCACTCCGGAGAGACGGTGAGCAGAACCTTTCAGCGGAGAGAGACAGCACCAACAGGAAGCAGCAGCACTCCGGAGAGACAGTGGGCAGAACCTTTCAGCGGAGAGAGACAGCACAAGGAACAGCACTTGAACCTTTCAGCAACATCCGAGGGACAGCAACATTAGAGAGAAGGTGTTTCAGTACATCTGGGCATTTGGAGAGAGAGTCACAGATCAGAGCAAGTAGTCAGGACAGGAACAAGATCACACAACTCGGTGCTGCCCCATAGCGCTGGTGCCCTCTCCCCTTAAAGTGTAAAGCTTAGTCCTGCTGCTGCAAGGCAATGGCACTAACCCCCTCCCCCCACTAAGAACGCAGAACTCAGTGGTATTATACATGCGAGTAACGAACACTCACCTATCACATCCCTGCTTCCTCTAAACATGCAGGACTGCAACGCACACACATCTATCACAGCGCTGCCTACTCTAAACCTGCAGACGAGTAAAGCACATACACCTATCACAGCGCTTCCTCCTCTAATTATGCAGGTGAGTAAAGCACACACACCTATCACAGCACTGCCTCCACTAATCATGCAGGTGAGTAAAGCACACACACCTATCACAGCACTGCCTCCTCTAATCATGCAGGTGAGTAAAGCACACACACCTATCACAGCGCTTCCTCCACTAAACATGCAGTCGAGTAAAGCACAGAAACCCATCACACTGCTGCTTCTCTGATAATGCAGGTGAGGAAAGCATGCAAACCTATCACACTGCTGCCGCCTCCAATAATGCAGGTGAGTAAAGCACACATGGCTATCACAGCGCTTCCTCCTGTAAACATGCATGAGTGAAACGCACACACATCTATCACAGTGCTGCCTCCTCTAAACATTCAGACGAGTTAAGCATATACACCTATCACAGCGCTGCATCTTGCAAACATGCAGTTAAGTAAAGCACACCCACCTATCACACCACTGCCTCATCTAATCACGCAGGTGAGTAAAGCATACGCACCTATCAGACCGCTGCCTCCTCTAATCTCATCGGTTGATAAAGCACACACACCTATTACACTGCTGCCCCCTCGAATAATGCAGGTGAGTAAAGCAGAAAATACCTTTCACAGCACTGCCTCCCATAAACATGCAGGTGAGGAAAGCTCATACACCTATCACACCGTTGCCTCCACTAATCATGCAGTCGAGCAAAGCACACAGACGTATCACACTGTTGCCTCCCCTAATAATGCAGGTGAGGAAAGCATGCACACCTATCCAGTGGCGTAACACAAAATGTGGGGGCCCCCCTGCGAGCCATGCTTATGGGGCCCCCCCAACTCGGCAACAAATCACGGGGCGCGACACCCTCTCGGCCGGTCTAGATTGTCACGCTTGCGCAATATACACGAACGTGATGCTGAAGGGTTATGCCGCACACTGCTCTAGGAGAAAGATCTAAATATGCATTTTGATGCAATATACAGTACACTTTCTGAGAAAAATTGGCTACAAAGCCACAGTGTTTGCAATTCTTTTGTAGGGTAACACCAATCCAATACATGTAAGTCACTAACAGTGCACAGGAACATGAATGCTTTGCTATTAAAAATGCCATGCCACAATGAAAACATGTCCAACTGGCTGCACAATGTAGACCAGTGTAGACACGTAATAACATTTTTGTAATCACTCTTTAGCCACTGGAACGTTCCCCTCTCCACTTAGGCACTCCCTTGTGCACCCACTCCTCAAGAAGCCGGCTGCAGATCCTACCTGCCCGGCAAACTATTGTCCAATCTCCATCACACCTTTCTTGGCCAAACTCTTGGAAAAGCTTGCCATCTCCCAGCTTACTCTCCACACTGAATCTGTTGGTTGTCTCCATGACCATCAGTCTGGCTTCAGAGCTGCCAGAGGCACGGAAACGGCTCTCCTGAACACCCATGAAGATCTCCTCTCTAACCTTGATTCCAGCATTCCTTCTGTCCTCTGCTTTCGACACAGTCAACAACGCCATCCTGATCTATCGACTCCGTGAGAACCTGGGCATCACGGATCAGGCCCTGGAGTGACTGACCTCCTTCCTCTAGGACCACCCTCCCCCAGCCCCCAGGTCCAACCTGGTCTCTTCTCCCTCTCTCTACCTGTGGCATTCCCAGGGGCTCTATACTCTCACCCTGGTTTTTCAACCTCTACTTGGCCCCTTTGGCCCACCTGATCTCTACCTTCTCCTCTAACTTTCAGTGTTATGCTGATGACTCGGCTTTCCTTCAGGCTCCTCTCCCCTTTCACTCATTCCTGACTGTCTATCTGCGATTCAGGATTGGTGCGCTTCCAATGATCTCTGCCTTAATGCCAGTAAGACGGAGATCCTTCTCATTGGGACCATGGCACTGGCTTTCCCTCTCTCACTCTGGCCGTTCGCCTTGGGCCCTCTTCCTTCACCTTCCTGCGAGGCACAAAACCTTGGTGTCATCTTCTATGTCACTCTGTCTTTCTCTCCTCACATCTTGGATGTCACCAAGAAGTTCCACTAACAGCTGCTCCTCCTCAAAGGGACTCTTCCCTTTCTCACTTTCCACCAGAAGCTCACTGTCTCCAGAGCCCTGGTTCTCTCTAGGCTGGACTATTGCAACAGCCTCTTTCTCATTCTGCCTTCCTCTACTCTCTGTCATCTGCAACTCATCCAGAACAGGACTGCAAGACTTATCCATGGCCTCGAGCCCAGGGATCATATCTCTCCAGCCCTGAATTCTCTCCACTGGCTCCCGGTGGCTGCACGGATCAAGTTCAAGACCCTTTGGATTGTCCACAAGGCTTTCTGTGGCCGGGGCCCGCACTACATCCAATGCTCTCTTCCAAAATACCTTGCTTTTCGAGCCCTCCGCTCAGCTACCTCCAACTCTCTCAGGGTTAGATGCTTCATCAGGCAGAGAGTGGGGGGTAGATCTTGCCTCTGCAGGTGCCTCCCTCTGGAATGGCCTCCCTGCCCCTTCAAACTTGTGCCGGACCATCTGAAGTTTCGGAAGCAGCTCAAAACTTTCTCTCTCTCCCTCCCCTGCTGACCTACCTGTCTGCTGTACCAACCGGTTGCTTGGATACCCTCAGAGTCTCTCTGAGTCCAGGCTCTTTCTTGATCGATCACCCTTGCACTGTCTGTGCCTACCATGCACTTAGGGGCTGTAACTGTAACCCTGCAGCCCCTTGTTCGCCTTGCACTACCCATAGTCGCGCTGCCCTGGCTGCACTTACTCAGAGCATTGCAGGCCTGTGTTCCCCTCGCTTCTCCCTTGCACTTCCTCCCTCCCTTTCCTCTTGCATCTCTCGTTCTCACAATGACACAAGGCCTAGTGAGATCGTTTGTCTTGTCCTCCCTCTATCTTCCCTCCCTTGTCTTGTTGCTCATAGAAACATTTGTGTACAGGCGCGTTATAAATCACTTTTATCATATCATTTTATCACAGATACCCAGAAAAATATACAATGCTGCAGTAGGAAATGGCTAGACTGGCAGCACCCAATGCCAATCTAGCCAGGTAATTACACTTAGCAGGACTGCTTTATCAGAAATTCCCAGTTAAAAGAAAGTCATACCAAACTGAGGAATGACTAGACTGGCTGCACCAAAATGCCTCTCTAGCCACTTATACAACATATCATGCCTGCTTAGCCTGGACATAGACAATCATTATGATTTATCGCACAATCCCACCCCCCTCCCCACACATCCCCTCTCCCTCCCACCCCCTACCCCAACCTCCAAAATCAGCTCCTTGACCAAGTATTACCTCCACATCCCTCTTCCTTGTCCCAGAGCTTACGTATGAGGCTCCTTGCCTCATAGGTAAGAACTGGGTTGAGGAAGAGTGGAACTAGGAGTAATGATGATTACAGGTAGCTACGTCAGGCATTACCTCCATGTACCTCTACCTCATCCCAGTACTTGTTTATGAGGCAGAGTACACAAGTACTGCCTCATACATAAGTACTGGGACGAGGAAGAATAGGGCTAGGGGTAATCAAGGCATTAAACAAAAGTAGTGGCGCAACACCATTGAGTTGACTGGGCTTCAGCACCCCCCCCTGACATTTTGGGCTATGTTGACTCGACCTGGCTGACCTTGAGAGCAGTTGCCGGACAGGACAGGACACAGATGTTAAACGGCACCTGGGTTTTGCTGTTAATAAGGGCCCAGTAATTACCAAGGTAAAGCATTTCACTGCCAGTACCTGCATTCAAATGTCACATTTTTTAGGCAATTGAAATCGCCATGTAGGTCTAATACTTGCATGCCAGGGGAGTGATTGGAAGGGTAGAGACAGAATAGGAGACTTAAAGGAGAGAGTTAACTGCTTGTAACATTGAAGCTGCACTATGATAGTCTCAATAAAACGCTCAAAGAAGTTAGATGCCCCAACACAAATAAGTCTGCCCCTCCCTATCACCCGTGAAGTTAGCGCCTCTCCCAACATTTAAAGGGTTAGTCCCCCGAAATGTAGGTTTTGTTGTGCCCCTGTACACAAGCACACACACCATTCACCGTATACACACCTAGCCATCCATACATTTAAGTGTGCATTCTTTCACCATACAGGCACACCCAGGCAGCCATCCATACATTTAAGTGTGCACCCTTTCACCGTACACGCACACCCAGCGACCCATACATTTGTGTGCACCCTTTCACCATACACTCACACAGGCAGCCGCCTATACATTTAAGTTGGCACCCTTTCACCATACACTCACACACGCACACGTCATGGGGTTGAGGGGAGCCCCATTACTTCAAAAAGAAATCTGGGGTCATTACAGGTCTGGCGGTAACCGTGCCGGTGCTACCAGCGGGTTGCCGCCAGACCCGTAAAAAATTACAGGCGCCTGACTTCCCGGTGCCACCGGGCTCTTCCAAGTCCAGCGGCCGGGAAGTCAGGTGCAGGTAATTTCGGTAATCCCCATTCCTGTGGAGTCCCAGGGTTTGGGGACACGGAAGCACCGGCACCATTGTTAACGGTGCCGATGCTTCCGTGACGGGTCTGCCTACCGTGGCTGATGTGCCCGGCAGGGTCAGACCTGTCGGGCACAGCGGCCCCAGCAGGTAGACCTGTAATATGCCGAGCCGGAAACAACGGTGCCGGTAAGATTACCAGTCACTCTAACTTCATTAAGAAATTATTCAGTTAAGGACCGAACCATAACAGAAATAATTTCTTTATGAAGGCAGAGTGACTTCAAAAATAAACTATTTATTTTTTAAGTCATAGTGCCCCCCTACCTCGTGACATGGAGCCCTCCAGCCTAGGGTCTTCCATGTCATGGGTTGGGGGGAGCCCTCAGCTTCCAAAAAGAAAGTTTCTTTTTGTAGTCACTCTGCCTTCATAAAGAAATTATTTCTGTTGCAGAAATAATTTCTTCATTAATGCAGAGTGAATTCAAAACGAAACTTTTTTGGGCCCCCTCCCAGGACATGTGCTCGCGGGGACCCCCGCACTGCGGGGGTTGCGGGGGCCCCTGTTACGCCACTGCACCTATCACACTGCTGCCTCCTCTAATCATGTAGGTCAGTAAAGCACACACAGCTATCACAGCGCTTCCTCCTCTAAACATGCAGGAGTGAAAAGCACACACATCTATCAGGGTGCTGCCTCCTCTAAACATGCAGACAAATAAAGCCCACACACCTATCACACTGCCACCTGTAAACATGCAGGTGAGTAAAACACACACACCTATCACAGTGCTGCCTCCACTAAACACGTATTTATTTATTTATTTAATGTATTTGTAACGCGCTGGGAGCCAGAAGGCATCAGGGTGCACATGCACAGGAGGACGACAAAAAATAGGCAGTACAGAGTAAGGGGTGATCATAGAGTTTCTAAGTCTACTACTGGAAGAGTGTGGCCTTGAGTGTTTACCTGAAACTGGACAGGGTGTTCTCCTGTCTCAGGTCCCGAGGAAGAGAATTCCACAGCTGGGCGGCGCGGACTGGGAAAGAATGATCAAGGCCCCTTTCCTTTTTAAATGTTGGACATGAGACCAGGGCCAGATCGGAAGAAGGAATGCGTCTTCCTGGTGTGTAGGGCGTCATTGCAGATTTGAGATAGGAAGAGGCGCAGCCGCAGAGGCAGCCCTGAACAATGGGACAGGTTTTGCAATGAATGCGCTCCTGAAAGGCCAGCCAATGTAGGACTTTCCCATGTTTGGTGGTGTAGGCGAGTAAAGCACACAGATCCCTATCTCAGCTTCATCCTCTAATCAGGCAGGTGAGTAAAGAACACACACCTATCACACGGCTACCTCCTCTAAACATGGAGGTGAGCAAAGCACACACACTATCACAGCACTGTTCTTCTAATCATTAAGGTGAGTAAAGCACACACACCCATCACACTGCTGCCTCTTCTAATCGCACAACTGAGTATGGTACACACACCTATCACACTGCTGCCGTTTCTAACCATGCAAGTGAGTAAAAGTACACACACCTATAACAACACTGCCTCCACTAACCAAGCAGGTGAGTAAAGCACACACACCTATCACAGTGCTGCCTCCTCTAAACACGCAGACGAGTCAAAGCCCACTCACCTAAGACTCCGCTTCATCCTCTTCTAATCGTGCAAAACAGACACACTTATCACACCTCTGCCTCCTCTAATCGTGCAGGTGAGTAAAGCACACACCTATCACAGTGCTGCCTCCTCTAAACACGCAGACGAGTCAAAGCCCACTCGCCTAAGACTCCGCTTCATCCTCTTCTAATCGTGCAAAACAGACACACTTATCACACCTCTGCCTCCTCTAATCGTGCAGGTGAGTAAAGCACACACACCTATCACAGTGCTGCCTCCTCTAAACACGCAGACGAGTCAAAGCTCACTCGCCTAAGACTCCGCTTCATCCTCTTCTAATCGTGCAAAACAGACACACTTATCACACCTCTGCCTCCTCTAATCGTGCAGGTGAGTAAAGCACACACACCTATCACAGTGCTGCCTCCTCTAAACATGCAGGCGATTAAAGCACACACACCTTTCACAGGGCTGCCTCTTCTAATCATTCAGGTTAGTAAAGCACACACACCTATCACACCTCCTGTAAACACACAGGCACTCTGTCTGCCCACTTAGCTCCTGCTGCCACAGGCCACAGCATCACCAGCCTAAGACCCCCTCCACATTACCACAGCTTCCTATACAGCACAGGCCACAGCCCTAACAATACAGGGCAGGGCACAGCCCTACCAACACACAGCAGACCACAGCCTGACCTATATAGGACAGGTCACAGGCTGACCTTTTAATAGGGTAGAGCAGTGCTGCCTGATGACGATTTCTATGGGACTTCCAGAGTGAATCCGCTGCTTCTTGTCTGCGTAACATTTCCCGTCACTCCAATGAAAAGTATCAAAATCTGCTTTTTGTGTGATTTTAAAACTGTGAGGAAAATTGCAGAAACCTCAGAGCCTAACCACTCAGAGCCTGAGCCCTTAGAGCCTAACCCCTCAGAGCCTGACCCCTCAGTGCCTAACTCCTCAGAGTCTAACCCCTCAGAGTCTAACCCCTCATAGCCTGACCCCTCAGAGCCTGACCCCTCAGAGCCTGACCCCTCATAGCCTGACCCCTCATAGCCTAACCCCTCAGAGCCTAACCCCTCAGAGCCTGACCCTTCAGAGCCTGACCCCTCAGTGCCTAACTCCTCAGAGTCTTACCCCTCATAGCCTGACCCCTCAGAGCCTGACCCCTCATAGCCTAACCCCTCAGAGCCTAACCCCTCAGAGCCTGACCCTTCAGAGCCTGACCCCTCAGAGCCTGACCCCTCAGTGCCTAACTCCTCAGAGTCTAACCCCTCAGAGCCTGAGCCCTTAGAGCCTAACCCCTCAGAGCCTAACCCCTCAGAGCCTAACCCCTCAGAGCCTAACCCCTCATAGCCTGACCCCTCATAGCCTGACCCCTCATAGCCTGACCCCTCATAGCCTGACCCCTCAGAGCCTGACCCCTCAGAGCCTGACACTTCAGAGCCTGACTCCTCAGAGCCTGACCCCTCAGAGCCTGACCCCTCAGAGCCTGGCCCCTCAGAGCCTAACCCCTTAGAGCCTGACCCCTCAGAGCCTGATCCCTCGGGGTCTAACAGACCATTTAATAGGCTAGGCATTGTTTAGAAATACATTTTGAAATGCAGCGTTGGCCTTGTGATGGGTGCCGCTGCCTGGTACCCCCTCGTTTAGACAGTGCGATAAGTGAAACCAGCTGCCCCGATTCCATGCATTGCACGGTGTATATCTACTGAGAAGATTCTGGAAGCATAGCGCTGATATCATTGCAAAGGCGCTGTGAGTATACACCGCTATAAACGCATGGCCTTTTGGCCACCGGGTGTGCAGTGCCGCAGTGTGAAGCCCTTCCCTTATGGAAGACCTATTTTGCGAGTGGGGATTACCTTTACCAAACATACAATCACTGCCATCTGTTACATTGTTCAAATGACGTCGCTTTCAGCGTACACATTAATGGGGGAGTTGTGCCTACTGTGGACTTTGTTGGGAAAAGGGGGAAGCAGGTTTTGGATACAGAGCAGTCGCCGCACCTTCGGAACTAATTTTCACAAAATTGTGTGCAGTGTTTTGAATTTATTATGTTGTGAAAATAAATCTGCTGCCTTTTTATGCCCAAAAGAAGCATGTCTCATTCTGCACCTTACTGGGTGGGAAAGGAAAGGGGCAAAGAGAATGAGCAAGTGTGATGGTACAAAGATGGACAAATGCCCAGGTTATGGCATCGGGGTGTGGGGGTGCAGCAACGACAAATTTTCTCAAGGTGGGGCTCGGAAACTACATTTTTTCTCGAGGGAGGCGGGGGGCTTAGCATTAAAAAGCTTGAATACCACTGCTGTACAGGAGTAAAAATGGGAATTGTGTTTTTTTGTGTTGTAAATAAGAGAAAGGCATTGAGGGGCTGGGGCAGGGATGCCCCCTGCAACTAAGAAGAAAAAGGCATTGTGGGGGCGGAGAAAAAAGGAGAAGAGTAGGGGGCAGCGGCAAGGATGGGGGTACAGGAATGGCTGCCGCAAACAAGAAGAAGAAGAGAAGGGGCAGAAGCAAGGTCAGCGGGTGGGGTTGGGGGTCCATTGCAAAGAAGAAAAATAAGACAAGGGCGGGGGGTGGGGTTGAGGGCCGGGGTCACAGTCGTGTCCTCTGAAAACACGAAGAAAAAGTAGGACAGAGGCTAAGTTCACCCCTGCAAGCATAAACAAGCATTGGCAATGCCAACAGTTTGGGCTTTCATGTAGGCATGGGAGAGGCACTGCCAGGCACTGCTATGGTGGTATTAACAGGCCATCGCAGGTAGCAACTGCAAAATGATGCAAATACCTGGGCGTCTAATACTAGTGTCTGGCAAATGCATAATGCTTACATACAAGCTAAAACTGTTGGCTTTGTCAAAGCTTGTTTTAACAGGACTTCAGTGAAGGGCAAGCACAGGGCTTATGAATCGAGTGCCTAAAGGCAGACCCGGTGAAGACATTTGTATTACCCATAACGCATTTACAGTTCCAAGGAATCCATAACCCTGCTTTGAAAAAACACTGGCAGGCACTTTGAGTGCAAAGCATGGTAATGATTTCTCGCTAGCTGTACTTTAATGCAATAGTTTCGGCTTATATGTGGCACTTTGGCACCACCCAACAGCTAAAACTAAGAAGGGAGTCAGCGGCAGAAAATGCCAACACATGCAGCAGGAGGATAAGTAGCAATGTGGCAAGGGAGGGGGGTGAACCATGGTGATATGATAGGTTATTTATAACGCGCTTAATACCCAGAGGTTTCTAAGCACGGACCCGGGGATCGAACCTGTGCTGCTCTGTGTCGTTTTGCTTCCAAGGCAAGCACATTGCCCTTGAGCTATCCTCCGGATGGTGGACTCAACTTGATGATTATTGTGTAAACAATACATGTGAGAGGAGCAATTGGGAAAATACAAATTAAAAATAAAGCCAAGATGTAACATTCCACAATCTAACTGGGAACATCAATATGCTAACTCTAAACAGTGGAACAGTGAAAACACATAGGAGCTTACAGGACAAGAATGCTATGTATTCAAGCTTTGCCAAAGCAAATGGTTTGGGCGTTTACAGTTGCTTATTGCATTTTACATGTATAGGTAAGAATGTAGTAAATACTTGGGCTATGATTACCCCTACATTCCAAACGTGTCTGCAAGTTAACATTGGTTATGGACATAGTAGAAAGACTTCTCTTCACTGCTGTGTGCCCAGGTCTTTTTACTATGTCTATTAGTAAGGCTAAGTGTCCCCAAACAATATCTTCCAGACACGTGTGGCACGTTTAAAGTAAGCATGGTGATTTCAGTGGTGGCAGGGCAGAGGCAAGCTAAAGTGGGAGAGAACAGGGGTGAGATAGGGTGAGAGACAATGGGCAGGTGTGAGAATGGTCGGCGTGTGTGAGCGTGGTTGGGTTTATCGGTATGAGGGTGATGTAGAGAGGGTTGGGGTACAGCATGCAAGGTGGGGTGATGTAGAGAGGGATGCGTTAGAATGGGTGTGGCTGGAGCAGGAAGGATGAGTGTGTGAAAAAGCGAAGGAGTCTCAGGAGGATAGCTTAGGGGGAATGTGCTCCCCTTGGAAGCAAGATTACAGGAAGCAACACAGGTTCGATCCCTGGGTCCACCCTTAGAAACCTCTGGGTTTAATCGTGTTATAAATAACCTATCATATAATATGATATCTCGCTTTCCCTCTCTCTCTCACACACACAAGTAAGTAAAACTCGGCAATGACAAGATCTAATGGGGCAGATGTGAAATGGAAATAGCAGAGCATAGGTAGACCCCCGCACCCCCTTGCCCACAGTGGCTGAGCAGTGCAGAGATGCCAGAGAGAAGCTCTCACCTCCATTGAGTCCCTCTTCAGCTCCTGCTTGCTTTTGCTGGCTACAAAAAAAAAAAAGCATTGATTACCATCCTTGCTGTACACACTCGCTGTGCTCAGTGACACGCCGTGGCAGTGTCTGCATAAGCAGTGTCCTTTGCAAGGGCAGCGGAAGTGCTTGTGAAATAACTACAATAGCCCGCCTGTGGCTTTTTCAGCCTTGGCTTCCCTGCTCCCACCACAATGTTGTTTATTCTCACTTCTGTTGCATGGAGTGTGGGTGCATGTGTGTCATGTGACGCAGACCCGCAGCTACACAAAGAGAGGCTGGTAGAGTACAGGGGTTTGAAGGTTAAGTGGGTGGCGGAATTAGGGATTGAGTGACTGAGAGGCTGGCGGAGTGGGTTGTTGTATAAGTGAGTTAGTGGGGAAGTGAGTGAGTGGGCTGTTAATAGAGTGAGTGAGTGAGTGAGTGAGTGAGTGAGTGAGTGGGTGATTGAATATGTGAGTGAGTGGGTTGGTGAGAATGTGATTCAGTGATTGAATTGGAGACTATGCATGCAAGTATTTTGGTGAGTGATTCAGTGGGCGTTTCAGTTGGTGAATGAATGCATTGGTGAGTGAGTGGATGTGTGAGGTGGTGAATGAGTGGATGTGTGAGTGGGTGGGTAACTGAATGTGTGTGAGTGATTGGGTTAGTGTTTGAATGAGTGAGTGTGAGTTGTGAGTGAGTAGGATGTAATGTGAATGATTGATTGAATGAGTGAGCGAGTAGGTGAGTGGATGAGTGAGTGAGTGAGTTGGTGAGTGAGAAGTTTGATGAGCGAGAGAGAGAGTTGATACATGACTGACTTAGTGGTTTGGTGAGTGACTGTTGGTGAGTGAATGGGTGAGTGAGTGACTGAGTGAATGGGTAAGTGAGTGAGTAGGAGAGTGAGTGGTTTGTTGGATGAGTTGTGCAGTTGATGAGTGCATACAGGAATGTGATTTGGTGGGTGAATGCATTGCTGTGTGTGCTGGCGAGTGAGTGGGTGAGTAAGTGGTTGGGGAGTGACTGGGGTGTTTAGTGACTGGATGAGCGAGTGAGTTGGCAAGTGAGTTGAGTGGGCGATTGTGCAAGTTTTTGAATGACTGAGTGTGTGTTGATGAGACAGTAGGTAGGTTGGCGAGAGAGTGAGTTATTGAGTGAGTGGGTTGGGGACTTAGTGGATGAGTAGTGAGTGAATGATATGATATGATATGGCATTTATAACGCGCCTATACACAAGTATTTCAAGGCACGACGAGGCAAGGGAAGGGGAACAGAGGGAAGACAGACAACGATCCTACTAGGCCAGGTGTCATTCAGATCGCGCAAGTGCATGGGAAGAAGGAATGGGGAAAGTGCGGGGGGAAGGGGACAGTGCAGTACAAGGGATAAAAGAATAAATAATAAGTACAAGTACAGCCAGCAGGTGGCAAGTGCAAGGGTAAGTGCAGACAACAGGTGTAAGTGCTGGTAGTGCGACTGTAGGGAAACAGAAAACAGTCCCCAAATGAGGGGGTTGCCAGGAAGGCAGTGAAGGTGTGAAACTGGAGGGGCAGGGGACATAGGCCCGAGGTCAGAGGGTGGCCAGGTAACCAGTCCAGTTTCAGTTTAGTTTCAGCCAGGAGGTCAATGGGTGAGTGAGTGTATAGGCGAGTGAGTAGATGAGAGAGAAAGTGAGTGAGTGTGTTAGTCAGTAGAGGTGCACTCTTATGAAATGACATTTCTCGGAGGGCCAGGGATCAAATTAGAAGTCAGAGTGGCCAGGGTAGAGGCAGGGAGACTTATGAAAAGAAAAGATGTTTCAGGCTTTCTCCGTAGGAGAGTAGGCTGCTGGCAAGACTGGGTGGGTGGATGGGAGGTTGCTCCAGTGCATGGGCCCCTGGCTCCACACGTGGTAGAGGTTTTTATTCAGATGTAGAACATGTGGAGCGCCTGGGTATCTCCATTCCTGAGCTTTCAGTGAGAGACGGCGGTGGTGGAGTTCCCTGGGGGAGCCCCTTAGCACTGAGGAGAGAGGGGTAGAAGTATAGTAGTGGGTAGTGAGAGCCCCACATCACTAAAGGGTGAGTGGTAGAAGTGTAATGCATGCTTCATTCGTCTCCCAACCTCATTCTGTGATAGGTTGGTTTTTGGTGGGGATGAGGATGGAGCACGCGCACACTGGCGGCAGGGTTGGGGAGGTTGATGCTCATCCCGTCTGCCTGCATGTGAATGCACAGCGGGTAATTATTAATACTGCAATGTGAATGATGCCTACCCCTTATGTGAGGATGTAACACTGCTCCAAAAATAGAATACAAACGAACTAAGGCATGGGGTAAGCATATACCGTCATGCTATGCCAGATGGCAAGTGATTCATCCGTTCTATCTCACTCATATACCATATAGTCTTGGAGATTACCTGGTGGGTGGCGGGTGAGTCCTCTAGGGCAGCCGGTACATGGTTCACACCACTGAGGTGTCAGATCCGGGGTTTCCTATGTATTTGTGTTTGCCGGCACCAGGGATGGGATAGTGTACCAGGCGATGCCCCTGACCATAAAACCATCGACGGTGGCCCTATGGCTGCCTCTTGGTCTTCACTCGGGGGGCTGGCAGGGGGGGTCACCTTGTCCAGGATCCCTTTCAGTTTCTTCTTTTGCTGGGTGGCACTGTGGGGTGCATTTAAAGGCCCAAAACAGAACTCCCTTTCACATGAATAGCAAGAATTTAAACACTGAAACAAAAAAGGCCTGGATTTTGTTTTTGTTTTTCAAGTAAAATTAAAGAGCCATGGGGAAAGGGGCCTACCTGTCATTACCTATGGACAAGCAGCATTTTAATTTACAAAAGAAGAAGGAATCAAAGATCCTTGTCAAATGGAAAACAGGATTTTTAAACATTGAAAACAAAAACGGCCTGCACATTGTGTGCAAATAAAAACGGCTTTAAAAAAAACAAAAGTGGAAAAAAAAATGCTGCTCACAGAAAAATGTCAGGAAAACAAAACATGATGTGTGGGTTGACAAAAGCAATGTATATTATGTTTCACCTACAAAACTCCAGTGACATTTGAAGAGCCACTTTGTCTTCATGGAAACTGTCAGCTCAAGGGAGATCCTGTTTCTGGCTGTGGGCAAAACTTCAAAAAGGAAAACTCCCACTTCCAGCCTGGATGTCACATCTCCCATCTAATGACCATCCACAATAAAAATGTGCTGCTAAAGGTGTCAAAATTCAATGTTTCCCAGACCTGCTGGCTGGGAAAGCAGGGACTTCAATGAAATTCGCCCTTGGCTCGAGCGCGGCTAATATGTCTGAAAATGGGGGCTGCAACTTCAAAGAGCAAACTACCACATAAAGATTCACAATTAAGTGAAAAGGACTATTATCATTTAGTACTTTTTCTCAGACATCGTAAGGCGGATTGATTTAATTTTTGTACCATTTTTTATGTAATTTCTACTCAATTTTGGGGATATAAAATGCATCTACTTTTGACTCTGGGAACTGTAATGGCCTGTTATACTAGGTTTCTGACTGATCTGAACATGTTCCAAATCTGAGAGTTGGTGAACGGGTGGAAAATGAAATCAAGGATATGCTTAATAACTTACATATTCATAACTGTTGTGCTTTTTATGGCAATGGCAGACATGTGCCACATGGCCATGCTACATCGTACCGATTTGGTGGTTGGCTTATCTAATGCTCCATGATCAGCTAAAACAGAAAATATGTTTAGTATGGCAGTTGCTAGTAAAATTATGAAGTTGTGATACATATCTAGTTTTTGCCAAAAAGTTGAAAGGAGAACAAAGTGTTAAACTGTAATTATATAGTGCCTCCTTATTATTTATATTGGCCCAAGCCCATTCGCGCTACACGGAAACACGCGTTGCAAAGTTCTGATTTTTGGGTTAACTTCACCGCCATTTTAAGATTCATCCGCCATTTGGATTTCAACTCGTATTCTACGTTCTAAAATGGTGGGCTGTGTTTTCGACTTGCAGCCAAGGCTTACGACCTTTGAGTTCTGTTAATGTTTGGGTTGTCCGAGAACCGACTGTTTAAACTGAGCAAAGAGACCTTGTGCTTCATATGAACTGTCATTCAAGTGTTGTCTGCGCTCACAAGCCTCATCCTTGTATAAACATTGGGACAATGAAGGACAAACCTCGAGCATATGCTTTAGCTGAACTACATTGTAGAAACTCTTGAAATAAGGCTTACAGCGGGATCCGAGAACATACACCACTATTGTGTCTTCATGGAAGTACAAACTTATGTAATCCTTTGCATAATATTGTAAAATCTGTATGTGAACTAGGCACAAACTCTAGACCACAAATTATTAACGTGAAGAGAGGCTGAACAATATTTTAGGAAATGTATAAAAATGCTACTGTTTGGATGTCCAGCACTCTCTCTCTCCTCTCTGTGTCAGCTGGTACACACTGCGAGGTGTTGGGAGCCAGATAGCTATCTGTTTTGCTTTGTAAACTGTACAGTAATAAAAGATACTTGTATCTTTTCAGCCCGTGATTGGTGTATTTCATTTGTGGTACTCAGCCTCGATATTTCTTTGTTCTTTGAGATGGTGCCTGAATAGGGACCCTCAAGATTGATGCCACCTCATTGAAAAGTAGACACGGCTATCAGACCGGGATTGGACGGTGAGAAAAAGGGGGCCCCTTTTGGATGAGACGCAACACCTCAACAGTACTGCACAATCCGATCCCTCGACAGTGAGCATGCGGTCCGAGATGGCATCTTGACGAGGGTCCATATATCGAGGCGGGCAGTTTTGCCGAAATCACCAACCAAGAGGGTCCTTTGTAATCCGATCGGACCCCCTAGTCCTTTGAATCAGGTGAGTTGTGCTCCGATTCCTAAGTATTCTGATATTTGGTTGCAGATTTGTACTCATGAGCACAAACGATGCCAGGTAACACCAGTAATCTGACATGCCTGGGAAATTGTCTGCCTGTTTCAGGGGATTATTCCACAGAGACAGACAATCTTTGGAATTGGGCCGACTGGCGCCACAGGAGGGGTCGCCGGCATGTACTATGTACTGGAAGTACGGCATTGGTAGTATAGTATTCAACGATATTTGGCACAGACAAACTAGATATGCTTCCAAATTTCAGTGGCCAGTCAATGGTAGTTTTGAGATTGCCTGAATAGAGTATTTAGAGTCCATATTGTTAAAGAAAAAAGCTAGACCTGCGGCATTTGATGTAATTCAAAATTGGAAAAAAGAAGCTATGCAGCAAAAGAGTAAAGAGAAGCATGCACGTCGTCATATGTCAAATTCAGAAAAGGCATTATTGTATGATCAACAAAAATGGTCAGAGTCTGTTAGAAACATGGATAGGGATTTTCAACTTTGTATTCAGAAAATATATCCGTTTAAAGATTTTCATGCCTCAGATGAGCTAATTGATAAACTTTTAAATGAATATAGGCCTGGTGCCACTGCACCACCTCCTTATGTACCTATTCCTACTGTCTTACCTCTTCCCGCTGTCACTTCTCTTCCTGTAGAAATTCCTGTTCTTCCTGGTGCTCCTCTGCCGCCAGTTATTGCTCCTCTTCCTGTTGTTGTTCCTCTGCTTGTACCTCCACCTTTACCGACTGTTACTGTTCCAGTAATTCCGTCTTTGTTGCCAGCTGTAGTATCTCCACTACCTGTTGTACAGGATTTGCCTACTCTGTCTTTCTCAAGCGGTTCTGCTCCACTTGTAGCTGTTGGAGGGGCAAGTGCTGAATCAAAGGTTGTGACTCGGAGCACAGTTTCTAAAGATAAGAGGAGTGATTTGAATGGATGGGCTAAGCAATGCATAGAGAAAGGTGAAAAATCTATTGTCTTAGGTACACTCCTTAATCTAGAAAGTATTCCCGAACAGAATGTCTTTATTGAGGGGATGGGGATATACTTGGCTGTAATGCGGAACAATTTGGCGGACACGGATGTCCCACAGGGGTTGAGGGATTTGAACATTTTAGCCTGTTGAAGAGATACTGCAGAAAAAGTATATGAGCATGTCGAGACGGTTTTTGAGTTAAGAAGGGAGTTAGAATGGTTACAGAACGATGAAATAGATGGTCATAGTTTGCATGCTTTTTACGTGCAGAAACGGTTCCTTCCTCCTTGTAAGTCAACGAGTAAAGAGACGCAAATTTGCACGAGGGATGCACTTAGATGGATTTCAGATATGTCGATATTTCCCATAGAAGTATATGATACGTATAGTCAGTATACTCCAGAAATGAAGGGGAAAGTGTTACAGGTAATGGTAGAATACCTGCAGGATGAGTGTATAAAGAAAAAGATTTGTTGTCCCGCAGAATTATTCAATATTTATGAAAGAGCTTTTGCACCTGATACTGTTTCCACCACTTTAGTGCTCGGTTTGGCTCTGTTGCTTAGTAAACGTTCAGATTTGCCTACTTCTCAGTTGCCAATGAGAGAGGTTCCTCCGACATTTGTTCCTAAAGTTGAGATTCCAGCTAATGTCGCAGCAGGTACATCAGCCGTCACTATTGAAGCTCACTATCTATCGCAATTTGTTCACGTTCCGTTCTCCAGACAGGAAGTGAATACTATTAGACAGTCAATTCCAGACATTAGGAAAAATCCAAAAGGGTTTTACAAAGAAATAGAATCTGTCCTGCATTCGTCAGTTTTCACTTTGGGTGATATAGATTTGTTGTTTCCCGTGATCCTACCTGCTGATTTATGGAAACAGATTATGACTATAGATGATCCAGCAGGGTTAGGTGACACGTGGGTTAACTTTGTAAGGATAGACGGAGAAAGGAAAGCTGGTGAGAGACCACCGCAAGTGATACTGACCTTGCCAGTCAGAATAGTAACAAAATTAAAAACGTTGGTTCCCGAGAGAAGGATTGTTTGGGACAAACTCACTGCTTGTACCCAAGGAAAATCTGAAGGTGCTACTGAATTCTTTAATCGGTTCAAACAAGTATTCTCAGATTTTAGCAGACAGGATTTAAGCACCGAGTCAGGGAAAAGATTGTTTGTGGATAGGTTTGTGTGTGGATTGTTGCCTGATATCCTCTCACAAATTATGACTTCCGAGAGTGCTTGGCAAGCTAAATCACAGTCCGAAGTATTGCATATGGACCAGTATTACATAAATAGAGTCAATAATGAAAAAGAAAGGATTGAAAAGAAAAGGGGAGATTTAAAAACCAAAGCATTATTGCAAAAGATGGTCAGAGCACCTAGAGGTGGGAGTACACAGTTTCAAGGTCAATTTGTTCCACAAGGTAATGCTCCGTTGGGTCCTGTACACACAAACCAATGTATTTATTGCAGACAAGAGGGTCATTGAAGAGCACAATGCCTGATCCTTCAGCAAAGGTCGAATAACACATATGGTGTCATGGGTAGATGATCCAGAGGCCGTCCTGGGGTAGGGGGTCCTGGTAGAAGCCAGTTTGCTCAAAATTCACAGTCATTCTCACAAGACAATCAGCAACCTAGTATAGATAGCAGAAATATTTTTGATAATCCTTCAACTGCCTATCTTTCTGAAGATCTTGCCTTCGACGATATACTGTTTCGTTAGGACAGCCCGAAGCAGGTCTGTAACCGACGCCTATTCCCGTTAATCAGAAAAGTCCCTACGTTGAGATGACGGTGGGGAATAGGAAGCATAGGAAGTGTTCCATTGATCATTCGCGGGTTCCAGACATCCCACTGTCAGGGCAGAATAACGTTTCTGTAGGGTTTTCTGGCACACCAGTGGTTAGTCCGGTTTTCACGGCCGGTATCGATTTCACTGGGCCCATTCACAGATCACTGTGTGTTTCTTCTGACAACGAACGGTGGAGAGAATTTGATGGGGTTGAATCTGTTGAAGGAATTAAATGCTGTAATTCATTGTTCTTCAGATGGAGTGCGTTTGACGATTTCACCCCAGCAATCTTCTGCCTCACAGATTTTGACTAGACCTTTGCTGCCAGAATTTAGTGAAGTTCCGGCATGTTTATGGGTGGTTGACGACAATGATGTTGGTATTTTGCAAATTGAGCCTGTTAAAATTGTTTTGAAACCAGTTGCCACAAATTCCACAATATAAGATTTCAGTTGATGGTGAGCAAGCTTTGAAGAGTATAGTCTCCGACTTTGTACATTGTGGGGTAATTGAAGAAATTGCAGGAAGTTTGTGCAATAGCCTGATTTTACCAGTGTATAAGAAAGGGGATAATGTGATTCCTTTTCATTTCATTATCGATTGCACGCTATCAATAAGATTGTTGCTCCACAATTCCCAATTTTGCCTGATGTAACTACGATATTAACAATGATCCCAGTTTCTGCTACTCATTTTAGTGTGGTGGATCTTTAAAATTCCTTCTTTAGCATTCCCATACAAGTGGATAGTAGTTATTTGTTCACGTTCACCTTAGGGGGACGCTCGTTTACATTTACCTGTGCACCACAAGGGTACACGGAGAGTCCGAGCATTTATAGTAGGGCTTTGAAAGAGCAGCTCGATACACTTGAGTTGCCTTCCACTTGCATCGGGAAGCAACAACACACTGTTCGCAGATCACTCAGTGCCTGGAGTCTTAATGTACGATCGGCATCCACGGCACTAGACTTACAGCACAGCACGGCTGTGCCCACAGGAAACAACTGTTGAGCTAGTCCTTTGCCACTCTTGCTGAAACAAAAGTAAGTGGCCGGGACCGGAAAAGCTATCTTCAATCAAGATAAATCACGTGGTCAGGAGATCACCAACAAACGAACTTAAGGAGTCTGTTGCAGAAACTTCCCGGAACAAGCTTCGGGGAACAATGCTTGTCGCTATCTCTACTCGTACAGAGCAACCAATCGATTGTGTGGCTAACAAAGACATTGGACAGAAAAATTCATGGTCTGTGAGGACGTACTGTTTTCTTGTAATTATGTTAACTGGTCTGACAGTAGTAATTGCTCTTGGGTTTTGGTATATTGAAGGGGTGCGTCCACTTGAAACTTTGATACTCACTGAGAGTGTTCCCACTATGTCTTCTTCTTTCGTGCATCTGCACACTCTATCTTCTAGGGATCCCCAACACAGACAGAGTTATCACAACAATACTCTTTTGTTAATCATGAATGCGACCCATGCGATTTTGAACAGAACTAATTGCTGGATATGTTTGCATTTGCCACAACACGGGGGAAAAAGGGTTGGGCTGGTATATTCATCCTTTGCCTCTAACTACTGCATGCTACGCCTCTCTAAGGGCACTATTCTTTGGTCGTTGGAATAATAGCATCTCAGGGAACTTCAACGGGGCAAATTTGAATGAATTTGAAAGGCGAGTTCGGATGCCCCTGGGATGTTCCCTCTTTGTGAATAGGAGCAAGCTTAATGTTGCTTCTGTTAGGCCTTCCGATAGACTTTCTAGACCTTTCCAATCGCTAATTTCTTTCAAGATGGCTCCCGTAGGCAACCGGCATACCACGCCTCCTTCTTACACTATCAATCAAAGCCCCAACTCTGTTTCCTTCTGCATACAAAGGAACATTTGTACTGTGACGAGGATGAGTAGGACTAGGCGTAATGAAGATTACGGTTGAGTAATCAGAGCATTACCTCCACGTCCACTCTTCCTCGTCCCATTACTTACCTCATGAGGTATACCAAAGCAGCAACGGGGAAAAGGTCCCAATGAGAAACAGAGACAAAAAAGGGCAAGACGGTAACCCACAACAACTATTCGGAGAGAACGGATCCCAAGGCCAACTACTTGGACCGTGAGCTGGGTACCAAAGTCCTAACCATGCAAACCTGGACAGGAGGACACAGGAATGGCAACTGATACCCCCCTGCAGAAGGAGCCCATTACCCAGGAAGCCGAACCCTACCGGTCCCATACACCTCTGAGAAGATAGCAACGAGGAGCCAGGGAAAACCGCCAGTCACTGCACTTGCACCAGAGGAAATTCACAGGACGTTGAAGCATGCCTGCGGCGCCATATAACAGCATGCTTGTCAGCCCACAAAAAGATCCGACCTATCAAAAGGAAGATACAGGACAGCCCAGAAGTCCAGCAGACCATGGCCCCCTCAGCCGACAGAGGAGCCACCAGGCTGGCGTCAAAAGGGCAGAGTACTGTCACAAGTAAGCGCTGCGAGCCACGCTGCGATGTCTTGGCTTAACTGACCTTTTTCTCCTTTTTCGTAGATCACGGAGTGCTCCACGGAGTGTGAAATTCCCAGAGCGGTGCCGCCCAAAGGGCAATCAGCCAGGTAACTCTTTTAAGCGAATCGTGTGAAAAATGTCTCTATTACCTCTGCTTATGATGTCTTTCTCCTTTTTTTTTTTCAGGTCCTTTGATCCGGGCAAAGCGCCGACCCAACGGAGCTGCGAGCAAGGAAGGATGGAGGTAGCAGGTAAGATGATGAGGCTAACTGCGTTCTTGTCTTTCTGCAGGTTCTGGATTCTTCCCGGCTCAAGAGTAAGCTGGACACGGTGAGCGTCACGCTGCTAGCTGCAGAGTAACACGAAGCGTGTAGTCCTGTTCGAGTGTGGTTTATATAGCCACTGCCAAGTAGTCCAGGTAAAGTAGTCCCTGGGCACCACACCCAAAAGACTAGACCGCATAGCTTGGTTCTGGGAATCAAGCTATGTCAATGCCTCCATGTTGATTTAAAGTCCCCAAAAGTAGTTCCACCAGCAGATGCTCATCCTTGAATATGAGCCTGACGCCAAAGGCACCAGGACTGGCCCCAAGAGGGCTTGAGAGGCTGATGCCAGGCCCTATAAGCGATCCGAGTCCTTATTCTCCCTGGCCAATGGGCTTGCCAGTGGGGATCAGGGCTGACGGTCGTGACAGCACTCCCGCCCCCAAGGCCCCTCCCATGGCGTGTCCCCTGGCTGATCCAGGTTTATTTGGAAAGTTCTGGTGAAACTTTTTGATCAGACGTGGTGCATGAATATTCTCACTAGGCTCCCAGGACCTGTCTTGGGGTCCAAATCCCTTCCAGTCGACGAGATAGTATAGCTTGGCTCTAGAGTATTTTGAGTCTAGGATGGCCTTGACTTCGAATTCTGGTTCTCCATCAATCAGTATGGGTTGAGGTGGTGTTTGAATCCGAGTGCCAGGTTGCATGGGTTTCAAGAGGGATACATGGAACACCGGATGGATTTGTAGATTAGGTGGTAAATCCAGTTTGACGGCTGCCGGGTTGATAATTGCCTTGATGGTATAGGGTCCCAAATATCGAGGATGGAAGGTCAGAGTTCCTTTGATTGGTACATATTTGGCAGCTAGCCAAACCTGGTCTCCTACGTGATAGTACAGGGCCTTTTTCCGATGCTGGTCGGCGAAGTGTTTTTGTTTTTCCTTAGCATGCATAAGATGTTCCTTCACCTTTTTAAATGCCTGAGTGATGGTAGTGTGAAGAGTCTTTACTGCGGGCATCTCTAAGTTGGCGGGAAGGTAAAGTTCCGAAGTACGTGGATGCCTGCCATACAGGATGTAAAACGGTGTTTGTCCAGTACTGGAATGTACAGAATTGTTATATGCATACTCAGCTATCCGCAGTAAATCCTTCCAATCCCTTAATTCGTGGTACAGCATGCACCGTAAATACTGCTCGAGAGTCTGGTTGGTCCTCTCGGTTTGGCCGTCTGTTTGAGGGTGGTGAATGGTGGAAAGCCGGACGTCAATTTGTGCCATTGCACAACATTTTCTCCAAAAATTGATTACAAACTGGCTGCCTCGATCGGAGACCAAAACTGATGGAAAACCATGTAGCTTGACAATCTTTTCCAGAAATACTTTCCCCAGGGTGGATGCGTCCGGGAGCCCTTTCAGAGGAACGAAATGTGCCATTTTAGAGAACAAATCCACGACTACCAGAATGGTCTTAAAGCCATGACTTGGCAGTAGTTCTGTGATAAAGTCAAGGGAGAGGGTGTGCCATGGAGCAGGAGGAATGTCCAGTGGCTGAAGGAGACCCGATGGTTTTTGTTTTTGTGTTTTATTCTGTGCACAGACGCCGCAAGACTGAACATACTGGACAATGTTGTTGCGCCAGGTAGGCAACCAATAATTATTTTTTACCTTGGCCAGGGTTTTAGAGATTCCTGGATGTCCTTCGAGCAGAGAGTCATGATAGCTCGAAATAATATGCTGCTGTAGTTCCTTTTTGGGCACATGGAGCCGATCCCTAAAATAGGGTAACTGATCCTTGATGCTATATGTTTCTCCTTGAGTTTGCCATGCGAGGAAAGCATCAGGGCTCATGGTCTGTCGTATTTCGTTTTGCAACTCGGCTTGAGACAGGGTAGTTGTAATACCCAAAGTTTTATCTTCTGGTATGATAGGTACCGGATCCGGAGTTATGTATGCTGTTTCCTCGATGCCCATTCGTGATAGGGCGTCAGCTTTCCCATTCTTGACTCCAGGTTGAACGGTGATAATGTAATCATATTCAGCGAAGAAGAGGGCCCATCGTAGCTGGCGTGAAGACTGAGCCTTGGCTGATTTGAGATATTGTAGGTTCCGGTGGTCTGTGATTACTGTGATGGTGTGTCTATCTCCGAGAAGATAGTGTTGCCACGCCTTGAACGCGGACTTGATAGCTAGGAGTTCCTAGTCTGTGATAGCATAATTAATTTCCGGAGGTGAGCATTTTCTTGACCAGAAGGCCACAGGATGCAGCTGGCCAGTTTCTGGGTCCTTTTGTGAAAGGACCGCCCCCATTGCCATACTGGAAGCGTCTGTTTCTACAATGTAAGGAAGATCTGGACGTGGGTGCCGTAGAATTGGAGCAGAGGTGAATCTTCTTTTCAGTTCCTGAAAGGCTTCTTCTGCTTCTTTGGTCCAAGCAAACTTTTTATTGCTTTTCCATAGAAGTACCATGATCGGGTGCACAACCTGAGAGAAGTCTGGGATAAATCGGCAGTAGAAGTTCGCAAATCCTAGCATGCTCTGTACCCCCTTCAGGGATGTTGGTGATGGCCATTTTAAAATAGCGTCCACCTTATGCAAGTCCATTCTGATGCCTCTGGGTGAAAGGATGAAACCAAGAAATTCTATTTCGGTAACGTGAAAGTAACATTTCTCCAGTTTTGCAAATAAACGATGTTGGCAGAGTTTGGTGAGGACTGAGCGAACGTGTTTAACGTGGTCTTGTTCCGAGCTTGAGTAGATTAAGATGTCATCTATATATACCAAGGCGCAGACGTCAATCAGTTCTCTCAAAAAATCTTTCATGAAATATTGAAACGCTGCGGGGGCGTTGCACAGGCCAAAAGGCATGACTTGGTATTCAAACAAACCATATTTGGTCCGGAAAGCGGTTTTCCACTCATCTCCGCTTCTGATCCGGACCAGATGGTATGCCCCCCGAAGGTCCAGTTTGGTATAGATCTGGGCATCCTTGACTTGGTCTAACATTTCCGGCATAAGAGGTAAAGGGTAGCGGTTTTTCATGGTGATCTGGTTTATTGCACGGTAATCAATACAGGTTCTCAAGTCCCCTTCCTTTTTTGGTACGAAGAACAAAGGACTGGCTGCAGGGGACTTGGATGGGCGGATAAATCTGTTTGCAAGGTACTGGTCCAAATAGGATTTCAGGTGGAGGTTTTCTGGTTCGGTGAGGGTGTAGATCCTGCTGCAAGGAATTTGTGCCCCCGGAATAAAGTCAATCTGACAATCATAGGGCCTATGCGGCGGTAAGGTGTTAGCCTGGTCTTTTTGGAACACATCCTGAAAGTCACTGTATTCTTCTGGTAAAGCATTGGTTACCCTTAGAGTAGAAGCTGTGGTTTTGGGGGTCTTGGAAACACAAGAATCGGGTGAGTAGCAAGTCTGGGAACAGCTGCCGGAGAAGGTCAGTTTCCTTGCCCGCCAGTCTATCAGAGGGTTGTGAGCGACCAACCATGGCATCCCTAGTATCAACCGGAACTGAGGTGCTTTGATAAGATCGAAGGATATGCACTCCCGATGTCCATCCTGGCACAGCAAGGTTATTGCAGCTGTGCACTGGGTTACTGGTCCGGAGGCAATTTCAGTTCCATCCACAGTGGTCACCTTGTCCCTGGTAGGCTTAGAGCACAAAGGGAGCCTCATCTCTGCTGCCAAATCTTGATCTATATAGTTCCCAACCGCTCCGCTGTTCGATATATGCTTCTACGGCATGCATCTTTGGCGCTTGTTGGTGATTTATTAAGATCACGGGTATTGCAAAGTGTGAGGTCAACGGCTCTGATTCTTCACTCGACAAACTGACCTCTAAGGTTGCCGAGCTTGGTAGTTGTCCGATTCCTTAACTTCGTCCTTATCTGTGGCCCCGACTGTTCTCCTTGGAGGTTTTACCAGGCAGTCTTTCAGGAAATGTCCGGCTTTCCACAATACAAACAAAGTTGCTGTTGTCTCCTCTTATCCCACTCTTGTTTTGTTAATGGAGGTCGTAAACATCCAATTTGCATGGGTTCTGCGGCGTTATCTGGCCCCCGTGGTGCGTTGTCTCTTGGCCGAACATAAACTATTCGGGAGTCTGCCTTGGACCGGTCCGCTTTTCGGTCTTGCAATCGATGGTCCAGCTGCACAACCAGATTTATGAATTCGGTACAGTCTCTGGGGGGATCAACTACCTGGGCCAAGACGTCCTTTAATTCGCCTCGTAAGCCTTGATGGAATAACGTGGTTCTTTTGTCGTCTGGCCACCTGGCTTCAGCAACCAGTCTATTCAAGGTTGCAATGTATGTTAACAAGTCTTGGTTTCCCGGCCGAAGGGATAGTAGTTCGTTATCCACTGCTTGTTCATGAGTATGGCGAGCAAACAGTTTTTCCATTTCCCTCTGGAAGCCCCCATAGTCCTGTAATAAGGGATCATTCTGGGTCACTAACGGCACCGACCAATCTGCTGCGCTTCCACTCAAATATGACAGTATGAAAGCCACCCGGGCTTGGTCGTTTGGCAACGTCCCAGGTCGACAGAGGAAGTGAAGGCGACACTGATTCATGAATGCAGCATACTGCCGTGGGTCGCCCGAAAACCTTTCTGGTGGTGCAAGGGGAACTGTTCCCGGCAGCATGATCTGTACCGGTGTGGGGGTATGAGATGAGACAGGGTTTTGAATCGGTAGATTTGCCCCAGGCAGAGGAGTCTGCCCTGCCTGCGATTGTAGAAGTTGACTGCTGATTTCGTCGGTGCGCTCTCTAGTCACTATTAGGTCTCTTCGGAGCATGTTAGTCTCTTGTCGGGCTGCATGACCCTCAGCACTTAGGTCCCCCAACAAATGGGCCAACTGGTCGATCTCTGATGTTTCCATGGCGCCCAGGTGGATTAGTTATGGAGGCTTTGCGTTCTGTTACGCTCACCTGGTATCCACGGGGACGCCACCCAGCCCGTTGGTCGCTGGTACCCTGCTCAGTGATGACCTGGGATGGTTCTCGATGGAAGTTCCACCTGGAATTACAGAGGGGTACTGTGTTTAGAACTGGACTTCCAATGTAACTCCTCCCCACCCCCCGTATGACTTCAGCCCCCCTCCTGGGCCCTCTTCTCACCTTGTTGTAGAAGTTGGCAAGTTCTCTGTCATGCTTTCTGGGCACGGGCGCGTTGTTTGTCGTGGCGGGCGCAGTCAAGTTACTTCACTGACCGCGGCCCGAATAATGTCTTCAGGTAGGTCTTATTGCTGGCTGTTGCGTTATTGTCTTTGCATGCCTTTCTCAGTTTAACAATGTCTTTTTCCTTCCCCCTTAGATGTGCGGAGCGTCCGTGTGGCGAACTGGGTGTACTGGGCCTTGCTGGTAAATGATGGCCCCCAGTAGCGCTGAGAAGTGGTAAGCAAGCGCTCTGAGCCGCGCTGCAATGTCTTGGCTTAACTGACCTTTTTCTCCTTTTTCGTAGATCACGGAGTGCTCCACGGAGTGTGGAATTCCCAGAGCGGTGCCGCCCAAAGGGCAATCAGCCAGGTAAGTCTTTTAAGCAATCCGTGAGAAAAATGTCTCTATTACCTCTGCTTATGATGTCTTTCTCCCTTTTTTTTTTCAGGTCCTTTGATCCGGGCAAAGCGCCGACCCAACGGAGCTGCGAGCAAGGAAGGATGGAGGTAGCAGGTAAGATGATGAGGTTAACGGTGTTCTTGTCTTTCTGCTGGTTCTGGATTCTTCCCGGCTCGAGAGTAAGCTGGACACGGTGAGCCTGACCCTGCTAGCTGCAGAGTAACGCAAAGCGTGTAGTCCTGTTCGGGTGTGGTTTATATAGCCACTGCCAAGTAGTCCAGGTAAAGTAGTCCCTGGGCACCACACCCAAAAGACTAGACCGCATAGCTTGGTTCTGGGAATCAAGCTATGTCAATGCCTCCATGTTGATTTAAAGTCCCCAAAAGTAGTTCCACCAGCAGATGCTCATCCTTGAATATGAGCCTGGCGCCAAAGGCACAAGGACTGGCCCCAAGAGGGCTTGAGAGGCTGACGCCAGGCCCTATAAGCGATCTGAGTCCTGATTTTCCCTGGCCAATGGGCTTGTCAGTGGGGATCAGGGCTGAGGGTCGTGACAGATCTTGCTACCAGGGGTATTTGTAGGTATTTGTAGCTAGCACCTCTGAGGTCTCTAGAGCTCATCCAAGGCAGGACGAGAACAGTGATACTCCTTCACAGGTCCTGGGTGATGTAGCGAAATCCTTTGTGCCATTTTGGGGACAGATCATGAATTCTGAGGATATTAGGAGACTGGCAAGAATATTGCAGAGAACCATCAACCGGACCACCGATATACTCTACAATATGACGTTAGAACAGAAAGCAATTAGATTAGTGGCTCTACAGAACCGGATGGTATTAGATGTCATCCTGGCTGAGCGTGGTGGAGTATGTAAATTGGAGGGATCTGCTTGTTGTTTTTTCGTACCTGACTCCTCCTCTACCATATTCAAGACAATTCAAAATCTGCACGTCCTAAGTACAGAAGTAAATGTTCCCGAGGGAAATTGGGATCTTAGTGCTTGGTTCTGGGGCTCTTTATGGTCTTGGGGAGGGAAACTCTTCTCAGCCTTGTTGGTAATCCTTGGTATTCTATTGTTCTGTTGTTGTTGCATACAATGTCTTCCTGCCATATGTTCGATGTTCGGGGGATGTTGTCCGCAAACTGTAGGAACATTAGGACCGAAAATACATGCACCCGAAAAGATTTCTAATGTTTTCGTGATGAAGGATGTTACTGTCAAGGATTTAATGGCAATTGATGTATCTGATGAATGTGATTTGGGATATATGGACATTGAGTAAAGTGAATATATTTAGTAAAGCTCTTGGCTTAGGCCAAAAGGAGGGTTTGTTAAACCCTAATTATATAGTGCCTCCTCATTATTTATACAGGCCTAAAACCATTCGCGCTACATGGAAAACCACTTTGCAAAGTTCCGATTTTTGGGTTAACTTCGCCGCCATTTTAAGATTCATCTGCCATTTTGATTTCCACTCGTGTTCTACGTTCTAAAATGGTGGATTGTGTTCTGGGCTTGCAGCCAAGCCTTACGACCTTTAGGTTCTGTTAATGTTTAGGTTGTCCGAGAGAAGACTGTTTAAACTGAGCAAAGAGACCTTGTGCTTCATATGAACTGTCATTCAAGTGTTGTCTGCACTCACAAGCCTCATCCTTGTATAAACATTGGGACAATGAAGGACAAACCTCGAGCGTATGCTTTAGCTGAACTACATTGTGAAAACTCTTGAAATAAGGCTTACCGCGGGATCCGAGAACATACATCACTATTGTGTCTTCATTGAAGTACAAACCTATGTAATCCTTTGCGTAATATTGTAAAATCTGTATGTGAACTAGGCACAAACTCTAGACCACAAATTATTAACTTGAAGAGAGGCTGGACAATATTGTAGGAAATGTATAACAATGGATGTCCAGCACTCTCTCTCCTCTCTGTGTCGGCTGGTACACACTGCAAGGTGTTGGGAGCCAGATAGCTATCTGTTTTGCTTTGTAAACTGTACAGTAATAAAAGATAATTCGTATTTACTGTGCTATTATTGCTCTGTAATTGTGGTAAACTAGGGCTTTTTCTCCACTCGCAGGACTCTCAAACTTAGGTGGCCTCTCCACTGGGTACCTAATTCGTATTTACTGTGCTACTGTTGCTCTGTAATTGTGGTAAACTAGGGCTTGCTGCTTTCACTCCTGTCCTCTTGCTCTCATCTGTCTTCCACCCATCCCTCCTTATTCCATTGTGCTCTCTATCTCTCCTATCTTCTCTAACTGCTTCTCCATTGACTATCCTGCTCTCCTCACTCAATCTGGTAGGAAAAAGTTTAAAAAGGACATCCTGGTCTCCAACTCAGGCCTCCCTATCGCTGACACCTATACCAGTGTCTCCTCCAAGGAAACTCTTACTGACATCCTCTTTTTCATGCCTTCCCCTGACCAATGGACCCTTCATATGGTCTCTGTGCTCTCTCCCTTCTCCTCTTCTCTCATTAATGGTGGAACCTGTTGGGATGTCCTCTTGGCCCCCTTCTGCTCCTCTAAGGCCATCATTAATGTCTACACTAATAGGACCATCTTGGTCCAAGGCCCTCAGGCCAACCTCCACCTCTTTGATAGACGCTTCCTGCGCCTCATCAACTTCCTTTCCTCTCCTGCTGTCCCCTCTTCTCTGTCCTCGGCTACCTTGCCTCCACCCTCTCACCCTGCCCTCTCTCTTGCTCCTTCCTCTTCACCTCCTCAGGGCATACCTCTGATCTGTATCCCTCCCCGAAAGTCCTTTA
This sequence comes from Ambystoma mexicanum, assembly GCF_040938575.1. Lineage (NCBI taxonomy): Eukaryota > Metazoa > Chordata > Amphibia > Caudata > Ambystomatidae > Ambystoma > Ambystoma mexicanum. The sequence continues at coordinate 753,732,112 of NC_090938.1, read as the reverse complement.
AGGGTGGCAACCTTCTCCTCATTGCCACTCTGAACTCTCGCTCTGCTGTCAAACATTCCTCTGATATCTGTCGCCTTCTTGAGGAACAGGACCTTGACACCCTCGGTCTCACTGAGACATGGTTCACGGCCAGCTCTGTCACCAGCTTTGACACACTCCTACCTGACGGTTACAAGATCCTCTCCTTGCCCAGGCCCAACCGAGCTGGGGGTGGGTGTGGCCCTTATCTTCCCTGAGTGGATTCCTGCCACTGTCACCCCTACGCAGACCTACTCCTCCTTTGAATGCCTTGTCTGCCGACTCTCTCTCCTAGCCATTCCCTTACCGTGGCTACTATCTATCGGCCACCTGGTCAAATTTCCTCCTTCCTCTCTGAGTGGGCTGACCTCTCCTCCTCACTCCTGTCCTCAACCACTCAACTCCTCTTTCTTGGAGACTTCAATATCCACCTTGATGCCTCCTGTCCTCCCTCTGGACTCTTTCGCGACCTCTGCGACTCTCTCTCACTCTCTATTCTCCCGTCTGGCCCGACCCATTCTGCAGGGCACACTCTTGATGCTCTGATCTCTTCTGACCTTCCCCTCTCTGTCCCTCTCTCCACTCTTCTCTCCTGGAGTGATCACTTTCTCCTATCCTCCCACCTCACCTTCCCTACCCCACAGACAAAGCCACCCTCATCACTGCCACCGACCTTCGCGGTCATCTGACCCATGAAGCGCGTGTCAGTTGAGGCTTTGGCTTCCACCTTCTCGCCCCCCCTCTCCCTTCGGCTGACTCCCACCCTGACACAGCCCTCTCCACTCCCCACTCTGCTATATCTGATACCCTTGATATCCTTGCCCCTGTCATAAGAATCCGCCTGAAGCCCAAAGCCAAATGTAACTCCTGGTACGACTCGGATCTCGTCACCCTTAAACGCAAGTGCAGGGTGGCAGAGAGGAAATGGCGCACTTCATGTTCATCCTCTAACAAACTGGCCTGCCGCCTGCTCCAAAGGCAATACCGGCTCACCGTTCTCACTAAGAAGAGAGCCCTTATCCAAGCCCGCATCTATGCGGCATCTAACAATTCGGCCGAACTCTTTAAAATCTGCAAGGAGCTGGCCAACCCTGCTGCAGTCTCCACCTCTCCTGTCCCCTCCCAGGCCCTCTGCAAGGCACTGGCCTCTCACTTCATTTTAAAAACTCAGGACATCCTGTCCTCACTCTCCTCCTATCATCTCCCCTCCTCTATTCCCTGCTCTCCCTCTGGCCCTTCTGCAGCCACCCCTCCTCCCTCCTTCTCTGCCTTTCCCCTTTTTTCTGCTGACGAGGTTTCGAGACAAGTCCGATCTATGAAAGTCTTGTCAAAACAGGTCCACCCCTGTTCCTCCAAAACTATCAAGGACCACATCAACTCCCTGGTGCCTGCCCTGGCTGACTTCTGCAATCACTCCTTCGCCTCTGGAGTCTTCCCATCCCCCCTCAAGCACTCCCTTGTGCACCCCCTTCTCAAGAAACCCTCTTCCAACCCCTCCTGCCCAGCTAACTATCACCCAATCTCTATCACTCCCTTCCTGGGCAAGCTCCTGGAGAAACTGGCCATCTCCCAGCTTAATCTCCATGCTGAATCTGTTGGTAGTCTTCATGACCATCAGTCTGGCTTCAGAGCTGCCAGAAGCACGGAAACTGCTCTCCTGAACATCCGTGAGGACCTGCTCTCAAACCTTGACTCTAACACCCCTTGTGTTCTCATTTTGCTCGACCTCTCTTCTGCCTTTGACACTGTCAACCACACCACCCTGCTCAACTGTCTCCGTGATAACCTGGGTATCACTGGTCAGGCTCTGGCGTGGCTGACCTCCTTCCTCTCCAATCGACCCTCCCAGGTCCAACTGGGTTCCTTCCTCTCTGACATCTTTTTCTCTACCTGTGGTGTCCCCCAGGGATCTAACCTCTCCCCCTGGCTGTTCAACCAGTACCTGGCACTTCTTGCTCACCGCATCGCCGCTCTCTGTCCCAACTTCCAGTGCTATGCGGATGATACCCAGCTCATTTTCAGGCTACCCTCGGCCTCCTCTTCCCCTTCCCTCATCTCTGACTGTATTTCTGCTATCCAGGAATGGTGTGCCGCCAACGACCTCTGCCTTAATGCCAGTAAGACTGAGATTCTACTTATTGGCACACCCACTCCCTGCTTCCCTGCAGCTCTCTGGCTGGCCTCCCTTGGCCCTCTTCCTGCTCTTACCTGCAAGGCAAAAAACCTCTGGGTCATCTTCGACTCCACACTCTCTTTCTCTCCTCACATATCTGACGTCTCTAAGAAGTCACACTACCAGCTACACCTCCTCAGAGATATCCTTCCTTTCCTCTCCTTCCCCCAGAAGCTCACTGTCTCCAGAGCCCTGGTTCTCTCGAAGCTAGACTACTGTAACAGCCTCTATCTAAATCTTCCTGCCTCTACTTTCCGCCCTTTGCAACTCATCCAGAACAGGACTGCGAGACGTGTCCTTGGCCTCAAGCCCAGGGACCGTATCTCTCCAGGACTGAAATCGCTACACTGGCTCCCAGTGGCCGCGAGGATTAAGTTCAAAACCCTCTGCATTGTCCACAAGGCCTTCTGGGGCCTTGGGCCAAAATACCTTCAACTCTCTCTTTCTAAATATCTTCCTTTTCGAGCTCTTCGCTCATCCACCTCCAACTACCTCAGGGTCAGCCGCTTCTCCAAGCAACGAGCTGGGGGTAGATCTCTCTCCGCAGCAGCGGCCTCCCTCTGGAACAGCCTTCCTGCCTCCCTGAAACTTGAGGAGAACCATCTCCGGTTCCGGAAGCACCTCAAAATCTTCCTCTTTGCCTCTGCTTTCTCTCCCTCTCTCCCCTGCTAAAATCACTGAACCTGCACTGAATCTGCAACTGGCCACTCACCGATCTCGGTCCTTGGCCCTGCCACTCTTCCCTGCACTGCCTACCTGCACTACGGGACTGTCTCTGTATCCTACAGCCCCTTCTCCCGGCACTTACCTTGCACTTGCCACCAGCTGGCCCTATTATTTATCTTGTAGTCTACTAACCATGCACTGCACTCTCCTTGCACTTGCCACCAGTTGGCCCTATTACTTATCTTGTATTCTACTAACCATGTACTGCACTTCCCCTGTCCCCTTCCCCTTGCACTTTTCCCAGTCCCCCTACCCTTGCACTTGCGCGATCTGAATGACACCTGGCCTAGTAGGATCGTTGTCTGTTGTCCTCTTGTTCCCCCCCACCTGCCTCGTCGTGCCTTGAAACACTTGTGTATAGGCGCGTTACAAATGCCATATCATATCATATCATACTTGTATCTTTTCAGCCCATGATTGGTGTATTTAATTTGTGGTACTCAGCGTCGATATTTCTTTGTTCTTTCAAAAAGGGTGATTACAAATAGCAATAGCCATATGTTGCTCCAAACCCCTAAAGCAATCCTGACTTGGAAGCTGGGTTGGGAGGAGAGAGAGGAGTAACTGTCCAATCTTAGTGGCAGGGATTATTGCAGGGTACTTCCCCAAGATTGTAAAATTGGTGATGTCATTGCTGCTATATAAGGGGGACTGCACTAGGACAGGGGGCACAAAAGCCGGGGAGACAGAAAATGGAGAAAGCTAGGAGGACAGAGAGAAGAGACAGACCATCAGGAAGGCTGCTGAAACTTACTATCTGACATCTGTAAGGAGACACCAGAGGAGATTGCTGAGAGTGCATCTGGGTGGAGCTGTCTATTTCTAGGAAGGCCTCAAAGTCGACTGGGTCCTGTGGTGGAGAGCGGGAGGCCATTTTTATTTATTTATGTATTTATTTATTTATTTCATTTGTATAGCACACAAACAGCCCTTGGGCATCGAGGCGCTGTTACTTGTGGGGCACTTAGTTACAGGGTAGGTACAGCTGGGAAATGCATTTACATGTTGTACATTGATACATTAGGGTACATAGTCAATTTATAAATACATTTTGAAGGTTGTCAAGTGATGCTGGTGATTGTGGGGTACATCAGGCGAAGAGCGTAGTTTTCATGGTTTTACGGAATGCCATGAGAGATACCTCGCCTACAAAGGTAGGAGGTAGGGCATTCCAGTGTGAGGGTGCGAGGTAGGGGAAGCTAGCGCCACCTGCTCTAGTTCTCTTTACCATGGGCACACAAAGCATGTTGGCGTAGGGTGTTCTAGTTAGCCTTGTGGAGGTGGCGGGTGGATACTTTGCGATAGGTAGTCGGGTGCGGAGAGGTGGATGCACTTGTGGGTCAGTGTCAATGTCCTGAATATGATCCTCTCTTTTATTGGGAGCCAGTGGGCTGATTTTCTGGCAACTGTAATGTGTTCTATTTTGGAAATGCCTTGAGCTGCGCGGAGTGCATTGTTCTGGATGACTTGCAGTCTTTCCAGGTTTTTTGTGGATGTCCCTAAGAAGAGTATATTAGAATAGTCTAGCTTTGAGCCAGTAATGGCTCTGGTTATGTTGGTGCAGTTCTACTTGGAGAGAAAAGGCCTAGGTGCGTTAATGAGTTTAGCATGGTAAGCCGCAGAGGAGGTGTAGTGATACACAAAATTGCAACCTTGCCAATCAGGGCTTTAGATGACAGCATTAGCCGCTGAAAGCCAATAGTGTATTCAAAGTATGTGCCAAAAATGCTGACAGTAGTCTGTTGTAGCACTTCCATTATGCAGTAGTGACTACAAGGAATATGCAGGCCTAGTAGGAGTGATAGGTCACATTATGCAGACAGGGCGAGGGCCCGAGCTCTGTAGCTAATAGACATTTTTGGAGTGTTTGGAACATTATGGCACCTATATAGCGCTTAGATAGCCAGTCTTAAGCGCTATGAACACTAAGCTATGAGTGCATGTCTTTTAGAGCTTGCTCTGCCTCACTAACGGTAGCCCTGCATGGCCCCTAAGCTAATCTTCCTTTTCTCTGGGAAGGCACTGATAAGACATTCCTGAGCTTTCGCGCAGATGGGCTCCAGGGAGGGGCACAGAAAAAAAGGAGCACAGTGGAAATTCACAGAGCTGGGTTTTTCCATGAGCCAGCCTATATTTTGCACAGGGAAAGTTCTGGAACTGTGCGTCATGGACGGACAGCACAAGATTATAAAATATGCATGCTCACATGACTCGGGTGGGAGATCGTCCTGTGGACTTGGTTCGAGCAAGATCAAGTGCCCGGAATTTGGAGCTCTGACGGCACCCAGCAGCGCTGTCCTCTGAGCGGGGCTTGTTACAGCTAGTTTATGAGGGCCATGGTCTCCCAGTGCTGATTGAAGGGGCGTAAGACTGTGTTTTTCTATGTTTCTCTATGTTTTTTCTAAGTTCTATGTTTCTCTATATTATGCATTTCTCTAAATTTTGTGCTTTGTAATCTTCTCTAACTTGAATCCCAAAATGTATATGAAATTCACTGTTTAGAATAAATACTAAAACTTATGGAAGGTGTCATTTGTCACTAGCATGAGTTCACTGCTCAGCACAATAGAACCTGTATTTTGGGCTTAATTGGGTATTTTTTGCTCTCAAAGGGCTGGCCCCGAGGAATATTTTGCCCATATCAAGACATTTGGTGGCAGCGGTGTGATTTGTGAAGAGCAGTGCCTTGCTGTGAAATGACAAATTGTGTGAGAGAACACAGTGCAGAGTGAGGAGCAGGCTGTCGCATTTCCTTGGTGGTCTCACTGCAGCTCTGAGACTTCAAAAGACAGCAGCGTTGTGTCGGCTTGCCGTGGCCGATAGCTTCTGTGGTTAAGACTCCCTTCAGTAAATCAGTCGTGACTGACTTATTGCTTGGGAATGGAGCCAGGGAGTACAAGGCGATAAACAAGCGGGAAATGGCTTTGTTTAAAGCGCTCCGATGAATGGTCAAGAAAGATGTATGTTCAATTAGGAAAGAATTTTATCATGCGGTTTCCCCAGTTTAAAGTTGTAATTTGAAATGCAAAGTGAGACGGAGTTCTCAACTCTATTCTGTCATGAGGGCAGGAAAAATAGTTGCGAGGATTTGACATGCAAATTGTGAATAGTAATTCAACCATTGACTCAGCCCCAGTGTGCTAGCGAGTGGGGGGCTGTAATGTACGGAGGCGAAGGTTCGCTTTTTTAAATGTATGCTTTTGAAGTGTTGACATTCCTGAAGATAACGTGGGGAATGAGCCGTGTTTAGGAGAAAGAGTAACATCTGTGCTGAGAGCCTAAAGGGATTGTTTTTCTTTTGGCAACTGTAAATTCCATGTGCTGGTGGTGCATTCTGTTTAAAGAAAACACACTAAAATGGTTATATTGCATTTTAGTTGTGCCATGTTTATAATGGGTGAGAGACTCACTTAAAAAGAAAGTGAGTGAATGTTATTTGGATTTTCGATTTTTGTGTATTTATTTGAAATTGCAGAATCAGTTTGCAATGGTTTTGGGGGAAAAGACAATTTATATTTTTCTAAATTGCCTCTAAATTGCCCCTGGAGTATTTTTGACTGTTCCCACGCTATGCCATGGATTTGTACTGTTGCGTTATAAGTGATGTATGTTTTTGGAAATAGTGACCTGTTAACTGTGATACATGGTGAAAAATGTTGTTGACACATTTAACAGCCCACAAGCAATATAGAGTGTGGGTTGCTCTTGCAGAAAAAAACGTGCAGGGAGCTGCACTACACATGGCATTTTTTAAATGCACTGAAATAAGTGGTTATATTCTGGCAATGGTACAACAGAATGAAAAATCTGTGTGTGATAAGACAGCACAAAGATTTAGTGGGTTGCGGGTTCTTTTGAAAGATCGCACATTGCATTGGAGTGAGCTCGTGAAGCCAAACTACAAGGTTACGAGGAAAAGGAAAAAAAAAACATATGCTTTTAAATGGGACATTAATCAGTTCAAAACAGGCTAAAAGACGCTTTGACATTTTGCAAAATTACATGGAGTAGAATCTGATGACAAGAAAAAGTGCCTCTTTTGAAAATAAGAGTCTTGCTGTGTGTGCAGAGCTTGTGCCTTGAAGATAACTTGCACTGTCTTGGGCGAGGTGCGCAAAGAAAAAAAAAAACTGTTGGAGGAAGGCCGAAAAAAGCAGAATACTGCGCTCCTGTTTAGTGAAATGGTGTTTACAGAAGCTGGCAGATATGAGAGCTTTTCTGAGTTGCTGGAGAAAAGCAGTGCATGAAAGAGTTAATCTGGATGAACTGTCTGAAACGAGTGCCTTCCATTGAAGCCGCCACAGTTTAAGAGTTATAGGCAAAGAGATAGGCTTGTTGCGTGGTATGGCGCTGCCATGTGCACAGGAAAGATAAACAATGACATTCCTGCATTCCATCCCCTGTGAGAGACACCGTCAGTGTGAGCAAAAAAACTGAGGAGGGGGGGTGCAAAGACAGAAATGCTGAAACAGAACTGAAGGCAATAATTGCTGTGAGTGAGAAAATAAAAAAGAGCACAATCTACCGTACACATGCTGATGTACGCATGCTTTCTAACACCGGCATGCAAATAACAGAGCTGAGCAGAAGTAAAGAATTTGCCCAGTATCAACACTGGAAGGAAAACAAACGCTGCATGCAGAATGGCAGATGAGCACATCGCATCTGAACATTTGGGGAACCTGTACATCTGTGAATGGGCTAAGAAAAGACAGCTTCCCATTTCAAGAGACATTGCCGTGCAAGCTGCATCCCCATGCACCATGTGATGTGATGTGAAGTGAAGAGACATTGCTGTGCAAGCTGCATTCCAGTGCTCCATGTGATGTGAACTGAAGTAAAGCGCTGTGCACTGGAGAAGAAACCTCTAGGCGCTTTGAGAAGTGAGAATACACAGCTGTTAAAAATGCAAGCTACATTGCCAGGGCTGGAGTAACTGACAAAGACATTATGGCATTCCAGATGGAAGCAAAACTGACAAAGGTAGCCGTTTTGCAAGAGACAACATGCAGAGCGGGGCTTTGGAGTACAACATGAACACTGCACATTAGCCATGATCCAGAAGCCTCACGGCTTAGTGCAAGAATGAATGATTTGTTGAAGCAACAAAAGAAACTGACTTAGACTATCGCGCTCAAAGGGGTGGTCCAAGAAATCAGCAAACACCCTTTGAGAAAATGACAAGTGAAAAACCAGAGGCTTGAAAGACACTAGCTGTATGGAGAAAAAAATAAACAAAGCTGCTTGTACAACTGCAGGCGGTATTGGACTGAAAGACTTTACCTTTGAAATATGGAGTGATGCCAGCAGGGCAACCTAAATCAAGATCATGAGACACTGGAAGCAAGTTGGCGCCTGGCATTCGTGATCGCTCTGATGACAAAGGAAAGCATTGATCCATTGAGAAGTGCGACCTGGGTACTTATTATATGGCTTTTGTAAAAGCACAGATCAGTCTGAGGTACCATTGACCAACTATGATCGCATTGCACAAATGAGTTTGTGATTAGGCAGTTACACCCCGTATGGTTGAGTGTAAATAAGCCCCCAATAACATGCAGAAGAGTGACAAATAATTGCAGTAGCAATGATAAAGTGTGTAGTTACCTGATGAGACTTCTGAAGGTGGGGGTGGTATTAAGGGAAGGGGTGGATAACGCTGATATTGAAGTTTTGATGACATCCTAATGTGAAGAATAATGACATTGTACTTTTGATGAAATCCTAACATTTCTGTTTGTATTTTGCCTAGGCAAAAAAGCAAGACAGTTGCGTGCCATTATTGAGATAGATGTGTGCAATTTGCGGGTGACACTGATCAGTCAAGCAGATGCATTCTCAGAGAAAGCGAGTCACTGCGTGATGAAATATGCGAGTCACGTTGAAATGTCCTGCACCGCACTCAATGCTGCTAACATGCATGACGTATGAGGACATTTGTTCTGCAACCTGCGAAAGGTGTCCAACAGAGTAATAACTTTTGCTGAACTGGCACGGTGCAGACTTGGCTAGTTATCAAATATTTGATGCTGCACATTCAAATGATTCAGTTGCTGGAAATAACTTAATTGACATGTCTTGCCTTTCTTGTTTAAAGGACTGTGGACAATGAGTTGTGGACTGTGACATCATGCACCACAAACAGCTGTGTGACACAGCACTTGAATGCTAACACATTGAGAAATGGTTTTTTAAATGCACTTTTTGAGATGAATCTGAAAAAACGAAATGGTTTTGCTCTTCCAACTGAATTGCTTTAACCAGAGATGCTTTGCTTTTTTGAAAAAAAAAAAAAACTTCTAGGTTGCACGTAGGCAGGAAAATGATTTATGAATTGTTGGGGCAGCAGGATTATGCAAGCAGGAGTGTAATTTATTTTGAGATAAGATGAGTGCGCACATCAAAGTCACCTGTGCGTAGGTTAAGATCCTTAATTTGAAGTAATGCTGCCAAGTGTGTGAGCTCTAATTTGAGATGGTAACCTTTGAAACACTGGATACTTTTACAGCCAGCTTTAAGGCGGGTAAATGAAACCATGACTGACTAGATATTTGATTTTATGACAGTGTGTGACACGGTTTTTGTTAAACCAACCAGTTTCATGTTTTTGTGGGGACAGCTGTCTCCAGCACACTAATGCAAAGAGTCACCTTTTTGATTGTAGACATTTGGAATAATTCTTTGGAAAAGCGCTACAAATGAGTATCCACATGGAATTGCTAGCGTACTGGCCTGGCACATTGTCAGACATCTTTTGTCACTGACTCATATGACTGGTGTCTATGAAGTCCTAGGCCCAAATGTTTCAGTGAATGGATACAACGATTTGTTTAATTTATTTAATGTGATGTTTTTTCTGACCAAGAAATGCAGCGAGTGTTCTCGCCAAGATTTTATGGACTATAATTTGACTAAATGCATTTTACACAATGGTGTGATGAAACAGCCACTGCCGGATGGTAGTATGGTGTTTGTAGCTAAAACTAATATTGTATATGGTAGATATCCCACTTGAAGAAAGGTATTCTCCAAGTCATATAAGGTTGATACTGTGAACATGTTAGATTTTCCAGTAGTAAGGCAACATTTAAATTGTAGGCTGGTAATGCACACCTCTATTATTAGAGTGATACACTTAGACATAGATTTATCATGAGGCAATGTTTCCTTAGTACTACCAAGCTGCTACAAATGGAGTCCATTTCTATGGCCCATCACTAGAGTGCGCGTAGCTAGGGAGCTAGATTCATTAATTGCAGGAGCAGCGGGGAGTAACAGGAGCTTTATATGCTTGTGACATAGAAACTGTGCACAATAAACTAGCCACTATGGGTTCTGATGCCAGCTCTGCTATAGAAATTCTGGCCTAGTGGGGCCCATTGATACGCCCAACACTGCTACAAGTATTGGCAACCACTGGAGATGGCAGAATTTTAGGTATGAAGACATTTTTTCTGCCATAGGGCAGGTCAACAAGACTGCTAAATACACATGATGCATTTTATGGCAAACATTGTTAAATCAGCAGGTGTTGGTTTTTTACTGGGTGGGGGCGACCATCCTCCACACACTGGCACACAGAGCTACAGTTACCAGCATACATATGGATCAAATTGCTTGCTTTTGATTGCATGAATAACACATGCCATGCTTTGATGTAAGTTAGTAGAATTGTTTTTATTTTGATAACCTGGTGCCCATGGGTTCACCTTGTTCACGAAATTAGATGGTTTCTGGTTGGGTTCCACATACATGGGGGAAGTGTCTAATCATACAGCCCATAGTCACGTTTGAATGCCCTGGGATCAGGGGGAGGGTAGGCTCTTAGAGTGAAAGGCTGCCAGGTTTAGAATTGATAACCATACATAAATGCAATAGTGCATTGTAGATTAGACTACACCGGATTGCCTTGACATTCTAACTGCATGCTGCTTTTTAACTGACAATCAGTTATACAATAATTATTTAGGTATTGTTGTGTAGGCCAGGTTTTGGCTAGAGTAAACGCCCATGTTCACTTTGTGTAGGTATTTTTGTGTAGGCCAGGTTTTGGCAAGGGTATATGTCACTGTTCACTTTGTGTACATTTTTGTTTAGGTAGTGTTTTACCTTGCATGCCACGCTGACTAACCGCTAGAAGATAGTTTGCTTAAACCTCTTGCAAAGCCCCAAGGTCTTTATCACTGCACTAAATACTATATTGATGTGTATTAGTCAGCATTGTCGCACACACTTTGAATAGGGGTGGAATGTAGTGATACACAAAATTGCAACCTTGCCAATCAGGGCTTTAGATGACAGCATTAGCCGCTGAAAGCCAATAGTGTATTCAAAGTATGTGCCAAAAATGCTGACAGTAGTCTGTTGTAGCACTTCTATTATGCAGTAGTGAGCTACAAGGAATATGCAGGCCTAGTAGGAGTGATAGGTCACATTATGCAGGCAGGGCGAGGGCCCGAGCTCTGTAGCTAATAGACATTTTTGGAGTGTTTGGAACATTATGGCACCTATATAGCGCTTAGATAGCCAGTCTTAAGCGCTATGAACACTAAGCTATGAGTGCATGTCTTTTAGAGCTTGCTCTGCCTCACTAATGGTAGCCCTGCATGGCCCCTAAGCTAATCTTCCTTTTCTCTGGGAAGGCACTGATAAGACATTCCTGAGCTTTCGCGCAGATGGGCTCCAGGGAGGGGCACAGAAAAAAAGGAGCACAGTGGAAATTCACAGAGCTGGGTTTTTCCATGAGCCAGCCTATATTTTGCACAGGGAAAGTTCTGGAACTGCGCGTCATGGACGGACAGCACGAGATTATAAAATATGCATGCTCACATGACTCGGGTGGGAGATCGTCCTGTGGACTTGGTTCGAGCAAGATCAAGTGCCCGGAATTTGGAGCTCTGACGGCACCCAGCAGCGCTGTCCTCTGAGCGGGGCTTGTTACAGCTAGCTTATGAGGGCCATGGTCTCCCAGTGCTGATTGAAGGGGCGTAAGACTGTGTTTCTCTATGTTTCTCTATGTTTTTTCTAAGTTCTATGTTTCTCTATATTATGCATTTCTCTAAGTTTTGTGATTTGTAATCTACTCTAACTTGAATCCCAAAATGTATATGAAATTCACTGTTTAGAATAAATACTAAAACTTATGGAAGGTGTCATTTGTCACTAGCATGAGTTCACTGCTCAGCACAATAGAACCTGTATTTTGGGCTTAATTGGGTATTTTTTGCTCTCAAAGGGCTGGTCCCGAGGAAGATTTTGCCCATATCAAGACAGGAGGCAATTGCATTGACTTGTCTGTTCATGGATAGGTTAGAATGCAGGTAGACTCCGAGGGTTTTGACTGAGTCAGAAACTGGGATTTTAATAGAGTCAATGGTGAAGTGGCTGAACTGTGTGTCAAGGTTTTTAAGAGTGTCAGAATAACCTACCAGGAGGAGTTCTGTCTTGTCAGAATTGAGGCATAGTGTGTTAGCTGCCCTCCATGCCTGGATGGGGTGTAAATGTTTTTGAGAGTAGTGGAGTCTGTGTCATAGTTGCCAGTAAGGCTGAAGAGGATATGGGTATCGTCCGCGTAGTTGGTGTAGGAGATACCCAGTGCATCAAGGATGAGGAAAAGCGGGCGAGTAAAGATCTTTGAGAGTGGAGTGACCAGACCCCTGCCCTATCTTTCCAGAATGTCCCGAGATGCAGCTGGCTTTCCTGAACCTTAAACAGAGGGTTGCTATGTAAGTAAAACTAAGCCCTGGAAAACCAAAAGGTGGGGCGAGTCTGCTTGCCTTGGGGCCTGATCACGACCTTGGCGGTAACCCTTAAATCCGGCGGTAGCGCTATTACCGCCGGATTTAAGGGTCCGCCGAATCAGGGCTTCGGCTGATTTCGCCCCAGCTCTTGGCTGGGGGGAAATCTGCCGAAATTCGCGCTATTACCGCCAGCGGGAAATCCGCCGGCGGTAACAGCGCAAATTTTCCCCATTGAGCCCAATGGGGAATGGGGCATTCCCGAATGGGCTCAATGGGGAATGGGGACTTCCAAGTCTGCCCAACTCGTGATCCTGCGCTATTAGCGCCAGGGGCTATGGCGGTCGCGCTAATAGCCCCCGCGCTAATAGCATTAGGGTTACCGCCGCGGTCGTGATCAGGCCCTTGAATCATTTCCCTTTATAGTGGGTGGGAGGTGAAACTGTGCAGATCCTTAGTTTATGTAACCAACGATATCATTTTAATTAATTCCCCATTTGGCAGAACAGTACGGGGTGAATTTTGTTAAAATTCGAAATTAACAAAGCTCACTTCCCAGTGTGCGCTGAAAACTATAGCCTATAATTTAATTGGGTAATCATTGTCTAGCTCACCCCGACTTCTTGAGGAAGAGGGGTGTCTTTGTTCTTAAATCAGTCCAACCTTTTTATCCAGCTTCCCCAACATAGACCTTCCAGTAAGGGGGGGTCTGAAATCCAGAATTCCCCAAAGCATTCACATTTTTCTGACTGACTTCCCAACATAGACCAAAGCAAGGGGGGTCTGAAAAACAAAGCGATAAATCACCCTGTGTTTGTTTTAAACCAAATGTTTGGGCGCAATTATATTAGCAGAAAGTAAGAATTGTGTCTGTGTGTCTGTGTTCTTTTTCATTCACTTTTGTGATCTGTTTCTGCTGAGAGATGTTGATTGTGTTGTGCCACGGATAAGGGACCTTCGAGGTAATTACGGTACCACAATTTGCGCAAACCGTAATTACCGCCTTTCCCAGTCCCATTGAGCCCGATGAGGCAAAAATGGGAATGGGGAAGAGCCAATATTCAATGGGGAATTACCGCCCTGCCAACCTTGGAATGGGGTGGTAATTCCCCATTGAACATTGGCGGACTCGTTACAACACCGGCAGCAACCATGGTGCTAATAGCGCCATGGGTTACCTCCAGTGTTGTAATGAGGGCCAGCGCCTTTTAAGACAGTCTGTGGTTGCAGGAGGTCTGCTACAGGTTCCTTTGGCATTGACCACTGATCCTTTTACGTTACTCACTGACCAGAGTTCTGGTTCAAAAGCTAGACTAAATGGTTATGTCATGTGACACCCATGCCCATGAGTGATGGAAGAGTATTCCTTGGCGTTGATAGCCACTGGTGTCTCTCGCATGTCCTGCTCATTGATGAGGATCATTGGGCGGTATTGATGCACCTGACCAGTCTTTTCTTGAGGACTTCAGCAGGAGCCGCTCAGGTGGATGCTTGTGGTGTCACTCTGTATCCTCAAAGGAATTGATGGAGAGCTTGTGCCATGCACCTACCTTGCCTCAGGGCTGTGCAGAACGTTTTACTCAGGGTGTGCATGCACTTTCTGGCATCGCGGTTAGCTCCCGTCCCTACTGCGGGGGTCTGCCCGTGCAATATGCCTCACATTTATAGGAACTCTTCAAACTCATGTCCTTGAAAAGGGGGGCAATTGTCAGCATTAATGGCGTCAGGAAAAGTAAGAGATGCAAAAATCCACTCTCCATAGAGTTCAGAAAGTGTTCTTGGCCTCGTCCGTTCGCATTTCCTAAATTTGTGTTACTTTGACAGACATGACTGCTTCAAACACTAGTGAAAAACACTCTTTCAGAGACGATTTGGTGGTCATTTCATTGGCAGACTTTGCAATGGGCGCGGATGTTCATGTCAGTGCAAATGCTGGAGATCCCTATGGAGTCTGGAAGCCGCCGTACATCATAGGGATCTATGGCAGGCAGCGTATACAATTACAATTAAATGTAATTGTGAACACTGCACCATCCATGCGTGGTAAGCAGTGTTCACAACGAAAAATAAAGGCTGCCTGGCATGCTCGCATGCTGGACAGTATTTAATTGTGAGCGCTGCTTGCATGGCAAGCGACGCTCACAATTAAAAGTAAACGGCGCCTGGCAGCATTATACTCACATTGCACCGCTGAGTGCAAATGTGCAGTACAAAAGGCGGCATACAGACGTGTACGCTGCCTTTTGTCCTGCACGTTTGCACTGCACCGTGCAAATGACAAAAATTTAGCGGGACGAGCCGCTCACATGTATGTCAATACGTAAGTGACGTAACTGCTCTCCGCCGCCAAATTACTCATTTTAATAAAATGAGCCCCAATGACGCGTTGATGACCAAGGCATCTTTTAAGATTATGTGAGCATGTATACGTTGGGTCTACGCCCCTGATTGGTCAATAGCACTTTTTAATGAGTTTGTATGTTGCCCGGTACCTACAGATAAACCAGAGGCTTTGCTCCAAAAGGAAAACAGGCAGAGAGAGGCCTGTGTTAGCACCTGAACAATTCTAGCAAGACTTGCCATCATTAATAATTGAGTACGGGGATAGCTCAGTGACAACGCACCTGCATTAGAAGCAAGACAATGCGGTGCAACACAGGTTCGACCCCTGGGTCTGTGCTCAGAAACCTCTGGGTACTGAGCGCGTTATAAATAACGAGTTACACTAACAACTTACCTCTCTGCCACGTGAGTCTCTGAAGGAAAATAAAAGAGCTACTCAAAATGTTCAGAATGAGTAAATGCATCGCTACAACACAGGTAAGTTAATACATCCCCAATGGTGATTTAAACGTGCTTCCTATCAGCAGGCAAACTGCAGTAGTGCCATTGCCCTCCTCGGCTTCCATGCCCAGAAATGAAAGCTTTAATTCCCCCCTGTGCCTTTGAACATTGGGGAAACATTTTGGGGACCAGAAAAGATGGACTAGGGAACTAAGCAACGCTCACCTGATTTCCGAGTACGCAGGAATGCGGTCAGGACCACAGCGGCGAGAAGCAGAAAGACCGCACCAGCAGCGCTGTAGAACGCAATCCAATTACTACGCAGGCCGGGGCTTCCAAGTCCTTCCTTAGGAGCTGGAAGACATTTAGAAAGAGTGTGTCATTGAGGCACAAGAGGGTTGCAATGCTGTGAAAGGATTCGTTCTTGGCATCTAAAGAAACTCTCTCTCTCTCTCTGTCTCTGTCTCTCTCTCTCTCGACTTTTGTGTTGTTGATAGGGGCCAGTACCTGTTAGTTATAACAGAAATAGGTGTGTGTTTGTGAATCACGTGTACCCAAAATACAATCCCTGTTGCTGTGATTGTTTTTGACAGACTAATGCATCCCCTGCAGGTAATTACAACTTCTAGAGGACTCCTACAATGAATGGATCAAACATCTCAGCTACACAAAGACCCCACCATCAGTCACACACAAGCTGACTCGATTGCACAGGGAGCTTGTGTGCTGTGTGGGCAGCTCTGTGGTGAAGAAGGATGGAAACACAATTATACAGTGACATCCTAGTGTTCCTCTTTAAAGAATGGACTAGACCTGCTTTTTGGACCATTGTGATAAGGGTTAGAAATGTTGTGGGAGCAATGGGTGCTGAAAGGGTGCCACTCCCACTTCCCTCCCCCATTCCCCGGGTTGTCTGAAAAGTGAGGGGGCAGTGAACCATTTACAGTGTGTGGCAAATTGCTGTTCCTCGGTGTGGAAGTGGACACTACGGTGGTAAGGCGCTGAAAGGAATAGGATATGTGGAGTGGTCCATGGAACATCTTTGGTTCGGCTCCATGATGTGGGCATCATTCTGCAAAACATATTGGTAGGTTTGTGTGTATATGAGTTTGTGGGGTCTGGCTTCCAATGATGATGGAGTGCTTGAAAGCAGTAATAGGTTGAAGGTGAAAGGGAAGAACCTTGGGGGACTCCACAGCTAAGTATCAAATGTTGCACCTATACTCTTGGAGTTGAATTTATTGGGGCCTTTGTTGGATCATGAGCGGGAAGGTCATAGCTTGGGGAAGAGATGAGTTGCACGTATTATGTGATCTCAATAGAGGGACGGGGGACACAAGTCAATCTCACCCTCTAGCACCAACAGCCGAGTCCCGTTTCCACGTGCTTTGCCGTTCGTAAGCATGAAGATCTCCACCTCGCAGACATAGGTTCCTGTATCGTTGTATCCGACATTGCGAATTTCTATGTCTGCCCTTTGCTGAGATGTGAAGATGGAGGGGTCCTTCTTGAAAACCCGCTCCATAAATGGGCTGGAGCTGTTGGACACCTCAACCTCGGTCATGTTAGAGGAGGACCCGTTAAAATACCACTTGTAGACGCCAATACTTGTGACACCCTTGCTGGTGTTGTATGTGCACTCTAAGGACATCGAGTCTGCCTCTGTTACACTCTTGGATTTTGGCTGAGAAACTGTGAGACTCTGTGAAAAGATCCCTGCAAGAGAAATCATCAAAAGTCATCAGCAACGCCTCTAAAGGGAGTTTGACTGCATGAGTGATGTTGAGACACAAAACAGTGTGCAACAAAGTCGATCATTTCCAACTGTGTGTGTGGGATTTTGGACTTCGAATCAATACTGCACTAGTCCTACTCCCCAACTTCAACAACAAGAAATGGCAAGGAGGAAACTGTGGAACACCCTACCCAAACACCTCTGCCTGGATGTGAACCACTTGAGTTTCAGGAAACAGCTCAAGACTTGGCTTTTCATTAAACTTTTATTTTTGTTGACAGAGGCAAAAGGCATACACACACAACAGAGCAATAATCACTAATTCGTTGCATCAACCGGTGCATAGAGAGCATATAGACAAAATTACAGTAACAGCGGGTGAGCAATAGTACGTCATAGGTCACCAAGAGAGCGAACAGTGATAGGAACGTCAGGGGGATCCATCCACAGAGGAAGTGTCATTTAAGCCAATCAAGTAGCTGTTGAATGCAGTCCATATGTTTCGAGGACGAGAGCGTACTGGGAGCATACCCAGAAACTCCTCCTCACAGTTTCAAGACCAGGTGAGTAAATTTAACCATTTCTGGAATGCAGGAGGATTGGGGCTCTTCCAGCTTAGAAGGACACACTTTTTGGCTATGATACAGCTTACATTTAAGAATTTAACAATGTCTACCGCTCCCCCAGCCCGCCACACCCCAAACAACTCCCCCATTGGATCAAGGTCCACCTCAATGTCAGTGATCTCAGACAGTGTCTCTATGATCTTACTCCAGAATGCGGCCAGATCCGGGCAGCTCCAAAACATGTGCAAGTGGTCAGTGTCCTCCGCGCCGCAGCGAGGACACAGCCGAGGATTGGAGCCAGCAAACCTAGACACTCTACCTGGGGTGTAGTACAGCCTATTGAGTAGTTTATATTGTATGGTGCGGTAGCGGAAGTTTAGGGACACTTTGCTAGTATGAGAACACATCTTCTCCCACTGTTGGTCAGTAAGTTCCAGTTCCAACTCGGAGGCCCAGGCATCACGGGCCCCGGACGGAAGCGGAGAGGGCGAGGACGAGAGGAGCTTGTATAGTGAGGAAACCACCCCTCGGGCGCCGCCCGAGTTGGCAATGTAAGCAATCGTGGGAGAGTCCGGGGGTTCGATGGGAAAGACAGGCCATAGATTTCGGAAGGCAGCGCGGAGTCTGTAGAACTGCAGAAGCTCCAAAACAGAACCAGAGTGCCCCGGCCTCCACGTCTGCAGTGTTATGAACTGTCCCTCTGGATAGAAATCGGTGAGAGCACGGTATCCCAGGGCCTCCCAATGGCGCGCCAGGGCGGTGTCATGCGTGGGTTCCAGCCCGGGAAACCCCCAGGCGGGGAGCCATTTGTAATACGGACACTGCTTGTCGCAAGTTTTGAATATCTGGCCCCAAGCCTGTACTGTGGTCCGGACCGGGTCAATGGGAGAGTCCGGCACATACTGCCGGTTAAGAATCAAGGACATGACATCAGTGCCCGCCGCTGCCAGGACCTCAAGTTTGACATGGGGACGAGGTGGGGGTCCGGGGTACCAGTAAGATGCAAACTGCGCCTGCGAAGCCGTCCAGTATCGCAGCAAGTCTGGGGCTGTGAAACCGCCCCTGTCATAAGGTAGTGACATATCCGACCACTTTTTACGCACCGCGCCAGAGTGCCACAGGAAATGTGCAAACATTTTATGCAGATTCGTGAAATATTTCCTACCCGGCCAGACAGGCACATTACCAAATATGTACAACAACTTGGGCAGCAGGATCATTTTTACCAGCGAGAGTCTGCCGGCCAGCGATAGTGGGAGAGTACGCCAGCGCATGACTTTGGCCTCGGCATGTGCGGCCGCTGCCTGGTAATTGTCTGTTAGGAGCGATTCTCTGGTGAGGGACACCTGAACTCCCAAGTACTTAATACCATTCGGGCACCATCGGAGCGGGAACTCGGTGGTAGGCTGTGACGTGGAGCTAGTGAGGGGGAGGATCTCAGATTTCGTATAATTTATCGTGAACCCCGAGTATGTGCCTATGCGGGTGACGTCACGTAAGACCGGGTCCAGATTAACAGCTGGATCTCTAATAAAGAGTAGCACATCGTCCGCATACAGCGAGATGATCTCAGGGGAATCCTTCAGCCGCACCCCCCTCCGCGCGTGCCGTTCCCTGACGTAGTCGGCCATCGGCTCGATCGCCAAGGCAAAGAGGATCGGGGAAAACGGGCAGCCTTACCTGGTACCTCTGAAGAGAGGGAACAGATCGGACGTCCGAGAATTAACTCGCACCCTGGCCACCGGGGAAGTGTATAGTAACCTAATGTATGCTATCATATTGGGCCCTACCCCCATATTTTCCAAAACCAACCAGATGTATTTCCAGGACACCATGTCAAATGCCTTTTGGGCATCCAGTGTGACCGCAACCGCACTCGCCCCCTGATCGATATGTGCCATGAGGTTAAGCAGCCTCCTAATGTTGTGGGACGTTGATCTACCGGGTACAAAGCCTGACTGATCCTCGTGGACCATGTACGACATGACCGGGAGGAAGCGGTTGGCAATCACTTTAGCGAAAATTTTGGTGTCCAAATTCATCAGTGAGAGGGGCCTGTATGATCCACACTCGTCAGTGGGTTTACCAGGTTTGAGCAGGACCGTGATGGTGGCCTCACGCAGCGAAGGGGGAAGGGTGCCCAGCCGAAGTGACACATTCCAAACCTCAAGCAGCCTGGGAGCCAAGATGGCCACATGCTCCTGGTAAAACTCAGCGGTCAGCCCGTCGGGACCAGGTGCTTTCCCTTTAGGGAATTTAGATATAGCCTCAACTATTTCATCCAGCCGGACGGGGGAATCCAATTGATCCCTGGTAGTGGGGGAGACGATAGTCATGGGGATCCGTTCGAGGAGGTCGCGCATTTGGGACTCACTGTGCTCGGGGGGTTGTGCGTACAGTTCTGAATAGAAGTCAGCGAAGGCCTCCAAAATATGTTGATCGGACCACCGTTCCAGCCCCAGGCCGTCCTTGATGCAAGTTATCTGGGCTTGGCCCCACTCACCCCTGGCCAACGTAGCCAGTGTCTTGCCAGGCCTGTCCCCCTCTCCATATTTACGAGCCGCCTGCGGGCGACTAAAATATTGGACTTCCCTGGTGGCTTGTTCATTAAAAAATTGAAGTTCCTTGCTGATCTGGGATAGAGTCGGGGGGTCCACGGACGTAGGATGGGCGTTCTCAAGGTCACGTAGCTTGGCCTCAGAGCGAGCGAGGGCAGCCCTAATGGCTTTGAGGGCACCCGCCTCCCTAGAAATGGACATGCCCCTGATGAAGACTTTGAAAGCTTCCCAGCGAACCCCTGTAGAGGTGGATTGGGGCGTATTAAATTCAAAGTAGGACTGGATGTCGGACAGTATTTCAGCTTTAAATACTATGTCCTGTAGGGCCAAAGATTTAAATCGCCAGGAGTTAATTGTAGGAGTGGGTACGCCCAAGTCCAAAGAGAGCCAGACTGGTGAATGGTCCGATAGGGTGCGTGCCAATATTTGAGTTTCCAACACCCTCCCCAGCAAGGAACTGGACAGGAAGAACATATCAATTCTGGAGGAGCTGTCATGCACCGAGGAATAGTGAGTGTATTCCCGCGTCTGCGGATGCATAACCCGCCAGGGGTCTTGAATGTCAAGGGCAATGGTATGTGCAAGGAGCTTGCGCGCAGCACTGGAGAGGAGTCTGGGGGCCGAGCCGGTTCTGTCAAGTGTGGTGTCTAAGATGAAGTTCATATCCCCCCCCCCAGATAATCTGCACCCCTACATATCCCAACAAGATGGAAGCAATCTGGTCAATGAAATCAGGAGAGTCCACGTTGGGGCCATACGTATTAACCAGCAGGTAGTCCCTGTTTGCTATTGTGCAGTGTAGGATAATGTACCTACCCTCCAAATCGATATAGCTCTTATGGAGTACAAACTTAAGTGACCTGTGGATCATCGTCAATACCCCTCAAGCGCGGGTCGAGTAAGCTGTGAAGTACCTGTGTGGACCCCATGCAGGTGCGATGCGCCTAGCCAGCAAGCCCCCACAATGTGTTTCTTGCAATAATAATATCTTGCAACCATGTCTGTTGGCGTGTGCCATGATTTTGCGCGCCTTGGTGAAGTTACTTAAACCCCGGATATTCCAGGACATCACTGTTGTGCACATTACGGGAGACTAAGGTACATCCCACAACCGCCGTGAAAGCCTACATGGTGAACGGAGAGAGCTCCCACGAGGGCGCCCTGATGTCGTGCGCTTTGCCAAACCGCCCCTGTCATTTACAATATTGTTACCCCAAACCCCAACCATACCACCCCCCTCCCTCACTGCCCACCCACAACTTGCAGTGGAAATCACTCCCCCCCCGAATACACACGCCAGCAACTAATCCGACCAGCACTAGAAAGAAAGGGTCGGTGGGCAAAATCCAACAGGGATATGCCCTCTCCAAGGCCCAACTGGGGCCTACTAGCAGTAGCATACAACAAAACATAAACATTGCAATTGCAGCGGGGTGCGCTGTTGCCGTGTGGACGGCCATTTTAACATTACACACGACAGTCCAAGTTGTCAAATAACAGGTTCCTGCGGAATACAGAGTTTTGGTGGGGTCCCAACGCTAGTTTCAATACCCAGGTCGGGCCACGGCCCGCAAAGTGTATTAAGGGTACCCAAACCACATGGTTGATGATAGAAATTTGCCATTGACCCATACATATTGACGGATTGCCAGTTAGGTGAAGCAGCAACAGATTAAACTACATCTGGTCAGTCAGCGCCGGCATGATCAGGAGCCGGGTTGTGGAGTGGTATGTGAGCCTCGATGAATTTTGTCGCTTCATCCGGGACGGTGAAAAAGTATAGTTTATTATTGTGAGTGATTTTAAGACGGGCCGGGAACAGGATGGCATACGGGACATTGCGTTCTCTAAGCAGTTTCTTAACCCCAAGGAATTGGCGCCGCTCCTGCTGCACCACAATTGAAAAGTCCGGGAAGATCCTGATGGTGTGGGACTCGTGGCGCAAGTCTCCCCTCTCGCGGGCCAGCCGGAGGATAAGATCTCTATCCCGATAATTGAGGATCCTGGCGATGATGGGCCTTGGGATATCCCCCGGCTTGGGCCGCGGAGACAAGACCCTGTACGCGCGCTCGACGGTGAAGTAGGGTGAAAGACTCGGATCGCCAAGCAGATCCTTGAGCAGAGTTTCAACGGCGTCCTCCATGCGACCCTTAAGTGCGTTCTCAGGGACCCCGATGATCCGCAGGTTGTTCCTACGGGAGCGCGATTCAAGGTCATCACACTTGGCCCTCACACTCTTCATATCGCGCGACAGGGAGGCGACGGTGTTCTGCAGTACATGGATCTCGTCCTCATTCGTGGAAATCCTACTTTCGGCCTCGGTGATTCTGGTGCCTGCCTGGTCCACACAGGTTTTAAGAGAGGCGACATTAGCATTAATGTCGTCCAGCTTTTCGTGGAACGAGGCAAAGTTCTTGGCCATAGATTCCATAAGTGTGGTCAGATCGGGGGTTCTCACCCCGGAGGCGGTGTCACCCACCAGGTCCTCCTGCAAGGACGATGTGTGTCCCGTCTCCTCCCTCGGGACGGATTTGGCAAATTTGTCCATGGTTCCTCTCCCCGAGACCCCCTTGGTCTTATTAGGCATTGCAGATAGAGACACAGCGATAGCAGATGGCCGCAGGGGTAGACAACGGGGCGGAGGGCCCAGCCGTGAGATCCCGACAGCGAAAAGCCCCACCTGCAGAAGCGACGGGTAGCAAAGCCCAGGCTGATTTTAGAAGCAGTGGGGGCCGGTCAGGCCACAGGAGAGTAGGGAGTCAGGGCCATGCAGGATTCGACAGGAGGGGCAACCAAGCCCAGTGAGCGAGCGGTTCCCCGATGGTGAAGCCGGACACTAGTTTCATAGAAGTTCCCCTCCAATCGTGTCGGCGATTACTGGGATCAGGCCCTCAGAGAATGCAGGCCGTGCAGATAACACGCAGGGCAGGGCGAGGGTCCGGATTCACTGGAGCAGGCAGACAAATGGACGGGGGTCCGCCCGGTGCTCCCCCCCCCAGCTCCTCACCTCCTCAGTCCTGCAAAGTAAGCCACACAAGCACAGGGTAGCCAGGCTCCCGCCAGCCGCCTATACGAGATGAGCGCTCTGGCGCTGTAAGCAAGGACAGAGGTGGCAAGCGAGGTCCCCAGCCGGCCTCCGCTCGATTGTGTCCCTGGTGGGACCCGCAGGTGATAAAAGAGGGCGGGGAGCGGGAGCCAGGTGTCCGTCGAAGCTCAGCGCGCCACCTGCCCGTAGGCCCAGAAGTCCCGTTCGCAGGCTTCCCGGGGCCGATTCGGGTCGGGATTGCTACAGGATTGCCAGAAGAGAAGGGGCATCTGCTCCACCAAAAATAAGTCAGTACAGGCAAAAGGAACCGCAGTTGATGGCGGATTTCAGCCAGAGCCACACGGAGCTCAAGAGCTAGGCAGCCATCTTGGGCTGCTCCACAGCGCCACCCCCCGACTTGGCTTTTCAACCAACCACTTTGAAGAAAATGAAGAATTAGAGCAACCGACTAAAAACTGCGCACCTGAAACTTGGGGTAATTTACGACAAGCAACTTTTGAAACTCTTGTTATTACCATCTGTGGGAAACAAATTTGATTCATGGATACTCTGCTACGTGACACTCATCCTCCCCTTCATCTCAGTGGAATCTACAACCAAGAACCAGGAAGCGACAACACCCTCACTCCCCATCCCCCTCCCCTCATCCGTCAACTAACTCCTCACTACTAAAATCGTACATCCTTCCACCCAACACCCCTTCAGTTGATGTCCCAGGTCTACTGTACTTAACATATTCAGACCCTAGCCATCTTCTATCAACAACCATGCTGTCAATGTTTGCACTCCACAGTCCAGGCCCTGCCCATATGGCTAACCAGCTGGTCTGTGCCAACCACAAACATCTTACACACAGGTAACGGGTACTTCTGACGTGCATCCGGCCTTCCCTCTATCTAGCTAACACACCCTTTTGTCCTTTCTTACAGAGCCATACGCAGCAAAGCCCACATTATCAGCAGAAGGGCGCTATATAAAACCTCTTTACATTACACTACATTCAGTAGGAGTGAGTGAAAGACATTGCTAGAACGCCTGCCCTGATGCAGGTAACCATGTGTGCACATGCCCCAGTGCAATTTCACCAATGCCACTAGAGACCCCCCATGTGGCAGGAGAGAGAGACCACATCTCATGCACAAGATGGCAGGGATCACCTTTAAGCCCGTAGAGGTGACCCTTTCATAATTAAAACATTGTCTTGTAAAGTACACCTCTGCCATTTAGTTTGACTCATTGGGCATGGTTCTATAAGAAAAGAGGAGGAGGTTGGTAATGGGATACTGGGACAGGGGCGTGTGGTAGAGCTGAAAAGAGGAAGGCTGTTCATGGTTTGGTAATCTCCCTATCGTACTCACTAGGCCTGTGATTGTCGTGAGTGGGGCAGATCCCCGTGTGGAGGAAGGCAGAAGGGTGACATTTAGAGAGAGGCTGATAAGTTGAGGGTGGACATATGATATGAGGTTTGGTGAGGTAGACGGTGGGTGGATAGATGGCAAAAAAGTAGAGGGAGGGGAGGGGACGATGTAAACATGCAAGCATGGTAGGATCCATGGTAGTTTGCACCTGTCGTTGGAGTAGCTAGACTGCTTGTTGCCTGGATCCACTGGTAATTGTTAAGTTCCCTTGTGATGACACAGGTGAATACATCATTGCCACCTTCTGACCCAGACATGCCCTAGTACCGCAAAGGCAAGAAACAGTGCAAAACTGAGACAGCCATGTCACCCCAGAGCCCTAGGAGTGGTTGACGATATGAGTTAAACTGAGCTATGTGAAAAAAATGCTTAACCAAAGTGAATATACTTGCAAAATGACATAAAGGATTAGCTAGATTGCGCAACACAAGTAAGGACTAAAAGTAGTTTGTGGAATGCACGAATAGTGTGCAGTATACATAGTGCAACACAGTAGAAGAAGACAAAAGGTTCCGGTATACCAAGAAATGGACTCACTACACCGAAAGGGCAGTTGAATTATAGGTAGAATATGTTACTGAATACACAGGCAGGAACATCATCGCATGGCAGACATACAGGATGAATAGACATGGCAATAGGGCGCCAATACTGAGATCGGAAGACAGGAGTCTTCCTAACGCAGAGGCCGCAGCAGACCTCAGCTTACATGTATTCTAGAAACCTGTGCAGAGCCCAGACAGTCGCTCACTGTCAGAGCCATGGTCAGAAACTAGGAATGGAGTAATAGAGGAACAGAACTCATGAACGTGATACCAGCTCCCAGGACGAGAAGCGGTAGAGTCCCCAGTTAATCAATTTTAATAGGAGCACAAACAACCACTGATGTCCGGGTGCACAAGATCAGCAAGCCAAAAGACTTTATAGAAAGTAACTGACTAGCGCCATGAGTGACCACAAAGAACACAACATGCACGTTAGAATTAGCCAAAACCTCAATAAATAGAAGGAAATCCACTCTCAAACACGGTACCCTAAAACGTGATCCAGATACAAGAAACACTGGCTATTCATTACAAGCCAACCACAAAAAGGAGACCTGCAGAACTCCCTCAGTACATGTGCAGACATCAGACAGCACACAAGGCCAACTACAAAGGAAAGAGAAGGCCTCATCACCTCAGGATGATTAAGAGCATGTTACGCTCACCTGGTATCCACAGGGATGCCACCCAGCCAGGTTACTCGCTGTTATGCTTCTCAGCTTTGCCCTGAGGTGGTCTGCGGGGAAAGTTCTGACTGAAAATACAGGAGGACTGTGTTCAAGACTCACCGACTGGGGTAAGTATCTTCCCTCCACCCCCGTATGATTTCAGTCCCTCTGGCGCCCTCTCCTCACCTTGTGGTAGAATTAGGTGTGCTCTCAGTCCTGCCTTCTTTGCAGGGGCGCGTTGTCTTTCATGGGTGAGTGTGGTCCAGTTACTTCAGTGACGCCGGCCCGTTTGATATTGTTCAGGTAGGTCTTATTGCTGTTCTTTAGTTTTGTTGCTATCCTGCATGCCTTTCTTTGTTTAAAATGTCTCTTTTTTCCTTCGTTAGGTATGCGGAGCTTGAGCGGGCCGAACTGGCTTGGTTGAGCCTCGCTGGTAAATGATGGCGCATTAAGAGCGCTATGATGCGGTAAGTAAGTGCTATGCGCAGCGCTGCGAAGTCTTGCCTTTGCTAACCTGTGTTTTCCTTCCTTGTAGGTTGTGGTGTTCTTCAGCGCGAGTGGAATGTCTAGAGTGGTGCCAGCCAAGAGGCGACCAGCCACGTAAGCCTTTTGAGCAGTTTGTAATTTGTAAATGTCTCTACTGCTTTCTTTTATGTTGCCTCTATCTTCCTCTTTCAGGTCGTTCTGTCTGGGACGTGTGCAGATTCGAGGAAGCTGTTCTCAGTAGCTGCGAGTGTTTAAAGATGAAGACTACAGGTAAGATGCTGCTGCTAATGATGTTCCTTTTATCTCCTTGCAGGTTCTGCATCTCCGAGGTTCGAGGGAATAGCTGGACACGGTGAGTGTCACGTTGCAAGCTGCTAAGTAACGCAAAGCGTGTTGTCTTGCTCGGGTGTGGTTTAAATAGCCCCAACAAAATAGTCCAGGTAAAGTAGTCCCTAGGCTACCACACCCAAAACACTAGACCGCATAGCTTGGTTCTTAGGAACCAAGCTATGTGGATTCCTCCATGTTGGCTGACAATACAATAAAGTAGTTCCCAAGCACATTGTTTTTCATGGTGTATGAGCCTGGTGCCATAGGCGTTAGGACTGGCCCCATGAGGGCTTTTGAAGAGGATGCCAGGCTCTGGAGGCCCGAGTCCTGACTCCACCTGGCCAATGGGTTTGCCAGAGGGGGTTTTGGGCGAGGGTCGTGACAGAGCATTCTTTAATTGGAAGTATGGCAGACCATGGAAGTCTCTTCCTACACTTATGTTTTGCGCATATCTCGCGCCTTGAAACACTTGTGTATAGGCGTGTTTTAAATCCATATCATATCATATCTTGACATCTTGTCAGGGTGTCCAAGGTTGGTAAGCTAGATGCCAACCAATGAGAAATCCCATTTACACACGGCCTATGATGGATAGCGCCAACCAATTAACTGTCCCTATAATGAAGTATCAGAAATAGTATCAGTAATGGGATGGGTCCAGGTAGAGCCATTGGATAGGTATTAACCAATAGAATGACTAACCCCTACATATCCTATATGTAGTTTGAGCCATTAACCAACCCCACTTTCCAGGAGGTTTTGTAAACTGATAGTGTGATGTGACATCATTATTGATGTAGTTTTGATACAAAACATGCTTGCAATCATTGAAAATGTGGGAGCCATGAGAATGAAATGCTTGGATGCTGTCCTGGTTTGGATACGTTGTTTGAATAGAGCTTGGATTCCACGTGCACCTGACTCCTCCATCATTGAGTGTTATTCTGACTAATTGTGTGATCCTGGGTGCACCTTTACACCGTTTTGGTTGCATATTGTCCAGTCCTTGTAGGTCCATTGTGGTGGGTTGGTCAGTGGGGTGCAGAAAGGCTCGCGTGATTTTCTGTAGCTTTGAAGGTGATATCGGTGGGTGAAGGATGAGTCTGCTGGGTCTAATGGTGAGCAGTTCTAGGTGGTCATCTCATAGGGGTGGACAGTTGAAGAGCCATGTTTTTAGCTGCTTTTTGAAGGTTAGGTGGTCTTGTGTGTGTAGGTTTTTGGGTATTGAATTCCAAAGTTTGGCTACTTTGAGGAAGAATCTGAAGCCTGCATGTTATTTCTGGTCGAAATGTGTTCCTGTTACACATTCGTTGCTGCTAGTTCTTACTGTTTTTGAGGGTCTGCAGTGCATGAATTTCCTTCTGGTGGCTTTTGGGTGGTTGCCGTATTAGGAGCAGTGAGCAATGCATGGGGCTTTGAAGCGGATGCAGTTGTTGATTGGGATCCAGCAGAGTGCTCTGTGTACTCGAACTCTGCGTTACTCTCTTTTCAGTCTAATTAGTAGGATATGATATGATATAGCATTTATAACGCACCTATACACAAGTGTTTCAAGGCGTGACGAGGCAAGGGAGGGGGAACAGAGGGATGACAGACAACGATCTTACTGGGTCAGGTGTCATTCACATCGCGCAAGTGCATGGGAAGGGGAAAGGGGAAAAGTGGGGGGGAAGTGCAGTACATGGGATAATAGAATAAATAAGATAAATAAAAGATACAGCCAGCTGGTGGCAAGTGCAAGGTAAGTGCAGACATACATGCTGGTAGGGGACTGTAGGGATACAGAAATACAGTCCCCAGGTGCGGGGGTTGCCAGGGAGGCAGTGCATGTGTGCAACTGGCGGGGCCTGGGCTCCAGAGCAGAAAGGTGGCCAGGTAACCAATGCAGTTTCAGTTACAGACAGGAATTCAGCAGGGGAGAGGTGGAGAGAAAGTAGAAGCAAAGAGGAAGGTTTTAAAGTGCATCCGGAACCGGAGATGGTTCTCCTCAAGTTTCAGGGAGGCAGGGAGGCTGTTCCAGAGGGAGGCCCCAGCCGAGGAAAGAGATCTACCACCAACTCGTTGCTTGGAGAAGCAGCTGACCCTGAGGGAGTTGGAGGCGGATGAGCGAAGAGCTTGAGAAGGACGATATTTAGGAAGAGAGTTGAAGGTATTGAGGCCCCAGACCCCAGAAGGCCTTGTGGACAATGCAGAGGGTTTTGAACTTAATCTTCACAGCCACTGGGAGCCAATGCAGAGATTTCAGTCCTGGAGAGATACGATCCCTGGGTTTGAGGCCGAGGACAAGTCTCGCAGTCCTGTTCTGGATGAGTTGCAGAGGGCGGACAGTAGAAGCAGGCAGATTTAGAAAGAGGCTGTTGCAATAGTCCAGCTTAGAGAGAACCAAAGCTCTGGAGACAGTGAGCTTCTGGGGGAAGGAGAGGAAAGGAAGAATAGTATCACTGCCGCATTTTTGACTCTTTGGCGTTTCTTAAGTATATAGTATGGTTGTTCAAGGGAGAGGCTGGTGGAATAATCAGGTCTTGATAGTAGCAAGGAGACACATGCCTTTGTCCTGTCTGTGAAGGCCAGGTAGGGCATGCTACGCCACATGGTGTGGAGCTGGATGAATCAGCCTCTTGCGGTGGCTTTGATCTGTGGTTCTAGCATGGGGTTGCAGTCCATTGAGTCTTCTAGATTTCTCACAGTAGGTGAAAGGAGTGGGCAAGGCCAAATTATTTCCGGCCAGCGAATTGGTGCAGAGTTCAAAGGTCTAGTGCCACTGATCTTACGTTCTTTTTTGGATGGGTTGAGCTTCAAGACAAAGATTCAATTGATGGAGAGACAAAATACCCCCTTCGATCCCTTACAGGCCATTCTTTGAAAGCATCAGAAGCCTTAGAGAACGTTGCGTGCAATGTTCTCACTCTGTGGTGGAGGGTTGGGAGGGGTGCTGCCACAATTCTATGGAGCACATTTTTGGGGAATGCTGTCTCTCTGTGGGAGTGGGATGGCGGTGGTGTCCGCTCTTCTATGGAGCCCCAGAACCTTTGGATCACTTCCTTGTGGAATGTTTTTTTCTCTGTGGTAGTGGATTTGTGGGGGTGGTGCCACTGTCCTATGGGGCATCAGAACCTGTGGATCCCTTCCTTGTGGAATGTTTTTTCTCTCTGGTAGTGGACTTGTGGGGGTGGTGCCTCTGTCCTATGGGGCATCAGAACCTGTGGATCACTTCCTTGTGGAATGTTTTTTCTCTCTGGTAGTGGACTTGTGGGGGTGGCGCCACTGTCCTATGGAGCATCAGAATCTGTGGATCACTTCCTCGTGGAATGTTTTTTCTCTCTGGTAGTGGACTTGTGGGGGTGGTGCCACTGTCGTATGGGGCATCAGAACCCACAGAGCACCTCCTCATGGAATACTCGCTCTTCGTTGTAGAGGAATGGTGGGCGCTGTATTCACTGTCCTACGGAGCATCAGAACCCAGGGAACACTTGCTTTTGTAATGTAAAGAATCTCTAAAACACTTTCCCATTGGAATGCTCTCTCTCTTTGGTACTCGGAAGGTGGTAGTGGTGTCCGTTCTCCTATGGAAAATCAGAACCTTTGGAGCGCTTCCTCGTGCAATGCTCTCTATCTGTGGTAGAGGGATGGTGGTCGTGGTGTCCACTTTGCTATGAAGCATCAGAACCCGTGGATCGCTCCCTCGTGGAATGCTCTGTCTTTGTGGTAGAGCGATGGTGGTACTTTGCCCGCTCTTCTCTGGAGCATTAGAACCTGCGGAGCGCTCCTTCATGGAATACTCTCTCTCTTTGAGAGACCATCAGCATTTTGGTGGTGACTTCCTGCTCTGTGCTCAATGGAAAAATCAAATTCTTGCAGGCAGATTGACCATCTGAGTAATTTTGGGTTTTCCCCTTTCATATGCAGCAACCATCTCAAGGGTTGGTGGTCAGTCTAAATAGTAAAGGTAGATCCATACAAGTATGGCCTAAACCTCTTCAGTGCCCACACAATAGCAAAGCATTCTCTTTCTATCGTTGCCCACCTTGTCTCAGGATCCTTTAACTTCCTGCTGATGAAACAATGGGGTGTTCCCTACCTTTCTCATCCAGTTGACTAAGGACTGCACCTATACCTACATTAGAAGCATCAGTTTGTACAATGAAGGGTTGGTGATAGTCGGGAGCTCTTAGGACTGGAGCTTGACAAAGGGCTTTCTTTAGACCTTCAAAGGCTTGATTGCACTCCTCATTCCACCTGACCTTTTTAGGAAATTTGGGAGAGGAGATGACATTCAAGGGAGAAGCTATGGTCCCATAGTTCTCTATGAAGTTCCTGTAATACCCAATGAGACCTAGGAAGGCCCTCACTTGGGTTTGAGTAATATGGGTGGCCCAGTTTTGTACAGCTTCTACTTTGCTAGGCAATGGCCTTATTTCACCTCCTCCTACCTCATGTCCAAGGTAGACCACTGAACTCTGACCAATTTGACATTTGCTTGCCTTTATGGTTAGATGGGCCTGTTCAAGAGCCTGCAATACATAACCTAGGTGTTCAACATGTTCTTTCCATGTAGGGCTGAACACTGCAATGTCATCCAAGTATGCCATGCAGAAGTCCTCCATCCCATTCAGAACTTGATTGACCATCCTCTGAAATGTAGCAGGTGCATTCTTTAATCCAAAAGGCATTACCTTGAATTGGTAGAGGCACGCTGGGCTGGAGAATGCAGTTTTCTCCTTGGCATGGTTGGTCAGGGCTATTTGCCAATAGCCTGACGTGAGGTCAAATGTGCTGAGGTACTTGGCTGCACCAAGTTTGTCCACCAGCTCATCTGTCCTAGGCAAAGGATGGGCATCAGTCGTGGTGACTGCATTTAGAGCTCTATATATCCACGCAGAATCTCAACTCCTTGGATCCTGCCTTTGGTACAAGCACAACTGGGCTAGACCACGGGCTAGTAGAGGGCTCTATAACCCCGAGTTCAAGCTTCTTGTTGACCTCATTCCTTATGTGGGATCTGACATTGTGTGACATTCTGTCCCCCGTGCTTTTGACAGGCAGTCACCAGTGTGTATGTCATGCTGGCCCCAAGGGGTCAAGCCTGGTGAAAGTGAGAACAGGGAGGCAAACTGATTCAACAGTAACTTGCACTCATCCTGCTGGTCAGATGTGAGACTGGAAGAGAGATTAACTCCTTCCACTTGCTCATCTAAAGGAAAGCCTCTGAGGAGGTCAGGCAGAGGTTGACTATCCTCCTCCTCCTGAGCTGAAGCTAGAAGCAAAGCTCCTATGTCAGGTCTAGAGACATAAGCCTTTAAACGGTTGGTGTGAAAGACTCTGGGAGCCTCCTTAGATTGCCTAAGTCCACCAGATAGTTCACCTCTTCAAGTTTACCCACACCCTTGAAGGGTCCTATCCATTTGTCCCGCAAGGCCCTCTGCCTTGTGGGGACCATAACAAGAACAAGCTGGTCTTGAGTAAACTCAACCATGTTAGCCTTCTGGTCATGGCAATGTTTGACCAGGGCTTGACCAGCCTTCAAGTTATCACTTGCTTCTGCCATCATGTGTGACATTCTCCTCCAGAGACCTATCACATAGTCAGTCACTCTGACTGGCTTGGGGGAAGGAGCACTCAATAACCCCTCCTTAATCAGGGCCAATGGACCTCTGACTGGATGGCCATAGAGAAGTTCGAAGGGACTGAATCATACTCCCTCCTGAGGGACTTCTCTATATGCAAAGAGAAGGCATGGCAGTAGAAGGTCCCACTTTCTTCTAAGGAGTTCTTCTAAAGCACCTATCATGCTCTTCATAGTTCTGTTAAACCTCTCTACCAGTCCATTGGTTTGGGGGTGGTAGGCAGTTGAGAACTTGTAGATGACTCCACAGGTTTTCCACATGGTTTGCATGTAGTGGGACATAAAATTTGATCCCCTGTCAGATATCACATCCTTAGGAAAACCTACTCTGGTAAAAATACCAAGCAGGCCTTAGCCAGAGCCGGAGCCGTAACAGTCCTCATAGGTATAGCTTCAGGAAATCTAGTGGCATGGTCCACTACAACCAGGATAAACCTGTGCCTAAAGTTGTGGGAGGGTCAAGAGGACCAACAATGTTAATCCCAACCCTCTCAAAAGGAATTCCCACCACTGGGAGAGGCACTAAGGGTGCCAGAGGTTTGGCAAGTGTGGCAGCTTCTGCAGAATGTGTCTACTTCTGTACCCATCTTAGGCCAGTAGAAGTGCAGAGATAGCCTTACTTTGGTCTTCTTAAAACTTAAGTGACCAGCCAAAGGTACCTCATGGGCTAAGTGCGGAAACTGGAGTCGGTTCACGAGAGGCACTGCAAGTCTTTTGTAGTCTCCAGGGGTTGACTCAGTTGGTTCACTGTAGAAGAGGCCATCTTCCCAGTGCAACCTATACTTCCCAGGCTCAGTCCCATTGAGCTGAGAAGCTGCCTGTTGGCAAAGACCTTCCAAGATAGGACACTCTCTTTGTCCCTTACTGAAATCTTCCCTGTTGGGTCCACCTTCTACCAATAAAGACTGCAGCTCAGGATGGTCAACAGGGTCAAGATCTCCTACCAAGGTAAGATCCTCTTCTAGATCTGATTCCTCAGTATCTAGTTCGACCATACAGGGTTGAACCTCACACTCACCCTCAGCTGGAGTGGGAGTCACAGGTGTGACTTTGGACAGTCTCAGAGAGGTCCTTCTGAGCACAGGAGTGCTTGCTGTTTTCTTGCTGACAGACCTAGGTTTCCCCTTGGTCTTTTCTTGTCCTGCAATGGCAGTAAGTAAGTCCTGTGGACTTGGGGCGATATCTTCCTCTATCATGTCCCCAAGAGAGCCTCTTAAGGTTCTCTCCCTTGCAGACCTTGTGAGCTCCTGCTTCCTTCTACTGGGGGGCCTGGGGGTGCTAGACACAACTCCAGGAGTTTTAAGGTCATTACCCAACAGGACCCTCCCAGGTACATTATTTTGCACACTTACAGGTATTCTGGCAGTCATGTCATTACACTGGATGAGAGCTGGTAACTGGGGAACCATTTGCACAGAGCCTCCAGCTAACTTGGTTAAGTGTTTGGGTGCCTTAGCAACATCCTCCACTTTAAAAAAAAACATTAATCAACCACAGTTATGCTGGCTCCAGTGACTCTGATGGCAGGGGTCTCCTGACCATTCACAAGAACACTATCTTTATAATACTCTTTAGTATTATCTGGGATTGAATTATAGACATCTAAGTTCTGTTGTTCCCAAAGACCCAAGGACACTAAAGAAACTCTAGCTGAGACTCTCACGGGCTTATCAGCTAGTAACTGAAAGTTTCCACTGGCTATATGTACTTCACCCACCTGGGAGAAGGCTAAGGAGACAGTGTTGATCCCTGAAGGTTTACCCTTAAACCTGGGATCTCCTTTCACATGGCTAGGTAACCCACAAACAAAGCATTTCCCAAATGCTCTTTGGAATGGGGGTTTGCCCTGGCCTCCATCTGTTGTGGAACCAGGTGGTACACTAGTCTGATTCGGTTAACCTTGTGGTTTACCCTTGTTATGTTTGGGGCCCTCTTTTGTATTGGAATTATTGGAATTCTCTTTGTTGTCTTTCTTTGGCTGCTTCCCCTCATCCTTCTTCTGAGTAGCCCCATAATCCTTGTGAGTGGCCCTGTTGGCAACCCACAAGTCAGCAGTTTTAGTGAGCCTCTTAGGATCTATCTCCTTTGAATTAGCCAAGTTCTGTCTAAGCTCAGGAGAGCATACATCAAAAATAGACTCCAACATTACAAGATTCCTCAAACTTTCATAAGTGTTCACTTTGTAACCCTTAACCCAACCATCTAAGTATTCAAACATTCACACACCCAGGTAGTCCAAGGGGTACCATCATGCTTTTTGAGGGTTCTAAACCTCTTAAGGTACTGGGAACGGGTCTTCCCAAACCTAGCTAGTAATGCTAGTTTCACACACTCATAATCCTGTTTATCCTCCTCCCCCAACTCCATTACAGCATCACTTGCAACAGGGGGGAGCCTAGAGAAATGCCAAGGAATCAATTGATTCCCTGAGATACCTTGAATCCCATGATTGTACTCAAACATTGCTAACCAATCCAAAACATCAAGTTTAGTCTCATACATACCTATCATTTACTTTGGCATACAGGGTCTCTTAGGGCTGGAAGACTTAGAGGACTCTGGGAGAGAAGCATTTTCTAGAGATAATGTTTTCATTTCTAGTTCATGGTTCAGCTCCATTTCTCTGAACCTTAACTCTTGATGTTTCATGGCAGTTTGTGAATCAATACATTTCACTTCCAATTCAAGTCCCATTTTCTCAAGTGCAATAAACTCAGGAGTAAGTGTAGGACCTGTGGGGCTCCCTGTGGACAGAGGTTGTGCATTCTGAGCAGGCAAGGGAGTTGCAGGGTTTCCTAGCAAGGACTCATCTACTTCTTCACAATTAACACTCTCAGAATCAGAAACATCAAAATCCACATTTGCTGGAGTGGTAGGTCCTTCTGACCCACTCTCCAGGCTTTTTCCCATTAACTTTGCAACCAGTTCAGATTTCTTTCCTTTAACAGAGATATTCTTATCCCTACACATGGTTCTCAGAACCTCAGCAGTATAGAGTAAAAGAATCTCTTCAGTGTAGCTTTCCATATTTGACATGATTTCTTAGTTAAATAGAATTAGTGGTGTTAGCCTTGTGGTTAGTTGAACCCAAGCAACAGCAGCACTCTAAGTGTAATCGCTCTACTTCCAAATCCTCACCGCTGTACGCCAGTGTTAGGCAGAATCCTGTGCAGTGCCCTTAGGGACCACTTCACACAATTTAGACTACAGGTGGCAATACAAGTTTTACCTTTGGTACAAGCCTGTACTACTATGTCAGAGTGGTAGCAGTGGCGGAGCAGCCAGGCTTATCTCAAGAGTATGTGAGAAGTAGCTGAGATTACACAAAGGGACCGCAATTACTGTGACTCAAGCAAACACTGACTCAAGGTTTCAGGTAGAAAAATATATGTACATTTATTTTTAAACCATTCGTTATATACACAACACTTCTATTAAACTTAAATAAAAACCACACATTGAATATACTACAACTAACCAATTCACTTTGTACAGTAAGTCTCAAGGTACGTACCCTGTGTTTGAATGAACCGGTGTTACGAACAAAACACGTTACCGCGAATACGATTGCGATCACTTTTTGACAGTTCGGTCTACTAAATAAACGCGTATCCGTGACATGAAATGCTACCGGGGCAAAACACACTTAGCACCTAAGATACCCAGAGGGAGTTGGAGGCAAAAATCACAGGCAATATTTTGGTTAGGCAGGCAGAATCAAGAAACACTCAGAGACAGGAGTTCAAAAGTCAAAGGGCCGAAGCCAGGGTCGAAAGACACCGGGGCCTGTTGCCGAAGATCACACAGTCAGAAAGTTCACGATTCAACGTAACCAAAAAGTACTTCGATATTGTCAATGTTCGGAAGCAAAAGTTATAAGAAGGAGGGAAGACAAGGGCAAGCCTTGGAAATGAAGAAAAGGGATTCACCCAGTTTCCTCAAGTAGAACACAGAACCTTGTTCCAATGGTGCAGCTGGTGCCCTGGCAGTTGTTCTTGTTGGTTTCCCGCAGACCCACGATTCCTGGAGCTTCGTTGTGAAGGAGGGCGTCTGAAGGGGGTCTGCACCACACAGGGATGAAGCCGACAGCAGCGACAAGGAATAAAAGGTGTGCTCCTTAAAAACAGGAGAGGCTCTTCAGATGGCTATCCGGACCACTACAGCAGCATGCAGCGATTTCGACCAAAGAAGAGGTTCCTCTGGCTGTAGAAGATGAGCTGGTTATCCCCACCAAGCCCAAGGGAAGAAGACTCCGGACTGGATCTTCTCTAAGTTGTTGAAGGGAAGATAGCTCAGGACTGCAGCAGGGCTTCACCGGGATGGGGTAGTTGCAGCAGTCGGTGTTCTCTCCGCTTCTCTTCGGTTCCTTGTAGTTCCAGTGGCGACTCTCTGACTACTAGCCCATGAGAACTGCCTTTTATGCGAAAAAACCCCATTCACACAGCCTGGCAGTCAATCACCCAGCAGGGGGGTAGTCCAGCCCAGACAACTACCCTGGCCATTCATGACAAAAATGCGACTTTGGGTTTCCTAGGATACCCTGCGCAGGGGTGACTACACCCCTCCCTCACATTCAGCCCACCTAGACACCCAAGCGCCTTGAGGAGGGCTTCTGAGCAGAAGCCCGCCAAAAGACAGTGAACAAAGAAGGCGAACCTAGTTTTCCATGCAAAGTAAAACACAAGAAGGACTTTAACAAAAAGAAATGGCGAATAAACCCAACCGGAGCCAAACGAAAGACGATTTGGTCAAGCGGGTTTATGTTCGAGGCTAGTATAATAGCCAAGAACAGTACCACTTTTAACTAATAGAATCGCGGTAGAAAAGTTAGGGTAGATACCACTGCCACCAGCCAAGTCTAAATGTTAAAAGAGCAGAACAATGCTCTAGAAGGTACAGATAAAAAGTGAGACGAATTAACCCTTTCCAGTACTCCATGGAAGATGGGGTGTACTGGATCTGTGGTAGATTGACTAAGTAAAGTTAATGGTAACTTTACCCTTTTCAGGGGACGGTAGTCGCCTCAGAAATGGAGTCGTGGGAAGTCTCAAAGACAACCCTGTGCCACTGCACTGAAGGTGCTGTGTGACACACAAAAAGAAGGGGTCTACTGAAGTGGTGTACTTCAGAGTCCACAATCACAAAAACAGGTAGAAACACATACCAAAACACAGGTACGAGTGAGGGAAAAGCTCTCACTCTTACCAAGAAGAAAAAAATAAACTCCAGAAGTCCAGCAAAGCTGCTGGAGGACTCACAAGGTGAGGGAAATTAGCCATAAATGAGAATTCTCCCTAACAGGTGCTATTTGCTCTCCTTTTTGGTACTGGAACACGTGTAGAGCATCCTCATACAATGCTCTCTCTCAGTGGTAGAGAAATGGTGGGGCACTGTCTGCTCTCCTCTGGAGCATCGAAACTGCCGAGAACTTAATTGTGGGAGGATTTCACTCTTTTGTAGAGGGTTGGTGGGGTGGGGTCTGCTCTCCTATGGCGCCTCAGAACTTGTGGAATGCATTCTTTATGCGGTAGAGCATTGGTGGTCCTGGTGTCCACTCTGCTATGAAGCATCAGAACCTGCAAATTGCTCCCTTGTGGAACGCTCTGTCTTTGTGGTAGAGCAATGGTGGGACTATGCCGCTCTCCTCTGGAGCATCAGATCCTGTGGATCACTCCCTCGTGGAAGGCTCTGTCTTTGTGGTAGAGGGAAGGTGGTTGTTGTGTCCAGTCTGCTATGAAGCATCAGAACCTGTGGAGTGCTCCCTCATAGAATGCTCTTACTCTGTGGTAGAAGGATGGTGGTCGTGGTGTCCACTCTGCTATGAAGCATCAGAACCTCTGGAGCGCTCTCCCTCATGGAATGCTCTATCTCTCTGTGGTAGAGGGATGGTGGTCATGGTGTCCACTTTGCTATGAAGCATCAGAACCTGTGGAGTGTTCCCTCGTGGAATGCTCTGTCTTTGTGGTAGAGTGATGGTGGGACTTTGCCTGCTCTCCTCTGGATCAATAGATCCTGTGGAGAGCTCCCTCATGTAATGCTCACTCTGTCTATCTTTGTGGGCGGTGTCCACTCTCCTATGGGGCATCAGAACCCCCTCATGTAATGCTCACTCTGTCTATCTTTGTGGGCGGTGTCCACTCTCCTATGGGGCATCAGAACCCACATAGCCTTTTTTTGTGGCATGCTCACATTCACTATCTGGTGGAGGGATGAGGGAGCGGTGTCTGTTCTCCACTGAAGTATCTGAACCCATAGAACAATTTGTATTTGCATTGGTATTGTATTTATTTTATGAACAGGGATGTCAATGTTGATTGATCGGAAATGTCTTATTATAGCCCTACCGATGGTGAGGGCATTCCCAGGAAGGGCGCCTGTACAAAAGCACAAAAATTAGAACAAGTTTTGAGTCAGTGCCTGAGTGTTTGAACACTGTTGTTCATAGACCAGGGACAGTACAAAAACAGCTCGATTACATAGGTAACATAACTGCGGGCGTGGGGGAATAAGTGTAAGTGCTGCAAACTAATAAGGGTCACGGTACTAATATAGAAAACTACAGATGTACACAGCACTGGAGGAAGAGGTGAGGTCAGGTGTGGAGGATGGGATGGGCAAGGTGCAGCTCTCACTTTGGCTAATCTGTGAAGTTTAAGCTGAGCTTTGAAGAGATCCAGTGAGGCTGGCTTTCCTTGTGATGGGCCGTGTGTGCCAATGGGGTGGGGCGAGTAGGGGGAAAGAGCGGAAGTGGGAGATAGCAGAGGGGCATGGGGCAGTGAGGTTGAGTGCAGAGTAGGAGCAGAGAGAATGAGATGTTGTGCAGACTGAGGAGTAGGGAAGTTGATTGGCTGACTAGGAATGTGAAAAGGGAGCGGTTGTGCATGGGGAGCCGGCCAGCATGGCGATGGTATGCAGATTTGGGAAGGGTGTAGAGAATGCGAGTTGTGAAGCTGAGGAATTGGTCTAGATGGAGGAAGGAGTAGAGGGGACGGCCAGGGAGTAGCCACAAGCAGTGGTCAAGATTGCCCAGCACGGTGGTTGGGATTACAGTATTTGCAGAGTGGTGAGTAAGACATGGACACATGTTTTTAATGTTGAGAAGTTTAATATAAACAGCCGAGGCGGTGGTGAATTGTTTCACTTAGAAGTTGCTATCAAGGTTGCGAGCTTTGGAAGCGGGAGCAAAAGGTTCGGATGGGAAGGAGATGAGAGAGGGGAGGGATGACCTCTGCCTTTGATGAGTTCTGCATCAGGTAATGGAGAGCCATCCAGTGACAGACTGCAGCGAGACAGTAATCTTTTCAAAAAATGCCCTGGGGAGAGGAAGGAGAGATTTGAGTTTAATCGGCAAAAAGGTGATAGTGAAAGGCAAAGGATAAGGTGATTCTTCCCAGGGCAGAGGTCCAAGGACTGACCATTGGGGGACGCAAACAGGAAGAGAGGTGGGGTCTGAGATTTGCGAGTCCCAGGATATATTAAAGGATCGATCTTCCAGAAAGGAGGCAATCCAGGCTAGAGTAGGTCCTGGAGAAAGCAAGTGAGAGGATTGTCAACAGTATCAAAAGCGACAAAGAGGTTCGAAACGATGAGCATAGAAGAGAGTTTGGAGGGGCGCGCATTGGAGAGAAAGTTGGAGACATGCATGAGTGCGTCTCGGTGGAGTGCTTACTAAAGATACCAGATTCAAGTGGATCTCCAGTTGCTCTCTCTGTGGTTGCAGAGGGCTTGGCCTGAGGGTTAGAGAGGGTGAGCTGGGAGGAAAGGAGAAAGTGATCACTCCAGGAGAGAGGACTGGTGAGAGGGATAGAAAGGGGAAGGTCTGAGGAGATTAGAACATCCAGAGTGTGCCCTGCAGAGTGAGTCGGCCCAGAGGGGAGAATAGAGAGTGAGAGAGAGTCGCAAAGGTCGGGAAAGAGTCCAGAGGAAGGACAGGGAGCATCAAGGCAGATGTTGAAGTCTCTAAGAAGGAGGAGTTCAGTGGTCGAGACCAGGAGGGAAGAGGAGAGGTCCGCCCATTCAGAGAGAACAGAGGAGATCTGACCAGGGGGCCGATAGATAGTAGCCACAGTAAGGGAATGGCTAGGAGAGAGAGAGAGCCTGCAGGCGAGGCATTCAAAAGAGGAGTAGGCCTGTGTAGAAATGACAGAGGCAGGAATCCACTCAGGGAAAATCAGGTCTACATCCCCTCCGGACCGGTTGGACTTGGCCGCGGAGAGGATCTTGTAGCCGTCAGGGAGGAGAGTGTCAAAGCTTGTGACAGAGCTAGCCGTGAACCATGTCACTTTTTTACTTTTTTACTTTTTTTTAAAATAGATGTTAAATGTGTACTGGTGTTTCATTTATTTCTCTTCATTTTAATCAACATATCTTTATTGAAAGCATACACGGCAGAAAAGAACAGATGAACGAAAACCTTACGAATTCCAATCTTCTTGCATATGCAAAACCAGCGGTAGTCAAAGTGGCAGGCTTCACGAATCCCATGTGCAAGCCGCCAAGGAATAAGACGTATA
Source organism: Ambystoma mexicanum (assembly GCF_040938575.1). NCBI lineage: Eukaryota > Metazoa > Chordata > Amphibia > Caudata > Ambystomatidae > Ambystoma > Ambystoma mexicanum. Next base: position 753,691,186 of record NC_090938.1, on the reverse strand, counting down.
TTGCAACTTGCATTTGCAATTGCAACTCACACACGCCTCAACCTCCTGAGAGTTGCAAGGTGGCGTAGGTGGAAAGTGAGCTTCAAACCTTCCTTGCAGCTGACATAGAAACGTATAAATGGCCACTCTCTGCTCATGAAGGACACACATCGAAAATGTGTTTGGTGAATGGACTCAATCTCCCGACTCCCCCACCCCCTGGTCCCCATAGGCCAAAAGGGGGAGATAACTCATAGAGAGGCTGATCGGGTGGGAACAGGAGCAGGGAAGCCAGGCATGTGACTGAATCTGCCCAAACTCTACAGGCTCTAAGAAGGCACTTGCCTGTCAAGCACTCACTCAGTTTCCACCAAATCGCAATCGACGTCCCCACTTCTTCCCACCGCACTAGAGGATGCAAACCTCTACGGGTCTTACTATATCGCTCCCCCTTGAACTCTCCACCCCCACCACACCAGCAGATACAGTGCTCTTGAGCTCTGTCCAGACAGAAAAGTGCTTTCATCTCTCACACTTCTCCTGTTGGAGCAGACTGGCCTGTAATGTTATTCAAGATTTCTCCCAAAAGACAAGATTTGCCAGGAGGATAACATGGGTTATGAAATGTCAGCCGCAACTTGCACTTCCTAACATGCAACTGACTGTTCCCTAGCCCTATTGGCCTAGGACAGGAAGTATTCTGGTTTCTACACATCCTCCTCTCCTACCATTTTCCATATCTAGGGCCTCATTACAAGTTGGGTGGTGCAGCTAAAATCGGGTTTATTGCCGCACCACCCAACTATGGTTGTGGCAGTTGGGTGGAGGAAAAACCTCCAGCAAAATGCTGGAGCTAATTCTGCCAATTTACTGCCAAAAAATGGCAATTTTGGCAGAATTACCGCTGGTGGTAATTCTCCCGAAATCCCCATGGAGTCCTATGGACTCCATAAATGTGGACTAACACCGCCCTACCACCACTTGTAATCTAGCAGTAATTCCGCAAGCCCAATTGTCGGTAACAGTAAATCCATTTGGAGGTATCTCAATGGATTTACCACAAAAGATCGCATCTAGAGGGTCGTAGATACAGCTTTGCCACATCTGGCACAGGTATAAAATACAGAATCTGAAAATACAGAGGTAGGTGAGCGGAGACTGCAGAGGTGTCCTCTGCATACAAGAAACAGTGCAAGGGACAAAAAAAGAAAAAAAAGACAAAAAAAGCTTAATTTGCAAAATGCGACAGAGTGGGCCTCTGTGTTTTGCAATACCAGCTTTTTAATGTACATCCGTCTCCACTACCTGCTTTGAATTCTAAATATGGCTCAGCTCTAGAGTGGTACTAAAAGCAATGTGGTTAGCCAAAGCAGAGCTATTTGCTCTGGGATTTGAAATTTTTCTAGCCTCATCATCTCCTAGCTTAGCGACCAAATGGCAGTTCATTATTAATCAATGAATTCGACCATCTCTATGGGAAGACTAGTGTTTCTAAGGCTGATAAAATGATACAACAGCCTATGACTAAAACTGGTTCACATGTTGCAAAATAAATGCATAACTGGAGCCAAAGAAATCTCCCTTCCAAGTAACTCTAGCAAGCTGGAATACTAGAGGCTTTAGTCACTTGCTGAATAATCGAGAGAACAAATTAGAGCAATATCATATCGTTATTTTGCAAGAAACGTGGCTAATGGTAGCCCCAGTGTGGCATGATTATGACGTTTTACTACATCTAGCCAAACAAGCAAACAGAGGTAGGTCTATGTCTGGGTTGCTGGTTGACACAAAAAAAGCTCTGATATTGTATTTGAACCATGGGTGACTCCCAACATATTCTTGCAGCTAGTAAAAATGTAAATTGGTTATCTATATTTTACTCTGATAAATACATATTGGAATCCGGCTGGCATCTCTCACCATCCATTTATTGAAGAGATTATGACACTATTGGACTTGATTAGCTTCACCCCACAAATATCACATACTATATTGGCGGATGACTTACATTTACATTGTTTGGATGAGCTGGTACCCCTGAGTGACTTGAGAATAATGAAATTGAATAAAATGATGATTACAAGGAACATGTTCATGGTGAATGGTGCTCTAGAGGGAGATATCCTCCCACAAAAAACATAAAAGAGAGGAGTTTCGAGTGCAATAATTTATTACATCTATGTAGATGCAGCACTGTTTTTTTATGCAACTGATTTCCACGAAATAAATACAAAGGAAAGTGACCATAATGTATTAGCTTTGACATGGATGATGACCGAAAAATTGAAAAATTGCCCTCAAGGTAAGTTTCAAGGTATATTAACTATAAACAGTGGTAAAAATAGATTCCGATGGACAGAAAATTCATTAGAGAAATTACATGATTCACTGGTAATTTATAGTAATAAGCGCATGCATCATTTGGAGAAAGGACATTTTGAATTTGGAGACTTATTATACTTTTCCGAAATGTTCCGAACAAAAAAGACAAAAGGAAATTTAAAACTATCCATTTATTTGATTCAGTAGTCAAAGAAAGAAAAGCACTTTGTCGTCACGAAATAAAATTTGCTATGTTATGACCTTTAGAGATTAGATGGGCTGCACTAAAATCTATTAAGACGAGATATCGAAATTGGACTCGTACGCGTAAAGCAATCTTATTCCAAAAAGATGGTGAATCAATGTTAAGGGGGATGCAGGATAAAAACTCTGCCCAAATTTGGGCCCTCATTAATCAAGTAAGTGCTGATCCACAATTACCCACGCAAATACATGGTGTTTCAGAACAACAGTAGATAATGCATTTCTCAAAATTATATACATTACCAGAAAGTCCAACAATGGTCCAAAATGTTGTTAAATTTGACCGTTTCGATTTGCAATTTTCTAGGAATGACATCCTGTATTATATCAATAAGGTGAGCCGCTCGAAAGCCCCCGGCCCAGATGGTCTTTCTAACTATATGTGCAAACAACATCCTGATGGTTGGGCATCCATTCTTTTTACATTGTTTACATATATTGTTAGAAAACAGCAAAGTCCAAGATCATGGTGTCATTCTATAGTTATTTCTGTATTTAAGAAAGGTGATCAGCAAGATCCATCTAACTATAGGCCGATCGCCCTTCTCGATGCCTCGGGCTAAACCTTTGCAGGAATATTACTGAGGGATTTGAATGAATGGACCCTGATGCTAATATTCGAGACCCATTCTAAATAGGGTTTGTAGCCAGGGTGGGCACGGCTATAAACATAACTACCATTAATGCGGTAAAGGCACATTCTATTTCTCAGAAGCAGCCACTATTTCTCGCATTTGTTGATTTTCGAAGTGTTTTTGATTCTATTGATAGACTATTGCTGAAAGGAAAATTGATAGAACGTCATTGCCCCCCTCACTATTGACTCTGATTGATTTATTGCACTCAAATACATCCATGCAAGTGAGGATGACGTTAGATGGTCTTTTAACAGTGTCTTTCCAAACATATCATGGTCTTAAGCAGGGATGAATATTGACAGCTATCCTTTTTAATTTTTTTATATTTGATATAAAGGATGTACTTTTACCCATTTAACCTAATGCTCCGAAGCTAGATCTAAGCAAATCTCGTATTTATTGTACGTTGACGATCTTGTCCTTCTATCTAGAACACAAATTGGTCTCCAGATGTTGTTGGATGGTCTGAGCTATTTTGCAAAAAAGAATCACATGATCATACATTTGGATAAAACCCAATATAGAATGCGTAAAACCAACTGCTGGCAAAACAAAGTCTTTTTTATGGCAATTAGGCTCTAAGTAATCCAACAATGCAAGTACCTAGGTGTTATCATAAACAATGTACCTAATGATAAATTGTTCTTGATTACTATTGAATCCAAATTAGCTTCAGTAAACTAATAAGCCAAAGTAATAATATATAAATATAGAAATTTCACATGTAGTTCTGTTTTGACATACTACAACCAAAAAGCAGTTCCAATTTTATTATACGGTGCTGAGACGAAACAAATTCGAGACCAGTCCTTCTGGGGCAAGATTGAAGGCAAATTTTGGAGAAATTTACTTAGCCTACCGAAATGTACTCCTATGGCGATTATTCGATTTGAGCTGGGTACACTTTCTCTTTTTGTAATATGTCTCTGGAAGTTATGCTCTTTTTTTATAAAGCGCCTACTTGCTAGTAAATCTAACAACATTTTATATATTTTAGCAACTTATCTTTTAACATGAAAGCATCAATACCCATTAAATTGGAGAAATTATATTTTAAATACTCTAGCTGATGCTGATGTTTCAATTGCACTCCTAGTGCAGAATCCATTCCGAGCCCAAACCAAGCTGTATCAATATGACTGGATACGTACTCAGAATAAGTGCAAGACATATGTGGACTTTGACCTAATATTATTTGGCCACAACAAATATTGTCATAAGGCAGAATACTTAAAGAGATATGCATCTCCTCAATTTAGAAACCAGTATTTGAGGTTCAGGCCAAATCTGTGGCCCACGAGTGATATACTGGCTAGACGTGGGATCATTGCAAAGAGTGCAAATGTATGCCGGTTCTGCAAAAAGGATATTCAAAAAGAAACTTTACAGCATCACCTAGTTGTATGTCCAAGCTTGATACAAAAACACTATAGGTATTTTAAATGATTGTTCGATGATTATTATTATTTATTTTTATTGTTTTGGCTGAATGAACAACCTTTCAATTTATGAAAATTCCATCAATACAATTATAATCAAATATATAAAACAAAAGTGTTCGATGATTATAACATTATGTTGACTAGTGAAGTATGGATGAGCATATTTGACCCAAATAAGGAGACAGAATAGCAACAATACAATTTCTGGAGTCTCTTAATTTAGTAGGAACCAATATGTAACAAAGAAGCTGTTAAGGTAGTTACGTCTTACAAATCTAAAAATATGAGTAAAAAACCACATGACAAGTATATGCTAGTGGAACAAATAATTCTAATATAGAAGCTGTGTGTGACACTAGCCTACATAATGGAATTTTAGACTTTTAGAATTGTTTTCTTTTCTTTTAAAATTTCTAGAATGTTCTGATATTTTAGCATACTATTTGATAGAATAATGATTTTCATGTGATTAGTTTGTGTATAATGTAAATTTATGTTATGAATATCGCTTTTTACCATATTTATGAACATTATTTTGATCATAAGTGTTGTGTGAAAAATGTAACTATATGTATGTACAAAATTTAAATTGAAAGGTTGAATTTCAGCCCAAAAAAAAAATTCTAAACATTTCTCAGTAGGTATTTCCTATAGGAACAAACAATCTTCACCTCTCACTTATACTACCACTCTCCTCCGATAGTCAAACATATGGTGCTTAGTCCAATATTTCATCAGGAATGCTGTCATGCAAAGGTTCATTCTACTCTCTTTTGCAATCTGCACTCCATGTTTGCCTCTCTGAGTTGATACATTACAGACAAATGAGAAGACAAAGTATTCCGCAGGAGCTGAGCAACAAGATACTTTACAGAGGGAGCTGAATAGCTTTTTTTCAGCCGGAATTTGTCTGAATAGTTACTTGAAGCTGAAGATCAATACACCCCTAAGTTTCATGGAAAGAGGTGCAGCAGTGCCAGACCTGTGTCCCAGTCAGGGAATATGTTGTAGTATTACACGCGACTATCTTCCCAGATGATTTGCTGCTCTTGGGGTACCCTCATCCCCATGGAACACACTCCTGATATCCTCCCAAAGATCAAACAACATTTCCAGAAATGTTTCAAGACTGAACCTTTCTCCTCTTGAACTAAAACCCTCATGCACTACTCTCGGAAAACACGATTACAGGATATGGGATATCCATGTGCTTATAGATACCAGGAAAGCCATTAACACGCTCTGGGGTATACTGGCCAATGCACAAATGCAAAGAAATACATTTGGAAAATATGAGGCATTGAAAAATCTGCATAGTTCTTGAATTTCAGCCTCAAACATTTCTGCATTTCAATATAAATTGTCTCCGTCATGGCCGGGTTTCACTGGTGCATGGCAGTCTACGACCAATCTGATGGCGTGACTGTTTCTAAGGTGCAAGAACTTTTCAGCATTGTGCGTGTGCACTTGCATTGAATAAGAGTAGAACATGTGGAAGGAAATTCACATGGAACATATATAAACAGATTTGCCTCTTCATCAAAGCATAAGAAAACTGTGGACAACTTGTATGCCCGGCCTAAAGGTGTGTACACATCGTGACTGCATTGCAGCCAATTTAAATGGGTTTCGTAGAGCATGTCCACTTTGTTTTGCAAACTTTGATGTTGCATGGATAGTTTCCTGCAGGACTTGCAAGCATTTCTTCTAGACAGCAACATTTTCCAGAACACAGGGCAAGGCACGGGATTCTACACATGCCCCCACCTGCAGATATGTGTCGGTAGCATGGAGCATAGTTTAATACCCAGGAGCTCTATCTTAGTGCTGAGAAAGTTGCATATTTAACGTGTTCCAGAAGTATTTATACTTCAATGTTTATTGTAGGTGCAAATGCTATTTGCAGCAGCCTCCCTGTAGTACCTGTGTTAGGAGCTACATCATACAGTGTGCACTTGCCAACCTTTATAGTGCTTCAAACCCACCCCACGTATATGGTAGTACTATGTGACTTAGACTAAAACAGGATTTGTGTTTTTACATGTACATATAAAGACGGTACTCATGATGCAGCCTGCCTAATACTTGAAGTGAGTGTTAAGGTTGGATTACAGTGGTATGGTGCCAGTGTTTATACTTCAGTTTTTCATGGTTCATTTTGTAGTGATGTACAATGGGTAGTTGTACCTTATTTATGTAATTCCCACTCTTTGTAGATGTTAACACTTGTATGAGACAAACCTGGTATAAGCCATACGACCTGCAGTTCATCCATTTAGCTATTTTACATCTTGTGTACATTGCCTATAGATATGAAAATTAACATCAAAGTTAGTCTTGACTATGAGGTCAGTTGTAAAACATTTTGTAGTGTACAAGCACTTAATGTACATTTCATACATGCACATGTAGGATTTGTGTAGAATATGACCATTAATGTTGCGCATGTTTGTAGCCCTTCTATACCTAAGCAACTGGGTGGCATAGTATATGTTGTAAGTGCGTGTGTTGTAAGAGCGTGTCCTAAGCATGCATTGTGTAAGGTGTATGAGTGTTTGGTGTCTAAGAGTCTGACATATACAAGTTTATAGTTGGTACTGGTACTCAATTTGCATTGTCCAATCGTTTCATTTACATATGAAAAGAGTGTGTGTGGTAAGTGCATGTGTGATAAATGTGTGTCTGTGTGTGTCGTAAGAGCATGTGTCGTAAGGATGTGTGGTGTAGGAACGTGTGTCATAAGTGGGTGTGTTGTATGTGTGGGTGCCATACGTGTGGTGTAAGGCATATGAGTGTTAAGTTTAAGTAAGTGTCTGGCAGATGATGGTCACATGTTTATACACCTCCTATACGTCTGAAAACTCACATTGAAATCAGGTTTGACCCTTGACATCTGTATTTATCCACAATTATAATAATTGGTTATTTGTAACATGCTTAATACCCAGAGGTTTCTAAGAGCGGACCCCGGGATTGAACCTGTGGTGCTCTGCATCATCTTGCTAGAGGTTTCTAAGCGCGGACCCAGGGATCGAACCTGTGTTTCTCCGCATCATCTTGCTAGAAGTTTCTAAGCGCGGACCCGGAGATCGAACCTGTGTTGCTCCGCATCATCTTGCTAGAGGTTTCTAAGGGCGGACCCGGGGATCGAACCTGTGTTGCTCCGCATCATCTTGCAAGAGGTTTCTAAACGCGGACCCGGAGACCGAACCTGTGTAGCTCCGCATCATCTTGCTAGAGGTTTCTAAGCGCGGACCCGGGGATTGAACCTGTGTTGCTCCGCATCATCTTGCTAGAGGTTTCTAAGGGCGGACCCGGGGATCGAACCTGTGTTGCTCCACATCATCTTGCTAGAGGCTTCTAAGCGCGGACCCGGGGATTGAACCTGTGTTGCTCCGCATAATCTTGCTAGAGGTTTCTAAGCGCAGACCCGGGGATCGAACCTGTGTTGCTCTGCATCATCTTGCTAGAGGTTTCTAAGCGCGGACCCGGAGACCGAACCTGTGTTGCTCCGCATCATCTTGCTTCCAAGACAAGCATGTTGCCCCTACGCTCTCCTCTCCTCCCGAGACGAGGAGGATAGAAGGATAAAGAGGATGGACACAAAGAAGGCATATAAGAGCTGTCCAGTTTGTACATGTACACAATTTACATACTGACATAAAAGTCAGCCTTGGCTTTATGAGCTTTCAGCTATTAATGTACATGTACGAAATGTACATCTCCCACACGTTTGTGTACAAAATATACATTCACTCTGCTCATGTATTATACACCTCCTATACGTATGAAAACCTCACATTATAGTGACCTCTAACTTTCTTGTGTATTGTCAATACCTCTAAGAGGTGCACAGGACTTTTACATTGCCTACATGTACACAATTTAGGAGGAGGTACGATCCCCGGTCCGCGCTTAGAAATAAATACGTAACTAAGACAACAAAAAAAACACAATTAGCAACTAAGAAAAACAAAAAATTCTTGTAACAGCGCCTCGATGCCTGCGGGCTGTGTGAGCTCTTTATAAATTGAAAAAATAAAAATAAAAATATACATAGAAAAACTGACATCAGTCAGTCCTAACTTTGATGTGCGTTTTCATATGTTTGGTATCGTACATGTGCATAATTTACATCCCTCCACATACGTGTACAGTTTGTAGAAAAGATGCACTTTCATTTTGTGCATGACCCATATATAGGTAAAGATTAAAAGGTGAACATCCCGAAATGTTTCTCAGTGCACCAATTCATTGGAAGAGCTGGGTGCATGCAAACAATCTGGAAAACCAAAGTGGCACATTTTGAAATATTTGGGCCATGTTAATAGCGATTCAAAGAGCAAAGAAAACAACATTTTTTTTAAAATATGAAGCCACCCATGAAAGATTCTGAAATGCCATGCAGGGGCGGCCAGCTTGTTACTTCCCTGTGGAGTGTTTTCAGATTGTTTAATAGAAGCGTTCAAGGGTTCTTTACAAAAGTTATTTCCTGAAACTCCATAGAAAATGTTTTTTAACCTTAACTATTCCATGTGCTCGTGGGATGGCATGATATATGTGTATATCCCTCTTTTGCTTTGCTTAGCTCCTCTTGCTGTAAACCCCTCTCCCTACCTTTCCTCTCCTCTCTCTTTACCATCCTTTCCTCTCCTTTCTCTATAACTGTTCTACGTCTCCTTTTTATAGTCTCTTCCTCTCTACCCTCTTCTTTATGCGCAATCCCTCCCTCTGCTCCCTCCCCAGACTCCTTCCCTCGCTTCACTCTGCACACTCCTTCATTCTCAAATCTCTTTGTAAGCCTTCCCTCTGCCACATTTAATAATTCTTCCCTATTCTCTCTCCTTTCTTTCTAACTGTTGTATTTCTCCTATTTTTGTCTCTTCTCTCTTTATTTTCCAGCCCTTTCTCATTGCCTTTTGTTTTTTTTGACTGTCTATATGCTTCCCCGTCTCATCTCTCTGAATTTGCCTCTTCTCGCCCATCTTTCCTGCCCTCTCTTTATGCTCCATCCCTCTCTGTCCTCTCTCTATCTCTTTGCTCCGTCCCTCTCTGTCCTCTCTCTATCTCTATGTTCTGTTCCTCTCTGTCCTCTCTCTATCTCTATGCTCCGTCCCTCTCTGTCCTCTCTCTATCTCCATGCTCCTTCCCTCGCACCACCCCCTGTTATTCTCAGATCTATGTGTAGCCTTCCATCTCTGCTCTTTTTGTGCATCTTCTCCCCGCCTCTCTTCATTCGACGTCCTTGTCTTCTATGTTCACCCTCATCTTCCCATTCCTTTACACTCTGTCTCTCTGCTGCCTCTTTGTACTCAATCCCTGTTTCTTCACTTCACACATCTTCCATGCCTTTTCCTCGCTCCCTTTACACTCCCAACCTCTCTCACTACCTTTAGGCTTACACAATCACAGACAGAGGGCTGACCCTAAAAAGCTAACGTTTAAAACAAAGATCTGCCCAATATCAGTCTCGTTTCCACTTTGGGGGCCCATAAAATACAAATTATGAAATCTCTTTAATCCCACACTCAAAGGTTTCCTTATGTATTCAAAAGCGTTTTTTAAATTTTGTATACAGAGCTATTATGTTATGGTTCTTTCTTTATATGTCTCTGCGCCCCAAATTATTTACATTGTTTCTCATGCGTCCCAGGCTCTTCGCACTGGCTATCCATGTGCCCAAGCTCCCAACACTGCCTGTTTATGGGCCCCAAACTCCCCAAAGTGTGTGCCCACGTGCCCCAGACTCCCCGCACTGTCTGCCTATGTGCCCCAAGCTCCTCACATTGACTGTCCATGTGCCCAAAGCTCCTCACACTGTCCCTCCATGTGCCCCATGCTCCAGACACAGTAAGTGTACCTCAAGATTCTCACACTATCTGTCCATGTGCCCCAAGCTCCTCCCACTGTCTAGCTATGTTCCCCAAGTTCGTCACAGTGGCTATTTTTTATTTTTTTTTATTATTTTTTTTAAATTTGGTTTATTCAAACCTTTAAAATAACAATACAATCTCCCAATCATTCCTTCCAACTCTTAGTTTCCTTCATCAATCTGAAACATCGTCATTTTGATTTCACACATACAACCCATGTTCCTACTCCAGAACAGTTTTCTTAATTACTTAAACCCAGTTTCTCATTCTCAATGTCTAAATTACTTTTCAGCAAACGAAGGAAATTTACTAGAGCAAATAGAACTACTCTGTTGTTCCACTCAAACAGTGCCTTCCACCAATCATCTGAATTCATGAATTGATGCTCATTGATCAATTTCCCAAAGTGTCTTTCTCTTTGTTGCTCAAAAGCAAAACAAACCATGACTAAATGTTTGATGGATTCATTACTCTTTTTACAAAATCTGCACACTGGATCGATGTTAGCATACTTCGTCCATGTAGCCAAACGTTCTTTTGTTAGAAACAAATTCATTCTGAAACGCATGTACAGAGCTCTTGAGTATTGATCTGGTAAGCAAGTTAGATATGTATGTCGCTGACCATAAGCTTTTGCTTCTCCCGGTACCTCACACATTAGAATTGAATTTGCTCTTGAGTCGCAGGTCGATATCCAATCAGATCTCCAGATTTTCATTTTAGCCATGTCTGGGTTCTCTATTAGCAGTGAGAGACTGATGTTGTACTCCTCTAGTAGAGCCTGACAGAGTACATTCCAGTCGAACAATGTAGTAGTGACTCTGTCTTTATCAGACTTATGTAGTAATTCAAATTGCGGCACCGGAGTTTGAACCATCGTTTTTCTATATATACTTAGTAAGTTCCACGTGACTCTTGCTTTAATTGATATGAACCCTAGCTCATACCGTAGACATGTTGTTGATGTACCCTTTGGAAGCTGCAAGACACGGGACCAAAAAATGTTTTCTAGGGAATTCCACAGGACCTCTGCACAACCAAATGCATTTTCTCCGCCATATATTAGTGCAGGTACCACTTTTTGCTCAAAAAATAAAATGACAGGTTTTAGCGAAAATTTGCCAAATTTCTTATTGATTAGTTGCGCTTGGCATGCCAGCTGCCGGCACTTGCTTTTTGCAACAGTAGACCACGGCTCATCTCTTCTACTGGCGCTAATTTTCATGCCCAAGCAGGTCGAGCTCTTTGCGATTTGTAGGCACTCATTTGCAATTCACCAGCGAAACTTTCCTTTTTTGCCTTTATTTCCCTGTAACTTTTCAAAAATCAGAATTTCACTTTTTTCTTTGTTCATTTTGAGGCCGTTTTCTGTTGTATAATGCTCAAGACAATTGAGTTTTCGCTGGAGCCCAATCGGCGTCAAATCCACCAAAATGAGGTCATCAGCATAGACCAAATATTCTATTGAGGTTCCATAAAGTTTTGGAGGAAAGGTAGCTACACCATTGAACGCTTGCTTTATGTCTGAGATAAAGAGATTGAAAATAATTGCTGCCAATGGGCAGCCTTGTTTGATGCCCTTATATGTAGCAATATCAGCAGACAACGTGCCTTTCTCATCCAAACGAATCTTAATAGAAGTGTCCATGTGTAACTCGCGAATTGCATCCACTAGACTCGAGGGACAGTTCCACCTCGTGAATTTTTCCCACAACAGCTCCCTGTTCATGCTGTCAAACGCCTGTGACAAGTCTATCAGTGCTGTATAGATCTTTGTGTTTGATTTCAGTGCGTCCATTTTTAGCAGATTTAGCAGTAACAGGTTCAACCCACATCCTACTCCTTTTACAAAACCCGCTTGTCTGGGATCTACGTGGTTTGCAGCTGTAGCCGATTTTAGGAGTTTTTGTTGTAGGAGGCTGGCATAGATCTTCCCCAAAACGTCAAGTAGCGCTATAGGTCTATAATTTCGAGGATTAGTTTGGTCCCCTTTTTTAAAAATAGGTACTACCACCGCGCTTTTCCAAGAATTTGGGGTCGAGCAGTTCTTAATGACTCTTTCAAACAGCGTTACACAAAAGTCTGTCCATAATTCTGGATTTTTCTTGAGCGTGAAGTTGGTTAAGCCATCTGGCCCGGGCGCTCTAGAGTCGTGCACGTTTTTAATTACATTAAGTATATCAAGACGCTCAAACACCAAATCCCAATTCTTTAGCGCCGTATGTACCCAGACTGTGGAAGAAGGATCTTTAGCATATAGATTTGAGTAGAATTCGGCCTACTTTTCTTCCGGGACTGCATTAGCTTGTAATGCATGTTGAGCAGCCAAGCTGTTGTTTATCAATCTCCAGTACTCAGCCGATTTTTTACCAGACATTTTCTGTAACATAAGTTCGGAGTCATTTTGCATCAGAATTGCAGCATGTAATTTATGCCAGTTCCGGTATCTTTGTTTAATCATTCGTTTGCACTCCTTCCTGGTTATACTGCTTATATTTTTTAAGGCCCTTAATTCTTGTCGCATGGCTCTTTTTCGTTGCATGACAGCCATATCAAATTTGTGTTTTGCTCGAAACCCCTTATGATTTGTGTTATATTTTCGTTCTTCGTAGTCGCACAGAAGGTCTCGATATTCAAGTGCTTTTGAGCCGTATTTGAAATTGTGTGCAATAGCAGAAACTTCTGTATCCAACAAATTTAGACGAATCCTATTGGAACCAGTAGTCACCGCAAAGCGCCAACCTTCCTTAATACACGGAGTAGAATGTTCAAATATAAATTGAACCATATCGTGGTCACTATGCTTCATTCTGACAACTTCCAGTTTCTTTGTCCGTTTGTGTATGTTTTCAGAAACAAATATATAGTCGAGTACTGAGGCCAGATCAAATCTTCTCCATGTAGGACATGCAGGAATGTCCCCAACAGTATGGCCGTTGAGCATTGTTAGACCACGAAGCTCCATTTCTAGGCACCACTGAGCTGCTACTTCTTCATGTTTATGAGCCTTCTTATCCTTTAGCTCAGTTCTGTCTCCGTTTTGGGCACAAACAATCTTTAGATCCCCACACACAATTAGGTCCAATGGCAGCTCCTTTGTTAAGAGATCGTCGATCAATGCTGTAATTTGATCAATAAAGAGTGAGTCATCCTTGGCCAGGTGGTTCCAATATACATTAATGATATACAGGCATGGTGCCTTGCACCCATTTTGGTGGGTAGTGATAGTGACAACCTGGATGAAAGAAGATGGATTGAATGAATTCAAAATCCGAAGGCCGGACGCTTTTTTTATAGCCACAAGCAGGCCAGCCATCGGTCTGCCTTTTGCCTGCTTTATGGCTGGATTAAATGCCACTTCAGCGCCTTCCAACAACAGAGTTTGCAAAAGCCAAGTTTCTTGTAAGCATAATATGTCCAATCCATAGGCCCACGATGATTCAAAGAGGTGCAAAAAGCCACGGGTATTCCATGAACCCATGGTGCACCCTTTAGGGCCCACTGGTTCCTGGCATTACTTCTCCGGTTGATTGTTTATGGTTGCAGCCAACCATGTCCAGTCATCATCTCTGTTGCCTGAAGATTCTTGAGTCTTTGGGTCAACCCCTGTGTGCAAAGGGTTCGTCATTCCATTAATCATTATTCTTATCGGATCCTTTGTGTGGGGTGCCTCAGTGGAGAGTAAAGCTTGATGCAGACCCAACGCCGACTCGCCAGTTTTGATTTCATCCTGATTTGTTTCTATTTCTTCAATGTGGCAGCAACTATTGGCAGGTCTGTCTTCTCTTCAAACGAGCCAAATTGTCGGCCTTCTTCAATTTTTGCTATGTCAAACCCCAGTGATATTAGTACGGGGCCAGCATCCAACAGGGCTTCCACAATGAGTTTAGACTGTAAATGTAAAATCACAGCATCATTTTTCTTCTCATCGAAGAATTCTATGATTTTTAGATCCGCGGATTCAATTGCTCTTAAACTTGGAATTAAATGGCACAACCATAGCACATTGTGTCGGTTTAAGATTAGTTCATCAGAGGTTTCAATTCGTTCCAAGAGGAGTCGGTGTAGCGCTTGTGTTGAATGTGCTTGTACCCTCCTCCCTTTATTGTTGACTTTTGGAGTATGCACATTTTTGTAACTCTGCCTCACTGTTTGCGTCTTTAGGTCAATTCCTGTGTTAAGGCTTGAAGTTTGTCTATTTCTATGTGGTATCGGATGAACCTTATTCACAGAGAGGGGCTCTCTGTTTTGAGCTTGCGCGTTGACAGTATCAAGCAACACCTCCTGGTCAATTTGCGGGCTTGACAACAGGCCTTTGATTTGCTACTTGGCAGCAATCAATCTTTGTTTGGCCTCTAGTGTCGGAAATATAGGTTCCAAACGATCCTTCGCATTTTGTAGCGAGGGTGATGGTTGGATTAGTTGGCACTTTCTGGATGGAAAAGTCGAGGACGTCACTGTAGTTTGATCCTGTGTTACAGCCTGTGTCACTGTGTCACATACTTTTATGTCTGCCTGGACCGCCGGCACAATAGGTCCTTCTAGAGCAGTTACAGGTTGCACCATAGTAGGTGCTTCAGGCAAACTCATGGGGTGGAACACAGCTGGCTCCTTCTCTACAGGTTCTTCATCATTGTATGTTGAAAGATTTATTAGTAGTTCAGTGCCATCGCTGCTGCTGATTATAGATTCTTCTAAAACGATTGGGCCAGCTGGTACTGCATGAACGCCTTCCTTTCTTCCAGCATTTTCCGCTCCCTGTAAGGGTCCGTTAACCGTTACATTGACTGTTTTGAGATGACGCAGGAATTTTCTTGAGTCAGCACTGTGTTTAGTTTTCCTTTGCGGCTGATTTTTACTTTTTTTGATCAAGCCGTTCCTTGGCTGTACACTACTTGCAGTGGTCTTTTGGGTGTCCAATGGGCCTTTAAAGATGTTATATAGTTCGGGTGTCGCAACAGCCACTCCCTTGAGGGGCGTAGCTGGCGTTTGAGCGCTTGTTACTTCCCTATTAGCTGGTATTGTTGAGGTCGATGGCACTTGTGGATTTAAAAGGGCCAAATTCGAGGCCACTTGGGACTCCTTAATAATGTTGGCGAATGCACTAATGACCTTGTTTAGTTCTTTTAGAGGAACGTTCACAGGTTGGCAGTCAACTGCAAGTGTGCTCCTCGCACCAACCACAGGCAGTAATACACCGCCAGGATTCTTCAGTGTTTGTAATGAAAACGCCTCATTGCCGACAGGGCTCTGACGGTTCAGTACGGTTTTCATTTGTAAGGGTGAGCTTAAAGTAGCATATTGTGCTGGGCTGCTAGGGTGCTTTTGAACATTTCGTGTAACATTGGCACAATCTTGTTCAGTAAACCGTTCCACATTTACAGGTTTCGCTGTTTTAGGTAGCAGGCCGTTTGCTGGACAAAGGGTCACATCCATTTGTTGGTCGTGCTTCTTTTTCTGTTGTTGAAAAATCCCCAGTGCCTCTTTTGCAACTTCAGCCAACAGTCTTTTTGTCCAAATTTGCATTTTTGGCATGGTCAACAAGGGTTTCTAGGGCCCAATCAGTCTTTCGATGGATTTCATGAAGCACTTCTTTACAGTGGAAGTTTTTGTTTTCCATGCTACGCAACTTATTGTTTATTATAGCAACCACTGATGAAAGCTCTTTTACATTCTCATTAAGATTTTCATACATTTTGATGAATGGAGCGATTGATAATGTCATGGATGAGATTATGGTTGCTTGTAAATCTTTGGCATGGTAAACAGTGTCCCTCTCTTCTAACACGTTACTGGTAGCACGTGGATGTACCCTATCACGATTCACAGGTCTTCTAATCTTTGTTTAGGGGCGTTCCATTATAGATGAATCAGTGGAATCTTCATCTGTTGAAGAAACAGTAGCGGCTAGGGGTTTGGTGGGTTCTAACCGTAATGTGTTAGTTGTTGAAAGCGGTGACGAAAGTTTCAGTGGAATAGTTGACATTTTCAGTTTTTTATTCTGTGAACAGCTAACGCTAGGCGACATGCTCCCAATTAGCCTCCTTCGTTTCAATAGGGAGCTTGCCTCTCGTGTTTGAATTAGAGGCTGTGGTAACGTTGGTGCTTCATCAACACACGGAGCAATATTTTCGCACTCCGACATGGACGCTCCACAATTCACTAACTTTTTTGAGGCTCTTTCCGCATTAAGGCGTGTGAGGGCATTTAAAAGTTTGTTAGCTACCTCCAAAGAGTTCCTTCTTTCCGATCCAAGTCTCAGGTCATTAAGGGAGGCAGGGCAATCTTGGATAGGTGGCTCATTATTTTGGTCTTGGCCAGCCACCCTTCCCACCCACAGTGGTGTCACACTCTTCATTAACACAACATCTTCCCACTTGACTCTGAGCCATTCTTACCCATGAATACCTCATTGCTTGCATCATCTGCCACGTGGTTGGTGTTGCCAATGAAGGCTGCTGTATCTACAGCACTGTAAAACCTAGGCTGTGGGGACATCGGATTTCCAGTGGAGTTGGGCGATTGATTAGTAGACAAATTCAAGTACGAAGTCACTACATCCATGGATCTCTGATGCTCGGCCTTGCCCCCAGCAAACACACTGTGTTCGCATGGCAGTTCACATGACAATTTGTCAACATCATCCATCAAGACAACTGATGTTGTCACCATATTTACTTCAACAGGGGATCTCGTCTGCTCCACAAGCCTTACATGGGGCCCTTCGCCCACCACTTCCACGGCGGTAGGCCCCGCTACCCCGGCAACACAATACCCAGGGTCGAATCCCTCTCCATTTACATCCCCAACAAGGGTAACCCCACCACTGCCGCTCATATCATTCATTAAATGCCGTTCCTCAGAAAATCGAATTTCCTGTTCCTGTACGTCCACTGATAACTCGGTAGAAGGCAGTGTCAGGGGGCAACTCTCCCAATCCATGACTCGAGCAGGGCAATTAGGTGGTTTCAGCATCACACTGTGCAAATTCTCACTTCTTTGTTCCCTTGGAAATGATCCTCTAGATAATATAGGCGGTGGCACTATAGTGTTTTGTGCTAGTACGTCAGATGGGTGCATAACAGTGATTATTGACTCAGCAAGCCGCTCCGTATGTAACCCTGCTGCACTAGCAGCCTTCTGCTGTTCATTTATATACTGCGCCGGCTCCATGGTCGGCATAGATTCTAGTTTACGCTGGGCTCGCGTTTCTCGCATTGTGCGAGCCCGCTTAAGCTTTCACTGTAATGTTCCTTAGAGGTGAATGTTAGCCGTTGCAAGAATAATTTAAAGATTGTCAGTAGAGAATTAGACCACATCCACGACAAAGTCACACACACCGGCTCCCGCTTCCACTTACCGGCATTTATATAGAAATGTGTAACCGTATTGTGCGGGTCCAGGGAAAGCATGGAGCGTTGTAGCTTATCAGCGCAAACAGTGGGAAGCAGCGATTCGTCTCAGCCCTTTTCTTCTCTCAGGGTACAAATAGTCACGCAAAGATGAGAGAGCTTACTGGCATCCGGCAGCCGCACACGCTGAACAGCCTAACAGCACCAGCCCTTCTGCCACCAGGGATTACGCCGCGAGGGTGGTTGGGCCGGCAATTAATACACGGCTGTGGTCACGTGATCTGCCACGTGTACGGGATAAGCCCCGCCTCCACCAGGAAGCAGGGAGTAGCAAGAGCTCCTGCTCGCAGTGCTGCTGGCCTCAGAGAACGAAGGATTGACTTTAAAACATGTTTGCTGCACAAAGCACACCTTCAACGTCCACAAATACACGCCACTCGGGCGGTTGGGCCGGCAATTAATACACGGCTGTGGTCACGTGATCTGCCACATGTACGGGATAAGCCCCACCTCCTCCAGGAAGCAGGGAGCAGCAAGAGCTCCTGCTCGCAGTGCTGCTGGCCTCAGAGAACGAAGGATTGACTTTAAAACACGTTCGCTGCACAAAGCACACCTTCAGCATCCACAAATACACGCCACTCGGGCGGTTAGGCCGGCAATTAATACACGGCTGTGGTCACGTGATCTGCCACGTGTACGGGATAAGCCCCGCCTCCTCCAGGAAGCAGGGAGCAGCAAGAGCTCCTGCTCGCAGTGCTGCTGGCCTCAGAGAACGAAGGATTGACTTTAAAACACGTTCGCTGCACAAAGCACACCTTCAGCGTCCACAAATACACGCCTACAGTGCCTATTCATGTACCCCAAGTCCCTCACGCAACCTACCAATGTGCCCAAGCCCTTCACACCAACTGTCCATGTGCCTCAAGCTCCTCACACTGTCCATTCATGTGCCCCAAGCTCCTCACACTGTCCATTCATGTGCCCCAATCCCTTCACACCAACTGTCCATGTGCCTCAAGCTCCTCACACTGTCCATTCATGTGCCCCAAGCTCTTCACACCGGCTGTCCATGTGCCCCAAGCTCCTCACACTGTCCATTCATGTACCCCAAGCGCCTCACACTGTCCATTCATGTACCCCAAGCGCCTCACACTGTCCATCTATGTGCCCAAGCTCCTCACACTGTCTATTCATGTGTCCCAAGTTCCTCACACTGTCCATCCATGTGCCCAAGCTCCTCACACTGTCCATTCATGTACCCCAAGCTCCTCACACTTTCCATTCATGTGCCCCAAGTTATGTTATGTTTTATGTTACTTTGCACTTATATAGCGCTTTATATACCATTGGTATGGTCTGAAGGCGCTGGTAGGTTGAACGCCCTCGGAAACCGAAGTTCAGGTCAATAGAGAGAGTAGAGAGATTCAAGGTGCATCTGAGCACCGGACATGTGTGCAGCTGGTGTGGTATTAGGGTAATAGCTGCTTCTTAGCGGTAGGTGTGGTGGTTGAGAGGTCAGGAGTATGTGTTCGTTCTGGCAGGATTTATCCAGATCGAATGTGGCTGCGTTAGGCCTGAAGAGAGCGCCTGGCTGGGGGTGGGTAACCAGCAGTGTTTATTTAGAGTGATGGGCAGTATGATGTAGAATGTTGGTATGAGAACAGTTATACCGAATGGTGTCATAGTATCTCTTTGTTCTAATTGAGTGATGGTGTAAGGAGAGAGTAAGCATGGTGGTGTGTTATGATGTGATATAAGCTTTTTGAACATTCTCTGCATTTCAGACCATACTATATATGTCACGCATTTCTATCACCTTCATGCACCCAGATGGCTCCATACCCTCGGCTCGCTCGAGCAACGTATAACATTTCTTCTATCCATATAGACTCGATCTATATTCTTCATTCATTCCATCTGTGTTATGTATTCAGCATCTCTACGCTCATCACCTCTATGCACTCAACCCCTCCTACGCACTCAATCCACTCCCCCGCACTCAATCCATTCCCTCGCACTCATTCCACTCCCCCATACTCAATCCACTCCCCCGCACTCAATCCTCTCTCCGCACTCATCGGCTTTGTATACTCATCGGCTTTATGCACACTTGATTTCACTCATTCAACAGCAATAAGGTAATTCGCTAATATGCAGTAATCCTGTTCGATATATTCATCTGCTCTCTACAATCATATGCCCCATACACTCACCCGCCCCATACACTCATCAGTTCTATACACTCATTTGTCCTATACATTCGCCAGGGCTGTACATTTGTCTGCACCAGTGATCAGCACATTCTCCGCATTTCTGTATTCATCTGCTCTCCACACTCCTGTGCTCTGCATACTCATCCGTATATACTCATCTGTTCCATACGTTAATACGGTTTACTCTCTACCGTTCTGCCCATTCTTCAGTTTTACGCACTCCTGTGTTTTACTCGATTCTCTGTTATTTACGCACTCATCTGTTCTACACGCTCGTCTGTTCTATACACCCAACCATTCTACACACTTATCCACTTATTTTGATCATCTATTCTATACCCTCATCCGATCCGTTCACTCATTTGATTTATACACTCGTTTGAACTGTATAGTTATCTGTTCTTCCACTCATGCATTCTTCCATTCAGCGCATTCATCTGTTCCACAGGCTTCATCAGTTTTGTCTATTGCATCCACGCAATTCACTTGAGTCACTCCTTGTGCATTAAGTCCATTTCACAGAGTTTTAAATCTCTTTACTGTTTCCGTATGGTTATTCTTATGAACCAATTCCCCGCTTTTTCTCGTTTAATTCTGTTTGTCCTTCTAGCTTATATTATGGGTTATTGGCTGTCCATTTCTTGCATCAGGTAGTTTATTGGATTGGTGTCATTGAGATGCTGTTGGTCTATTGGGTTAGTTTGATAGGGGTTGGTTTTAGGGGAAGAGCCAGGTTTTCAGCAGTTTGCAGAAAGACATTAAATCCTCAGTTAGGCGGATGTGGGGTAGGAGTGAGTTCCACAGCATGGGGGCCAAGGCTGAGAATGACGATCCGCCTAAACTGACTGAGTTTGTTTTAGGAATGACTAGAAGACCAGCTGAGCTTGATCTTAGGGTGCGTGGGGGGTGATAGGGTTTTAGCTTAGGGTTTTAGCTTGTCTTGAAGATATTGAGGTCCGGTTTTATGACAGACGTAACTAGGATTAACTAAATCTACACCATCATTCAGGCATGGATGGCCCTTCATGGCCTCTGCCTGAATGATAGGACAGATTCTTCTAGTTGGTTCACAGACTAACATACAGAAACTCAACCCTAAATTCTGTAGCATTTGCATGGACGGGAATAACATACCCATTGCCAAAGATGTAAAAACCCCAGGTTTCTATTTCGATACAAACTCTAAATTTACCAAACAAGTAAATATGACTGCCTCAGCCACCGCCTACACAGGGAAGCTGATCAGGGCATGTAGACAACTGTTATCATCCAACAGTTGCCTTACATTAGCCATAGCACTTCTACAATCCAAACTCCACTACTGTAACGGTCTATACCTAGGGGCCAACAAGGCCACCCATAATAAAATACTGAAAAACAATGCTCTTAGAGCTGCCTGAAACATACCCAGAAGAGCACATATCAGCAACCAGAAAACTATGCAAATGGCTCTCCATACAAGATAAAATTAACCTGAAAACACTCTGCCTCACCTACAAAGCACTGAACCATAGAGCCCCACCCTACTTGACTGACAAATTCACCCAAAGTAGCCATACTGCCCCTTGTGGACCTATCTGCGGCCTTTGATTTGGTCGACCACAAGATACTCTGCAACCATCTTGCTTCAGATACCCACTTCTCGAGCTCAGCTATTAAATGGATTCAATCATTCCTTGACAATAGGACCATGAGGGTCTTTTCAAGCAGCAGTCGATCCCATTCCCATCACCTGCGGCATACCACAAGGCTCATGTGTCCTACACACATCCACTCCACCCCTACTACTAACCTCTCCTGCTCTACTCTTGCTTGCATTACTCAAATGCCATGTACACCTTGTTCTCCATGCATTAGCATCACTCTGATCTGCACTATGCAACCTTTTGTATTGTATCTCATTTGCATATGTAATATATGACGTATATACCATGTAATGATCCGTTTTTGTAACCAATCTCCTAGCACCCAGATACCTATGGGTCAGGTGCCCTCTACAAATAAAAATAAACAAACAGACACTAGTTGCACTGTGTCCAGGTTAAATTATACTCGACCAAATTAGAACTAGTCATTGGACATACCCACCTTCCGGATCTCACCCATCCGAAACTAGCAAGGCAAAAACAATCGGACACTGCAATTTACAGTTAGTCCTGTTTCCAGAGAGCAGGTACAACTTGGCATAGACCACCAACATTATGGCCTGGGAGTGGGAGAGATCTGGACAAAGACAGACCAGTGTGGTCAGTCATGTTAAAGCGACAGATTTATTTAAACTAATCAGGCAAATCTAAGAACACTGCCTCTGTGCCCTTACCTTAACCACATGATGGTCTTTATGCCTAGGTAGGTGGCCCAACAGCAGCCTTCAAACAGATTCAGCAGTTGCTGCAGAAGCAAAATGAGCTTCAGACTGGCAACAGGACAAGATCGGATTTGCTCTGTCTTTCCAATTCACCAATACAGAGAGAAAAGCAGCAACGGGCATGCAGTTTAGCCTCACACCGTCAATTCATGTACCCCAAGCACCTCACACTGTCCATTCATGTACCTCAAGTGCCTCACACTGTCCATTCATGTACCTCAAGTGCCTCACGCTGTCCATTCATGTACCCCAAATGCCTCACACTGTCCATTCATGTGCCCCATTCATGTGCCCCAAGCAACTCACACTGTCCATTCATGTACCCCAAATGCCTCACACTGTCCATTCATGTGCCCCATTCATGTGCCCCAAGCAACTCACACTGTCCATTCATGTGCCCCAAGCTCCTCACACTGTCCATTCATGTGTCCCAAGTGCCTCACACTGTCCATTCATGTACCGTAAGTGCCTCACACTGTCCATTCATGTACCCCAAATGCCTCACACTGTCCATTCATGTGCCCCATTCATGTGCCCCAAGCAACTCACACTGTCCATTCATGTACCCCAAATGCCTCACACTGTCCATTCATGTGCCCCATTCATGTGCCCCAAGCAACTCACACTGTCCATTCATGTGCCCCAAGCTTGCTAAATGGAATAAAAACAGCTTTACTAATAAGCCTTCCCTTCTTCTTCCGAGTGCTAGAAAGGGGAGTGGGAGCCATCATTCTTGCCCCCCACCCCATGAGTGAGTAGTCAAATTCATTGCACTCTCCCCAGCATAAGTCACCTCACTCTCCTGACCCCAGAACAGAGCAGTCCAATCCATATTGCTCTCCCCAGCGTGAACCATCCTGCTCTCTCCGACACCGTGAGAGAGGAGTCAAATCCTTCTTACTCTAACCAGAGTAAGACATCCCACTTTCCTGATCCTGGGAGGGAGTAGTCAAACCCACCCTACTCTATCCCGCATAGGCTATCCCGCTCTCCTGACCCTGGTACAGACTGATCAGATCCTTCTTACTCTCCCCAGCATAAGACATCATACTCTTCTGACTCTGGAGTAATTGAAGGCGCCCTCGTCTCTCTTGCCCGCGGGAGAGCAGTGGAGGCCATTTTACTCCTCTCAATTGCCCTCCAATACTCGAATGCCCACTTCTCGCTGCACCTTTGTGCAATATATTGGCTACTTTTACCCCAATGAGCATGAGATGCAATGCAGAAACATGAACTGTTTTCAAGTTCTGTAATTCAACTTGGCACAGAAGCATGTTTACTAAGGGTTTCTGGTCATTAGGATGTACACAGTATACAACCTCACCCCCATCGCACCCTTCCTCTGCTCCCCCAGCAGTGAAGGGCCCTTCTTGGCAAACCCATCTGGACCTGCTCAGAACTTCACTGGGTGGAAACATCACTTCCTGGAAATGAAAGGCCAGATGTATCCGGGTTCAATGTCCGGGCTAATAGGAAACCTTTCAGCTGGGCATAATTAGGAAATTGGACCCCGGAGGAGACATCTAGTGAACATTGTAACACCCTTGTCCCTCAAAACAATGCAAAACAAGATCTAGCGGCTTGGTTTAAAAAAAAAAATCTATTTTATTGTCTTGTAAAATTCCAAATCACAAACATGTTGTTCCAAATCACATATTCATTCTCTAAAAATGAATTATGTAAGAGTCCCAATCTTTTTAATATTAAAATAGCATTTCGTTACTGTCTCGTTTGTCAGCCATTAGGAACATTTCTTTTCTGTCTCGTCTTGAGCAAAGCTTTGGTGTGTTTGTCAGCCATTGGGAACATTTCTTTGCTGTCTTGTCTTGAGCAAAGCTTTGGTGTGTGTGTCAGCCATTAGGAGCAGTTATTTACTGTCTCGTCTTGAGCAAAGCTTTGGGGGGTGTGCCAGCCATTAGGAACATTTCTTTGCTGTCTCGTCTTGAGCAAAGCATTGGTGTGTCTGCTAGCTACTAGGAACATTTCTTTGCTGTCTCGTCTTGAGCAAAGCTGTGGTGTGTTTGTCAGCCATTAGGAACATTTCTTTGTTTGTTTGTCTTGAGCAAAGCATTGGTGTGTCTGCTAGCTATTAGGAACATTTCTTTGCTGTCTCGTCTTGAGCAAAGCTGTGGTGTGTTTGTCAGCCATTAGCAACATTTCTTTGAGCAAAGCATTGGTGTGTGTGTCAGTCATTAGGAATGAAGGGGGTAAGTTTGAATCTTAAAGTGAAAATCCAACCTATTCCCAAACTGTGTTGCTCAACATGACGAGCTACTAGATCTATAAAAAACGAAACAGACTACATTACAACAGAGAGTCAGTGGTCAAGGCAGATTTTAAGAGTGCCAGAGCTTAGACCAGTTTATCCTGGGGCAAAGTGGTGGCAAGCGGTGCAGGCATGCATAATGGGGCCTTAAGGGACTCCTTAGTTGCACATTTGAGAGATGGGTGAGATTAATGTCAGAAGCAAGGAAAGGGGGGATTTCAAAACATGGGGCAAGTTTCTGTTTATAATAAGAGCGCCCCGCCAGCGGTGTGATCCAATTGCCACTTTACAATATCCACTATATGGAGTTGGATTTCAAATTTCGAAAAAAGAGCGACTCTGCGTACTGCTCTCCCACTTGGGAGCATAACAAATAAACTAGATGTACAATACAACCGAAATACCTAGTAAAATGCCCATCTCGCCATCATGGAGATCAGTTTTTGCGTTTACGGCTAAATGCATTAAAGACCAAAGAGATGCACTGGCTAAGAAAAGAAGCTGATCTCAAAGACAATCTCTGCAGATATTGTAAAAAGGAAATAGAATCGCTGTACCATTTAACCGTAACATGTAGCGCATTAACGGCCCAAGGACATGTCATTTGGGATTTTCATTTCCATTAAATGGAAACTTTGACGAATGGTGGACTCGTGTGATATTAGGTTACAACACGAAGATAACCTGTGCAATTGTTGACTTTATGGATGAAATTTTGAAAGAAACTTAGAAAGGGTGGTACCTAAGGAACCATAAGGTTCTACAAAGCAAATGACACGCTTTTTTTTTCTTTTTTTTCTCTTTGTCTATTTTTTATTAGGAGATATAATGGAAGTAACATTGTGATAAAAGTTTGTAAAAACTAAAAATTGCAATAAAAAAAATAAAAAACAAATATCCACTATGCATGCTTTTGTTTTCTCTTTATATTTATACATTTGTCAGTGTGTATTTCGCTATTTCTCATTTTTCTATTGTTTGTGATGTCCACTGTTTTGCTTGTATCAACATCAGATCATGTATGCTGTGTAGTTCAGGCTTCAATATCCAGCCAGGATCCATATTTTGGAACGTGACATGACTTTAGACACCTGACGTCAGCGTGTGACATCACATTAGGAATGTAACGTCAACCGGTGACATCAGTCAGGACATGGTGCGCTCCTTCTACCGTCCCCCCTGCCCCTGACCAGTCCCAACTTGTCCCTCGCTCTCCTCTTTCCTTACCTCCAAAATCCTCATCCCAAACCCCAGGGCACATGACCCGAAACTACCTCAGTGCATGTCGATAGGTCTAGAGATGCCAGTCTTCGCCTCCTCGATATCCAGACGATCACCCCTTGCCCTTCCACTTTGCCAGGACTCTCATCTTCACCCTTGGCCTCAGCAGGCTGGAATGTTGCCCCGTCCTCCCCCAAGGGACTCCCTCTTTATTCCTTTTTCCGACTCAACAGGTGACTTAATTTTGCTACTCGCACCTTCATCAACCACTCGCGATCTCCACTCAGCCTTGTACAGCCTCCAAGTCCAAGAATCTCTATCTGATCAGCACCTGTCCACAACCTGGCCAACTCCACCACTTGTAACTCACCTCCCCGTACTCTGCTCTCCTCGGCCACTCTGGTCTCCACCATCTCTCTGCTTCCTCTTGCTTTCGTTCCTCAACCTTCTCACTCCCCACCACCGAAACCCAATTCCCCATGAAATCAAGTCAATGCCCGGTTTATCATTGATATTGATATTGATATTTTATTTATATCGCGCTCGTACAAAAGGGTTTCAGAGCGCGACAAGGCAAGGGAGGGGAACAACGATCTTACTAGGCCCAGTGACATTGAGTACGCGCAAGTGCATGGGAAAGGGAAAAGGGGGAAAGTGCAAGGAAGTGGGGAGAAGTGGAAAGTGCTGAGCAGAGGAGAACAGATAAATAATAATAAATACAAATAAATAAATAATAACGGCAATACACGGTGGTAGTGCAACCAGCAGGTGGCCAGTGCCAGGCTTCAAATCTGCCCTAAGGGGGGCCTCTCACTTAGAGGAGTAGCCGTGTGGCAACTGGTACCCACCCCCCACTGAACATGGATGCATGCACTGTTTATGATCATCCTCTATTACATGTATGCCCTCTAGACTGTCAATGTCCTCCTCTCCCCGTCCTACTCTCATCTTGCCAGTGCTGGCCCCTGTCCTGTCCTGATGCCTCCCTACTACGCCCGGGTATTGCGTCTCCCGCTGCTACTGAGCGTGCCTTTATAAGTCACCTACGCATAGGTGTGGCCAGTCCCCTACGCATGGCCGTGGCCAATCCCCTGTGCATCGGTGTGTCCAGTCCCCTGCGCATGGGCGTGGCCAGTCCCCTACGACTGGGCGTGCCCTGTCCCCTATGCATGGGCATGTCCAGTCCCCTGTGAATGGGCGTGTCCAGTCCCCTATGCCTGGGCGTGCCCAGTCCACTATGCATGGGCATGTCCTGTCCCCTGTGCATGGGCGTGGCCAGTCCCCTACGCATGGGCGTGCCCAGTCCCCTATGCATGGGCATGTCCAGTCCCCTGTGCATGGCCTTGGCCAGTCCCCTGTGCATCGGCGTGTCCAGTCCCCTACGCATGGGCTTGTCCAGTCCCCTACACCTGGGCGTGCCCAGTCCCCTACACCTGGGCGTGCCCAGTCCCCTATGCATGGGCATGTCCAGTCCCCTGTGCATAGCCGTGGCCAGTCCCCTGTGCATCAGCGTGTCCAGTCCCCTACGCATGGGCGTGTCCAGTCCCCTACGCCTGGGCGTGCCCAGTCCTCTATGCATGGGCGTGTCCAGGCCCCTGTGCATGGGCGTGCCCAGTCCCCTACGCATGGGCGTGTCCAGTCTCCTATGCATGGGCTTGTCCAGTCCCCTACGCATGGGCATGTCCAGTCCCCTGTGCATAGCCGTGGCCAGTCCCCTGTGCATGGGCGAGTCCAGTCCCCTACGCATGGGCGTGGCCAGTCCCCTACGCATGGGCATGGCCCAGCCAGCCATACGTGCTCATTCAAAGAGCTTTGTTTCAAACCTTTCCTTCCTTTCCAAATAAATACAAAATAACAGCCAAAATGCAAGTTGGTGATAATTCATGAACGTATAATTAATAGGCAACAAAAGTGTATCAACCCTTTGCCAATGATGAACCAATTAGTAATGCATACCTTATTCAGAATGATTGCATAATGTGCAAAAGGCTCCAGGCACTGGGCTCATTCTGCAGGAGTGTTACAGAGGGACTGCCACTTCGCTGTCTCTACTCTAAACTGTTGAGACGGTTCTATGTGAAAAGACCTCATTTTAAAGCTCTCACGCGAAAAAGACCGATTTACAATGACCGATTTTCCCTTGATCGTAAAACCAGCATTCTAAAGGTCTTTTGCTCATGAGAGCTTTAAAATGTTTTTTTTAAATGTTTAATATTCTGGGGGTTTCACTCCCTGACAACCCCATTGTTCCCCCCTGCCCCCCACCCACACCCTCTCCCACGGGATTTTGTTGAAATCAGGTGTTTTGCCCCCTGAACCCTCATTTCTCAGCCCCCGCCCCCTCGCTCCCCACCCAAGACTCCCCCTACCTGAGACTACCCCATCCCAAAACACAGCCAGACACACAACACACACATGCACACACACTCACCCGTTCTCCCTGTCCTGCGCTTCCAGGTCCCGCTGAGCCTGTCAGCTCCTGAGCGCACTCGTGTGCGGAAAGGGGCATGACAGTTCGATTTAGAAAGATCACTCTGTCCATTCTGGAAAAAAAGGTCATTTGACCTATAACGGTCGAGACCGCCCTCCCCCCCGATGATCCCTTCCACTGTGTCTGTTAAATCCTGTATAAATCCCCACTGTGAAGTGTGTCGGTGACACCAATTGCCTGCTATACTGAGCTACAAATATTAGACATGGAAAGGGTATTACTGTGGCTCCCAAGAGTTTGGCCTCGATGCCGCCGGGCAGGAGTCCTTCTTCAACCCCGGCAAATCCCTGGTATCATAATTTGCAAACCAGACCGAGACTTAGAGTTGAAACAAATGGCAACAATGCACCTGTGTGCAATATATACTGACGCCTGGGCAAAGAGCACATAGTAAAATGGTAATTGACTTAAAAGGGAAGTCTGAGAAGGAGAGGAGATACATGAGAAGAGAGAAGGAGTGCGGCTTATGCCAGCAAATCCCTCACGAACATCAGCCCCAGGACTTACCTGACAAAGCACTGAGCGCGGCCAATAGACACAGGGAATGCATCTGAGGGTCTCTGTCCACAGGCTGAGCGGACATCCAGAAGAGAGATCCAGTAGAGAGACCCAGTAGAGAGATCCAGAAGAGAGATCTGGTAGAGAGACCCAGTAGAGAGATCCAGAAGAGAGATCCGGTAGAGAGACCCAGTAGAGAGATCCAGAAGAGAGATCCGGTAGAGAGACCCAGTAGAGAGACCCAGAAGAGAGATCCGGTAGAGAGATCCAGTAGAGAGATGCAGAAGAGAGATCCAGTAGAGAGACCCAGTAGAGAGATCCAGAAGAGAGATCTTCAGGGTACGACTGCCCACCGGGACCGGTCATAGACAGGAAGTCATAACACGCCAGGCAGGGGGAGATGAAGGACCCTCAGCGGACAAGCCGCGCCGCCTCCTGATAGGTCAGGATGTGATGTCATGGAAAATTGTCTGTTCATATCTGGAGTGGTCAGACCACCTTAGTTTAAAAAAATAGCAAACAGCAGAAGTAGATGTCGGGTTGAGCTTGAAGGAAGCCTTCCACCACAACAGAAAGAGCCTGCCAGGGTTAGGGTTACAAGTCATACTTTATTCTAGAATGGCTAAGCAGCCACAGCAGGCATAGAGCTCCTTTAACCCCTTAAGTGCGAAGGACGAGTATGCTCGTCCTTTTTGCCTAGCCTTGCATAACAGCCTGGCAGATTGGCCAGTGCGCTGATAACATTGGCTTCAATGCTCAAAGGCCATCTAGATAGGGCAGCTGCTATCCTGAAAGGCCGAGGTGAGTACCGGTGAACCCGGAACTATATCTCCCCCGATTCCCCATCTCAGAGAGAAATGGAAAATGAGGTCCCATTAGGTACTCAGGCCCTAAAGGCGGGCACATGTCCTTACCCCCTCTCACCTTTCTCCATCCCTCACGGATGATTAATGCACCCCTCCTCCTGAATGAACACCTTCTACTATATACTTTAGGATGGAGGCAATGAGTACTGTCCGGTGCAGGCGGCTGCCAGGTGTGGACAGGGGTATGGAGACACCATGGGCAGTGATCCCAAATGTTCAGGTGCAGTAGATTGCACACATATGAGGGATGCCTCGGTGAGGTGCAAGTGTCAGCCACATGTTTCCTTGTTATCGCTGACATGACCTCTCCCTCCCTTTCCCTCTCCCTCTCTCTGCACTTCTCTGCTCCCTTATCACTGTTCTCTCATTGGTCTTCTGCATGGATTATCTTGCTTTACTTTCTAAGTCCTTTCTGCCTTCTCCCCCCATTTAATGCTTATTCCTCATGCAGTCATTTCATTTTCGCTTGTTTCTAATTCTTCAAATTCTGGCCCTTGCCAACCTATCTTCCTCTTATTGTTTCTGTTTCTATGATATGATATCATATTTTATTTATATATTTATTTTTATTTATATCAATTTTTCCCTTATATTTACAACAATTCTCCTCTCAGGCTCTCTCGCTGTAGCCATTTTACATCTCTCATTTGGCCTCATTACGACCCAGGCGTTAAGGGTTTTACGGCGCCGTAAACGGCGCCGACCCTTAACGCCTGATTACAAGGTCGCTTTGCGGGATGGTGATTTTAACGCCTGCTTTTTGCAGGCGTTAAAAACCATGCAGCAAAGGGACCTTGGTGCTAAGTACGGTGCCGCAATTTGCGGCACCGTACTTAGCGCCTTCCCCATTCCCATTATGCCCTATGGGGCAAAAATGGGAATGGGGAAGGGCCATGGCGGAAGGGGGAATTACCACTCCGCCAACCTCGGAATGGGGTGGTAATTCCCCATTCCGCCATGGTGGAGTCGGAGAGTTACCGGCATGGACCATGGTGCTATTAGCACCATTGTCCATCCGCCAGGGTCGTAATGAGGCCCATTGTCCTGTGCCTATCATCATGTATCGCTCAAATGCACTATTTTCACTCTTTTTTTGTTACTTTCACATGGCACTCCATTTTTCCACCACTGCCACATGGGCATAGAGGGTGGCTAAGGTTACCCTCCATTGGTATAAGGTGTTACCAATCACCATATTTGACTAATAAATGATATCCATTAATGTCAAAAAAGCATCCATTGTGTAGTAGATAAAGCAGCAGCTGACATGGAGACTCTTACAATCTTGGCTGATACTATTGAAGGATGTATAGTCTCCTTTAATGTGTTGATATGTGTTCAAAGGAGATTATGTAAAGTAATAAAGATCAATGCCAGTGTTATTGCTGTTTGTACCAAATACAGTTCTTAGTTACTGATATCCATACATGCCGTGATCTAATCATGGTGTACTGCAATCATTTTATATTTATCATACAGTTGGGTTATCAGACAAAGGTGACAGAAGGATTTCAAATACATAATTATTGGGAAACACAAAAGTCTTTGTTGAAAAAATGGTTCTCATTTTAATTGTCGATTCCCTTTCACAAATGATATCTGGTAACGCTACAGGTGTAGCATTAATGACATCCATACCTTGACAATTCCTCTCTATACAGTCCAATGTTTCTCAAGTTTCCAAGCAGGAGTGTATCCTAGTTATCAGAAAGTGTGTAATACATGGTCCTTAATGAGTAAACTATTCTTTTTGCTTCCCTTTGTCCCAGTAGTTGTTCAACATCCCCTTTTCTTTGTTTATCTTCACTCTTTTGATTCCCACAAGTCTCAGTCGTTGTATATTTTCTCCTCCACATTCTCTCTGCCAGTGTGATGCCAAAGGCTAAGTAGGGTTGCTTAGGTTACTGGATCTAACATGCTCACAGGCCCTGTTATTCAGATGTCTTTGTACACCCTGTATAAAATGTATTACACATGCATGTAATCATATATGCCACGTACATGCTTTAATACACTGTCAAATGTTCAGACGTCTTCCCTATTGATCCTTAAAGGTAGTCATCTTATCCAAGGTATAACCACACATGTTGCAGAGTCCACATTTGTAAAAACCAGTAGGAAAATTACCTAAGTAGATATTATTGTAAATTGATATTTTATCGAAATGACTAGGACCTAATAGTCGTTGAAGTGTCTTGGCTTTTCAATAAACCATGATTGGTTGCTCATGTACTAGTTCTTGGCCTTGTTTCAATAAATTCAAAGGTTAACATGTGATATTGTATATTTTGTTAGTCTCAGAACTATACTTAGTAATGAATAGCACTTTGTCCCTCATTCTGTCAAATTATATCTTTGGTGTTAAGAGTTGATCTCGATCATATGACCTCTCTTTTCTTGTTACTATCTCAATGTGTTCCTTATAGCTCTGCTTGAAAATTTGATGAATAAGTCATCACATGCCTTGTTGTTGTGTTCTAGTCTATAAAAGTTCTGTGAGGCACGCAAGAATTCTCTAATGGAATATTTTCTGTTGTTTTCTCTTGTGTCTGCTACTTGCAAGAAGTAAGGAGTCTTGGTGTGTAATAGTCCATCCTTGATATAAATCTAAGAAGGCTCTTTCCTACTCTGTGTGATTGTGAAATTCAGCTCAAACGTATTTTGGTTCAAGTGTTCATAAAAGTGTGGTGGTAGTGATTTGTCTATGTCACCATGACAAATTACTAATATGTCGTATATATTTTTTGCCCATAATTTTACATTTCGTATTTTTTCTGGTTTGATGTACAGTTCTGTCGTGCGTAAAGATTGCTATAGAAGGGTCACATTCTGAGATTATTTACAGTGGCCAGGTCTGAATAGAGCTAGGGTGTATAGAATCATAAACTGAAGTGGTTCATTTAGGGGGCACCCCCCTTTGTGTGTTAGCTCTTCTACTCATTTGTCCCCTGGATGCTGAGGAGTTTTTTCCCCTTTTTGCGATATACATTTAGATCCGATACCATCCCAATTTTGTGTTAGAATCGGAAGGTCCTTAGTCGGTAAACGTGCTTCAGAAAGAATTGCTGATTCCTTGGCGTAATTGCTAGATCATGTTGAATTGACGTTTATAAAGCTACTACATCTAAGGGGACTAACATATGGGGCCACATTAGGAGTTTGGAGGTAACCACGGCGCTATTAGCGCCAATGCTGCCTCCAAACTCGTTCCGACTCCGCCCTGGTGAATGGAGCAATTACCGCCCCATTCCAGGGTTGGCGGGGGTGGTAATTCCCCATTCACCAGGGCCCTTACCCATTCCCATTTGAGGCCCCATAGGACTCAATGGGAATGGGGAAGGCGCTAATAATGGTACAGCAAATTGCGGTACCGTTATTAGCTCCAAAGTCCCTTTGCGGGTCCCCTCCTTAACGCCTGGAAAAACCAGGCGATAAGGGAGGACCGACAAATGGATCTCATAGTAGGGCGGTAAGGGATTACTGATACCAGTGCCCTTACCGGTACTGGTAACCCCTTACCTCCCGGGTCGTAATGACCCCCATGGTTTGTATACTATTGCATGTCCAGTAGGTATGTTAAGAATGTGAATACTGGCTCTGGAATATGATGGAGTTTTCTCACTAGTGGATTTAGAAATCCATTTTTTATAAATGCACATGTTGGTTCCATTTGGGATTGATGATTGGTCTCACTGATGCAGTTTATCACATTGTTGGTGATTTTCTTGATAAGAAATATATGGTAGGAATAATGGGATGTTTTCTAATAAATTTATCAGCCATGTTCTAATTCCCATAGACTCCCTTCCTAACATTGACAAAGGCGGTTGACCGAATAAGTATTTAAGGGTTATAGTTACAAAAACTCTAATGTTAGGGTAAGTGCTGAGAACAATGAAAAGAGCACTATGCCCCATGTGGATTATGAAGAAAATAATTGTAATGATTAAGATTGTCTTTAAGGGTTTTGCTTAGTTTAGACAAGTGCATCCATTATGACAATCAGAATTGATCATTCGAAACATTTTCTGTCAGAAGGGTATAATTCCAAGAAGGGCAGTCTGGTATACTCCTATTCTAGTATTTCAAAATACTCCTATGAGAAAAGGGAAGGTGGCAAATAGCACCAATCAGGTTTCCTGCCTGCTTTGCATGAAATCAAAGAGAATCTTTGGAACGTATAAATGACCACAGATATTTATATTTGGCATACATTTCTTTCATAAAAGGGTTGTGTGTTTCAATGACTAATTATACATTATATATGGTGCTCATTTAACTTCAAAACACTTACCCTAACGTTGGAGTTGTTGTAGCTATGACACATGTATAGTCATTCGCTCAGCTTAACATTTAGATACGAGAATAAAAGGGCTGCAATATTTGTCAATAGTTGTCAATCCATTGAAGTCTAAGGACGGTCATGGCAATGTTTTCATAGGATCAGGTGGATACAACATTAGCAAACAAATATAGTTGGGGAAAAACAATTTTTTCTCTCACTATCAGGCACTTTCCTAACATATTCCAGGACTGAAGTGTGTTCATATATGTTTACTCATGCTAGAATATGTTAGGAAGGCTAATTAGTTGGAGAAATAAATCATTGTTGCCCGCACTGTCAGCCAGGATGGCTGAGGGGCAGGGAACAAGGGAACTCAAAGCAACATGGTTCGATTCCCAGTCCGTGCTTAAAGGCTGTCCAGCATGCAGTGCGCTGTAAAAAAAAAAAAAAACATACATATGCAGAATATTAGAGGAGGAGGAGCTGGGGTTTAGGTTCATGAGAGCTGTGTGCAAGCCCAGTCCCCAATGCACAGACAGCGTATGAGAATTATACACAAAGGGTTAGCCATTAAAGCACATAAAACAAATATTTCCTTTAAGGACAAACACACTAGACTGTCCTACATTCTACATTTAACTTGGACATTTTGTAATCGCCAACCTCTGCTTAAGGAAGTTGAGATAACTTTAGATGCCGGTAGGAGAATATTGTCTCCTGACACCTGAACGTTTACATTCCTTGAGTGTGTATTTTTACTGCTTCTATTTCCATCCACATTCAGCACACAACTGCATTGACACACTGTCATGACATAAAGCATAGTTCAGTGTGTATATTATCACTGCATGGACCTTTCAGAAGGCCCCAGTCCTGATTCCAAGCACTGCATTTACTGATGGCCAATGTTATTAACCTTGGAAGGATAAAAGGCTGAGCTAGAAAAATGCACTTTAAAGCCACAATCTCCAGAGTGCATGCAGATGTGTGCATGCAGATCTGTGCATGCAGATCTGTGCATGCAGATCTCAGCGGTGGGTGCTGAGGGTTCGGTGTGAGCTACTCCCTGAAACAAAGGCGTATTGACACCAGAGCGTTGTTACAGGTGGCAGCGATTGTTTTATTCCAATATTAAAAATATGTTTCCTTGAAAGATCACAACAGTTTTATGAATATAATTAATTTTACATTTTGATGAATTCAAACATTCGAGTGATGTACTAATAACTGTAAACCAAAACACATAACATGAGGCCTAACCCCAAAAAAGAGCCCGAACCCAAATCAGGAACCCAAACCCTAACCCTAACCTGCACCCTAAATCGAAATCAAATCCTAACTCCTAAGCCTAACCCTAAACATTACACTAACCCTGACTCTAACCCTAACCCTAGCCCTAACCCTGACCCTGACCCTAACCCTGAACCTAACCCTGACCCTGACTCTAACCCTAACCCTATCCCTGACCCTAACCCTGAACCTAACCCTGACCCTGACTCTAACCCTGAACCTAACCCTGACCCTAACACTGTCCCTAACCCTGACCCTAACCCTGACACTGACCCTAACCCTGAACCTAACCCTGTCCCTGACTCTAAACCTGACCCTAAACTTACCCCTAACCTTGACCCTGACAAAAACCTCGACTCTGATCCTGACCCTGAAACGGACCCTGACTCTGATGCTGACCCTAACACTGACCCTGAACCTGACCCTTAAACTGACCCTTAACCAAATCCTAACCCTAACTTTGACCCTGACCCTAACACTGACCCTGACGCTAACCCTAACCCTAACCCTAACCCTGACCCTGACCCTAACCCTGACACTGACCCTTACTCAGAACCTGGCCCTGACCCTAACCCTAAACCTGACCATAAACCTAACCATAACCACACCCTGGCCCTAACCATAACACTAACCATAACCCTAAACCTAATCCTAACGCTAACCCTAAATAGAAATCTAAACCTGACCCTAACCCTAAACCTAACCCTGATGATGACCCTGACCCTAACTCTGAACCTAACCCTAACGCTAACCCTAACCCTAACCATAACCCTAAACCTTACCCTAACCCTGACCCTGACCCTGAACCTAACCCTAACCCTGACCCTAATCCTAACCCTGGCCATGACCGTAACCCCAACCCTAACACTAAACCTAACCCTAACCCTAACCCTGACCCTGATGCTAACCCAACTCCTAAACCTAACCTTAACCCTAAACCTAACCCTAACCCTGACCCTAACCCTGACCATAGCCCTAACCCTAATACTAAACCTAACTGTAACCCTAAACCTAACCCTGACCCTAAACCTAAACCTAACCCTATCCCTGACCCTAGCTCTGACCTAATCTGCACACTAGCCTTAACTCTATCCTAACCCTGGCTGCCACTGTCACTATAATATATAACTTGAACACTAGGGCTACACCTAATACTTGCTAACCATAACTCTCAAGTGAATACAGCCCTGAACGTTGACCCTACCCCTGGTTCTAACCCTAAAAATTTTAAACAGTTCCACTCTAGACTCTTTCAATCCACATCTCCTGAGCAAGCACGCCCCATTGGATAACAAGCAACGGAACCGCTATCTACCCTGATTTATGCGAGAAGCCCCAATGCCAGGTAGTAAAGTTTTGTGACATCCACACAAGTTCACCCATTGGGCCTTCTCCCATTGCCTCCTTGTGCTCTACAATTGAAATACTCTCCATGTCCAGGAATGCTTCAGGGGAAAGCATTGCAGAGTAATGATAACATGCCTTACCATATCATAATACTCTCACTGTTCTCTTGAGGGTCCCTGATGCCACGGGAAGGTTAGGGCGAGCTACTTCTACTCACCGAGCCCCGATAACACCGGAAACCATTCTACTAAGAAGGACCAAGTAAACTAGATCTAGCTATTGATCAGGTCATCTCAAGAGGTCTTCACCATCCCAAATGGTGCTTGACGTTTTCACCTACCTGGCGAAACCCCCCCAACCAGACCCCCACACATGGGGGCTGCAGCTGATGGCATTGGCAGGGCTCATTCTTTCTGGCTGGCAGCTGAAGGGCGGGGAAACCCACCGTAGGAAAGGTGGGCACTCACAAGGGCCCATTTTCCTCAGGGCAAGTCATGCTCTGGACACTGCAGGACTGCAGCTGTGCAGGTTTTCCTGAAGGAGCCATTGATTGTGGTAGGAGTGGGGCTGTAAAACTGACTAAGAGGGCGTTAGCGGGCGGCGACTTCATAGGCCAAGACTGCACCCAAGACACCCCAGCCTCCCAGAGGCACCCCTCAATATGTAATGGCAGCAACTGCATGGTTGCTAAACTCAGAAAGGCATACCACTGAAACCAAACCTTACCTGGACCATATACCTACTGCAATTAAAACTCTAACCCCAGCCCCAACTTTAATCCTAACCCTAACCACAGCCCCCTCCCATGGCCATATCCTAATCCTAGCCCTACACACATTCACTGCTACCCTACCACTAACCCTTATCCTCACAATGTACACGCACTACCCTCAATGTCCTCTTGGTTGCCTGCCACTCTCCAAAATGTGTCACTAGGATTGCCAATGACCACCTGACTACAAGGAGGTCACGCGCCAGTTTTTAAAGTTCTGCACACATTTTTCCTTTACCCCACAATTTACCCTGTACTGAACCCTAAATATACACATAATCCTAACCCCTAATCCTAGCCTAAACCTAACCCTAACCCTGAGCCAAAGCACTTACATGAACCCCACAATTTACCCTGTACTGCACCCTAAATATACACATAATCCTAACCCCTGATCCTAGCCTAACCCTAACCCTAACCATGAGCCAAAGCACATAACATGTACCCCAACACTTGACCTGAACTGGACCCTAAATCTAAACCTAATCCTAACCCCTAATCCTAGCCTAACCGTAACCCTAATCCTAGCCTAACCCTAACCATGAACCAAAAAACTTAACAGGAACCCCAACACTTACCCTAAACTGGACCGTAAATCTAAACATAATCCTAACCCCTAATCCTAGCCTAACACTTACCCTAACCATGAGCCAAAGCACTTAACAGGAACCCCAAAATTTTGTCTTTACTGCACCCTAAATCTAAACATAATCCTAAACCCTGATCCTAGCCTAA
The DNA here is from genome assembly GCF_040938575.1 of Ambystoma mexicanum. Taxonomy (NCBI): domain Eukaryota; kingdom Metazoa; phylum Chordata; class Amphibia; order Caudata; family Ambystomatidae; genus Ambystoma; species Ambystoma mexicanum. The sequence goes on along the minus strand of NC_090938.1, from coordinate 753,652,964 downwards.
CCCTAACCATGAGCCAAAACACTTAACATCAACCCCAAAATTTACCCTGTACTGAACCCTGTATCTACACATAATCCTAACCCCTAATCCTACCCTAACCCTAACCATGAGCCAAAACACTTAACATGAACCCCAACACTTACCCTGAACTGAACCCTAAATTTACACATAATCCTAACCCCTAGTCCTAGCCTAAACTTAACCCTAACCATCAACCAATGCACCTAACAGGAACCCCAACACTTACCATGAACTGGACCCTAAATCTACACATAATCCTAACCCCTAATCCTAGCCTAACCCTTACCCTAACCCTGTGCCAAAGCACTTATCAGGAACACCAATACTTACCCTGAAATGGACCCTAAATCTAAACCTAATCCCAGCCTAACCCTAACCCTAAACCTAACCATGAGCCAAAACATGCAACAGGAACCCAAAAACTTAACCTGAACTGGACCATAAATCTAAACCTAATCTTAACCCCAAATCCTAACCTAACCATAACCCTAACCATGAGCCAAAGCACTTAACAGGAACCCCAACACTTACCCTGAACTGGACCCTAAATTAACCATAATCCTAACCCCTAATCCTAGCCTAACCCTAACTATGAGCCAAAACAATAAACAGGAACCCCAACACATACACTGAACTGGACCCTAGATATAAACCTAATCCTAGCCCCTAATCCTATCCTAACCCTTACCCTAACCCTGAGCCAAAGCACTTATCAGGAACCCCAATACTTACCCTGAAATGGACCCTAGATCTAAACATAATCCTTACCCCTAATGGTAGCCTAACCCTAGCCCTTACCCTAACCATGAGCCAACACACTTAATAGGAACCCCAACACTTACCCCGAACTGGACCCTAAATTAACCATAATCCTAACCCCTAATCCTAGCCTAACCCTAACTATGAGCCAAAACACTTAACAGGAACCCCAACAATTACACTGAACTGGACCCTAAATCTAAACCTAATCCTAGCCCCTAATCCTAGCCTAACCCTAACCCTAACCATGAGCCAAAGCACTTAACAGGAACCCCAACACTTACCCTGAACTGAACCCTAAATGTACACATAATCCTAACCCCTAGTCCTAGCCTAAACCTAACCCTAAGCATGAACCAACACACTTAACAGGAACCCCGAAACATACTCTGAACTGTACCCTAAATCTAAACATAATCCTAACCCCTAATCCTACCCTAACCCTAACCGTAACCCTAACCCTGAGCCAAAGCACTTAACAGGAACCACAACACTTACCCTGAACTGAACCCTAAATTTACAAATAACCCTAACCCCTAGACCTAGCCTAACCCTAACCCTAACCCTAACCATGAGCCAAAACACTTAACATAAACCCCAACATTTACCCTGTACTGCACTCCAATCTACACATAACCCTAACCCCTAATCCTAGCCTAACCCTTACCGTAACCCTGAGCCAAAGCACTTAACAAGAACCCCAATACTTACCTGAACTGGACCCTAAATCTAAAACTAATCCTTCCCCCCAATCCTAACCTAACCCTTACCCTATCCATGAGCCAACACACTTAATAGGAACCCCAACACTTACCCTGAACTGGACCCTAAATTAACCATAATCCTAACCCCTAATCCTAGCCTAACCCTAACTATGAGCCAAAACACTTAACAGGAACCCCGACAATTACACTGAACTGGACCCTAAATCTAAACCATAATCCTAACCCCTAATCCTAGCCTAACCCTAACCATGAGCCAAAGCACTTAACAGGAACCCCAACACTTACCCTGAACTGAACCCTAAATGTACACATAATCCTAACCCCTAGTCCTAGCCTAAACCTAACCCTAAGCATGAACCAACACACTTAACAGGAACCCCGAAACATACTCTGAACTGTACCCTAAATCTAAACATAATCCTAACCCCTAATCCTACCCTAACCCTAACCGTAACCCTAACCCTGAGCCAAAGCACTTAACATAAACCCCAACATTTACCCTGTACTGCACCCTAAATCTACAAATAATCCTAACCCCTGATCCTAGCCTAACCCTTACCCTAACCCTGAGCCAAAGCACTTAACATGAACCCGGACACTTAACCTCAACTGAACCCTAAATTTACACATAATCCTAACCCCTAATCCTAGCCTAACCCTAACCCTAACCCTGATCCAAAGCACTTAACAGGAACCCCAATACTTACCCTGAATTGGACCCTAAATCTTAACCTAATCCTTACCCCTAATCCTAGCCTAACCCTAACCATGAGCAAAAACAGGTAACAGGTACCCAAAAACTTAACCTCAACTGGACCATAAATCTAAACCTAATCCTAACCCCTAATCCTAGCCTAACCATAACCCTAACCATGAGCCAAAGCACTTAACAGGAACCCCAACAATTACCCTGAACTGGTCCCTCAATTAACCATAATCCTAACCCCTGATCCTAGCCTAACCCTAACCATGAGCCAAAACACTTAACATAAACCCCAAAATGTACCCTGTACTGCACCCTAAATCTACACATAATCCTAACTCCTGATCCTAGCCTAACCCTTACCCTAACCATGAGCCAACACACTTAACACAATCCCCAAGATTTACCCTGTGCTGCACCCTAACTCTACACATAATCCTAACTCCTGATCGTAGCCTAACCCTAACCCCAACCCTAACCATGAGCCAAGACACTTAACATAAACCCCACAATGTACCCTGCAGTGCACCCTAAATCTACACATAATCCTAACTCCTGATCGTAGCCTAACCCTAACCCTAACCCTAACCATGAGCCAAAACACTTAACAGGAACCCCAACACTTACTCTGAACTGGACCCTAAATCTAAACCTAATCCTAACCCCTAATCATAGCCTAAATTTACCCTAATCCTGAATCAAAGCACTTAACCCGAACCCCAACATGTACCCTGAACAGGACCCTAAATATAACCATTACCGTAACCCCTAATTATAACCTGGTCCTAACCCTAACCCTGGGCCTCACTTTTACCCTAACACTAACCCTAAAAATAATCCTACCACTAACCCTGAACATAATCCTTATTCTACCCCTAACTAGAGCCCTAACCTCAAAACATGAAAGAGTTCCTCTAAAATCTCTTTTACCTCTGTCCATTTCAAGCAGCCTCATCAAATAAAACAGACATGGCACGTACCCTGATTTGATCCGATGCACCACAATGCCTCCTCCCAATTGCATCTGCACACCGCCACCTCGTGCTGTGCCATGTAACTACTCACCATGTCCTGGAATACTTGACAGCCAATACAGACTAATGCTAACAGAACTTACACTCCCATGGGACAGCCATTGTTCCCTTAAAGACCCTGCATTCCCAGAAGCCGGATGTGTGGAGATTTCCACTCACTGAGCTCCACTAACTCTTGAAACCATGTAATTAGAAATGCCCACGCATCTTCCTGGGGGTCCGTGTCATTTCAACAAACTAATTGCTACATTGCAATTTACTTCCTGGTTATTACTTGAAATGTAACTTCAAATTTTTGGGGGGTCAGCCCCCTCTTTCCCTTCACTGTGATGCCTATCCCATACCCGTCCCCACCCCCTTTTCCTCTTACCCCACAAATACATAAATACATATACAAATTAAAAGTATTTCGAAGTAATACCCACAAAGTAAATTACAAAAAAGGTATTTACTATTTTTTTTTTATTGTCTTGTAACCAAAAAAATCTAAGGGCCTCATTATACAGATGGCGGTAAGGGTTTACCGGTACCGGTATTTTACCGGTACCGGTAAATCCTTACCGCCTTACTACGAGGTCCCTTTGCGGGTTGGGGAATTTAACGCCTGCTTTTTGCAGGCGTTAAAAACCTACCCGCAAAAGGACCCTGGGAGCTGATTACGGTACCGCAATTTGCGGTACCGTAATTAGCGCCTTCCCCATTCCCATTATGCCCTATGGGGCAAAAATGGGAATGGGGAAGGGCAATGGTGGAAGAGGGAATTACCGCCCGCCAACCTTGGAATGGGGCGGTAATTCCCCTTTCCGCCAAGGCGGTGCCGATATTTTATCGGCATGAACCATGGCACTAATAGCACCTTGGTCCACCGCCATCCGTGTAATGAGCCCTAAATCTTGACTTTTTACAAATTCATTTTCTTTAGAATAACATCACAAATTTCAGAATTCCAAACAAAATTAAAAAGTAAGATAACTTATGAGTCACCAAACGTACAAGAAACCCAGAATAGAACATACAATAAACCATTTCTAAATCACAGACAGATCCAACGTGAGGATATACACATCAAAATGTTAACAGGGCATAGGAAAAGAATCAGACACTAGATGATTACCCATTGGCGCTATCTGACGGTCACGGGTTCATCGAGCGACGAGATAGACACTATTTCACTCTATTCAGATATGTTACGTCCAATGAGATTTAATTCATTCCAGACCTTTACCACTTCAGCTGTTAAAAACAATTCATTTTCCGAAGACCGTCTTTGCCAGAGCGTAAGTGAATCTAGAGAAGCGACACTGTGAACAAATCTTTGAAAACTAAGATATCTTTGTTCCCAGGTCCCTGGACATAGCGATAATAGGTGTTGGATAGATTGCTTTTAGATCAGTTCACACTTTTCACAAATATCACTCGGAAATGCTCCTTTATCTCTAATATGAAGAATTTCTAATTGGGGTAAAATATTTAGGGCCTCATTACACGGAAGGCGGTAAGGGTTAACGGTCACCGGTAATGGTACCGGCGGCCGTTAACTCTTACCGCCTTACTACGAGGTCCCTTCGCGGGTTGGTACTTTAACGCCTGCTTTTTAGCAGGTGTTAAAAACCAACCCACAAAGGGACCAGGTTGCTAATTACTGTCCCGTAATTAGCACCTTCCCCATTCCCATTATGCCCTATGGGGCAAAAATGGGAACGGGGAAGGGCAATGGGGGAAGGGGGAATTACTGCCCCGCCAACCTTGGAATAGGGCGGTAATTCCCCTTTCCTCCAAGGCGGTACCGGTATTTTACCGGCATGGACCAGGGTGCTAATAGCACCTTGGTCCACCGCCTACCGTGTAATGAGGCCCTTAGTCTAAATCTAAAGAAATTATCCATAGTTTCAGGATCAAGAGATTTACTTGGTGGAAGCAAAGGGTTCCCTTGTAATCTGTTAATCTGGACAGGGCTGCATCACTCCAAGAGGTGCTTCACATGTTCACTGACCTGACAAAATGTGCCAAATCCCCACACACTGTCGCTGATGGCATTGGCCGGGTTGGGTAGGAGTGAAGACACCATGGGAACTGTGGGCACCAGTGATGCCAGCTTCCCTCAGGGGATGCCATGCGGTGAACCCTGCAGGTCCTCAGGCGCATGCACTTTTCTGAAGGAGCCATAGGTTTTGGCAGGAGATGGAGCGCACAAGTGACTGACAGGGGTGTAGAGGTTGGTGACTGCAGAGGCCATTGCTGCACCCGAGACCCTCAGCCTCCCAGAGACGCTCCTGGCTATGTTATGTTAGCATTTTTATATTCCTAAAAACCAAAAAGGTATTCAACAACCCTACCTACATCACTAAAACTTACCTGAACCCTATCCTGACTCTGGCTGTAATTGAGGCTGTAAATCCCATCCTAACCCTAATCCTAACCTAAGCCTAACCATATCCCTCTCCCATGGCACATCCTATTCCTAAACCCACATCCTGCAGCCCTAGCACAAACCCTCATTCTTAACACACATTGATCCAAACCACTAATGTTAGCCCTAACCCTTGTTATGTCATCTTGGTTGCCTGCAACTCTGCACTGAGATTGTCAATGACCACCTGATTACCAGGATATCATTCGCCAGTTCTTAAAGCACAGCCTCGGCACACAGTCTTCTACTTGGCATTGACGTTGGGGCCAAGAGCGTGGAACGAACAATTGGTTGGAGTGTTTTTGGGAACGTGGGCATAGCTTAGGACATGTCTGGTGCTCCATCACCAGCTCCAGGCCAGGGCAAGGCTTCTGCAGGTTCTGGGGTAGCTGCATCTTTATAGCACTGACAACCTCAAATGGGTTTCCAAGAATACCAGCCCTGATGGTAACCCTAAATGTAATGATGCCAATAACCATAAACCTTAGCCAAATCTCTAACACTAACTTCCATCATTCCCACTGTTCATATAAGGTTCAGGGGCAACAGTTTGTCTGTCTGGTTCTATGTGAAATTACCTCTTTTTAAAGGTCTCAAGAGAAAAAAAAACATTTACATTGACCGATTTTCTTTTGATCGGAAAACCGGCATTATAAAGGTCTCTTTCACTTGAGACCTTTAATTGCGATTTTCCTTTTTTGAAATTAATTTCAGGGGGGTTTCACCACCCGTGCCCCCCATTGTTCCTATACCCCACCCACCACCCTCCATCACCCCAACCCCCTAATCCTCCAAACCAAACAACATACATACAGACAACAAACACACAAACAAACATGTGCCCACAAACACTCATCTCTCAGCCTCAGCTCCCCACACCCAAAGCCCCCAAACCAAAACACATAGATAAACCAACACAGACGCACCCACACACTTACCCGTTCTCCTGGTCTTGTGCTTCTGGGTCCCGATCTGCTAGTCAGCCCCTCCGCACACTCGTGTGTGGCAGGGGCATGACAGTTCGATTTGGAAAGACTGCTCCGTGCGGTCACAGAGTGGTCTTTCTAAATCGGTCTTTTAGTGAAAAGACTTTTTAAAAAGATCTTTTCACTTAGGACCTTCTGTCTTCATGCCTGCTTTTTATTTTGGGGCTGGCAGCTGGCATCCAGAGGGTTAATCACTTCCTTTCTCCTGTCTGACAGTGAACATCACTTCCTGCTGTCAGCTCCATTAGTCAGGCTCAGGTGACTGGGGTGAATACATTCTCTCTATAGGGCGCACAGCTCTGCAGAGTCGGTAGATTGTCAGGTATATGGACGTATGAGAGGGAATCTGTGACTTAGTAGCACCTTTGGTAAGTACACGACACTGCTTAGATCTCAGGGGTGTTTATTGCCAGATAAGATCACAGATGATAGTGAGGAGAAACACTGGAAGCCCACCCGGCAGGCACGAAGTCCCAACTACTTCTGCCGTCAACCAACCGTCCCTTTCCGAACCTCCACGCGCACATCCACCAACATTCCAGACGCGCACACAACCAATACCTCAGATACAACAGAATCATTTGATAGCTGTCCAGCGCACACCTTGTCCATTCTACACGGTAAGAGACCAGATCATTTTTCTTAATTACTGGTAGTCAGAGCTTTTGCGACCAAGTATTAAGGTGCTCATTGCATTCCTGTTGTATTCATCTCTTTAGGACTCTTCTAAATTGGGTTCAAATTGTGACTCTTTTGTCACCCATCAACTTTTAATGGGGATTCAACCCTCTACTCCTTTTGGTGAGTTTATACCATTCTTAACTCACCCCAGCCTGATTGCCGGATTCATTGTATGCACTATCCAGATATGTTTTGTCACCTTTCTGAATGTGAATCATCATACTGGGGTGGGACTCACTAATTCACATCCTAGTAGGCTGACCCCACTGCATACTGGGATTGCTTCCTAGCCTCCCATGACCTTGGGACTCACTAATTCACATCCTAGTAGACTGACCCCACTGCATACTGGGACTGCTTCCTGGCCTCCCATGACCTTGGGACTCACTAATTCACATCCTAGTAGACTGACCCCACTGCATACTGGGACTGCTTCCTGGCCTCCCATGACCTTGGGACTCACTCATTCACATCCTAGTAGACTGACCCCACTGCATACTGGGACTGCTTCCTGGCCTTCAATGACCTTGGGACTCACTCATTCACATCCTAGTAGACTGACCCCACTGCATACTGGGACTGCTTCCTGGCCTCCCATGACCTTGGGACTCACTAATTCACATCCTAATAGACTGACCCCACTGCAAACTGGGACTGCTTCCTGGCCTCCCATGACCTTGGGACTCACTAATTCACATCCTAGTAGACTGACCCCATTGCATACTGGGACTGCTTCCTAGCCTCCCATGACCTTGGGACTCACTAATTCACATCCTAGTAGACTGACCCCACTGCATACTGGGACTGCTTCCTAGCCTCCCATGACCTTGGGACTCACTAATTCACATCCTAGTAGACTGACCCCACTGCATACTGGCTTCCTAGCCTCCCATGACCTTGGGACTCACTAATTTACATCCTAGTAGAGTGACCCCACTGCATACTGGGACTGCTTCCTAGCCTCCCATGACCTTGGGACTCACTAATTCACATCCTAGTAGACTGACCCCACTGCATACTGGGACTGCTTCCTAGCCTCCCATGACCTTGGGACTCACTAATTCACATCCTAGTAGACTGACCCCACTGCATACTGGGACTGCTTCCTAGCCTCCCATGACCTTGGGACTCACTAATTCACATCCTAGTAGACTGACCCCACTGCATACTGGGACTGCTTCCTGGCCTCCCATGACCTTGGGACTCACTATTTCACATCCTAATAGACTGACCCCACTGCATACTGGGACTGCTTCCTGGCCTCCCATGACCTTGGGACTCACTAATTCACATCCTAGTAGACTGACCCCATTGCATACTGGGACTGCTTCCTGGGACTGCTTCCTAGCCTCCCATGACCTTGGGACTCACTAATTCACATCCTAGTAGACTGACCCCACTGCATACTGGGACTGCTTCCTAGCCTCCCATGACCTTGGGACTCACTAATTCACATCCTAGTAGACTGACCCCACTGCATACTGGGACTGCTTCCTAGCCTCCCATGACCTTGGGACACACTAATTCACATCCTAGTAGACTGACCCCACTGCATACTGGGACTGCTTCCTGGCCTCTCATGACCTTGGGACTCACTAATTCACATCCTAGTAGACTGACCCCACTGCACTGTTTCTGTGCATCCACCTTGGATTGTGGATGCAGCACGATGGATTTACCACCAGGGAATGCACATAACCTACTCTACACAATCGCAACGAAGATTTGCACATTGCTCATTATACCCCCTCTCTTTCCCCGCATTGGTTCCTGCCCCTCTTTTGGATATTTCGGAATTTGATTGGAATTGGGTAGGTACACCCTTGCTTTTTCATTAACAATAGTTTATTTTATGAACGGATTTACGAAAATGTTCAACCATTGTCAAACGGCCAATTGTCTAATTATGATGCATATCTTCTGTTCATGTTATTTTCTGCACCTTTTGTCACTCTCTCTTCTTTTTTGATTGTAACATATGAAAATATTTGTACACGTATTTATTATTTCCATAATTATGCACGCGTTATCCCTTACAACAGCCTTGAGGACGACCTCATGCGTCGAAACACGTGTCGGCTGTGACCGTAATAAATCACTTTCCACATCATTGGACTTCTTGCATATTCAAGGACATTTGAGCTCTCATTTTTCCTATAGAGGATTTAACCATTTGGTTACTGAGTCCTCTGCGCACAATAACTGCACAAACTCCATTTCACGTCATTCGACAGCTGGTTCAATAGTATTGCATTGTATTTTGTTATTTATATAGCGCCTTTTACCATTATTATAGTCTCAAAATGCTGCTAGCAGGAACGCCCTCGGTGGACCGAAGTCCAGAGTGTTGGAGATCACGGAGTAGGATTAGAATGCGTGTGTGCATTTGGCCACGACAAGGCTTAGCAGGGCTGGCCAGGATCCGGTAGAAGCAACCCACGAAGATGAGGCCTGTGCATGGGTGCTGCAAGGTGTCATGAGATGTCATGAGTGCTAGAGACTCGCTATGTGTCCAGCGTGCACACATCTGTCATAGGTCTTTGCTGCGTACTGATGTCAGGGTGTTGAGGCATAGGCTGGTGTAAGTAGGCTTACAAACATTAAGTATCCAGCTAGCCTCGAATTTTGTCGTATGTCGTAGCTGCATTCTACCATGAGTGGATGGGCAGCCGTGCCTGTGGCAGGAGTCCAACAAAGTGGTGCACTTATACGTACAAAGAGCACACATGGAGTTTACCTTCGATGTCGTGGTGTCATCAGAAAGGCTGTGGAAAAAGACCAGCCTGCCTCATAGACTCTTCTGGGCACCCTAAGGGGGCTGTCCTCAAGTTTTCTTAGCGCAAAGGCTGTCTGCCTTAGGATATCTACCCGGGGTCTAACCATGGGATTTATGATAGTAGGATTCTCTAGGTGCCGTGGACAGGCGACCTTTATAGTCTTACTGGGTATCTTCCTGGTTCTATGTATGCTCCTTGCTGCGTCTACTAACTGCGCTATCAGGATACCAAGGCTGACGTATCTCCCCAGATATTATGCACCTGTTAGACCTTCACAATTGTCACCTTTACCATGGGCGGCCAATCCTATAGGTTATCCAGGCGCGATACCCGCCCCTCCCTTAAAGTCCTTCCAGTGCTAGAAGAGAGTTGCAGAAGGTTGAAATGCAGAGGCATCGCACAGTTATGCCCGTGAACTAGGAGGTTCATATGCCTAACCTCCAAGGGCCCCCCTCCTGTTAGATATGAGGAAGGGGCCCCTCTCTACATTCAACTGCAGGGTGTTTTGACAGATGTGCTACAAAATGATGTGTCATTTTACATGCGTGTCCAACAACGTTGTGGACTTGTTTAAGTACATGAATTGCACCGGGGGGGGCAGTTGTGTGGGGGCAACTGGCTGCCAACTACATAAGCACATGAATCATCAGCAGACTAACATAGCACAGATTTTCTTTAAACCAAATCATAAACTTGTTGATCTTAAAATGTCTGTAATCAGCAGTTATTTCAGGTCTGACAAAGCCAGGAGGAGCTATGAATTCAAATGCATGCAGATTTCCAGCGCACTGATAGGGGCTTGAACAAACATGTGGTTCCATGAGTCACTCTACCAAATAACAGACCCTCACCAGCTCCTCCAGCCTCCCTAAAGCAATGGCTCGTTGCTGGACTCACTCCAACCCAACCCTATCCTTCCCCTAAACGTCCCAGCCACACAAGCTTCCCAGAGGCTTGTGGGTGCCCCTCTATCATGTCACACTCTGCCCTTTCCTCATCAGGTATGGTGAAAAGCAATCTTGATATGGTATTTGACTCCACCCCGGCCACGCCAGAATCTGCGAGTCAGAGGACTAACGTTACTGCACGTGCCCCTTCCCTACCGGCCTTCTAGAGGCACAAGCCTGATATCTGGATGATTGTGCATCACTGATCTTGCAAAGGGACTGGCCTCACATACACCGGCCTCCAGCAGGCCTGCATCTACAATGCCTGACACTATCCCATCTCTTCCTGCCTTCCTGGGAGCACTCTAACAGGGTGTTTATTCACCCCCCTCACCCCTGCCCCACTTATCACAGTGTGCTATTCAGACCTCCAGGACTGCAATGTGTGGGATATTTAATATGTGTAACATATGTGCCTCTGAAAAAGCTACAAATCAGGTACACAGACAGGCACAGATAAGGAATTCCAGAAGGGACCGGGCAATCTGTCATATGTTTCCCTTCATTTCATCTCTGCTTGAGGAAGTGATCACCATATCATGAAAGCTTGGGTGTCCAGTTAAAGGATCGAATGTAAAAGGATTGATTGTAAAAGGATCGACGCAATAGGGCCGAAAACAAAAGGATCACATTATTTTTTTTAATTATATATATTTTTTTTGGTTTTCGTATAGTTAAAAAAATTGGTTTTTACCGCAAAAACAGGGGTTGGGGGGACCCCCCCCCCAAAAAAAATGTTACAAAAAACCCAACTAATTTTCGCTCCTTTTGTTTTCGATCCTTTTGAATCGATCCTTTTACCATTCAATCCTTTTTTTTTCGATCCTTTGACCTACAACCGAAAGCTTGCAAATACATGACTTAGTCAGCCCGATTAAGGAAATAACTTGTTTTCTTTTGTATCACTGGATATGTTCTTTATTATTTGTAACGCGCTACACGCCATGTCATGCATGATAAAACAAGTTAACTCATCAATGAATGTAATCCTCGTGGGAAATATAGGAAATAGGCCAGGAAAACACACAACTTAGTACATGGTGTGAAAGGAATTTATGTTCCAACAAGTCAAAGACATTGACCCTTCTCTTGGTGACGGTACAAAGAACTTTGAGGTTATTTCCTCTCGCGGTTTTGCTTGAGAAATCCGACATTGCAACATGCAAAACCTTTGCATGTCTGCGGCACGCCACACGTGCAATATTTGTCTCCTAAAATCTGGACTCCATTTCCAGAAGAGGGACTTTAACCACTTCTTTCAGTTTCAGGACTCAGTGGGGCCAGGTCTCACAAGATTTTTTGTTGTTTTTTTGCGTTAGTGATGAGATGCGCTCATTCAGATGCCCTTATCCTCCCCATTTGCACATTTGCACAAATAAGTGTGCATTTCTGTGCAAGTAATGCCTATCCCGGATTCAGAAACGCAGGGCGCTTTCAAATGCGCAGAAGTCACACGCATTCCCCTGCGCCTGTTTGGAACAGATGCATGGGGGATGCGCAATCAATGAGAGGGATATTTCTGGCTCAGTCATGCATTTTTTTAATGGAACAGGTGCAGGGCCGAGCCACTGCTGTCCCACCCGCATTTCTCTAAATGTCCCATGCGATACCAATTCAGCAACAGGTGGTATTTTTTAAAGAAGATGTATAAAATACCACATGATTTTACCGTTACCACCACAGTTTTAAGAGACCCTTTACACATTTTAAATAACACTGAAGTTCAGAAGGGCTGGGGTGGCATCATTCCTAAGTGTCAGAACTGGCCTCACCTACAGGGGCAACCGATTCCTAGCTACATACAGAGGCAAAGGAGGGACATTTCTCAAAGCTTTGAGCTAAAGTTGTCAATGAACTATTGACATCTTCAGGACACCCAATGAGCTGTGTGTCAGTGTGAGGAAATAAGTGATGGCAGGACCGTAGTTTTACAGCGTAGGGGGCTTTACTCATGCTGTTCAAATCTCTTAATGCCGGAGGAGAGCAACATTGAATCCTGCGCCTTTTAGAAAAAGGACTAATTCTGGCCTGAGACTTCCTGGGTCAGGCCCCGTGACCTGGATTGTGGGAATGCTTTCCCGAGCAGCTGTAACTAAGATTCAAGCCCAATGCTGGAACTAAGAAAAGCATTGAACAGGTAGCTGTTGCACGGTGTTGCCGCGTGCAGCATGCACGAGGCATTTAGTGGTAGAGCACGTTGCCGACAGCACTAACTCTGAGCGCCTGCTGCAATCCCCCGGTTCGGCGTCGGCTTGTTTCTTGGAGTACACAACCTGCTCCTATTGGTCAGGAGGCCACAGTCCTTCCTTTCTTTCTTCATTGCTGAGCGTTGTGTACTGTATGTGGTCCAGGTGCTGCCCCTGTCACAAGCAAAACAGACAAAAGACTGTTTAATACTGCATAAATGTAAGGCTGTTCCTTGCCACAGACATCGGTCCCAGGTGGATATTGATATGGCACACGTGTAATAAAAAGACACAGCAGGTAGGGCTTTAACTCTGAAAGAGAATAATCAGGAACATTAAAAAAAGAACAGATTGTTGGTTATTTATGGTTTATAGTGATTGCATCAAATGCGCCTTAGCATCTAAAAAAAAAGCAACGAAAAAGCATCAAATGTATTTTTTGTAAAAAATGTTTCATGGGGGGTTTCCCCCATCCCCTGTTTTTTACCCTTTAAAACCCATTAAAATTCAAATAAAACCTTTACTTTTCAAAAAAATGCATTCAATGCTTTTTTTCGATGCATTTTTTTCTAAGCTTTTGGCATTCAATGCTTTGTATTCGATGCACTGACTGGATGCCATTATTTATCTATATAGGGTTTTGTTCTATAGCACCCGAGATGTTGAATGCTCCTTCAGTGTAAGTGAACATTTATTGTATGTTTATTGTGAAAAATGTGATGTAAAATGATATTCAATGTTCTTAATAGGTATTAGGGTAGCATCCCCGCCCACCCGTGTGTCTACCCTTCTACCCACCTAATACACGTAGGGCCCGATACATGGAATATTTGCCCAGTTCAAAGTGAATTTGCCCTGCTGAAAAGTGAAAACTGTGGAACTGTGCAAAGTGTATTTTTGCTGTGCAAAGTCCGGGCCAAGTCATTTTGAACTGCAAAAATGACTATGCGCTGACTTGGCCCGGACTTTGCACTGCAAAAATACACTTTACACGGTTTCATGAATCAGGGTTTGTGTTGGCAGTGTAAATTCACTTTGAACCGGGCAAATATTCCATGAATCGGGCCCATAGTATCTCTTTGGAAAAACAATTCACCCTTGCGCAAGCAGGATGTTTGTGCAAAAGCAGTTTACACGTTCACCAATAGATGGCAGCAAGGCAACACCACGCCACCAACAGGAAGCAGCAACACCCTGGGGTAATGATGATCAGAACATTTCAGTGGAGAGACTGTAGAGACGTCTGATTCGTGAAAAAACGTGCAGAGTAAGGCATCATCGTAAAAACGATATTTAAGCTGCAGCCTGCACACAGCAGTTGGGAAACACACGTGGAAACAAAATGTGCAATGTTTTGCACCCGCTCAAAAACTCTAACGGACAAGGCCTAGATGAAAATTTTAAGTACCAGAAAATAACTGTCAACTTTGTCCATATGGGAAACTGCTTCACATGAGAAGAAAGAGAAGCACAGTTTCAAGAACGGACAACCAAATATTTTATGCTGCTGTGTTTTTGAGGAAAATCTAAAAACAGTGGGGACAGGAAAATGCACATTTTAAAAGCTGAACGTGTGAATGGGGCCCCATTAATGGAAGCGAGAACTGAACTCTTGCCATGTGTATTCTGCTTATGCCAACTTCCCCAAAATGAGATGTGACAACAGATACCCTGCTTCTTGCAGAGATGAACTGGTGTGTGGGACCTGACCATGAATCCTAACCAGCGTCTATGGGTTGCATCTGTGGGGTGGGTTTAGGATAATCAACTAATGGGGTTCTGAAGATCTGTGGTGCCTGATATCATCTCCCAGGCCTCTCTTCAAAGAAGGACTCTTGATACGTGGAAAAATAAACTTGATCTGAAAATCTAACAGACCCAGCAACTGTACGAGGGGGCAGGACAAAAGTCGGAATACCCCCAGAAACTGCAAACTACACGGGATTTTATCATGTCTAGGCCCCCATCACAAATACCTTGCTACTCTGCATTAACAGCAGATACTAAGCAGAAAAAACAAAGATGCTAAGGGTATTTTGTATATTAAAGAAATGCAACATGAGGTTCACTATTTTGCCCATAATGCTTGAACAGAACATTGTAGAAATGTAATTGTTTTTGTGAAATGTTCAGTTTGATGTGATCTATTTAGGGTCACCAAACCATTTTGCTAATATGAGTTTTAAATATGCAAATTAGCCGAATTTTTATTTTGAGGCATGGAAACGGTGCACAGTGGGATGTTATATATTCTAGCATCTGCCGGGATGAGTCTGTTATGATGAGATGGGAAAATAAGGTCAATATAAATGTACAAGTGGGTTAAATGGAAACATCTATAACTCACTAATTATTCATGCTAATGGGATGAGAAATGCATCAATTGATTTGTGCTAGAGAGAGAAATCTGGGGAGCCGATTATAAAAGTGGTCACATAGGTGGAGCTTACTGTTTGGCAATGTGATACATTTTAACACAAGAAATCCCTGAGATGACATCCCATTAAATGGGATGGAAACTGGGTTCAGAAGTTACTTGCATCAGACTGCCTCCTTCATTAATATGCCCAATGACTGCAGAGGAGTAAGTCTACTGTGATGTCACTTTGGGAACACTGTCAAATCACACACATTGACCAATCAGATATGCACACCTCAAATAGGTGGAGTTACTGTTGTATATAAGATTCAGCACACGCTCACTGAGTGAGAGACACTGACAGACTTACTGGCTCACTCACTGATAGAGAGAAAGAAATTGATAACAACAAGGAGATGGAATAGAGATCCATTTTGGATTGTCATCAGAGCCCAGAAATCGAGGCGTCGTCCCAGGCCTTCTTTAGTGGAAGAGAAAGCAGAGAGGCTCTGGAGAAAAGTTGATCCTATCTTACGGGCTGATGCCCACCTGTTCCTGGAAGGGGAGAATTGACGCTGTCCTTAAGAGGGGTGCCCACCTGTCTCTGATTCAGCCAAATGAAATCTGGATGTGGGCACTATCTAAAAGGGAAGTAATCTTGCGGGGAGTGATCATATAAAAGGGAATTAGAGTAAATCCTGGCTCCTATAATTTGTTAGTACTGAACAGTGGGAATAGATACATTATCTGTGCATCCCCTGAAGTTAGGGAAGATTTCAGAAGGACATGTGCTTCTGGAAAATATACATATTGATAGATTAGGTCCCTTGGTGTGTATACAGTGAGATTCACCCGACACTTTTCTCTAGCAATGATGTCTAGCACAGAAGAACTATTAACGGGCGTCAAAAAGGTAATTTTACTGTGCGCCTACCTAGAAAAAGAAGATCCTTGAAGAAATCCCTGGATAAACCATCAAGCAGAATATTGTTATTAATGCGTGGGTTCTCATGATACTTGGGAGAAGGTGACTCTCTGTGGTCCATTTCTTTCTGCTGTTCAAGGTGCCCATTGAAAGGGAAAAAGGTACATGTTACCCAGTAATTGATTAGAAACATCACTGAAGGGAATTTGGCTGGCATACTGCTGAGCATACATTGTCTTTTCTACATGCCTTTCACACACCTGAAGGTCCAGTAATTTCCTGCATTTGACTATAAAATGCTGTTGACATTCTGACCTGTCCATTGAGAACGGGGGTTTTCTATTTTGATCAAAGGCGAAATAGCGAGAATTGGCAAGGCAGGGACATTTTAACAGTTTCCAGTTCCTCCTGGACTCTCATGCATGCAATCCATGGCGCCTGCATGCTCAGGGTGAATTACATGCATAGCTACTCATGGTGAGGTATGTGCTACAAAATGTTCTATTTTCATCATTATGGCACTGAAAACTGAAGTGACTAGTGTGTTGATTATTACTTATCACTGGCATTTTTTGCGGAAACCATTTCTTTATCTCTAATCTGAATTATTTCCATTTGGTGAATAAATATACCTTCTGTGCAATCCTGGATGTTTTTTGTCCTGAAAGGGGAGGGCATTTGTAAGGAATAGATTCTATTATATTGGGGGTACCAGATTCATAAAACTTTTTTAAATAAAGGAGAATTGTGTGTACCTGGTTTGGAGTGGGTGGAAAATTTCCCTGAATTACACATTGCCTGGTTAAAACATCCTACGAGACACAGCATTTAGCGCAACACTTCGGCCTTTCAGCAATACCAGAGACTTGTCGTTTCAGCACATGGCACATTTTCAGAGAGAGTGACACCAGGGTGCCTTTATAGACCAGAGAATCAGGGTATTTGGAGAGAGATTCAGAGCTTAGAGCAAGTAGCACAGGAACAGCATCACACAGCTATATGGTACTGCATAGCGCTGCCCCGCCTTAAAGTTTAAAGCTTCCATCTGCTGCTGCAAGGCTATGCCACTACCCTTCACTGAGAAGGCAAACCACAGTGGTTTCTTGCAGGCGAATAAAGCACACACACCTATCATATTTCTGCATCCTCTCAAAATACAGGAGTGTAAAGCCCACTCACCTATTGCAATGCTGCCTCCTCTAAGCACGCAGGTGAGTAAAGCATGCACATCTATCACAGCACTGCCTTCTACTAACATGCAGGAAGGTAAAGCACACACACCTATCTCAGCACTGCCTCCTCTAATCAGGCAGGCATGCTCCCCCTCCCGCTCACTAAGCTCCCTCTCCAACAGGCCACAACTTCACTTGGGCCAGCTGCCCTCCAAACTACACCAGCCTCCAGGTAGACAGACTCAGCTCCTTTTCCTTCAGTCACTCAGCAGGTCACGTCCTCACCAATACAGGGCAGGGCACATCCCTACCAATACAGGGCAGCCACAGCCTTACAAATACAGGGCAGGCCACAGCCCTACCAATACAGGGCAGGCCACAGCCCTACCAATACAGGGCAGGCCACAGCCTTACCAATACAGGGCGGCCACAGCCTTACAAATACAGGGCGGCCACAGCCTTACCAATACAGGGCAGGCGACAGCCCTACCAATACAGTCCACAGCCCTACCGTTACAGGCCAGGCCACAGCATTACCAATACAGGGCAGGCCACAGCCCTACCAATACAGGGCAAGCCACAGCCGTACCAATACAGGGCAGGCCACAGCCCTACCAATGCAGGGCGGCCCCAGCCTTACCAATACAGGGCAGGCCACAGCCTTACCAATACGGGGCAGCCACAGCTTTACCAATACAGGGCAGGCGACAGCCTTACCAATACAGGGCAGACCACAGCCTTACCAATACAGGGAGGCCACAGCCTTGCCAATACAGGGCAGGCCACACTCTTACCAATACAGGGCAGGCCACAGCCTTACCAATACAGGGCAGGCCACAGCCCTGCCAATACAGGGCGGCCACAGCCTTACCAATACAGGGTGGCCACAGCCTTACCAATACAGGCCAGGCCACAGCCTTACCGATACAGGGCAGGCCACAGCCACACCAATACAGGGCAGGCCACAGCCTTACCAATACAGAGCGGCCACAGCCTTACCAATACAGGGCAGGCCACAGCCTTACCAATACAGGGCAGGCCACAGACCTACCAACACAGGGCAGGCCATAGCCCTACCAATACAGGGCAGTCCACAGCCCTACCGTTACAGGCCAGGCCACAGCCTTACCGATACAGGCCAGGCCACAGCCTTACCAATACATGGCAGGCCACAGCCATGCCAATACCGGCCAGGCCACAGCCTTACAAATACCGGCTAGGCCACAGCCTTGCCAATACTGGCCAGGCCACAGCCCTACCAATACAGGGCAGGCTACAGCCTTACCAATACAGGGCAGGCCACAGCCCTACCAATACAGGGCAGTCCACAGCCCTACCGATACAGGCCAGGTCACAGCCTTACCGATATAGAGCACGCCACAGCCTTACCGATACAGGGCAGGCCACAGCCTATCCAATACAGGGCAGGCCACAGCCTTGCCAATACCGGCCATGCCACAGCCTTACCAATACCGGGCAGGCCACAGCCTTGGCAATACAATGCTTCCAGTTTCACCAAGTCACAATGAAGTAACACGCTTTGTTACGAACAGAGCAGCACATGAAAGAAACCAACATTTGGACCCCTGAGCTAAACACACGACAGGAATGGAAAACATGCTGTTGTGATGGGACTATTTGCCTGCGGCCCCCAGAAGAATCATCTGCCCTATTAAAAAGAAAAACCTCCTGGACAAGACGCACCAGAAGTACACAACCACAGAGCGAATAACAAACAGTGCAGCTCTGCTCTGAAACAAAGACACTCACTGGACATGGAAATGACTGTCTTCAATAAAGTGACATATTCACAACATGGCGTCTCCTTTATATGCAAAACCAGCAGGCAAGCCAGGACATGAGCCAGTGGACACATCTGAGCAATGCAAGGCAAGTGGCATACCCCCAAAACAAATCAATCTGCTTACCATTTTTGGGGGATGACAATGATCGTATCCACAGTACGGGCAGGACTGTGGGTTACCGGGTGCTGAGGTACTGTCCGTTCTCTTGGGACCCCAGCGCGACCTCCCTGGTGCAGAGCGCCCAACCGCAAAAGCTTCCTCACTTTTCACCGGATGCACTGCAGCGTCCATTTTCGCACCTCTCGACTCAACTAGTTCATAGGCCCTTCCAGTGTCCAGGATTTGCGCCAGTGTTAGGCCTGGTTCTCTAAGCACTTGCCTCTGCAATTTCCCAGAAGTGCACCCCTGTATCAGTTGATTTCGCACCATTTCCTCCTCATTTACCCACCTGCAGGTGCTAGCGAGGCACCTCAACCTTGCACAGAACTGGTCCAGCGATTCCTCCCCTTGCTGTTTCTCGGCACACATCACGAATCTGTCAAAATAGACATTCACCATGGGGAGGAAGTGATCCTGAAGGGCCTGTTTCACTGCATCATAGGTGCCCACCTGAAGGTTAAGCGAGTCGAAAATCCGATGGACCTCTGTGCCAGCTGAGTACACCATCGTGCCACCTTGGCATCATCATCCGTCTCACCCGAGGCCCTGAAAAACATTTCCAGTTTCTTCACCCACAGTAGCCACTTCGGCCCCAGTTTGGATGGTGGGCCCAAGGTATCAAATTTGGGCATGGGCACCAAAGTGCTATGCATCCTACGTGGGAATGGCATGGGTGCTCCCTCTTCTCCATCCTCTTCACCCATGGTGTCAGTTGGGGTGGGGTCCACTAACCTTTCCTGTGCAGAGAGGGATGCCCACCATCAGATGGCCCAGGCTGGTGATGTGGTGGGCCTGCAGCTGCAGTGGATGATTCCTTGGGTGTCTCCCAAGTCAAAATCCAAGGCTCCTTATGCTTTCATGGTCCTGGAATGTCCAAACATTAATTTAGAAGCTGAGGATCACGCCCGGCGCACGAGCACCCATGTGGGCCGCAACTGCCGTGATCCGCGAGTTCACAAAATGGCCACCGGCCTCCTGCGGAGGTTTGTGACTGCGTGGGGAGAGACACTCTCTCCGACAATCAGCTGGAGAAGTGTTGCGTTCCCCGCCACTGCGGATCCTCGTCACCAATGTTATAGGCTGGGTGTGACCCCCGGGACCTCCCGCACACAAACGCACACACACACGTAGTCAAGCATGGACAGACGTGGGACACATGTTGCTGGTAAGGGGTCCCGGCTGTAACTGGCGACCGGGACCTCTTTTATTAAACAACGCATGCGCAAGCCATAACGAGGCTCGCGCATGCTCACATGGTTGGCATAATATGCAACAGGTACCATACTTTCACTGTACCGTGTACAGTAAGGGGCAGTAACTACACCTATGTATTATATGGCAAAGGAGTGCCCTGGTGCTCACCTGAGGGATGCCCACTATTTCTCCCACTTCGGTTGCCCCCCACCCCCACATACTGATTTTCTAAATTGAAGCAAAGCTGGAGGAGTTTTAATATTTTAGCCTCCACCTCTGGGTGCAGATAAAAATATGTAGATGTTTTAGGTAACATCACAATCACGCGTAAAGTACTGAAGGCGGTATTCCTGCGGAATACCGCAAGAGGTAAATACCTTGTGATTTGCGATCAGGCGGGAGTTAAGACCAGGCGCAATTTCAAACACCTCCTGATTTGAAAGTTACTGCTATACTCATAGTGGAGGTCTAAGTCTAAACTCATAATACCTCCGCAGGAGAGGCACCAGCCAATCTGGGGGCCAGGAACCTGGGGGAGTCCACCATGGGCAGTCAGTGTTTTCTCCAGGCAACCTGAGCATTTCCTTGCGCCCTGCCCTTTTTGGTCCATGCAGAGCACCGGGCAGCTTTTTGCCCCTACCAGTCTTTGCAAGTCCCTCAACTGAGCAGCTTCCGCTTACCTCACTGCCTTCTGAACCCCTGCGTCCAACGCGGGTGCTACATGCCCATGTAATTAGTAAAGGGACTACCCCACATTCCTATTTCCACCTGCGGTCCTTTCACTTTGGAGCTTCACTCATTCCTCATTGCATGAATTGGCTACGAGGGAATGAAACCCATCAGTTCTTTAGGACCACAGGCTGTATGGTGTCTAGCTGTAGTCAGAAAGGTCGGCCTTGTGTGACATCCTACACCTTGGAAGAGTGTGTTATGCCTCTTAAGAAGGCTAGCTACAGCTTCAAGGTATACACCATAAGCAAATTTGACAACCTCCAGTTGCTCGGCTGTGTCACAGCCTAGGAAAGTATCTTTGCTTATCCTGGCTACAAAGAACCATGACCTGACAGTCGTTTGTCCATAACCGGCATTTGTCTTAAGTACTCACTGCAGTTGTATGGGTTCAGGCCCACCAAACGTGAAAATCCACATTTTGGTTGGAGTCAATCTTACCTGGGACTGCAGTACCTGGAAATGAGAGCGTTCCGTCACTTCACAGATGCTCCAGTGTCTATTGGGAAGGCCATGTTAGTTCCTTGAAGTGTGACCGTGCACTTCATCTGGTGATGTTGACATCCCCATGTGACCATGGCCTTCGATATGAAGACGACTTTCTCTTCATCCTCTTCCGGATCTTGGCTCATTGGCAAACCTCTGCTTGAGCCAATTGAGGCTAGGACTAGCCTGGTCCTTGTTGGTTTTTTGAGTGCAATAGAGGGGTCTTCGTGATCTGAATACCCCTGCATAGTAATTCCCCAGTGCACGCAAGCCTGACATCTTTCCGGATACTTGCTGGTATGTGGTATTGAGCCAAAAGAAAATCCACATGCACCAGACTCTTGGCCACATAAAGATCTATTTTGCTTTCACAGGCCTGAGAGTTTTCTCCATGTGGGACACCCTCTCTAAGGTGAGTTCATGTGACTGTCCCAAATCCAGGATGCAGTGGAGAGCATGGCTGGTTCTCTTAAGATGTTTCTCTGGAGTTTTACAGACTGGCAACCCTGGATAAGCTAAGCCTGCACTTCACCCTCTTCATTGATCAGGTGCACGTAATCGCTATTGGAGATGGCCATGAAAACGTTGAGCGACTGAGTGTAGCTTGCTTGACATTTCTCAAAATTAATTGGATTTCCCCAATGGGCTAAAGTATCTATGCAGTGACCACCTCTTTGGTGTCTTTATATGAATCGTCCGTGGGGTGCAAGATCTTGTATACATTACGGACAGTGTTTCCAACTGTGTACAGCAAGTTTGATCACTTTGCGGTGTCGTCATCTTTCTACATGTCTAGTTTCTTCACCCAGAGGGACCATCGTGGCCTAGACTAGAGGGTGACCTTGAGAGGTCAAACTCCTCCATTGGGCAAATGTGGAGATTGGGCCTGGATGGGGTGCTCTTTCGTTGGCCATTCTAATTATCACTCATGTTCACGTGCGTACACCCCACTGGCAGCCCAAGAAAATAACATCCACTCAGTTGGCAATTGCTGACAAGGCCTTACCAGTGAAGAAGCACTCCCAGAGGTGACGTGTGCAGATCATAGACAAGATGACATCTTGGTGAAAGGTGAAATGGGAGCACAGGCCTTCATATTGGTCGAATGCTGTTAAAAAGTTCCCAAAGGGCCCTCTTTGGTCACCTCACGTGTAAAGCGTGTGTTTTGTATCATTAGGCCTCTAGCCAGGCTGTCTAGTTGGATGTGGCCAAGAAGATGCATGATCTCCCAGCTCTGAAGGTCCTCTCACGGGCTGTATCGCACCCGCATTCCGAGCTCAGCGCAATACACATAAGTGGGGTACACCCAGCTCATTACTGATTGATGGTGGGGAGCGAGACCACAAAGATCCCCACTAATGAGGTGGTGTGGTCACTCTGTGGAGCAATAAACGTGCACGCACTGGGGTGGTGCCGGAGAATGGTTGATCGTCCCATCTGCCTGCACGTGCATGAGTACTGGGCACTTATCAAAACAATGACGTGTTGATGCTCATTGCACCATCACGTCTTCTATGCTACTTGAGGACGTAGCAGTTGGGTCACACCCCCATACATGCCCCTGACTGGCCAATACTACAGTTTGATGAATTTGTACCTTGCCCCGGGACCTGAAGATAAACCACAGGCTTGCTGGAAAAGAAAGACAGGCAGAGGCCTGTGTTAGCGCCTGAACAGCCCTGTGACGAATTTAGCAACATCGTCACTGATTCTCTGGAGGAAAGCGTCTCCTACATGGCCAGGGAAAGGCAGAAGCTGCCTGACTCTGCCTCTGGGGGTGGCTATCTGCGGGAGGCCCATGTAGGGGAGGACAAACTCCAGAGACGCAGGAAAACACTGAATCAAAATAAACCCTCAGATGTAACTCTTAATGGCACCCATGTGCCTTTGCAACACACCTGTTTGGCTTACTGTGACACAGATAAAGAATTCCCAAGTTCTCTTGATCAACAACCTTATTTGCCTTCCCTCATTTTTTTAGTTCTGCGATGAGGAAGAAAAATGGAAGAATGAGGATGACCAGAAGCGGTAAACAAATGTTGCGTTCTAGTCTTTGGAAAGTGTTAACTAATGCTGTGAAGTTTAAAGCACACACAGCTGAACAGAATATGAGTGAGAGGCAGAGACTTCAGCGGGACGCAGCTTGTGCTGACGCTGGTTGGAACACCGGAGGCGAGCATACTGTGTAAGGCTGCATAGAGGCTGACGAGAACCGTGTGCAGAAAGATCAGGTGAAAAGAAACACACTGCTTTATTGCTGTAGGCAGCTGGAGCCACCAAAAGCAAAGGAAGCTAAAACGGGAGCAAAACGGCTAATGGGACCCAACACCAGTCAGCAAACCGAAGGAGACAAAGACGAAAGGACGTGAGGAACACCAAAGATGCCCGTAAACCCTGAGAGAGTGAGTGGATTACCGAAGGGCTTGAGAGAGAGTGTCACATATCATAGCGCAAGTAAGCCCAATAAAAGTAATTGGAGGAAGTGATACAAATACGAACAGGTTTAAGAAAGGGTCAGTGACCCAAATCTTGGAAAGAGAGATTGATACAAATATGAACAGTATTAAAAAAGGGTCGGTGACTCAATATGCAGAAAGAGAGATTGATACAAGTACAACCAGTGTTCAGAAAGGTCTGGTGACCCAGTACTTGGAGAGAGAGGTTGATACGAATACAAATAGTGTGAAGAAAGGTTTGGTGACCCAATGCTTGGAAAAGGACATTGACACGAATGCAACCAGTGTTAAGAATGGGTTGATGACCCAATATTTGAAAAGAGGAGTTGATACCAATAAGAACTTTGCTGAGAAAGGCTTGGGGACCCAATACTAGAAACACATTATTTCTTGGGTGAGAGATGGACTGAGTAGAGTACAGAAAAGCCCTGGCAGGATAGTGAACCAGACAAACAGTGACCCTGGGACACACCCATGAAATGATATAAAGCCCTGGCAGGAGAGTTAAGTAGGCACTGTGCGAGTCTGCGACCCGCATCCAAGAAACAGGACTGTGATATCCTGGCAGGAGAGTGAACCAGGAGTGAGAAGAGAAGTAAACCTGAAACCGTGGAACAGTGAGAATTAATACAAAAGGGAAGACCCACACCCTTTTTATGGATCAGCGATAAAGTCGCAATACACTGATAGGATAGTACACATGGGGTAAAAAGAGGAACAGTGAAAGGAAAAGGGAAGAACTATACCCCTTTAAGGTTAATTAAGATACAGAGTGGGATAAACTGAATATTTAAAAGAACTGTGTGTTTAAAGGAGATTCAAGGGAAGAGTCTTCTTCCTTGAAATGTGATAAAGTGACATTCAAACTACCAGAAGAAATCTAGGGGAAGGGAAGACCTGTCTCCTGGTGGAACCTTATTCCTTTGTTTTCGACACCTTAGAACTTTATGTTTTGAACTCTGAAAGAAAGCTATGAGTACCTATCTTACAGAAATCCCGTTTTACACCTTATATTGAGTTTAGTGTGTAAGGCTCAGTTTAGGATTTTGGACACAGGACGGAGGACGCTCTTTTGTCTAACATCCTGAGACAGACGTTCCTTAGTTTCTTTGAGGAAGGGAAACCCCTCTTCAGATTAGGGATAGAAAGGATTTCTCCCAACCCCCTTATTATTTTGTGTCAAATAAAAGTGTATAATCAACACTTAAAATGCCACTCTGTCCGAGTCTTACTCTTGAGCCCTTACAAGCCCCTTTTTTTGAAAGACTGGACATAATCAATAATTGAGGAAAACCTACCTTTCTGCCTGGGGAGCCTCTGAAGGAAAAGTGAGGAGCAGGTCAAATTGTCCGGATAAGTACTTGTATTGCTACAACACAGGTAACTTACCTCAGCCACAATGGTGATTTTAATGTGTGTCACGTCTGTAATTAAACAGTGGTATAGGCCCCGGGAGATCAAGGGCAGGCATCTTGTGTTAGAGGACCTGAGGTGAATCAGGAGCTGAGTTCCTGATTCTTGAATCTAATACTAGGTTTTAAAGTGCTGGCCTGGTCCTTACCATGATATGCCTCATTTGCCATGGCCAGAAATGAAAGCTTTTCTTCTCAACCCTGCTTTTGAAAATTGGGGAAACATTTGCATCATTAGGGGACCAGAAAAGATGGAATAGAAAATTAAACAACGCTCACCTCATTTCCGATTACACAGGTATACGGTCAGGATCACAGCGGCGAGGAGGAGATAGAGCGCACCCACGGCACAGTAGCGCACCATCCAATAATTAGGCATGCTCGGTCCTTGAGGTCCTTCCTTGGGAGCTGGAAGATATTTAGAAAGACACAGTCATTGAGGCACAATGGGGTTTAATGGGGTGGTAGGGTTTGTTCTAGGGATTAGTGGACGTTTCTACCTATAGCAGTTCTTACACACTTGGTCAGTATGCCCCCTTTCTCAGACTTGTGGATGGGAGGGCACCATTGGGTCGAAAGGAAAATAAATCATGTGGGATTCACTCCAAAGTAGCTGGTTTTAAAGCCTGCTCATACAAGCAACGCCATCTGTGCCCATGCTGTGCCCCACTCAGTCCCCACTGACGTCCATCACTCAGTCTCTAATCTCTTTGTTCATGCATTAACTGATCTATAAGTAGAGGGACTATACACTAGGAGTACAAGAGCCATGATGGTGAGTAAGTAGGATTCTTAGCATCTGCTCCCACTTTCTCCAGACTCATGAAAAGATGTTCTACCGCCTTGAGGGTTGATGTAGGAGACGGCAGAATGGTAGCCTCGTGGTCAAGTCCTCCGCTCCCCATTTTCAACTTATTTGGGGATTTCTTTACTTTTGATTTTTATCTCCTTCCTGCCCGCTCCACAAAGCTTTCTTCCCTCCCCCCTCTCAGCACTGCACCAATCCTGCCGCCCAGAGCCCTCCTCCCCACCCAGTGAGGCCGGATTGGCAAGTGGTGTGTACACCACAGGGCTGGAATTGCCTTTCAGGGTGTATTCCAGCCCTCCAAGATCAAGGGGCCTGATCCCCAGAGAATTCCGACCTGCCCCGTACCAATCCCGCCTCCCACATCCCTGTTCCGCGCCCAGTGAGGCTGAATTGGCCAGTGGTATGTACACCATGTGACAGAAATCGCCATTTAATCCCACCTCCCACGGCAGCCTCCTGCCCTGACAAGTGATCCTACAGCGACAACCGGGTAAACTGGAACAGCGGGGAGCACAGCATTACCATGCTCCAGAAAACCATGCCATTCTTACACTACTACTATTGTGAACTGTGCTGCACTCCATACTTGCCATTGTGCTGAACTGTGCTGCACTCCATACTTGCCATTGTGTTGAACTGTGCTGCACTCCATACTTGCCATTGTGTTGAACTGTGCTGCATTCCGTACTTGCCATTGTGTTGAACTGTGCTGCACTCCATAGTTGGCTATTGTGCTGAATTGTGCTGCACCCCATACTTAGTGATTGTCTTGAACTGTGTTACACTCCATAGTTAGTTTGTGTTGAACTGTGCTGTGTTCTGTAATTAGCCAATGCACTGAATTGTGCTTCCATTGTGTTGAACTGTGCTGCACTCCATAGTTGGCTATTGTGCTGAATTGTGCTGCACTCCATACTTATCTATAGTGTTGAAATGTGCCGTGCTCCATAGTTAGCTTATGTTGAACTGTGCTGCACTCCATAATTAGTTTGTGTTGAACTGTGCTGCTCTCCATAGTTAGTTTGTGTTGAACTGTGCTGCGCTCTATAGTTAGCCATTGTACTTTATTGTGTTGCACTGTAAAGTTAGCAACTATGCTCAATTGTGCTGTGCTCCATACTTAGCCATTGTGTTGAACTGTGCCACACTCCATAGTTAGCTATTGGGTTGAACTGTGCTGTGTCCTATATTTAGTCTGTGTCGAATTGTGCTGCACTCTATAGTTAGCCATTGTGCTGAATTGTCCTGCACTTCACACTTAGCTATTGTGTTGAACTGTGCTGCACTCCAAAGTTAGCTTGTGTTGAACTGTGCTGCACTCTATAGTTAGTCATTGTGCTGAATTGTGCTGCACTGTATGGTGAGTCTTGTGCTGAATTTTGCTGCGCTCCATACTTAGCCATTGTGTTGAACTGTGCCACACTCCATAGTTAGCTATTGGGTTGAACTGAGCTGCGTCCTATATTTAGCCTGTGTTGAATTGTGCTGCACTGTATAGTTAGCCATTGTGCTGAATTGCCCTGCACTTCACACTTAGCTATTGTGTTGAACTGTGCTGCGCTCCAAAGTTAGCTTGTGTTGAACTGTGCTGCACCGTATAGTGAGTCTTCTGGTAAATTCTGCTGCGCTCCATACTTGGCCATTGTGCTGAGTTGTGCTGCGCTCCATACTTAGCTATTGAGCGCTGCGCATGTTTCGAAACCAGTTGCATTCTAGGCTAATGCACACACCTTGAAACCCGCAGCATCATAAGTACTACATATAATCTGGAACTAGCCCCACTGTAGGTACCGCATATACGCTGACATTAACCGTATTGGAGATTCATGCACTCATCTTGAAACTAGCCGCAGAGTAGGAACTGCTTTATTTGAACTACCTACATTTTGGTGCTGGGATGGCCATGTGGGCAGGACAAAGACTGATATGCAAATGGATATTTCCCATCTGTGAAAGGTACAGTGAGCAAAAATGGATGGCTGCGTACTCTCAAAGTGGGAAAAAAAACACTAAACAGGTTATCATGCCATGTTCTTTCTGGAGAGGTGCGCCTGCTACCTTTTTGAAACATTTTTTGCAAGGAACTTGGGGTTTGGTCACCCTGAGTTACCTAGGGGAACCCAGACGTGTACTCCCTGCTCACGGTGCTCAGAGAGGCACAGCTCCACCTCATTGATGTGGCCCAACAAGGTTGAAACATGTGTATTGATTTCTGTTGGTACTCTTGTTCAAAAGGGAATTGCCATAGCATTTTGGTGCTGGGATGGCCATGTGGGCGGGACAAAGACTGATATGCAAATGGGTAGTTCCCATCTGTGAAAGGTACATTGAGCAAAAAGCGATGTGAAAAAAACACAGAACAGGTTATCATGCCATGTTCTTTCTGGAGAGGGGCGCCTGCTACTTTTTTTGAAAATTACCTGTATAGGTCACACACTGCACTCAGAAGTACACATTGTGGATGTTGGTCTCCCATCAGCTCCAGCCACTGTTTGAACCTTGAAACACCCCATGCCTCGCACAGTGACTGCTGTAAAAGCTGCTGCCCCCCAATCTAACAGGGCACAGATTCGGGCCACTATTAATCCTGCTAAACTCAGTAACACGGTGGGACTAGTAATTCCTTGCCGCACGATAAGGTTTAGCTGCAGTCGGTCACAACCACAGAACAAATCTAGCTACACTCTAACGCCACACCATAACGACTGCACACCACACTGCACGCAAGGTCCTGTCACTGTGAAGCAGTAGCAGGACACCACAGGGGCACCCTCTCCACTGTGAAGCAATACAGGGATGCCACAGGGAGGCCCCTCGCCACTGTGAACCCGACTCAAGCACAAAACCCAAAATTTAGAGATAACAGCATCGCTGCGAAGGAGAGCTCGTCACAGCAATACACACTCAGACCAGACCAACACTAAAGAAACCTAGACCACATGGAAATATAACTGGAAACCAGGAAACAACCTAACCAAGAGGGCTCATGACCCTGGAAAACAAACAATAAACAATATACAACTAACAACAAAAAAAACAAACATACACCACAAACATAAAAGGAAACTACAAAGTGAAGGAAACATAACCAGGAACCAGGAAGCTGCCTACCCGCTCCAGGAAACTTACCTCACAAATTCAACACACATTTTTAAAAAATAAACTCGCCATGCCTCATCACAAGAAAGACAAAGAAGCCAGAAAGAAAAAGAGAAACAGGAGGGAAACCATAACCCAACATGATGGAATCTACCCTCCAGGACTCACAAAACATAGGAACCCCATGGCGACACCGCTAAACAGACAAAGGATACAGACCAAGGAAAGAGCAAACACAGAATACTTCTCACGCTACCGCCACACCTACAACTCCATCACAATAGATAATAGACAACCGGCAAACAACCCACATGCAAGAACCCAAACAAACATGGAACCCACCATGATGCCGAACCATATGCATGAAAAAAAGCAAAACATTGCAACCCGGATAATACCTTTGAAAAAACCCCAACAAGAATCAGGGGCAAACTCGAGTCCATAACCATTAACACGCCCTACATTACCAAAGACTGAAATAAAGCACCCACGCTAAAAAAACCTACAAACCTGTACAAACCAAAACTAAGCAACCCTGCGATCAACCTAATTAGACTACTCACCGAAGAGATGGCACACCCAAGAACAATCCCACCTAGCAAGCGCAACCAGGAGCGAATCCCCAGTAATGGAAACGTGACAAACACTGCACCGACTGGGACACACGAAAGAACAGACAACAATCCAGAACGGAAAATAGACAAATTACACTGGAAGCTACTCAACGTAACATCCATGGCTAGACACAAAACAGAAGTACACAACCACCGAGGCAAGGTGGGCACAGACATGCTTTTCCTCACAGAAACATGGCTCTCAGAAAACTACAAAACTATCGCTCACTAAACCATACTGGACAATTTTAAACTAATACAAGTCAACAGAGAAAACCAAAGAGGAGGCGGAATTGCAATGGCGCAAAGAGCACCTCTGTGCCACACCACTCCCCTCAACCGACATAGAAGATTGCAAATCTCTCCTCGTCAAAATCAAACTCAAGAACCAAGCCAACATAGTGTTCCTTCTGATCTACAGACCACAATCCTACAACCCGGACTTTGCAACGAAACTCGCAGACTCCATCGGCAACCTAGCCACCTACCATGACAACCTAATCGTGCTGGGGGATTTCAACATCTGGTTTGAAAGAGTGAACAAGACCAAAGCAAACTAACTCTGTGCCCTCCTGGAAACACTCCACTTCAAGCAAATAGTAAAAGGATCCACCCTCAATGCCAGACACACCATGGCCGTAATCTTCTGCAGAGAAGGACTCTATGCATCCACCCCACCAAAACCAATGGCATGGAGTGTTGACTATCTGATACCATTTTACATCAAACTTCAAACCCGCATACCACCTAGAAATGCAATATTACGCTCCACTAGGAAAGGAAACTGGAAGAGTCTTGACTTGGAATCCTTAACAGATTTGCTGGAATCGACTCAACCGAACACTGCTGAGCTGAACAGAATAACCCCTGACTCCGCAGAAAAATTACACCACACCTTGATCACAGAGGACCTAGAACAAATAGCACCAGCAACACCTTTCACAGCCATAGCAACACATTTGGTAGCACGGTGGTTCACTGAAGAACTGAGAGAACGCAAGAAAACAAACCGCAAATTGGAAAAATATTGAGAAAACATTACAACCAACCAGACATAATAAAATATCAAAGACATCTCAGATTACACAAATTGGCAGTCCTCAAAGGAAACAAAACCTACTACGCTGCAAGAATCCAATTGCCAACCAACCCACAAAAAGAACTCTTCAAAATCATCAAAGAGATTTAAAAAACCTACTTCCTTCAACAAAGGCGCCATGCCAACACAAGCACTATGCGACCACATCACCAACTACCTTAGAACTAAAATCAAAACAATCCAACAGACTATCGATACAAACTGCACAAATATAAACACAACCACTAAACTGTGGATAACTGGCAATACACCAACCACAACAACACTCGTCCGCTTTGAACCAGTAGACGGAAAAACGTTCTCCACACTAATAAAGGACACCAACCTGGCAGGATTTCCAAGTGACACACGCCCCCCAGACAACTACAAAGAAGTCCTCAACCACAGCACCCCAGCATCACACTTCTGCCATCTAATGAATGTATCCAGCTGGTCAGATAGCACAGCGAGCTAAGCGTTCACCCCCGATGTCTGAGTGCAGCCTGCTGTTCGAATCCCGGCATGGTCAACTCAGCCTTTCATCCTCCCGTGGTCGATTAGGTGAGTACCACTCTGTGGGATAATGTCTTCTGTTATTTGAGTGCTCTAAGACCTATGGGTATGTAGTGCTATATAAGAAATAAACTATTATTATTATTATTATTATCCCTAAACACAGGAATAGTACTGTCAAATCGGCACACTGATAAAAAACGAAACGGCTGGTGCGGAAGACCGCACCAACTACAGACCTATATCCAACCTTCCCTACTCGGGGAAAATACTGGAGAACCATGTATACAAAATCCTACTTAGCTACGTAGAAACAAATGGAATACTCAACAACTCACAAGTTGCCTTCAGACCAATGAGAGGAACGGAATCAGCACTCCCATCCATATGGGACAACCCATAAATAAATGCAGACAGCGGCACTCAATCTGCCCTGATACTACTGGACATATCAGTGGCTTTCGACACAATCAGTCACACAACACTAATCGAAAGACCCTTGGAATGCGGTATGAAAGACTCTGCCTTAAAATGGTAAAACCCTACCTCACAAATCGAACTGAACAGACTTACCTACCGCCTTTTACCTCAAACAACTAAAATATCACCTACGGAGTGCCACAAGGCTCCAGTCTCTCCCCCCTCCTTTTCAACATCTGCATGTCCCCCTTGATAAAAATCATTCAAACCCACAGACTGACCACCTACTACTATGCACATGACACACAACTCATTGTCAAGATAGCCACAACCCAAGACCCAAACTACACCCTAAACAACTGTCTCACAGACATATACAGCTGGATAACATCAAACAACCTCAAACTGAATCTGGCCGAAACAGAAAAAATTATCTCACTGCCAGAGGCCAATGGAAACAACTCACAACTGGCCAGGCATGGGTACCCAACCGGAGACCTCAAGTGTGATAAACAACCTAGAAATGCTCATGGACAACAGACTATCTCTGGACTACTCAGAGGGATACTCCCCTACCTATCATTTCGACATAGAACCCTTGCAATTATTTCTCTACTATTGTGAAGAATCGACTACGCAAAAAGCCTCTACCTCGGAAATCTGAAAGGCTCACCAAAAAACATAAATGCATGCAGAACACGGCCGCAAGGATACTTCTGAGATTAAACAGAAGCGACCACATCACACCAGCTCTGAGGAGCCTGCATTGTCTCCGAGTAAAATAAATGCATTCAATTCAAAGCTCTCTGCATTACCCACACATCTCTACACGGGCAAGGAGCCGAATTTCTCCAATCAAGATCAGTTGCTACCAAACGGGAAGAGACCTAAGATCAAGCAACGGCCTCCAAATTGATTTGAAACAATACAAAGGAAATTCGGACAAACTACTTTCTCACGTGTAATTGCTAACCTGTGGACCATCTCACCTTCAGGAAACGAGTGAAAACATGGCTTTTCAACTGCGAATTACTAGCGTGAAAGGGACAATACCAGTGATACCAATGGGGACCGAAGGAATGCCACCAACCACCAACCCACCTCTTCCCACTCTTCCTAGCCATGCCTCACCCTTAGACAGATCTGTGAAGACAAGCCATGCGTCACATTTAGATAGATCTGGGAAGATTTTAGCCATGCACCACATTAGATAGAATTATGAAGACTAACCTTCCTTGCGTCACTTTAGATAGATTTGGGTAGATCAGAAACGCAACACTTCTAGAAGGTTTTGCGAAGATTAGCCATGCGCCACCCAGAAGCACAATTGTATCTAATAATTATTGCTGCACAACTATGGACAAATGGAAGTAGCCAATGTGTTCCACTTAGAAGAACTGGTGGGAGTGGCTAGAGCTTAGACGGGTGGTGGGGCGGCCGGTGTATTGCAGCTGGAAGACTTGGAGGGTTCCATTGAGTTGCTGTTGGAAGAGCACTGAGGACATACTTGGAAGAAGTTTGTGAATAACCAACATACTAAACACCCTGCTCCTGCTCCCGTCCAACATACCTCACACATACTAGGCTTGCCTATGGGCTAGCCAAACTACACAAACACACATCAAACTTAACTAACATTAGCACACAAAAACCTATCCCAGACACTGGACCTTACCATTACGGACACAACAAGCCAGTGCATGCATGCATAAACACCAGCCATACTACGCATGAAACACACTAAAACACACACCAACATAACATACTCCTGCATACAACAAACAACCACGACACTGGATCTTCACTTATGGATACAATGATAAAGTGTGCATGATTAAACTACCAGCCAAACTGCAAATGAAACACACAAACACACACCCAACCTGACATTAGTACATAAGAACAACCGAGACACTGAGTCTTACCCTTAAAGAGACAACAAGCCAGTGCACACAACCAACTGACATGCAAGCCAACACACACAGACACCCGTTTCTACTGGTTTTGAACCTATCCTATCATTCTACCCTCACTAACACACCCTGCCCTCTTTCTTGTAGAGCCACGTGAGCACCTGGAGTCCACCCCAGTGGTAAGTATGGTATAGGCATAACAAAACATAACATAACATAACATATAATCTTCTTCAGAGGATATCTAATTTGGGCTTTGACCTTGAGCTGCAATCCAAAGTGTAATGTTTAGAGCAGGCAGAGTCTACAGGTCACATCAAGAAGAACACGATGCTGGGTGGCGACTGAAGCTGACCTTGCCCTTCCTGAGGCCCAAGGCTTCTACACATGCAGCACTTTAAATGCAAGAAATATCCCACCCGGCAATGGAAGACTAAGAGGTCATCGTGTTAGGGGACGAGCCACTAAAGGTGACAGAGTCTGCCTGACGTCCTTAATGACATCATACAGTGCATATAACCATGAGATCCAGCTTAATCTCCAAA
The DNA here is from genome assembly GCF_040938575.1 of Ambystoma mexicanum. Classification (NCBI taxonomy): domain Eukaryota; kingdom Metazoa; phylum Chordata; class Amphibia; order Caudata; family Ambystomatidae; genus Ambystoma; species Ambystoma mexicanum. The sequence goes on along the minus strand of NC_090938.1, from coordinate 753,618,048 downwards.
ATGTAATGCATGCGAAGGGGCATTCCGAAAAAACACAGAAATATGTTTCTCTTAATTAATAGATAAAAACATTTGGCAAAGCAGAAGAATGTCATTTTAGGACAATGTTGCAGCTGTACATTAGGTTCCACTAGGGTTGTGATTGCATCACCCCCACACCTCTCCTGGAAGCAACTCCTGCATAAAGACAGACATGCATGACACCTCTTTAATATCATTTATAGCCATAGGGGGAAAGGAGTTATTAACCAGGAAAAATGAAGCCATATTTAAATCCCCAAAAATGAGGGGATCTTCAGCCCTTCATACAGCGGTAGCATAACTATTATATGTATGTATGTGTGTATGCCTGTACTGGGTTTTAAATATTGCAAGCCTAGCTGTGCAGCAACGAGTGCTGTGCAACAATAGGACAAAGTAATAGGGTACAATCCCCTTCTTTGCCCTGTTCTGTAGTGAAAGAGGAAGCAAAGTGTGTTCCTTTTAATCTCCCCAGAAGGCCCCAAAGGTGATAAGTCATGAAGCCACGCCCCCCATATTTCCCTCACATGTTTCTATGCCAGTGTTTGCGGGCTCTAGAAAGCAACCCCGGGCTCTAAAAAGCAACCCCAGGCTGTATAAAGCCCCCCTGGATTCTAGAAAGCAACCCGGGTCCATAGAAAGCAATCATGGCTTCAAGAAAGCAACCCTGTGCTCTAGAAAGCAATCCTGGCTTTGAGAAAGCAACCCCGGCCTCTAGAAAGCAACCCTGGCCTCGAGAAAGCAACCCTGGCTTCGAGAAAGCAACCTCGGCCTCTGGAAAGCAGCCCCTGGCTATAGAAAGCAACCTGGGACTCTAGAAAACAATCATGTGCTCTGGAAAGCAACCCTGGGCTTCTCTCGAGGATTCCACCCCCTCTCTGTAGTCGCTGACTTCAATGCCCAATGCTTATCAGGAGAAAAATATCCAACAACCAAGTAAGCACTGACCTGCTGAATGTGCATTACATAATGTACTGCACGTATAATGTAAGTAAAGATCATTGGTTTCATGGTGCATTTAATTTCACATCAGTACACAGGAAGGAAACACATGAAGTGATAGCTAAAGCCCAAGGAAAAGAAGGGCTAACTTTATAACACGCTCAGAACTGGTGCAGAGAATGCAGCGGTCCTCACCCTTGCACCGCAGAGGCCCAGCAGGGCCAGAGCCATGCAAAATGCACATGGAGAACAGATACTGCATAGGCAGCAACTGTGCAAGTGTTAAAGACACACATACCCACACATAATAGCGAAAAGAACAAACATCAGCACAGGCTACTTCTCATCCACAAACACACACACAACTCAGAACTGGTATAAGTTAGGCAGGGGAATGGCTAGGCTATTTTGCGCACAAATCCTCACGCATGCATGCACGTGCACGCATCCACAAACAGACAAACACACACGCACACATGCGCAAACAAGGCACATTACTGTTCAACAACCAGGCAAGCTTCACACACAACAAACGCACAGTACAGGAATTGGCAATGCAAGCTCGGTGGACTCCTGGTGTAGGTAATGGGAGTCTGTGCCTGTTAGTTAAAAAGGTAACCCGTGTGTGTTGGTGAATCACGTGCCCCCAATTCTTAACCCCTTAACTGCCGAGCTATTACGCATCCTATGCAAAAAGGACGAACATGCACGCCCTACAGTTAGTCCCCAAAATCCAACCCCTGTTGGTGTGAGTGTTTTGGACAGACTAACACATTCATTGCAGGGGAAATGACTTGTTATTGGACTAATGCAATTGATATGAAATGTATGAAACATATTAGATACACAAAGACACCATCACCAGAAAGACACATACTGGGTTGATTAAACATGTTGCCTCTGTGCCAAGATGAAGGCCATTTCAGTGCCTGGGCAGCTCTAGGGTCAAGAAGGATCTAGGCCCAATTCTGCGGTGACATCTCAGTGTTCCTCTTTAAAGAATGAACTGTGTCTGGTTTTCGATCCATTGTGACCAGGGTTGCTGTGGAGACAATGGGGGCTGACCGGGTGCCACTGCCCCCCACCCCCGCACATGCCTGTCTGAAAAATGGGGGTACAGTGCATTGCAAACTGTTGTTACACGAAGTGGCAGTGGACAATGGGATGGCAAGAAGTTCAAAGCAATATGATTTGAGGAGTTTAATGTACCCTGAGGTTGGGCTATTTCTACCAGACACATTGGTAGATGTATGTACATGTGTGATTGTGTGTTGCGGTTTCCAGTGGTGGTGGAGTGAATGAAAGTTTATTAAGAAGCGAAATGTGAAGGTGAAAGGGAAGAGCCTTGGGGGACTCCACAGGTAAGTATCAAATGTTACACCTATATCCTTTGAGTTGGATTTGTTGGGTCATTTGTTGGCTCATGGGTTGATAGGTCATAACTTGGGGTGCTGATGAGGTGCACATATCACGTGATCACAATAGAGGGACAGGGGAACACAAACCCATCTCACCCTCTAGCACCAGCAGCCGAGTCCCGTTTCCACGTGCTTTGCTGTTCGTGAGCATGAAGATCTCCACCTCGCAGACATAGGTTCCTGTATCGTTGTATCCGACATTGCGAATTTCTATGTCTGCCCTTTGCTGAGATGTGAAGATGGAGGGGTCCTTCTTGAAAACGCGCTCCATAAATGGGCTGGAGCTGTTGGACACCTCAACCTCAGTCACACCAGTGGCGGACTCATTAAAATACCACTTGTAGATGCCAATGCGTGTGCCCCACTTGCTGATGTGGTATGCGCACTCTAAAATCACGGATCCTCCCGCCGTTATGTTCTTGGACTTTGGCTGAGAAACTGTGAGGTTCTGTGAAAAGAGCCCTGCAGGAGAAATCATGAACAATCATCAGTAATGCCTCTGATGGGAGTTTGGCTGCATGGGTGATGTTGAGACACAAAACAGCGTGCAACAAAGTGGATCATTTCTACCTGTGTGCGTGGGTTTTGGGATTTAGCCTTGTCTCTACATGCCCCTGTGCGATGTCGCCAGTGCCCCTAGAGAGCGCCCATGTGGCAGGAGAGAGGCCAAACCCCAAGCACATGATGGCAGGGATCCCCTGTAAGCCCCATTGGTGAGCCTTCAATAATCTAGACACCCTGGGTCGGCGAATTAGCCCATCAGGCTGCACGGAAAGTGGACTGAACCTCACGATCTAAGCCCATGCTCTGTGCCACATCTGAGCTGATGGCTACCGCGCGCGATTTTCCCTCTCCTCTCTCCCACTTACCTGAACAGGTTGGACATGAGAGGAACGGCGCAGAGGTGGTGCAGCGCTACTCGACTCGATGTCTGCTGGCCACCACAATTTCCATGGTGGCTGTTAGGCAGAATCATATGCAGTACCCTTAGGGAACACTACCTACAATTAAGACTACAAGTGACAGTACAAATTCACCTTTGGTACAAGCCTGTACTACACAGTAAAGTGGTGGCGATGGCTGAGCAGCCAGACTTATCTCAAGAGCAAATGAGCAGTAATAGAGATTACACAAAGGACTACAATTACTGTGACTCAAACAAACACTGACTCAAGGTTTCTGGTTGAAAAATATAAGTACATTTATTTTTTAAACCATCTGTTCACAAAACACTTCACTTCTATTAAATAAAACCACACTCTAAATATACTACACACAATCAATTTCTCTTGTTCAGGTCAATTCAAGGTAAGTACATTAGAATATGACCGACCGGTGTTTCGAAACAAAGACGTTACTGTGGGTTAATACACAATCACTTTTTGACAGTAATGACTCGAAGTCAAACCCACCTAGCACATGGAATTAAAACAAGCGAATAGTGCATAAAAATCATAGCCAATACTTTTGTCAAGGCAATAGAATCTGAGGACTTTTTCTAAGAGGCAGATAAAAGTCAATAGGCCTGCGCCAGTTTCAAATGGAGCAGGGGCTTTGTTGTCGAGGATCACCCGGTTAGAATGGTTCACAATTAAAGCTTGCCAGGAATACTGGATATTGTCAAAGAGAAGCAAAATTTATAAGATGGAAGGAATAAAGGACAAGCCTTTGGAAAGGAAAAGAGTTCACCCTAATTCCTCACAGTCGGACGGAGAGATCGACCAAATGGACACAGTACCTTATTCAGATGAAGAAAGCTGGTGCTACGGCCGTTGTTCCTGGTAGTTCCGGCAGACTCACAGTTCCTGCAGCTTCAGTCGTGGGGACAAGAAGGAGGACCTCTGGAGCAATCTGCACTACCCAGTGATGAAGCCAGCAGCAGCAAAGCAACAATTAATAAAAGGTGCGCTCCTTAAAAACAGGAGAGGGCTCTTCTGATGGCTATCCGGACCACTACAGCTCTGTGCAGTGATTTCGACCCAGAAGAGGACTCTCTCGTTGTTGAAGGTGAGCTGGTTGATCCCACCAGGCTCAAGGGAAGAAGACTCCGGACTGGTTCTTCTCTGTCGGCGAAGCGTAGATAGCTCAGGACTGCAGCAGGGCTTCACCGGGATCCAGGAGTTGCAGCAGCCGTCTTCTTCTCTGCTTCTCTTTGGTTCTTGTAGTTCCAGTGGTGACTCTAACTTCCAGCCCAAGAGTCCTGACTTTTATGCCAAAATTCCCCATTCACACAGCCTGGCTGTCAATCACACAGCATGGGTTTGTCCGGCCCGGACAACCACCTCAGCCAATCGACACAGAGTGCGACTTGGGTCTCCAAGGAGACCCTGTGCAAGGGGTAACTAAACCTCTCCCTCAAATTCAGCCCACCTAGACACCCAGACGCCAAAGGAGGGCTTCTGGGCAGAAGCCCGCCACAGGACGGCGAACAAAGAAACCAGACCTGGTTTAGCGCGAAAAGCAAACAACAAGAAGGACCTTTCCAACACGAAATGGCAAAAAACCACGCTAGGACCCATGACAAAAATGATATGGGGTAGCAGGTTTTATGTTCGAGTCTGTCACCACAGCCAGAACATTAACACGGGAATCCGCGTAAGAAATTATAGTTACCACTGCCACCAGCCATGTCGAGTCGGGAAGGGCCCTTGAGTTACAGAAGGACAAGGGAAAGATATTCCCCTCCAGTACTCCATTGTAAGATGGTTTGTACTGGATCTGTATTTTAAAAGACTAGTAAAGCCAATGGTGACTTTACAGGTTTCTGGGGGACAGTAGTCATCCCCAGAAATGGAGTTCACAAGGGAAGTCTAAAAAGACATCCCTGTGTCACTGCACTAAAGGTGCTGTGTGACACACAAGTAAAAAGATGATGCCTAGGGAGTTGGTGACACTCCATAGCCCATGAGCACAAAAAGTACAAAACACACACAAAAATACACTGTAAGAGTTGGAAAAAGGCTCACACTCTTACCAGGTGGAAAGAATAACCCCAGAAATCCAGCAAAGCTGTTGAGGGACTCACGAGGTGAGGGAAATTAGCCATAAATGAGAATTTTCCCTAACAGCGGCCATGTTGGATTACTATTTTTTTGAAAGAACGGGTCGCCACCCGGTCTTTTAAAGAAACTAAGGCCTATTAGCACCCCGCCATAATGACGTATTACCTGACCCAAATTGGGTGGTAACGTCCCGGGCCCGCATTAAAACTCCTTCGCTTGGGCCTATTAACTCAGGCCAAGGGCTGTTACCAGCCAGTATAGCCTGAGTAATTCGTCATTATGGCCATGTGTAATGATAAAGTGGTCATGTAAAGTCCTCTTTTTGCCATTTTGTTCAACTTGTAGCTCTTGGCTCTGTAAAAAAAAGTGGAGGGTGTTGTTAATTGGATAGCGGGAGAGACAGATGTGAAAAACCTGTGGTGTTGATGAGTGCAGGTCAGAAGTACCTGGCTCCTGTGTGCCAGTGTGCTATGAATAGGCATAGTCATTTGGGGGTATTTTATCTTGAGATGACGACGAATGAAAGTATAGTTAAGGGCGGGATGCCCACTAATCTGGGGGAGTGTGTTAGAGCTGAAAAGAGGGGTGCTGTTCATAGTTTGATAATGTCCCTATGCTATTGGCTAGGCCTGTCATTGCAGTCTGTGGGGGAGTGGAGGCGCCCGCCCCGGTGTGGCGGAAGGTGTACTTTAGAAGGAGGTTGTTTAGTTGGGAGTGATATGATATGATACGAGGCAAGGGAGGGGGATAAGGGAGGAACAAAAACAACGATCTCACTAGGCCCAGTGGCATTGAGAACACGCAAGTGCAGGGGGGACGGAAGGGGGAAAGTGCAGGGGGTAACATATGGAGTGAGGTTTGGTGAGATGTGGCTGGATATATGCAGAAGGATTGGTGGGAGGAGAGGGGAAGACGTAAACATGCAGGCAGGGCTTTAGTATGTGCCTGTATTATGAGTTTCTCGTTTGGTCGCACTGCTAACAAGCCTTGAAGGGTCATTGTGCTGGGTTGGCCAGTGGGGAGAGGGAGGGCTCCTGTTAGTGGGGAGAGGGAGGGCTCCTGTTAGTGGGGAGAGGGAGGGCTCCTGTTAGTGGGGAGCAGAGGGCATCTGCTAGTGGGGAGAGGGTGGGCTCCTGTTATGTGCTGTAGTTTGTTGCCAATGGCTGGGCGGGGGACTGTGTGCGGATCACTTGATGAGCCATGTTTTACCTGCTCTCTGAAGGGTGGGCCATCTTTTTCTGTACATAGATATTTGGGCATTGACTTCCAGAGTTTGGTTGCCAGGAGGAAGAAGGTGGGCCCTCCATGTTATTTCCAGTTGGAGTTAATTGTCGCTCCCTGTGCAGTGCACCGTTGCTAGGTCTCACTGTACGCGAGGGTGTATAGTGCGAGAATGTCCTCCTGGTGGATCCTGGGCCTGTGGCATAGATGCAGCTGTGGGCGATGCACAGGGTTTTCAAGGGTTCCTCCTGGGAGCCTGGGCAGTGTGCGGTGTGCTGGAGCACCAAGTTCATGCGTTTGCAGTCTAAGTAATGTTGCTGCTGCATTTTGGACTCTTTGCTGTCTTTCGGTACTCCAAGGTAGAGGCTGTTGGCATAGTAGCAAGGAGATGCAAGCATGTGCCATGTGTGTGGGTGGTAAGGCAGGGCATGATACGCCATAGGGTGCAGAGTTGAATGAATCTGCCCCTTACAGTGGCTTTGATCTGTGGTTCTACCATGAGGTATCTGTCCATTCAGTCTTCTGGATCCCTCACAGTGGGTGAGGGGAGTGGGCAAGGTCCCATTGTTTCCATTCAGGCAATGGGTGCCGAGATCCAAGGTGTAGCGCTGCTCACCCTAAGTTCTCTTTTGGATGGGTTGAGCTTCAGGACAAAATATTAAATTGATGGGGAGATGAAACGACCCCTTGCTTCCCATAAAGGTCATGCTTTGGCAGCTTCAGAAACGACATAGAACTCGTGGTGGAATGCTCTCTCTTTCTAGTAGAGGGTTGGTGGGGGTGGTGACCACTCTTCCATGAAGCATCAGAAGACGTGTGAAATTCTCTCTCGTTCTCTCTATCTCTTTCTCCTTCTTTCTCTCTCTTTCTATTTATCTTCACTCTCTTTCCCTTTTTTCAATTTCTCTTTCTTGCTCTTTCTCTCTTTCGGGTTCTCTTTCTTCTCTCTCCATCCCCTTTTCTCTCTCTCTTACATTTTCTTCTCTCTATTTCTCTTTGTTTCTCACTTTTTTCCCTCTCTTGCTCTTTCTTCGCCCTTTCTCTTTCTCGCTCTCTCTTTCATCTTCGCCTCGTAGCACCTCCTCCAGACCTGGCTAGCAGTACCACTCATAGCTCTCTGCCCTGTAGCACCTCCTCCTGACCTGGCTAGCTGCATCACTCATAGCTCACCGCCCATAGCACCTCCTCCCGACCTAGCTAGCTGCACCACTCATAGCTCACCGCCAGTAGCACCTCCTCCTGACCAAGCTAGCTGCATCACTCATAGCTCACCACCCCTAGCACCTCCTCCTGACCTGGCTAGCTGCCTCACTCATAGCTTACTGCCCGTAGCACCTCCTCCCAACATAGCTAGCTGCACCACTCATAGCTCACCGCCAGTAGCACCTCCTCCTGACCTAGCTAGCTGCATCACTCATAGCTCACCACCCCTAGCACCTCCTCCTGACCTGGCTAGCTGCCTCACTCATGGCTTACTGCCCGTAGCACCTCCTCCCAACCTAGCTAGCTATACCACTCATAGCTCACTGCCCTGTAGTACTTCCTCCCGACATAGCTCGCTGCATCACTCATAGCTCACCGCCAGTAGCACCTCCTACCGACCTAGCTCACTGCATCACTCATAGCTCACCGCCCGTCTAACCTCCTTCTGACCTAGCTAGCTGCATCCCTCATAGCTCACCATCCGTGACACCTCCTCCCGACCTAGCTAGCTGCATCACTCAGAGATCACCGCTCGTGTAACCTCCTCCTGACCTAGCTAGCTGCATCCCTCATAGCTCACCACCCGTGACACCTCCTCCCGACCTAGCTAGCTGCATCACTCAGAGATCACCTCTGGATAGCACCTCCTCCCGACCTAGCTAGCAGTACCACTCATAGCTCACCGCCCGTGGCACCTCCTAATGACCTGTCTAGCTGCATTACTCATAGCTAACCACCCCATAGCACCTGCTCCTGACCTCGCTAGCTGCACCACTCATAGCTAACTGCCCAGTAGCACCTCCTCCTGACCTAGCTAGTGGCACGACTAATAGCTCGCTGTCCCATAGCAACTCCTCCTGACCTAGCTAGCTGCACCACTCATAGCTCACCAGCAGCACCTCCTCCCGACCTAGCTTGCAGTACCAATCATAGCTCACTGCCCCGTAGCACCTCCTCCCGACCTGGCTAGCTGCATCACTCAGAGCTTACTGCCCGTAGCACCTCCTCCCAACCTAGCTAGCTGTACCACTCATAGCTCTCTGCCCTGTAGCACTTCCTCCCAACCTAGCTAGGTATACCACTCATAGCTCACTGCCCTGTAGTACCTCCTCGTGACCTAGCTCGCTGCATCACTCATAGCTCACCGCCCGTAGTACTTCCTCCCGACATAGCTCGCTGCATCACTCATAGCTCACCGCCAGTAGCACCTCCTACCGACCTAGTTAGCTGTACCACTCATAGCTCTCTGCCCTGTAGCACCTCCTCCCGACCTAGCTCGCTGCATCACTCATAGCTCACTGCCCGTAGCACCTCCTCACGACCTGGCTAGCTGCATCACTCATAGCTCACCGCCCATAGCACCTCCTCCCGACCTAGCTAGCTGCCTCACTCATAGCTTACTGCCCATAGCACCTCCTCCCAACCTAGCTAGCTGTACTAATCATAGCTCACCACCCTGTAGTACCTCCTCCTGACCTAGCTCGCTGCATCACTCATAGCTCACCGCCCGTAGCACTTCCTCCCAACATAGCTCGCTGCATCGCTCATAGCTCACCGCCCGTAGCACCTCCTACCGACCTAGCTAGCTGTACCACTCATAGCTCTCTGCCCTGTAGCACCTCATCCCGACCTAGCTTGCTGCATCACTCATAGCTCACCATCCGTAGCACCTCCTCCTGACCTAGCTAGCTGCATCCCTCATAGCTCACCACCCGTGACACCTCCTCCCGACCTAGCTAGCTGCACCACTCAGAGATCACCTCCGGATAGCACCTCCTCTCGACCTAGCTAGCAGTACCACTCATAGCTCACCGCCCCGTGGCACCTCCTAACGACCTGACTAGTTGCATTACTCACAGCTAACCACCCCATAGCACCTGCTCCCGACCTCGCTAGCTGCACCACTCATAGCTAACTGCCCAGTAGCACCTCCTCCTGACCTAGCTAGCTGCATTACTCATAGCTCGCTGTCCCGTAGCAACTCCTCCTGACCTAGCTAGCTGCACCACTCATAGCTCACTGCCAGTAGCACCTCCTCCCGACCTAGTTAGCTGCTTCACTCATTGCTCACTGCCCCGTAGCACCTCCTCCTGATCCAGCTAGCTGCATCACTCATAGCTCGCTGCCCCGTAGCACCTCCTCCTGACCTAGCTAGCTGCATCACTCATAGCTCGCTGCCCCATATCACCTCCTCCCAACCTAGCAACATGCTTCACTCATAGTTCACTGCCCGTAGCACCTCTTCCCGAAGTAGCTAGCTGCACCACTCATAGCTCACCAACCTATAGCAACTCTTCCCAACCTAGCTAGCTGCATCACTCATAGCTCCCTGCCCCGTAGCACCTCATTCCCGACCTAGCTAGCTGTACCACTCATAGTTCACCGCCCAAAGCACCTCCTCCCGACCTAGCTCACTGCATCATTCATAGCTCACCGCACCGTAGCTCCTCCTCCCGACCTAGCTCGCTGCATCACTCATAGATCACCATCCCGCAGCACCTCTTCCTGACCTGGCTAACTGCATTACTCATAGCTCACCGCCCGTGTAACCTCCTCCTGACCTAGCTAGCTGCATCCCTCATAGCTCACCACCCGTGACACCTCCTCCCGACCTAGCTAGCTGCATCACTCAGAGATCACCTCTGCATAGCACCTCCTCCCGACCAAGCTAGCAGTACCACTCATAGCTCACCGCCCGTGGCACCTCCTAACGACCTGTCTAGCTGTATTACTCATAGCTAACCACCCCATAGCACCTGCTCCCGACCTAGCTAGCTGCACCACTCATAGCTCGCTGTCCCATAGCAACTCCTCCTGACCTAGCTAGCTTCACCACTCATAGCTCACTGCCAGTAGCACCTCCTCCCGACCTAGCTAGCAGTACCAATCATAGCTCACTGCCCCGTAGCACCTCCTCCCGACCTGGCTAGCTGTATCACTCATATCTTACTACCCGTAGCACCTCCTCCCAACCTAGCTAGCTGTACCACACATAGCTCTCTGCCCTGTAGCACCTCCTCCCGACCTAGCTGCATCACTCATAGCTCATCGCCTGTAGCACCTCCTCCTGACCTGGCTAGCTGCATCACTCATAGCTAACCGCCCATAGCACCTCCTCCTGACCTAGCTAACTGCCTCATTCATAGCTTACTGCCGTAGCACCTCCTCCCAACCTAGCTAGCTATACCACTCATAGCTCACTGCCCTGTAGTACCTCCTCCCGACCTAGCTTGCTGCATCACTCATAGCTCACCGCCAACAGTACTTCCTCCCAACATAGCTCGCTGCATCACTCATAGCTCACCGCCAGTAGCACCTCCTACCGACCTAGCTAGCTGTACCACCCATAGCTCTCTGCCCTGTAGCACCTCCTCCCGACCTAGCTCACTGCATCACTCATAGCTCACAGCCCGTAGCACCTCCTCCCGACTTAGCTAGCTGCATCACTCATAGCTCACCACCCATAGCACCTCCTCCCGGCCTAGCTAGCTGCCTCACTCATATCTTACTGCCCATAGCACCTCCTCCCAACCTAGCTAGCTGTACTACTCATAGCTCACCGCCCTGTAGTACCTCCTCCCGACCTAGCTCGCTGCATCACTCATAGCTCACCACCCGTAGCACTTCCTCCCGACATAGCTCGCTGCATCGCTCATAGCTTACTGCCCGAAGCACCTCCTCCCAACCTAGCTAGCTGTACCACTCATAGCTCTCTGCCCTGTAGCACCTCCTCCCGACCTAGCTGGCTGCATCACTCATAGCTCACCGCCAGTAGCACCTCCTCCTGACCTGGCTAGCTGCATCACTCATAGCTCACCACCCATAGCACCTCCTCCTGACCTAGCTAGCTGCCTCATTCATAGCTGAATGCCCGTAGCACGTCCTCCCAACCTAGCTAGCTATACCACTTATAGCTCACTGCCCTGTAGTACCTCCTCCCGACCTAGCTCGCTGCATCACTCATAGCTCACCGCCCGTAGTACTTCCTCCCAACATAGCTCGCTGCATCACTCATAGCTCACCGCCAGTAGCACCTCCTACCGACCTAGCTAGCTTTACCACTCATAGCTCTCTGCCCTGTAGCACCTCCTCCCGACCTAGCTCGCTGCATCACTCATAGCTCACCGCCCGTAGCACCTCCTCCCGACCTGGCTAGCTGCATCACTCATAGCTCACCGCCCATAGCACCTCCTCCCGACCTAGCTAGCTGCCTCACTCATAGCTTACTGCCCATAGCACCTCCTCCCGACCTAGCTAGCTGTACTACTCATAGCTCACCGCCCTGTAGTACCTCCTTCCGACCTAGCTCGCTGCATCACTCATAGCTCACCGCCCGTAGCACTTCCTCCCGACATAGCTCGCTGCATCGCTCATAGCTCAACGCCCGTAGCACCTCCTACCGACCTAGCTAGCTGTACCACTCATAGCTCTCTGCCCTGTAGCACCTCATCCCGACCTAGCTCGCTGCATCACTCATAGCTCACCACCCGTAGCACCTCCTCTGAACCTAGGTAGCTGCATCACTCATAGCTCACCGCCCATGTAACCTCCTCCTGACCTAGCTAGCTGCATCCCTCATAGCTCACCACCCGTGACACCTCCTCCCGACCTAGCTAGCTGCATCACTCAGAGATCACCTCCGGATAGCACCTCCTCCCGATCTAGCTAGCAGTACCACTCATAGCTCACCGCCCCGTGGCACCTCCTAACGACCTGACTAGCTGCATTACTCATAGCTAACCACCCCATAGCACCTGCTCCCGACCTCGCTAGCTGCACCACTCATAGCTAACTGCCCAGTAGCACCTCCTCCTGACCTAGCTAGCTGCATTACTCATAGCTCGCTGTCCCGTAGCAACTCCTCCTGACCTAGCTAGCTGCACCACTCATAGCTCACTGCCAGTAGCACCTCCTCCCGACCTAGTTAGCTGCTTCACTCATTGCTCACTGCCCCGTAGCACCTCCTCCTGACCTAGCTAGCTGCATCACTCATAGCTTGCTGCCCCGTAGCACCTCCTCCTGACCTAGCTAGCTGCATCACTCATAGCTCGCTGCCCCGTATCACCTCCTCCCGACCTAGCAACATGCTTCACTCATAGCTCACTGCCCGTAGCACCTCTTCCCGAAGTAGCTAGCTGCACCACTCATAGCTCACCAACCTATAGCAACTTTTCCCAACCTAGCTAGCTGCATCACTCATAGCTCCCTGCCCTGTAGCACCTCATTCCCGACCTAGCTAGCTGTACCACTCATAGTTCACCGCCCGTAGCACCTCCTCCCGACCTAGCTCACTGCATCACTCATAGCTCACCACCCCATAGCTCCTCCTCCCGACCTAGCTTGCTGCATCACTCATAGCTCACCATCCCGCAGCACCTCTTCCTGACCTGGCTAACTGCATTACTCATAGCTCACTGCCCGTGTAACCTCCTCCTGACCTAGCTAGCTGCATCCCTCATAGCTCACCACCCGTGACACCTCCTCCCGACCTAGCTAGCTGCATCACTCAGAGATCACCTCTGGATAGCACCTCCTCCCGACCTAGCTAGCAGTACCACTCATAGCTCACTGCCCGTGGCACCTCCTAACGACCTGTCTAGCTGCATTACTCATAGCTAACGACCCCATAGCACCTGCTCCCGACCTCGCTAGCTGCACCACTCATAGCTAACTGCCCAGTAGCACCTCCTCCTGACCTAGCTAGCTGCACCACTCATAGCTCGCTGTCCCATAGCAACTCCTCCTGACCTAGCTAGCTGCACCACTCATAGCTCACTGCCAGTAGCACCTCCTCCCAACCTAGCTAGCAGTACCAATCATAGCTCACTGCCCCGTAGCACCTCCTCCCGACCTGGCTAGCTGCATCACTCATAGCTTACTGCCCATAGCACCTCCTCCCAACCTAGCTAGCTGTACCACTCATAGCTCTCTGACCTGTAGCACCTCCTCCCGACCTAGCTGGCTGCATCACTCATAGCTCATCGCCAGTAGCACCTCCTCCTGACCTGGCTAGCTGCATCACTCATAGCTCACCGCCCATAGCACCTCCTCCTGACCTAGCTAGCTGCCTCATTCATAGCTTACTGTCCGTAGCACCTCCTCCCAACCTAGCTAGCTATACCACTCATAGCTCACTGCCCTGTAGTACCTCCTCCCGACCTAGCTCGCTGCATCACTCATAGCTCACCGCCCGTAGTACTTCCTCCCGACATAACTCGCTGCATCACTCATAGCTCACCGCCAGTAGCACCTCCTACAGACCTAGCTAGCTGTACCACTCATAGCTCTCTGCCCTGTAGCATCTCCTCCCGACCTAGCTCGCTGCATCACTCATAGCTCACTGCCCGTAGCACCTCCTCCCAACCTGGCTAGCTGCATCACTCATAGCTCACCGCCCATAGCACCTCCTCCCGACCTAGCTAGCTGCCTCACTCATAGCTTACTGCCCATAGCACCTCCTCCCAACCTAGCTAGCTGTACTACTCATAGCTCACCGCCCTGTAGTACCTCCTCCCGACCTAGCTCGCTGCATCACTCATAGCTCACCGCCCGTAGCACTTCCTCCCGACATAGCTCGCTGCATCGCTCATAGCTCACCGCCCATAGCACCTCCTACCGACCTAGCTCGCTGCATCACTCATAGCTCACTGCCCGTGTAACCTCCTCCTGACCTAGCTAGCTGCATCCCTCATAGCTCACCACCCGTAGCACCTCCTCTGAACCTAGGTAGCTGCATCACTCATAGCTCACCGCCCGTGTAACCTCCTCCTGACCTAGCTAGCTGCATCCCTCATAGCTCACCACCCGTGACACCCCCTCCCCACCTAGTTAGCTGCATCACTCAGAGATCACCTCCGCATAGCACCTCCTCCCGACCTAGCTAGCAGTACCACTCATAGCTCACCGCCCCCTGGCACCTCCTAACAACCTGACTAGCTGCATTACTCATAGCTAACCACCCCATAGCACCTGCTCCCGACCTCGCTAGCTGCACCACTCATAGCTAATTGCCCAGTAGCACCTCCTCCTGACCTAGCTAGCTACATTACTCATAGCTCGCTGTCCCGTAGCAACTCCTCCTGACCTAGCTAGCTGCACCACTCATAGCTCACTGCCAGTAGCACCTCCTCCCAAACTAGTTAGCTGCTTCACTCATTGCTCACTGCCCCATAGCACCTCCTCCTGACCTAGCTAGCTGCATCACTCATAGCTCGCTGCCCCGTAGCAACTCCTCCTGACCTAGCTAGCTGCACCACTCATAGCTCACTGCCAGTAGCACCTCCTCCCGACCTAGTTAGCTGCTTCACACATTGCTCACTGCCCCGTAGCACCTCCTCCTGATCCAGCTAGCTGCATCACTCATAGCTCGCTGCCCCGTAGCACGTCCTCCTGACCTAGCTAGCTGCATCACTCATAGCTCGCTGCCCCGTATCACCTCCTCCCGACCTAGCAACATGCTTCACTCATAGCTCACTGCCCGTAGCACCTCTTCCCGAAGTAGCTAGCTGCACCACTCATAGCTCACCAACCTATAGCAACTCTTCCCAACCTAGCTAGCTGCATCACTCATAGCTCCCTGCCCCGTAGCACCTCATTCCCGACCTAGCTAGCTGTACCACTCATAGTTCACCGCCCGTAGCATCTTCTCCCAACCTAGCCCACTGCATCACTCATAGCTCACCGCCCCATAGCTCCTCCTCCCGTCCTAGCTCGCTGCATCACTCATAGCTCACCATCCCTCAGCACCTCTTCCCGACCTGGCTAACTGCATTACTCATAGCTCACTGCCCAGTATCACCTCCTCCTGACCTAGCTAGCTGCATCACTCATAGCTCACTGCCCTGTAGCACCTCTTCCTGACCTGGTTCACTGCATCACTCATAGGTCACCGCCTCGTAGCACCTCTTCCCAACCTGGCTAGCTGCATCACTCATAGCTCACTGCCCAGTATCACTTCCTCCTGACCTAGCTAGCTGCATCACTCATAGCTCACTGCCCAGTTGCACCTCCTCCTGACCTAGCTAGCTGCATCACTCATAGCTCACTGCCCAGTAGCACTTCCTCCTGACCTAGTTAGCTGCACCACTCATAGCTCACTGCCCCGTAGCACCTCCTCCCGACCTGGCTAGCTGCATCACTCATAGCTCACCGCCCCGTAGCACCTCTTCCCGACCAATCTAGCTGCATCTCTCATAGCTCAACGCCCCGTAGCACCTCTTCCCAAACTAGCTAGTTGCATCACTCATAACTCACCACCACGGAAGCAACTCCTCCCAATTTAGCTCCCTCCATCACTCATAGCTCACCTCCCTGTAGCACCTCCTCCCAACCTAGCTAGCTGCATCACTCATAGCTCACCACCCAAAGCACCTGCTCCCGACCTAGCTAGCTAAACCACTCATAGCTCGCTGTCCCGTAGCACCTCCTCCCAACCCAGCTAGCTGCACCATTCATAGCTCACCGCCTGTAGCACCTCCTCCCGAATTAGCTAGCTGCATCACTCATTGCCCACCACCCCGTAGCACCTCCTCCTGACCTAGCTCACTGCATCACTCATAGCTCACTGCCTGTAGCACATCCTCCTGACCTATCTAGCTGCACCACTCATAGTTCGCTGTCCCGTAGCGCCTCCTCTGAACCCAGCTAGCTGCACCATTCATAGCTCACCGCCTGTAGCACCTCCTCCCGAATTAGCTAGCTGCATCACTCATTGCCCACCACCCCGTAGCACCTCCTCCTGACCTAGCTCACTGCATCACTCATAGCTCACTGCCCAGTAGCACCTCCTGCTGACCTAGCTAGCTGCACCACTCATAGCTCACTGCACCGTAGAACCTCCTCCAGACCTGGCTAGCTGCATCACTCATAGCTCACCGCCCCATAGCACCTCTTCCTGACCAATATAGCTGCATCAGTCATAGCACACCGCCCTGTAGCACCTCCTTCCGAACTAGCTAGCTGCATCACTCATAGTTCACCACATGTAGCACCCCCTCCCGACCTTTCTAGCTGTTCCACTCTTAGCTCGCTCGCCCGGTAGCACCTCCTCCCGACCTTGCTAGCTGCATCACTCATACCTCACCACATGTAGGACATCCTCCCGACCTAGCCAGCTGCACCACTCATAGCTCACCGGGCCATAGCTCCTCCTCCCAACCTAGCTCACTGCATCACTATTAGCTCACCGCCCCATAGCAGCTTTTTTCAGACCTGGCTAGCTGCACCACTCATAGCTCACTGCCCCGTAGCACCTCCTCCCGACCTGGCTAGCTGCATCACTCATAGCTCACCGCGCCGTAGCACCTCTTCCCGACCAATCAAGCTGAATCACTCATAGCTCACTGCCCCGTAGCACTTCCTCCCAACCCAGCTAGCTGCATCACTCATAGCTCGCTGCCCCGTAGCACGTCCTCCTGACCTAGCTAGCTGCATCACTCATAGCTCGCTGCCCCGTATCACCTCCTCCCGACCTAGCAACATGCTTCACTCATAGCTCACTGCCCGTAGCACCTCTTCCCGAAGTAGCTAGCTGCACCACTCATAGCTCACCAACCTATAGCAACTCTTCCCAACCTAGCTAGCTGCATCACTCATAGCTCCCTGCCCCGTAGCACCTCATTCCCGACCTAGCTAGCTGTACCACTCATAGTTCACCGCCCGTAGCATCTTCTCCCAACCTAGCCCACTGCATCACTCATAGCTCACCGCCCCATAGCTCCTCCTCCCGTCCTAGCTCGCTGCATCACTCATAGCTCACCATCCCTCAGCACCTCTTCCCGACCTGGCTAACTGCATTACTCATAGCTCACTGCCCAGTATCACCTCCTCCTGACCTAGCTAGCTGCATCACTCATAGCTCACTGCCCTGTAGCACCTCTTCCTGACCTGGTTCACTGCATCACTCATAGGTCACCGCCTCGTAGCACCTCTTCCCAACCTGGCTAGCTGCATCACTCATAGCTCACTGCCCAGTATCACCTCCTCCTGACCTAGCTAGCTGCATCACTCATAGCTCACTGCCCAGTTGCACCTCCTCCTGACCTAGCTAGCTGCATCACTCATAGCTCACTGCCCAGTAGCACTTCCTCCTGACCTAGTTAGCTGCACCACTCATAGCTCACTGCCCCGTAGCACCTCCTCCCGACCTGGCTAGCTGCATCACTCATAGCTCACCGCCCCGTAGCACCTCTTCCCGACCAATCTAGCTGCATCTCTCATAGCTCAACGCCCCGTAGCACCTCTTCCCAAACTAGCTAGTTGCATCACTCATAACTCACCACCACGGAAGCAACTCCTCCCAATTTAGCTCCCTCCATCACTCATAGCTCACCTCCCTGTAGCACCTCCTCCCAACCTAGCTAGCTGCATCACTCATAGCTCACCACCCAAAGCACCTGCTCCCGACCTAGCTAGCTAAACCACTCATAGCTCGCTGTCCCGTAGCACCTCCTCCCAACCCAGCTAGCTGCACCATTCATAGCTCACCGCCTGTAGCACCTCCTCCCGAATTAGCTAGCTGCATCACTCATTGCCCACCACCCCGTAGCACCTCCTCCTGACCTAGCTCACTGCATCACTCATAGCTCACTGCCTGTAGCACATCCTCCTGACCTATCTAGCTGCACCACTCATAGTTCCCTGTCCCGTAGCGCCTCCTCTGAACCCAGCTAGCTGCACCATTCATAGCTCACCGCCTGTAGCACCTCCTCCCGAATTAGCTAGCTGCATCACTCATTGCCCACCACCCCGTAGCACCTCCTCCTGACCTAGCTCACTGCATCACTCATAGCTCACTGCCCAGTAGCACCTCCTGCTGACCTAGCTAGCTGCACCACTCATAGCTCACTGCACCGTAGAACCTCCTCCAGACCTGGCTAGCTGCATCACTCATAGCTCACCGCCCCATAGCACCTCTTCCTGACCAATATAGCTGCATCAGTCATAGCACACCGCCCTGTAGCACCTCCTTCCGAACTAGCTAGCTGCATCACTCATAGTTCACCACATGTAGCACCCCCTCCCGACCTTTCTAGCTGTTCCACTCTTAGCTCGCTCGCCCGGTAGCACCTCCTCCCGACCTTGCTAGCTGCATCACTCATACCTCACCACATGTAGGACATCCTCCCGACCTAGCCAGCTGCACCACTCATAGCTCACCGGGCCATAGCTCCTCCTCCCAACCTAGCTCACTGCATCACTATTAGCTCACCGCCCCATAGCAGCTTTTTTCAGACCTGGCTAGCTGCACCACTCATAGCTCACTGCCCCGTAGCACCTCCTCCCGACCTGGCTAGCTGCATCACTCATAGCTCACCGCGCCGTAGCACCTCTTCCCGACCAATCAAGCTGAATCACTCATAGCTCACTGCCCCGTAGCACTTCCTCCCAACCCAGCTAGCTGCATCACTCATAACTCACCGCCCCGTAGCAACTCATCTTGACTTATCTACCTCCATCACTCATAGCTCACCTCCCTGTAGCACCTCCTCCCAACCTAGCTAGCTGCACCACTCACAGCTCACCGCCCCGTAGTACCTCCTCCCGACCTGGCTAGCTGCATCACTCATAGCTCACCACGCCGTAGCACCTCTTCTCGACCAATCAAGCTGCATCACTCATAGCTCACTGCCCCGTAGCACCTCCTCCCAACCCAGCTAGCTGCATCACTCATAACTCACCGCCCAGTAGCAACTCATCTTGACTTATCTACCTCCATCACTCATAGCTCACCTCCCTGTAGCACCTCCTCCCAACCTAGCTCGCTGCATCACTCATAGCACATCCCCCGTAGCACCTCTTCCTGACCAATCAAGCTGCATCACTCATAGCTCACTGCCCCGTAGCACCTCCTCCCAACCTAGCTAGCTGCATCACTCATAACTCACTGCCCCATAGCAACTCCTCTCGACTTAGCTACCTCCATCACTCATAGCTCATCTCCCTGTAGCACCTCCTCCCAACCTAGCTAGCTGTATCACTCATAGCTCACCACCCGTAGCACCTTCTCCCGACCTAACTAGCTGCACCACTCATAGCTCGCTGTCCCATAGCACCTCCTCCCAACCTAGCTAGCAGCACCACTCATAGCTCACCGCCTGTAGCACCTCCTCCCGACTTAGCTAGTTGCATCACTCATAGCTCACTGCCCCATAGCACCTCCTCCCAACCTAGCTAGTTGCACCACTCATAGCTCACCGCCTGTAGCACCTCCTCCCGACCTAGCTAGCTCCACCACTCATAGCTTACAGCCCCATAGCACCTCCTCCCGACCTAACTAGCTGCACCACTCATAGCTCACTGCCCCATAGCACCTCCTCCCGACCTAGCTAGCTGCATCACTCATAGCTCACCGCCCCGTAGCACCTCCTCCCGACCTAGCTCACTGCATCACTCATAGCTCGCTGTCCCGTAGCACCTCCTCCCGACCTAGCTAACTGCACCACTCATAGCGTACTGCCCCGTAGCACCTCCTCCCGACCCAGCTAGCTGCATCACTCATAGCTCACTGCTGTGTAGCACCTCCTCCTGACCTAGCTAGCTGCACCACTCATAGCTTACTGCCCCATAGCACCTCCCAACCAAGCTAGCTGCACCACTCATAGGTTACTGCCCCATAGCACCTCCTCCCGACCTAGCCAGCTGCACCACTCATAGCTCACCGCCAGTAGCACCTCCTCCCGACCTAGCTAGCTGCATCACTCATAGCTCACCGCCCGTAGTACCTCCTCCGAACTAGGGATGTAACGGTATAGCGGTATACCGTTCAAGATAACGTGAACCACTTCATTGAACAATAATAACCGTCACAATTTTTATACCGTTATACCGTTCATACCGTTAAGTGTGCTTTTCAATCTGATTTGGAAAGGCTGCAGTAAGCAATTGCTGCGCAGTCTTGGTTTGCACTGTTGGATGTGCCTCTGCCAAGTAGTTTCAATTGGAGCAGTTTTTAATGCCATTCCATAAACCACACGTGCATTACACAAAATCAATATGTTAGCAATAGGAAGAATAGATACAGTGCCAAGAAGGAAAAGGGTTTACTTTGGGGTGGCGGCTTTGGGGTTTATATATTTATAATGGAAATTGTTCTCTAAACATATGGCAATGGGGGATTTCCCTGGTTCTATCATTGAATTTACATATAATAAGTCACACTGCGAAATTCACTCATCTCTGTGGGTATTCCCTGCTGCCATACCAAAGGGTAACATGTCAGTGATTACTGAACACCTTTTGGCCCGCAAGTAAAGTAAAGGCCATAACATAAAGAGAGAGTGCGTGCGTGTGTGTGTGTGTGTGTGTGTCTAATCAGGACATTGGGCCAGACAGAAGGAACACCATGGGAGGGGCCTTAGGGGGGAGTGCTGTCACGGCCCTTGCCCAAAACCCCCTCTGGCAAACCCATTGGCCAGGTGGAGTCATGACTCGGGCCTCTAGAGCCTGGCATCCTCTTCAAAAGCCCTCATGGTGCCAGTCCTGGCGTCTATGGCACCAGGTTCATACACCATGAAAAAAAATGTGTGTGTGTGTGTGTATATGTGCACAAGCGTATACTACCATCAGCCTCCATTGATCTGTGGCATGCAGGTTATCAAGATGGCAACATGTTCATCTTCACCAGTAGCCAGTGGGGGAGCTAAAAGCCTAAATGACCACTTACGAAAAGCTATTCAGTTTGCTTTGCCAGTTGCAGCAGGCCTCCACCCCAACCCCTCCTCTCCACATGTGTGTTTGTGTTTGGTGGAAGCAAGGCATTTCAGTGGAAAGTATGTTGAAAAGCTCAATTCTGGCCCTGGGTGCCTGGTTTTGTTTGTGATGATACATCTGTCAATGTATGACCTTTTAGAAAATATTTGTTAAAATCAGTTAACTCCACCTGCTATACCGCGATAACCATGATATACCGTCATTTGGCAAGAAGGTTATCTTACCGTCATAAAACGAATACCGTGACACCCCTACTCCGAACCTAGCTAGCTGCACCACTCATAGCTTATTGCCCCGTAGCACCTCCTCCCGACCTAGCTAGCTGCACCACTCATAGCTCACCACCCGTAGCACCTCCTCCCGACCTAGCTAGCTCCACCACTCATAGCTCACTCCCCCGTAGCACCTCTACCTGACCTAGTTAGCTGTACCACTCATAGCTCCTGACCTAGCTTGCTACATCACTCATAGCTCACTGCCCTGTAGCACCTCCTCCTGATGTAGCTTGCTGCCTCACTCATAGCTCACCACCCCGTAGGACCTCTTCCCGACCTATCTGGCTGCACCACTCTTAGCTCACCGCCCCCTAGCACCTCCTCCTGACCTGG
Organism: Ambystoma mexicanum; assembly: GCF_040938575.1. Classification (NCBI taxonomy): domain Eukaryota; kingdom Metazoa; phylum Chordata; class Amphibia; order Caudata; family Ambystomatidae; genus Ambystoma; species Ambystoma mexicanum. The sequence goes on along the minus strand of NC_090938.1, from coordinate 753,595,923 downwards.
CTAGCTGCATCACTCATACCTTGCTGCCCTGGATCACCTCCTCCTGACCTGGCTAGCTTCATCACTCATAGCTTGCCGCCCTATAGCACCTCCACCCGACCTAGCTAGCTGCACCTCTCATAGCTCACCGCCCCATAGCACCTCCTCCCGACCTAGCTAGCTGCATCAATCAAAGTTCAACTCCATAGCACCTCCTCCAGACCTAGCTAGCTGCATCACTCATAGCGTACTGCTCCGTAGCACCTCCTCTCGAGCTACCTATCTGTACCACTCATAGCTTACTGCCCCGTAGCACCTCCTCCCGACCTAGCAAGCTGCATCTCTCATAGCTCACAGCGCATAGCACCTCCTCCCAACCTATCTGCACCACTCATAGCTTACTGCCCCGTAGCACCTCCTCCTGACCTAGCAGGCTGCATCACTCATAGCTCACTGCCCTGTAGCACCTCCTCCCAACCTAGCGAGCTGCATCACTCATTGCTCATGGCCCCGTAGCACCTCCTCCTGACCTAGCTAGCGGCATCACTCATAGATCGCTGCCCCATAGCTCCTCCTCCTGATGTAGCTCGCTGCATCACTCATAGCTCACCGCACGTAGCACCTCCTTCCGACCTAGCTAACTGCACCACTCATTGCTCACTGACCCATTGCACCTCTTCCTGTAGCACCTCCTCCTGATGTAGCTTGGTGTATCAATCATAGCTCACCGCCCGTAGCACCTCTTCCCGACCTAGCTAGCTGCACCACTCCTAGCTCACCACCACCTAGCACATTCTCCTGACCTGGCTAGCTGCATCACTCATAGCTTGCTGCCCTGTAGCACCTCCTCCCGACCTAGCTAGCTGCATCACTCATAGCTTGCTGCCCCATAGCACCTCTTCCTGACCTAGCTAGCTGCACCACTCATAGCTCACTGCCACCTAGCACCTCCTCCTGACCTGGCTAGCTGCATCACTCATAGTTTGGCACCCTGTAGCACCTCCTCCCGACCTAGCAAACTGCACCACTCATAGCTCACCCCCTAGCACCTCCTCCCTACCTAGCTAGCTGCATCACTCATAGCTTACTGCCCCGTAGCACCTCCTCTCGAGCTACCTATCTGCACCACTCATAGCTTACTGCCCCGTAGCACCTCCTTCCGACCTAGCAAGCTGCATCACTCATAGCTCACAGCGCATAGCACCTCCTCCCAACCTATCTGCACCACTCATAGCTTACTGCCCCGTAGCACCTCCTCCTGACGTAGCAAGCTGCATCACTCATAGCTCACCGTCCCGTAGGACCTCTTCCCGACCTATGTGGCTGCACCACTCTTAGCTCACCACCCCCTAGCACCTCCTCCTGACCTGGCTAGCTGCATCACTCATACCTTGCTGCCCTGGATTACCTCCTCCTGACCTGGCTAGCTTCATCACTCATAGCTTGCCGCCCTATAGCACCTCCACCCGACCTAGCTAGCTGCACCTCTCATAGCTCACTGCCCCATAGCACCTCCTCCCGACCTAGCTAGCTGCATCAATCAAAGTTCAACTCCATAGCACCTCCTCCAGACCTAGCTAGCTGCATCACTCATAGCGTACTGCCCCGCAGCACCTCCTCTCGAGCTACCTATCTGCACCACTCATAGCTTACTGCCCCATAGCACCTCCTCCCGACCTAGCAAGCTGCATCACTCATAGCTCACAGCGCATAGCACCTCCTCCCAACCTATCTGCACCACTCATAGCTTACTGCCCCGTAGCACCTCCTCCTGACCTAGCAGGCTGCATCACTCATAGCTCACTGCCCTGTAGCACCTCCTCCCAACCTAGCGAGCTGCATCACTCATTGCTCATGGCCCCGTAGCACCTCCTCCTGACCTAGCTAGCGGCATCACTCATAGATCGCTGCCCCATAGCTCCTCCTCCTGATGTAGCTCGCTGCATCACTCATAGCTCACCGCACGTAGCACCTCCTTCCGACCTAGCTAACTGCACCACTCATTGCTCACTGCCCCATTGCACCTCTTCCCGACCTAACAAGCTGCTTCACTAATTTCTCACTGCCCCGTAGCACCTCTTCCCGCCCTGGCTAGCTGCACCACTTATAGCTCACCGCCAGATAGCACCTCCTCCCGACCTAGCTCACTGCATCACTCATAGTTCACCGTCCTGTAGCACCTCCTCCTGACGTAGCCTGGTGTATCAATCATAGCTCACCGCCCGTAGCACCTCTTCCCGACCTAGCTAGCTGCACCACTCCTAGCTCACCACCTCCTAGCACCTCCTCCTGACCTGGCTAGCTGCATCACTCATAGCTTGCTGCCCTGTAGCACCTCCTCCCGACCTAGCTAGCTGCATCACTCATAGCTTGCTGCCCCATAGCACCTCTTCCTGACCTAGCTAGCTGCACCACTCATAGCTCACTGCCACCTAGCACCTCCTCCTGACCTGGCTAGCTGCATCACTCATAGTTTGCCACCCTGTAGCACCTCCTCCCGACCTAGCAAACTGCACCACTCATAGCTCACCCCCTAGCACCTCCTCCATACCTAGCTAGCTGCATCACTCATAGCTTACTGCCCGGTAGCACCTCCTCTCGAGCTACCTATCTGCACCACTCATATCTTACTGCCCCGTAGCACCTCCTCCCGACCTAGCAAGCTGCATCACTCATAGCTCACCGCCCCGTAGGACCTCTTCCCGACCTATCTGGCTGCACCACTCTTAGCTCACCGCCCCCTAGCACCTCCTCCTGACCTGGCTAGCTGCATCACTCATACCTTGCTGCCCTGGATCACCTCCTCCTGACCTGGCTAGCTTCATCACTCATAGCTTGCCGCCCTATAGCACCTCCACCCGACCTAGCTAGCTGCACCTCTCATAGCTCACCACCCCATAGCACCTCCTCCCGACCTAGCTAGCTGCATCAATCAAAGTTCAACTCCATAGCACCTCCTCCAGACCTAGCTAGCTGCATCACTCATAGCGTACTGCCCCGTAGCACCTCCTCTCGAGCTACCTATCTGCACCACTCATAGCTTACTGCCCCGTAGCACCTCCTCCCGACCTAGCAAGCTGCATCACTCATAGCTCACAGCGCATAGCACCTCCTCCCAACCTATCTGCACCACTCATAGTTTACTGCCCCGTAGCACCTCCTCCTGACCTAGCAGGCTGCATCACTCATAGCTCACTGCCCTGTAGCACCTCCTCCCAACCTAGCGAGCTACATCACTCATTGCTCATGGCCCCGTAGCACCTCCTCCTGACCTAGCTAGCGGCATCACTCATAGATCGCTGCCCCATAGCTCCTCCTCCTGATGTAGCTCGCTGCATCACTCATAGCTCACCGCACGTAGCACCTCCTTCCGACCTAGCTAACTGCACCACTCATTGCTCACTGCCCCATTGCACCTCTTCCCGACCTAACAAGCTGCTTCACTAATTTCTCACTGCCCCGTAGCACCTCTTCCGGCCCTGGCTAGCTGCACCACTTATAGCTCACCGCCAGATAGCACCTCCTCCCGACCTAGCTCACTGCATCACTCATAGCTCACCGTCCTGTAGCACCTCCTCCTGACGTAGCTTGGTGTATCAATCATAGCTCACTGCCCGTAGCACCTCTTCCTGACCTAGCTAGCTGCACCACTCCTAGCTCACCACCACCTAGCACCTCCTCCTGACCTGGCTAGCTGCATCACTCATAGCTTGCTGCCCTGTAGCACCTCCTCCCGACCTAGCTAGCTGCACCACTCATAGCTCACTGACACCTAGCACCTCTTCCTGACCTGGCTAGCTGCATCACTCATAGTTTGCCACCCTGTAGCACCTCCTCCCGACCTAGCAAACTGCACCACTCATAGCTCACCCCCTACCACCTCCTCCCTACCTAGCTAGCTGCATCACTCATAGCTTACTGCCCCATAGCACCTCCTCTCGAGCTACCTATCTGCACCACTCATAGCTTACTGCCCCGTAGCACCTCCTCCCGACCTAGCAAGCTGCATCACTCATAGCTCACAGCGCATAGCACCTCCTCCCAACCTATCTGCACCACTCATAGCTTACTGCCTCGTAGCACCTCCTCCTGACGTAGCAAGCTGCATCACTCATAGCTCACTGCCCTGTAGCACCTCCTCCCAACCTAGCGAGCTGCATCACTCATTGCTCATGGCCCCGTAGCACCTGCTCCTGACCTAGCTAGCGGCATCACTCATAGATCGCTGCCCCATAGCTCCTCCTCCTGATGTAGCTCGCTGCATCACTCATAGCTCACCGCACATAGCACCTCCTTCCGACCTAGCTAACTGCACCACTCATTGCTCACTGCCCCGTTGCTCCTCTTCCCGACCTAATGAGCTGCATCACTCATTTCTCACTGCCCCGTAGCACCTCTTCCCGACATGGCTAGCTGCACCACTTTTTAGCTCACCGCCAGATAGAACCTCCTCCCGACCTAGCTCACTGCATCACTCATAGCTCACCGTCCTGTAGCACCTCCTCCTGACGTAGCTTGGTGTATCAATCATAGCTCACCGCCCGTAGCACCTCTTCCCGACCTAGCTAGCTGCACCACTCATCGCTCACCACCACTTAGCACCTCCTCCTGACCTGGCTAGCTGCATCACTCATAGCTTGCTGCCCTGTAGCACCTCCTCCCGACCTAGCTAGCTGCATCACTCATAGTTTGCTGCCCCGTAGCCCCTCTTCCCGACCTAGCTAGCTGCACCACTCATAGCTCAGTGCCACCTAGCACCTCCTCCTGACCTGGCTAGCTGCATCGCTCATAGCTGGCCACCCTGTAGCACCTCCTCCCGACCTAGCAAACTGCACCACTCATAGCTCACCCCTAGCACCTCCTCCCTACCTAGCTAGCTGCAGTACTCATAGCTTACTGCCCCGAAGCACCTCCTCCTGACCTAGCTATCTTCACCACTCATAGCTTACTGCCCCATAGCATCTCCTCCCAACCTAGCAAGCTGCATCACTCATAGCTCACCGCGTTTAGCACCTCCTCCCAGCCTAGCTTTCTGCACCACTCATAGCTCACCGCCGATAGCACCTCCTCCCGATCTAGCGAGCTGCATCACTTATTGCTCACTTCCCTGTAGCAACTCCTCCTGACCTAGCTAGCTGCATCACTCCTAGCTCGCTGTCCCATAGAACATCCTCCTGACCTAGCTAACTGCACCACTCATAGCTCACCGCCCTGTAGCATCTTTTCCCGATCTTGCTAGCTGCACCACTCATAGCTCACCGCCCGTAGCAACTCCTCCCGACCTGGCTAGCTGCATCACTCATAGCTTGTCGCCCTGTAGCACCTCCTCCTGACCTAGCTAGCTGTACCACTCATAGCTCACTGCCCCGTAGCACCTCAACCCGACCTAGCTAGCTGTACCACTCATAGCTCACCGCCCATAGCACCTCCTCCCGACCTAGCTCGCTGCATCACTCATAGCTCAATGCCCTGTAGCACCTCCGCCTGACATAGCTCGCTGCATCACTCATAGCTCACCGCCCATAGCACCTCCTCCCGACCTGGCTAGCAGTACCACTCATAGCTTGCCACCTTGTAGCACCTCCTCCCGACCTAGTTTACTGCACCACTCATAGCTCACCGCCCCCTAGCACCTCCTCCCGACCTAGCTAGCTTCATTTCTCATAGCACACTGCCCGTAGCACCTCCTCCCGACCTAGCGAGCTGCATCACTCATAGCTTACTGCCAAGTAGCACCTCCTCCCGACCTAACTAGCTGCATCACTCATAGCTCACCGCCCATAGCACCTCCTCCCGACCTAGCTAGCTGCATCACTCATAGCTCACCGCCCATAGCACCTCCTCCCGACCTAACTAGCTGCATCACTCATAGCTCACCGCCCATAGCACCTCCTCCCGACCTAGCTAGATGCATCACTCATAGCTCACCGCCCATAGCACCTCCTCCCGACATAGCTCACTGCATCACTCATAGCTCACCACCCTGTACTCTGCCATCTCTGGCTCTCCTCTGCCACTCTGTTTCCCACCACCTCTCTGCTTCTTCTGGCTTTCGTTCCTCACCCTTCTCACTCTCCACCACTGACACTCCTTTCCCCATGACTCCAAGTCCATGCCCGGCTCATCAGACTTCAAATCCGCCCTAGGGGGCGCCTCTCACTTAAAGGGGGACCAGTGCTGGCAATTGGCATCCTCCCCCCCGCGAAGATGGATGCATGCACTGTTTCTGATCCTCCTCTGTTATATGTAAGTCCTCTAGTCTGTCAATGTTCTCCTCTCTCACTCATACTCTCCTCTTGGCAGTGCTGTCCCCTTCCCTGTCCTGGTGCCGCCCTACTACGCCCGGGTGTTGAGTCTCCCGGTGCGACCGAGCGCACCATTATAAGTCCCCTACGCATGGGCGTGGCCACTCCCCTACGCATGGGCGTGGCCAGCCAGCAATACGTGCTCATTCACAGAGCTTCGTTTCAAACCTCTCCTCCCCATCCATATAACATAGCAGCCAAAACCAGTGTAATAACAATGCATTCCTTCATGTATAATTAACATGCTACTTAAGTCTATCAGCCGTTTCGTGATGAGTAACCAATTAAACAAAGGTGTAACAACACTTTAGTAATTCATAACTAATTAGTAATTGCTGTATAATGGACACATCGCTACTTGCTCTTGGGTCATTCTGCACAGAATGACTGATTCACTGGTGATGTAATGTAAATGTAATGTAATGTAACATTATTTGTTAAGCGAAAAACCAAGGCCCGAAGGTGTCGGGGCACTAAACAACCAGTAGGAGCCAACACCAGGGAGACATACAGGGGGACCAACAGTGAGACCAACAGGGGGGCCAACCTGGAGACCAGCAGGCAGACCAACAGGCAGACCAACAGGGAGACCAACAGGGGGACCAACAGGGAGACCAACAGGGAGACCAACAGGGGGACCAACAGGGGGACCAACAGGGAGACCAACAGGGAGACCAACAGGGGGGCCAACAGGGAGACCAGCAGGGGGACCAACCTGGAGACCAGCAGGCAGACCAACAGGGAGACCAAGAGGGAGACCAACAGGGAAACCAACAGGGGGACCAACACGGAGACCAACAGAGAGACCAACAGGGCGACCAACAGGGAGACCAACAGGGGGACCAACAGGGAGACCAACAGGCAGACCAACAGGGGGGCCAACAGGGAGACCAACAGGGGGACCAAAACGGAGACCAACAGGGGGGCCAACACGGAGACCAACAGGGGGACCAACAGGGAGACCAACAGGGAGACCAACAGGCAGACCAACAGGCAGACCAACAGGGGGGCCAACAGGGGGGCCAACAGGGAGACCAACAGGGAGACCAACAGGCAGACCAACAGGGGGCCCAACAGGGGGGCCAACAGGGAGACCAACAGGGGGGCCAACAGGGAGACCAACAGGTGGGCCAACAGGGAGAACAACAGGGGGACCAACAGGGAGACCAACAGGGAGACCAACAGGGAGACCAACAGGAGATCCCTCAGAGCTCCTCAGAACAGAAATGTCTCGAGTGCTCTGCAAAAGCCAAAACGATCTGGGTTCTCTATTAGGGAGGCCGGGGGGGGGGGGGAATTCCAAAGTGTCGGGGCTAACACTGAGAAGGAGCGCCCTCCCAATTTACCTGACAAAGCGCTGAGCGCGGCTAATAGACACAGGGAAATCATCTGCAGGTCTCTGCTCACGGGCTGAGCGGATATCCAGAAGAGAGATCCAGAAGAGAGATCTTCAGGGTATGACTGCCCACCGGGGCCGGTCATGGACAGGAAGTCATGTCACGCCAAGCGGGGTAGATGAAGGACCTCCAATGGACAAGCTGCTCCGCCTCCTGATAGGTCAGGATGTGATGTCATGGAAAATTGTCTGTTCATATCTGGAGTGGTCAGACCACCTTAAGTTAAAAAAAATAGCAAACAGCAGAAGTAGGCGTGGGGTTGAGCTTGAAGGAAGCCTTCCACCACAACAAAAAGAGCCTGCCAGGGTTAGGGTTACAAGTCATACTTTATTCTAGAATGGCTAAGCAGCCACAACAGGCCTAGAGCTCCTTTAACCCCTTAAGTGCGAAGGACGAGTATGCTCGTCCTTTTTGCATAGACTTGCATAACAGCCTGGCAGATTGGCCAGTGCACTGATAACAATGGCTTCAATGCTCAAAGGCCATCTAGATAGGGCAGCTTCTATCCTGAAAGGCCGAGGTGAGTACCGGTGAACCCGGAACTATATCTCCCCCCGATTCCCCCTCTCAGAGAGAAATGGAAAATGAGATCCCATTAGGTACTCAGGCCCTAAAGGCGGGCACATGTCCTTACCTCCTCTGACCTTTCCGAGCTTCACCATTATTAATCTGCCTACCACCATTCTCCATCCCTCACGGATGATTAATGCACCCCTCCTCTTGAATGAACACCTTCTACTATATACTTTAGGATGGAGGCAATGAGTACTGTCCGGTGCAGGCGGCTGCCAGGTGTGGACAGGGGTGTGGAGACACCATGGGCAGTGATCCCAAATGTTCAGGTGCAGTAGATTGCACGCATATGAGGGATGCCTCGGTGAGGTGCAAGTATCAGCCACATGTTTCCTTGTTATCGCCGACATGACCTTTCACTCCCTCTCCCTCTCCCTCTCTCTGCACTTCTCTGCTCCCTTATCACTGTTCTCTCATTGGTCCTCTGTATTGATTAACTCCCTCCGGGAGCCTTTCATTGTTTTCTCTCCTTATCTTGCTTTATTTATGGAAGTTTGCTGGGGGCCTTGCTAGAGGTAGATGGTGCCTGTTCGGGCAGCTGGACAGCATGTATGTCCGCTGTGGTGTGGAAGGCATGGCACGCTTCTGTCTCGCTGTGGAGGTAGACGGCTCCTGGCTGGAGGCAGTGTATTTACCCCGGCACCGACGTGCAGCGGCTCTCAGGTGTGTTGGGGCGTGTTCACCCTCGCTGTCTGTTCCTGTGCCTGTGGGGGACAGTGAGGCAGGGCATTAGTCATGGGTGTGCATACATCCAACACACATCGATGCTAGTACATTCGGAGTCATGCGCATTCTCATGGACATTTGGAGGGCCTGGCATGGTGCACACAGGACTGGGGGGGATGCAGTGTTGGAGCATCCTTCTGGTGCGGACATGTTTTGCATGGTGTCTGTTGGTGGCCTACAGGTGTGTAGTGGTTTGCGTGTTGTGGCCATGCCACAGGGGCTGTGTGCCATGTGGTGTTTGATTGTGGGACTGATTTGTGCCCATTTTGTATGTTGATGCATTGATGTTTACACTGCGAGTATGTACATGGTGGGTGTGCCAAGTGTGAAGCTGGTGGAGGTGATTTGTGCATCTTGCCATGAGGAGGCACAGCGGTGAGGGCTGCAGCTGTACAGTGATGTGTATGTGTGTGTGCGCATGCAGATGGTGCTTGTGTTGGCAATCAAGGGGTCATGTGTGGTGTGTCAGTGGGGTTTGTCGGATGTGTTTGTGGCAGGTACATTGTAGTTGTGTGGGAGGTGGCTTTAGGTGGGTGCAAATGCAGCAGGAATTCGGTGCCAGTCTACTTGACATTTGGACTTCACCATTGGGGTTGGGGAGGAAGTTGTGTGCTGTGACTTTGGGATTACAGTAAGGGAGACTCACCATCATCATCCGTTGTTCCAGCTCCCATCTCTGCATGTACAACACCCTTGATTGCCTCCACATTGATGACGGTGCTGCAGGTCTCCTCCCATGTGGCAAGCTTGATTGGGGATGGCCTCCTGTGGCCATCCCATGGATGCGCTCGGCAGACAGGAGGTTGTGGACCCGCAGACAGAGATCGCCCCACTGCTTGCGGCAATCGCAGATGGTCCAGGCTGTTGTCCCCACCGCTGAGACCTTGTGGGCCACCTCCTCCCATACCGCTTTCTTCCATAGTTGGGCTACCCGCCGCAGGACAGCACAGACCACAACGTCTGCATGTTCGACAAGTGTGTCTGCCAACATGTTTAGCTCAATGTCCCTAACTCTGGGCTTCCGGCGACGGACGGTGCATTGCCTGGTTGACATGTTGCTCAGGTTTCTTCTTGCGTACTCAGTTCTCCTGTTGAAGTGCTGTGGACTGAGGATTGCAATGGATTGCGTTTTTAAGATGGCCACCAGTGCATTTCCCGTTCCGGTGCAATAAGGTTGTTTCCCGTGACGTTATTACCAACATCGTGGCACCAGTGATTACGGCATTGTCAGTGCCGGTGACTGCAGCACCGAGGATGCTGGTATTGTGGGTTTGGGGGCCGTTACCGGCATGCCGGTGCTACCGTTACCAGCATGCTGGAATGCATGTGCACGCTGACTCGGAATCTACAGTAGATTCCAGCAGCAGTGTTACACGGACACCGGCATGCCAGTATTGTACGATTTTTACCGGCAAACTCGTACTGAGGTCCTCTGTGTAATTGTGAATTTCAGCCCAAACGTACTTTGGTTCAAGTGTTCATAAATGTGTGGTGTTAGTAATTCTCCCATGTCACCATGCCAAATTAATAATATGTTTTCATAGGATCAGGTGGATACAACAACAGCAAACAAATATAGTTGGGGAAAAACAATTCCTTTCTCTCACTATCAGGCACTTTCCTAACATATTCCAGGACTGAAGTTTGTTCATATATGTTTAATCATACTAGAATATGTTAGGAAGGCTAATGAATTGGAGAAATAAATGATTGTTGCACAGACAGCGTTAGAGAATTAATGATATAGGGTTAGCCATGAAAACACATAAAACAATTATTTCTTTTTTTTATTTTTTATAACATGTTATAGTTTTATTCAAAACTTTTCATTTATCTATACACTCATACAATTCCTTAAAATGCAAAGAACCAAATATGATATAAAAAGCAAAAGAAAATTCGAATATTAAGCAAGAAACGGAAAGAAAAAGAGACTCATTCTTTCATTGTTCACAGTTTCCGAACTATCTTGTTTCATTTTCCTTGTGACTTTGAATACTACTATGAGTTCCTGTTGACAATTTATATGCTTTCCACCATAGTAATTTGGTTCCAAAATTGAATTATGACCGTAGTAAGGCTCCTATTATTTCCTGACAGTATTAGATTCCACCTGTCCTAGTTGTCGAGTTCAATTCCAGAAGTCGATATCATCTCTCGAAACCAGTTTCTTTTTTCAGTCAATGCAGGGCAAATCATAATGATATGATGAATAGTTTCAGACATCTGTTTGTTCTTGCAAAATCGACAAAATGCTGCCTCTTTCATCATAAGCCGATTATTTGCCATAAGTTCCCGCGTTGGTAATTGATTCAATCGGAATCTAATGAATTGATCCCTGATCTTTTTGTCCGGAAATTGCTGCAAATAAGCCAGTAATTCATTAAGTGCGCGGTTGTCCAGTTCGCAATTCAAGTTCATTTGATAACGTGCTTTGTCTGCTATAGTGGAAATCCAATCATTTCGCTGTATTCTTTGTTTAGCGCATTGGGGTCGGTACACAAGCATCTCAGTTGTAATACCATTGGTCGCCATCACATCAATCATGACGTTCTTCCATTTCTCCAATGCCGTGTTAGCTACTGTGTTAGGAATCTGTTCAAACAATTTGTATGCTGGTATTTTGTCCTCATTAATCATCTTTCTATAGAGATCGATCTTCTTCCACTCGACTATGGATCTTAGTGATTGTATCGCAATCTCATGTCTGATTCTTTTAATTGGAAATGTGCTTGATAACCCAAGTATTTTCCTCCAAAACATGGCTTCTAACACATCCCATATTGCTTGGTCGAAATTTATCATGGCCTCACTCCCGTAACTCAAAATTGCAGTTACTTTTTGTCGGTAAAATATGAGGATTGGTTTTAAGGAGTATTTTCCGAATTTTCTGTGTTTAAATAATCCTTGTCTCGCCAGAGACGCTGTTTTTGTTCTTAGATGTTTGATCCATGGAGTCTCAACTTCTGATTGATTCACTAGAATACCCAGATATTTGATTTCTGTTACCGATGTCAACTTTTGTTCGTTCATATAGAATTGAAAGGACTGTTGCTTTCGTTTTTGACCCTTTTTTGCAACAAGTGGCATGATTCTGGTTTTGACGGTGTTAATCTCTAACCCATTTTCCACCATATACGTTTCCAACTCCAGAAGGCTTCTTTGTAGCCCTAATTCTGTTTTGTCTAAGATGAGAATGTCATCAGCATACATCACATGATTGATCTGCTGATTATTCAATTTTGGTGGGTTGGCCTTCTGAAAACGAGGTGGATCGGGCAGATCCATCGTATACAGCTTAAATAGTGTTGCTGCAAGAGGACAGCCCTGTTTCAGACCATTTCCCGCTTCAATGGGAGCCGATAATTGACCCTGTTGTGATAGTCTGATTCTTAAGGTAGTATTCGTATATAGTTGCTTAATGGGTTCCACTATTGTTAGAGGACACTTCCACTTCATAAGTTTTTTCCACAATGTTCTCCTATTTACCAAATCAAAGGCCATGTGCAGGTCTATAAATGCTGCATATGTGGAATGGTTGTTGATCAATGCCTCATGTTTCAGTAAATTCAGGATCATGAGATTTACCTGCGTACCCGTGCTTTTTGTAAATCCTGTCTGCCTGATGTCAAATTGGTTATTTTCCTTGATCCATATATTAAGTTTGTTTAATAGGAGCATTGCAAAGATCTTCCCAATCGGATCCAAAAGTGCGATTGGTCTGTAGTTTGTGGGTAATTGCCTGTCACCTGCTTTATAAATTGGTATCAAGATTGCAGTTGTCCAAGTATCGGGTATTTGTTTACCATTTTCAATCGCAGAGAATAGATGAACGCAGAATTTTGCCCACTCCTCTGGATGTTTCTTTATGAGCATGTTACTTAGACCATCTGGGCCGGGGGCCCTTGAGGAGTTGAGCTTCTTAATGATTATCAGGATATCCTCCTCTGTCCAAGCATTTGTCCACACAGACATTTCATTTTGCTCCCTATTGATGGAATGCCTTCTCACTGTAGACCTATAGATTGACTTGAAGTGGTTAGTCCATGTATATTCTGAGATCCCTTGGATTAGTTTATGTTGCCTATCCATTTGAGGGTTCAATAGATTCCATAATCCTCGCGTATTATTTGCTTTCAAAAGCGCTAGGATTGCTTCTGCATCTTGTTGTAGGAGCAAAGCATTCGCATTCTTTATCCAATTTCTGTATCTTTGTTTTACTTGTCTGATTGCGAGCCAGGGATTAACCTCTTTCTTTCTTTTTATTTCTGTGATTGCTTTCCTTAATTCTTTTTTTTTGTTTACTACTTGTGCATTATAAGCATGTGTGTGGCACTTCTTTACAGAAACTTGGTTGTGATTCTTATGTAAAAACGGTGATAGTATCCATTCGTAATTTATCTTTTCCATGCCCATGACCCTAGAGTTGGTGCAGGTACTTACTAATTGCTTCATTTGATTCTCATTGATGCGCAGGCGGGTGACTGCAGAATTTGTTTCCATCGGAGGTAGTTGAATTCTATTGCTTTCACAATATGGTGCTTTCCATGTTATACTGACAATGTGATGGTCACTATGATCCGAGGTTATATTATCTTGGGCTGTCACTTTGGAGATTAAGTTTGGTGACATATAAATGTAGTCCAGTGTTGCTGACACTTTTCCATTCGACCATGTTGCATTTTTTAACTTGTAGTTCAATTGATTAGTGCAATGGAGCTGTTGCCTTGTTGTTTCTTTGCTCCATATTTTTGCTCTCGCTGAGAGTTGCGTTTTCTCGATATTGAGCCCTTCTTGGTCAAATAGATGTATATTGAGGTCTCCACATAAGATCATCTCAGTCTCGTGTGATTCCAGCATTACTTTGTCTATGGCGGAGAATAATGTATCAATAAAATCTTCCATTTGAATTGCCGCATGATTCCAATAAATATTGAATATTGCCAATCTTTGCACCGGCACTTTCATCATGTTTTCTTGATTCTTCTTGTCAGTCCAAAATTCTAATATCGTTAGTTGTATCCATGGTGAGATGATTGTAGAATCTACCACTCGGATGTTTTCTTCCATTTTTATCAAAGTTAAAAGTCCAGCTGATGGGCGACCTTTTTTACGGGATATAGCCGGGTTCATGATCACTGTATACCCGTCACAACAAGGCATAATATCAATCCATGTTTCCTGTAAACATATAAAGGTATATTTGCATAGATCCTCCGTATTTAAGCGAAAGAGGTGCGAAAACCTTCTGGTGTTCCAAGTACACAGATTCAGAGTCGTTTTGAGTCTCTTAATTGATGGTTATGACTGTTTTTTTCTCATTGCTGACATCGTTGTTTGTGAAGTTTCCTCCTCTCTCCAATTATTTCCCTTTAGGACAAACACACTAGACTGTCCTACATTCTGCATTTAACTTTGACATTTTGTAATCGCCAACCTCTGTTTAAGGAAGTTGAGATAACTTTAGATGCCGGTAGGAGAATATTGTCTCCTGACACCTGAACGTTTACATTCCTTGAGTGTGTATTTTTACTGCTTCTATTTCCATCCACATTCAGCACACAACTGCATTGACACACTCTCATGACATAAAGCATAGTTCAGTGTGTATACTATCACAGCATGGACCTTTCAGAAGGCCCCAGTCCTGATTCCAAGCACTGCATTTACTGATGGCCATGTTATTAACCTTGGAAGGATAAAAGGCTGAGCTAGAAAAATGCACTTTAAAGCCATAATCTCCATAGTACATGCAGATGTGTGCATGCAGATGTGTGCATGCAGATCTCAGCGGTGGGTGCTGAGGGTTCGGTGTGAGCTAGTCGCTGAAACAAAGGCGTATTGACACCAGAGCGTTGTTACAAGTGGCAGCAGTTGTTTTATTCCAATATTAAAAATATGTTTCCTGGAAAGATCACAACAGTTTTATGAATATAATTAATTTTACATTTTGATGAATTCAAACATTCGAGTGATGTACTAATAACTGTAAACCAAAACACATAACATGAGGCCTAACCCCAAAAAAAAGCCCGAACCCAAATCAGGAACCCAAACCCTTACCTAACATGTACCCAAAATCCAAATCAAATCCTAACTCCTAAGCCTAACCCTAAACTTTACACTAACCCTGACTCTAACCCTAACCCTGACCCTAACCCTGAACCTAACCCTGACCCTGAATCTAACCCTGACCCTGAACCTAACCCTGAACCTAACCCTGACCCTAAACCTGAACCTAACCCTGACACTGACTCTAACCCTGACCCTGACCCTAACCCTGACCCTAACCCTGACTCTAACCCTAACCCTGACTCTAACCCTGAACCTAACCCTGACCCTAACTCTGAACCTAACCCTGACTCTAACCCTAACCCTAACCCTGAACCTAACCCTGACACTGACTCTAACCCTGACCCTAACCCTGAACCTAACCCTGACCCTTACTCTAACCCTGACCCTGAACCTGAACCTAACCCTGACACTGACTCTAACCCTGACCCTGACCCTAACCCTGACCCTAACCCTGACTCTAACCCTAACCCTGACTCTAACCCTGAACCTAACCCTGACCCTAACTCTGAACCTAACCCTGACTCTAACCCTAACCCTGAACCTAACACTGACCCTAACCTTAACCCTGACCCTGACCCTGACCATAACCATAACCCTAACCCTGACCATAACCCTAACCCTAACCCTGACCCTGACCATAAAAATAACGATAACCATAACCATAACCCTGACCCTACCCCTGACCCTGACCATAACTCTAACCCTGACCCTGACCATAAAAATAACGGTAACCATAACCATAACCCTAACCCTGACCCTACCCCTGACCCTACCCCTGACCCTAACCCTGAACCTAACCCTGACCCTGAATCTAACCCTGACCCTGAACCTAACCCTAACCCTGAACCTAACCCTAACCCTGACCCTAACCTTAACCCTGACCCTGACCATAAAAATAACGATAACCATAACCCTAACCCTGACCCTAACCCTGACCCTGACCCTGACCCTGACCCTACCCCTGACCCTGACCCTCACCCTGACCCTAACACTGACCATAACCATAAACATAACCCTGACCCTAACCCTGACCCTGACCCTGACCCTGACCCTAACCCTGACCCTACCCCTGACCCTGACCCTGACCCTAACACTGACCATAACCATAAACATAACCCTGACCCTAACCCTGACCCTAACCCTAACCCTGACCCTAACCCTAAACCTAACCCTAACCTTGACCCTGACCCTAACCCTGACCCTAACTCTAACCCTAATCTGCACACTAGCCTTAACTCTAATCCCAACCCTGGTTGCAACCCTCACTATAACACCTGATGTGAACACTAGGCCTACACCTAATCCTTACTAACACAAACTCTAACCTGAACCCAACCCTGAACCCGGATCCTACCCCTGATTCGACCCTAAAAACTTGAAACAGTTCCATTATAATCTCTTTCAATCCACATCTCCATAACAAGCAACGGCACCGCTATCTACCCTGATTTTATGTGAGCGCTACAATGCCAGGTAGTAAAGCTTTGTGCAATCCACACAAGGTCACTCATTGGGCCTCCTCCCATTGCCACCCTGTGCTGTAAATACGCTCCATGTCAAGGAATGCTTCAGGGACAAGCAATGCAGAGTAATGACAACATGCCTTACCCTCTCATGAGACTCCCACTGTTCCCTTGAGGGCCCCTGATGCCGCAAGCAGATTAGGGCGAGCTGCTTCTACTCACCGAGCCCCGATAACACCTGAAACCATTCTACTAAGAAGGACCAAGCAAACTAGATCTAGCTATTGATCAGGTAATCTCAAGAGGTCTTCGTCATCCCAAAAGGTGCTTGACGTGTTCATCTACCTGGCGAAACCCCCCTAACCAAACCCCCACAAATGCGGGCTGCAGCTGATGGCATTGGCAGGGCTCATTCTTTCGGCTGGTAGCTGAAGGGCGGGAAACCCACCGTTGGCAAGGTGGTCACTCATGAGGGCCCATTTTTTTCCTCAGGGCAAGTCATGCTATGGACATTGCAGGACTGCAGGTGTGCAGGTTTTCCTTAAGGAGCCATTGATTGTGATATGAGAGGGGCTGTGAAACTGACTGAAAGGGCGTTAGCGGGCAGCGACATCATAGGCCAAGACTGCACCCAAGACACCCCAACCTCCCAGAGGCACCCTTCAATATGTAATGGCAGCATCGGCATAGTTGCTAAACTCAAAAAGGCATACCACTGAAACGAAACCTTACCTGAACCATATACCTACTGCAATAAAAACTCCAACCCTAGCCCCAACTTTAATCCTAACCGTAACCAGAGCCCCCTCCCATGTCCATATCCTAATCCTAGCCCTACACCCATTCACTGCAACCCAAACACTAACCCTAATCCTCACAATGTACACACACTACCCTCAATGCCCTCTTGGTTGCCTGCCACTCTCCAAAATGTGTCACTAGGATTGCCAATGACCACCTGACTACGAGGAGGTCACTCGCCAGTTCTTAAAGTTCTGCACACATTTTTCCTTTTGGCATCAATATTGGTGCCAAAAGTGTGGAATGAAAAATAGTTTTGCGTGTTTTTGGGTTGGGGGCATAGTCCAGGACTTGTCCTGAGTGCCACACCCACGCCAGGCTGGCCTCAGTTATGGAATATCGGCATTTTATAGGGTAGCAGGTAATAATGTCCCCACATACATAATGTCCCCGGGAAAAGCCATTGGCGACATTATATATGGTGGCATTATGTGGGGGGATGGGTTGCCGGGATGTCCCCTGCTCCCCTTTTAAAAAACAAAAAACAGGGGTTGCGGGGGTATCACCCGCATGTTCAATGTAATAATCTCTCTGCAAAAAACGACGACATTTTTTTCAGGTGACATTTTTGCAGGGACATTACTACATGAAACCTTTTATAGAACTAAAAACTAAAACTGTGTTCCAATAATCCCAGCCCTGTATGTTATGATGCCTCTAAACACAACCCCGAGCCAGACCCCTGACACTAAAGGTATTCTAGACCCCTGTCCATACAAGAGCTGGGGTACCACGTGTCTGTCTTCATGCCTGCTTTTTATTTTGGGGCTGGCAGCTGGCTTCCAGAGGGTTAATCACTTCCTTTCTGCTGTCTGACAGTCAACATCACTTCCTGCTGTCAGTTCCATTAGTCAGGCTCAGGTGACTGGGGTGAACCATTTCTCGCTTTAGCAGGGGGGGGAGCTGTACCATGTGACATCAAGCAACCTGGGAGGATGCAAGTAGATTGACAGGTATATTGACCTACGAGAGTGAGTCATTTTGATAGTAGGTCTGATAGGATTCAATGTGTGAGGAGAAGAGAGTTGGAGGGGGCTGAAGGAGCAGGTGGCTGGCAAGGGGTCCTACAATGTTGCCCTTGAGCAAGGGGGATTTTATGCCGCAGGCTCCAGGGCTCCCCTCTCTTAGGTCTGAGTGTAGATGTGGGCTGCGTCGGCCATGAAAAGGCGGTGAGGCACAAGCCCTCGTGTCTCTCTCTTGTTCCCCCACCCCCGCACATGGCCCGTGTCTCCCATGTTCCCCCCCCTCGCTGATTCTCCGTGTGTTCCTCTCACCCCCCTCATGCTCTGTTTCTCTTTCCCGTTCCCCCGCTCATGTCCTGTGTTTACCTCCTTCCCTCCCCACCCCCCACTCATGCCCCGTGGCTCCCTACTGTTCCCCCCACCCCCCGCTCATGCCCCGTGTGTCCCTTCCCTTCCCCCTCACCCCCCGCTCATGCCCCGTGTATCTCCCTCCTTTCCCCTCACCCCCCGCTCATGCCCCGTGTCTCTCCCTCCTTTCCCCTCACCCCCCTGCTCATTCCCCGTGTGTCTCTCCCCTTCCCCACCCCCCGCTCATGCCCTGTGTGTCTCTCCCCTTCGCCCCCACACCCTGCTCATGCCCCGTGTGTCTCTCCCCTCCCCCCACCCCCCGCTAATGCCCCGTGTCTCTCCCCTTCCCACCCACCCCCTGCTCATGCCCCGTGTGTCTCTCCCCTTCCCCCACCCCCTGCTCATGCCCCGTGTGTCTCTCCCCTACCCCCACCCCCGCTAATGCCCCGTGTCTCTCCCCTTCCCCCCACCCCCCGCTCATGCCCCGTGTGTCTCTCCCCTTCCCCCCACCCCCTGCTCATGCCCCGTGTGTCTCTCCCCTTCCCCCCCACCCCCTGCTCATGCCCCGTGTGTCTCTCCCCTTCCCCCCACCCCCTGCTCATGCCTCGTGTCTCCCTACTGTTCCCCCCACCCCCCGCTCATGCCCCGTGTCTCTCTCCCCTTACCCCCCACCCCCACCCATGCCCCCTGTGTCTCTCCCCATTCCCCCACCCCCCGCTCATGCCCCGTGTGTCTATCCCCTTCCCCCCACCCCCTCGCTCATGCCCCGTGTCTCTCTCCCCTTCCCCCCCACCCCCCTGCTCATGCCCGGTGTGTCTCTCGCCTTATATGATTCCTTACTCTTGTTCTACCGCTTTCGCTCCCACTTGCTCTCTCTCTCCCTGGCGCTTGATTCCTTACTCTTATTCATCCGCTTTCGCTCCCGCTTGCTCGCTCTCTCGCTTTCGCTAGATTCTTTACTCTAGTTCACCCGCTTTTGTTCCCGCTCGCTCTCCCTTACTATTCCTTTCTCTCTCCCCTCCTTGCTCGCTCCCGCTTCTGTTCGCCCTCTCATTCTCCACTCTCTCTCGCTCTCCTGTACCAGCTCTCTCTCTCTCCCTCTCTCACTCTTACCTGCATTATAGCCTTACATTCCCTTCTGACTGCTCGTGTGCAGCTTCCGCTTTTGCCTTCCTTGGATCGCAGTGGACACTCTTCCAATCCTTTTCGACATCAGCCTACCTCGTCCGGTAATACTTGGATTCAAGTACTGTTACTGTATACCATTCACTGGCCTCCTGCACTTCCGACACACTCCCTGCCAGCAAGGACTCGCCATCTAACAGGGTTTTTTTCTGCCGTAACTGGCTTTTTCCCTGACGTTACGGGACTGGCTCCCCTGGGTCCACCTGACAGCTTGTTCCTACCACTGTCAGGGTGGCCTCAAGCGGAGCTCGTCCCTATCTCTACGAGCGCAAGAAGGACAAAAAGGGAAGGAAGAGCACCAAGACGGACGAAGACCCGCATGAGATCAAGAAGGAGGGGAGAAGAAGACCAAAGACATCTACCCAGGAGGATTCCTCTAAGGAGTCAGGTGAGGAGCTTTCGGGGGTGGTAGTTTCCGATTATGACAGTTTGCAATGCCCACAAGTCAACATGGCCTCCCTAGAACAGATCCAGGAGATGGTAGCTGCTATCCAAGGCCTTCAGACTGAAGTACAGAATCTCCGAACCGAAAATGTCAGTCTACGACAACAGATCGCAGTACGAGATGATACTCG
The DNA here is from genome assembly GCF_040938575.1 of Ambystoma mexicanum. Lineage (NCBI taxonomy): Eukaryota > Metazoa > Chordata > Amphibia > Caudata > Ambystomatidae > Ambystoma > Ambystoma mexicanum. The sequence goes on along the minus strand of NC_090938.1, from coordinate 753,575,534 downwards.
GGGCGACTTGCCTCCACAGTCATTCTCTTTTGGAAAATATGATGGCAATCCAAAGCATTTGAAGGAATTCCTGGATGGTTGCATGGTCTATTTCACTTTTAGACCGAAGGCCTACGAACTAGACAGGTCCAAGGTTGGTTTCCTTGTTGCTAATCTCGTCGGAAACGCCTTGGCTTGGGCCACCCCGTTGATATCCCAATCCGATCCAGCAGTCAACGATTATTCCCTGTTTACCCAACAGATGAGAGCCAGATTCAACAGACCTGAGGTTCAGTTTTCCTCTTATGAAGCCCTCTTAGACATACGTCAAGGGAATCAAGATGTTCAAACTTTTGCTTCTGCTTTCATCAGACTGGCAAAGGATGCAGGATAGCCTGATTCTGCTCAACAAACCCTCTTTCGCCAGGGACTCCATGACGATCTCAAAGACGAGCTAGCCAGAGTGGCTCGTCCGACCTCCTTCCAAGAACCAGTGACTCTGACTCTTCAGCTGGAATACCGACTTCAAGAGCGAAGACAAGAAAGGAGGAGGTTCCGAAACCTTCCTTCGGCCAGTACTACTCCAGTTCCTCTTCCAAATCGGAGCCAGACTGAAGAACCGATGCAGATCGGAACTACTAGAGGCCCCCTCACTCCAGAGGAGAGAAAGAGACGTAGAGATCTGGGTCTCTGCATGTACTGTGGATCTTCTAAGCATTTGCTCCGGAACTGCCCCGAAGTACCTCCAAGACGTTTGGGAAACGCTTCTCCTCGGTCTTGAGCAGGGATAAGAACCAGGCAGAGACGATCAATCCCTGCAACCTTACTTGTCAGAAGGCTATAGAAGATGATAACAGATTGTTGGTGTTCACCATTCATCTCACTTTCGAGCCCAATCCCACCGTTGAGGTCTTGGCTATGTTGGACTGTGGTGCTGCGGGTAATTTCAGCGATGTCCAGTGGGCTCAAGATCAGGGGTGCCTTTTCTACAAAAGAGCTGTTCCTTACCCGTAGAAGGAGTGGATGGAACTCCACTCTCCTCCGGGCCCATTGTACAAGAAACCATACCCGCTACTATGCTTCTTTTTCAACACCAGGAACAGATTGTCTTCGATGTGATAAGAGCCGCACACTTCCCAATAATACTGGGTATACCATGGCTACGTAAGCATAATCCTACTATAGACTGGTCAGCCAACACTATATGCTTTTCATCTTCTTTCTGTACTTCTTCCTGCCTTCTCCAGACCAATCCGGTTCCTGGTAAGGGAACCCCTACTTCTAAGTCCGCCTCAGTGGTGCAGATGGTGCCGCTCTGCTACCAACAATACACCGAACTTTTTGAAGACGAACTACCATGCTCTTTACCTCCTCATCGGCCTGAAGACTGCTCCATTGAGTTAAAACCAGGTGCTTCCATTCCTTTTGGCCGAATGTATCCCATGTCTCTCCCAGAAAGAAGGGCCCTTAAGGAATATCTGGACGCAAACCTTCAGAACGGTCTCATCAGAGAGTCACGCTCCTCTGCCGGAGCATCTATGTTCTTTGTACCCAAGAAAGGGACCTCCCAATTGAGACCGTGTATTGATTATCGAGGTTTGAACTGTATGACTATAAGAGACAGATATCCCATGCCTCTTATAAAGGAAATACTGGAAGCAGTTGAAGGGGCTAACATTTTCACCAAACTCGACCTTCGAGGTGCCTATCATTTGTTGAGAATCAAGGAGGGAGATGAGTGGAAAACCGCCTTCAGAACTCCTCTGGGACACTTTGAATATCGAGTGATGCCCCGGCGGTTTTCCAACGGTTTGTGGACAAGATATTTTCAGACCTGCTATACTCTTTTGTAGTAGTCTATCTTGACGACATTCTTATCTTCTCTTCTTCTCCGGCCGAACACCACAGACACGTTGAGCAGGTGTTAAGAAGACTACAAGAGAATCATCTATTGTTAAAGCCAGAAAAGTGCATCTTCGAATCCTCGTCTGTTCCCTACCTAGGCTTTATTCTCTCCAAAGAAGGAGTTCAGATGGATCCCGAGAAGGTGAAGGCGGTACTTCTATGGCCCACTCCCAGCAGCCCTAAGGATATACAAAGGTTCTTGGGTCTCTCGAATTTTTACAGACGCTTTATCCCACATTTTTCGGAGATCGTGCTACCCATTACCAATCTACTAAAGAAGGGTCAAGAATTTGTATGGACTCGAAGGCAGAACAAGCTTTCCAGGTACTCAAAGAAGCCTTCACCACTGCGCCCATCCTCATTCAACCCAATCAGTCCCTTCCTTTTGTGGTTGAAACGGACGCCTCTGGAGGTGCCATAGGAGCAGCCTTATTACAGTCTGGTAAGGATGGTATCGAACACCCGGTGGCGTACTACTCGCGGACACTCACCCCGAGTGAAAGAAACTACTCGGTATTGGAACGGGAATTATTGGCCATCCGCCAGGCTTGTGTCGAGTGGAGACATCTGTTACAGGGGGCTGCCCATCCATTTCTGGTGAGAACGGATCATAGGAACCTTAAGGTACTCCAACAGATGGAGTGTCGCAATTCCAGACATGCCCGGTGGGCATATTTCTTCTCCCAATTTGACTTGGACATCACGTATCTTCCAGGGAAGGAGAACGTGTTGGCTGATGCCTTATCCCGAAGCCTAGGAGAAGAATGTCCAGTAGAAGGACACAAACCTGAAGAGATTCTTTCGGGGAAAAGGATATTAGGGGCGGTCAATTCATTTCTACAAGAGGTTGAACGTACAACTAGTTCTACCCAGATACCCAACGACCGTCTGTCTTCATTGGAGAAAAGAGGGACAGTGTATTTCTACAAGGACACCCTGTTCCTTCCGTCTAAAGAGCTTCAAATTCAAGCAATGTCTTGGTGTCACGATCTACCTTCTGCTGGCCACAAGGGGCAAGGAGCCACGACCAATTTGGTATCAAGGTATTTCTGGTGGCCCACTTTAGCCACGGATGTAAAGGCTTATGTAGCCGCATGTCCTATTTGCGCCTCCAGTAAGCCCTCTACGCATCGCCCTTTGGGTCTCCTTCAACAAGGACCTTTGCCAGCACGTCCTTGGGAACACATTTCTACTGATTTTATTGTGGAACTTCCTCTCTCTATGGGTTCTACCGCCATCATGGTTACCGTAGATTCCCTGAGTAAAATGGCACACTTTTCTCCTCTACCTGGCCTACCATCGGCTCCACAATTAGCTGAGGTTTTTCTGAGAGATGTGGTTAGGCTTCACGGTCTACCCCAAACTATTGTTTCCGACAGAGGCTCTCAATTCACTTCTCGTTTCTGGTCTACACTGTGCAAGACTCTGAGAATCAGTAGAGCTCTCTCTTCTGGTTATCACCCCCAAAGCAACGGACAAACTGAGCGTCTGAACTCCACTTTAGAACAGTACCTTCGTTGTTTCTGTGGTCAAGAACAGGAGAGTTGGAAGCCTTTTCTCTCCACGGCGGAATTCACCTACAATAATACAGTACACTCTTCCCTAGGAACCAGTCCGTTCTTTTTCTCCTATGGCTTTCATCCCATGCATATCCCCTTGGTCGGAATACCATCGCCTGCTGTCCCTGCGGTTGACCAAAGGCTTAGTGATCTAAGACGTATACAAGGGGAGGCTAAGAAGAACTTGGAGACTAGCCGGGAGCTCCAAAAGAAGTACGCTGACAGGAAGAGATCTCAAAACCCCAAATGGACTGTTGGCACTAAAGTGTGGTTGTCCACTAAATTCTTACCACGCTGGTTACACCCAGGGAAGTTTTCTGCCAGATTCATTGGGCCTTTCCCCATTTCCGCACAGATCAATCCAGTGGCCTTTCTCCTGACACTTCCTCACAGTATGAAGCGCATCCATCCTGTGTTCCACTCGTCCCTTCTCAAGGCCTATCTATCAGATCCGCATGGTCGGACAGTGCCTCGCTCATCAATTCCCGATAATCCAGAACCTGAGGAATACGAGGTGGAGAGGCTGGTGGATTCTCGCTACAGACATGGTACAGTTCAGTACCTGGTACACTGGAAGGGGTACTCCACTGCAGAGCGTACCTGGGAACCTAGAAGCCACATCCATGCCCCTCGCTTGTTACGTCTTTTTCACCGCCTTCATCCGGGTAAGCCCGGGGGACCCCAGATGAGAAGGGGGCATACTGTCACAACGCGACCCTGAACACTGTGGAAAAGATGGAGTCTTACTTAGGCACCTTGCGGTCCTTACCGTTCTAATCTTTTAGGTCCTTTTCCTTTAAAAGGTAGCCACGCCCACAACGCTGTGCGTTGCAACTCGCATTGTCAGCCTTTCGCTAACTTCGCCTGCAGTGCCGCTCCTTGAGCTTGGTCCTTTGATACTTTCCTACCTAGTACTCAGCCTGCTTCGGCTTTCCCTGTTTCTCGGCTCTTTCCTTTTGTACGGGGTACCGTACTGTAAAGCTATCCTTCGCGCCCCTTCGCTATTTCTCTCCGGCTTGCTCTCTCTCTCTCCCTGGCGCTTGATTCCTTACTCTTGTTCTACCGCTTTCGCTCCCGCTTGCTCTCTCTCTCCCTGGCGCTTGATTCCTTACTCTTGTTCATCCGCTTTCGCTCCCGCTTGCTCGCTCTCTCGCTTTCACTAGATTCTTTACTCTAGTTCACCCGCTTTTGCTCCCGCTCGCTCTCCCTTACTATTCCTCTCTCTCTCCCCTCCTTGCTCGCTCCTGCTTCTGTTCGCCCTCTCATTCTCCACTCTCTCTCGCTCTCCTGTACCAGCTCTCTCTCTCTCCCTCTCTCACTCTTACCTGCATTATAGCCTTACATTCCCTTCTGACTGCTCGTGTGCAGCTTCCGCTTTTGCCTTCCTTGGATCGCAGTGGACACTCTTCCAATCCTTTTCAACATCAGCCTACCTCGTCCGGTAATACTTGGATTCAAGTACTGTTACTGTATACCATTCACCGGCCTCCTCCACTTCCGACACACTCCCTGCCAGCAAGGACTCGCCATCTAACAGGGTTTTTTCTGCCGTAACTGGCTTTTTCCCTGATGTTACGGGACTGGCTCCCCTGGGTCCACCTGACAGCTTGTTCCTACCACTGTCAGGGTGGCCTCAAGCGGAGCTCGTCCCTATCTCTACGAGCGCAAGAAGGACAAAAAGGGAAGGAAGAGCACCAAGACGGACGAAGACCCGCAGGAGATCAAGAAGGAGGGGAGAAGAAGACCAAAGACATCTACCCAGGAGGATTCCTCTAAGGAGTCAGGTGAGGAGCTTTCGGGGGTGGTAGTTTCCGATTCTGACACCCACCCCCACTCATGCCCCGTGTCTCCCTACTGTTACCACCACCCCCCGCTCATGCCCCGTGTGTCTCTCCCCTTCCCCCCACCCCCGCTCATGTCCCATGTCTCCCTACTGTTCCCCCACCCCCGCTCATGCCCCGTGTCTCCCTCCTCTTCCCCCCACCCCCGCTCATGCTGCGTGTCTCCCCTGTTCCCCCCCACCCCTCCGCTCATGACCTGTCTCCCCTGTCACCCCGCGCTCATGCCCCCGTGTCTCCGTTGTGTTACCCCCCACCCCCTGCTCATGCCCCGTGTCTCCCTTGTGTTACCCCCCACCTCCCGCTCATGCCCCGTGTCTCCCTTGTGTTACCCCCCCACCCCCCGCTCATGCCCCGTGTCAACCTCGTGTTACTTCCCACCCCCCGCTCATGCCCCGTGTCTCCCTTGTGTTACCCCCCCACCCATGCCCTGTCTCCCCTGTTACCCCCCGCTCATGCCCTGTGTTACCTCCCATCCCCCGCTCATGCCCTGTCTCTCTCCCCTCCCCCCCACCCCCCGCTCATGGCCCGTGTGTCTCTCCCCTCCCTACCCCCCACCCCCCGCTCATGCCCTGTGTGTCTCTCCCCTTCCCCCCACCCCCCCGCTCATGCCCTGTGACTCTTTCCCCTTTCCTCCTACCCCCCGCTCATGCCCCGTGTCTCTCTCCCCTTCCCCCACCTCATGCCCCGTGTGTCTCTCCCCTTCCCCCCACCCCCCGCTCATGCCCCGTGTGTCTCTCCCCTCCCCCCCACCCCCCACTCATGCCCCGTGTGTCTCTCCCCTCCCCCACACCCCCCGCTCATGCCCTGTGTGTCTCTCCCCTTCCCCCCACCCCCCGCTCATGCCCCGTGACTCTTTCCCCTTTTCTCCTACCCCCCGCTCATGCCCCCTGTCTCTCTCCCCTTCCCCCCACCCCCGCTCATGCCCCGTGTCTCCCTACTGTTCCTCCACCCCCCGCTCATGCCCCGCGTCTCTCTCCCCTTCCCCCCACCCCCCGCTCATGCCCCGTGTCTCTCTCCCCTTCCCCCACCTCATGCCCCGTGTGTCTCTCCCCTTCCCCCCACCCCCGCTCATGCCCCGTGTCTCCCTACTGTTCCCTCACCCCCCCGCACATGCCCCGTGTCTCTCTCCCCTTCCCCACACCCCCCGCTCATGCCCCGTGTGTCTCTCCCCTTTCCCCCAACCCCTGCTCATGCCCCATGTCTCTCTCCCCTCCCCCCACCCCCCGCTCATGCCCCATGTCTCTCTCACCTCCCCCCACCCCCCCACTCATGCCCCGTGTGTCTCTCCCCTTCCTTCCCCCCCACCCTCCGCTCATGCCCCGTGTCTCCCTCCTTTCCCTCCACCCCCCCGCTCATGGCCCGTGTGTCTCTCCCCTCCCCCCTTCCCAGCTAATGCCCCGTGTGGCTCTCCCCTCCCCCCCACCCCCTGCTAATGCCCCGTGTGTCTCTCCACTTCCCCCCACCCCCCGCTCATGCCCCGTGTCTCCCTTGTGTTACCCCCCCACCTCCCGCTCATGCCACGTGTCTCCCTCGTGTTACCCCACACCCCCCACTCATGCCCCATGTCTCCCTTGTGTTACCCCCCACCCCCCGCTCATGCCCCGTGTCTCCCTTGTGTTACCCCCCACCCATGCCCTGTCTCCCCTGTTACCCCCCACCACACGCTCATGCCCTGCGTGTCTCCCTTGTGTTACCCCCCACCCCCCGCTCATGCCCCGTGTCTCCCTCCTTTCCCCCCACCCCGCGCTCATGCCCCGTGTGTCTCGCCCCTCCAAACCCACCCCCGCTCATGCCCTGTGTGTCTCTCCCCTTCCCCCCACTCCTGCCCCGTGTGTCTCTCCCCTTCCCCCACCCCCCGCTCATGCCCCGTGTGTCTCTCCCCTTCCCCCCACTCCTCGCTCATGCCCTCTGTCTCTCTCCCCTTCCCCCCACCCCCGCTCATGCCCTGTGTCTCTCTCCCCTTCCTCCCATCCCCCGCTCATGCCCCGTGTCTCCCTCCTTTCCCCCCACCCCCCGCTCATGCCCCATGTCTATCTCCCCTTCCTTCCCCCCACCCTCCGCTCATGCCCCGTGTCTCCCTCATTTCCCTCCACCCGCCGCTCATGGCCCGTGTGTCTCTCCCCTCCCCCCCACCCCCCGCTAATGCCCCGTGTGGCTCTCCCCTCCCCCCACCCCCTGCTAATGCCCCGTGTGTCTCTCCCCTTCCCCCCACCCCCCGCTCATGCCCCGTGTCTCCCTTGTGTTACCCCCCACCCCCCGCTCATGCTCCGTGTCACCCTCATGTTACCATCCATCCCCCGTTCATGCCCCGTGTCTCCCTTGTGTTACCCCCCAACCCCCCGCTCATGCCCCGTGTCTCCCTGCTTTCCCCCGTTCATGCCCCGTGTCTCTCCCCTCCCCCCCACCCCCCACTCATGCCCCGTGTGTCTCTCCCCTCCCCCATACCCCCCGCTCATGCCCTGTGTCTCTCCCCTTCCCCCCACCCCCCGCTCATGCCCCGTGACTCTTTCCCCTTTCCTCCTACCCCCCGCTCATGCCCCCTGTCTCTCTCCCCTTCCCCCCTACCCCCCGCTCATGCCCCGTGTCTCTCTCTCCCTTCCCCCCCACCCCCCGCTCATTCCCCGTGTCTCTCTTCCCTTCCCCCACCTCATGCCCCGTGTGTCTCTCCCCTTCCCCCCACTCCCCGCTCATGCCCCGTGTGTCTCTCCCCTTCCCCCCTCCCCCGCTCATGCCCCGTGTCTCCATACTGTTCCCCCACCCCCCCGCTCATGCCCTGTGTCTCTCTCCCCTTCCCCCGACCCCCCGCTCATGCCCCGTGTGTCTCTTCCCTTTCCCCCACCCCCCACTCATGCCCCGTGTCTCTCTCCCCTCCCCCCCACCCCCTGCTCATGCCCCGTGTCTCCCTCCTTTCCCTCCACCCCCCCCGCTCATGGCCCGTGTGTCTCTCCCCTCCTCCCTTCCCCGCTAATGCCCCGTGTGGCTCTCCCCTCCCCCCCACCCCCTGCTAATGCCCAGTGTGTCTCTCCCCTTCCCCCCACCCCCCGCTCATGCCCCGTGTCTCCCTTGTGCTACCCCCCACCTCCCGCTCATGCCCCGTGTCTCCCTCGTGTTACCCCACACCCCCCGCTCATGCCCCATGTTTCCCTTGTGTTACCCCCCACCCCCCGCTCATGCCCCGTGTCTCCCTTGTGTTACCCCCCCACCCATGCCCTGTCTCCCCTGTTACCCACCACCACCTGCTCATGCCCTGCGTGTCTCCCTTGTGTTACCCCCCACCCCCCGCTCATGCCCCGTGTCTCTCTCCTTTCCCCCATCCCCCGCTCATGCCCCGTGTGTCTCGCCCCTCCCCCCCACCCCCGCTCAAGCCCCGTGTGTCTCTCCTCTTCCCCCCACTCCTGCCCCGTGTGTCTCTCCCCTTCCCCCACCCCCCGCTCATGCCCCGTGTGTCTCTCCCCTTCCCCCCCACTCCCCGGTCATGCCCCCTGTCTCTCTCCCCTTCCCCCCACCCCCTGCTCATGCCCTGTGTCTCTCTCCCCTTCCTCCCATCCCCCGCTCATGCCCCATGTCTCCCTCCTTTCCCCCCACCCCCCGCTCCTGCCCCATGTCTATCTCCCCTCCCCCACACCCCCCGCTCACACCCCGTGTGTCTCTCCCCTTCCTTCCCCCCACCCTCCGCTCATGCCCCATGTCTCCCTCCTTTACCTCTACCCGCCGCTCATGGCCCGTGTGTCTCTCCCCTCCCCTCCACCCCCCGCTAATGCCCTGTGTTGCTCTCCCCTCCCCCCCACCCCCCGCTAATGCCCCGTGTGTCTCTCCCCTTCCCCCCACCCCCCGCTCATGCCCCGTGTCTCCCTTGTGTTACCCCCCACCCCCCGCTCATGCCCCGTGTCTCACTCATGTTACCACCCATCCCCCGTTCATGCCCCATGTCTCCCTTGTGTTACCCCCCCACCCCCCGCTCATGCCTCATGTCTCCCTTGTGTTACCCCCCCATGCCCTGTCTCCCCTGTTACCCCCCACCCCCCGCTCATGCCCCGCGTGTCTCCCTTGTGTTACCCCCCACCCCCCTGCTCATGCCCCGTGTCTCCCTCCTTTCCCCCACCCCCGCTCATGCCCCATGTGTCTCGCCCATCCCCCCCACCCCCGCTCATGCCCCGTGTGTCTCTCCCTTTCCCCCCACCCCCCGCTCATGCCCCGTGTGTCTCTCCCCTTCCCCCCCACCCCCCGCTCATGCCCCGTGTCTCCCTACTGTTCCCCCACCCCCCCGCTCATGCCCTGTGTCTCTCTTCCCTTCCCCCCACCCCCTGCTCATGCCCCGCGTGTCTCTCCCCTTTCCCCCACCCCCCGCTCATGCCCCGTGTCTCTCTCCCCTTTCCCCCACCCCCCGCTCATGCCCCATGTCTCCCTTGTGTTACCCCCATGCCCTGTCTCCCCTGTTACCCCCCACCCCCCGCTCATGCCCCGCGTGTCTCCCTTGTGTTACCCCCCACCCCCCTGCTCATGCCCCGTGTCTCCCTCCTTTCCCCCCACCCCCGCTCATGCCCCATGTGTCTCGCCCATCCCCCCCACCCCCGCTCATGCCCCGTGTGTCTCTCCCTTTCCCCCCACCCCCCGCTCATGCCCCGTGTGTCTCTCCCCTTCCCCCCCACCCCCCGCTCATGCCCCGTGTCTCCCTACTGTTCCCCCACCCCCCCCGCTCATGCCCTGTGTCTCTCTTCCCTTCCCCCCACCCCCTGCTCATGCCCCGTGTGTCTCTCCCCTTTCCCCCACCCCCCGCTCATGCCCCGTGTCTCTCTCCCCTCCCCCCACCCCCTGCTCATGCCCCATGTCTCTCTCACCTCCCCCCACCCCCCGCTCATGCCCCGTGTGTCTCTCCCCTTCCTCCCCCCCACCCTCCGCTCATGCCCCGTGTCTCCCTCCTTTCCCTCCACCCCCCCCGCTCATGGCCCGTGTGTCTCTCCCCTCCCCCCTTCCCCGCTAATGCCCCGTGTGGCTCTCCCCTCCCCCCACCCCCTGCTAATGCCCCGTGTGTCTCTCCCATTCCCCCCACCCCCCGCTCATGCCCCGTGTCTCCCTTGTGTTACCCCCCACCTCCCGCTCATGCCCCGTGTCTCCCTCGTGTTACCCCACACCCCCGCTCATGCCCCATGTTTCCCTTGTGTTACCCCCCACCCCCTGCTCATGCCCTGTGTCTCCCTTGTGTTACCCCCCCACCCATGCCCTGTCTCCCCTGTTACCCCCCACCACCCGCTCATGCCCTGCGTGTCTCCCTTGTGTTACCCCCCACCCCCGCTCATGCCCCGTGTCTCCCTCCTTTCCCCCATCCCCCGCTCATGCCCCGTGTGTCTCTCCCCTTCCCCCCACTCCTGCCCCGTGTGTCTCTCCCCTTCCCCCACTCCCCGCTCTTGCCCCCTGTCTCTCTCCCCTTCCCCCCACCCCCCGCTCATGCCCTGTGTCTCTCTCCCTTTCCTCCCATCCCCCGCTCATGCCCCGTGTCTCCCTCCTTTCCCCCCACCCCCGCTCATGGCCCATGTCTATCTCCCCTCCCCCACACCCCCCGCTCATGCCCCGTGTGTCTCTCCCCTTCCTTTCGCCCACCCTCCGCTCATGCCCCATGTCTCCCTCCTTTCCCTTCACCCGCCGCTCATGGCCCGTGTGTCTCTCCCCTCCCCCCCACCCCCCGCTAATGCCCCGTGTGGCTCTCCCCCCCCCCCCACCCCCCGCTAATGCCCCGTGTGTCTCTCCCCTTCCCCCCACCCCCCGCTCATGCCCCGTGTCTCCCTTGTGTTACCCCCCACCCCCCGCTCATGCCCCGTGTCTCCCTCATGTTACCACCCATACCCCGTTCATGCCCCGTGTCTCCCTTGTGTTACCCCCCCACCCCGCTCATGCCCCATGTCTCCCTTGTGTTACCCCCCATGCCCTGTCTCCCCTGTTACCCCCCACCCCCCGCTCATGCCCCGCGTGTCTCCCTTGTGTCACCCCCCACCCCCCTGCTCATGCCCCGTGTCTCCCTCCTTTCCCCCCACCCCCCGCTCATGCCCCATGTGTCTCGCCCATCCCCCCACTCCCACTCATGCCTCGTGTGTCTCTCCCCTTCCCCCCAACCCCCACTCATGCCCCGTGTGTCTCTCCCCTTCCCCCCACCCCCCGCTCATGCCCCGTGTGTCTCTCCCCTTCCCCCCCACCCCCCGCTCATGCCCCGTGTCTCTCCCCCACCCCCCACTCATGCACCGTGTCCATCTCCCCTCCACCCCCGCTCATGCCCGTGTGTCTCTCCCCTTCCCCCCACCCCCCGCTCATGCCCGTGTGTCTCCCCTGTTCCCCCAGCCCCTGATCATGCCCCGTGTGTGTGCCCTGTTCCCCCACCCCTGCTCATGCCCTGTGTGTGCCCTGTTCCCACCCCCCCGCTCATGCCCGTGTGTGCCCTGTTCCCCCCACCCCCGCTCATGCCCCGTGTCTCCCTCGTGTTCCTCTCACCCCCCGCTCAAGCCCTGTGTGTCTCCTGTTGCCCCCACCCCCTGCTCATGCCCCGTGTCTCCCTCATGTTCCCCCCACTCATGCCCTGTGTCTGCATCATGTACCACCTCACCCCCCGCTCATGCCCCTTGTGTCTCCTATTGCCCCCACCCCCCGCTCATGCCCCGTGTCTCCCTCGTGTTCCCCCCAACCCACGCTCATGCCCTGTTTCCCTTGTGTTACCCCCCACCCCCCCGCTCATGCCCCGTGTCTCCCTCGTGTTCCCCCCACCCCATGCTCATGCCCCTTGTCTCCCTCATTTCCCCCCACCCATGCCCTGTGTGTCTCTCCCCTCCCCCCAGCCCCCGCCCATGCCCCGTGTGTCTCTCCCCTTTCCCCCACCCCCCGCTCATGCCCTGTGTGTCTCTCCCATTCCCCCACTCCCCGCTCATGCCCCATGTCTCTCTCCCCTTCCCCCCCACCCCCAGCTCATGCCCTGTGTCTCTCCCCTTCCCCCCACCCCCGCTCATGCCCCGTGTCTCTCTCCCCTTCCCCCCCACCCCCCGCTCATGCCCCGTGTCTCCCTTGTGTTACCCCCCACCTCCCGCTCATGCCCCGTGTCTCCCTCGTGTTACCCCACACCCCCGCTCATGCCCCATGTTTCCCTTGTGTTACCCCCCACCCCCTGCTCATGCCCTGTGTCTCCCTTGTGTTACCCCCCCACCCATGCCCTGTCTCCCCTGTTACCCCCCACCACCCGCTCATGCCCTGCGTGTCTCCCTTGTGTTACCCCCCACCCCCGCTCATGCCCCGTGTCTCCCTCCTTTCCCCCATCCCCCGCTCATGCCCCGTGTGTCTCTCCCCTTCCCCCCACTCCTGCCCCGTGTGTCTCTCCCCTTCCCCCACTCCCCGCTCTTGCCCCCTGTCTCTCTCCCCTTCCCCCCACCCCCCGCTCATGCCCTGTGTCTCTCTCCCTTTCCTCCCATCCCCCGCTCATGCCCCGTGTCTCCCTCCTTTCCCCCCACCCCCGCTCATGGCCCATGTCTATCTCCCCTCCCCCACACCCCCCGCTCATGCCCCGTGTGTCTCTCCCCTTCCTTTCGCCCACCCTCCGCTCATGCCCCATGTCTCCCTCCTTTCCCTTCACCCGCCGCTCATGGCCCGTGTGTCTCTCCCCTCCCCCCCACCCCCCGCTAATGCCCCGTGTGGCTCTCCCCTCCCCCCCACCCCCCGCTAATGCCCCGTGTGTCTCTCCCCTTCCCCCCACCCCCCGCTCATGCCCCGTGTCTCCCTTGTGTTACCCCCCACCCCCCGCTCATGCCCCGTGTCTCCCTCATGTTACCACCCATACCCCGTTCATGCCCCGTGTCTCCCTTGTGTTACCCCCCCACCCCGCTCATGCCCCATGTCTCCCTTGTGTTACCCCCCATGCCCTGTCTCCCCTGTTACCCCCCACCCCCCGCTCATGCCCCGCGTGTCTCCCTTGTGTCACCCCCCACCCCCCTGCTCATGCCCCGTGTCTCCCTCCTTTCCCCCCACCCCCCGCTCATGCCCCATGTGTCTCGCCCATCCCCCCACTCCCACTCATGCCTCGTGTGTCTCTCCCCTTCCCCCCAACCCCCACTCATGCCCCGTGTGTCTCTCCCCTTCCCCCCACCCCCCGCTCATGCCCCGTGTGTCTCTCCCCTTCCCCCCCACCCCCCGCTCATGCCCCGTGTCTCTCCCCCACCCCCCACTCATGCACCGTGTCCATCTCCCCTCCCCCCATCCCCCGCTCATGCCCCGTGTCCCTCTCCCCCCCACCCCCGCTCATGCCCGTGTGTCTCTCCCCTTCCCCCCACCCCCCGCTCATGCCCGTGTGTCTCCCCTGTTCCCCCAGCCCCTGATCATGCCCCGTGTGTGTGCCCTGTTCCCCCACCCCTGCTCATGCCCTGTGTGTGCCCTGTTCCCACCCCCCCGCTCATGCCCGTGTGTGCCCTGTTCCCCCCACCCCCGCTCATGCCCCGTGTCTCCCTCGTGTTCCTCTCACCCCCCGCTCAAGCCCTGTGTGTCTCCTGTTGCCCCCACCCCCTGCTCATGCCCCGTGTCTCCCTCGTGTTCCCCCCACTCATGCCCTGTGTCTGCATCATGTACCACCTCACCCCCCGCTCATGCCCCTTGTGTCTCCTATTGCCCCCACCCCCCGCTCATGCCCCGTGTCTCCCTCGTGTTCCCCCCAACCCACGCTCATGCCCTGTGTTTCCCTTGTGTTACCCCCCACCCCCCCGCTCATGCCCCGTGTCTCCCTCGTGTTCCCCCCACCCCATGCTCATGCCCCTTGTCTCCCTCATTTCCCCCCACCCATGCCCTGTGTGTCTCTCCCCTCCCCCCAGCCCCCGCCCATGCCCCGTGTGTCTCTCCCCTTTCCCCCACCCCCCGCTCATGCCCTGTGTGTCTCTCCCATTCCCCCACTCCCCGCTCATGCCCCATGTCTCTCTCCCCTTCCCCCCCACCCCCAGCTCATGCCCTGTGTCTCTCCCCTTCCCCCAACCCCCGCTCATGCCCCGTGTCTCTCTCCCCTTCCCCCCCACCCCCCGCTCATGCCCCGTGTGTCTCTCCCCTTCCCCCCACCCCCCGCTCATGCCCCGTGTCTCCCTCCTTTCCCCCCACCCCCCGCTCATGCCCCGTGTGTCTATCCCCTTACCCCGCACCCCCCCTCATGCCCTGTGTGTCTCCCCTGTTCCCCCACCCCCCGCTCATGCCCCGTGTGTGCGCCCTGTTCCCCCACCCCGCTCATGCCCTGTTCCCCCCACCCCCGCTCATGCCCCGTGTGCGCCCTGTTCCCCCCACCCCCGCTCATGCCCCGTGTCTCCCTCGTGTTCCCCTCACCCCCCACTCATGCCCCGTGTCTCCATCATGTACCCCCCCACCCCCCGCTCATGCCCCGTGTGTCTCCTGTTGCCCCCACCCCACGCTCATGCCCCGTGTCTCCCTCGTGTTCCCCCCACCCCCCACTCATGCCCCGTGTTTCCCTCGTGTTACCCCCCACACCCACGCTCATGCCCCGTGTCTCTCTCATTTCCCCCCAACCCCCGTTCATGCCCCGTGTCTCCCTTGTGTTACCCCCGCACCCCCGCTCATGCCCCATGTCTCCCTTGTGTTACCCCCCATGCCCTGTCTCCCCTGTTACCCCCCACCCCCGCTCATGCCCGCGTGTCTCCCTTGTGTTACCCCCAACCCCCGCTCATGCCCCGTGTCTCCGTCCTTTCCCCCCACCCCCCGCTCATGCCCCATGTGTCTCGCCCCTCCCCCCCACCCCCGCTCATGCCCCGTGTGTCTCTCCCCTTCCCCCCCAACCCCCACTCATGCCCCGTGTGTCTCTTCCCTTCCCCCACCCCCCGCTCATGCACCGTGTGTCTCTCTCCTTCCCCCCCAAACCCCTGCTCATGCCCTGTCTCTCCCCCTCCCCCCACCCCCTGCTCATGCCCCGTGTCCATCTCCCCTCCCCCCATCCCCCGCTCATGCCCCGTGTCCCTCTCCCTTTCCCCCCTCCCCTGCTCATGCCCTGTGTGTCTCTCCCCTTCCCCCCACCCACCGCTCATGCCCGTCTGTCTCCCCTGTTCCCCCCAGCCCCTACTCATGCCCCGTGTGTGCACCCTGTTCCCCCACCCCCTCTCATGCCCTGTGTGTGCCCTGTTCCCCCCACCCCCGCTCATGCCCGTGTGTGCCCTGTTCCCCCCACCCCCGCTCATGCCCCGTGTCTCCCTCGTGTTCCCCTCACCCCCCGCTCATGCCCTGTGTGTCTCCTGTTGCCCCCACCCCCTGCTCATGCCCCGTGTCTCCCTCGTGTTCCCCCCACCCCCCACTCATGCCCTGTGTCTCCATCATGTACCACCTCACCCCCCGCTCATGCCCCGTGTCTCCCTCGTGTTCCCCCCACCCCCCGCTCATGCCCCGTGTTTCCCTCGTGTTACCCCCACCCCCTAGCTCATGCCCTGTGTCTCCCTCGTGTTCCCCCCACCCCCCGCTCATGCCCCTTGTCTCTCTCATTTCCCCCCACCCCTGCTCATGCCCTGTGTGTCTCTCCCCTCCCCCCCACCCATGCCCCGTGTGTCTCTCCCCTTTCCCCACCCCCGCTCATGCCCTGTGTCTCTCCCCTTCCCCCCCACCCCCCGCTCATGCCCCGTGTCTCTCTCCCCTTCCCCCCACCCCCCGCTCATGCCCCGTGTCTCTCCCCTTCCCCCCACCCCCGCTCATGCCCCGTGTCTCTCTCCCCTTCCCCCACCCCCCGCTCATGCCCCGTGTGTCTCTCCCCTTCCCCCCACCCTCCGCTCATGCCCCGTGTTTCTCTCCCCTTCCCCCCACCCCCCACTCATGCCCCGTGTGTCTCTCCCCTTACCCCCCAACACCCGCTCATGCCCCGTGTGTCTCCCCTGTTCCCCCCACCCCCCGCTCATGCCCCGTGTGTGCACCCTGTTCCCCCACCCCTGCTCATGCCCCGTGTCTCTCTCCCCTTCCCCCACCCCCCGCTCATGCCCCGTGTGTCTCTCCCCTTCCCCCCACCCCCCGCTCATGCCCCGTGTCTCCATCCTTTCCCCCCACCCCCCGCTCATGCCCCGTGTGTCTCTCCCCTTACCCCCCAACACCCGCTCATGCCCCGTGTGTCTCCCCTGTTCCCCCCACCCCCCGCTCATGCCCCGTGTGTGCACCCTGTTCCCCCACCCCCGCTCATGCCCTGTGTGTGCCCTGTTCCCCCACCCCCGCTCATGCCCCGTGTCTCCCTCGTGTTCTCCCCACCCCCCACTCATGCCCTTTGTCTCCATCGTGTACCCCCTCACCCCGTGTGTCTCCTGTTGCCCCCACCCCCGCTCATGCCCCGTGTCTCCCTCATGTTCCCCCCACCCCCCTCTCATGCCCCGTGTTTCCCTCGTGTTACCCTCCACCCCGCGCTCATGCCCCGTGTCTCTCTCATTCCCCCCCACCCCCGCTCATGCCCCTTGTGTGCCGTATTCCCCCACCCCCCGCTCATGCCCCGTGTGTGCCCTGTTCCCCCCACCCCCCGCTCATGCCCCGTGTGTGCCCTGTTCCCCCCACCCCTCGCTCATGCCCCGTGTGTGCCCTGTTTCCGCCACCCCACGCTCATGCCCCGTGTCTCCCTCGTGTCCCTCCCCACCCCACGCTCATACCCCGTGTCTCCCTCGTGTTCCTCCCCACCCCCCGCTCATACCCCGTGTCTCCCTCGTGTTCCTCCCCACCCCCCGCTCATGCCCCGTGTCTCCCCTGTTCCCCCCACCTGCCGCTCATGCCCCGTCTCTCTCGTGTTCCCCCCACCCCCGCTCATTCCCCGTGTTTCCTTCCTCCCCCCCCACCCCCGGCTCATGCCCCGTTTGTACCCTGTTTCCTCTCACCCCCCGCTTATGCCCATGTGTCTCCCCTGTTCCCCCCATCCCCGCTCATGCCCTGTTGTGTTCTCTTAATACACCCCGCCTTCCCTTTCCATGGTGGCCATCTTGGTAAAAGATTTTCCTTCCTACACCGGGACGCCGCAGGTAAAATTCAGTAAAAAACAAATTTGTTACAGGGACGTTATGGTTAAGTTGCACTAATAAAAACCTATGAAATTCAATGAAAAAACTTTGTTAAAGGGATGTTATGGTTAAGTTGCGCTACTAAAAACCTATGAAATTCAGTGAAAAAACTTTGTTAAAGGGACGTTATGGTTAAGTTGCGCTACTAAAAACCTATGAAATTCAGTGAAAAAACTTTGTCAAAGGGACGTTATGGTTCCAAGTAAAACCGAAAAACCCTTGAAATTCGCCAGTTATGGTAAGCTAAGCAACCATAACTCACGCCACCACCCTGCACTGCTAAGACTAACACCCAGGACATCAAAGATGACATCACAAATGTCATTGATGACATCACTGATGACATCACATGTCTGGCTCACTCTTTTTTCTTTTGCTGACATATCTAGGCCACATGGTTTTCTTCAGTAACAGTCAGAAACTAAAAATTTTATTTTATTTGTAGACGTATTCTTCAAGTAGGTTCTTACAGTAATTCCCTTAGAGTCCACTCACATCATATGAAACATATACATACGGGAAGACACAAGCTTGAAAGACAGCAATCCTTTTTGTGCATAAAGATAATCAATGGACTTATGAGCACTTTCTGATAGTTCTGTTTTTTTTTATGGCTGTACTTTCCCTGTATATAGTCATATTTGTATACATTGTACTCACACTACTTTCCTTAGGGTCCAATCACATCAAGTGATACATATACATCGGGTATATAGCAGCTTTGAAACAGAGCAATTATTTATTTGCATGAAAATAATCAGTTAAGTTATGAATTGTTTCTGCTACTACTTGTGCTTTTTTGCTAACTTCACCTTCCCTGTATATACCCATATTGGTATGTGTTCTTGTGTCTTTGTGTTTTGTCTATAGTAATGCAATTATGTAATACATGTGTTTTATTAGCTACTTATTACATATTTCACAGTACACAAAAATCTATTAAGAAAACAATTATCATTTCATTCTTCAACATATTAACATTACGAATATTAAAAGTTCATCTTGTACGCTGCACACAATGCTATGTTTCTGCATGAGTAGCTTAGTATACTAGATAGAACCCCATAATAGAATGCTATTTATATCAATGCATCGTTCAATGCACTAATTAGGGTATGATATTTATTGCAATGATCCTTGACACTTGTTTCGCAACATTATAATAAGAACCCGTGCACACATATTTCATGAAAAATACATACACATGTGATGTCATCAGTGATGTCATCAATGACATTTGTGATGTCATCTTTGATGTCCTGGGTGTTAGACTTAGCAGTGCACAGTGGTGGCGTGGGTTATGGTTGCTTAGCTTACCATAACTAGCGAATTTCAAGGGTTTTTCGGTTTTACTTGGAACCATAACGTCCCTTTAACAACGCGTTTTCACTGAATTTCATAGGTTTTTAGTAGCGCAACTTAACCATAAGTCCCTTTAACAAAGTTTTTCATTGAATATATATATATACACACACACACACACAAAATATAACATTAGCTGAGGGAAAAATCTAGCTATGTTTGCTTGATGCCACAGCCTATATTAGGGTTAATAAAAAGAGGCAAAATGTACCCCACTCAAAAAACAAAGAAACAGGTGCCCATTTGCATACCCAAACTTGGGCTCCACCACAGCATCTTGCTCACACCCGTCTGGGTGAGGGTGCTTTGAAGGTTGGGCATCTCTATCTTCACCTTTGTCTTGGCTTTGCCTAAAACACATTTGGGTGAAGTTAGATGTAAGATGGCAAGATATCGCCCCTTGCCCCTCTGCTTCAATGTATGAGGACGACATGAATCTACTCAGTGTAGAGTTGACAATGAGGGCTCACCGGGGGCGTGGGAGCTTGACAAGTCATGCATAGTTAAACAAGTCAACTCATCAATTAATGTAATCTGCATGCGTAATATAGCAAGGAAGACAGTAACATTGATAAACACTTAGTATAAATTATTATATATTATTTTCCATCAAGTCAAACACATTGACCCTCCTCTTCGTCAAAGTACAAACAACTTTGAGATTATTTAATCTTCCGTTTTTGCTTGGGAATTTAGAAATTGCAGCATACAAAATCTTTGAATGCCTGTGGCATTCCATGGGTGTAATATTTGCCTTCCAAGATTTGAACACCTTCATTTTGAGAAGAAAGACCTTACCCCCTCCTTTTACTATCAATTTCGGCACTCAGTGGGGCCAATTCTAAAAAGTAACTTTTTATGTAAGTGATATGAAAAGCGCGAGATGTGCACATTCCGATACCCTTCCACACACCCTTTGCGCATTTATTCAAATAAGGGGGTGTTTCTGCACATTTAATTTCTATCCCAAATTCAGATGCAGGATGCGTATTGAAATGCACAGAAATCAGACACATTCCCCTGTGCCAGTTTGGAACAGGTGCATGGGGGAATGCACAATGCATGATAGGGATTTGCACTTTTTTTTACATTGAACATCAGCGGCACGAGCCACTGCACATCCACTTGCATTTCTATATATATCCCATACTGGTCCTGCACACCATTATTTGGTAGTTTTAAAGCAGATGCATAAAATAGCACATGTTTGTTTGTTTGTTTGTTTATTTAGTATGGCGCACCAAACCCGTAGGCAGCTGGGCGCAACAAGAAAATAATACTTTCAGCTTAGTTACAACATAGTATGGGTACAGTGTAGCAAAAAAAAGAAGAATAATTACAATGATATTTACATGTGCGACGATGATGGAAATAAAGATACACATAGAGGTGCAGAATAAACTAACAGTTGAGTCAGGAGTATCTCTAGGTATAGTGATTTCGGTAGACAAAGTAACATGGCAGTAGAATCAAGATGTCTCTCGGTATAGTGATTAGGTAGACGTTAGGTGTCAGCAGATCGGAGTCAAGATAGTGCTTTACTTCTGAAGCTGGCGTAAGGTTGATTTATTCTGAGGTGCAGTGGGAGGTTGTTCCAAGCTTGAGCAGCTTTGACTGGGAAGCTAGTCCCTCCCGCTTTGGTCAGTTTAAATCTTGGTATCTCGAGGCAATGGGGGTTTGTGACTCTAGTTGGTCGCAAGGGAGTTTTCCTATTTATTCTGTTCACTAGGTATGGGGGGGGCAGCATCGTTAAGACACTTGTGTGTGAGTGAAATAGTTTTGAGCAATATTCTGTCGCTAATTTTTAGCCAGTGGTGGTCTCTTCTGCAATTAGTAATGTGCTCTCTGTTGGCTAGGTTCAGAGCTGTTCTTAGGGCATTGTTTTGCAATATCTGCAGTTTATTGAGGACATAGTTATTAGCTCCTTGATAAAGTGCGTTGCAATAATCAAGTTTAGATAATATGAGGGCATTGGCCAGAGTGATACAGCTAATTTCAGATAGAAACGGGCGGCATGCTCGAATGAGTTTGCCTGTGTATGCTGTCGATGAAGCTAATGAGTTCACCTGCTTCCTTAGGGTTAAGGTAGCGTCTAGATAGAAACCCAAGGTTTTCACCTCTTTTACTGTTTTGATATTGTTTCCGTCTATGTTGAATGAGGCATAGTTGGGGGTTAGTTTCTTTAAGTTGGCTCTGGAACCGAGGATCATAATTTCAGTTTTCTCGTCATTCAAGCAAAGGCCATGGGAGGCCATCCATGCTTGAATGAGAGAGTATATTTCATTTACCAAGGCCGTATCATTGTCAAAATTGCCCGAAAGGGGAATGAGGATCTGAGTGTCATCAGCGTAGTTAGTGTAAGTGACACCCAGTCTGTCCAATTTGTCAAATAGGGGCTTGGTAAAAATATTGTACATGGTAGGTGAAACACAAAATCCTTGTGGGAAACCGCATGTAATGTTGATCGGGTCTGCTGAGTCAGATGGGGAGAAAACTTGCATAGTTCTGTTAGCGAGAAAAGATTGAACCCAGGCTATAGCATCACAAGAGAAGTGGGCTACAGAGGCTAAGTGTTTGCAGAGCACTGTATGGTCCACTAAATCAAAAGCGGCCAAAAGGTCCAGGAGCAATAACATTGCCATTTTCCCTTGTCTTTAAGCTCATCTATTTGCGTCTTAAGGTCAATCAGTGCGGTCTCAGTACCATGTTGTGGTCTGAAACCTGATTGACGAGATCCCAGCAGGTGGTGAGCTTCAAGGTAGCGCTGAATGTGAAGGTATGCTACCCTGTCAATTATTTTTAGGAGAAAAGGTACTGTTGTAATGGGTGGTAGTTTGTAGGGATAGAAGGGTCCAGTGTCTGTTTCTTTAGTAAGGGAAGAACCCAAGATTCTTTTAAACACTCAGGGACGCAGTTCATTTTAAAGGAAGCATTTAGGAGTTTGGTTATGAATGGTGCTAAGTCTCTAGCTGCATCTTTCACTATTTGGGCAGGGCAGTTGTCCCTTTTGCAATTAGATGGCTTCAGCGATAATATAACTTCCTCTGTTTCCAGGATCGACACCTTGGTGAAACTAAAGGAAGTGAGCGCCTTAGGGGTTCTAGTCAGTGGGGTAGTGGGGGTCATATTTGGTATCAAAGATGCTTTCTTTTTTAAGATTTTAGTTTGGAGAAAAGTTATTTTGTTGGTGAGTGCATTTTGAATATCTGTGCACCATTGTTTATCTTTTGCGATGTTATCTACTGTAGGTATGGGAGATTCGAGCTCCCGGAGGATCACAAAAAGCTCCTTTGTGTTAGAGTTAGCTTTTGCAATTCTTTCATTGAAAACATTTTTTTTATTGTTGATTATTTCATTCTTGTATTTTTTAGCTAGTTGGTTTAATTGTGTTTTGTTGTCCTCAGAGGGGGAGTGCCTCCAGATAGCTTACAGCTTTCTTTTTTTGAGTCTTAACTCTTTGAGTTGTGGGGTAAACCAAGTGTTCAAATGGGCCTTTGGTTTACTTTTACAGAGTTTGACTGGCGCAATGGTATCTAGCGCTTTGGTCATGGAGTTGTTATAAATCTCAACTAGGAGGTGAGGGTCGGCATTCATAGAAATGGAGTCAAGAGCAGGCAAAAGCAGTGGTATTAATTTGTCAACTGTAATGTTTTTTTTGCATCTCGTAAGTAATGGAGGAGCCATAGTTATGGCTCTGGGCATTGATTTGTCTAGTTTTAAGGTGACATCTATCAAGTAATGGTCAGTCCAGGGTTGGGGCGTTATGTTCAGAACAGTGGATGAATAGTTTAGGTCGGCTATCCAGTCAAGGGTTCTACCTTTGATATGGGTGGGGACCTGCACTTTTTGGGTAAAGCCATGCTCTGTCAGTGTGGCTGCTATCATAGGTGCATATTTATCCTCTGGGTCGTTAAAACCTAGGTTAAAATCGCCTAACACTAATATCTGCGAAGATTCTTTTGTATTGTTCGAGAGCAGGTTTGACAGGTCATCCTCAAAAGTGCCAATTGGGCCTGGAGGTCAATACAGCAGGTGTATAGTTAGGGTTCGATTGTTAGTGATAGGTAACTTGGCTGTAAGTAGCTCACAGGATTTGAAAGGTTGAGCAGTGCTAAGTCTTAGTTCAAGGCTTGTTATTGCTATAATGGCTATGCCACCCCCTTCGCATTAGGTCTATCCATTCTTTGAATATGATATTTATCACGGATGGCAAGCATCAGTGATGGGCCAGCTGCCTCGTGGAGCCATGATTCTGTAATGGCCAAAAAATCAAGGTTATCAGAGGCTAGTAAGTCATTTATTTCTGTGGTGTGTGCCACTAAAGACCTTGCATTGATTAGGGCTCCTGTGATATTCATGACTTTTACATTTGTAGTACGGTTATCTAAGTTGGCGCATGATGCATCTGTACCATGATGGATAGAGGTTGACCGACGATTAGGTAGGTATCACCAACCCTATCACACTCTTAAGGGGACCATGGACATTTTAAATAACACAGAAGCTACTGAGTTAAGGACTCAGGCAGCATCAGTCCTAAGTGGCAGGGCTGGTGTGTGGGTAGAGGCATATTCTGAGGGGTACCAGAGAGACAGAAAATGATATATTTGGGGTCATCCTGAGGAAATAAGCAAGTGTGAGTCCGATAGGAACCTGGTTTTACAACAAAGAGACAATTTGGTCATGTCATGGAAAACCAATTTCTGCTTTCAAAGTTAATCCTTTTTCCTGAGCAGCCATCACTAAGTTTCACGTCAATAGCACAATTAAGAAGGGCACTGGACATGGTAGATGTGGCACGGGGCTGCAGTGTGCTTGTTCTAGGCAGTAAGTGGGCTCTTGTCATACGCCTCGTTTACCAATGTCTCTCAGCGGCAGTGGGCTGCCTACACATTGCCAACAATGCTAACTCTGGTGTCCAGGATAGAGACTGGATTTTCCGAGGGGCGGCCGGAATCCCCCGGCTTGGCTCTGGTTCGTATCTTGGAGTACACCACCGGTTCCGGTTCGTTGTGAGACCGGGGTTCCCTCTTCCCTTCTTTAATGCTGAGTGTTGCATATTGTATCTGGTCCAGGTGTGCCCCCTGTCACAAAAACAAAACAGAACTGTTTAACACTACCTGAGAGCAAGGCTTTCCATTGGCCTAGATATCAGTCGTAGGGTATGTATACTGGCATAGCCAGTGGGGGAAAAGGTGTGGAAGGTGCCATGCTAATACCAGCCTCAAGCCCAGGAGCCAGGTTGAAGTCCGCGGGGGAAAGGGCACCGGAGTTGCCACGGTACTACCAGTCTCAAACCCAGGAAGCTATCCAGGCAACTCTGTTGGAGGCCACGCTCCACCTCTATTTTCCTCCCAGCCTCCCCATGCAGGCTGAAGCCCATGGAGGAAAGGGTGCAGGAGTTGGCGTCCGCAGGGAGTTAGCGGCTGGCAGACCTTCCATGACTGTGTAGCCCTCTGAACCTGCATATGTGATAAGTGGACCCACCAAGCACCCAAGCAGGATCTCTGAACAGGTGAGAGGCACAGCTGGACGATATTATACTGATTTTATTTATTGAAACAATAACGAAAGAAGGCAAATGGAACCTCTTGTGCTGACACTGATACTCTGTGACATTTTGTGATACCAAACGATAATTGACGTGTGCAGGGTTTCTGAGCATATTACTATTTCCACAAAAGAAGTGCCTTTCGCTAATTTCCTACACAGCTTCAAGATGGCTACCCTCATCCTTCTGTTATACCTACTACATCGGAACAAACTATGGCACCATTCCCCAAACGAAAACTGCTGTCTGTGAAAAGGACAATTCCAGCATTGGTGTCGGTCCCTCCATCCTCCATGTTATGCACTGGCGAAAACCAGTTGTCTTAAGTCATTTGGGAACCATGGGGAAGCCCACACCCTCATCAGTGAGATAAACCAATGCTTATGTTCAGTCTGGATACTTTGGGGGGGGCATCCATTTGCACAATGAGGAGCCCCATATTATAACTGGCACGCCCACATGTTTTCCCACGAGTTAGCCCAGTCATCCTGTACATTTATGATATGATAGGTTATTTATAATGCGCTTAATACCCAGAGGTTTCTAAGCGCAGGCCCAGGGATCGAACCTGTGTGGCTACGTGTCGCCTTGCTTCCAAGGCGAGCATGTTTCCCCTGAGCTATCCTCCCGAGACTGAATTTGCACAGGGTACCTAAACTGGCGTCAGATGTCAAAGCGAGCACTCTACTCGTGTGCTATCAGACCCCGCTGCCCCTGACCTTTGCATTTGTCTTTGTATTTATTTGTGACTTATATAGCGCTTTACACCAAAGCACTGAACAGCGGACACACTTAAGAGTACAATAAAATGGAGGATTAAAAACTACAAAAAGGTCTTCATGGTTGTGAAGAAGATAGGTCTTAAGAGTAGAACGAAATAGAGAGTAAGAGGCAATAGAACGAAGAGATACGGGAAGAGCATTCCAGTGAGAAGGAGCTAGCAAAGTAAAAGAGTGAAATCGTGATTGGGCACGGGGGAGGGGGCGAGGAACTGATAATAGAAATTGAGACTGAGAACTAAGAACACGTGCAGGAGAATGAAAAGAATAAAACGAGACAAGAGAGGAAAGATAAATGGTTAAAGAATTAGCGGGAATAGAGGGGTCAAGGGAAGACTTATTTGGAACGGAAAGAATAGAAGTGTGTTTAAATGAGGAAGGAAATATTGAAGTAAGAAGAGAAATATTAAAGAGAGCAGTAAGATAGGAAACCGGCGAGGGATAGTCCTTAGGAATAAGAAAAGAAGGAATCGTATCAGAGGGACATGCAGTAGGGTGGGAATGAGCAAGTAAGGAAGAAGTCTCAGAATTAGGGATGAGATATCTGAGGTGGACAAGGAGTTTGGGGAAGAAAAGCAGTCAGTAGAGGAAGGGACGACGGCCACTCGAAGAGTGCCCACTGTTGAAGAAAAATACTAAGAAAAATCAGAGGTAGTTAGAATGGAGTTAAGTGAATAATCAGGAGAGGGGGGAGATGGAAGAAGACGAGAAAGCGATTGAAACAGACGCCTAGGGCCTCATTACGACTTTGGAGGTAGCCATGCCCTTAATAAGGGCATGGCTGCCTCCAAAATCGGGTCCGGGTCCTGGTTCTGGGCCAGTCCGAGTATGGAGGGCCCGGTATTTCCTCCTTCAGGGAACCCGGGCCAGGTCCTTCCTCATTCCCATTCGAGCCCTCATAGGGCTAAATGGGAATGGGGAGGGAGCTAACAAAGGGCCCATTACGAACAGGCCCATTGTTAGCTCCCTGGTCCCCTCACGGGACCCGCAAAGGACGTCTGGAAAAACCAGACGTCCAGAGCGGGTGCCGCCGGGGGACCTCGTAATAGTGCAGAGTGGGTCTAACAGCGCCGGCACCATTAGCGGCGCCGTTAAACCCATTCCGCACTTCTCGTAATGAGGCCCCTGGTATGAGTAGATTGAGACTGCAAAAGTTCACAATTTTATGAGCGTTTAGCTGTAAGAAGAACTTCATCATATAGAGTGTGATAGGAGGAGAAGGACAGCTGATCTGCTGTCAGAAAAGGTGCTACACTCGCATCGTCGCATAGAGCAAAGGTGGGGGTAAGCCATGGTTGAGATGGTTTATCAAGCAGGGCAAAAGAAGTAGTGGGGTAAAGAGAATCACCAGAAGAAGGAAGGGACGAAGACAATGCAGAAGCCGCGTCATCAGCAGAGAGGACAGAAAACAAAGAATGCGGAGGGAGATACCAAATGCAAGAGGAAACAAACAGAGGAATATTAAAGATCTCAACGAACGTATGTCAGAGCTTCGGGGCCAGGGGAAGTAGGTGAAAGAAGAGAAGGAAGAATCGCAAAGAATAGAAGATGAAGATCCGAAGGGTAAACAGGGATAACGATGAAATAAAAATAGGACCAAGACAGGAGCAGATACATGAGAAGGAGGAGTGGGGGGGGGGGGCAGAATGGAAAGACCTGGAAGAGATGAGTCAGCAGTAGCTGCTGCTTATTTATTTGGAAACTTTTATTCTGCACTTGTGGTGTTGAGCGTAAATGTACTTTTATTGTAAATTTTATTGTGTAATGCAACAACATACGGAATATACTCACTAGGACTCAGAGTATCATATTTACATATACGTTCCCATGTCTACCCATCCGCCCACCTATCCATCCACCCACATTTCTCTGCCCACCCGCCCATCCATCCACCCACATTTCTCTGCCCACCCACCTATCCATCCGCCCACCTATCCATCCACCCACATTTCTCTGCCCACCCACCTATCCATCCACCCACCCATCCACACACATTTCTCTGTCCACCCACCTATCCATCCGCCCACCTATCCATCCACCCACATTTCTCTGCCCACCCACCTATCCATCCACCCACCCATCCACACACATTTCTATGCCCACCCACCTATCCATCCACCCACCCATCCACACACATTTCTCTGCCCACCCACCTATCCATCCACCCACCTATCCACACACATTTCTCTGCCCACCCACCTATCCATCCACCCACCCACATTTCTCTGCCCACCCGCCCATCCATCCACCCACATTTCTCTGTCCACCCACTCACCCACATGTCTCTGCCCACCCGCCCATCCATCCACCCACATTTCTCTGTCCAGCCACCCACCCATTCACCCACATTTCTCTGCCCGCCCGCCCACATTTCTCTGTCCATCCACCCACCCATCCACACACATTTCTCTGCCCACCCACCTATCCATCCACCCACCCACCCACCCACATTTCTCTGCCCACCCACCTATCCATCCACCCACCCATCCACACACATTTCTCTGCCCACCCACCTATCCATCCACCCACATTTCTCTGCCCACCCGCCCATCCATCCACCCACCCATCCACCCACATTTCTCTGCCCACCCACCTATCCATCCACCCACATTTCTCTGCCCACCCGCCCATCCATCCACCCACCCATCCACCCACATTTCTCTGCCCACCCACTCACCCACATGTCTCTGCCCACCCGCCCATCCATCCACCCACATTTCTTTGTCCACCCACCCATCCACACACATTTCTCTGCCCATCCGCCCATCCATCCACCCACATTTCTCTGTCCAGCCACCGACCCATCCACCCACATTTCTCTGCCCACCCCCCCATCCATCCACCCACATTTCTCTGCCCACCCGCCCTTCCATCCACCCACATTTCTCTGTCAATCCACCCACCCATCCACACACATTTCTCTGCCCACCCACCTATCCATCCACCCACCCATCCACACACATTTCTCTGCCCACCCACCTATCCATCCACCCACCCATCCACACACATTTCTCTGCCCACCCACCTATCCATCCACCCACCCATCCACACACATTTCTCTGCCCACCCACCTATCCATCCACCCACCCATCCACACACATTTCTCTGCCCACCCACCTATCCATCCACCCACCCATCCACACACATTTCTCTGCCCACCCACCTATCCATCCACCCATCCACACACATTTCTCTACCCACCCGCCCATCCATCCACCCACCCATCCACACACATTTCTCTGCCCACCCGCCCATCCATCCACCCACCCATCCACACACATTTCTCTGCCCACCCACCTATCCATCCACCCACCCATCCACACATATTTCTCTGCCCACCCACCTATCCATCCACCCACATTTCTCTCCCCACCCGCCCATCCATCCACCCACATTTCTCTGTCCACCCACCCACCCGCATGTCTCTGCCCACCCGCCCATCGATCCACCCACATTTCTTTGTCCAGCCACCCACCCATCCACCCACATTTCTCTGTCCACCCACTCACCCACATGTCTCTGCCCACCCGCCCATCCATCCACCCACATTTCTTTGTCCGCCCACCCATCCACACACATTTCTCTGCCCATCCGCCCATCCATCCACCCACATTTCTCTGTCCAGCCACCGACCCATCCACCCACATTTCTCTGCCCACCCGCCCATCCATCCACCCACATTTCTCTGCCCACCCGCCCATCCATCCACCCACATTTCTCTGTCCATCCACCCACCCATCCACACACATTTCTCTGCCCACCCACCTATCCATCCACCCACCCATCCACACACATTTCTCTGCCCACCCACCTATCCATCCACCCACCCATCCACACACATTTCTCTGCCCACCCACCTATCCATCCACCCACCCATCCACACACATTTCTCTGCACACCCACCTATCCATCCACCCACCCATCCACACACATTTCTCTGCCCACCCACCTATCCATCCACCCATCCACACACATTTCTCTACCCACCCGCCCATCCATCCACCCACCCATCCACACACATTTCTCTGCCCACCCACCTATCCATCCACCCACCCTTCCACACACATTTCTCTGCCCACCCACCTATCCATCCACCCACATTTCTCTCCCCACCCGCCCATCCATCCACCCACATTTCTCTGTCCACCCACCCACCCGCATGTCTCTGCCCACCCGCCCATCGATCCACCCACATTTCTTTGTCCAGCCACCCACCCATCCACCCACATTTCTCTGCCCACCCGCCCATCCATCCACCCACCCATCCACCCACATTTCTCTGCCCACCCACTCACCCACATGTCTCTGCCCACCCGCCCATCCATCCACCCACATTTCTTTGTCCACCCACCCATCCACACACATTTCTCTGCCCATCCGCCCATCCATCCACCCACATTTCTTTGTCCAGCCACCCATCCACCCACATTTCTCTGCCCACCCGCCCATCCATCCACCCACATTTCTCTGCCCACCCGCCCATCCATCCACCCACATTTCTCTGTCCATCCACCCACCCATCCACACACATTTCTCTGCCCACCCACCTATCCATCCACCCACCCATCCACACACATTTCTCTGCCCACCCACCTATACATCCACCCACATTTCTCTCCCCACCCGCCCATCCATCCACCCACATTTCTCTGTCCACCCACCCACCCGCATGTCTCTGCCCACCCGCCCATCGATCCACCCACATTTCTTTGTCCAGCCACCCACCCATCCACCCACATTTCTCTGCCCACCCGCCCATCCATCCACCCACCCATCCACCCACATTTCTCTGCCCACCCACTCACCCACATGTCTCTGCCCACCCGCCCATCCATCCACTCACATTTCTTTGTCCACCCACCCATCCACACACATTTCTCTGCCCATCCGCCCATCCATCCACCCACATTTCTCTGTCCAGCCACCGACCCATCCACCCACATTTCTCTGCCCACCCGCCCATCCATCCACCCACATTTCTCTGCCCACCCGCCCATCCATCCACCCACATTTCTCTGTCCATCCACCCACCCATCCACACATATTTCTCTGCCCACCCACCTATCCATCCACCCACCCACCCATCCACACACATTTCTCTGCCCACCCGCCCATCCATCCACCCACCCATCCACACACATTTCTCTGCCCACCCACCTATCCATCCACCCACCCTTCCACACACATTTCTCTGCCCACCCACCTATCCAACCACCCACATTTCTCTCCCCACCCGCCCATCCATCCACCCACATTTCTCTGTCCACCCACCCACCCGCATGTCTCTGCCCACCCGCCCATCGATCCACCCACATTTCTTTGTCCAGCCACCCACCCATCCACCCACATTTCTCTGCCCACCCGCCCATCCATCCACCCACCCATCCACCCACATTTCTCTGCCCACCCACTCACCCACATGTCTCTGCCCACCCGCCCATCCATCCACCCACATTTCTTTGTCCACCCACCCATCCACACACATTTCTCTGCCCACCCGCCCATCCATCCACCCACATTTCTCTGCCCACCCACCTATCCATCCACCCACCCATCCACACACATTTCTCTGTCCACCCACCTATCCATCCACCCACCCATCCACACACATTTCTCTGCCCACCCACCTATCCATCCACCCACCCATCCACACACATTTCTCTGCCCACCCACCTATCCATCCACCCACCCATCCACACACATTTCTCTGTCCACCCACCTATCCATCCACCCACCCATCCACACACATTTCTCTGCCCACCCACCTATCCATCCACCCACCCATCCACACACATTTCTCTGCCCACCCACCTATCCATCCACCCACCCATCCACACACATTTCTCTGCCCACCCACCTATCCATCCACCCACCCATCCACACACATTTCTCTGCCCACCCACCTATCCATCCACCCACCCATCCACACACATTTCTCTGCCAACCCACCTATCCATCCACCCATCCACAAACATTTCTCTACCCACCCGCCCATCCATCCACCCACCCATCCACACACATTTCTCTGCCCACCCACCCATCCATCCACCCACCCATCCACACACATTTCTCTGCCCACCCACCTATCCATCCACCCACCCTTCCACACACATTTCTCTGCCCACCCACCTATCCATCCACCCACATTTCTCTCCCCACCCGCCCATCCATCCACCCACATTTCTCTGTCCACCCACCCACCCGCATGTCTCTGCCCACCCGCCCATCGATCCACCCACATTTCTTTGTCCAGCCACCCACCCATCCACCCACATTTCTCTGCCCACCCGCCCATCCATCCACCCACCCATCCACCCACATTTCTCTGCCCACCCACTCACCCACATGTCTCTGCCCACCCGCCCATCCATCCACCCACATTTCTTTGTCCACCCACCCATCCACACACATTTCTCTGCCCATCCGCCCATCCATCCACCCACATTTCTCTGTCCAGCCACCGACCCATCCACCCACATTTCTCTGCCCACCCGCCCATCCATCCACCCACATTTCTCTGCCCACCCGCCCATCCATCCACCCACATTTCTCTGTCCATCCACCCACCCATCCACACACATTTCTCTGCCCACCCACCTATCCATCCACCCACCCATCCACACACATTTCTCTGCCCACCCACCTATCCATCCACCCACCCATCCACACACATTTCTCTGCCCACCCACCTATCCATCCACCCACCCATCCACACACATTTCTCTGCCCACCCACCTATCCATCCACC
Organism: Ambystoma mexicanum; assembly: GCF_040938575.1. Classification (NCBI taxonomy): domain Eukaryota; kingdom Metazoa; phylum Chordata; class Amphibia; order Caudata; family Ambystomatidae; genus Ambystoma; species Ambystoma mexicanum. Next base: position 753,543,784 of record NC_090938.1, on the reverse strand, counting down.
CACCCATCCACACACATTTCTCTGCCCACCCACCTATCCATCCACCCATCCACACACATTTCTCTACCCACCCGCCCATCCATCCACCCACCCATCCACACACATTTCTCTGCCCACCCGCCCATCCATCCACCCACCCATCCACACACATTTCTCTGCCCACCCGCCCATCCATCCACCCACCCACACACATTTCTCTGTCCACCCACCTATCCATCCACCCACCCATCCACACACATTTCTCTACCCAACCGTCCATCCATCCACACACATTTCTCTGCCCACCCGCCCATCCATCCACCCACCCATCCACACACATTTCTCTGCCCACCCACCCATCCATCCACCCACCCATCCACACACATTTCTCTGTCCACCCACCCATCCACCCACCCATCCACCCACATTTCTCTGCCCACCCACCCACATTTCTCTGCCCACCGCCCATCCATCCACCCACATTTCTCTGTCCACCCACTCACCCACATTTCTCTGCCCACCCGCCCATCCATCCACCCACCCATCCACACACATGTCTCTGCCCACCCGCCCATCCATCCACATTTCTCTGTCCACCCACCCATTCACCCACATTTCTCTGCCCACCCGCCCATCCATCCACCCACATTTCTCTATCCACCCACATTTCTCTAACCACCCGCCCATCCATCCACCCACCCATCCACACACATTTCTCTGCCCACCCGCCCATCCATCCATCCACCCACCCATCCACACACATTTCTCTGCCCACCCACCCATCCATCCACCCACCCATCCACACACATGCCTCTGTCCACCCACGCATCCATCCACCCACCCATCCACCCACATTTCTCTGCCCACCCACCCACATTTCTCTACCCACCGCCCATCCATCCACCCACATTTCTCTGTCACACAGACCTATTACAGCTCTGTCTCCTCTAAACATGCAGACAAGTAATGCACACACTTCTATCACATAGCTGCCTCCTCCAACCATGCAGGTGAATAAAGCACACATACCTATCACACCGCTACCTCCTCTAAACACACCTATCATAGCTTTACCTCTGCTAATCATGCAGGTGAGTAAAGCACATACACCTATCACACCACTGCTTCCACTAATCCTGCAGGTGAGCAAAGCACACACACCTATCACAGCTCTACCTCCTGTAATAATGAAGGTGAGTAAAGCATACACACCTATCACACTGCTGTCTCCTGTAAACACGCAGTCACTCTGTCTGCCCACTAAGCTCCTGCTGCCACAGCATCACCTGCCTAAGGCCCCCTCCAGACTACCCCAGCTTTCAATACTGGGCAGGCCACAGCCTGACCTATATATGGTAGAGCAGTGCTGCTTGATGGCGATTTCTATGGGAAAGTGAATGCGCCGCTTCTTGTCTGCAGAACATTTCCAGTTACTCCAATAAAAAGTATCACGACCTGCTTTTTGTGTGATTTTAAAACTGTGACGAAAATTGCAGAAACCTCAGAGCATAACCCCTCAGAGCCTAAACACTCAGAGAGTGGCCCCTCAGAGCCTAAACCCTCAGAGAGTAACCCCTCAGAGCCTGACCCCTCAGAGCCTAAACCCTCAGAGAGTGACCCCTTAGAGCCTAAACCCTCAGAGAGTAACTCCTCAGAGCCTAACCCCTCAGAGCCTAAACCCTCAGAGAGTGACCCCTCAGAGCCTAAACCCTCAGAGCCTAACCCCTCAGAGCCTGACCCCTCAGAGCCTGAAGCCTCAGAGAGTGACCCCTCAGAGCCTAACCCCTCAGTCTAAACCCTCAGAGAGTGACCCCACAGAGCCTAACCCCTCAGAGCCTAAACCCTCAGAGAGCAACCACTCAGAGCCTAACCCCTCAGAGCCTGACCCCTCAGAGCCTGAAGCCTCAGAGAGTGACCCCTCAGAGCCTAACTCCTCAGATACTAAACCCTCAGAGAGTGACCTCTCAGAGCCTAACCCCTCAGAGCCTAACCCCTCAGAGACTGACCCCTCAGAGCCTAACCCCTCAGAGCCTAACCCCTCAGAGCCTAAAGCCTCAGAGAGTGACCCCTCAGAGCCTAACTCCTCAGATCCTAAACCCTCAGAGAGTGACCTCTCAGAGCCTAACCCCTCATAGCCTAACCCCTCAGAGACTGACCCCTCAGAGACTGACCCCTCAGAGCCTAAACCCTCAGAGAGTAACCCCTCAGAGCCTGACCCCTCAGAGAGTAACCCCTCAGAGAGTAACCCCTCAGAGAGTAACCCCTCGGAGCCTGACCCCTCAGAGCCTGACCCCTCAGAGCCTAAACCCTCAGAGAGTAACCCCTCAGAGCCTGACCCCTCAGAGAGTAACCCCTCAGAGCCTGACCCCTCAGAGCCTGACCCCTCAGAGCCTGACCCCTCAGTGCTTGGCCCCTCAGAGCCTAACCGACATTTTAATAGGCTAGGCATTGTTTAGAAATACATTTTGAAATGCAGCATTGCCCTTGTGATCGCTGCCTCTGCCTAGTACCTCCTAGTTTAGACAGTATGATAAGTGAAACCAGCTGCACAGTGTATATTTTACTGATCAGATGCTGGAAGCACAGCACTAATATCATGGCAAAGGTGCTGTCAGCATACACTGCTGTAAACACATGGCCTTTTCGCCACAGGGTGTGCAAAGCCACAGTGTGAAGCCCTTCCCTTATGCAAGACCTCCTTTGTGAGTGGGGGATTACCTTTACAAAACATACAATCAACGTGATCTGTTACATTGTTCAAATTACATGGCCTGCGTCGCACTCTTGGGGAACTGTTATTTTGTCTCAGCCACATCTAGATAGTGCCACATTGGGGTGGAACTGTGGTTATTAAGATAGAGCTGTGAATGTTGACCTGCATCGCTCTCTTAGGGAATTCTCAATATTAGCAATCTCCCACTATTTAGTACTGTCAAATCTAAGTGTAGCAAACCATCCATCTCTGTTATAGTACTGAAACCTACTGAATCACATTATGGAAACCACCTGTATGGTGGAACCTAGGCCTTTTTCCCACTATGCAGGACTCTCAAATCTAGGTGTAGCCTCCCTCTTCGTCTATTATATGGTGAAACGTAATGTATTGTGAAACCTAGGCCTCTCTCCCACTGTGCCGTACTCTCAAATCTAGGTGTAGCCTCCATCTTCGTCTATTATATGGTGAAACATAATGTATTGTTGAAACCTAGGCCTCTCTCCCACTGTGCCGTACTCTCAAATCTAGGTGTAGCCTCCATCTTCGTCTATTATATGGTGAAACGTAATGTATTGTGAAACCTAGGCCTTTCTCCCACTGTGCAGGACTCTCTGGTCTGAGGGTAGCCTCCATCTTCATCTATTATATGGTGAAACGCAGTGTATTGTGGGACCTGGGTCTCTTTCCCACCATGCCGGACTCTCGGGTCTACGTGTGGCCTACATCTTTGTCTATTGTATGGTGAAACCTGCTCCCCTGTGTAACCTGGGCCTTTCTCCCAATATGCAGGCCTCTCAAATCTAGGCATTGAGCCAAATTGCGAATGTTAGTTGTGAGACATATAACCCACTAACCAAAAAGCTCACATTTCTGCATACTTAAATCACACAAAATCCCACACAACCACCTCTCATACAGCAAACCGCATGCACTTCACCACACCACAACAACAAACAAGAACACATAAGCCACACCAACAGCACTCAAGGACTGACATCAACCCGATACACGAACCCAAGCTCAGCGCACAGTAAAAACCGAACTTAAGCTGCCAATAGGAAACCACTTCTCTCACTATCCTACTTCCTCTTCACCCTACGAACCCACCCCACCTTCTCGTTTACAGATCCGCCTGAGCGCCTGTGGGCCAATTCTGTTGGTGACGGTGCGCGGTACAAATACCTTTAACATTTAACATTTATGTCGCTGAGACAATTTCCGCAAACACAATACTAAAGTTGTGCCTTTTTGTTGCTGACTCACTGACTGACTCACAGGCAGGAAAGGCAGGAGGGAGTTTGTTATGGGCCGGGGCAATGGAGAGGTCAGAGGAAGGAGCTATGTGGAAGCAGAAAAAGCATCTTTCTCATAGGGGGGGGGCGGCAACTACATTTTTACTCAATGGGGGTGCTCAGAATAGAAAAGCTTGAATGCCACAGCTGTACAGGAGCTGCGGCTGCAGTTAAAACTGGAATTGTGTTTTTTTTTTTAGTAAATGTTTTAGTAAAGCAGAAGAGAAAGGCATTGAGTGGGCTGGGACAGGGATGACCCCTGCAAACAAGAAGAAAAAGGCATTGTGGGGGCAGAGAAAAAAGGAGAAGAGTAGGGGGCAGTGGCAAGCATGGGGGGTACAGGGATGGCCTCCGCAAACAAGAAGCAGAAGAGAAGAGACAGAAGCAAGGTCAGCAGGTGGGGAGGGTGGTCCATTGCAAAGAAGAAAAAGGGGACGAAGGGACGAGGTTGAAGACCGGGGTCACAAGCGTGTCCACCAAAAACAAGAAGAAAAAGTAGGACTGAGGGTAAGTGCACCACTGCAAGCATAAACAAGCATTGGCAATGCCAACCGTTTGGGCTTTCATGTAGGCATGGGAAATGCACTTGCCAGGCACTGCCATAGTGGTATTAACTGGCCATTGATGGTAGCAGCTGCAAAATAGTCATGATCTCTGCTTCCAAAAGATCAGGACTTGCCCGACTCCCTTGGAAGCAGACCCATAACCCCGGTTCCGAGTGCCAGCCAGTCCCAATTGGGACCTTTTGGACCCTGTCCTGGCGCCAGTGGCACCAGGCTCATAAAGATGCCCAGTCCCAGCGCTGGAAGCGCCGGGCTCATAATGCTTGGGTGGACTTACCTGCAGCAGACCATGCTGCTTACTTACCTGCCAGTTGAACCCCTGATCCTCTTCTGTTTGGGACTACTTTTCCTGTTGGGTGGGGCAGGAGCCACCTCCCTAGGTTCAGAACACTGGAACTCTTCTGGAAAGCAGGAACTCTTTTCTTAGGCGTGGCTGTGGAAGGAGACACCTAAGCACTACAAGAGGCTATTTAAACCACACCCGATGGATGAATCTTGCTTTGCGTTATTCTGCATTCTCAGCAGCAGAACGCTCATCGTGTCTTCTGCTTCTGATCCTGGGCCTAAGGGAACAAAGGCTTACCATCCTGGAATCCAGTCTTCAGCAGCACCTGTAAAGACAAAGAAAGAACAGGTTAGCACTACGGTCTTCAGTGGCAGCGCATCTCTTACCTGGTCCAACGGCTGTCACCAACGCCTCGCGCTGCATTCCGGCATCTGAAAAGGCTTACCTACTCTTCGCATGCTCCGGAGGTCTTCGCACTGCATTCCGGCATCTGAAAGACAAAAGCTTACCAGCTCTTCGCACGCTCCGGAGGCCTTCGGCGCTGCATCCCGCATCTGAAAGACAAAAGAAGGTGCGTTTAAAGACATTGGGCAACTTTATTACTCACGTGCCATTACTCCTTCCCACGCCGAATCCAGTGGGTATTCCAGCACCCTTCAGCTTCTCTAAAGCTCCGAACTTGTACCTGCAAGATAAAAGGGACAGTTAGTGCGCATCGTGAAGCAGGCTACAAGCGCTTACTTACGTGCTTCCAGGCGCTGCTATTCCTCACGCGGGTTCGATCCTCAACTCTCATCAGCCCGCCATCCGCCATCGCCGGAACCCTGCAAAACAAGAGATATCATTACAAAAGACTTTTAAGACATTTGAAGTGCCCAGAACTTACCGTTCGTGCAGTTAACGACGGACAGCAGTCCTCTGAGGTCAAGAGGCCGGCACCCTTATCCAGTGAAGAAACTGGTTACGGCACCCTGCCCCGAGGCAGATGGAGAGCTCGGCGTTCACTTACCTAAGGTGAGGGTGTTAACCTTTGGGGTTCTACAGGAGAAGAGAAAGGGAAGAGGAGAGAGGCACCCAATAACCCCAGTTCATTAATCCCATATTTTCTATCTGCAGACGTCTTACTCTTCGAGTCAGACATACAGTGCACAGAGGTCCAGCCCAAAGAGCCAACCGTGTGTTACACATCACCTTTGAAGATACGGCATTCACCCAGTCAAGACCGGCGCCTCTGCGGGAATCAGGTGAGCGTTACAGAACGCAAAGCCTATCGCAAAACTCCCACCCAGGCGCTATGGAAACCTCAGATACCGACCAGCTAGCCCAGTTACTTGGGGAACTAAGAGCAGAAGTGCATGCAGCCCATCAGGAAACGAATTCTCTAAGAAAGGAACTGATTATTTCCAAGGAGTGAACAGATGATCTCGCTGGACAATTGCTACAGTCACAAGCCGGACAAACTCCGTTACCCGCATCAGGGGCAAATCTTCCTTCAACATCCTCTACGAACCCAGTGCAGATCAACCTACCTGGGAATGTACCTCTGGCTCCGCCCGAACGATTTTCTGGTGACCCAAAGAGGTTTGCAGTATTTATTAATCAGTGCCGGTTGCACTTCTTATACCGGCCAGCAGCCTTTCCAACTGATCAAGCTAAGGTAGCTTTCGTGCTTTCGTACCTTAGTGGCAATGCGGCAGACTGGTCGATCCCTCTAGTTAATCAAGATGATCCGGTTCTCCATGATTTTCGAGCTTTTCAGCTCAGTATGCAGAAACTGTTTGCAAGACATTCACAGGGGCAGGCCTTGGACAATGAGCTCCTTTCATTGCGACAGGGTAATCAAGACCTTTTGGCTTATATTGCATCTTTCAACAGACTGATAGTGGAAACTCGATGGCCTGAGGGCAAAAGGATTACGCTGTTTTATAGAGGTCTACGTGGAGAGCTCAAAGATGTGTTAGCCCAAGTAGTGAATCCCCCGCAAGACTGTTCGGACTATATTGACTTAGTCGTTCAAATTGATCACAGACTGCAGAACAGGAAGGCCGATCGTTCCAAGTTTGATGCTCGAGTATTTTCCAAACCACCAACTCCTACCAAAGGAGTAGACTCCGGGGAACCCATGCAAATAGGGGGCCTGAAAGGACCACTAACACAAAAGGAGCAGGAAAGGAGAAAACAGCTGCAATTATGCCTCTATTGCGGAAACTCGGGGCACTTTCTACGAGACTGTCCGGTGAAACCAGCCAAGAAGGCAGTAGGAGCTGCAGTTACCAGGGTCACAAACTCTGAGCAGGGAAACGACCTCGCCCGACAAGAATAGAGGTCCTCTTGCCGAGCGTTAAAACCAGTTCCGTGACCTCGCATTTCGTGATACCTATGGTCCTCATTAGCCCTGAACATCCGGATCGATTACATGCGATTGAAGCTTACGTCGACAGCGGTGCCATCGGCAATTATGTGGATCATGAAATGGTTTTGAGGATGAATCTGACTCTTTGTCCAAAGGCTGTAAAGGACGTCATTACTACGGTGGATGGTACGGAGATAGCCTCCGGGCCAGTAACGCATACCACCCAAGAAGTGACGCTAGTAAGTCAAGATGGACACCATGAGAAGATCGTGTTCGATGTGATCAAGGCCCCCCAGTTCCAGATTATTCTAGGAATTCCTTGGTTAGAGAAGCACAATCCTCAGATCGATTGGCGAGCAAGAACGGTTCAGTTTCCAGAATGTGTCTCCACTTGTCACCCTCGACCTGGTGTTGCACTGGCAGCAATTTCCTTGGAGGCTCCTCAGTTACCTCCTGAATACCTAGAATTCCAAGATGTTTTCCGGAAGGATCAGGCTAACTCTCTACCTCCTCCTAGGTCTTATGACTGCCAGATAGATCTGATACCTGGATCTACTCCTCCTTGTAGTAGAATTTATGCCCTCACCGAGCCTGAGAATCTTCACCTCCGACAATACCTGGATCAATACCTAGCGAATGGGTTTATTCGTCCTTCCAAGTCCCCTGCTTCCTCAGCTTTGTTCTTCGTTCCAAAAAAAGAAGGGGACCTTAGAACTTGTATAGATTATCGCGCCCTGAACCAGATCACCGTTAAGAATAGATATCCGTTACCTTTGATCCCTGAACTCCTGGACCAAGTCAGAAAAGCATGCATATATACAAAGCTGGATCTTAGAGGAGCCTACCACTTGGTACGAGTAAAAGAGGGCGATGAATGGAAGACGGCCTTCCGCACCAAGCATGGGCTATTTGAATATCAGGTCATGCCCTTCGGACTTTGCAATGCCCCGGCCGCCTTTCAATATTTTATGAACGATGTCCTCAGAGAGCTCATAGATGTGTGTGTTGTTGTTTACATTGACGACATCCTCGTTTATTCTTCATCGGAAACTGAACATCGGAAACACGTGAAAATGGCCCTCGAGAGATTGCGTCAACACAAACTTTTCGCTAAATTGGAAAAATGTGTTTTCAACGTGACTGAAGTTGAATTCTTGGGATTCATATTATCACCTAGCGGAGTGCGTATGGATTCAAAGAAGGTCGATGCAATTCTCAAATGGCCATCGCCATCCTCCGTAAAAGGTGTTCAAAGCATGTTAGGCTTCGCTAACTTTTACCGCAGGTTTATCCCCGAATTCTCTCGAATAGTCCAGCCCATCACCGCCTTGTTAAAGAAAAACAAACGTTTTGAATGGTCTACTGAGGCGGAACAAGCTTTCCAGAATTTGAAGACTAGATTTATCTCTGCACCGATCTTAAAACATCCTCGCCCAGAACTCCCCTACATCGTTGAAACTGATGCTTCGAGCCTTGCCATGGGGGCAGTTCTATCACAAAAGGACCCAGTAACCAATCAGTTGCATCCCTTGGCATTTTGGTCCCGCAAATTCTCGCCTCCTGAAATCAATTACACTATTACTGATAAGGAACTTCTAGCTATCAAGTCCGCCTTTGAGGCTTGGCGGCATTATCTTCTGGGGGCCCGACACACCGTTACTGTGATTACAGATCACGGAAACCTGCAATATTTGAAAACCGCAAAAGCTCAATCCTCTAGGCAACTCCGTTGGGCACTATTCTTTGCCGAGTTTGACTTCATAATTACCTATCGACCTGGTACAAAAAACGGTAAAGCTGATGCCCTTTCTCGGATGGGAGTGGAAGAACATTTGATCAATCCTAAACCTGTACCTATCATTCCCGAACAAAGAATTCTAGGTGTAATCGCCACACAATCCATAGAGGAAGTTAAGGATAAAGCCAGGCTACTGGTAACTCCAGCAGACATACAGAATTGGCATCTGCAGGGAAAGGACTTTACGGTGAAGGACAACCTATTATATTTCCAAGAACGGTTATACCTGCCCAGCACAGATTTACAGAAAAAGGTAATCTCTTGTTATCACGATTCATTAATGGAAGGACATCCCGGTATGACCAAGACCTCGGAAAAGATCAAGCGCTACTTCTGGTGGCCGTCTTGGAAAAAAGATATCAGAGACTTTATAATGTCCTGTGGAGTATGCGCCCAAAACAAGAGTCAAAAGGAAAAACCAGCCAGCCTCTTACACCGTATTGACATCCCGCCTCGCCCTTGGCATACGCTTTCTATGGACTTCATCACCGATCTACCTCCATGCTCCGGATACAATACGATCCTAGTAATCGTGGACCTATTCTCCAAGATGGCGCATTTCATTCCACTCAAAGGCTTACCAACAGCAGCAACTCTGGCCCGAGAATTTCTCGAAAACATCGTCCGACTGCACGGTTTTCCTTCAGTTCTAATTTCGGATCGAGGTAGTCAATTTATTTCTCATTTTTGGCGAAGTTGCTGTCGGTCGGCTCAAATTGATGTGAGACTTTCGACCAGCCACCACCCTCAAACCGACGGACAAACCGAGAGGACCAATCAAACTCTGGAACAGTATTTGCGCTGCATGCTACAACAAACTGAAAAAACTTGGAAAGATATCCTTTGGATAGCCGAATATGCCTACAATAACTCTGTCCACTCGGGAACTGGGAAGACCCCGTTTTTTCTTTTATACGGTAGTCACCCTCGAACCTCGGAGTTGGAGCCACTCCAAGATCTTGGAACACCAGCAGTAGACCACCTGCATTCTACAATCACCCAAGCCTTTAAGGAAGCCGTTTCTCACCTTCAAAGGGCTAAAGAACAATACAAGAAAGGAGCAGACCAACATCGGAAGGAAGCCCCACAATATCAAGTAGGAGATCAAGTCTGGTTATCCACCAAATATCTACCTCTAAAAGGACCACGCACATTCAACCCAAGATACCTTGGTCCCTATTCCATCACTACCATAGTAAATCCAGTAGCGGTCAAGTTGGACTTGCCCCCTCACATGAAGATACATCCGGTCTTCCACGTCTCTCTATTAAAACCCGTGCAACCTCAAACCCGACTAACTACATCTCCAAAACCTATTCTAGTTGATGGAGAACTCGAGTTTGAAGTCAAAAGCATCCTGGATTCCAAGATCTCCAAATCTAAACTATTTTACCTGATTGACTGGAAAGGCTACGGTCCCCAAGAAAGATCCTGGGAACCTGCAGAATATGTCCACGCGCCTCGTCTAATCAAAAGATTTCATCGAACATTTCCTAACAAGCCCAAACCCCCGGAGAAGCCCGGTTTGGGAGGGGCCTTGAGGGGGGGTGCTGTCATGATCTCTGCTTCCAAAAGATCAGGACTTGCCCGACTCCCTTGGAAGCAGACCCATAACCCCGGTTCCGAGTGCCAGCCAGTCCCAATTGGGACCTTTTGGACCCTGTCCTGGCGCCAGTGGCACCAGGCTCATAAAGATGCCCAGTCCCAGCGCTGGAAGCGCCGGGCTCATAATGCTTGGGTGGACTTACCTGCAGCAGACCATGCTGCTTACTTACCTGCCAGTTGAACCCCTGATCCTCTTCTGTTTGGGACTACTTTTCCTGTTGGGTGGGGCAGGAGCCACTCCCTAGGTTCAGAACACTGGAACTCTTCTGGAAAGCAGGAACTCTTTTCTTAGGCGTGGCTGTGGAAGGAGACACCTAAGCACTACAGGAGGCTATTTAAACCACACCCGATGGATGAATCTTGCTTTGCGTTATTCTGCATTCTCTGCAGCAGAACGCTCATCGTATCTTCTGCTTCTGATCCTGGGCCTAAGGGAACAAAGGCTTACCATCCTGGAATCCAGTCTTCAGCAGCACCTGTAAAGACAAAGAAAGAACAGGTTAGCACTACGGTCTTCAGTGGCAGCGCATCTCTTACCTGGTCCATTGGCTGTTACCAACGCCTCGCGCTGCATTCCGGCATCTGAAAGACAAAGGCTTACCTACTCTTCGCATGCTCCGGAGGTCTTCGCACTGCATTCCGGCATCTGAAAGACAAAAGCTTACCAGCTCTTCGCAGGCTCCGGAGGCCTTCGGCGCTGCATCCCGCATCTGAAAGACAAAAGAAGGTGCGTTTAAAGACATTGGGCAACTTTATTACTCACGTGCCATTACTCCTTCCCACGCCGAATCCAGTGGGTATTCCAGCACCCTTCAGCTTCTCTAAAGCTCCGAACTTGTACCTGCAAGATAAAAGGGACAGTTAGTGCGTATCGTGAAGCAGGCTACAAGTGCTTACTTATGTGCTTCCAGGCGCTTCTATTCCTCACGCGGGTTCGATCCTCAACTCTCATCAGCCCGCCATCCGCCATCGCCGGAACCCTGCAAAACAAGAGATATCATTACAAAAGACTTTTAAGACATTTGAAGTGCCCAGAACTTACCGTTCGTGCAGTTAACGACGGACAGCAGTCCTCTGAGGTCAAGAGGCCTGCACCCTTATCCAGTGAAGAAACTGGTTACGGCACCCTGCCCCGAGGCAGATGGAGAGTTCGGCGTTAACTTACCTAAGGTGAGGGTGTTAACCTTTGGGGTTCTACAGGAGAAGAGAAAGGGAAGAGGAGAGAGGCACCCAATAACCCCAGTTCATTAATCCCATATTTTCTATCTGCAGACATCTTACTCTTCGAGTCAGACATACAGTGCACAGAGGTCCAGCCCAAAGAGCCAACCGTGTGTTACACATCACCTTTGAAGATACGGCATTCACCCAGTCAAGACCGGCGCCTCTGCGGGAATCAGGTGAGCGTTACAAAAATGGTGTGAATACCTGGGCGTCTAATAGTAGTGTCTGGCAAACGCCTAATGCTTACATACAAGCTAAAACTGTTGGCTTTGCCAAATCTTGTTTTTAACAGGACTTCAGTGAAGGGCAAGCATAGGACTTATAAATCGAGTGCCTAAAGGCAGACCCGGTGAAGACATTTGTATTACCCCATAACACATTTACAGCTCGAAGTAATCCATTAACTCTCAGAAGACTGTTTTGAAAAAACACTGGCAGGCACTTTGAGCGCAACACTCGATGGTAAGGATTTATGCCTAGCTGTATTTTAATGCAATAGTTTCAGTTTATAGGTGGCACTTTCGCACTACCCAACAGCTAAAAATAAGATGGGAGTCAGCGGCAGAAAATACCAGCACATATAGCAGGAGGAAAAGAAGCAATGTGGCACGTGGGGGGTTGTGGGGGTGAACGATGATGGACTCAATTTGATGATTACTGTGTAAACAATACATGTGAGAGGAGCAATTAGGAAATTACAGATTAAACATAAAGCCACGATGTTACATTCCACAATCTAACTGGGACCAACAATATGCTAACTCTAAACAGTAGAACAGTGAAAACTCTTAAAAGCTTACAAGACAAGAATGCTATGTATTCAAGCTTTGGCAAAGCAAATGGTTTTGGCGTTTACATTTGCTTATTGCATTTTACATATATAGGTAAGAATGTAGTAAATACTTGGGCTCTGATTACCCCTAAATTCCAAACGTGTCTGCAAGTTAACATTGGTTATGAACATAGTAGAAAGACATCTCTTCACTGCTGTGTGCCCACGTCTTTTTGCTATGTCTATTAGTAATGTTAAGTGTCCCCAAACACTATCTTCCAGACACGTGTGGCACTTTTAAAGTAAGCATGGTGATTTCAGTGGTGGCAGGGCTGAGGCAAGCTAAAGTGGCAGAGAACAGGGGTGAGATAGGGTGAGAGACAATGGGCAGGTGTGAGAATGGTCGGCCTGTGTGAGCGTGGGTGCGTTTATCGGTATGAGGGTGATGTAGAGAGGGTTGGGGTACAGCATGCAAGGTGGGGTGATGTAGAGAGGGATGCATTAGAATGGGCATGGCTGGAGGAGGAAGGATGAGTGTGTGAAAAAGCAAAGGAGTCTCAGGAGGATAGCTTAGGGGGAATGTGCTCGCCTCAGAAGCAAGACTACAGGAAGCAACACAGGTTCGATCCCCGGTCCGTGCTTAGAACCCTCTGGTATTAAGCACGTTATAATTAACATATCATATAATATCTCGCTTTCCCTCTCTCTCTCACACACACAAGTAAGTAATGCGCACACCACACACATGCACAAACTCGGCAATGACAAGATGTTAAGGGGCAGATGTGAAATGGAAATAGCAGTGCGTAGGTAGATCCCCTTGCCCCCTTGCCCACAGTGGCTGAGCAGTGCAGAGATGCCAGAGAGAAGCTCTCACCTCCATTGAGTCCCTCCTCAGCTCGTGCTTGCTTTTGCTGGCTACAACAACAAAAAACATTGATTACCATCCTTGCTGTACACACTCGCTGTGCTCAGTGACACGCCGCGGCAGTGTCTGTATAGCAGTGTCCTTTGCAGGGGCAGCGGAAGTGCTTGTGAAATAACCACAATAGCCCGCCTGTGGCTTTTTCAGCCTTGGCTTCCCTGCCCCCACCTCAATGTTGTTTATTCTCACTTCTGTTGCATGGAGTGTGGGTGCATGTGTGTCATGTGACGCAGACCCGCAGCTACACAAAGAGAGACTGGTAGAGTACAGGGGTTTGAAGGTGAAGTGGGTGGTGGAATTAGGGATTGAGTGACTGAGAGGCTGGCGGAGTGGGTTGTTGCATGAGTGAGTGAATGGGGGAATGAGTGAGTGGGTTGTTAAGAGAGTGAGTGAGTGAGTGGAGGAATGAGTGAGTGGGTTGTTAAGAGAGTGAGTGAGTGGGTGAGTGAATGAGTGAGTGGGTTGGTGAGAATGTGATTCAATGATTGAATTGGAGACTATGCATGCAAGTATTTTGGTGAGTGATTGAGTGAGCGTTTCAGTTGGTGAATTAATGCATCGGTGAGTGGATGTGTGAGGTGGTGAATGAGTGGATGTGTGAGTGGGTGGGTAACGGAATGTGTAAGATGGTGAGTGTGTTAGTAGGTGTGTGAGTGATTGGGTTAGTGTTTGAATGAGTAGTGTGATTTGTTAGTGAGTAGGATGTCATGTGAGTGATTGAATACGTGAGCGAGTAGGTGAGTGGATGGGTGAGTGAGTGAGTTGGTGAGTGAGAAGTTCAATGAGCGAGAGAGAGAGTTGATACATGACTGACTTAGTGGTTTGGTGAGTGTTAGGGAGAATTCTCTGTTTAGGCTGAATTTCCTAACCTAGTGAGTCCCCCAGCAGCTTGGCTGGATTTCTGGAGTTTGTTGTTTTCTCCTGCCAAGAGTGAGACTCTTTTCCTCACACTCTTGGACATGATTTGAGGGGTTCCTTTGACTGTTAATGAGTTTTATGGGCTATGGGGTCTTTTACTCCATAGGGTCTCATGTGTTTTTACTATATGTGTTACACGGCACCCTCAGTGCAGTGACGCAGGGGTGTCATAGTGACCCCCAAACATAGACTCCATACCCTGGGACTGACTCCTGTCTCCCAGGGCATGTAAAGTCACCATTGGCTTTACTAGTCCCAAATTACGAACAGAAACCAGTACAAACCATCATATTGTGGATGTACTGGTCGGTGCAATTCGATTGCCCCGGGGCCTGTTATTCGAGGGGGCACGTCTCCATCCCCCCTGATCGAGTTTTGGCTGGTGGCAGTGGATACTACTTTTTATATTCGACTGCAAATATATCTCTATGGGATTTTCCCATTGTTCGAGACTACCAACTTTAATTATTTAATTCCTATAGCCTTGAACATACCGCCGGGTTATTTATTTAATATTAATTCACCGGTTGGTATTTTTTGACAGAACTCGATTCTAAAATGGCGTTTGTGTTCTTTTCTGTGACTCCAACCCAAGTTGAGCCCTTTGTTCCACTTTTTGCCGGGCTTCTCCACAGAAGCCTCCAAAAGTGGTGCCACTCTGTCTGGGTACCACAGGGGGCGTGGGAGGGAGTTTAGGCACCCTGGACTGAGTTGCCTTGGCAACTCAAGTCACACTCTTGTGTGACTGGCCCAAGTGGTGAGCCGGCCGGCTCACCACTTAGCATGTTTGATTGACAGCTAGGCTGAATGAATGGGGGTTTCTTGCATAAAAGCAGGGCTTTTGGGACTGGAACTTCAGAAGTCGCCACAGAAACTGAGAATCCGAAGAGGGAGAAGCTGAGATGACCTGCAACGATGACACCACCGGTGGAGCCCTGCTGAACCATCTCACCACTTCCCGACGACAGAGGAGATCTTCTTGCCGGAGAGTCTCTTCCCCTTGAGCTGGTGGGGACAACCAGTTCGCTTTCCTTTTCGCCTACCAGGACGTCTAGTGGTCGAATTGCCTGTGCCAAGCACCCCGGCAACCGGATAGCCACTTACCACTGAAGCACGAAAGAAAGGACCGCTCCTTTGAATCGAGAAACTCTGTGGCTGGTTTCTTCCCTGGCAGCACAACGACCTCCTGCTTTGCTCCCCGATGAGATCTTCTCTTTTGCCGGACAAAGCACCATTCTTTTAAGGGAGTGTATATACTTTAGTGACTGTGTTTTTGAACTTGCTTGATATTAGTGCCAGTGTGTTTTCATAGATGTGTTTTTAAATAAATAACTATATATCTTTTACACCAAAGCTCTGGACAGTGTTTGCATGGTCTACTGTGTTTACCTGCCCTATTGTGTTTGCTCTGTATACTGCCTAACTCTTCTTGAGAGAAGTCTGACTGCTCAGCCACAGCTACCAGGTAAATCTGGGTGGTGCAGACTGCTACCAATTGGGTTTACTGCTAACTCCTGTAGTCCTAAACTTTTTGCAGTGGTCCCTAAGGGAACTGCACAGGTTTCTGCCTAACAGTGAGTGACTGTTGGTGAGTGAATGGGTGAGTGAGTAAGTAGGTGAGTGAGTGGTTTGCTGAATGAGTTGTGCAGTTTATGAGTGCTTACAGGAGTGTGATTTGGTGGGTGAATGCATTGCTGTGTGTGCTGGTGAGTGAGTGGGTGAGTAAGTAGGTGGGGAGTGACTGGGGTGTTTAGTGACTGGATGAGCGAGTGAGTTGGCAAGTGAGTTGAGTAGGCGATTGCGTAAGTGTTTGAATGACTGAGTGTGTGTTGGTGAGACAGTAGGTAGGTTGGCGAGAGAGTGAGTTATTGAGTGAGTGAGTGGGTTGGTGACTTAGTGGATGGAGTAGTGAGTGAGTGAATGATATGATATGATATGGCATTTATAACAGACCTATATATATAAGTATTTCAAGGCACCACGAGGCAAGGGAGGGGGAACAGAGGGAAGACAGACAACGATCCTACTAGGCCAGGAGTCATTCAGCTCACGCAAGTGCATGGGAAGAGGGAAAGGGGAAAGTGTGGGGGGGGACAGTGCAGCACACGGGATAAAAGAATAAATAACAATAAGTAGAAGTATGGCCAGCAGGTGGCAAGTGCAAGGGTAAGTGCAGACAACAGGTGTAAGTGCTGGTTGTGGGACTGTAGGGATGCAGAAAACATTCCCCAAACGAGGGGGTTGCCAGGAAGGCAGTGCAGGTGTGCAACTGGAGGGGGAGGGGACCTGGGCCCGAGATCAGAGGGTGGCCAGGTAACCAGTACAGTTTCAGTTCAGTTTCAGCCAGGAGGTAAATGGGCGAGTGAATGTATAGGCGAGTGAGTAGATGAGAGAGAAGGTGAGTGAGTGAGTGAGTGAGCGAGTGAGTGTGTTAGTCAGTAGAGGTGCACTCTTATGAAATGACATTTCTCGGAGGGCCAGGGATCAGATACGAAGATTCAGAGTGGCCAGGGCAGAGGCAGGGAACTTATGAAAAGAAAAGATGTTTCAGGCTTTTTCTGCAGGAGAGTAGGCTGCTGGCAAGACTGGGTGGGTGGATGGGATGTTGCTCCACTGCATGGGCCCCTGGCTCCACACATGGTAGAGGTTTATATTTAGACGTAGAACAGGTGGAGCGCCTGGGTACTCCATGCCTGAGCTTTCAGTGAGAGACGGCGGTGGTGGAGTTCCCTGGGGGAGCCCCTTAGCACTGAGGAGAGAGGCGTAAGAGTATAGTAGTGGGAAGTGAGAGCCCCTCATCACGAAAGAGTGAGTGGCAGAAGTGTAATGCATGCTTCATTCGTCTCCCAACCTCATTCCGTGATAGGTTGGTGTTTGGTGGGGATGAGGCTGGAGCACGCGCACACTGGCGGCGGGGCTGGGGAGGTTGATGCACATCCCGTCTGCCTGCATGTGCATGCGCAGCGGGTAATTATTAATACTGCAATGTGAATGATGCCTACCCCTTATGTGAGGATGTAACACTGCTCCAAAAATAGAATACAAACAAACGAAGGCATGCGGTAAGCATATACCGTAATGCTATGCCAGGTGGCAAGTGATTCATCCTTTCTATCTCTCTCATATACCATATAGTCTTGGAGATGACCTGGTGGGTGGCGGGTGAGTCATCTAGGGCAGCCAGTACATGGTTCACACCATTGAGGTGTCAGATCCGGGGGTTCCTATGTATTTGTGTTTGCCTGCACCAGGGATTGGATAGTGTACCAGGCGATGCCCGTGACCATAAAACCATCGATGGTGGCCCTATGGCTGCCTCTTGGTCTTCACTTGGGGGACTGGCAGAGGGGTCACCTTGTCCGGGATCACTTTCAGTTTCATCTTTTGCTGGGTGGTACTGTGGGGTGTATTTAAAGGCCCAAAACAGAAGTCCCTTTCACATGAATAGCAAGATTTTAAACACTGAAACAAAAAAGGCCTGGATTGTGTTTTTGTTTTTCAAGTAAAATTAAAGAGCCATGGGGAAAGGGGCCTACCTGTCATTACCCATGGACAAGCAGCATTTTAATTTACAAAAGAAGGAGGAATCAAAGACTCCTGTCAAATGGAAAACAGGGTTTTTAAACATTGAAAACAAAAACGGTCTGCACATGTGTGTGCAAATAAAAACATCTTTAAAAAAAGCAAAAGTGGAAAAAAATATTGCTGCTCACAGAAAAATGTCAGGAAAACAAAACATGATTTGTGGGTTGACAAAAGCAATGCATATTATGTTTCACCCACAAAACTTCAGTGACATTTGAAGAGCCACTTTGTCTTCATGGAAACTGTCAGCCCAAGGGAGACCCTGTTTCTGACTTTGGGCAAAACTTCACAAAGGAAAACTCCCACTTCCAGCCTGGATGTCACATCTCCCATCTAATGACCACCCGCAATAAAAATGTGCTGCTAAAGGTGTCAAAATTCAATGTTTCCCAGACCTGCTGGCTAGGAAAGCAGGGACTTCAACGAAATTTGCCCTTGGCTCGAGCACGGCTAATATGTCTGAAAATGGGGGCTGCAACTTCAAAGAGCAAACTACCAACTTCAGAGAGACTCATAAAAACATCTGGTCACAGGCGGGCCCAGGAAGACAGATGGCTGTGCTGGATGAAGCAGATCTTCCATTTGCTGAACATAAATATTCACAATTAAGTTAAAAGGACTATTATCATTTAGTACTTTTTCTCAGACATCGTAAGGCGGATTGATTTCATTTTTGTACCATTTTTTATGTAGTTTCTACTCGATTTTGGGGATATAAAATGCATCTACTTGTGACACTGGGAACTGTAATGGCCAGTTAGACTACGTTTCTGGCAGATCTGAACATGTTCCAAATGCGAGAGTTGGTGTACGGATGGAAAATGAAATTAGGGATATGCTTAATAACTTACATATTCATAACTGTTGTGCTTTTTATGGCAATGGCAGACATGTGCCACATGGCCATGCTACATCATACGGATTTGGTGGTTGGCTTATCTAATTCTCCATGATCAGCTAAAACAGAAAATATGTTTAGTATGGCAGTTGCTAGTAAAATTATGAAGTTGTGATACATAACTAGCTCTTGCCAAAAAGTTGAAAGGAGAACAAAGTGTTAATTATATAGTGCCTCCTCATTATTTATATTGGCCCAAGCCCATTCGCGCTACATGGAAAACCGCGTTGCAAAGTTCCGATTTTTGGGTTAACTTCACCGCCATTTTAAGATTCAACCGCCATTTTGATTTCCACTCGTGTTCTACGTTCTAAAATGGTGGACTGTGTTTTCGACTTGCAGCCAAGCCTTACGACCTTTGAGTTCTGTTAATGTTTAGGTTGTCCGAGAACTGACTGTTTAAACTGAGCAAAGAGACCTTGTGCTTCATATGTACTGTCATTCAAGTGTTGTCTGCCCTCACAAGCCTTATCCTTGTATAAACATTGGGACAATGAAGGACAAACCTCGAGCGTATTCTTTACCTGAACTACATTGTAGAAACTCTTGAAATAAGGCTTACAGCGGAATCTGAGAACATACATCACTATTGTGTCTTCATGGAAGTACACACTTATGTAATCCTTTGCATAATATTGTAAAATCTGTATGTAAACTAGGCACAAACTCTAGACCACAAATTATTAACGTGAAGAGAGGCTGGACAATATTTTAGGAAATGTATAAAAATGGTAGTGTTTGAATGTCCAGCACTCTCTCTTCTCTCTGTGTCAGCTGGTACACACTGCGAGGTGTTGGGAGCCAGATAGCTTTCTGTTTTGCTTTGTAAACTGTACAGTAATTTCAGCCCATGATTGGTGTATTTTATTTGTGGTACTCAGCCTCGATATCTCTTTCCGATGGCGGCCCGAATAGGGACCCTCAAGATTGATACCACCTCATTGAAGAGTAGACGCGGCTATCGGACCGGGATCGGACGGTGAGAAAAAGGGGGCCCCTTTTGGATGAGATGCGATACCTCAACAGTACTGCACAATCCGATCCCTGGACAGTGAGCATGCGGTCCGAGACGGCATCTTGACGAGGGTCCATATATCGAGGTGGGCAGTTTTGCTGAAATCACCAACCACGAGGGTCCTTTGTCCTTTGTAATACAATCGGACCCCTTTAGTGCTTTGAATCAGGTGAGTCGTGCTCCGGTTCCTAAGTATTCTGATATTTGGTTGCAGATTTGTACTCATGAGCACAAACGACGCTAGGTAACACCAGTAATCTGACATGCCTGGGAAATTGTCTGCCTGTTTCAGGGGATTGTTCCGCAGAGACAGACAATCTTTGGAATTGGGCCAACTGGCGCCACAGGAGGGGTCGTCGGCATGTACTATGTACTGTAAGTACGGCATTGGTAGTAGAGTATTCAACAATATTTGGCACAGACAAACTAGACATGCTTCCGAATTTCAGTGGCCAGTCAATGGTAGTTTTGAGATTGCCCGAATAGAGTATTTAGAATCCATATTATTAAAAAAAACTAGATCTGCAGTATTCCCGATCAGATTGTCTTTATTGAGGGGATGGGGATACACTTGGCTGTAATGTGGAATAATTTGATGGACACAGATGTCCCACAAGGATTGAGGGATTTGAACGTTTTAGCCTATTCAAGGGATACTGCGGAGAAAGTTTATGAGCATGTTGAGACGGTTTTTGAGTTAAGAAGGGAGTTAGAATGGTTACAGAACGATGAAATAGATGGTGATAGTTTGGATGCTTTTTACGTGCAGAAACGGTTCCTTCCTCCTTGTAAGTCAACAAGTGAAGAGACGCGAATTTGCACGAGGGATGCACTTACATGGATTTCAGATATTTCGATATCTCTCATAGAAGTATATGATACGTATAGTCAGTATACTCCAGAAATGCAGAGGAAAGTGTTACAGGTAATGGTAGAATACCTGCAGGATGAGTGTATAAAGAAAAAGATTTGTTGTCCCGCAGAATTATTCAATATTCATAAAAGAGCTTTTGCACCTGATACTGTTTCCACCACTTTAGCGCTCGGTTTGGCTCTGTTGCTTAGTAAACGTTCGTCGTTGCCTACTTCTCAGTTGACAATGAGAGAGGTTCCTCCGACATTTGTTCCTAAAGTTGAGATTCCAGCTAATGTCGCAGCAGGTACAGCAGCCGTCACTATTGAAGCTCACTATGTATCGCAATTTGTTCACGTCCCGTTCTCCAGACAGGAAGTGAATACTATTAGACAGTCGATTCCAGACATTATGAAAAATCCAACAGGGTTTTACAAAGAAATAGAATCTGTCCTGCATTCGTCAGTTTTCACTTTGGGTGATATAGATTTCTTGTTTCCCGTGATCCTCCCTGCTGATTTATGGAAACAGATTAGGACTATAGATGATCTAGCAGGGTTAGGTGACATGTGGGTTAACTTGGTGAGGATAGACGGAGAAAGGAAAGCTGGTGAGAGACCACCGCAAGTGATACTGACCTTGCCAGACAGAATAGTAACGAAATTAAAAACGTTGGTTCCCGAGAGAAGGATTGTTTGGGACAAACTCATTGCTTGTACCCAAGGAAAATCTGAAGGTGCTACCGAATTCTTTAATCGGTTCGAACGAGTATTCTCAGATTTTAGCAGACAGGATTTAAGCACCGAGTCAGGGAAAAGATTGTTTGGGGATAAGTTTGTGTGTGGATTGTTGCCTGATATCCACTCACAAATGATGACTTCCGAGAGTGCTTGACAAGCTAAATCACAGTCCGAAGTATTGCATATGGCCCAGTATTACGAAAATAGATTCAATAATGAAAAAGAAATGATTGAAAAGAAAAGGGGGGATTTAAAAACCAAAGTATTATTGCAAAAGATGGTCAGAGGGCCTAGAGGTGGGAGTACACAGTTTCGAGGTCAATTTGTTCCACAAGGTAATGCGCCATTGGGTCCTGTACACACGAACCAATGTGCTTATTGCAGACAAGAGGGTCATTGGAGAGCACAATGCCCAATCCTTCAGCAACGGTCGAATAAAATATATGGTGTCATGGGTAGATGATCCAGAGGCCACCTTGGGGTAGGGGGTCCTGGTAGAAGCCAGTTTGCTCAAAATTCAAAGTCATTCTCGCAAGACAATCAGCAACCTAGTATAGATAGCAGAAATATTTTTGATAATTCCTCAACTGCCTATCTTTCTGAAGCTCTTGCCTTCGACGATATACTGTTTCGTTAGGACAGCCCGAAGCAGGTCTGTAACCGACGCCTATTCCCGTTAATCAGAAAGGTCCCTACGTTGAGATGACGGTGGGGAATAGGAAGCATAGGAGGTGTTCCATTGATCATTTGCGGGTTACAGCATCCCACTGTCAGGGCAGAATAACGTTTCTGTAGGGTTTTCTGGCACACCAATGGTTAGTCCGGGTTCACGGCCGAGGCCATTCACAGATCACTGTCTGTTTCTTCTGACAACGTACTGTGGAGAGAATTTGTTGGGGTTGAATTTGTTGAAGTAATTAAATGCGGTAATTCATTGTTCTTCGGATGGAGTGCGTTTGATGATTTCACCCCAGCAATCTTCTGCCTCACAGTTTTTGACTAGACCTTTGCCGCCAGAATGTAATGAATTTCCGGCGTGTTCATGGGCGGTTGATGACAATGATCTTGGTATTATGCAAATTGAGCCTGTTAAAATTGTTTTGAAACCAGTTGCCTCGAATTCCACAATATAAGATTTCAGTTGATGGTGAGCAAGCTTTGAAGAGCATAGTCTCCTACTTTGTACATTGTGGGGTAATTGAAGAAATTGCAGGAAGTTTGTGCAATAGCCTGATTTTACCAGTGTATAAGAAGGGGGATAATGCGATCCCGTTTCGTTTCATTATCGATTTGCGGGCTATCAATAAGATTGTTGCTCCACATTTCCAATTTTGCCTGATGTAACTACGATATTAACAATGATCCCAGCTTCTGCTACCCATTTTAGTGTGGTGGATCTTAAGAATGCCTTCTTTAGCATTCGCATACACGTGGATAGTAGATATTTGTTCACGTTAACCTTAGGGGGACGCTCGTTTACATTCACCCGTGCACCACAAGGGTACACGGAGAGTCCGAGCATTTATAGTAGAGCTTTGAAAGAGCAGCTCGATACACTTGAGTTGCATTCCACTTGTGCATTATTGCAGTACGCTGACAACCTTCTCTTAGCTGCAGACTCAGAAAGTGCTTGCAAGGAAGGTACTGTGTTATTGCTTATTGGCCTAGCAAATCATGGGCATAAAGCTTCATTAATAAAGTTTCAGTATTGTCGACAGGAGGTCGCCTATTTAGGCTATCTCCTGTCAAAGGAGGGAAGAAGATTGACACCTGAACAGATAAAAAGCATTTCTAGCATGTCTGTCCCAAACACACAGAAGGAAGTCAGAGCCTTGATAGGAATGGCTTCTTACTGTAGACAGTTGATCCCGAACCTTTCACTAGTGATAAAACCAATGTTGGCATTGACAAAGAAGCGCATTTCTTTGTCATTGCTGTGGAACTTGGAACACCAGAAAGCTTTTGATCTGCTCAAGACTGCACTGTGTTCAGCACCGGTTTTGGGCACACCAAATTATGAAGAGGCCTTTGTGTTGTATGTGCATGAATGTGATGGATGTGCTTTGGCTGTGTTAACACAGGAACATGGGGGGAAGAATAGACTGTGCGGTTATTTTTCCTCCACACTTGATCCTGTTGCATGCGCTTTGCCGAGATGTTTGAGAGCTGTCGCTGCTGCATCTGTAAAACAAAGTGAGGGTATGGTTTTAGGTCACACTTTAACCGTGATGGTACCCCACTCCGTAGAAGTTCTATTATGCAGAACGCAAACGCAACACCTTACTTCCGCACGATTAACAAGATACAAACTGATCCTATTTGCACCGCAACACCTTACTTCCGCACGATCAACAAGATACAAACTGATCCTATTTGCACCGCATATCCAAATTAAGAGGTGTTGCGTATTGAATGCGGCTGAATTGTTACCTCTTCCGCAAGACATTGCTTGCAGTGATGAAGTGTCACATGACTGCCTTTATACCACAGAGCAAGAAACTAAAGGCAGGATCGATTTAAATGATAGACCTCTGATTGATCCACGGGGGGAGCTGTTTTGCGATGGCTCCTGCTTCAAACTTCCGGATGGTACATCCACTGCTGCTTATGCCATCACTACATTAAGCATGATCGTGGAAACCAAGAGAATTTTGCATAACTCTGCGCAGGCCGCAGAGATTATCGCACTGACTCGAGCTTGTGAAATTTCCAAAGGGCTTAGAGTAAATATATTTACAGATAGCCAGTGGGCCTTTGGGATGATTCACAACTACAGTAGACTGGGGGCAGAATAAGGTTTCTTGACCTCACACGGAACAAAAATCCAACATGGCACCTTAATAGTTCAGCTACTCTCAGCACTTGTGCTTCCTACTCAACTAGCAATCATGAAGTGCGCTGCACATCAGAAGGTAGTAGATGATGTAGGGAGAGGAAACACTTTTTCTGACAGGATAGCTAAACAGACCGCTACTGATTTATACTCAGAAATGTATGTCACAACAGAAACCACAAATACCTGTACAGTAGATGAAGGGATTGAGTCCATAAAGAATATACAAGCTGATGCCACTCCAGAAGAACTTAAATACTGGGCTGAGAGTTTAGCAATCCTGGATGAGGAAGGTTGTTGGGTAGACATTTTAAAAGGAAGATGGATGCTACCCGATGCATATGTCATCACCATGGTTACGATGGCTCATGGTCCCACTCACATATGTGCTAGGAAAATCTGAAAATTACTAGAACCTGTTTGGGTAAATGTCATCATCTCAAAAACTACTGAGCGTTTGGTCCAAAACTGTATGGTGTGCTTACAGCATAATGTGGGAAAGGGTACAACGACACCGAGGGGTCGTTTTGGTCCCCCCTCCGTGCCCTTTGAAGTGATTCATTTCGACTTCATCGAGATGGAGCGCTGCTATAACTACAAATATGTTTTGGTAGTCATTTGTGCCTTTAGCAAGTGGGTTGAAGCCTTCCCTGTGAAAGATGCCACAGCAATGACAACGGCGAAAACCATGCTTAAGGAATATTTTCCTGGGTTTGGTTTGCCAAGGGTCATCTGGTCAGATAATGACACCCATTTTATTGCTGCTGTCATCTTGCAAGTATGCGCAGGATTACAAATCGATAAATGGTTCCATTCGGCTAGACACGCTCAGAGTGCCGGACTTGCAGAACACCATAATGGTATCCTGAAGAATAAGCTTGCGAAGGTCTGTGCCAGCAGTAATTTGAAATGGCCAGAGGCCTTACCTATAGCTCTACTGTTCATGTGGATGATCCCACAGACTAGAACTGGACTCTCCCCGTATGAAACAGTGATGGGGAGGCCAGCTAACATTTGGAATATGCCGAAGCCCAAAGTGTTGAAAGATGTGGAGCATTTGCTTCTTGCTGAATACTGTGACCAATTAACTCAAAACTTGTATTTGATTTATCAACAGGTGCGAGAAGCCCTTCCAGTTAAGTACGAGAGGCCAGGTCACAGAATTCGACCAAGAATTGGGTTCTCACAAAGTCATATGAGAGAGCATCCAGTCTTGCACCGCGCTGGGGAGGACCATTCCAGGTCCTGTTGGCCACACAGACTGCTATATGAGTAGCTGGCACTGGATACACACCACACACAACAAGAAGATATCTTTTCCTTTGCCACATGACGGAGTAGAAAAGAAGGAAACTACTTGTTCTGCTTCTGGTGATCAATCTGTCTTGAACAACATCAAGGGTGTTTCAGAGATCTTCCTGAGCCCGTGGGCACTGGGGAGACTGCTGCTTTGTCTTTGAATTCTTATTCAGATCTTTCTGCACCCTTGAGCAATCTTGCCTCTGTTTCACCACTTCCATCAGGAAGCAACGACACACTGTTCGCAGATCCCTCAGTGCCTGGAGTCTTAATGTACGATCTGCATCCACGGCACTAGAGTTAGCACAGCACATCTGTGCCCACAGGAAATGACTGTTGAGCTAGTCCTTTGCCACTCTCGCTGAAACATAAGTAAGTGGCCGAGACCGGAAAACTATCTTCAATCAAGATAAATCACGTGGTCAGGAGATCACCAACAAACAAACTTAAGGAGTCTGTCGCAGAAACTTCCCGGAACGAGCTTCGACGAACAATCCCTGTCGCTATATCTACTCGTACGGAGCAACCGATCGATTGTGTGGCTAACAAAGACATTGGACAGAAAAATTCATGGTCCGTGAGGACGTACTGTTTTCTTGTAATTATGTTAACTGGTCTGACAGTGGTAATTGCTCTTGGGTTTTGGTATATTGAAGGGGTGCGTCCACTTGAAACTTTGATACCCACTGAGAGTGTTCCCACTATGTCTTCTCCTTTCGTGCCTCTGCACACTCTATCTTCGAGGGATTCCCAACACAGACAGAGTTATCACAACAATACTCTTTTGTTAATCATAAATGCGACCCATGCAATTTGAACAGAACTAATTGCTGGATATGTTCCCATTTGCCACAACACGGGGAAAAAGGGTTGGGCTGGTATATTCATCGTTTGCCTCCAACTACTGAATGCTACGCCTCTCTAAGGGCACTATTCTTTGGTCGTTGGAATGCTAATCTCAGGGAACTTTGACGGGACTAATTTGAATGAGTTTGAAAGGCGAGTCCTGACACCCCTGGGATGTTCCCTCTTTGCGAATAGGAGCAAGCTTAATGTTGCTTCTATTAGGTCTTCTGATAGACTTTCTAGACCTTTCCAATTGCTAATTTCTTTCAAGATGGCTCCCGTAGGCAACCAGGATGCCACGCCTCCTTCTTACACTATCAATCACAGCCCCAACTCTGTTTCCTTCTGCATACAAAGGAACGGTTCTTAGTCAATGGGTACTTTTGAGGGCTGTTCCAATATTGCGAATTTGACGAGTGAGGACAGACCTTTGTATGTAGATGATCCCGTTTATTTTGTTTGCGGGAATGAAGATTATCCTTGGCTACGTAGCGATTGGCAGGCTACTTGTTATTTAGGTATCTTGCTACCAAGGGTATTTGTAGCTAGCACCTCTAAGGTCTCTAGAGCTTGTCCAAGGCAGGACGAGGAAAGTGATACTCCTTCACAGGTCATGGGTGATGTAGTGAAATCCTATGTGCCATTTTGGGGACAGATCATGAATTCCGAGGATATTAGGAGACTGGCAAGAGTATTGGAGAGAACCATCAACCGGACCACCAATATACCCTACAATATGACGTTAGAACAGAAAGCAATTAGATTAGAGGCTCTACAGAACCGGATGGTGTTAGACGTCATCCTGGCAGAGCGTGGTGGAGTATGTAAATTGGAGGGATCTGCTTGTTGCGTTTTTGTACCTGACTCCTCCCCTACCATATTCAAGGCAATACAAAATCTGCACGTCCTAAGTACAGAAGTACATGTTCCCAAGGGTAATTGGAATCTTAGTGCTTGGTTCTGGGGCTCTTTACGGTCTTGGGGATGGAAACTCTTCTCAGCCTTGGTGGTAATCCTTGGTATTCTATTGTTCTGCTGTTGTTGCATACAATGTCTTCCTGCCATATGTTCGATGTTAGGGGGATGTTGTCCACAAACAGTAGGAACATTAGGATTGAAAATACATGCACCCGAAAAGATGACTAATGTTTTCGCGATGAAGGATCTTACTGTCAGGGATTTAATGGCGATTGATGTATCTGATGAATGTGATTCGGGATATATGGACATTGAAACGTGGAGTTACGAGTAAAGCAAATATTTTTAGTAAAGCTCTTGGCTTAGGCCAAAAGGAGGGTTTGTTAAACCGTAATTATATAGTGCCTCCTTATTATTTATATTGGCCTAAATCCATTCGCGCTACATGGAAAACCACATTGCAAAGTTTCGATTTTTGGGTTAACTTCGCCACCATTTTAAGATTCATCCGCCATTTTGATTTCCACTCGTGTTCTACATTCTAAAATGGTGGACTGTGTTCTCGACTTGCAGCCAAGCCTTACTACCTTTGAGTTCTGTTAATGTTTAGGTTGTCCGAGAGCCGACTGTTTAAACTGAGCAAAGAGACCTTGCACTTCATATGAACTGTCATTCAAGTGTTGTCTGCGCTCACAAGCCTCATCCTTGTATAAACATTGGGACAGTGAAGGACAACCCTCCAGCGTATGCTTTAGCTGAACTACATTGTGGAAACTCTTGAAATAAGGCTTACCGCGGGATCCGGGAACATACATCACTATTGTGTCTTCATTGAAATACAAAATTATGTAATCCTTTGCATAATATTGTAAAATCTGTATGTGAACTAGGCACGAACTCTGGACCACAAATTATTAACGTGAAGAGAGGCTGTACAATATTGTAGGAAATGTATAAAAATGCTAGTGTTTGGATGTCCAGCACTCTCTCTCCTCTCTGTGTCGGCTGGTACACACTGCAAGGTGTTGGGAGCCTGATAGCTTTCTGTTTTGCTTTGTAAACTGTACAGTAATGAAAGATACTTGTATCTTTTCAGCCTGTGATTGGTGTATTTCATTTGTGGTACTCAGCCCCGATATTTCTTTGTTCTTTCGAAAGGGGTGATTACAAATAGCAATAGCCATATGTTGTTCCAAACCCCTAAACCAATCCTGACTTGGAAGCTGGGTTGGGAGGTGAGAGAGTAGTAACTGTCCAATTTTAGGGGCAGGGATTATTGCAGGGTACTTCCCCAAGATTGTAAAATTGGTGATGTCTTTGCTGCTATATAAGGGGGACTGCACTAGGACAGGGGGCATAAAATCCAGGGAGACAGAAAAAGGAGAAAAACAGGAGGACAGAGAGAAGAGACAGACCACCAGGAAGGCTGCTGAAACTTACCATCTGACATCTGTAAGGAGACACCAGAGGACATTGCTGAGAGTGCGTCTGGGTGGAGCTGTCTATTTCTAGGAAGACCTCAAAGTTGACTGGGTCCTGTGGTGGAGAGTGGGAGGCCATTTTATGTATTAATTAATTAATTAATTAATTAATTAATTTATTACATTTCTATAGCGCACAAACAGCCCTTGGGCATCGAGGCGCTGTTACTTGTGGGGCACTTAGTTACAGGGTAGGTACAGCTGGGCAATACATTTACATGTTGTACATTGATACATTAGGGTACATAGTCAATGTATAAATACATTTTGAAGGTTATCAAGTGATGCTGGTGATTGTGGGGTACATGAGGCGAAGAGCGTAGTTTTCATGGCTTTACGGAATGCCATGAGAGATACCTCGCCTAGAAAGGTAGGAGGTAGGGCATTCCAGTGTGAGGGTGCGAGGTAGGGGAAGCTAGCGCCACCTGCTCTAGTTCTCTTTACCATGGGCACACAAAGCATTTTGGCGTAGGGTGTTCTAGTTGGCCTTGTGTAGGTGGCGGGTGGATCCTTTGCGATAGGTAGTCAGGTGCGGAGAGGTGGATGCACTTGTGGGTCAGTGTCAATGTCCTGAATATGATCCTCTCTTTTATTGGGAGTGAGTGGGCTGATTTTCTGGCAGCCGTAATGTGTTCTATTTTGGAAATGCCTTGAGCTGCGAGGAGCGCATTGTTCTGGATGACTTGTAGTCTTTCCAGGTTTTTTATGGATGTCCCTAAGAAGTGTATATTAGAATAGTTAAGCCTTGAGCCAGTAATGGCTCTGGTTATGTTGGTGCACTTCTCTTTGGAGAGAAAAGGCCTAGGTGCGTTAATGAGTTTAGCATGGTAAGCCGCAGAGGCAGCGAGGGGAATTGACTTGTCTGTTCATGGATAGGCTAGAATGCAGATAGACTCTGAGGGTTTTGACTGAGTCAGAAACTGGGATTTTAATAGAGTCAATGGTGAAGTGGCTGAACTGTGTGTCGAGGTTTTTAAGAGTGTCAGATGAACCTACCAGGAGGAGTTCTGTCTTGTCAGAATTGAGGCATAGCCCGTTAGCTGCCCTCCATGCTTGGTTGGTGTTGTAAATGTTGTTGAGAGTAGTGGAGTCTGTGTCATAGTTGCTAGTAAGGGTGAGGAGGATATGGGTATCGTCCGCGTAGTTGGTGTAGGAGATACCCAGTGCATCAAGGATGAGGAAAAGCGGGCGTGTAAAGATCTTTGAGAGTGGAGTGACCAGACCCCTGCCCTATCTTTCCAGAGTGTCCCGAGATGCAGCTGGCTTTCCTGAACCTTAAACAGAGGCTTGCTATGTAAGTAGAACTAAGCCCTGGAAAACCAAAAGGTGGGGGGAGTCTGCTTGCCTTGAATCCTTTCCCTTTATAGTGGGTGGGAGGTGAAACTGTGCAGATCCTTAGCCTATGTAACCAAAGATATGATTTTAATTAATTCCCCATTTGGCAGAACAGTACGGGGTGAATTGTGTTAAAATTCGAAATTAACAAAGCTCACTTCCCAGTGTCCGCTGAAAACTATAGCCTATATTTTAAATGAGTAATCATTGTCTAGCTGACCCCGACTTCTTGAGGAAGAGGGGTGTCTTTGTTCTTAAATCAGTCCAACCTTTTAATCCAGCTTCCCCAACACATGCCTTTCAGAACGGGGGGTCTGAAATCTCAAATTCCCCAAAGCAATCCAATTGTTCTGTCTGACTTCCCAAAATAGACCAAAGCAAGGGGGGTCTGAAAAACAAAGCCATAAATCGCCCTGTGTTTGTTTTAAACCAAATGTTTGGGCGCAATTATATTAGCAGAAAGTAAGAATTGTGTCTGTGTGTCTGTGCTCTTTTTCATTCACTTTTGTGATCTGTTTCTGCTGAGAGACGTTGATTTTGTTGTGCCACGGATAAAGTGGTGTTTAACATTTCCGTGCTAATTTCTATTACTTTTATTTTAAATGAACACCAATATATTCCCCGTACACCGGCCTGGCTCTTGGCTCATTGTTGGCTCAGGGGCGAGGGAACCAAGGGGCGTGATATGTGTCTGAGATAGCGCTAAGAAAAGAATCTGTTAAACAGTTTGTTGAATAATCACTTGATTGAGGAGGGAAGGGACTCCCTGTGTTGAGGGGGGCGTCTCAATAAACTGTTACAGCGGGGTCATTACGACCCTGGCGCTAAGGGGTTAACGGCGCCGTAAAAGGCTGTGGCGCCGTTAACCCCTTTGCGCCTAATTACGAGGTCCCTTTGCGGGACCCGACCTCAACGGCTGGTCAGAACCAGCCGTTAAAATAGGGACCTGCAAAGGGACCTTCGAGGTAATTACGGTACCACAATTTGCGCAAACCGTAATTACCGCCTTTCCCAGTCCCATTGAGCCCTATGGGGCAAAAATGGGAATGGGGAAGAGCCAATATTCAATGGGGAATTACCGCCCTGCCAACCTTGGAATGGGGTGGTAATTCCCCATTGAACATTGGCGGACTCGTTACAACACCGGCAGCAACCATGGTGCTAATAGCGCCATGGGTTACCTCCAGTGTTGTAATGAGGGCCAGTGCCTTTTAAAACAGTCTGTGGTTGCAGGAGGTCTGCTACAGGTTCCTTTGGCATTGACCACTGATCCTTTTACGTTACTCACTGACCAGGGTTCTGGTTCAAAAGATAGACTTAATGGTTATGTCAGGTGACACCCATGCCAAAGAATGATAGGAGAACATTTCTATGAAGGCTTTCCTTGGCGTTGATAGCCACTGGCGTCTCTCGCATGTCCTGCTCATTGATGAGGATCACTGGGCGGTACTGATGCACCTGACCAGTCTTTTCTTGAGGACTTCAGCAGGAGCCGCTCTGGTGGATGCTTGTGGTGTCACTCTGTATCCTCAAAGGAATTGATGGAGAGCTTGTGCCATGCACCTACCTTGCCTCAGGGCTGTGCAGAACGTTTTGCTCAGGGTGTGCATGAACTTTCTGGCATCGCGGGTAGCTCCCGGCCCTACTGCGGTGGTCTGCCCTTGCAATATGCCTCACGTTTATAGGAACTCTTCAAACTCATGTCCTTGAAAAGGTGGGCAATTGTCAGCTTTAATGGCGTCAGGAAAAGTAAGAGATGCAAAAATCCACTCTCCATAGAGTTCAGAAAGAGTTCTTGGCCTCGTCTGTTCGCATTTCCTAAAGTTGTGTTACTTTTCACTACTGGACAGACATGACTGCTTCAAACACTAATGAAAAACACTCTTTCAGAGACGATTTGGTGGCCATTTCATTGGCAGACATTGCAATGGGCGTGGATTTTCATGTCAGTGCAAATGCTGGAGATCCCTATGGAGTCTGGAAGCAGGCGTACCTCCTAGGGATCCATGGCAGGCAGCGTGTACAATTACAATGAAACGTAATTGTGAACACTGCACCATGCGTGTGTGGTAAGCAGTGTTCACAACGAAAAATAAAGGATGCCTGGCATGTTCGCATGCTGGACAGTATTTAATTGTGAGCGCTGCTTGCATGGCAAGTGACGCTCACAATTAAAAGTAAACGGTGCCTGGCAGCGTTTACTCAAATTGCACTGCTCAGTGCAAATGTGCAGTACAAAAGGCGGCATACAGATGTGCACGCTGCCTTTTGTCCTGCACGTTTGCACTGCACCGTGCAAATGACGAAAATTTGGCGGGACGAGCCGCTTACATGTATGTCAAGACGTAAGTGACGTAACTGCTCTCCGCCGCCAAATTACTCTTTTTAATAAAATGAGCCCCAATGACACGTTGATGACCAACGCATTTTTTAAGATTATGCGAGAATTTATAAATTGGGTCTGACTGGTCAATAGCACTTTTTAAGGAGTTTGTATGTTGCCCGGGACGTACAGATAAACCAGAGGCTTTGCTCCAAAAGGAAAACAGGCAGAGAGAGAGAGGCCTGTGTTAGCACCTGAACAATTATAGGAAGACTGGTCATCCTTAAGAATTGAGGACGTGTATAACTCAGTGGCAACGCGCCCGTATTGGAAACAAGACAACGCAGAGCAAGTTCGATCCCGGGTCTGTGCTTAAAAACCTCTGGGTACTGAGCGCGATATAAATAACGCATTACAATGACAACCTACCTTTCTGCCACGTGAGTCTCCGAAGGAAAATAGAAGAGCTACTCAGATTGTCCGGAATAAGTAAATGCATCGCTACAACACAGGTAAGTTAATATATCCCCAATGGTGATTTACATGTGCTTCTTATCAGCAAGCAAACCGCAATAGTGCCATTATACTGCTCGGCTTCCATGCCCAGAAATGAAAGCTTTCATGTGCCTTTGAACACTGGGGAAACATTTTGCGTCGTTTGGGGACCAGAAAAGATGGACTACGGAACCAAACAACGCTCACCTGGTTTCCGAGTGCGCAGGAATACGGTCAGGAGCACAGCGGCGAGAAGCAGAAAGACCGCACCAGCAGCGCTGTAGAACGCGATCCAATCACTACGCGTGCCAGGGCTTCCAAGTCCTTCCTTTGGAGCTGGAAGACATTTAGAAAGACAGCGTCATTGAGGCACAAGAGAGTTGCAATGACGGGAAAGCATTCGTTCTTGGGATTAGTTGAAGTTTCTACCTGTAGTGGGTCTTTTACCCACGTTCCTTTACCCACACACACCACACACCACACACACACACTCTCTCTCTCTCTCTCTCTCACTCTCTTTCTCTCTCTCTCTCTCTCCACCCCCTCTCCACCCCCCACCTTTGGCAGCAGTGAAATCTTCCTGCTCAGAGAAGATGTACAGCACCAGTGCAGCAAGCCAATGTTCACACACAACGCGAGCATGCCACAGGAAGTTGGAATGGAAGCTCAGTGGACTGTTTGTGTTGTTGATAGGAGCCAGTGCCTGTTAGTTATAGCAGCAATTGGTATGTGTTTGTGAATTACGTGTTCCCAATTCTTAAGCAGTTATTACCCAAAATACAATCCCTGTTGCTGTGAGTGTGTTTGACAGACTAATGCATTCCCTGCAGGTAATTATAACTTCTAGAGGACTCCTGCAATGAATGGATCAAACATCTCAGATACACAAAGACCCCACCACCAGTCACACACACGCTGACTCGATTGGACAGGGAGCTTGTGTGCTGTGTGGGCAGCTCAGTGGTGGTGAAGAAGGATGGAAACACAATTATACAGTAGTGTTCCTCTTGAAAGACTGGACTGGACCTGCTTTTTGGACCATTGTGATAAGGGTTAGAAATGTTGTGGGAGCAATGGGGGCTGAAAGGGTGCCATTCCCACTTCCCCCCTCCATTCCCCGACTTGTCTGAAAAAAGTGAGGGGGCAGTGAACCATTTACAGTGTGTGGCAAATTGCTGTTCCTGGGTGTGGAAGTGGACACTACGGTGGTAAGGCGCTGAAAGGAATAGGATATGTGGAGTGGTCCATGGAACATCTTTGGTTCGGCTCCATGAGGTGGGCATTATTCTGCAAAACATATTGGTAGGTTTGTGTATATGTGAGTTTGTGGGATCTGACTTCCAATGATGACAGAATGCTTGAAAGCAGTAATAAGTGGAAGGTGAAAGGGAAGAACCTTGGGGGACTCCACAGCTAAGTATCAAATGTTGCACCTATACTCTTGAAGTTTAATTTATTGGGGCATTTGTTGGATCATGAGCGGGAAGGTCATAGCTTGGGGAAGAGATGAGTTGCACGTATTATGTGATCACAATGGAGGGACGGAAGACACGAGCCAATCTCACCCTCTAGCACCAGCAGCCGAGTCCCGTTTCCACGTGCTTTGCAGTTCGTGAGCATGAAGATCTCCACCTCGCAGATATAGGTTCCTGTATCGTTGTATCTGACATTGCTAAGTTCTATGTCTGCCCTTTGCTGAGATGCAAAGATGGAGGGGTCCTTTATGAAAACCCGCTCCATAAATGGGCTGGAGCTGTTGGACACCTCAACCTCGGTCATGTTAGAGGAGGACCCGTTAAAATACCACTTGTAGACGCCAATGCGTGTGCCCCTCTTGCTGGTGTTGTATGTGCACTCTAAGGACACCGGGTCTCCCTCTGTTACACTCTGGGATTTTGGCTGAGAAACTGTGAGATTCTGTGAAAAGATCCCTGCAAGAGAAATCATCAAAAGTCATCAGTAACGCCTCTAACGGGAGTTTGGCTGCATGGGTGATGTTGAGACACAAAACAGCGTGCATCAAAGCTGATCATTTCCAACTGTGTGTGTGGGTTTTTGGACTTCAATTCAATACTGCACTAGTCCTACTCCCCAACTTCAACAACAAGAAATGGCAAGGAGGAACCTGTGGAACACGCTACCGAAACACCTCTGCCTGGTTGTGAGATTTTCTGGAAACAGCTCAAGATTTGGCTTTTCAACCAACCGCTTTGAAAAAAACGAAAAATTAGAGCAACCGACTAAAAACTGTGCACAAGAAACCTGGGGTAATTTACGACAAGCAACTTTTGAAACTCTTGGTATTACCATCTGTGGGAAAACAATTTGATTCATGGATCCTCTGCTACGTGACACTCATCCTCCCCTTAATCTCAGTGGACTCCACAACCAAGAGCCAGGAAGTGACAACACCCTCACTCCCCACTCTCCACTCCCATCATCCCTCAACTAACTCCTCACAGCTAAAATCTTGCATCCTTCCACCTCCCACACTCCTTCAGTTGATGTCCCAGGTCTACTGTACTTAACATATTCAGACCCTAGCCATCTTCTATCAACAACCATGCTGTCAATGTTTGCACTCCACAGTCGAGGGCTGTCCATATGGCTAACCAACCGGTCTGTGCCAACCACAAACATCTTATACACAGGTAACGGGCACTTCTGACCTGCATCCGGCCTTCCCTCTATCTAGCTAACACACCCTTTTGTCCTTTCTTACAGAGCCATACGCAGCAAAGCCCACATTATCGTCAGAAGGGCGCTATGTAAGACCTCTTTACATTACACTACATTAAGTAGGAGTGAGTGACGGACATTGCTAGATCGCCTGCCCTGATGCAGTTAACAATGTGTGCACATGCCCCAGTGCAATTTCACCAATGCCACTAGAGACCCCCCATTTGGCGGGAGAGAGAGACCAAACCTCATGCACAAGATGGCAGGGATCCCCTTCAAGCCCGTAGAGGTGACCCTTTCATAATTAAAACATTGTCTTGTAAAGTACACCTCTGCCATTTAGTTTGACTCATTGGGCATGGTTCTATAAGAAAAGAGGAGGAGGTTGGTAATGGGATACTGGGACAGGGGCGTGTGGTAGAGCTGAAAAGAGGAAGGCTGTTCATGGTTTGGTAATCTCCCTATGGTACTCACTAGGCCTGTGATTGTCGTGAGTGGGGCAGATCCCCGGTGTGGTGGAAGGCAGAAGGGTGACATTTAGAGAGAGGTTGATAAGTTGTGGGTGGACATATGAAGTGAAGTTTGGTGAGGTAGACGGTGGGTGGATAGATGGCGAAAAAGTAGAGGGAGGGGAGGGGACGATGTAAACATGCAAGCATGGTAGGATCCGTGGTAGTTTGCACCTGTCGTTGGAGTAGCTAGACTGCTTGTTGCCTGGATCCACTGGTAATTGTTAATTTCCCTTGTGATGACACGGGTGAATACATCATTGTACCTTCTGACCCAGACCCGCCCCAGTACCACAAAGGCAAGAAACGGTGCAAAACTGAGACAGCCATGTCACCCCAGAGCCCTAGGAGTGGTTGACAAAATGACTTAAACTGAGATATGTGAAAAAAATGCTTAACCAAAGTGAATATACTTGCAAAATGACATAAAGGATTAGCTGGATTGCGCAACACAAGTAAGGACTAAAAGTAGTTTGTAGAATGCACGAATAGTGTGCAGTGTACACAGTGCAACTCAGTAGAAGACAAAAGGTTCCTTTATACCAAGAAATTGACTCACTACACCGAAAGGGCAGTTGAATTATAGGTAGATAAGTTACTCAATAGACAGGCAGGAACATCATCGCATGGCAGACATACAGGATGAATAGACATGGCAATAGGGCGCCAATACTGAGATCGGAAGACAGGAGTCTTCCTAACGCAGAGGCCGCAGCAGACCTCAGAATTAACAAGGCCTCAAGACCCAAGATGCTGAGCTTACATGTATTCTAGAAACCTGTGCAGAGCCCAGACAGTCGCTCACTGTCAGAGCCATGGTCAGAATCTAGGAAGGGAGTAATAGAGGAACAGAACTCATGAACGTGATACCAGCTCCCAGGATGAGAAGCGGTAGAGTCCCCAGTTAATCAATTTTAATAAGAGCACAAACAACCACTGATGTCCAGGTGTACGAGATAAGCAACCCAAAAGACTTTATAGAAAGTAACTGACTAGCGCCATGAGTGACCACAAAGAACACAACATGCACGTTAGAATTAGCCAAAACCTCAATAAATAGAAGTAAATCCACTCTCAAACATGGTACCCTAACACGTGATCCAGATACAAGAAACACTGGCTATTCATTACAAGCCAACCACACAAAGGACACCTGCAGAACTCCCTCAGTACATGTGCAGACACCAGACAGCACACAAGGCCAACTACAAAGGAAAGAGAAGGCCTCATCACCTCTGCATGATTAAGAGCATTCATTAATTGGAAGTATGGCAGACCATGGAAGTCTGTTCCTGCACTTATGTTTCGCTCATATCGCACACCGTGAAATACTTGTGTATAGGCGAATTATAAATGCAATATCATATCATATCATATCTTGACCTCTTGTCAGGGTGTCCAAGTTTGGTAAGCTAGATGCCAACCAATAAGAAGTCCCCTTGCCACACCGCCTGTGATGAATACCACCAACCAATTAGAAATAGTACCAGTAATGGGATGGGTCTAGGTGGAGCCATCAGATAGGTATTAACCAATAGAGTGACTAACCCCTACACATCCTATATGTAGTTTGAGCCTTTAACCAACCCCACTTTCCCATAGGTTTTGTAAACTGCCACATAACTTACTTGGCATCATTCAAAATGTGAGAGCTATGAGTATGAAATGTTTGTATGCTGTCCCGGCTTGGATACATTGTTTGAATAAAGCTTGGATTCGACGTGCACCGAGTCCTCCATCATTGAGTATTATTCTGACTAATTGTGTGATCCTGTGTGCACCTTTACATCCTTTTGGTTGCATATTGTTCAGTCCTTGTAGGTCCATTGTGGTGGGTTGGCCAGTGGGGTGCAGGAAGGCTCGCGTGATTTTCTGTAGCTTTGACAGTGATATCGGTGGGTGAAGGATGAGTCTGCTGGGTCCAATGGTGAGCAGTTCTAGGTGGTCGTCTCATAGGGGTGAAGGGTTTAAAAGTCGTGTTTTTAGCTGGTTTTTAAAAAGTTAGGTGGTCTTGTGTGCATAGGTTTCTGGGTATTGCATTCCAAAGTTTGGCTACTTTGAAGAAGAATCTGAAGCCTACATGCCATTTCTGGCCGAAATGTGTTATTGTTACACATTCGTTGCTGCTAGTTCTTACTGTTTTTGAGGGTCTGCAGTGCATGAATTTCCTTCTGGTGGCGTTTAGGCATTTGCCGTAGTAGGAGCAGTGAGCGATGCATGGGGCTTTGAAGCGATGCTGTTGTTGATTGGGAGCCAGTAGAGTGCTCTGCATACTGGAGCTCCTCGTTACACTCTTTTCAGTCTAATTAGTAGTATCGCTGCCACATTGTTGACTCTTTGGAATTTCTTAAGTAGATAGTCTGTTAGTTCAAGGGAGTGGCTGTTGGAATAATCAAGTCTTGATAGAAGTAAGGAGACAAATGCCTTTGTTTCGTCTGTGAAGGACAGGTAAGATATGCTACGCCACATGGTGTGGAGTTCGATGAATCAGCCTCTTGCGATGGCTTTGATCTGTGGTTCTAGCATGAGTCTTCTAAGATTCCTCACAGTAGGTGAAGGGAGTGGGTAAGGCCCCATTACATCCGGCCAGGGAATTGGCACAGAGTTCAAACATCTAATGCCACTGATCTTACGTTCTTTTTTGGATGGGTTGAGCTTCAATACAAAGATTCAATTGATGGAGAGACAAAATACCTCCTTCGTTCCCATACAGGCCATTCTTTGAAAGCATCAGAAGCCACAAAGAACGTTGCGTGCAATGCTCCCACTCTGTGGTGGAGGGTTGGGAGGGGTGGCACCACTCTTCTATGGAGCACATTTTTGTGGAATGCTGCCTCTCTGTGGGAGAGAGATGGCGGTGGTGTCCGCTCTTCTATGGAGCATCAGAGCCTGTGGATCACTTCCTTGTGGAATGTTTTTTCTATGTGGTAGTGGACTGGTGGGTGTGGTGCCACTGTTCTATGGTGCATCAAAACCCACAGAGCATCGCCTCATGGAATACTCTCTCTTCGTTGTAGAGGGATGGTGGGTGCTGTGTCTGCTGTCCTATGGAGCATCAGAACCCAGGGAACACTTGCTCTTGTAACGTCCTCTCTCTGTGTTAGAGGGATAGCAGGGGCAGTGACTGCTCTACCATGGAGCATCAGGGCCCATAGAGAATTTTCTCATGGAATGGTCTCTATGTGATGGAGGGATGGTGGGCGCAGTGACCACTCTCCTGTGAAGCATTAGAACCCATGGAACAGTTCCTTCAGAAATGCTGTTTTCCTCCGGTAGATGGTTAGTGAGGGCAAAGTCTGCTCTGCTATGGAGCATCAGAATCGCTTAAACACTTTCCCTTTGGAATGCTCTCTCTCTTTGGTACTGGGAAGGTGGTAGTGGTGTCCGTTCTCTTATGGAAAATCGGAACCTGTGGAGTGCTTCCTCGTGGAATGCTCTCTCTCTCTGGTAGAGGGACGGTGGTCAGGGTGTCCACTCTGCTATGAAGCATCAGAACCTGTGGAGTGCTCCCCCTCATGGAAGGCTCTCTCTCAATAGTAGTGTGATGGTGGGACTTTGCCAGCTCTCCTCTGGAGTATCAGATACTGCGCAGTGCTCCCTCGTGGAATGCTCTCTCTCTGTGGTAGAGGGATGGTGGTCGTGGTGTCCACTCTACTATGAAGCATCAGAACCTGTGGAGTGCTCTCCCGTGGAATGCTCTGTCTTTGTGGTAGAGTGATGATGGGACTTTGCCCGCTCTCCTCTGGAGCCTCAGATACTGCACAGTGCTCCATCGTGGAATGCTCTCTCTCTGTGGTAGAGGGATGGTGGTCGTGGTGTCCACTCTCCTCTGGAGCATCAGATACTGCGCAGCGCTCCCTCGTGGAATGCTCTCTCTCTGTGGTAGCGGGATGGTGGTGGTGGTGTCCACTCTACTATGAAGCATCAGAACCTGTGGAGTGCTCCCTCGTGGAATGCTCTCTCTCTGTGGTAGGGGGATGGTGGTTGTGGTGTCCTGTCTGTATGAAGCATCAGAACCTGTGCAGCGCTCCCTCATGGAATGATCTCTCTC
Organism: Ambystoma mexicanum; assembly: GCF_040938575.1. Classification (NCBI taxonomy): domain Eukaryota; kingdom Metazoa; phylum Chordata; class Amphibia; order Caudata; family Ambystomatidae; genus Ambystoma; species Ambystoma mexicanum. The sequence goes on along the minus strand of NC_090938.1, from coordinate 753,503,493 downwards.
TGTGGTAGAGTGATGGTGGGACTTTGCCCGCTCTCCTCTGGAGCATCAGAACCCACATAGCCTTTCCTTGTGGAATGCTCGCTCTCTCTATCTGGTGGAGGGATGAGGGGGTGGTGTCTGTTCTCCACTGAAGTATCTGAACCCATAGAACCGTTTGTATTTGCATTTGTATTGTATTTATTTGATTAACAGGGATGTCAATTTTGATCGGAAATGTCCTATTATAGTCCTACCGATGGTGAGGGTATTCCCAGGAAGGGCGCCTGTACACTATCACACAAATTAGAACAAGTTTCGAGCCAGTGTCTGAGTGTTTGAACAACGTTGTTCATAGACAAGGGACAGTACAAAAACAGCTCGATTACATAGGTAACATTAACCTGCGGGCATGGGGGAATAGGTGCAAGCGCTGCAAACTAATAAGGGTCACGGTACTAATATAGAAAACTACAGATGTACACAGCACTGGAGGAAGAGGTGAGGTCAGGTGTGGAGGATGGGATGGGCAGGGTGGAGCTCTCACTTTGGCTAATCTGTGAAGTTTAAGCTGAGCTTTGATGAGGTCCAGTGAGGCTGGCTTTCCTTGTGATGGCCCGTGTGTGCCAATGGGGTGGGGCGAGTAGGGGGAAAGAGCGGAAGTGGGAGGTAGCAGAGGGGCATGGGGCAGTGAGTTGAGTGCAGAGTATGAGCAGAGAGAATGAGATGTTGTGCTGTCCAGCCAGCATGGTGATGGTATGCAGATCTGGGAAGGGTGTAGAGAATGCGAGTCGTGAAGCTGAGGACTTGGTCTAGATGGAGGAAGGAGTAGAGGGGAAGGCCAGGGAGTAGCCACAAGCAGTGGTCAAGATTGCCCAGCACGGTGGTTGGGATTACAGTATTTGCAGAGTGGTGAGTAAGACATGGACACATGTTTTTACTGTTGAGAAGCTTAATATAAGCAGCAGAGGCGGTGGTAGTGGTGAATTGTTTCACTTAGAGGTTGATATCAAGGTCGCAAGCCTTGGAAGTGGGAGCTAAAGGTTTGGATGGGAACGAGATGAGCGAGGGCAGGGGAGGGATGGCATTGAAAGCCTGGAGAAAGAAGACCTATGCCTTTGATGAGTTCTGTATCAGGCAGCGGAGAGCCATCCAGTGACGGAGTGCAGCGAGACAGTAATCTGTTCCAAAAATGCCCTGGGGAGAGGAAGGAGAGATTTGAGTTTCATCAGCAAAAAGGTGATAGTGAAAGGCAAAGGATAATGTGATTCTTCCCAGGGCAGAGGTCCAAGGACTGATCATTGGGGGACGCAAACAGGAAGAGGGGTGGGGTCTGAGATTTGCGAGTCCCAGGATATTTTAAAGGATCGATCTTCCAGAAAGGAGGCAATCCAGGCTAGAGTAGGTCCTGGAGAGAGCAAGAGGGAGGAGTGTCAACAGTATCAAAAGCGACAAAGAGGTTCCAAACGATGAGCATAGAAGAGAGTCTGGAGGGGCGAGCATTGGAGAGAAAGCTGGAGACATGCATGAGTGCGTCTCGGTGGAGTGCTTACTACTAAAGATACCAGATACAAGTGGATCTCCAGCTGCTCTCGCTCTGTGGTAGACAGATGTTTGGGGCAGTGTCCGCTCTACAACGGAGCATCAGAACACAGAACACTTCCTTATGAAATGTTCCCTCTCTGTGGTAGGGGGTCTGCAACCCTATGCAATATCACAAAATTTATCTGCAGAGAACAAAACCTGCAAAAGAAAAGGTAAAGCAATAATAAAATATGGATGAACAAAAGTCATTACAGCAAAAAAAGCACATGAAAAAATGCTTGTAAAATAGCATTAAAATGTACAATAAATACACTACTTTAAAAAGCATACATCACCTAATACATTCCTTATTTACTGTGTCATATGTAAGTAGCCGAATATTTTAAAAACATGTATCATTATTTTATATTCTTTTGAAATTCTCTTCATGCTATCCCGGTTTGAAAAGGTAAAGCAAAGCAAAGCAAAGTTTACTTCTATCAAAATATTGAATTCCTTTCTAATCAGACCCTGGTATCAGAGCATTAAAACGTCCGGAAACCAAAAGAATAATGAATGCTTCAGAACTAAGCCCTGAGTCGCAGGAGTTTCAGACATTTGAGTGAGAAAAGACATAGATTACTTTACCTGGTGAATGGTCCGTGGACATCAGTGAAAGCACAACTAGGCAACATGACACCCTAATCTAGGGGTTTGCCGTCTTCGGCCCTCCACCTATTTTGACTACGACTCCCATGATCCCTCACCATTGACTATGCTGGAGTATGGTAAGAGCTGTAATCCAAAACATCCGGAGAGCCAAAAATTGCTGATTCCTGCTCTAATTAAAGCAGCCGCTCCTTGTTTTTCTTTGAATGAAAACATAGTTACACCCCATTAACACAAACATCAAACTTAACCACACACAGGTTCAGTCGACACACATACAAATGACCACAAACTCCATTCTTCCGCCTTATCCTTCCGGTCATCTAGTTCTGTACCACTTTACTCCGTTCTCTCGCCTTTCTCGCCCTCTTCCTAAAGCCACGGTCTCGGTCCTCTGAAGGAGTTAAAACACCTACTTCCAAACAAGCCAGTGGTGACGTGGCACAGTACAAAATAATGTTTCCATAACATAGCATATATACTTCATATTTGATTGCATCTATTTAAGACTTTTTTACACCCATTAAAATGCTGCTTATTTAATAGTAATTTCTCTGTCCCCATTAATGGATGTGATGGTCATTTTGAAAGATATGATATTATATGATATGATATGGCATTTATAACATGCCAATACACAAGTGTTTCAAGGCGCGATGAGGCAAGGGAGGGGGAACAGAGGGAAGACAGACAACCATCCTACTAGGCCAGGTGTCATTCAGAAAGCGCAAGTGCATGGGATGGGGAAGGGGAAAGTGCAGGGGGAATGGGGAGGGGACAGTGCAGTACATGGGATAATAGAATAAATAAACAATAAGTAAAAGTATGGCCAGCAGGTGGCAAGTGCAAGGGTAAGTGCAGGCATCAGGTGGCAAGTGCTGGTAGTGGGACTGTAGGGATACAGAAAGACGGTCCCCAAGAGCGGGGATTGCCAGGAAGGCGGTGCAGGTGTGCGACTGGCGGGGGAGGGGACCTGGGCCCGAGATCAGAGGGTGGCCAGGTAACCAATGCAGATTCAGTTTCAGCCAGGAAGTCAGCAGGGGAGAGGAGGAGAAACAGCAGAAGCAAAGAGAAAGGCTTTGAGGTACTTCCGGAACCAGAGATGGTTCTCCTCAGGTTTCAGGGAGGCTATTCCAAAGGGAGGCCCCAGCCGAAGAAAGAGATCTACCACCAACTCATTGCTTGGAGAAGCGACTGACCCTGAGGGAGTTGGCGGCAGATGAGCGAAGAGCTTGAGAAGGAAGATATTTAGGAAGAAGGAGTTGAAGGTATTGCGGCCCCAGACCCCAGAAGGCCTTGTGGACAATGCAGAGGGTTTTGAACTTAATCTTTGCAGCCACTGGGAGCCAGTGCAGAGATTTCAGTCCTGGAGAGATACGATCCCTGGGCTTGAGGCCAAGGACAAGTTTTGAGGTCCTGTTCTGGCTGAGTTGCAGAGGGCGGAGAGTAGAAGCAGGCAGATGTAGATAGAGGCTGTTGCAGTAATCCAGCCTAGAGAGAACCAGAGCTCTGGAGACAGTATGCTTCTGGGGGAAGGAGAGGGAAGGAAGAATACCTCTGAGGGTATGCAGTGATAAAATCGCAGCAAAAATGTCGCATTTACAAAAAATTGCAGCAAAAATACCATTGTTTGCCCCAGTAAAGGTCTACCCCATCATACAATTTAAGGGGAGTGGGGGTTGTCCCCCACTCCCTTTAAATTTTAGAATGGGTCTTGGGGTCGCGGGGGTGCCCCCTGCATCCTTTACATGTATTGCAGTGGCAAAACCACAGCCTTTTTTCCGCAATTTTTTATGTAAACGGAAATGTTTGCCGCAATATTAACACATGGAACCCCTCTAAGTAGGTGCATCTGATAGTGTGACTTCTTTGAGACATCAGAGATGTGAGGAGAGAAGGAGAGTGTGGAGTCGAAGATGACCCCAAGGTTTTTAGCCTCACAGGTGGGAGCAGGGAGAGGACCAAGAGAGGCCAGCCAGAGAGTGACAGGAAAGGAGGAGCAGGTGTGCCGATAAGGAGAATCTGGTTCTTACTGGAATTAAGGCAGAGATCATTGGCGGCACACCACTCCTGGATGGCGGACAGACAGTTAGAGATGAGAGAGCAAAGAGGGGGCTGAGAGCAGCCTGAAAATGAGCTGAGTGTCATCCGGATAGCACTAGAAGTTGGGGCACAGCGCGGCAATGAAGTGGGCAAGAAGTGTCACGTATTGGTTATACAGCCAGGTTGAGAGGTTAGACCCTTTGGGAACACCACAGGTAGAGATAGAGATAGAGGAGAGGAAGGACCCAAGTTGAACCTGGGAGGGTCGGTCAGAGAGGAAAGAAGTCAGCCATGCCAGGGCCTGACCGGTCTTCCCCCGGTTATCACAGAGACGGTTGAGCAGGATGGCATGGTTGACCATGTCAAATGCAGATGAGAGATCAAGTAAGATGAGGACGCAGGGGGTGTTGGAATCAAGGTTGGAGAGCAGGTCTTCACAGATGTTCAGGAGAGCAGTTTCTGTGCTACTGGAAGCTCTGAAGCCAGACTGATGATCATGGAGACATCCAACAGATTCAGTGTGAAGATTGAGCTGGGAGATGGCCCGCTCTTCCAGAAGTTTGCCCAGGGAAGGAGTGATGGAGATTGGGCAATAGTTAGCCGGGCCGGATGGGTCGGCAGAGGGTTTCTTAAGAAGAGGGTGCTCAAGGGAGTTCTTCAGGGGGAAAGGGAAGACTCTAGTGGTGAAGGAGTGGTTGCAGATGTCGGCCAGGGCAGGAGCCAGGGAGTCAATGTGGACCTTGATGGTTTTGGAGGAACAGGGATGAACCTGTTTTGACGAGACTTTCATAGATCGGACTTGTCTAGAAACCTTGTCTGCAGAGAACAGGAGAAAGGCAGAGAAGGAGGGAGGAGAGGTGGTCGAAGAAAGGCCAGAGGAAGAGCAGGGAGTAGAGGGAGGAAGGGGAGAGGAGGAGAGAGAGGACATGATGTCCTGAGTTTTAGAGATGAAATGAGAAGCTAGTGCCATGCAGAGGGCCTGGGAAGGGACTGGAGAGGTAGAGTTCAGCCGAGTTGTTAGATGCCGCAGGGACGCGGGCTTGGATGTGTGCTCTCTTCTTGGTGAGGACAGAGAGCCGGTATTGCCTTTGGAGCAGGCGGCAGGTCAGTTTGTCAGAGGATGTACATGAAGCACGCCATTTCCTCTCAGCCACATGCACTTGCATTTAAGGGTGACGAGGTCTGAGTGGTACCAGGAGTTGCACTTGGCGGATCCTCATGACAGGAGCAAGAACATCGAGAGTATCAGGTATAGCAGAGCGGAGGATAGAAAGGGCTGCGTCACGGTGTGAGTCAGCCAAAGGGGGAGAGGGGGTGAGAAAGTGGCGGCGAAAGCCCCCACTGACACATGCTTCATGGGTCGGATGACCGAGAAGGTGGGTGGCAGTGATGGGGTTGGCTTGGCCTGAGGGGTAGAGAGGGTGAGCTGGGAGGAAAGGAGAAAGTGATCACTCCAGGAGAGAGGACTGGTGAGAGGGATAGAAAGGGGAAGGTCTGAGGAGATTAGAACATCCAGAGTGTGCCCTGCAGAGTGAGTCGGCCCAGAGGGGAGAATAGAGAGTGAGAGAGAGTCGCAAAGGTCGGGAAAGAGTCCAGAGGAAGGACAGGGAGCATCAAGGCAGATGTTGAAGTCTCTAAGAAGGAGGATTTGAGTGGTCGAGACCAGGAGGGAAGAGGAGAGGTCCGCCCATTCAGAGAGAATGGAGGAGATCTGACCAGGGAGCCGATAGATAGTAGCCACAGTAAGGGAATGGCTAGGAGAGAGAGAGAGCCTGCAGGCGAGGCATTCAAAAGAGGAGTAGGCCTGTGTAGAAATGACAGAGGCAGGAATCCACTCAGGGAAAATCAGGTCTACACCCCCTCCGGACTGGATGGACTTGGCTGCAAAGAGGATCTTGTAGCCGTCAGGGAGGAGAGTGTCAAAGCTTGTGACAGAGCTGGCCGTGAACCATGTCACTTTTTTACTTTTTTACTTTTTTTAAAATAGATGTTAAATGTGTACTGGTGTTTCATTTATTTCTCTTCATTTTAATCAACATATCTTTATTGAAAGCATACACGGCAGATAAGAACAGATGAACGAAAACCATACGAATTCCAATCTTCTTGCATATGCAAAACCAGCGGTAGTCAAAGTGGCAGGCTTCACGAATCCCATGTGCAAGCCGCCAAGGAATAAGCCGTATATTGCAACTTGCATTTGCAATTGCAACTCACACACGCTTCAACCTCCTGAGAGTTGCAAGGTGGCGTAGGTGGAAAGTGAGCTTCAAACCTTCCTTGCAACTGACATAGAAACGTACAAAATGGCCACTCTCTGCTCATGAAGGACACACATCGAAAATTTGTTTGGTGAATGGACTCAATCTCCCGATAGGCCAAAAGGGGGAGATGACTCCTAGAGAGGCTGATCGGGTTGGAACAGGAGTAGGGAAGCCAGGCATGTGACTGAATCTGCCCAAACTCTACAGGCTCTAAGAAGGCACTTGCCTGTCAAGCACTCACTCAGTTTCCACCAAATTGCAATCGACGTCCCCACTTCTTCCCACCGCACTAGAGGATGCAAACCTCTACGGGTCTTACTATATCGCTCCCCCTTGAACTCTCCACCCCCACCACACCAGCAGATACAGTGCTCTTGAGCTCTGTCCAGACAGAAAAGTGCTTTCATCTCTCACACTTCTCCTGTTGGAGCAGACTGGCCTGTAATGTTATTCAAGATTTCTTCCAAAAGACAAGATTTTCCAGGAGGATAATATGGGTTATGAAATGTCAGCCGCAACTTGCACTTCCTAACATGCAACTGACTGTTCCCTAGCCCTATTGGCCTAGGACAGGAAGTATTCTGGTTTCTACACATCCTCCTCTCCTACCATTTTCCATACCTAGGGCCTCATCACAAGTTGGGTGGTGCAGCTAAAATTGGGTGCATTGCCGCACCACCCAACTATGGTTGTGGCAGTTGGGTGGAGGAAAAACCTCCAGCAAAATGCTGGAGCTAATTCTGCCAACTTACTGCCAAAAAATGGCAATTTTGGCAGAATTACAGCTGGTGGTAATTATCCCGAAATCCACATGGAGTCCTATGGACTCCATAAATGTGGACTAACACCGCCCTACCGCCACTTGTAATCTGGCAGTAATTCCGCTAGCCCAATTGTCGGTAACAGTAAATCCATTTGGAGGTATCTCAATGGATTTACCACAAAAGATCGCATCTAGAGGGTCGTAGATACAGCTTTGCCACATCTGGCATAGGTATAAAATACAGAATCTGAAAATACAGAGGTAGGTGAGAGGGGACTGCAGAGGTGTCCTCTGCATACAAGAAACAATGCAAGGGACAAAAAAAGAAAAAAAAGACAAAAAAAAGCTTAATTTGCAAAATGCGACAGAGTGGGCCTCAGTGTTCTGCAATACCAGCTTTTTGTTTACGTTCTTTTAATGTACATCCGTCTCCACTACCTGCTGTGAATTCTAAATATGGTTCAGCTCTAGAGTGGTACTAAAAGCAATTTGGTTAGCCAAAGCAGAGCTATTTGCTCTGGGATTTGAAATGTTTCTATCCTCATCATCTCCTAGCTTAGCAACCAAATGGCAGTTCATTATTAATCAATGAATTCGACCATCTCTATGGGAAGACTAGTGTTTCTGAGGCTGATAAAATGATACAACAGCCTATGACTAAAACTGGTTCACATGTTGCAAAATAAATGCATAACTGGAGCCAAATAAATCTACCTTCCAAGTAACTCTAGCAAGCTGGAATACTAGAGGCTTTAGTCACTTGCTGAATAATCGAGAGAACAAATTAGAGCAATATGATATCGTTATTTTGCAAGAAACGTGGCTAATGGTAGCCCCAGTGTGGCATGATTATGACGTTTTACTACATCTAGCCAAACAAGCAAACAGAGGTAGGTCTATGTCTGGGTTGCTGGTTGACACAAAAAAATCTCTGATATTGTATTTGAACCATGGGTGACTCCCAACATATTCTTGCAGCTAGTAAAAATGTAAATTGGTTATATATATTTTACTCTGATAAATACATATTGGAATCCAGCTGGCATCTCCGACCATCCCTTTATTGAAGAGATTATGACACTATTGGACTTGATTAGCTTCACCCCACAAATATCACATACGATATTGGCGGATGACTTACATTTACATTGTTTGGATGAGCTGGTACCACTGAGTGACTTGAGAATAATGAAATTGAATAAAATGATGATTACAAGGAACATGTTCATGGTGAATGGTGCTCTAGAGGGAGATATCCTCCCACAAAAAACATAAAAGAGAAGAGTTTCGAGTGCAATAATTTATTACATCTATGTAGATGCAGCACTGTTTTTTTATGCAACTGATTTCCACGTAATAAATACAAAGGAAAGTGACCATAATGTATTAGCTTTGACATGGATGATGACCGAAAAATTGAAAAATTGCCCTCAAGGTAAGTTTCAAGGTATATTAACTATAAACAGTGGTAAAAATAGATTCTGATGGACAGAAAATTCATTAGAGAAATTACATGATTCACTGATAATTTATAGTAATAAGCGCATGCATCATTTGGAGAAAGGACATTTTGAAATTGGAGACTTATTATACTTTTCTGAAATGTTCCGAACAAAAAAGACAAAAGGAACTTTAAAACTATCCATTTATTTGATTCAGTAGTTAAAGAAAGAAAAGCACTTTGTCGTCACGAAAAAAAAGTGCTATGTTATTACCTTTAGAGATTAGATGGGCTGCACTAAAATCTATTAAGGCGAGATATCGAAATTGGACTCGTACGCGTAAAGCAATCTTATTCCAAAAAGATGGTGAATCAATGTTAAGAGGGATGCAGGATAAAAACTCTGCCCAAATTTGGGCCCTCATTAATCAAGTATGATCCACAATTACCCACGCAAATACTTGGTGTTTCAGAACAACAGTAGATAATGCATTTCTCTAAATTAAATGCATTACCAGAAAGTACAACAATGGTCCAAAATTTTGTTAAATTTGACCGTTTCGATTTGCAATTTTCTAGGAATGACATCCTGTATTATATCAATAAAGTGAGCCACTCGAAAGCCCCCGGCCCAGATGGTCTTTCTAACTATATGTTCAAACAACATCCTGATGGTTGGGCATCCATTCTTTTTACATTGTTTACATATATTGTTAGAAAACAGCAAAGTCCAAGATCATGGTGTCATTCTATAGTTATTTCTGTTTTTAAGAAGGGTGATCGGCAAGATCCATCTAACTATAGGCCGATCGCCCTTCTCGATGCCTCGGGCTAAACCTTTGCAGGAATATTACTGAGGGATTTGAATGAATGGACCCTGATGCTAATATTCGAGACCCATTCCAAATAGGGTTTGTAGCCAGGGTGGGCACGGCTATAAACATAACTACCATTAATGCGGTAAAGGCACATTCTATTTCTCAGAAGCAGCCACTATTTCTCGCATTTGTTGATTTTCGAAGTGCTTTTGATTCTATTGATAGACTATTGCTGAAAGGAAAATTGATAGAACGTCATTGACTCTGATTGATTTATTGCACTCAAATACCTCCATGCAAGTGAGGATGACGTTAGATGGTCTTTTAACAGCGTCTTTCCAAACATATCATGGTCTTAAGCAGGGATGAATATTGACAGCTATCCTTTTTTAATTTTTTTATATTTGATATGAAGGATGTACTTTTACCCATTTAACCTAATGCTCCGAAGCTAGGATCTAAGCAAATCTCGTATTTATTGTACGTTGATGATCTTGTCCTTCTATCTAGAACACAAATTGGTCTAGAGGTTGTTGGATGGTCTGAGCTATTTTGCAAAAAAGAATCACATGATTATACATTTGGATAAAAACCAAATTATGGAATGCGTAAAACCAACTGCTGGCAAAACAAAATCTTTTTCATGGCAATTATGCTCTAAGTAATCCAACAATGCAAGTACCTAGGTGTTATCATAAACAATGTACCTAATGATAAATTGTTTTTGATTACTATTGAATCCAAATTAGCTTCAGTAAGCTAATAAGCCAAAGTAATAATATATAAATATAGAAATTTCACATGTAGTTCTGTTTTGACATACTACAACCAAAAAGCAGTTCCAATTTTATTATACGGTGCTGAGACGAAACAAATTCGAGACCAGTCCTTCTGGGGCAAGATTGAAGGCAAATTTTGGAGACATTTACTTAGCCTACCAAAATGTACTCCTCTGACGATTATTCGATTTGAGCTGGGTACACTTTCTCTTTTTGTAATATGTCTCTGGAAGTTATGCTCTTTTTTTATAAAGCGCCTACTTGCTAGTAAATCTAACAACATTTTATATATTTTAGCAACTTATCTTTTAACATGAAAGCATGAATACCCATTAAATTGGAGAAATTATATTTTAAATACTCTAGAATAGCAACAATACAATTTCTGGAGTCTCTTAATTTAGTAGAAACCAATATGTAACAAAGAAGCTGTTAAGGTAGTTACATCTTACAAATCTAAAAATATGAGTTAAAAACCACATGACAAGTATATGCTAGTGGAACAAATAATTCTAATTTACAAGCTGTGTGTGGCACTAGCCTACATAATGGAATTTTAGACTTTTAGAATTGTTTTCCTTTCTTTTAAAATTTCTAGAATTCTGATATTTTAGCATACTATTTGATAGAATAATGGTTTTCATATGATTAGTGTGTGTATAATGTAAATTTATATTATGAATATCGCTTTTTACCACATTTATTAACATTATTTTGATCATAAGTGTTGTGTGAAAAATTGAACTATATGTATGTACAAAATTTAAATTGAAAGGTTGAATTTCAGCCCAAAAAAAAAATTCAAAACATTTCTCAGTAGGTATTTCCTATAGGTACAAACAATCTTCACCTCTCACTTATACTACCACTGTCCTCCGATAGTCAAACATATGGTGCTTAGTCCAATATTTCATCAGGAATGCTGTCATGCAAAGGTTCATTCTACTCTCTTTTGCAATCTGCACTCCATGTTTGCCTCTCTGATTTGATACATTACAGACAAATGAGAAGACAAAGTATTCCGCAGGAGCTGAGCAACAAGATACTTTACAGAGGGAGCTGAATAGCTTTTTTTCAGCCGAAATGTGTCTGAATAGTTACTTGAAGCCGAAGTTCAATACAGCCCTACTTTTCATGGAAAGAGGTACAGCAGTGCCAGGCCTGTGTCCCAGTCAGGGACTGTGTTGTAGTATTACACGCGACTATCTTCCCAGACGATTTGCTGCTCTTGGGGTACCCTCATCCCCATGGAACACACTCCTGATATCCTCCCAAAGATCAAACAACATTTCCAGAAATGTTTCAAGACTGAACCTTTCTCCTCTTGAACTAAGACCCTCATGCACTACTCTGGGAACACAAGTACAGGATATGGGATACCAATGTGCTTATAGCTACCAGGAAAGCCATTAACACGCTCTGGGGTATACTGGCCAATGCACAAATGCAAAGAAATACATTTGGAAAATATGAGGCATTGAAAAATCTGCATAGTTCTTGAATTTCAGCCTCAAACATTTCTGCATTTCAGTATAAATTGTCTCCGTCATGGCCGGGTTTCACGGGTGCATGGCAGTCTACAACCAATCTGATGGCGTGACTGTTTCTAAGGTGCAAGACCTTTTCAGCATTGTGCGTGTGCACTTGCATTGCATAAGAGAAGAGCATGTGGAAGGAAATTCACATGGAACATATATAAAAAGATTTGCCTCTTCGTCAAAGCATAAGAAAACTGTGGACACCTTGTGGACACCTTGTATGCCCGGCCTAAAGGTGTGTACACATCGTGACTGCATTGCAGCCAATTTAAATGGGTTTCGTAGAGCATGTCCACTTTGTTTTGCAAACTTTGATGTTGCATGGATAGTTTCCTGCAGGACTTGCAAGCATTTCTTCTAGACAGCAACATTTTCCAGAACCCAGGGCAAGGCACGGGATTCTACACATGCCACACCTGCAGATATGTGTCGGTAGCATGGAGCATAGTTTAATACCCAGGAGCTCTATCTCAGTGCTGAGAAGGTTGCATATTTAACGTGTTCCAGAAGTATTTATACTTCAATGTTTATTGTAGGTGCAAATGCTATTTACAGCAGCCTCCCTGTAGTAACTGTGTTAGGAGCTACATCATACAGTGTGCACTTGCCACCCTTTACAGTGCTTCAAACCCACGCCATGTATATGGTAGTACTGTGTGACTAAAAAAGGATTTGTGTTTTTACATGTACATATAAAGACGGTACTCATGATGCAGCCTGCCTAATACTTGAAGTGAGTGTTAAGGTTGGATTACAGTAATATGGTGTCAGTGTTTATACTTTTTTCATGGTTCATTTTGTAGTGATGTACATTGGGTAGTTGTACCTTATTTATGTAATTCCCACTCTTTGTAGATGTTAAAACCTTAATGAGATGAACCTGATATAAGCCATACGACCTGCATTTCATCCATTTAGCTGTTTTACATCTTGTGTACATTGCCTATAGATATGAAAATTAACATCAAAGTTAGTCTTGACTATGAGGTCAGTTGTAAAACATTTTGTAGTGTACAAGCACTTAATGTACATTTCATACATGCACATGTAGGATTTGTGTAGAAATGACCATTAATGTTGCGCATGTTTGTACCCCTTCTATACCTAAGCAACTGGGTGGCATAGTATATGTTGCAAGTGCGTGTGTTGTAAGAGCGTGTCCTAAGCATGCATTGTGTAAGGTGTATGAGTGTTTGGTGTCTAAGAGTCTGGCATATACAAGTTTATAGTTGGTACTGGTACTCAATTTGCATTGTCCAATCGTTTCATTTACATATGAAAAGTGTGTGTGTGGTAAGTGCATGTGTGATAAATGTGTGTCTGTGTGTGTCGTAAGAGCATCTGTCGTAAGGATGTGTGGTGTAGGAGCGTGTGTCATAAGTGGGTGTGTTCTATATGTGACTGCCATAAGTGTGGTGTAAGGCATATGAGTGTTAAGTGTAAGTAAGTGTCTGGCAGGTGATGGTCACATGTTTATACACCTCCTGTACGTCTGAAAACTCACATTGAAATCAGGTTTGACCCTTGACATCTATTTTTATCCACAATTATAATAATTGGTTATTTGTAACACGCTTAATACCCAGAGGTTTCTAAGCGCGGACCCGGGGATCGAACCTGTGTTGCTCCGCATCATCTTGCTAGAGGTTTCTAAGTGCGGACCCGGGGATCAAACCTGTGTTGCTCCGCATCATCTTGCTAGAGGTTTCTAAGTGCGGACCCGGGGATCGAACCTGTGTTGTTCCGCATCATCTTGCTAGAGGCTTCTAAGCGCGGACCCGGGGATCGAACCTGTGTTGCTCCGCATCATCTTGCTTCCAAGACAAGCATGTTGCCCCTATGCTCTCCTCCCGAGACGAGGAGAATAGATAGAAGGATAAAGAGGATGGACACAAAGAAGGCATATAAGAGCTGTCCAGTTTGTACATGTACACAATTTACATCCACTGAAAACCGACATAAAAGTCAGCCTTGGCTTTATGAGCTTTCAGCTATTAATGTACATGTACGAAATGTACATCTCCCACACGTTTGTGTACAAAATATACATTCACTCTGCTCATGTATTATACACCTCCTATACGTATAAAAACCTCACATTATAGTGACCTCTAACTTCCTTGTGTATTGTCAATACCTCTAAGAGGTGCACAAGACTTTTACATTGCCTACATGTACACAATTTACATCTCCTTTACATTTTATGTCCCGGGAGGAAGCTCAGCGGCAGCCTGCGGGTCTTGGAAGCAAGACGACACGAAGCAACACAGGTTCGATTCCCGGTCCGCGCTTAGAAATAAATACGTATCTAAGACAAAAAAAAACACAATTAGCAACTAAGAAAAACAAACAATTCTTGTAACAGCGCCTCTGCGTGCTGTGTGAGCCTTTATAAAATAAAAAAATATACATAGAAAAACTGACATCAGTCAGTCCTAACTTTGATCTGAGTTTTCGTATGTTTGGTAGCCATAATTTACATACCTCCACATACGTGTACAGTTTGTAGAAAAGATGCACTTTCATTCTGTGCATGACCCATATATAGGTAAATATTAAAATGTGAACATCTCAAAATTGGCCAGTTTGGTTTTCAAACTGTTTCTCAGTGCACCAATTCATTGGAAGAGCTGGGTGCATGCAAACAATCTGGAAAACCAAAGTGGCACATTTTGAAATATTTGGGCCATGTTAATAGCGATTCAAAGAGCAAAGAAAACAACATTTTTTTTAAAATATGAAGCCACCCATGAAAGATTCTGAAATGCCATGCAGGGGCGGCCAGCTTGTTACTTCCCTGTGGAGTGTCTTCAGATTGTTTAATAGAAGCGTTCAAGGGTTCTTTACAAAAGTTATTTCCTGAAACTCCATAGAAAATGTTTTTTAACCTTAACTATTCCATGTGCTCGTGGGATGGCATGATATATGTGTATATCCCTCTTTTGCTTTGCTTAGTTCCTCTTGCTGTAAACCCCTCTCCCTACCTTTCCTCTCCTCTCTCTTTACCATCCTTTCCTCTCCTTTCTCTATAACTGTTCTACGTCTCCTTTTTATAGTCTCTTCCTCTCTACCCTCTTCTTTATGCGCAATCCCTCCCTCTGCTCCCTCCCCAGACTCCTTCCCTCGCTTCACTCTGCACACTCCTTCATTCTCAAATCTCTTTGTAACACTTCCCTCTGCCACGTTTAATAATTCTTCCCTCTTCTCTCTCCTTTCTTTATAACTGTTGTATTTCTCCTATTTTTGTCTCTTCTCTCTTTATTTTCCAGCCCTTTCTCATTGCTTTTTGTTTTTTGTACTGTCTATATGCTTCCCCCTCTCATCTCTCTGAATTTGCCTCTTCTCGCCCATCTTTCCCGCCCTCTCTCCGTCCCTCTCTGTCCTCTCTCTATCTTTATGCTCCATCCCTCTCTGTCCTCTCTCTATCTCTTTGCTCCGTCCCTCTCTGTCCTCTCTCTATCTCTATGCTCCGTCCCTCTCTGTCCTCTCTCTATCTCCATGCTCCTTCCCTCGCACCATTCCCCGTTATTCTCAGATCTCTGTGTAGCCTTCCATCTCTGCTCTTTTTGTGCATCTTCTCCCCAGCTCTCTTCATTCGACGTCCTTGTCTTCTATGTTCACCCTCATCTTCCCATTCCTCCGTCTCTCTGCTGCCTCTTTGTACTCATTCCCTGTTTCTTCACTTCACACATCTTCCTTAGCTTTCCCTCGCTCCCTTTACACTCCCAACCTCTCTCACTACTTTTAGGCTTACACACTCACAGACAGAGGGATGACCCTAAAAAGCTAAAGTTTAAAAGAAAGATCTGCCCAATATCAGTCTCGTTTCCACTTTGGGGGCCCATAAACCACGAGGTTTCCTTATGTATTCAAAAACTTTTTTTTAATTTTGTATACAGAGCTATTATGTTATGGTTCTTTCTCTATATGTCTCTGCACCCCAACTTATTTACATTGTTTCTCATGCGTCCCAGGCTCCTCACAATGGCTATCCATGTGCCCAAGCTCTCAACACTGCCTGTTGATGGTCCCCAAACTCCCCAAAATGTGTGCCCACGTGCCCCAGACTCCCCGCACTGTCTGCCCAGGTGCCCCAAGCTCCTCACATTGACTGCCCATGTGCCCAAAGCTCCTCACACTGTTCATCCATGTGCCCCATGCCCCAGACACAGTAAGTGTACCTCAAGATTCTCACACTATCTATCCATGTTCCCCAGGCTCCTAACACCATTTAGCCATGTTTCCCAACCTCATCACACTGTCTAGCCAGGTTCCCCAAGTTCATCACAGTGCCTATCCATGCACCCCAACTCCCTCACGCAACCTACCAATGTGCCCCAAGCCCTTCACACCAACTGTCCATGTGCCTCAAGCTCCTCACACTGTCCATTCATGTGCCCCAAGCTCCTCACACTGTCCATTCATGTGCCCAAGCTCCTCACACTGTCCATTCATGTGCCCCAAGCTCCTCACACTGTCCATTCATGTGCCCCAAGCTATTCACACTGGCTGTCCATGTGCCCCAAGCTCCTCACACTGTCCATTCATGTACCCCAAGCTCCTCACACTGTCCATTCATGTACCCCAAGCGCCTCACACTGTCCATCCATGTGCCCAAGCTCCTCACACTGTCTATTCATGTGTCTCAAGTTCCTCACAGTGTCCATCCATGTGCCCATGCTCCTCACACTGTCAATTCATGTGCCCCAAGCTCCTCACACTGTCCATTCATGTACCCCAGGCTCCTCACACTCTCCATTCATGTGCCCCAAGTTATGTTATGTTACTTTGCGCTTATATAGCGCTTTATATAACATTAGTATGGTCTGAAGGCGCTGGTAGGTTGAACGCCCTCGGAAACCGAAGTTCAGGTCAATAGAGGGAGTAGAGAGATTCAAGGTGCATGTGCGCACCGGATATGTGTGCAGCTGGTGCGATGTTAGGGTAATAGCTGCTTCTTAGCGGTAGGTGTGGTGGTGGAGAGGTCAGGAGTATGTGTTCGTTCTGGCAGGATTTATCCAGATCGAATGTGGCTGCGTTAGGCCTGAAGAGAGCGCCTGGCTGGGGGTGGGTAACCAGCAATGTTTATTTAGAGTGATGGGCAGTATGATGTAGAATGTTGGTATGAGAACAGTTATACCGAATGGTGTCATAGTATCTCTGTGTTCTAATTGAGTGATGGTGTAAGGAGAGAGTAAGCATGGTGGTGTGCTATGATGTGATATAAGCTTTTTGAACATTCTCTGCATTTCAGACCATACTATATATGTCACGCATTTCTATCACCTTCATGCACCCAGATGACTCCATACCCTCGGCTCGCTCGAGCAACGCATAACATTTCTTCTATCCATATAGACTCGATCCATATTCTTCATTCATTCTGTCTGTGTTATGTATTCAGCATCTCTATGCTCATCACCTCTATGCACTCAACCCCTCCTACGCACTCAATCCACTCCCCCGCACTCGATCCACTCCCCTGTACTCAATCCACTCCCCTGTACTCAATCCACTCCCCCGCACTCAATCCTCTCTCCGCACTCATCGGCTTTGTGTACTCATCGGCTTTATGCACACTTGATTTCACTCATTCAACAGCAATAAGGTCATTCGCTGATATGCAGTAATCCTGTTCTATATATTCATCTGCTCTCTACAGTCATACGCCCCATACACTCACCCGCCCCATACACTCATCAGTTCTATACACTCATTTGTCCTATACATTCGCCAGGGCTGTACAT
This sequence comes from Ambystoma mexicanum, assembly GCF_040938575.1. Lineage (NCBI taxonomy): Eukaryota > Metazoa > Chordata > Amphibia > Caudata > Ambystomatidae > Ambystoma > Ambystoma mexicanum. Next base: position 753,485,931 of record NC_090938.1, on the reverse strand, counting down.
TTGTCTGCACCAGTGATAAGCACATTCTCCGCATTTCTGTATTCATCCGCTCTCCACACTCTTATGCTCTGCATACTCATCCGCTCTATATACTCATCTGTTCCATACGTTAATACGGTTTAATCTCTACCGTTCTGCCCATTCCTCAGTTTTACGCACTCCTGTGTTTTACTCGATTCTCTGTTATTTACGCACTCATCTGTTCTACACGCTCGTCTGTTCTATACTCCCAACCATTCTACACACTTATCCACTTATTTTGATCATCTATTCTATACCCTCATCCGATCTGTTCACTCATTTGATTTATACACTCGTATGAACTGTATAGTTATCTGTTCTTCCACTCATGCATTCTTCCATTCAGCGCATTCATCTGTTCCACAGGCTTCATCAGTTTTATCTATTGCATCCACGCAATTCACTAGAGTTACTCCTTGTGCATTAAGTCCATTACACAGAGGTTTAAATCTCTTTACTGTTTCCGTATGGTTATTCTTATTAACCAATTCCCCGCTTTTTCTCGTTTAATTCTGTTTGTCCTTCTAGCTTTTATTATGGGTTATTGGCTGTCCATTTCTTGCATCAGGTAGTTTATTGGATTGGTGTCATTGAGATGCTGTTGGTCTATTGGGTTAGTTTGATAGGGGTTGGTTTTAGGGGAAGAGCCAGGTTTTCAGCAGTTTGCAGAAAGACATTAAATCCTCAGTTAGGCGGATGTGGGGTAGGAGTGAGTTCCACAGCATGGGGGCCAAGGCTGAGAATGACGATCCGCCTAACCTGACTGAGTTTGTTTTTAGGAATGACTAGAAGACCAGCTGAGCTTGATCTTAGGGTGCGTGGGGGGTGATAGGGTTTTAGCTTAGGGTTTTAGCTTGTCTTGAAGATATTGAGGTCCGGCTTTATGACAGACGTAACTAGGATTAACTAAATCTACACCATCATTCAGGCATGGATGGCCCTTCATGGCCTCTGCCTGAATGATAGGACAGATTCTTCTAGTTGGTTCACAGACTAACACACAGAAACTCAACCCTAAATTCTGTAGCATTTGCATGGACGGGAATAACATACCCATTGCCAAAGATGTAAAAACTCCAGGTTTCTATTTAGATACAAACTCTAAATTTACCAAACAAGTAAATATGACTGCCTCAGCCACCGCCTACACAGGGAAGCTGATCAGGGCATAAAGACAACTGTTATCATCCAACAGTTGCCTTACATTAGCCATAGCACTTCTACAATCCAAACTCCACTACTGTAACGGTTTATACCTAGGGGCCAACAAGGCCACCCAGAATAAAATACTGAAAAACAATGCTCTTAGAGCTGCCTGAAACATACCCAGAAGAGCACATATCAGCAACCATAAAACTATGCAAATGGCTCTCCATACAAGATAAAATTAACCTGAAAACACTCTGCCTCCCCTACAAAGCACTGAACCATAGAGCCCCACCCTACTTGACTGACACATTCACCAAAGTAGCCATACTGCCCCTTGTGGACCTATCGGCGGCCTTTGATTTGGTCGACCACAAGATACTCTGCAACCATCTTGCTTCAGATACCCACTTCTCGAGCTCAGCTATTAAATGGATTCAATCATTCCTTGACAATAGGACCATGAGGGTCTTCTCAAGCAGCAGTCGATCCCATTCCCATCACCTGTGGCGTACCACAAGGCTCATGTGTCCTACACACATCCACTCCACCCCTACTTCTAACCTCTCCTGCTCTACTCTTGCTTGCATTACTCAAATGCCATGTACACCTTGTTCTCCGTGCATTAAGCATCACTCTGATCTGCACTATGCAACCTTTTGTATTGTATCTCATTTGCATATGTAATATATGACGTATATACCATGTAATGATCCGTTTTTGTAACCAATCTCCTAGCACCCAGATACCTATGGGTCAGGTGCCCTCTACAAATAAAAATGAACAAACAGACACTAGTTGCACTGTGGCCAGGCTAAATTATACTCGACCCAATTAGAACTAGTCATTGGACATACCCACCTTCCGGATCTCACTCATCCGAAACTAGCAAGGCAAAAACAATCGGACACTGCAATTTACAGTTAGTCCTGTTTCCAGAGAGCAGGTACAACTTGGCATAGACCACCAACATTATGGCCTGGGAGTGGGAGATATCTGGACAAAGACAGACCAGTGTGGTCAGTCATGTTAAAGCGACAGATTTATTTAAACTAATCAGGCAAATCTAAGAACACTGCCTCTGTGCCCTTACCTTAACCACATGATGGTCTTTATGCCTAGGTAGGTGGCCCAACAGCAGCCTTCAAACAGATTCAGCAGTTGCTGCAGAAGCAAAATGAGCTTCAGACTGGCAACAGGACAAGATCGGATTTGCTCTGTCTTTCCAAGTCACCAATACAGAGAGAAAAGCAGCAGCGGGCATGCAGTTTAGCCTCAGACCGTCAATTCATGTACCCCAAACTCCTCACACTGTCCATTCATGTACCCCAAGCACCTCACACTGTCCATTCATGTACCTCAAGTGTCTCACGCTGTCCATTCATGTGCCCCAAGCTCCTCACACTGTCCATTCATGTGCCCCCAAGCTCCTCACACTGTCCATTCATGTGTCCCAAGTGCCTCACACTGTCCATTCATGTACCGTAAGTGCCTCACACGGTCCATTCATGTACCCCAAATGCCTCACACTGTCCATTCATGTGTTCCAAGCGCCTCACACTGTCCATTCATGTACCGTAAGTGCTTCACACTGTCCATTCATGTACCCCAAATGCCTCACACTGTCCATTCATGTGCCTCATTCATGTGCCCCAAGCAATTCACACTGTCCATTCATGTGCCCCAAGCTTGCTAAATGGAATAAAAACAGCTTTACTAATAAGCCTTCCCTTCTTCTTCCGAGTGCTAGAAAGGGGAGTGGGAGCCATCATTCTTGCCCCCTGCCCCATGAGTGAGTAGTCAAATTCATCGCACTCTTCCCAGCATAAGTCACCTCACTCCCCTGACCCCAGAACAGAGCAGTCCAATCCATATTGCTCTCCCCAGCGTGAACCATCCTGCTCTCTCCGACACCGTGAGAGAGGAGTCAAATCCTTCTTACTCTATCCAGAGTAAGACATCCCACTTTCCTGATCCTGGGAGGGAGTAGTCAAACCCACCCTATTCTATCCCACATAGGCTATCCCGCTCTCCTGATCATGGGACAGACTGATCAGATCCTTCCTACTCTCCCCATCATAAGACATTATACTGTTCTGACTCTGGAGTAATCAAAGGCGCCCTCGTATCTCTTGCCCGCGGGAGAGCAGTGGAGGCCATTTTACTCCTCTCAATTGCCCTCCAATACTCGAATGCCCACTTCTCGCTGCACCTTTGTGCAATATATTGGCTACTTTTACCCCAATGAGCATGAGATGCAATGCAGAAACATAAACTGTTTTCAAGTTCTGTAATTCAACTTGGCACAGAAGCATGTTTACTAATGGTTTCTGGTCATTAGGATGTACACAGTATACACTCTCACCCCATCGCACCCTTCCTCTGCTCCCCAAGCAGTGAAGGGTCCTCCTTGGCAAACCCATCTGGACCTGCTCAGAACTTCACTGGGTGGAAACATCACTTCCTGGAAATTAAATGCCAGATGTATCCGGGTTCAATGTCCGGGCTAATAGGAAACCTTTCAGCTGGGCATAATTAGGAAATTGGACCATGGAGGAGACATCTAGTGAAAATTGTAACACCCTAGTCCCTCAAAACAGGGAAAAGGGGGTGCTTGATCAATGCAAAACAAGATCTGGCTGCTTGGTTTTAAAAAAAAAAATCTATTTTATTGTCTTGTAAAATTCCAAATCACAAACATGTTGTTCCAAATCACATATTCATTCTCTAAAAATGAATTATGTAAGAGTCCCAATCTTTTTAATATTAAAATAGCATTTCGTTACTGTCTCGTTTGTCAGCCATTAGGAACATTTCTTTTCTGTCTCGCCTTGAGCAAAGGATTGGTGTGTTTGTCAGCCATTAGGAACATTTCTTTGCTGTCCCGTCTTGAGCAAAGCTTTGGTGTGTTTGTCATCCATTAGGGATATTTCTTTGCTGTCTCGTCTTGAGCATAGCTTTGGTGTGTTTGTCAGCCATGAGGGACATTTCTTTGCTGTCTCGCCTTGAGCAAAGCTTTGGTGTGTTTGTCAGCCATTAGGAACATTTCTTTGTTTGTTTGTCTTGAGCAAAGCATTGGTGTGTCTGCTAGCTATAAGAAACATTTCTTTGCTGTCTCGTCTTGAGCAAAGCTGTGGTGTGTTTGTCAGCCATTAGGAACATTTCATGCATGCATGCATAATGGGGCCGTAAGGGATTCCTTAGTTGCACATTTGAGAGATGGGTGAGATTAATGCCAGAAGCAAGGAAGGGGGGGATTTCAAAACATGGGGCGAGCTTCTGTTTATAATAAGAGCGCCCCCGCCAGCGGTGTGATCCAATTGCCACTTTACAATATCCACTATATGGAGTTGGATTTCAAATTTAGAAAAAAGAGCGACTCTGCGTACTGCTCTCCCACTTGGGAGCATAACAAATACACTAGATGTACAATACAACCGAAATACCTAGTAAAATGCCCATCTCGCCATCATGGAGATCAGTTTTTGCGTTTACGGCTAAATGCATTAAAGACCCAAGAGATGCGCTGGCTAAGAAAAGAAGCCGACCTCAAAAACAATCTCTGCAGATATTGTAAAAAGGAAATAGAATCGCTGTACCATTTAACCGTAACATGTAGCGCATTAACAGCCCAAGGACATGTCATTTGGGATTTTCATTTCCATTAAATGGAAACTTTGACGAATGGTGGACTCGTGTGATATCAGGTTACAACACGAAGATAACCTGTGCAATTGTTGACTTTATGGATGAAATTTTGAAAGAAACTTAGAAAGGGTGGTACCTAAGGAACCATAATGTTCTACAAAGCAAATGACACGCTTTTTTTTCTTCTTTTTTTCTCTTTGTCTCTTTTTTATTAGGAGATATAATGGAAGTAACATTGTGATAAAAGTTTGTATAAACTAAAAATTGCAATAAAAAAAATAAAAAACAAATATCCACTATGCATGCTTTTGTTTTCTCTTTGTATTTATACATTTGTCAGTGTGTATTTCGCTATTTCTCATTTTTCTATTGTTTGTGATGTCCACTGTTTTGCTTGTATCAACATCAGATCATGTATGCTGTATAGTTCAGGCTTCAATATCCAGCCAGGATCCATGTTTTGGAACGTGACATGACTTTAGACACCTGACGTCAGCGTGTGACATCACATTAGGAATGTTACGTCAACCGGTGACATCAGTCAGGACATGGTGCGCTCCTTCTACCGCCCCCCCCCCCGACCAGTCCCAACTTGTCCCTCGCTCTCCTCTTTCCTTACCTCCAAAATCCTCATCCCAAACCCCAGGGCACATGACCCGAAACTACCTCAGTGCATTTCTATAGGTCTAGAGATGCCGGTCTTCGCCTCCTCGATATCCAGGCGATCACCCCTTGCACTTCCACTTTGCCAGGACTCTCATCTCCACCCTTGTCCTCAGCAGGCTGGAATGTTGCCCTGTCCTCCCCCAAGGGACTCCCTCTTTATTCCTTTTTCCGACTCAACAGGTGAATTAACTTTGCTACTCGCACCCTCATCAACCACTCGCGATTTCCACTCACCCTTGTACAGCCTCCGCACTGGCTTTTTGGCTATCAGCAAGCGCTGCCTTTTCAAATGCCTTTTTCCAGTCCAAGAATCTCTTTCCGAGCTGCATCTGTCCACAACCTGACCAACTCCACCACTTGTAACTCACCTCCCCGTACTCTGCTCTCCTCGGCCACTCTGGTCTCCACCATCCCTCTGCTTCCTCTTGCTTTCGTTCCTCAACCTTCTCACATTCCACCGCTGAAACCCAATTCCCCATGACATCAAGTCCATGCCCGGCTTATCACTGATATTGATTTTGATATTTTATTTCTCTCGCGCTCGTGCACAAGTGCTTCAGAGCGCGACAAGGCAAGGGAGAAGAACAAGGCGAGAACAAAACAACGATCTTACTAGGCCCAGTGACAATGAGAACGCCAAGTGCATGGAAAAGGGAAAAGGGGAAAGTGCAAGGAAGGGGGGAGAAGTGGAATGTGCTGAGCAGAGGAGAACAGATAAATAATAATAAATACAAATAAATAAATAATAACGGCAATACACGGCGGTAGTGCAACCAGCAGGTGGCCAGTGCCAGGCTTCAAACCTGCCCTAAGGGGTGCCTCTCACTTAGAGAAGTAGCCGTGTGGCAACTGGTACCACCCCCCACTGAACATGGATGCATGCACTGTTTCATGATCATCCTCTATTACATGTAAGCCCTCTAGACTGTCAATATCCTCCTCTCCCCGCCCTACTCTCATCTTGCCAGTGCTGGCCCCTGTCCTGTCCTGATGCCTCCCTACTACGCCCGGGTATTGAGTCTCCCGCTGCTACTGAGCGCGCCTTTATATGTCAACTACGCATGGGCGTGCCCAGTCCCCTGTGCATCGGCGTGTCCAGTCCCCTACGCATGGGCATGTCCAGTCCCCTGTGCATGGGCGTGTCCAGTCCCCTATGCATGGGCGTGTCCAGTCCCCTATGCATGGGCGTGTCCAGTCCCCTACGCATGGGCGTGTCCAGTCCCCTACGCATGGGCGTGTCCAGTCCCCTGTGCATGGGCGTGCCCAGTCCCCTACGCATGGGCATGTCCAGTCCCCTATGCATGGGCGTGCCCAGTCCCCTATGCATGGGCATGTCCAGTCCCCTGTGCATGGGCGTGTCCAGTCCCCTATGCATGGGCGTGCCCAGTCCCCTATGCATGGGCGTGCCCAGTCCCCTGTGCATGGGCGTGTCCAGTCCCCTATGCATGGGCGTGCCCAGCCCCCTATGCATGGGCATGTCCAGTCCCCTGTGCATGGGCGTGGCAAGTCCCCTATGCATGGGCATGTCCAGTCCCCTATGCATGGGCATGTCCAGTTCCCTGTGCATGGGCGTGTCCAGTCCCCTACACATGGGCGTGTCCAGTCCCCTATGCAAGGGCATGTCCAGTTCCCTGTGCATGGGCGTGTCCAGTCCCCTACGCCTGGGCGTGCCCAGTCCCCTATGCATGGGCATGTCCAGTCCCCTGTGCATGGGCGTGCCCAGTCCCCTACGCATGGGCGTGTTCCGTCTCCTACGCATGGGCGTGTCCAGTCCCCTATGCATGGGCGTGTCCAGTCTCCTGTGCATGGGCGTGGCCAGTCCCTATGCATGGGCATGTCCAGTCCCCTACGCATGGGCGAGTCCAGTCCCCTATGCATGGGCGTGGCCCAGCCAGCCATACGTGCTCATTCAAAGAGCTTTGTTTCAAACCTTTCCTTCCTTTCCAAATAAATACAAAATAACAGCCAAAATGAAACTTGGTGATAATTCATGAACGTATAATTAATGTGCAACAAAAGTGTATCAACCCTTTGCTAATGATGGACCAATTAGTAATGCATACCTTATTCAGAATGATTGCATAATGTGCACAAGGCTACTGGCACTGGGCTCATTCTGCAGGAGTGTTACAGAGGGACTGCCACTTCGCTGTCTCTACTCTAAGCTGTTGAGACGGTTCTATGTGAAAAGACCTCATTTTAAAGCTCTCACGCGAAAAAGACCGATTTACAATGACCGATTTTCCCTTGATCGTAAAACCAGCATTCTAAAGGTCTTTTGCTCATGAGAGCTTTAAAATGTTTTTTTTAAATGTTTAATATTCTGGGGGTTTCACCCCCTGACAACCCCATTGTTCCTCCCCGCCCCCCACCCACACCCTCTCCCACGGGATTTTGTTGAAATCAGGTGTTTTGCCCCCTGAACCCTCATCTCTCAGCCCCCGCCCCCTCGCTCCCCACCCAAGACTCCCCCTACCCGAGACTAACCCATCCCAAAACACAGCCAGACACACAACACACACATGCACGCACACTCACCCGTTCTCCCTGTCCTGTGCTTCCAGGTCCCGCTGAGCCTGTCAGCTCCTGAGCGCACTCGTGTGCGGAAAGGGGCATGACAGTTCGATTTAGAAAGACCGCTCTGTCCATTCGGGAAAAAAAGGTCATTTGACCTACAACGGTCGAGACCGCCCTCCCCCCGATGACCCCTTCCACTGTGTCTGTTAAATCCTGTATAAGTCCCCACTGTGAAGTGTGTCGGTGACCCCAATTGCCTGCTATACTGAGCTACAAATATTAGACATGGAAAGGGGATTACTGTGGCTCCCAAGAGTTTGGCCTCGATGCCGCCGGGCAAGAGTCCTTCTTCAACCCCCGGAAAATCCCTGGTATCATAATTTGCAAACCAGACACGACTTCGGCGGTAACCCTTAAATCCAGCGGTAACGCTAATACCGCCGGATTTAAGGGTCCGCCGAATCAGGGCTTTGGCGGATTTCGCCCCAGCTCTGAGCTGGGGGGAAATCCGCCGAAAATCCGTACTATTACCGCCGGCGGGAAACCCGCCGGTGGTAAGAGCGCGTAAATTCCCCATTGAGCCCAATGGGGAATGGGACATTCCCGAATGGGCTCAATGGGGAATTACTTTACCGCCGAACTCGTGATCCGGCGCTATTAGCGCCGGGGAGTTCGGCGGTAGGGCTATTACCAAATGGCAACAATGCACCTGTGTGCAATAGATACTGACGCCTGGGCAAAGAGCACATTGACAAATGGTAATTTATTTAAAAGGGAAGTCTGAGAAGGAGAGGAGATACATGAGAAGAGAGAAGGAGTGTGGCTTATGCCAGCAAATCCCTCAGGAACATCAGCCCCAGGACTTACCTGACAAAGCACTGAGTGCGGCCAATAGACACAGGGAATGCATCTGCGGGTCTCTGTCCACAGGCTGAGCGGACATCCAGAAGAGAGATCCAGTAGAGAGACCCAGTAGAGAGACCCAGTAGAGAGACCCAGTAGAGAGATCCAGTAGAGAGATCCAGAAGAGAGATCCAGTAGAGAGATCCAGAAGAGAGATCGAGTAGAGAGATCCAGAATAGAGATCTTCAGGGTATGACTGCCCACTGGGACCGGTCATAGATAGGAAGTCATATCACGCCAGGCGGGGGGGTGAAGGACCCCCAGTGGACAAGCCGCTCCCCCTCGTGATAGGTCAGGATGTGATGTCGTGGAAACTTGTCTTTTCACATCTGGAGTGGTCAGACCACATTAGGTTGAGAAATAGCAGAACTTGACATGGGGTTAAGGTTCAGGGAAGTCTTCCCCCAGCAGCAGCCCTGTGTGACCACAGCAAAAAATAAGCTGCCTGAGTGGGTTTTACATTTCATACTGTTTTCCCGAATGGCAAAGCAACCACTGCAGACCTAAAGCCTCTTCAAAGGCAGCTACTGATTGGGTCTGACTTCTGATTGGTTGGTGCACCGATCACATTAGATTCAATGTTCAAAGACAACATAGAAACGTCTAACTCTTACACTAGTGTCAAAGTGACTGACAGGCCAAGGCGAGTACTGGTGAATGGTGAACTGTAGTTCCCAGAGTTCCCTTCTCATTGATAAATAGATAAGGAGGATCGATACCGTCCAGCAGCCCATAAGGCATTCCTTGTCTCCTCCCAATTTGCAGACATTTACCATTATTTGTTTTCCATCCCTGTTGGGTGATTAATGCACCCCCTCCTCCCAAATGAACACGTTCAACTATATACATTAGAATGGAGGCAATGAATACTGTTGGGTGCGTGCGGCTGCCAGGCGTGGATGGTGGCATGGAGACACCATGGGCAGTGATCCCAAATGTTCAGGTGCACTAAATTGCACACACAGGGGGATAGATACCTCAGTGAGGTGCAAGTCAAGTGTCCTGTTCCTCTTTCTCCCTCTCTCAGGTTGCACTTGTCCGCCCTCCCTGTACCACACTTCTCTCATTGGTCCTCGGTGTTGCTTACCTCCCTTAGGCTGCCCTTAGGCTGTCCATAGGCGACCCTTAGGCTGCCCTTAGGCTGTCCATAGGCGTCCCTTAGGCTGCCCTTAGGCTGTCCATAGGCGTCCCTTAGGCTGCCCTTAGGCTGTCCATAGGCGACCCTTAGGCTGCCCTTAGGGTGTCCGTAGGCGACCCTGAGGCTGCCCTTAGGCTGCCCGTAAACTGCCCTTCAATGTTTTTTCAACTTTTCTTTCTTTCTTTTCTGCTTCTTTCCCTCTACCCCCCCATTTATTGCTTATTTCTCATGCAGTAATCTCCTTTTCTCTTGTTTCTAATTCTTCAAATTGTTTCACTGGCTCAGCTTGGAATACTATTTTCCTCGTATTACTTCTGTTTTGGTCGCTTTTTCTCTTTTTGTTTATAACAATTCACCTCTCGAACTGTCTCTCTGCGGCAATGTTACGTCCCTCCCTGACCACTGTTCGTCACCCTCTCGTCTTCTTGTTTTCTTTACAGCCACTTGTCACTCCATTCTTCTTTTTGAAGCCTTCTTGTTCTCTTTCATGTGCTATTCTCTGCTTGCACTCCTTTCTGGTTTCTTTCTCTCCTTCTATCTCTTCTTTGCCTCTCTTCTCAGTTACCGCCTCTTCCATCATCCCTCTCTCTCTGTACATCACCATATCTGTTCTAGGTTTGCTAGAGTTTCTTGCCCTGGGTGATGCCACCAGGTATGCTGCTCTCCCTGCAAAGCCTGAATTGGTGGATGGACACATATTGTTCTAGAGCGCTTTAAAATTACCCAAAACCCCAGCACCCAAATCAAAAGGTAAAGCTCCTGGATCCTGGCGGTCTACGTTAAGGCTCTTTTGCCAATTAATCTTCCAGAAGAAATTAAATTTGAAATGTAACATTTCTCTCAAATTATGTTAAATGATTGTATTGTAAAATTAATTTGTGTATAATATTTGTACCTGTTTGAGGTGTAAATGGAAAGCAAATGTATATTTATATCCGTTTAAACCACTGAGTAAATTTAGGGTACTCATAAGAACAGGGAACACCATTCTGTTACAATCCCCATAAGCTGGAAACATTACAACATTAAAGTGGTGCAGCGTCTGAGGCTGGAAAACACAGGGATTGAAAAAATGTTTTAGGACACCCCCATTTGTTTGAACCCAGCTCTTTTGGGGGGGGGGGATCTGTTGGTGCTAGATCATCATATGGGATACTTGCTCCAGAAGAGTTAGCTTTGTCGGCCTGTAACTTGAACTCGGGGCATTACCTGACCCTGTAATGCCCCTGCGTCAGTGTTTATTGCTTAAATATATGTAGCATCTGTGAACTTACATTATTTTATAAAACATTTCCAAATTTCCAGTTATCTGCCTGAAACCGGTTTAGAGCTGTCAGTGTCCCTTTGCTCCTTTTCGTACTTCGCACAGCACCGCGCGCCTTCAACATAACATAAGATAATGCCATTTGTATATCGCTTCCCTTATCCAAGAGAACAAAGCACTTTCTCTGCCTCACCCCCTCAAGCAGTCCTTCACCTTCCTCTCTTCCTACAAGCACTTTCTCTGCCTCACCCCCTCAAGCAGTCCTTCACCTTCCTCTCTTCCTACAAGCACTTTCTCTGCCTCACCCCCTCAAGCAGTCCTTCACCTTCCTCTCTTCCTACAAGCACTTTCTCTGCCTCACCCCCTCAAGCAGTCCTTCACCTTCCTCTCTTCCTACAAGCACTTTCTCTGCCTCACCCCCTCAAGCAGTCCTTCACCTTCCTCTCTTCCTACAAGCACTTTCTCTGCCTCACCCCCTCAAGCAGTCCTTCACCTTCCTCTCTTCCTACAAGCACTTTCTCTGCCTCACCCCCTCAAGCAGTCCTTCACCTTCCTCTCTTCCTACAAGCACTTTCTCTGCCTCACCCCCTCAAGCAGTCCTTCACCTTCCTCTCTTCCTACAAGCACTTTCTCTGCCTCACCCCCTCAAGCAGTCCTTCACCTTCCTCTCTTCCTACAAGCACTTTCTCTGCCTCACCCCCTCAAGCAGTCCTTCACCTTCCTCTCTTCCTACAAGCACTTTCTCTGCCTCACCCCCTCAAGCAGTCCTTCACCTTCCTCTCTTCCTACAAGCACTTTCTCTGCCTCACCCCCTCAAGCAGTCCTTCACCTTCCTCTCTTCCTACAAGCACTTTCTCTGCCTCACCCACTCAAGCAGTCCTTCACCTTCCTCTCTTCCTACAAGCACTTTCTCTGCCTCACCCACTCAAGCAGTCCTTCACCTTCCTCTCTTCCTACAAGCACTTTCTCTGCCTCACCCCCTCAAGCAGTCCTTCACCTTCCTCTCTTCCTACAAGCACTTTCTCTGCCTCACCCCCTCAAGCAGTCCTTCACCTTCCTCTCTTCCTACAAGCACTTTCTCTGCCTCACCCACTCAAGCAGTCCTTCACCTTCCTCTCTTCCTACAAGCACTTTCTCTGCCTCACCCCCTCAAGCAGTCCTTCACCTTCCTCTCTTCCTACAAGCACTTTCTCTGCCTCACCCCCTCAAGCAGTCCTTCACCTTCCTCTCTTCCTACAAGCACTTTCTCTGCCTCACCCACTCAAGCAGTCCTTCACCTTCCTCTCTTCCTACAAGCACTTTCTCTGCCTCACCCCCTCAAGCAGTCCTTCACCTTCCTCTCTTCCTACAAGCACTTTCTCTGCCTCACCCCCTCAAGCAGTCCTTCACCTTCCTCTCTTCCTACAAGCACTTTCTCTGCCTCACCCACTCAAGCAGTCCTTCACCTTCCTCTCTTCCTACAAGCACTTTCTCTGCCTCACCCACTCAAGCAGTCCTTCACCTTCCTCTCTTCCTACAAGCACTTTCTCTTTTATTACACACCAGCCTTTTTCTCATCGTCCTCCTACTCACGCTAGCCTTTACTCTTCCCTTCATCCTCCTCCCACCAAGCCTTCGTCGCCCACATTGTTCTCCCTTTCCCATTTATATAGCTGAGGAGTGCCCCTATGACGTGTGTGACACCTTCGGCCAGTGATAGCTTTTAAGCCAATAGCAGTTTCAATTCTGGGAGGTGTGGTTTCATTTTTTTCATTCGAACATAGGGGCTTTTAAAAACTCTAGGCTTACATCTCCCAGAATGCAAATGTCTTGTTGTTCGCTAAAATAACAGGCCTGGTGGGCAATGTCACAAGTGATATGGACCACTTGGGAGACAGTCTCATCCTTCTTCTACATCCTTCTTTCGGTTGCACTCTCCTGCAAGGTCTTTCCATTTCCTGGCCCTAATTCCTCCCTCCGATACTCTACCCATCTCCTCTTTTACTTTCTTCATTCTGTACCCATCTGCAAATCCTTCCTCTCCAATACACTCCTAAAACGTTGTCCACTTTCTCTTTGCTGTAGCCTTTTTTCTCCACTGCACCCTTCCCTTCTTTCCCCCTTTCCAGCTCTGCCTCGCCCCCTCGTGTCTTCTCCATCCTTCTGCTCCCCCTCTTTTCATTTCACTGCTTCTTTCTGCGCTCATGTGTCCGCGCGCGCTGTTTTTCACCACTCTCCTTCAGCCCATAGCCAGGGCGGGAAGTTTAGACTTGTATTACAGAGTGGACATGCTATTGGAAAAGAGGTCAGAGGACAGACATGGGCCACCAACCAAATCAAGCCCAATCCTATGCACGCTGCTGAAGCTAGGCTATCCCTCAGCAAGCATATGCAAAGGTAAACATGTGCACACACAAAAGGAGTTCACGGGTAGTGTGCATAGGACTTTCTCTATGCACACTACCCTATGCACACACCACAAACTGACCTTCCTTGCCGCCGTACGGCCTGCAGAGTTGTTGAACTCTCTGTGACTTGTAGTCGACTGTAAGTGGATCTTCAGGGCTCAGGGAGGGGTGGGGCCTGGGCCTGGCAGACAGCGGGCACCTCCAAGCTCTTGGAAGGTACTAGTGCTACAGTTTCAATTCTTGCAAATTGTTTGTCCACAAACACATTGCTGGGCTCGCAAGAGTGCAGCTGCACAGGGTGTTCATAGGCAATGAGCCTGAGCAAGCAAAGGACGACTTCTTGTCATTGTGTTGGGTGCTGGAGAGGCATAATATGCCCTCTCTTTGCCCCCACCCTAAACCCCCCTCACCCCTCCTTCATACATATGCCACTGCAAGGTTATCTGCAAGGATAATTGCAAAAATAAATTCCACAAATTGAATGACTTTATCAACACAATGCAACTTTGGAGACAAGTGCAGAACGGCCCCTTCCTTCATACACTGGTGCCCACTGCTGAATGCGCCATGTGTGCGCGCCACGGGTGCGCGCCTAGAAGGCCTAGTTGCAGCGCCCGCCCTGGGGTGGGTTACCTAGAGACAGGTTAGACAGGCTAAACAAGGTGGGTCTAGGAGGCAGCCTTCAGGTCCCCTCAGCCCCCCTTTCATCGGTTCTACATTATTTCGCCGAACGAAATTTCATCGTGGGACTTTTCATCGCCGACCCGTTCATCGGCAACAATTTTTTTTTTTTTTATGGGGTTGCTGCGCCCCCCCCAAACCCCCCTTACTTAAATAATCATACCCCAACCCGCACAAACACCCCCCCTAAAAAAAAAAAATTAAAAAAAATGTTGCCGATGAAAGGGTCGGCGATGAAAAGTCCCACGATGAAAAATACTTCGACGAAATGCGTGTATAGCCTTCCATCTCCCACTAGTGGTGAATTGTGACATTAAAGGTTCTGTGTGGAACCCATTAGGGGTGAAACTGAACCCTGGGCCGGAGTGTGTCTTTCACAGCCGTGAGCAGGTTACCATGCCAACTGCGTAGCTAAGATCAAGGAATGGCTAAAACAACCCCCCCCCCTTTATCTTCCACATGCATATTGATGAGAATGCACAGCCCAGACATGACTCCTCCTTCTCAACTCCTTTCCCAGAACCTGCCCGGGCCCTGAGCAGTGAATGTGCATTGCCCAAACGTGCATCCAGTCCATTTAAAATGCACTTTCCATGTAAAAATCGATGGGGCATCCAGCAGAGAGAAGCGGGGAAGGACGGCGGAATCACCTCTGTTTCGTCCGCTGAGATCAGGACCAGGGTAGCACTTTGACACAATCGAGGCACTCTTCCATGCTAGTACTCTTTACTGGTCTCGTGTGTGTGCAAGTGGTGTCAAGTTGCGCTACATTCGCCAGGATTTACACAATATGTGCTACCCTATACATCTACTGCACAACAACGACTGCACTAATTGTTAGGGAGAATTCTCTCTTTAGGCTGAATTTCCTAACCTAGTGAGTCCCCCAGCAGCTTTGCTGGATTTCTGGAGTTTGTGTTTTTCTCCTGCAAAGAGTGAGACTCTTTTTCTCCCACTCTTGGACATGATTTATGGTGTTCCTTTGACTGTTAATGTGTTTTATGGGCTATGGGGTCCTTTACTCCATAGGATCTCATGTGTTTTTACTATGTGTGTTACACAGCACCCTCCGTGCAGTGACACGGCTGTCATAGTGACCCCCCACTATAGACTCCATACCCTGGGACTGACTACTGTCTCCCAGGGCATGTAAAGTCACCATTGGCTTTACTAGTCCCAAATTATTAACATAAACCAGTACAAAACATCATATTGTGGACGTACTGGTCGGGGCAATTCAATTGTCCCGGGGTCTGTTAGTCGAGGGGGCACGTCTCCGTCCCCCCTCATCGAGTTGTGGCTGGTGGCAGTGGAAACTACTTTTTATATTCGACCGCGAATATTTCCCTATGGGATTTTCCCATTGTTCGAGGCTACCAACTTTAATTATTTAATTCTCATAGCCTCAAACATACCGCCGGTTTATTTATTTAATATTAATTCGCCAGTTGGTATTTTTTGCCAGGACTCGATTCTAAAATGGCGTTTGTGTTCTCTTCTGTGACTCCAACCCAAGTCGAGCCCTTTGTTCCACTTTTTGGCGTGCTTCTCCACAGAAGCCTCCAAAAGTGGTGCCACTCTGTCTGGGTACCACAGGGGGTGTGGGAGGGGGTTTAGGCACCCTGGACTGAGTTACCTTGGTAACTCAAGTCGCACTCTTGTGTGATTGGCCCAAGTGGTGAGCCGGCCGGCTCACCACTTAGCATGTTTGATTGACAGCTAGGCTGAGTGAATGGGGGTATGCTGCATAAAAGCAGGGCTTTGGGGACTGGAACTTCAGAGGTCGCCACAAGACCTGAGAATCCGACGAGGGAGAAGCTGAGCTGACCTACCACGACAACACCACCGGTGGAGCCCTGCGGATCCGACTCACCACTTCCCGATGACAGAGAAGATCTCCCGGCTGGAGAGGCTTCTTCCCCTGACTGGTGGGCACAACCAGTTTACCTTCGTCTCTTCGCACCCCAGACTGGTTTGTGGTTGAATTGCCCGTGCCAAGCACCCCGGCAACCGGATAGCCACTTACCACTGGACCGCGAATAAAAGGACTGCTCCTTTTACCTGAGAACTCTGGTTTCTTTCTTCCCTGGCAGTGCAACGGACTCCTGTCTTCCTCCCCGACGAGATCTTTTCTTCCCCTGGACGAAGCACCGACTTGCATCCGCTGCCAGGAACAACTGCCCCCGCTGGAGTGTTCTCACCACTTTAAGGTACCGTGTCCGCCAGGCCTCCGTTTCTAAAGATTGCTACAAGGTAATAATAACCCCTTAACCTTCTGGACTGGGCTGGCCGCCTTGACCCTCTAACTGGTCTCTTTCTTTGGTCCAACTCTTTTTGAACCTTTTCAAGACTTTTGTGCACTGCAACCGTGTGACCTTGGACACATTTCGTTTTGATCCTCTTAAAGCGGATCCGGCCTACTGACTCTAAAACTCACGGTGTTACTTTGACTTCCTCTCTTGTTGTGTTCATGAAAAAGTGTTGGGATCTGTTTCAAGTTATTCTCTGCTTTTCTCTCCCTTTTTAAAACAAATTATTAGAGTGCCATCTACGTTAAGCGCTCACCGCTGTCTGAAAATAAGTGGGGGCTTTACTTAAGACTTGTCTAATATTCTTTTAAGGGAGTGTACATCTTTTAGTGACCGTGTTTTTGGATTGCTTATTATTAGTGCCAGTGTGTTTTTCTAGATGTGGTTTTAAATAAATAATTATATCTCTTTTACACCAAGCCCTGGTCAGTGTTTACTTGTTCTATTGTGTTCTCTTAACCTATTGTGAATACTCTGTATACTGCCTAACTCTTCTTGAGGGAAGTCTGACTGCTCAGCCACAGCTACCAAGTGAATCTGTGTGGTACAGCCTGCTACCAAGTGGGTTTACTGCCAAACACCTGTAGTCTTAAATCTTTTGCAGTGGTCCCAGAGGGAACTGCACAGGTTTCTGCCTAACACTAATATACCACAGAATAGTCATAGTGCATAAGTGCACTGTTCGATTGTTTTATTCCATGCACTTTTTATTGATGTTGGCACACATGGTACTTTAGCCCCGCTGTGTAACCAACATTTTTGTGCAAATTGGAGAGAGTAGGGTAAGAGCGTTGAGAAGCAGAATAATTGGTTGGCATCGGACTTGTCAATTCTATTGGCATGCATTGGCTAAATCACTGATTGTTATTTGCTCGTATCCTGTCGCTCACTATGCATCATTTTAGAAACACGCCGTAGTCCTTCTCCATTTTATTCTCCCCCAAATAAGAGTTGATACCTCTACCATTCGCATCACATTTCCTGGAATATTTCCTTAGCCCATCCTCCGTTCCCGGTTTTATTTTTATCTCCATCCTGTTTTGGGCGTGTAATTTTGATAGTGTATCTGATGTACACATTTCTTGCTTTATAACATGTTCTCTCAGAGTGTTCCTTCTTGAAACGCATCTCGTGGAGCGCTATGAGGCCCATTAACTCTTGGCCACAGTGATCAAAGTGAGCGGGAACTGTCGGGATCGGTGTTCCACGACTTTTTTTCTGTATACCATTCCTCTACTTTTTAGGACCACATTGACCATTCTATATGGAGGATTTGCCTATCCATGTCGCTTTGTCATGTCCCTGTGCAAGTGTGAAGTTGTAATAGGAGCCTTATTTACTAGTGACTTAGACTATTGCAATGCCCCGGCTGTAACGCTTGTCACAAGTTACACTATGATTCTGCCCACCCTCTTCCCTGCCGAGACCCCAGTTTCACTACTTTTTTTCGGTACACTTCTACATGGGGGAGCTGAACGAAGGAACAGCGTACCTGCACCAGTTATTATTACAGTGCCACCCATTGCACATTGAGCAAAGTCATTTTAGTGTGTTCTCTCTTTTTTTGTGTTGCTCTAACTGGTTAGTTTATTTTTTGTTTTGTTTTTAAAATATCGGGTTACCTCTAGCATGTCTATCACCGTGACGTGACAACACTGCCACCCGGTGGTTAGATTGCATTGTTACACTAGAAATGTTTTGTAGTCCTACTTCTTCAAAGTACAAATAAATATTGGAAACACATTCCCTTAGAGTGAAGGAAGTCATCCCTGTATCTTCACTGCATTTGTTAGGCCTTGAATTTTAATTTTAATATGTTGGGCAGCGCAATGCTTTGGATAAATTAACTTTATTGGCAATGCGGTTGACAGTAAAATCACCTGGGTGCCAGTCAGTGGCAGCTGGTGAACTTTTTAATTGGTAGATCATCATACCTTTTTCACACGAACACGTGGGAGTGACCGAGCGCAGCAATACATGCTCCAGGGGAGGTTGGGGGTCAGGTGTTCTCCCCCATGAGGAAATGTTAGAAATAATGGGTTCAAATGGTGCACTTTACAGCATAGTTTCTATGATAAATTGAGTTAAAAGTCACAGTTTGTGTACAGTTGTGTTGGGTAACACATGAACAAAATCCACTAGATGCAATTTGCCAACAGGGCACAAATGCATGCAAAAGAAGGTCTGGGAGTCCCTCTACTGGCACAAACACGGCCCATTGCCCTGTTCTTGGGTGGATGGCCCCCGGGAGAGTCTCAACCACGCTTTAGCTCACCACACTTTTCACAGAGGAGAAATGTCCATATGCATATCAGTCTTTATCCCACCGAAGGTAGTCAAGCAACAAAATGCTAGGCAATTCTTCTCTGAGCAAGAGTACCAACAGCAACTCCAGACACGTGTTTCGGCCTAGTCGGGCCTCATCTTTGAGGTGGAGCTGTGCCTCTCTGAGCACAGTGAACAAGTGGTCCACGTCTGGATTACCCTAGTAACTTAGGGTCAGACCCCAAGTACCTCAAATACATCAAAATATGCAAAAGAAGGCCTTGGAGTCCCTCTACCAGCACACACACAGCCATTGCTGGTAGAGGGACCCAAGACCTTCTTTTGCATATTTTAAGGTACTTGGGTTCTGAGAAAGTGCCTTGAATCCAATGTCTTCCCCTATAACAACCAATTCTGACTGCCCATCTTTTAATGAGTTTAAGGGAAATAAATCTACCCTTAAAATTAACTCAATTGTTAAAAGAGCTAAATATGCTAAAGGGACTACAAGTCCCACAATCCCAGGAGTATGATGTAGAGGAACAGGTGGACACATCATCCCTAGCTGCCGCCCCCTCACGCCCTTCATACTGGAATAGCAGGAGAAGATCCTATGTGGAGCACCAGGTATCACCCCAATACCACATCAAGTTTATGAGAGACAATATGCACTCAGACAACTGTATCAAATGTACCCTCGCACTGAAAGGGTGGAAAGATGTAGAAACACACCATTGGACATCATAGAGCTAGAAGTGACATCTGATAAGAGCAGAGTGACGTCAAAGAGGACAGATACTGAGACCCACTGAAACGATATGCAAATACTTAAGAAGAGGAATGTCACTGAAGTAACAAGAGAAACTTGTAGAACTAATGCACTATATGGGGGGCCCAATGGAGCTCTCCTAATGCCCTTGCCAAAGTTACCTAGGTATAATGTTGGCGGTCATTAAGACCACCCCCCAGAAGCCTCAGGCAGGGGCAGTCATTTTTTGGTTGAGTTAAGTTGGGACAATTTGGGTTATTAAGTTAACGCTGACGCAGTAGTTTTCAAGTGTCAGCAATGTTCGGGCGACAGATACTTCAGGTTGGGGCGGAGTATAGGGAGGGGGAGGGAAAAGTTGTAAAGGGTTTATTGTTGTCTAGATATTATCATATGACCACACAGCAGAAGATGTACGATCTTTCGCCACGCTACTTCCAGAATTAGTTAGACCTCGGTCACCTACTAGGCGCATCCCAAATTCCCATATTACATGGGCTCTATAACCCTGGTAGCACTTATGATAAATGGCACTTAAACAGACCCAATTAACACCTACAGAATGCCTGAGGTCTCTTGAAATACTCACCTGGAACGTAAACGGGATGGGCTCTGGAATCAAGAGACGCCTTGTCACCCAATTTCTGAGCAGACACTCCCCCGACATGGCCCTTATCAGCGAGACACATTTGGTGGGATCGGTCTGTACTCTTTTCCGGAGAACAAACTATCACTCTGCATTCCACAAGGAATATACCATGGGGTCTAGGGGTGCGTTGATCCTACTGCATAAAAGTATCCCGTTCACCCCGCTTGTAGTAGAGCAGGACCCTACAGGTCGCTATGTGATACTTCTCGGCAGACTCTGCGGGGAGACATTGGCCATCACTACAATATACTCTCCACCAGGACTCAGAGACAAACTTTCAGATGAATTAACCGCTCTGATAGCAAAGCACCAACCAGACATATGGATCCTAGGGGGGGACTTCAATGATGTGATGATCAACGCTCTGGACCGCACTCACATCCTGAGTTGCAATCCAGCCACACCCCCAAAACTTGTGACATTCACGTCAGCCTGAGGCTTCCGTGATGCATGGAGAGAACTTCACCCTAGAAATAGATGCTATTCATTCCACTCTGGGGCCCACGGCTCCCTCTCTATATTGGATTATCTCTTCCTACCAGGTACGGATATGCACAGGGTACTCACTGCAGAATTACTTCCCTGGGGCATATCAGACCATTCGCCACTGGTGATGGAGGTATGTGTGAGTGGGTCAGTTCCCCCTGGGACATGGAGATTGAACAACTATTATCTAGGCTTCCCAGATCTCATCGACTGCCTCACTGAAAAAACTGATGAATACTTTTAAATAAACGCTATGGCGGTTGATAGCCCTCTAGTGGTATGGGAAGCGTACAAGACGGTGCTTAGGAGAGAGAGAATTTCCTGGACCTCCAACAAAAAAAAGGAATATCTAAATAAAGTCATGAAGGCCGAATAGGAAGTGGTGGAATGGGAGGGAAAATACATTCTTGATAATGCTCCTGAAAATCACTGATCCCTCTTAAAAGCTAGGGAACGTCTCCGCAACACTATGTTGGATAACGCCAAACACGCACACAGAGAATCAAGGGCTCAGATCTATGAACATGAGAATAAAGCGAGTAAGATGCTGGCCTGGTTAGAGAGAAGAAATGAGGGACAATGACACATTAGCGAGGTAGTGAATGAACACAACAAACGTATTTGTTCAGATCGGGAAATGGCAGAAGTCTTTGCCAATTTCTACGCCACCGTTTATCGCAGCCCGGCTTCCCCAACAAACCTCTCCTTCCTAGATAACGTCACGCTGCCTTGCCTATTTGAGCAACAAAAGGTGCAACTAGATGGCAACCTCACCGAGGCTGAGGTTGCTGAGGTTATGGTGCAGCTACAGTCCGGGAAGACGCTGGGTCCTAACGGATTCCCGGTTGAAATCTGGAAAAAATGAGGCTGAGAGAAAGTGGCAACTCCCCTTTACAAGATGTTCCTCTGCGCTAAAGAACAAGGTACCCTGCCAGCAGACCTGCGTAAAGCCACCATTGTAGTTATCCCCAAATCAGGCAAACCTCCTGATCTATGTGCCTCATATAGGCCTATATCATTGATTAATGGAGAAGCCAAGATTCTTGCTAAGCTTCTCGCTAATAGACTGCAACAAGTCATTTTGTCCCTTTATCACCCTGACCAATGCGGCTTTATGCCACATAAATCAACCCGAATTGATATACGACGCCTCCACTTTCTAATGGAACGTACTCCTATTATATATGCGCCTCTTGCGCTGCTGGCGATTGACTTTGAGAAGGCGTTCGATTCGGTTATATGGGACAGTCTCTGGGAAACAATGAGGCGTATGGGATTTGGCGAGTCCTTCCTGAGTTGGTTGCAACAGTTGTACGCGGAACTGCAGGCTGAGGTGAGAGTAAATGGATGGCCCTCAGAATCCTTCCCACTCAGCAGGGGAACACGCCAGGGATGTCCTCTGTCCCCTCTCTTCTTTGCGCTAGCGATCGAGTCACTCGCCACATGTCTTCCACAAAGCAATACTTGGACAGGATTCAAATGGCCAGAAGGCAATGAAGATAGATTGTTCCTATATGCAGACGATCTTCTAATATACTTGAGGGACCCAACCCGGACCAGTCCGATAGTTATGCAAATGCTAGCACCCTTTGGCGAATTCAGCGGGCTTTGAGTCAATTGGGGGAAATAGATCCTTTTCCCGGTGAAAGGTGGAACACATGCAGTTCCCCAAAACTGTCCCTACAAAGTAGAACGAGATCTGGGTTTCTGGGCACCTCTCAAATAACGCAACTCAAAACTTGCACCTGATCACTGATCGCCTTGCTAATGATGTGTGCCATTGGAGGCTTTTACTCTTAACGTTGATGGGTAGGGCTGCACTTTTTAAAATGATGGCACTACCACGGTTCCTATACATCTTACCGAATGCCCCATCTAGGATTCCTGACCTTGAGTTTGACCGGATCGAGAACCTCCTTAGAGAACTCATATGGGAGGCCAACAACCCCGCCTTGCATTAACCACATTGAAGAGATCGGTTTGGTAGGGGGGCATGGGAGTCCCACGTCTTCAAACCTACTATTGGGCGAGCCAAATGGCGGTAATCAATGATTTACTTCATGGTAATCAGGGGTTGCCACATATCAGAGCAGAACTCACCAATACCCATGACATGGAGCCCATTCACTAGATCTATCAACCCCTTGCCAGACCTATTCCACTGACGATGATGGCACATATTGCCACAGTTTGGAAACAAGCACATGCCTTCATTAGGTGGGGAAACAAAGTGACCACAATGCAACCCCTATGGCACAATGGTAATCTGGCTGAACAGGGGAAACTTAGACAATGGCCTAAACGGATAGTGGCGGGATTAGTAGAGTGGGTGATGTCCTTGCTGAGGGTGGCATAATCTCGTTTGAAACCCTGCAGGGTAAGTTTCAAATCACCTATACTGAACGCTACCACCACACGCAATTGACTCATGCCCTGAGGAAACACATCCCAGCAAACACTGCAGTGTCAGAATGCATGCCCTTGGAGCGTAACATACTCTCTACATGCATTCACATCAAACTTACTTCTACCCGATACAATGCCATGACATCATTCGCCACCGCAGAACTGGCCAACTTCAAGGCCAAATGGGAAGCAGACGTGGGAATTATAGAACCGGAGGACTGGATGCTGGTGCTAATCGATCTGCGTGAGATTGCGATCTCCTCCAGACTCTGTCTGATCCAACTTAAAGTGCTTCATCATATCTATTATCCCAGAACTGCACTTTATGGTTGGAAACGTGCCCCAAACCCAAGCTGCTTGAGGTGTCAGAAAGGACAAGGCACATTCATACATAGTCTGTGGGTATGCCCTTGAATCAAAACTTTTGGGAGTACATGCTGTAATAAACTGTCGGAAGTTCTTGCCCGCACCATACCACCTGATCTGAAAACATTGCTATTGGGTATTCCCGACAAAACACTACTACCAAATGGGAAGGACTGTTCTTAGCCACAGCGGCGGGCTTGATAAAATGTAACACTGCGCAAAAATGGGGCGCGCCGGAATGCCTGACCTTGGCCAAGTGGACCATTGAAATGGACGTATGTGCAGCCACAGAACATAGAATATAAACTACAAAATGCTGCTCTACCAAGGCTAATAGAATATGGGAAAGATGGGAGGGGACTGACGATCTCTTGTATACCGGGGGTGGGGGGGGAGATGTGTGGCGACACAGGAACTCGTCCAAACTATAATATGATGATGTACATGACCGGTATTGACAAGATCATGACTAAGTTGTATGGGTTTCTTTTGGTTTTTTATTATTTTTTTATTTTTATAAATGCAATAAAAAATGTTTGATCCACAAAAAAAGTAACAAGAGAAACATGTACTGGAATATGAAGACATCATATATGCAAAGACGATAAAGCAACCTGTTGGCTGAGTGTATATACCCAGAAATGCAAGGTATACGAGACATATGAAGCTTGCTACTGAAGAAAACATAATGTGGCTAGAGCGGCCATGATGGAAAGATGGACGCCAAACTCGTATTAAAACCAATCAAGCTACCTCAGAGACAGACCAGGGCTGCAGAGTCAGGAGACAGTGGAAGAACAGCTTTGTGTGAGGAATAAAGAGGAGTCTATTGGCCTGGGATTGAGGATCTTACTTCAAGGAATAATTGCAAGGTACAAGGGGAGTAAAGAGAGTCAAAAGGATAAGCCACGTACATAAGACATATTTCTCTTAGATTAAGTAAAGAAGAAAACATCTGCAAGGGCCAAATATTGGACAATTAAAGATGTGGGAAGTCTCCAGAGACCAAGAAGTGTAATGATACCCAGCACAATTGAATCAAATAGCAGTAAATAGAAGGTAAAAATGGTCAATCTTGTGGTCTCCTCACGTGTAATTCAGAAGTCGAAAACAAGGGCTATTCAATGCGCTCCAGACAAAGATAATGGTGTGCCTACAATCCCTTAATGGTTCCAGAACCAAGAACAGGCTGGAAGGTCAACTACAAAGGAGAAGCCTTGGCTTAGGGCTGGGCCGATGAGAGATGATGGACTAATTGGGGAAGTGGGGAGTAGTCTGAGGCTACTCTTGGCACCTGGGTTCCATTTTGCTTACGTGCTGCTAGCGAGCCGAAAGTCAAAGGTTGGGAAAGCATGCCAACCAATCAGAGGGTCTTTGCAGCAACATGCTATACAATGTTGCAAGGATCAATACGCTGCCATTATTCTGCTATAAACAGTATTATACGTATTTAGAGGTGGTTCGAGGTGTACCTAACAGATAAGGGGAAGCCAGTCATGTTATTAACACTCATACATATTATGGGCATATATGTTCCCTTAACCAATCCCCCCGTCAATTGGTTTTAAAGTTTGCCACATAGGTTGACATCATAGATGATGCATATTGAGGTATAAAACCTTTGTATAATCAAATTTGGGTGTGAACTACAGCTTGTTGTTCGCCAGATTGCCCTACTTTATTTTATGTTAATAACAAAGTAGTACTTTGTCATATTCTTTGGGTCTGTCTGGTTATTTGGGTTCAAGATCGTGATTGGTAATTCCATCTAGCACAAAGAGACACTTGAGGGTGCTATAGCACAACTGGGACGAGGAAGAAGGCTGAAAAGGAATGCAGTCAGAGTAGTCAGGTAAATAAGCCTAACAGCACACACCTGAATGAACCTGGGAGGCATAAAAGGCCCCCTCAGTTACAGACAATTGGAAGGAGCTGGAACTGTGACTGGAATGCGAGCTGTAGCAGTAGTAACAGAAGGTAGAAGGCATGAGGCTGGCAAATGAAGCAGAAGTGGAAGAACACGAGGGATGCCAGAACGTTGAGACAGCAGATTTCACTGGCTTGTTCTCACAGGGTCCTGTTCCCCCAAACTCTGAGGTGCAGAGGCTGTGCAGTGGAAGGCATGCAGGAGAATTGTGCTTCCCCATATGAGCCCGATTGTGCTGTTGTTGCAGCGCAGCAAATGTGTTGCAGACCGAGGCGAGGAGCAGTTGCCAAGCCGTGGGTCACAGGAGCAAGAGGGGCTCCACAAACATGTGGCCAGAGCAGAGACACATTCACGGAGGAAGGGTGTGGGTCCCTAAGCAGCCAGAAGCAGTAGAGGTTGTGGCAGAAGTTGTGGAAGCAGTGCAACCTGCAGAGCAATTGTTCAAGAAGCCAATGAGTGAAGCAAAGCATTCTAATACCTTGAGCAAGCAGCATTGTCGGCAAGAGTATCCAGTTCCCTATTCACTCGCGTATGATTTAAAGTACGTAGAAGCTGTCATACCTGAACAATGGAAATGTAGCACTCGCATATAATATGAAAATCATTTTACTCGCGTAAAAAGCAAACGCTGCTTAAATCTGTTGTTCAACCCGTAAAGGTTACTGTCGGAAGGAGTGAGTGTTGTAAAGACCAAAATTGAAAACGTAACCTTGATAACACAATTGTTGAAACCTTTAACTTGTGAAAACTACACCAAGGAGTTGTCGCCTGTGCCTGATTGTGAATCCCAAAGGAGAACAGAACTCTTTCCTTCACTTTCATACAGGAATACAATTCAATACCAATCTTTGAACTTTGAATGAAAACAACATTAAGAAGTCGTGTGTGCCTAATTGTGATTCCTAAAGAAAGAATGAACTCTATTCTATGCTTTAAAGCGGCATACCTTTCATATATAAGAAGTTAAAGTGTATATATTATTGAGGAAGAGAACATGCAAAGCCCAAACTAGCCTTTCTCAGAGTTCAAAAGCAGTTTTAATGTTACTGTGAAGTTAATAACAGCTCAGTTGGCCTAAGATACAAGTGCAAGCATTACCTGGCGCTAAGAGAGTGTCACTAAGGCTTCTGTGTAATTACTTGGGCTGAGACCTGGTAGAAAGGTGAAGGTAAAGGTGGGGAAGGGAAACTGGCTGCTTGTAAAGACTATTTTGAAGTGGACACAACCTGTAGTGCCAGAGACTGTGGAGAGGAGAGTGTTAAAGGCAAACTCCGGTGGTTATTGTAGCATACAGACACAAGAGGCAAAGAGGGTGCCCTTTCTGAAGAGAGATATTCATCCTTGTATACTTGCAGGTGTTGACATACTTTAAAGTACATATTGTCAAATCCTGTCTAGAAGTACACATCACTGGAACTGTGGTGGTAGTCCAAAGTACTCAAGCTGTGGTGGTGTACCTGGGTGACAGTAAATGCAACAGTGCAGAAGTCTAAACAAGGTGGAGTATTGTGGGACAAAGGTGACTGTTCTCATGGTGAATCAAGTAGAAGTGAAGTTGTTGAAGTGGAAGCAGCAGCACTAAGAAGTCATCCTAATAAACATAACATTATGAATTCTTTATTTTTTTTATTTTCTTTCTATTGTGCATTTTGGTTAAACAAAATAACCTTAACACAAGATAAAAGAAACATTTACAAAATAATACATTAACATAATAAGGTCACGGATACATTCTGATTGTTACATCATAAAAAACTTCAGATTTCAAATGTAAACACATGAAATATACCCCAACACATGGACTACAGTTTATTAGGAGCCCAAGATAGAGTGCATCATGTGACGCCCACCAGACACAGTATGCAGCCCCCTAAATCACACAGGAATTTGCCCCCATATAGGGCACCCAAATTTGTCACCTTGGATGTTGTCACAGTTGGAGACCAAGCTTGAATATGACCTGCGAAATGTGTGGACGTGAGTGGTACATTGGGTCAATATCTGACGGCTGGATTCAATATGCGTACCGCATAGCCTATACAGCCGCTTTTCGAGAGCCAAACCCGACCAGCTCCCAATAACTAAGGAAATACGAACTGTTAACCAAGAACTATGTATCACTGACAGTTCTGGATATTGAATTTCTTTTGAACTGTGGCAAATCTTCTTGAAGAGGTGACAAAGCATTGTGGCTGGGATTACCATTAGTGCTATTTGCTGGAAGTGGAAAGAGGATATTTCACCAAGAAGAGATTTGCTGTCATTGGAACTTTGGATAACACACATTGACTTTGACTTTGAAATTTCAAGAACTGGTTTCAGAAATGTTCAGAGAAATTGCCCCGGACATTGTAAAGTTATTCAGAAACTGTGAATGTTGGTCATGTCATGTTGTATTGCCATACATTTTCTTTGCGTATTTGTTGCTTAGTGTGAGGGCCAGTTATTCTATGTTAGAGGGCTTCCCCTTAGTTTCGGGTAGGCAGGGAATTCCTCAGCAGAATAGGGACAGTGAGGCATTTTTTATCATATTTCTTTTGAGAATAACATGCCATGTTTTGATAAATCATCAAACAGTTGACTGCCTCGCATTACTGACCCCTCACAGGAAGAAAAACACACCGGCCTTGAATGTCCCACTACACATAGATGGCAACAGCATTAAGGTTTCGAGAGAAGTGAAAACACTAGGTTTCTATCTTGATTCTACTGTGTCCTTCACCAAACAAGTCGACTCCTTAGCTTCCACCACAGCATATACCTGCAAATTAATAAGAGCAGGTAAACCCTTCTTATCTAACGATAGCTGCATGATCCTAGCGAGAGCCCTAATATTATCCCGACTTGATTACTGTAATGCCCTATATAGTGGTGCAAACAAAACTATCACCAAAAGGCTACAACTTTTACAAAATAATGCCTTAAGAGCTGGTTTAGGCATAAACAAAAGGGAACATATTTCCTCTTTCAGACACCAATACACATGGCTCTCCACCGACAATAAAATCCATCTAAAAATGATCTCCTTGACGTACAAAGCCCTCAATAATGCTGCTCCTAGTTACCTGATGGACAAAATAAAAAGAAAAAGCTCTAGCAGACCCACAAGAACCCCCAACTCCAACTGCTTGGTAACCCCTAGATTTAAACTTGCTAAAATTGGCGGTACCAGTTTTCCCGTACTAGCTGCTAAATGGTGGAATGCCCTGCCACACAATCTGAGATCAGACCAACCTTATTTCTCACACTTCAGATCGAATCTTATCAAATACCTCAATGACAAAAATATGTAATGTACTGCTAGATACTTGTATCACGTTACTTCATTTGTAGGCATGTATGCATTATCAAAGATACATTACATGTGTATACTCTCATACAAACACTGTATATAATTGACTACCTCATTGTATAGCAATTCCTCAATCTCTTGATCTGATCTACCTCCTGTTAAGCCTGTACATACCTATCCCTCTACCACTGTAAATGTGTAACATTGTAATTTTATGTAATACTGTAATTATATGCAACATTGTAAGCTTTGCCTATTCTCCTCACTGCGCCCGGTTACCCTTGGGTCTGGCGCGCATTACAAATAAAACAAACAAACAAACAAACAAACAAACACATGCTTGCTAGAGTACAAGAACTATCAAATAGAAACCATGCTTCCCTTTGACTGATCATCTCTGCTCACGAGCGGCCCTTCCTCTGCTTACTGCAGCGGAGGGAACACTAAGAAACTGGGTTGTGTTGTAGTCTTGTTTGTTTTTGGCTTTTTTCCTTTCCCCGCCCAAAACCTTGCAATTGGCTAAGTCAGTCAGGTGTCTCATTGCCTTTGTCCTGGCAGCCCTTCCCTCCTCATTGCCCCTGACTTCCTGAATGTAATCTGGAACCACCCTGCACAGAGTCCATTTGGTAAGCAGTCTTAGGGTTGGGCTGATGCTCTGCGAGTAGTTTTACTTTGATTTGAATCCTTTTTTTGCCTTTTGTAGGTGCCTTTTGGGGGGATTTGTCTGTACATTACAATAGTTATTTTTGTTGCCTAGTTGGTGATTTTCTTTAGGGTTTATTTGGTATTTTCCATTAACTCCTTTACTGATTTTTAAGCGTGTCTGCATCTAGGGTATCCCTCCTTTGTGTTGTAGTCTTTTGTCTGTTTCTGACTTTTTTCCTTTCCCCACCCACCCTATTGCAATTGGCTAAATCAGTCAGGTGTCTCTTTACCTCTGCCCTGGCAGCCATCTCAATTTTTCTCTCTACCTTCTCCCATCCACCCTCATCCATCATCTGACCCTCCCTCCCCACTGCCTGCCCATTTGGTTCTCATTGGTCCATGCCCCCGACCCCTGTGACTGGAACAGCTGCATTTCAGAGACCATTGGAGGGCAGCCTTTCTCGGGCAGCCCTCGTCTAAGGGCCAGAGGCAAAGGGCAGGTCAAGAAGAAGCAGATCCACTCCGTGTTTGCCTGTGTTCACCTGGAAAGCCTGCAGCCGTCATCCAGCAGTGACTAATAAGGTAAGTGTGGTATAGGGAGGGTCTAAAGCCATTACGGTATTCCATTAAATACCCCACCACTCTCATTACCTAATATTTCACGTCCCCAGACACTTAGCATTGTTATGCTAATCACCACAGTTGGCTTTTAGCTAATTGTATAAAGTAGCCATCTTGAATCTGGTCTCATTGTCTAAGGCGGCCCTTTTTCTTTGCTTGCATCCGTCCTATTTGTGTTACTCAGCCATATGTTGCATCAGCCATTTGTGTTTGTCAGTCACAATTTGCATTTGGCCAGTTCTGGGTGGGGTAGAGTCAGTGGCAGATTTAAGGCAAAGGGCCACTTGGGCAAAAATGACAGAGGGCTCCAAGTGGGTGGGTCATGGAGACGGGACCTAGAGAGGGCAGAGTTGCACAATGATGAGCTTTAGCTGTGTTTTCTGTGTTTGGGGTCTGACTCTAGCTAGAGACAGCCGGGCCTCCTTGCAAGGTGTTGCTGTCATTTGTGGCAATATGGAAAGATCAAGCCTGAAGCTAATGTCGGAAATGATCGGGTTCAAGGAAACGGGCAATGGGAGAGGACATTACAGGAGGTGATAGCACGGGATAATTCCTACAGCATGCAGATCCATTGTATGCATGGCCCCGGTGTCCTTAACCCACACACTTGAAATATCATTAAACATCACAGATGTAATTAAAGGAGTGCGCCCAAACTATAGTGTTGTTACATATTAATAATCAAGTGTCCGTTCATATATTGCACACCACAAAATTCTCTTGGTTTACACAGGAAAACCTGCCGTCAGGATGGGGAAAATAAATGTATATTCACATTCTTCTGCATGCCCTGATTCTATAATGTGTATATATATATATATATATATATATATATATATATATATATATATATATATTTTCATATATATACATACATATACATATATTCAATGAAAAAACGTTGTTAAAGGGACGTTATGCTTCCAAGTTAAAATGAAAAAAAAAACTTGAAATTCGCCAGTTATGGTAAGCTAAGCAACCATAACTCGCGCCACCACTGTGCACTGCTAAGACTAACACCCAGTGTTAGGGAGAATTCTCTGTTTAGACTGAATTTCCTAACCTAGTGAGCCCCCCAGCAGCTTTGCTGGATTTCTGGAGTTTGTTTTTTCCATCCTGCCAAGAGTGAGACTCTTTTTCTCCCACTCTTGGACATGAATGTGTGTAATTCCTTTGAATGTCAATGTGTTCTATGGGCTATGGGGTCTTTTACTCCATAGGGTCTCATATGTTTTGCTATGTGTGTTACACCGCACCCTCTGTGCCGTAACACAGGGGCGTCCTAGCGGACCTCCACCATAGACTCCATACCCGGGGACTGACTACAGTCTCCCCGGGCATGTAAAGTCACCATTGGCTTTACTAGACCTAAATTTACTAACAGAACTAGTACAAACCATCCTATTGTGGACGTACTAGTAGGGGTAATTCGATTACTCCTAAGTCTGTTATTCGAGGGGGCACTTTCCCGTCCCCCCTCGTCGAGTTTTGGCTGGTGGCAGTGGAAACTACTTGTTATGTTCGACCCCGAATATAACCCTATGGGATTCTTCCCATTGTTGGAGATTGATACTGTTTCTCGTTAATCTCTAACATACCTCCGGTCTACTTATCTTAAATAAGTCTATCAGATGGTATTTTCTGCCAGAACTCTGCTTTTTAAAATGGCGTTTGTGTTCGTCTCTGTGACTCCTAAACCAAAGGTTGAGCCCTTTGTTCCACTTTTGGCAGGCTTCTGTACAGAGACCCTCCAAAGTGGTGGCATTCTGTCTGGGTTACCACAGGGGTGTGGGAGGGGGTTTAGGCACCCTGGACCAAGTTGCCTTGCCAACTCCGGTCGCACTCTCGTGTGATTGGCCCAAGTGGTGAGCCTTCCCGCTCACCACTTAGCGTGTTTTGAGTGACAGCTAGGCTGAATGAATGGGGGTTTTCTGCATAAAAGCAGGGCTTTTGGGACTGGATCTTCAGAAGTCGCCACAGGACCTAAGAATCCGACGAGGGTAAAGCTGAGCCGACCTACAACGACGACACCTCCGGTGGAGCCCTGCTGAACCGACTCACCACTTCCCGACGACAGAGGAGATCTCCCTGCCGGAGAGTCTCTTCCCCTGACTAGTGGGAACAACCAGTCCCCTTTGCTTTTTCTTCGCCTCAGGACGCAGTGGTCGAATTGCCCCTGCAGAGCACCTCGGCAACCGGATAGCCACTACCCCTGTAGCGCGACCAAAAGGTGGTGCCTTGTGACGGAGCACTCCGCGGCTGGTCTCTTCCTTGCTGGTGCAACGATCTTCAACTTTCCTTCGACGACGAGATCATCTCTTCTCTTGGCAAAGACCGGAAGTGCATCCACCACCAGGAACAACTGCCCCCGCCGGAGCTGTGTCTCCACAATCAAGGTACTGTGTCCGCCTGGCTTCCCTTGTTGCCGGATAGAGTGAGGTGTCTTAATCCTCGCCTCTCCATAGGGTCGCCTCCAAGCTTTCTCTAGCGCGTTGTTCTGAACTGGTCCAATCTTCCAATAACAATTTGCTTCAAAGACTCGAACGCATTTCTACTAAGATACTTTTTGGGACATATCGCCTTGCCTCTCTCCGAGTGGGCCTGGCCTCTGAACTTTATGATCTATTGTGGTTCTTGCCTTCTTGCCTTGCATTTGTCCGTAAAGTATTGGAACCGTGTTGATTTCGTAACCTGCTTATTTTTCTCTCCCGTCCTAACAAATACTAGAGTGCCATCTAGATTGAAGCATACACCTCTGTCTGCAAATAAGTGATGCTGGTAAACCTAGACTTGTCGAACTATTGTTAGGGGGATTCATCTTTTTCTTCAAAGAGTAATTGTATTTGGAGTGTTTGCCGTAATAGTGCCAGAGTGTTTTCTATAGATGTGTCGTTATAAATAAATACCTTTATATCTTTACACTGAAGCCTTGTTGCGTGTTTGCTTGTCTACTGTGTAGAATTGCCCTATGTTGTATACTCCACATACTGCCTAACTCTTCTTGAGGGAAGTCTGAGTGATCAGCCACAGCTACCAAGTGAATCTGTGTGGTACAGACTGCTACCAAGTGGGTTTACTGCCAAACACCTGTAGTCCCAAATCTTTTGCAGTGGTCCCATAGGGAACTGCACAGGTTTCCTCCTAACACCCAGGACATCAAAGATGACATCACAAATGTCATTGATGACATCACTGATGACATCACATGTCTGGCTCACTCTTTTTTCCTTCACTGATGTGAGCCAGACATGTGATGTCATCAGTGATCAATAAACAAAAGGAGGGAACCCCAATGGTACTACTTTAGTAGTAGCTCTACCTTTTATCGGGAAGGAAAGTTTAATAGACGGTGAAGGTACTTAGCTCATATGAACAGTTTACAGTCAACAAACATTAAATCAGTGCTGTGAAGAATACATATTCAATATTTTATTAATCATCTTTTTAGAAAAACACAATTGTATGACTTAAAAAAGCGGTGGGTCCATCCCTATCACTTATCAATAAAATTAGAACACTGTCAAAAAACAAACAATATATTCGTGACACATAAAGTTGGGGGCAATCTAGTGACATATGTCTAGTTCTATTAAAATTGCAGGTCGCTTCCAACTCACTATAGAGCCAAGAGCCGACCCAGAGGATCAACTCCTGCTCTATTCAGGATTCTACCTCTACAAGATCCACTCACATCTAAAAAGATGATTAATAAAATATTGAATATGTATTCTTCACAGCACTGATTTAATGTTTGTTGACTGTAAACTGTTCATATATGTCATCAGTGATGTCATCAATGACATTTGTGATGTCATCTTTGATGTCCTGGGTGTTAGTCTTGGCAGTGAATGGTGGTGGTGCGAGCTATGGTTGCTTAGTTTACCATAACTGGCCAATTTCAGGGTTTTTTCGGTTTTACTTGGAACCATAATGTCCCTTTAACAAAGTTTTTTCACTGAATTTCATAGGTTTTTAGTAGCGCAACTTAACAGTAATGTCCCTTCAACAAAATTTTTTTCATTGAATTTCATAGGTTTTTATTAGTGCAACTTAACCATAATGTCCCCTTAAAAAAGATTTTTCATTGAATTTCATAGGTTTTCATGTGTCCAATTTAACCATAATGTCTCTTTAACAAAGTTTTTTCAGTGAATTTCATTGGTTTTTATTTGTGAAACTTAACCATAACGTCCCCTTAACAAAGTTTTTTGATTGAATTTCATAGGTTTTTATTAGTGCAACTTAACCATCATGTCTACGAACATCTGACTTCATTTCAGACCTTCCGGAGAGTGTCACATGACCATATGTTGGCGCACGGCATGATGACGTGTCCGAGAACCCTTACGCACTTCACAATAAGATCTGTGCTTCACGGACAGTTCAGAACTGCATTTTTTACTGATCTAGGAACTTTCAACTTCAAAATTTACCTTGCACAGCTCCAACACCTATTCCTACTCATCCATTAACAATCTAGTACACAGTACATACCTTTAGCAAAACTGCTATTTATCTTAAAATAGAATCAGCTAATGCCATCCCTCTTACCCAAGAGACACCACCACTGCTGTAATCAAGGAGCATGAGAAACACTGCCCCCCTACCCTAGAAATAACACACACTCAACATTTTCTCCTGTCCACCTGCCCCTCCATATTAGTGTTTGGTGCCTCTTCCCTATTATCCTCCCCACCTTTCGTTCTAAGCTCTCCTGCCAAAACAAAAAAAATGCATCCAAAAACAAAATGAATGTTCCTTTAGGAACCACATTTCACAGTAAAAAAATAGAACTAAAGAAAAACGTATAGACTCCATGTACTTTAAATTTCTCAGTAAAGTACATAAACTCAATAAGATTTTCCAAAATGTCCATTTGCATTTTGCATTATGCTAATGGGAATATTGTGGCGTTCATTCTCCGTTCCAGGGACTGGAATGGTGGATACCGGCCCAGCAGCCCAAGTTATCAGCCCAAGCGAAGCGAGGGTGGATAACGAGGTCTCTGGACCTTTATCCCCCCTTTCCAGCAACTGAAATGGGGGATGAAGGCCATTAGCAGCCTATGTTCCCAAAGCGAGAACCCGGGGTAATAAAAAAGAGGATTTTTCTTCCTACACCGGGACGTAGGAAGGAAAATCCTTTTCCAAGATGGCCACCATGGAAAGGGAAGGTAGGGGTTCCATACAGGGCCCCTCTTCGCTTTCCATGGCAGCCTGCAGAAGGCAAAAAGAGAACCCTACGACCATATTACCACAAGCACATTTTTCTTCCCTTTCAAATCTATCCTAATTTCGAATAACTTTACCACAAAGCCAGTCCCAGGTTGACATGGCCACTTTAATCCTATGTCTTGTCCATTGTGGTCATGGCCAGTAGCCAGATTGTCCGGATCATAACCTTATTCCATGACCCAGACAATCTGGCCACTGCCCATGGCCACAGGCTACCCCTCAGTCACTAAAGGTAGACTGCTATTTTTTGTAGCTACATTATGACACTTGTCAAAAAATAAAACACTGGCACATTTCCAAAACCATGCTTTCAGGTCCTTGCCAATGCTCCTTACGCCGGTTTGCTGGAAATCCGCCCATGTTTTATTTTTTCAAAGTGTCAAATGTATGCACATACAATCGTCATATAACGTAGCCCCCACTTGACAAAATCCATTCAGACTTTAGGAAAACATTTATATCTAGATCTATAATCTTTTTGCAAGCCTTTGTGTAGATTTGTGAAATGGCACCACATTTATAAGCCTTTACATTATTTTGGCACCCCCCCCTCTAATTTTGCCCCCTCTTCACAAAATCCCACCAAACTTCGCAAAAACATTTATATCTAGATCTATTATCAGTTTGCCAAAAGAAGTGTAGATTCGTCAAATGGCACCTCATGTATAAGCCATTACATTATTTTGGGACCCCGCTCTAATTTTCCCCCCTAATGACAGAATCCCACCAACTTTGTAAACTCATTCAGAATCAGGTCAGAAATATACCATACCATCCTCATCACACCTCACCTCCCCAGAGATTATTTGATAGGTTTGACAAGTGCAATGCTCAGAAAATATTATTGTCCCGAAGGTTCGGACATGTGTTTTTATGCACCGTACCTTAGTTTTCCTCTTTTGTACACATGCAAAATCTAGCAGCAGGGCACGGCCATCTTGTGCTAATCTTATCCGTTGCTGCATCGCTCTAATGTGAAATACCCAAGCGGCACTAAATCATATGCCTCTCCCCTGAACCTCACATCACCAAACCTAATGATATTCTCCACCTTTCTCAGTGATGTTCCTGGGCAGCATAGCCAAACACGCCCAGTCATCACCTACGTGATGTGAGGCAGAACCCGAAAATCAACACACATCGTCTCACAACACAGCACGTCACAATTTGGAATATTACACCGTACTTTAAAAGGAAACAACAAGACTGTACAATTTGTAAAGTACTTTTATTTCACAATAAACATGCCAAGAACATCCGACCATCACCATATTCAATCAAATTGCAAATTTGTTTCTTCGGCCACAATCTGAAAATGTTTATCGTGAGTCGCGCGTTGTTCTTTTTGCGTACACAAGGTGTTCGTTTTGGGTAAAAGAAGTGCTTGGGTCGTACAGTGAATTCCAGGGCTTGTGCATCAACTTGGGGCTAGACCACCGTAAAGGATGTTATGTTGCTCCTAATCGCTAGTTCAGCGTAGGGGCATATGGGCCCTTGGCGATCATCCCATAAAAGAGTCAAATATATCCACTTGTTAACAAGCATCTGCAGCTGCCGGTTGAAGAACCCGTCAGTTGGCATCTGGAATCTATGACAATCGCAGAATGGCAGGATGGACCTGTTTAGCACAGACATGAAACAATGTCAACAGAGAAAAAACAACGTGGAAAGTAGTACACAATTTGCTTCCGAGGACATTGCTATGTAGTATGATCACCTCTAAACGGGATACGGAAGCTGACGCTACAATTCGAGGTGCTCATGGATGGCATTTTAATGAAATATTAGCATTGAACCTGGGAGAACCGAGTACTGGTCTACATGCATCTCAATGCTGGCCTGCCCATGTGGGCGGTAGAACGAACATTACACACAAAGGTTGTACTTGCTTTTCATTGCAATATGCCACACAGAACAAACAAGAAGAATGTAACCCAGAAATAATGGTCAGATAAAGATAATGATAAGTTGATGCTCGTTCGGGTATAAAATCGTTTAAAATCAAACTTACATATATTCGCCATTTCCATTCTCTTGGCATAACTCAGACCGTAACGCAGACTCTGTTCGCACCAACGATTTTTCATGAACTGAATTTACATGTTCCTTTGTCCAGTTTTAGAAAGCATAACCTTATCATATCTTACATTATTACACCCCTCCTTTCATTCAATTCCTTTCGGAATGGTCCCTTTCTGTCAAGGTCAAAAAACAATTAAACCTTATACTGTGTGTCCCATGCGTGGGCTTCCTTAGCTCGCAGGCAAAAATTCAAAGCTGGTGACCTTCACTCAGAATCAACATACATTCTTAGTTTGCAACAACTTGTCTCACCGCATCCATGAGAACTGCAATTGTGATGCACGTGCACAGTAGAAAAAATGTGAGGGCTGCCCTTGCTCGATCATTGTGGCGCTGCTAAGGGGTAGGGAAACTTTGCAATGACAGAATGCTCCCTACTCCAACATTGAAGTAGAGGGTACACAAAAAAGAGTCAAAGTGTTTCTAGCAAAAGCCCATCTATGCTCAGGTCACAGACTCCTTCACTTATGTAGCCTAGGTCTCATCCCTTTTGTGGGATTGTAAGGCAATTGTAAAAACTGGAATAGTTGAAAAAAATAATTTACAAAGAGGATACATTTTAACAGATAAATTAGATGCTTTATTTGGACACTTCTTAAAAACATTGTTAATCAAAAAAACAGATGGTAATCATTTGTACCTGGATTTGAACTGTTTCACAAGCTCTGTTTTAGGTGTATAGGGCACGCTGGCAATGCTTTCTGATAATATATGTGTACTCGGAACAAAATTGCACGCAATTCCATGATTATACATCTCCGTCCTTGAATGCTGAAATGCAATCTCTTTGGCCTGTACTTTAGACACATATTGTGGAACACCTCCAAATCTACTCTGTGACAAAATGCTGTGAGTCCCGTCAGATCGCTTGAGAGTTTTATCAAACACAATCTTCTCAAGTGCTTTGTGTGGAGGCGAAGATGGAATCAACCACTTCTTCTTCTGTTCCTGCACACCTGTTTTTTGCTTCTTGCAGCCATATCCCATCCCATCCTCATCACCCCTCACCTCCCCAGAGATTATTTCATAAATTTGACTAGTGCAATGTTGTGTTTTTTAATTTTATTATTATTTTTTATTTATTTAGTTGATTTAATCAAATTAATGATTTTACAAAACAAAGTAGAAAACAAAACGAAGTGAAGAAAAGAAGAAAGTGAAAATGTAGAACAAGAAGCTGTATCATGACAGAAAACGTGAAAAGAAGAAGAAGAAAATGGAAGAGGAGATCATTACATTTCAGAAGAGGAATTGTGGTTATGACGATGATTTAAGTTTCATAAGGATAAGATAAACTTAAGAGTCTGTGTAGTGGCAATTGTCCAGGTATTTCTTTCTCCACTCATTAGGCGAGTCCACCACAGTTCTTCTTCCCTGGTATATGATGCTGAAAGATGTGGTAACAAGAATTTCTCGACTTTAGCCCTGGTTCCTGGGCAGTTTAGGAGTAAGTGACATATTGTTTCTACGTTAGTGTCATTTTCACAAAAACGGCATGTGTTTGAGTTACTCTGTCCTCTGATTTTTAAAATCTCATTAGTCGGCAGTAAATTTAAACACGCTTTCAAAAACAAGGTTCTTGCAGCTTTGTTGGGAAACTTGGTCAAATAGTTTGTAAAAAATGTTCTGTTTGCTTTGATAGGGTGGAAGATGGCTGACTGATTTTGCTTTCATTGCATTGTTTAAGGTTTGAATCCAGTCCAGCTCACTGATTTTCCTTTTTATTTTAGACGGGTTGCGGATGAGATCTTGCTCTGTAGAGTGAATTTCCAAAAGTTTCGCTTTATGCACCATTTCCCAAGACTTTAAAACAGAACAGCGTGCTGTCAGAATTTCAGCACGTACGATGGCTAGCACATGTGAGCAATCTGGAAGCAGCATTTTCCTGTAGAGCATCATGGATTTTATCTCCGTGGTCCCTTCCTTTGACAAGTGCAATGTTGTGTTTTTTAATATGTTTTTACCGCGATGTCCGTTGACACCGAACACAGATCCAAGATGGCGGGCGCATCGAAATAATCCGATGCACCTCGTGCTTCATCCCAGCCAATCAGCGGACACATCGCATGTCTGTGGACATGACGCAAGCCGATCAACCAATCGGTGTCCTGTCCATGGAGCGAACAGGGAAGTGTGTCCGCGGAGCGGACATAGATATCACTAATTTTTTGTGACCTACTTTTTGGTCATTTTAAAAAAGAAATACTGGACGGATTTTCAGCAAATTCACAAAAGCACGCTTTCAGGACCAAGCCGCTGCTCCTGCCGTGAATTTGGTGAAAATCCGTCCATCGGTTTGGGCTTTAGGCGTGAGCAAAGTTTTTCCCCATTCAGTCTATGGGAAAAAAAGAAATTTTCGGACCCCCTTATAACTCCCCCCCCGACCAAACCTCACCAAACTATGAAAAAAAATCAGAGTGGGCCACATACTTTTTTTGCATAGTTTGGTGTGGATTTGTCCAGGGGAAGCGAAGTTATAAGCTGCCGAAAAAGTGCTCTTCCTATGGGTTTAGCAACTTAACCATAACTACACGGCCTCTACTGTGGCCGTATAATATATATATATATATATATATATATATATATATATATATATATATATATATATATATATATATATATTCAATGAAAAAAACTTTGTTAAGGGGATGTTATGGTTAAGTTGCACTAATAAAAACCTTTGAAATTCACTGAAAAAACTTTGTTTAGGGGACGTTATGGTTAAGTTGCACTAATAAAAACCTATGAAATTCAATGAAAAAACTTTGTTAAGGGGACGTTATGGTTAAGTTGCACTAATAAAATCCTATGAAATTTAATGAAAAAACTTTGTTAAGGGGACGTCATGGTTAAGTTGCAATAATAAAAACCTATGAAATTCAATGAAAAACCTTTGTTAAAGGGACGTTATGGTTACAAGTAAAACCGAAAACCCCTGAAATTTGGCAGTTATGGTAAACTAAGCAACCATAACTCACGCCACCACTGTGCACTGTGGAGGGTTTTGACCCATGTGGAATCATTAGACGGGGTAAATGTGGGGATTAAGCTGTCGCTGCCCATCACTTTAACCCACAACAAAAATAAATCATTGGAGTGGGTAAAGATGGGGATGCGCTGTCGCCGGCCATCATTTCATCCCAGAATCTAGGAGAGCTGCGCAGTTGTGCACACACTAAAATGGTTGCCTAACCTGCCACCCACCAGTGCGAGCATGATAGGTCGGGGTGCCATGAGTGAAATGGGTTGCCAAAGAAAAACAGTAGCGCCGGTTAGCTTCAAAGCGCTTTAAAATTACCTTTGGTTTCCCTGAATGCAAGCTTCAAATGCCCATTTTAAACATTGCAGAATATGCAAAATTTTCACTGAACACCAGCAGACATTTGGCAGAATGGAGTTTTGTGTGCTTACAAAATCTGGAAGATGGAGAGCCCAGAACAGTGTTGATAACAGAACTAGCTGAGCTATGGAGTCAGCAGTTTTAAATTAAACTGAACTACAGACATTAAAAATCCAAATGTTTAAGAGAAATGAGTGACCTACTTCTGGGAGTGTCACATAGGTTGCAATTGTTTTAATGTCATAGTTCTAAACTTAGAATCAGCATTCTAGCTGCATATGTAAACATTGTCTTGACTTAAACTGGGTAACAAAAAGTGACATTTTATCTGAAGCCTGGCTTAAGGAACTGAATTCTGCCCACCAGCTACCCCCGACAGGAGATGAGACTTGCACAACAGCTGTGTTCCCAGGCCTAGCTGCCCTTTTGCTGCTCCCACCAAAAGGGATATGACACTTCCCTGATTGAATTACCTGGGCTCTGCAGGAAATTGAACAAAGCCCTGTCCTGACTCAGGCAAATGTTTTATTATGGGGCCGTAAAAAGTGGCTTCCTCCTGGAAGAAAAGGGGAGGAGCACTGCCTGTGAGAGCAAGCTGGCTTGGCAGAACTGGAAAAACCAGAAATTCAACCTTGTGCTGGGGAGAATCCACACCCCTGTAGCCAGAATATGGTTTTAGAAAAAGATGAATAACTCATAGTACGGACTTGTGAAAATTATTTAAATGATACCATAACTCTTGTGATTTTTCTGCCCACATTTTAAGAGGTTTTTAGAACCGGTGGCATGATCTGAGGGCAAGCTAGCAGTTAAGAGGGTATTACTTAAAATGTATGCATGTTAAAAATCTGACACTTCATCAAGTAATGTACATACTCCTTGCGCACATGTGTATAAATTTGGGGTAATGTCCGATATTGCAAAACCAGTTAAAAAGTGAAATATGTGCCATTTTTGAACCTAAGCCCCCAGGAAGAGCAAATTTGGACAGGGTATACCTCCTGTGATATGTGATGGGTGCATGTAATTTTAAACAAATGTGTACCTGTGCAAATATGTCTTTTGGGTCAAAATATAGATTGTGTGTAATTTGACAGGGATGGGTTCTCTGTACCATAAACAGACCTCATTATGATGACACTTCATTTCATTCCCCCAATCAAAGGGAAGAGGATGAAGTGGCCAATGACAAGTGGAGAGGGGTAGAGCCTAGTGATGCTGCACACACACCCATTTTCAAAACACATAAAAGCAGACAGTCAGGACAGATAGAGACATTCAATTCCATTTGCTGCAACACGCTCTGCCGGACCATACAACATCCAGAGATCCAGACTTCAAATCCATCAATCTCCAGAATCCAGAGAGGCTAGAGAGAGAGCAGAGCTGACCCAGACCACTGTTAGCAGAACCAGAGAGCTGACCCAGATCACTGTGAAGTGCAGAGACCAGACCAGAGTCCAGTCTAAAACCTGACCAGATCCGTGGCGAGGCCCATTTATTTCCAAAATATATTGTGAGTACCCAGCAGAACTCTGCAGAACCAATCTTCTAGTTAAAATAATATAATTCAATCTATTTTAATCTAAGTAGAACTGCCTCCTAACTGTCAC
The DNA here is from genome assembly GCF_040938575.1 of Ambystoma mexicanum. NCBI lineage: Eukaryota > Metazoa > Chordata > Amphibia > Caudata > Ambystomatidae > Ambystoma > Ambystoma mexicanum. The sequence continues at coordinate 753,443,559 of NC_090938.1, read as the reverse complement.
CTGTCATTTGCAAAGCTGTCACCTGTCATTTGTAAAGCTGTCACCTGTCATTTCTAGTTGCTAGCTGTCATTTGTCATTTTGAACTTTAAAATTTCAAATCCGAAAAACTACCTTTATTTAATCGTTCATAACTCCGTAACCGTTTGGGCTAGGAACTTGCAGTAACTTTCCTCTGAAAGCTTAGAATCTTAGCTTTCCTACGAACCTAGAACCGCTTCCTACCCCCGATACTTTTGCCGCAATCGCAAAAAACGCACTCGCGCATTTGCCGCGATTTGCAAATTTCTCAACGTGTGAAAACAGCAGTTTTCTTGCTTTCAGTTGCCAAAAATTCGTTTAACCTGCTAGTTACTCCTAGATCCTTGCTAAAGTGAGCCTGGACTAATATTAACTTGATACCACTCACCCTGAACCTCTAGAGGGAATTCAAAGCCTTTTAGCATATTTTTCACTTCATTGCCAGCACATATAAAAGCATTTTGGGCCTGTGTTTCCAACTTCTGTAGTCTAAGCTTGTTGGGGTGAACTGAATTACAGTTGATTGCATTTCTGAGAACTGTGTGCTTTCCTTCCATTTCCTTGCATTGCATAAAGGGGGGAGGGGATTGCCAGAGAAAAGTGATTACATTGTTTGGTTGAACGCATATCGAGTATTTTCTATACTGCATTTTCATTCCACCTTGCATCCATTTGAAACCATAAAGTATTGTTGCTATCTTATCCATCCTATAACCACTCATCATTGATTATAAAGAAGTGTGCTAGTGCCAGACTATCCATTATTGATTACTGCTCAGATTCAGTGTGATATTCAATTATTAAATTATTATAAAGTGCGGTATATATACCTATTGTTTAAATTATCAAATAAACCTTTTAACTTGCAAAACAGAACTACTTCTTGGCTCAGTGGGGTCAGGGTTATTCAAAGAGAGGGGTGTTATATAGGGGTAGTCATCCAGAATGCATGAACTGGACATAAAGATATATCAATAAGGGTTTCCATTCAGTATCCCAGACTAGGCATTGACTTAGCTGTAGTGTTGAATTGAATCCTCTTACAAATTGGGGGCTCGTGCCGGACGTTTGGATTAGATTTATCACTTGTGCAGATTAATACAGCGTGCCAGCTGACCAGATACACATATCCGGTCGGATCACACGCTGTGTTACGCTGTAAAGCACTCCTCAAAGGAACGCTCTAAGGAAAAGGTCTGTTTTGCAAAAAAATAAAATACAAACTTCTCTAAGTCAGGACAGAGACCAATCTCTAGAATGACGACCTTAGTAGACATGAAAATAGCCAGAGAGCACTTCTTACATAAGTTATTTTTGAGAGGTGAGTGGACTCACCAGGACCGCATGGTCTGGTTGCAGGCCATCACGCAACAGGTCACGGAAACAGGGTCAGATATATGGAGAGATCAGGGTCCCTTACATGTGGCCCTGAGTGAACTATACATGGCTCCTAAAGCTAAGGATGAACAAGACAAGATGGTTAGGATAGCGGCATACCTGTACCTATATATGGGAGACATGCAGGATAAATGTACTGAAAGCCAAGATCTGGCGAATAAGCGACAGATGGCGTTAGAGAAGGTCCAATCTGACCTGGTCTCTTCTGAGCAGAGGCTGCAGGGGAGCCAGGAGTCAGAAAATGAGAGTAGACAGCACATCATTAAAATAAAGAGGGATATGGACATCCTGCAACAGGAAAAGGCTGACCAGGATACCAGATTTCTGGCCTTGCAGAAGGAGTACCAAGAAGGTTTGGACTCCCTACTGCAGAGCCAGAAAAAGCTGGAGCAACAGTTAGACTTCAATAGGGCATGTGCTGAGCAGGTAGTCACCCTGCAAAGCCACCTAGATAGGGAGAAGGCAGAGAGCAATAAACTGATTTTGAAAGACCTGGATACCCAGGCAGAGTTTGACCAGGAGCGCCAGAAAGCTGGTGCCTTCCAAAGGCAAAGGGACGACCTGGCGGCACAGATGCAGGCTCTTAGTCAGGAAAGGGATACCTTAGGCCAGGAAGTCTGCCACTTAAAAAGGAAAATGGAAGAAAATCACCTGGCCCTCCAGGGACTGGGTGACCTCCAAAAAGAACACCAGAACTTGTTAGAGCACACCAGGAAGGTGGAGGATGCTCTGGCAAGAAAGGAGCAGGCCAATAGGGACACAGCTCAGGAGGTAACCCTCCTGCAGCAAAGACTGGCCCAGTGCTCCAGGACCAATCAGGAAACGCAGAGAGAGAATGAGGCTCTCTGCCAGCACAATGATAGACTCCAACAACAGGTAGCGATGCAGGAGAGACTGATAGAGTCTAGTAAGGCCTTAACTGAGGAACTGAAGGCGCAGGCTCTTGCATTGCAACAGGGAGCAGGGGCGGATAGAGATGAGGTTCGCTGGGAAAGAGAAACTCCTGAGCATAACCCCAGGAGCCCTAGTACCAGAGGCCTTTATTTCTCTCAGTCCCTGGACTCTGCCACCCCCATGTCCCCTGGCGCACATGAGCACAGGGCCACAGGGATGGCAGAGTACTATCCAGCCAGACGCATGGGGCTCATAGGCCAGTACCACCCAGGAATGGAGGGGCGGGCATCCGGGTATGGGCACCCAAGCACAGTGCAATTTGATGGGGAACCCCAGGTGAGTAGGCCCATTAAGGGCATCCTGAAAACCTCTGCCCAGTTAGGTCAGTGGGGGGGTACCCATCAAATCCTGGCAGCAAGGAGGGATCTGAAGACTCCTCTGAGCGGTACAGGACACAGGAGACCAGGTCCCCACATTCTGCCAGCCATTCCCAGGCTCGCAGAATCCGGGAAAACCTGGAAGAACAGACGGGAACCTCTGGGAGCAGTGTGTCTGAGTCAGAAGATGAATGGACAAGGGTTACCCGAACCAAAAAGGCCAATAAGGCAAAAAGGGCCTTGATTAAGGACCCATTGAAACAGATTAAGGCAATCAGGAGTGTCATCACGCCTTATCATAAGAACGCCAAGTACTCTGTTTGGGAACACTTGGAGCTCTATGAGCAAATGATGGAGACTTTTCATTTGAAGGACAGCCAAAGCTGTATCCAATATGTAAAGTGGACATTCTCCCCAGAGTACTCCAGTTTCTTTGCAGGGCTGGAGGACCAAAATCATTCCAGGTGGTCCACCTATAGGGCGGCCATATTAAAACATTTTTCTGTTCACAGAAATCCCCAAGAGGCTCGCAAGGCAGCCTACAATTTGCAGTGTGGGGAGGATCAGGCCCCACAAGAGTTTGTGCAAGAACTGAAACGTGCCTTTGCGCAGACCACCAGAAGGGTGCGCACAGACAGCAGAGAATGTGTTAATACTTTTTTCCATGCCTTGCCCAAATACATAATGACCCAGCTCGTGAGAGATTTTCATGAGAAAAGATCTTTAGAATGGGTCATTGAACAAGCCACCCGCATCTACGAGGTGCAGAAACCGGTGGAAAACAAAAACCAGCCTAAAAACCCCAAAACCAACAGCACCCCTGCTGCTGCCAAGGTGGCAGAAGTAAAGGTCACCCCCGTTTTAGATTTGGAGATGGGGGGCCTAAAAACCTACCTGCACCTAATAATGCTAGGCCCAGAAGGTCCTCGGGTCAGTCCCAGACAGGGAGCCAGGGCGGCAGCTCCACAAATGGGGTCCCTCGCTCTCCTGATTATGTAAGCCCCCGTTACAAGGGAAATCGACCCATCCTGGGTTATGTGTGGACTCCTCCAGCCCAAGGGGGGGGATCCAGCCAAGCACCTAACCCAGGGAACTTCCCTCCTAACTTCCCACCGGAGGGCAGAAACTCACCAAATCCTGGGCAGACCTTTTTCCCCAGGTATCCATCCAATTTCCAGCCCCAAAATCCTCCACCCTTCTTTCCCCAATTCCCTGAGCCCAGACAACCTAATCCGGGAGAGGGGAGGCCAAGGGTGGAGGGGTATCCAAATCTTCCCAACCAGGGGTACTACCAAAGAAGGGATAGCTACCCTTCCCGGGATCAGCCCAGGGGAGAAAACAGGGCCCTGTATCAGCCTGAGCGGGTTTCCCAGTTAGAGCGCCAGGTGCAAAACATGGCGCGGGATCTGGGTCACATACTGAGGGATCAGCAGAACCCTCAGATCGGAGTGCCGGCGCAGAACGCACCCAACTCTGGACCTGGTGCCCCAGAACAATGACGGGGGCAGCACCCCGATAACTCACCGGTTCCCAGGGAGGAGGCACAAAGGGAAGGGGGGTGTAAAGCCTGGGAGGAAGCTTCCTTCCTCACTTGTAGACAGCCCCTGGAAACCCAGGAACCTGAAACAAAATCTCTTGCCCCTGAAAGTCTGCCTCCTAAGGAGCAGAGGGGGGTAGGAGAAACAAAAGACCCAAACAGACTCAGTTTGAGGAGGAGGTACAGATCTTCCAATTTGAGGGAGAGGGATCCTCAGAAGATCCTGGGAAAAGGATCTTCTCCTTCAGAGAGGGGGGAACTCCTCCCAAAGAAAAATGGGTCCCTAGGGATGCAAATCCAGACTGGGGAGATGTGGAGACTGAGCTACCGCCGCCCACCATCTCATCCCAGAACCAACAGCAAGAAAATCCCCTGGTTCAAACCCATCCTGGTGACTGCCTCCAAAAAGGGGGGGGGCGGCCCGGAACCGGAGCCAGGGGAACCCACAATGGCTCTGATCTCCAGTTGCCAACTTTTTCTTTCAGATTCCCAAGGCTCTCCACAGAATTCTGCCCAAATCTCTTCGCTAGCGATGTCCAAAACCAGAAGGTTAGCCCACCAGTTGTCCAAAAATGTGCATTATCTGTGCCCCCTTGAGGAGAAGGAGGGAAGATATTATGCCCCGGTACAAGTACAGGGGCAGGGTACAATTTCAGCGCTGGTGGACACGGGATCTCAAGCTACCCTTCTGTCCAGAAGGGCCTTTGACGAACTGAATGCAGGAAGGGGAGAGAATTACCAAATTCCTCTCCCCTCTCTTCCTGGACAACTGCAGAACTTTGACGGGAAGGAAATTCCCGTTGAGGGGACTGCAGACTTGGACATTAAGATCGGGCGACACAAGTTGAAACACCCGGTCATAGTTGTGACTCCAGAGGGCACCCCTTGTTTGCTAGGGAATGACCTCCTGAGAAGGTTGTCACCCCTAATAAATTGCGTAAACAAGGTCCTCTGGACCCAGACTAGCCGACCAATAAAATTAAAACAGAGTGTCAACCATGTTAGTTTAAACGGCACCTGCCACATGGTTGAACAAAAACCTGACCAAGTAGAATTTCACTTCCAGAATAGCCAAATTCCAGACGTGACAGTAATAGCAGTAGGACAATAGACTGGTGATGGAGGGTCCTCTCTATTTCTGAAAATCAACCTTCCTTCCAGTCTAAAGTGGTACTCCACGCTGGAAGGAAACACTCTGAGATTCTATACTAATCCACAATCAGAAACTCCCACTCCTATAGTCCAGAAAGATGTGAAATCAGCTCAGACCCTGGCTGATGTTCAGCAAATTGGAGAGCAGTTGTTCATCCCTGTTCAGTTAAATGATGGGAAGGACTCTGTTCTCGCTCGAGTGTGTGTGAACAACGGTAAGAGCTTCATCAGCGAAGCCATGTTCTGCCAACTCCCAAAAGATCCAGCCATTCCCACATTCAAACTGATAGACAAATGGGAAATGGACCTGGAAGCACCTAATTCCAAACATCTCCTGCCAAGCAGGTGTATGCTCAAAATCTCCATTGGCAACAAGAGCATAGTCCACAATTGTTGGGTCGTGCGAGACGTCACTGCCACTTTTTACTTAGGCAGTGACATTCTCAATCGCTTTGCCATTAGTTTGGACCTAATAAACTTCAAAGCTTGGTCCCGATTAGCGGATAATCCCATGGGCTTTGATGATCCAGAAAAAGCATTTAGGTCAGCTCAATTGCTACCTTATGCAGTTGAAATTCAGATCAAAGAGGAAGTCACGATCCCAGAAAGGACCCGACAATTCTCCCTGGAAGTGAAAGTTAAAAGAGGACAACATTTGAAAAACCCTGATGCTTACATACATCTAAATGCTTCTCTCCAACAGCAAGGGTTAGGGGTAAACCCAACTCCATTGGTCAACATAGAACATGACACCATTCTAATAGAGGTGGATAACAGCGACTTAAAGAGTATTACTCTAGCCGCAGGCACCATTATTGGAATGGCGGTTGATGACCGACATTTTTCCATAGACTTAGGTAATGAACTGTTAGGGCCAATCCCCAAGGACTGCTTTGACAGTGACAGTGATGACAATACAACACCAGACATGATTTTTACCCGGCATGGGGGGAACTTCCTGGTGTACACTTCTTGCCCTTCTGGTAAGGAAGATGTGACTTGTGACTTCAGAGGGGATGAGGTGATTTTCCAGGTCCATGAGGGCTGCCTTTCCCACCTGAAGCCTCCAGTCCAAATCAGCACTCTGACCAGGGACTTCTCCACCCAGCTGGAGGAGGCCGCTGAAATAGCCAAACCAGAAGTCTTTCCAGGCTTCAGGCAGATGGTGGAAGCGAGAGTCAACCTAGCTGATGCCTGTGTGACTCTGGAACAAAAGCAAAAGTTGAAACAAGTTTTCTTGGATTTCCAAGATCTCTTTGCGGTAGACTCATATGACTGTGGTCGCACTGACATCCACACAACAACAATCCCCACGGACCCTGGCATGACTCCTGTGTTTGTGAAGCAATATCGCTTGCCTCTCGCATCAATGGAGTCCCTTACTGAAATAATTAAGAACCTTGAGTCCCGGGGAATAATCTGTCCAGTCCACAGCACCTTCAATAATCCGGTGCTGGGAATATTGAAGCCAAACGGCCAGTGGAGACTCTGCGCCGACCTCAGGGAGCTCAACAAACGGGTCCATACTTCCCGATGGCCTCTGCCCTACATTGACCAAGGGCTGGTCCAGATCCAGGGGTCACAGGTATTCACTGCAATAGACCTGACCAATGGATACTGGACTGTGCCTGTCGGTAGGGAGGACCAATACAAGCTGGCTTTTACCTTTGGGGGCCAGCAGTACACATGGACCCGGACTCCCTTCGGATACCTTGACTCCGGTAATGAGTTTAACATTTTCCTACATAAGGCCATGCCCGACCTGGGTGCGAGGGGTAACCTGGCTTATGTAGATGATGTCCTCATCAAAAGTTCATCTGTGGAGGAACACATAGCGGAGATCCGTTATGTTCTGACGCAGTGGAGGGCTGCCGGAGCAAAACTTTCCTTTCAGAAAGCACAGTGGTGTAGAACCCGTGTTAATTTCTTGGGGCATGAGATTACTCCTCAGGGTCTCTGTCCCCAGGAAAAGAAAGTGGAAGCACTTCAGAAACTGAAAGACCCCACAACTCTGCGGGAACTAAGGAGCCTCCTGGGAATGACTAATTACAGCAGAAAGTTCATTGAGGGCTACGCAGAAATCACCAGACCCCTGATTCATCTCCTGAAGGGGGGGGTCAAGTGGGAATGGGGTCCAGAACAAGCCGAGGCAGTAAGACAACTCAAAAGAAGCCTCTCACAAGCGCCCTGCCTAGCTTACCCTGTCAGAAACAAGGAGTTCTTCCTGGATACGGGGTTCTCTAATATGTGCTTGACAGCAGTATTATACCAAAAGCATGACAAGGTCAATAAAGTAATCTCCTATGCGAGCAAAACTTTATCCTCTGTGGAGGAAAAATTCAACGATTGTGAGAAGGCACTCCTGGCAACGGTGTGGGCATTGAAGAATTACCGCCCGTTTATCCAGGGGGAACACATCATAGTGGAGACTCCACACCAGCCTCTGCAATATCTCCAAAGTGATAGAATCCGGGCCGGAAATGTGAGTAATTCCCGAATTACTTCCTGGATTCTGTCAATGCCAAAACAAGAAGAGTCCCCTCGCGCAAGGTCTGGCTGAATTGCATGATTGTGCCAGAGAAAACTGTCTCGAGGACGAAAGTCTAAAAATCAAGGACAACACGGAGGCATACCTTAATTCCCCACACAAAGTCTTTGAAGAGGACAAGTGTGAGGGAATGCCCACTGTCTATGTGGATGGATGCTCTTACCATGTTGACAACAACGGGGAGAAAGAACTGGTGGCTGGCGTAGGGAATGCAAGGGTGAAGGAGTTCCCAGAACCCTCCGCTGGATACAAAATTGGTCCCCGAAGTAGTCAGGTGGCAGAATTGATGGCTGTGCATCAGGCCATCCTCACTGCTGTCCAGCATCAACTCCACGAACTGGTCATAATCACAGATTCGGATTATGTACGGAACGGGTTCGTGGAGCACCTGGTTAATTGGAAAACCAGAGGCATGTTATGTGCTAACAACAAACCCTTGAAACATGGTAAATTGATCCAAAACATTGATGATCTGGTCACCTCGAATGAGATGACCATCTATTGGAAAAAGATCAAGGGTCATTCCAAAGTAGAGGGACCAGACAAAACTGGAAATGACTTAGCTGATCAGCTGGCCAAAACCGGGGCCATCCAAGGGGATCTAATTGAGATTGAGTCCCTGTTGGGGGAAATCCAGGTCACTGCTATCACTAGGTCCCAGACAAATGCTCACGATGATCTTTCAATTGCACAATGGAGCAAGGAGACCCCTGATGCTGATTTGATTACCGCTCAGAAGGGGGATCCAATAATTGGTAAATTTTAGCAGCACCTTGAGGACCCTGAGAACTTTCCCCTGACGGATACCGATTACATTGGGAAAGAGGACCTAAGGGTGTTGATGAAATGTCCAAAAATGTTCCGGATCCAAGACGGTTTGCTGGTAAGGAAATCCAAAGCTGTCCACGATCAGTGGGTGGTTCCTACCTCATTCCGAAGCCTGATGTTAAGTCACGCCCATGATGCGGCCACCGCCGGTCATAGGGGGTTTCACACAACATTGGAAATCTTAAGAGAGGTTGCATACTGGCCACACATGGGGCAGGACCTCGACCAATACTTGAAGGGGTGTCTTGTGTGTGCACAATTTCAGCCATCATCCCTCACACACCGTGCGCCTCTCCAAAAGAGGGGGATGACACTGCCATGGTCAGATTTGCAAATCGACTTTGTAGGCCCCGTGATTCGCTCTGCTAGGGAGAATAAGTACATGTTGACTGTGACATGCTTGTTTACCAAGTGGGTGGAATGTCTCCCAGCCCCAAACTGCAAGGCAGAAACAGCAGCTGCCCTGATGATTAACCACATCTTTTCCCGTTTTGGTCTACCTCAAAGGATTGAGTCAGACAGGGGTAGCTACTTCACCGGTGAAGTAATGACAAAGATGTGGGAGATACTGGGGGTCAAAAGGAAGTTGCATATTGCTTACCGGCCAGCTTCTTCTGGGGCAGTAGAGAGATATAACCGAACCATTGTGAGCATATTAAAGAAGTTTGTGGCAGATTCTGGGCCAAGTTGGGATATCCGATTACCTCTGGTCCTAATGGCCATCAGATCTACCCCTTCATCTGCAACCAAAATGTCACCATTTGAGTTGATGACTGGGCGCAAGATGGTGCTTCCTCAGCATTTGCTCTACAGGACCCAAGAGCAGACACTGATAAATGCCTCCACAACTCATGAGTATGTGGAGAATTTAAGGAAACACCTTCAACATGCTTTTGCTTATGCTCAGCGGAATCCAGAAAGATCAGCTGATAGTATGAAGACCCACTATGACCTGAAAACTTCCAGGAAGGAATATCAGGTGGGGGACCGGGTCTATCTATACAATTTACAAAGGAACCAGGCCAAACAGCGAACATTTTTGCCTACATGGAAGGGACCCTTTGAGATTATAGACAAAATCTCCCCTGTGGCCTACAAGATCCGCATCCCCAAAGGCGGTTTGGAAGAAGGGGAAGACAAGTGGGTCCACATAAACCAGTTGAAGTGTTGCCATCCCAGGCACACTCTGCAACAACTGGAGGAATCCTCTGGAATCCTAGCGGGTACTGTCTCAGATTAATTCAGTTCCAACCATAAAACATACCACATATAGTCTCTAAAATATTGTCATTTGCATGAAACTGTCTCTTAGTTATGCTTTCTTTTTCAAAATAAGAATGTAATGTTTTGTTATTATGAAACATATATGCTGCCCCGCTATCTCAACAACGGTGGGGAAGAAATGTCCATGAATAGGTATTGCCGCTTTTTTGCTTTATCATCCTAGGAGAGATGAAACCATGGAGAATGACCAAGGAGGACGGCCCAGGGACCGGGAACGAATATCCAAGGGACCCAGGGTACCGCCCAATCTTCCCATCAGGACCGGCGAGGAGAACTGATCGATCCGACCGGATGGAGAGGAAGATGCTGAACTGTGCCATCTACAGAATTGGAAGAAGATAATGTGGACATACCAGTGCCAGGGTTCAAAACCTCCCTTGCAACCGACTCCCCCTCGACTCAAGTCAAAGCGCAGTCGGGCGGGGGGGTTTGTGGAGGGTTTTGACCCATGTGGAATCATTAGACAGGGTAAATGTGGGGATTAAGCTGTCGCTGCCCATCACTTTACCCCAGAACAAAAATAAATCATTGGAGTGGGTAAAGATGGGGATGCGCTGTCGCCGCCCATCATTTCATCCCAGAATCCAGGAGAGCTGCACAGTTGTGCACACACTAAAATGGTTGCCTAACCTGCCACCTGCCAGTGCGAGCATGATAGTAGCGCCGGTTAGCTTCAAAGCGCTTTAAAATTACCTTTGGTTTCCCTGAATGCAAGCTTCAAATGCCCATTTTAAACATTGCAGGATATGCAAAATTTTCACTGAACACCAGCAGACATTTGGCAGAATGGAGTTTTGTGTGCTTACAAAATCTGGAGGATGGAGAGCCCAGAACAGTGTTGATAACAGAACTAGCTGAGCTATGGAGTCAGCAGTTTTAAATTAAACTGAACTACAGACATTAAAAATCCAAATGTTTAAAAGAAATGAGTGACCTACTTCTGGGAGTGTCACATAGGTTGCAATTGTTTTAATGTCATAGTTCTAAACTTAGAATCAGCATTCTAGCTGCATATGTAAACATTGTCTTGACTTAAACTTGGTAACAAAAAGTGACATTTTATCTGAAGCCTGGCTTAAGGAACTGAATTCTGCCCACCAGCTACCCCCGACAGGAGATGAGACTTGCACAACAGCTGTGTTCCCAGGCCTAGCTGCCCTTTTGCTGCTCCCACCAAAAGGGATATGACACTTCCCTGATTGAATTACCTGGGCTCTGCAGGAAATTGAACAAAGCCCTGTCCTGACTCAGGCAAATGTTTTATTATGGGGCCGTAAAAAGTGGCTTCCTCCTGGAAGAAAAGGGGAGGAGCACTGCCTGTGAGAGCAAGCTGGCTTGGCAGAACTGGAAAAACCAGAAATTCAACCTTGTGCTGGGGGGAAACCACACCCCTGTAGCCAGAATATGGTTTTAGAAAAAGATGAATAACTCATAGTACGGACTTGTGAAAATTATTTAAATGATACCATAATTCTTGTGATTTTTCTGCCCACATTGTAAGAGGTTTTTAGAACCGGTGGCATGATCTGGGGGCAAGCTAGCAGTTAAGAGGGTATTACTTAAAATGTATGCATGTTAAAAATCTGACACTTCATCATGTAATGTCCATACTCCTTGCGCACATGTGTATAAATTTGGGGTAATGTCCGATATTGCGAAACCAGTTAAAAAGTGAAATATGTGCCATTTTTGAACCCAAGCCCCCAGGAAGAGCAGATTTGGACAGGGTATACCTCCTGTGATATGTGATGGGTGCATGTAATTTTAAACAAATGTGTACCTGTGCAAATATGTCTTTTGGGTCAAAATATAGATTGTGTGTAATTTGACAGGGGTGGGTTCTCTGTACCATAAACAGACCTCATCATGATGACACTTCATTTCATTCCCCCAATCAAGGGGAAGAGGATGAAGTGGCCAATGACAAGTGGAGAGGGGTAGAGCCTAGTGATGCTGCACACACACCCATTTTCAAAACACATAAAAGCAGACAGTCAGGACAGATAGAGACATTCAATTCCATTTGCTGCAATGCGCTCTGCCGGACCATACAACATCCAGAGATCCAGACTTCAAATCCATCAATCTCCAGAATCCAGAGAGGCTAGAAAGAGAGCAGAGCTGACCCAGACCACTGTTAGCAGAACCAGAGAGCTGACCCAGATCACTGTGAAGTGCAGAGACCAGACCAGAGTCCAGTCTAAAACCTGACCAGATCCGTGGCGAGGCCCATTTATTTCCAAAATATATTGTGAGTACCCAGCAGAACTGTGCAGAACCAATCTTCTAGTTAAAATAATATAATTCAATCTATTTTAATCTAAGTAGAACTGACTCCTAACTGTCACCTGTCATTTGCAAAGCTGTCACCTGTCATTTGTAAAGCTGTCACCTGTCATTTCTAGTTGCTAGCTGTCATTTGTCATTTTGAACTTTAAAATTTCAAATCCGAAAAACTACCTTTATTTAATCGTTCATAACTCCGTAACCGTTTGGGCTAGGAACTTGCAGTAACTTTCCTCTGAAAGCTTAGAATCTAAGCTTTCCTACGAACCTAGAACCGCATTTCTACTTTTGCCACAATTGCGAAAAATGCACTCGCGAATTTGCCGCGATTTGCAAATTTCTCAACGTGTGAAAACAGCAGTTTTCTTGCTTTCAGTTGCCAAAAATACGTTTAACCTGCTAGTTACTCCTAGATCCTTGCTAAAGTGAGCCTGGACTAATATTAACTTGATACCACTCACCCTGAACCTCTAGAGGGAATTCAAAGCCTTTTAGCATATTTTTCACTTCATTGCCAGCACATATAAAAGCATTTTGGGCCTGTGTTTCCAACTTCTGTAGTCTAAGCTTGCTGGGGTGAACTGAATTACAGTTGATTGCATTTCTGAGAACTGTGTGCTTTCCTTCCATTTCCTTGCATTGCATAAAGGGGGGAGGGGATTGCCAGAGAAAAGTGATTACATTGTTTGGTTGAACGCATATCGAGTATTTTCTATACTGCATTTTCATTCCACCTTGCATCCATTTGAAACCATAAAGTATTGTTGCTATCTTATCCATCCTATAACCACTCATCATTGATTATAAAGAAGTGTGCTAGTGCCAGACTATCCATTATTGATTACTGCTCAGATTCAGTGTGATATTCAATTATTAAATTATTATAAAGTGCGGTATATATATCTATTGTTTAAATTATCAAATAAACCTTTTAACTTGCAAAACAGAACTACTTCTTGGCTCAGTGGGGTCAGGGTTATTCAAAGAGAGGGGTGTTATATAGGGGTAGTCATCCAGAACGCATGAACTGGACATAAAGATATATCAATAAGGGTTTCCATTCAGTATCCCAGACTAGGCATTGACTTAGCTGTAGTGTTGAATTGAATCCTCTTACAGCACTGCTAAGACTAACACCCAGGACATCAAAGATGACATCACAAATGTCATTGATGACATCACTGTCAGGTTAATTTATTATGTGATTCGTGTACTTTTAAAGGCATTATTCGACAAATAATGATTTACCCTTTTGATTACCAAACCTTTAAAATACTGATATGAAGTTGCATCCCTGTGAAGATAGTGGCTTTAATTTTCACTTCCTAAATGGTAAAGAAAAAGTGCCAAAATGCAAGATAATGCCAACATGAAAAATCTAGTTAACCCACTGTACTTTCAGTGATTTAAGACATGTAATAAAAGAAGTTATGTAATACACTCTGATATTGTTTATAATACATATGCTATTGGTTCCGAAACTGAATCTGAGATTTGTTTATGTTTAGTGTACGCCCCATATTACCAGGAAACGCCACTCGACATTTACACATGGCACAACCAGCCTGATCCCCAGCATTTTCTGGGTGAAGGTCTGCCCTGAAAGGCCTGGAACACAGCTCAGTATTAACCGAGCCCGAGTGAGCGCCACTTGCAAACAACTGCCTGAACTTTAGCAATATCTGTAAACGTTGAGCTGGAGGCTGTTATCTATGACTGATAGTTCACCGTCTCAATAGCTCTGGGGTTTACTGGCAGTGTGAGGTCTATGCGCAAACTTCTCTATAAGGCAGATGCAGAGTGTGGTGAAAGCAAGCTTGGTGGGTTCATGCACCCACTCCTCTACAGCACTCCCTGCATGGACAGTGTGGGAGATTCAGTGTCTTGGAAAAGATGGGGGAGGGAGATAGAGCGGACTGTAACCTGATGAGCGTTTTGGAATTAAAATGAGATAATGCCAGTGGTTGCTGAGGGTAAGGCTGGGGGTGGGGGAGCAGGGATCCCAGTGAGTGCGGGGATCCAGGTGAGCAGCAGCAGAAGCCATGGGTAGCGTCCCAGGCTGCCCAATAAGGGTAGCACAGAGCCATCAAAGTCCAGCAGCATCGGGCTGGGGCCCTCCCCCGTGGAGTACCCCCTGCTGCAGCTGAAGGCGTGCCCCACCTGTGAGCACAATGGGTGTGCAGGCCCCCCAGGACAGTCTGCGAGGGCAGAGGGGGCCTCCGTTATGCCACTACTGAACGCCTGCCCTGCACAACCCAAGCAAGCATGGTGAGATCTGATTGCAGGCATGCTGCAACCAAATGGAGACAGGCGTCTTCATGGGCTGCAGCAGAAAAGCAGGTGCAATACTGCGTTGCTAGAGCCTATCATTTTTAAGTAGTGATGTGCCCTGAAGTATGGAATCTAGGCACACCAGTGCACAGTGATTAAGCCGTCATGCGTGGCATGATGAATAGAAGTGTGCGGGCGCCCTGCCGAGACTGAGACGGGGAGGGGCAGGGCATGGCAGGGCACAGGGGCCCGCTCGCCATGTGTATACCAGTCAACCATTAGATCCACCTCTGAGTAGAGTTGTGTGGACTGGCCTTGCATCACATCTAGAAAGAATTGTGGAGAATTGACTGCATCATATCAAGAAAGAACTGTGAAGACGAGCCCCCTTGAAGAATTCCCAATGCACTAAACACCCCGCTCCTGCTCCCTGGAAACACACCTCTCAAATACTAGACACACCTTAGGGCTAGCCAAACTACACACAAACACACACCCATCACACATAACAATTGTGCACAACAAACTACCCAGGCATTGGGCCTTACCCCTACGGATACAGCAAGCCAATGCGCATAACCGCAGCCTTAAACGCCAGGCAATCTACACATAAAACACTTACACACACACACACACCCAACATAGCAGACATTCACATACAACAACAAACAACCCAGGCACTGGACCTCGTCCTGACAACACGCCAGTGCCCTCAATCAACCCATCAGCAAGCCAAAGCACAGATGCCAGTTTCTTCTGGTTCTGGACCTTGTCTATCCCTCTATCCTCACTACCCCCCGTCCTCTTCCTTGCAGAGCCACGTGAGTGCCTGGAGACCGCCTCTGTGGTGGCACCGGTGCACGCTGTGAGTCGACATAACATAATCAGATGTTGCAAGTGTTTACTCTTCCTCTGTTGAATAAGGCTTTCTTTTGTTTCTTCTTCTTAAAAAGAATGTGTAACTCTCTTCTACTACTATTAATGCTACCTCGTGTAGAGACCAGGGGTTACATATAGTTTAACCCTTTAACTGCTGGGCTATCATGCATTTGTATGCAATTCGGACGAAGATACTCGTCCTCAGCACATGGAAGGAAGCCTTATGGGTAAAGCAACTGTCAGATGGGTGTTCTTTGTTTACACATTACTGAGCATGTGCAGAAGAGCAATACAGCTGGCAGGAGCCTACCAAGAACCAATGAGAAAGCGGCAAACCTGCTCAGTATTCAGGACCTGCGATTGGCTGTTCGGTCCACTTCCTGGCCCCTTGCCCAATGGCTTGTAAACAGGGGTGCAATGGGAAACAAAAGTGGCCTTGAAAGCGTATTTCAGAGTAGCCCCAGATTACACAATGCGAGTGATTGCACTGAGCAAGACCAAGCACTGTGAGTCGGGTGGGTTAGGAGGGAGGGTAGGGGGGGTTCACCAATAACCTTTGGAACATATTAATCCAAATGATACATTTTAAAGCACATTTGTTGCTACATAAAGATGAAAAAACAGTCAAACATATGAAAACAATTGACATAAAAAGATTTGGTAACAGTGAGAATCGCATACTGATAGCTTCATTACCAATTCTTTAATTTTAATGTATGTTGTGGAAGGAGAGAGCTAGAAGACAGGCTAAGAGGAGGAGAAAAAATAACAGGGTCCCCACCTAAAACAAGCCGATGCTGTACCAGCCCATTGGGACTTCTCCAGAGTTCCCTGTAGACCAGCCCGCCATTGCTTTAAAAAGTTTGGTATTAACTTCCTTCCAAACCACCGGCCTAATCTGCAAAGCTTCTTCCCGGGGGGAGACGAAGGGAGTAGGGGAGGGGGTCGTCTCTCCCACTGCCCCCTGGGGAGAAGTATTTGAACACAGTTAGAGGTTCTCTGAGCAGAATGAAAGTACTTGGACGAAGTTAACTTAATTGAACAAGTCTTTCACCAATTGATGTGATGAAGAAAAAGAGTGGTAACCTCAAATTGTGTGTTGATCTGCCAATATTAAAAAGAATACCAACATTCAAAGACTCATTGGTCTTGTGCCCCATCCATACGCAAACAAGGAATCTCCTTATTCTATCGCAAAAGACTGTTTAATTCCTTTGATTGTCACGGTCTATTTCCTATTCCCAAAACCATGAGGCCAGCAGTGTTCAGGCACAGACCCGCAGGAAGCATTGGACTGGACCCGCAGGATGCATTGGACTGAGGAGCCTTCAATCACTTTGCACTCTGAGGACCAGATTCTCAAATCATTTTTCGATGCTAGCGAAAAGATGTGCTAGCGCAGCTCCTCACTTCCGCCTGAAAAAGGAGCCACCCAATTCTCCAAGGGCATCTGAATGCACGCCTCTTATTTATTTATATATTTATTGAACATTTCTATGGTGCCTATACAGCAGAAAGTGTTTCCAGGCGCCACAAGAATTAGGGAGAAAGGGGGACAAGGAGGATAAAACAACATTAAACGGTCCTACTAGGCCATGTGACATTTGGATCATGCAAGTGCCGCAACGGAAGTGCAGGGGGTGGAGAGGCAGATCGGGGAGGGGAAGGTAAGGGGAAGGAGAAGGGGGAATCCAGAGTAAAAGGGCCCCAGGGTCTGGGATAAGTGCCAGGGTGGGGCTGGAGGGCAAGTGCTAGGTGGGGCCTGGAAGGCAAGTGCAATGTGGATACGATAAGGGTCACATAGTGCGAGGGGGTGGACCAGACTCAGTAGCCTTATCAGGGTAGGGTGCCCGAAGGCAAGTGCTGGTGGGAGGGATGCTGAGGCACACTGGTTGGGGGGCCTGGCCCCTGTATGACTCAGAAGGGACCCGACAGCCAGTCATATCAGTAGGGGGGCATTAGTAAGGAAGGCGGAGAGGACAGGAGGAGAAGAGGAAGGTCTTAAGAAACTTCCAGAATTTGACGAGATCCAGTTCAAGTCTGAGAGGGGTGGGGATGGCATTTCAGGGGGAGGCTTCTGCCGAAGAAAGAGATCTGCCCCCCACTCTCTGCCTGGAGAAACATCTGACCTGGAGAGAATTGGAGCTAGAAGACAGAAGGACTCAACCAGGGAGGTATTTTTGGGAAAGAGAGTTGGATGTAGTGGGGTCTCAGGCCCCAGAAAGCCCTGTGGATGATGCAGAGGGTCTTCAGTTTGATCCTTGCAGCCACCGGGAGCCGGTGGAGAGATGTTAGGGCTGGAAAGATGTGGTCCCTGGGCTTGAGCCAAGGATACATCTTGCAGTCCTATTCTGGATTAGTTGAAGGGGGCGAAGGGATGAGTTAGGCAGATTGAGGCAGAGGCTGTTGCAGTAGTCCAGCCTAGAGAGGACCAGAGCTCTACGGACGTTGAGTTTCTGGTTGAAGGTGAAGAAAGGGAGAATGCCTCTAAGGAAGTGAAGCTGAAAGTGAGCCTTCTTGGCAAGGTCCGCGATATGAGGTGAGAAGGAGAGAGAGGAGTTCAAGATAATCCCCGGGTATTTTGCCTCACAAGAGGGTGAGGAGAGGGGGTCCACAGAAGGCAGCCAGGGGGAAGGTGGGAAGGAAGGTGGGCTGGTACTACTGAGAAGGATCTCGGTTTTACTGGCATTAAGACAAAGATCATTAGTAGCACACCATGCCTGAATAGCAGTCAGACAATCGGGAATGAGAGAGGGAGGAGAGGAGGAAGAAGAGGGTAGCTTAAAGAAGAGCTGAGTGCCATCTGCATAACACTGGAAGTGAGGAGAGAAGGTGGAAATCAGGTGGGCAAGAGGGACACGGCGAGAGGATAGAGCCCTGAGGGACACTGCAAGTAGAGAGTGAGGAAAAGAGAGAAAAGGGCCCATTTGAGCCTCGGGGGGCTGATTTGAAAGGAACAAGTTCAGCAAAGCCAGTGCCTCGTCTGTGATGCCCAGAGTATCATGGAGTAAGTTATGGAGGGTGGTATGACTGACCATTTCGAAAGCAGAGGACAGGTCAAGAAGGATGAGAACAGAGAGACAGTTGGAGTCGAGGTTTGAGAACAAGTCTTCACGGGTGTTCAGGAGAGCAGTTTCCGTCCCTCTGGCTGATTTGAAGCGAGATTGGTGGTCATGGAGACAACCAACAGATTCAGTGTGGCAGATTAGTTAGGAGATGACCAACTTCTCAAAACGTTTTCCCAAGAAGGGGGTAGTGGAGATAGGGTGGTAGTTAGCCGGGCAGGAAGGGTCTGCAGATTACTTTTTTAGTAGGGATTGTACAAGGGAGTGCTTAATAGGTGATTGGAAGGAGCCTGTGGCAAAAGAGTGATTGCTGAGAGGGAGCGAGAGAGGCAATATTGTCCTTGATAGTTCTAGAGGAGCAGGGAAGCACCTGTTTCATAGAGCAATCAGTCTTGGTGACCTCATCCGGTGCTATGGGAGGGAAGGAGGAGAATAGGAGGGATGGAGAGAGAGGGGCCAAGGGCGTCCTAGGTGCATGCGGAGGAGAGAGGGGAGTAGAGGGGCGTGAGGACAGGATGCCCTGAGTTTTTCTTGAGAAGCGGGACACCAACCGCATGCAGAGGGCCTGGGGAGGTAGAGGAGGAGTAGAGGCTGCAGTCGGACTGGCCAGCTCCTTGCAGATTTTGAAAAGTCCAGCCGTGTTTGTGGCCCCAGAGATGGGGGCTTGGATGTGGGTGCCCCTAATGCTTTAACCCTTTAACGGCCCCTCTCAGTGACATGTCATTGCTGGGAGCCTGACATACGTGTTGGGAGCGTGCTCCCGACACCAATGTACGCAAGGGGGCCGGGCAGCGCATCTTTGCGCCGTTTTCCAGCCCCTCCTGAAATGCTCGAGTCACCCGATGAGAATAAGGTGACCTGAGTTTTTCAGAAACTGGCCTGTCCTGAGCACGGCGAGCCTGAGCATTTCAGAAACGAGCATAAATGAAAGGAGTGCATTCTCGGCGCAACCTGACCACCAGGTGGCAGTGTTGCGACGTCAAGGTGAAAGCTATGCCCTGAAATACAGTGACCTTTTCGAGCAACGCTACATGACCACAAGGTGGCAGTGTTGCGACGTCAAGGTGAAAGCTATGCCCTGAAATACAGTGACCTTTTCGAGCAACGCTACATGACCACCAGGTGGCAGTGTTGCGACGTCAAGGTGAAAGCTATGCCCTGAAATACAGTGACCTTTTCGAGCAACGCTACATGACCACAAGGTGGCAGTGTTGCGACGTCAAGGTGAACGTTATGTCCGGAAATAAACTAACATTTTGGAGCAACACAAGAAGAGAGAACAGGCTAAAAAGACTGTTTTAAACGCGCAGCGGGGCGGTCGGGGGTTCGGGCACTGTAACAAGCTATTGCTGCGTCCAGCTCCTCCGAGTCCTGCCAGACCCCCACCTTTGGATAGCTTGGTTTCATTGGTAGATCTCAAGGTGTTGTACAGCGGCAGCCAGGAGCTAGTGGGCGTCCCAGTGCTTCCCAGGATGCACTCCAAGAAGGAACAGTCTATGAGAGAACAAGTTATAAGGCAAGAGAGATGTATATCCAAGTCCCTCTCAAAGAACAGACTGCGCGACTGGCGAGACGCTTCCGTGCAGGTAGTGGGCTGCGTGCGGGTCTCGCTCGTTCAGAATATCCAAGGTCATTGAGATGTGGCAGCACCCGGCCAGCCAGGAACCGTAGGGTGATGCCTTTGGTTTGTCTTTGCAGATGCAGGTCATGACATGCTGCGCCTTTTGGGACTTGATATCAGATAGACCGGGCAAGTGAAAGGTTAACGTCAAGAAGATGGATGAAGTCAAACCAAGTCTCTGCTTTACCTGGCCGAGAAACTCAGCTTCTCCAGAGGCCAGTGCCAGACTAGAAACAAAGAACTCCAGGAGGGAAACAACAGGAAACCGGTCTTTTCCTGCCGCGCACTCTGTCTCTGGGGCAAGTCACCAGGATGAGACTTGCCTCTCATCCTACACCTCAAGCCTTCTCTTCAAAGAACTTCCCTCCATGTGCGATCACAGTCCTCAACCATAGTTCTCCCTCTCGGGAGCCCCCCACTCGCAGCCACCCTCTATGCCCCAATCTCCTCTGCTACCCCCACACCCTTACGCGTAGCCCCCTTTGTGTGTCCCCTATGTACAGCGCTGCATTGCGGCCCAGCTAGGACTGTGCCTACGAACCCCACACACATATATACAGGGGGTTATCTTGCAATGAGGGGAATAAAGTTATACACAGACATATCGTGAGACCCCAGAGAGAGAGTGCCGGTTTCAGCTCTCATGAGTGGGATGGGCTGTCTTCCTTAAAAGGATGGTTTTGCTACGGGTCCTGACTTGTACTGGCCTATTGCCTGTAAGGCTAGGGAGCCTTATTAGGAAATGTGAAAATATGAATATAGCCTTATAGACCAAGGAGGGGTCATTATCACAGGATAATGACCTGCCACCACGTTACAGGTTGGGGCAGGGGCATTATCTCAAGCGATAATGATCCCTCCCGAGGTCTGTCAGTCTATTAGCAC
Source organism: Ambystoma mexicanum (assembly GCF_040938575.1). Lineage (NCBI taxonomy): Eukaryota > Metazoa > Chordata > Amphibia > Caudata > Ambystomatidae > Ambystoma > Ambystoma mexicanum. The sequence continues at coordinate 753,422,515 of NC_090938.1, read as the reverse complement.
ATGGTTCTCGTAGCAAAGCATGCTTAGGAGTTTTGGTGCTGAAGCAAAAACGTTACTTTAATAGTGAGTAATGTAATTAGACAAACTGAGTTAGTAAATTAAACGTGGTTTCATTTTACAGTTTAAATAGCAAGATTGTCTTTGTGAGTTAAGAATTTTGATCGGGAACTTGGTTAAAGTGGAATGGGTTTAACATGAGCAGCCATTGGGCGTCACGCAAAAGTAAACGCTTCATCTCTAAGAAAGTGAAACCATATTCCCAATAGCTTTCTCTCTGGTGTGTCAAAAAAGATGTATGTTGCCCCCAGAAAGGGAGTATCTTATTGAAAGAAACTTCCCTTGATATTGCATTGTGGTTTCCTCGCCTTCTTTTGAAGTCAGAATGTACAGAATGCAGTCAATACCAGTAGTTATTGACTGTGCTGTGAAGTCTGATTGGTTGAGAGGAAGTCAATACTGATTTCCATGTGCTAATGTAGCCTTATAGATTTAGGGCATGGTCATTATCATGGGATAATGACCCACCACCAAGTTATAGCCTGAGGTGAAGCCAAGCGCCATGAGTTGGGCAAGGGTTATTATATGAGACTATTAGCAAATAGAGGTAGCAGAAATACATGTTTTGGAGTTTCGGTGGTGCAGTAAAAAAGTTATACCTTAATAGTGGGTAAAGTAAAGAGACAAACTGAGTTAGTAAACACATGCTTTTATTTTGTTGTATTTGAATAACATGGTTGTTTTCATAAGTTAAGCATTTTAATTGCAAAACAGGCACAGGTTTAACATGAGAATGCATGTACAATGAAGCAGCTTCTCTATAGAAAGAAAAAGCATTTCCCCATATTTTAGCTTTCTCTTTCACATGTAAAATAGGATGTTGCTGCAAAAATAGGTCATCCATGAGAGTGAGTGTCTTGATGAAAGAAATCTTGTCTGGACATCACATCGTTTTTTCTTTGTCTGCTCTTGAAGAGAAAAGGTTCAGAACACAGTCAATGCCAGTAGTTTTATAATTGACTGCACTCTAAACATTCAGATTGGCTGATAGGAGGTCAATAACAATCTCCATGTGTTAATAAGAGTTAACAATGAAAGAATAAAAGTCCTAGAATCACTTCAAGCTGAAGGTGAGCGTGTGCTCCCTGGTACCAAATGTCTTTGGTTTAAAATATTTGATGACATCCTTACCGTCTTCCTCGTCTTCCTCATCACAGCCTTTACTCTTTGTTAAGGACTGTGATGAGCAAGACTTGGACTTGAAGTACCAAAGATTACTGTTAAGTAATTAGGTCAATATCCAGGTTAAATACTTGTGGAACATTTCCAATTTCAAATATCGTTTACTCAGTGTTTATTTTTCTTTAAAGAAAGAATATTTCACAGCCAATCCTGGAATTACCTGTATCTATAACCATTAAATGCACATATAGAGCTTATATGGAAAGGCTACTTGGTTTTGTAGACATGGATGCTCTTGTGGTGCGTCATACAGTGACAAAAGGACTACTGCTCTGTAGGAGCACAGAGGCAATTGGTGGCTACACCGCCTACTCGACCTCACACTACTACAAAGCAACAGCAATCCCAATCATAAAGGTGAAGCCGGCAGAGGTAAGAGATATACCTCCTTCACCTTTTGCGGTAACGTGGGTTGAGGGCGGCTATACTCTCAGAAGGGCTGAGGACCATAGCAACCCAAACAGCAGTAGTACAAGAGTCCAAAATAAAAGGCATTACCAATTAAGGTTCTATACAAATATATATGTACTTTAATTAATCAAACCAATATGCAAAAACCTATCTAGAAAAACACAAACAAAAACCCACCCCTGTGGAGAGATTACAGAAAATGTAGACCATCGCTGTAATATCGGGGTGCAGGAGCCGGGAGGAATAGGCAAGACATTTCAGCAATGTCCTTCAGAAAATGATGCTGAAAGGTTATCAGTCACTGTGGTCCCAAAGGTGGACCTGGGGTTCTGCATCGCTCAACAATACCATCACCTGTTCTGGGGTGGCTTGGCATCATTGGCCAGGCTTCTTGGAGCTGAATTCAGAGTCATGCTGATCCAGGTGGCAAGTCGATGTTGAGGCAGGTTCCATGAGGCACTCCTTGTGGTCCGATGCAGCGTTCCAGCGGTGCAGTTTGATGAATCCACCAAGGTCTAGTGACTGGTCAAGCTGGTTCGAGATGATGGTTAGCTCTGGGTCAAGTTAGCAAGTGACACGAATCCAGGTCCAGGTTCTGGTGTCTTGAAGCGTTGCTCCAAGATGCAGTAGTTTGAATTGAGCGCTTGTTTGAGCCGAAGCGGTGATGACCGCTGCAGGCACGGCGCGACAGCAAACCGGTTTGCAAGCAGCACACCTCTGTGGCTCAAGGTTCAAAGGCTTCAAATGAGGACAACTCAGATCAAAGATGGTTTGAAGAGGCAAGAAAACAGGAGTCCAGCTGCTTTGTGTTTCTCACAGTACTTTGAGTTCCTTTGCAGATGCTTGAAGACAAGGTGGGTCCCTTTTACTCTTCACTTCCAGTCTAGGGAGATTGGCTGCCCTCTGCAGGGGTCCTAAACCTCCAGCGAGGAGCCTGATTCCAGTGCAGCTGGCAGAGGGGCAGGCCTTTGTTGAAAAAGCAGTCACGCCCAATGTTCCATGGGGATGGTTAGGGGACAGAGATCTCCTCTGTCTGGCACAGGGCTTTGGAATGGACTGCATGCCCAAAACAGTCCAACAAATTCTTCTTGTCTTGTAGGAAGTCCAAATTGAATCAAAGGCCTAGGAGGCTTCTTTCTAATAAGGGTAAATGGGTGCAAGAACTTGGACAAAAACCAGTCTGCTGTAAGGGGTCCAATCCTTGTCTCTGTGACAAGTGACCTTTGCCTTCTTACATGTTACCTATAGTGCCTTGTTCTGTAGGAAGTGGAGAAGACGGGAAGGAAAAACAAGATGGCGAAACCCTTCTATGCTCACTTACTCTGCACTAACTCTGTCCCCTGTCCAAGCCTGCAGGCTGAAAGACCCTTTGGTGTGCAGCACACTGGTGTGAAGCAGGTCTTTCTTATGTGAAGGATGGTTCACAGGATATCTTCTTGTGAGAGCTCCTGAGTGTGAGTGTTACCCTGCCTCCCAGGGGATCCAAAGAGGAGAGCATTCTGCATATTGTCTCACTTGTTGAAGCCGAGATAGGCAGGCTAGTAATGAATCCAAAAGCCTTTCCATAGCTGGCCTGAGGTCACAGGGTTGAAATATGTTTGATACAAATGTGGCTGAAATAATGTTGTGCACTATGAGTCACCATACCAAACCCGGGTCTGGCTTATTCTTAGAGTTGAATCTGCCACCAGAAGGATAGGGCCATAATTATGATGTTTTGGAGAGAGGTGCAGAAGATAAAGGCAATTTCTGTTTGCAGTGACTTTGTGTCATTGCAGCTGTAAAGAAGGCACATGTGACCTTTGAACCAGCCCTGTCACTGGAGAGCAGGTGCTGTAGATGACAGTAGACTGATGCCATAAGGTGCTTGTGTGCACTATGCTCTTGGCATAAAGCTTTAGGACAGGGGAGTCTGGTTACCAGATCACCCTTTCTGGGATGGAGTAACCACATCATTTGATTATTCAATAAAAATCAAAACACTAGGGCTTTCACACCCTCACCAGATGACAATCCACCACACTTAACCAGTCAGACTGATTGGAATGCAGGCTGTATCCTCTTATACAAGCCTGACTTCTGAGCTCTGTCCTGCGCCTCCTGCACTCCACCAGCCCTTGCCCCAGACATCAATATATGTGTCAAAAAGTACCTTTCCTCCGTTTTCCTCATCAATCCTGTGCAGCCTTCGTCACTCTGTATCTGCCATGGAAATAGAAAAGGGGCTTGCACTTTCCCGCTCACTTTCTTTTTCCATCAGTACTGTTCTTAGATCATTTGCTTTCTTTTTTAAACAGGAAAACATGCAATGCACCCAATAGGTCTTGTTTTACAAATGAAATCTGCAGCTGCTCGTGGGAAACATATCTGCGGCTCTATGTTAAAGCTACAAAACCCTTGTTAAAGGCCCTCACTTTGCTCAGGCCTATTAAATCGGATTGGTGGGCCATTACCAATACGTCCAGCACCCTGGGTATAGTTGCTTCAATAATGGCTAAGACCTTTATATAACTGCAATTTCTTAAAGAGATATGAAACGTGGAGACAAGCCCATCACAAAGTAAGTAAGAATAGGTTTGTGTTTTCATGAACATTAGGAACATTAGCACCCCAGGGGGTATGCGGGGGTAGCCTACAAGCCAATGGGGAGGCTCGGAACAGGGGCTTTACCACACGATACAGCCCCTGCCTCAAGCGCCCTCAGAGCGGAAGGCTACCATCTTCCCTCGCTTTCCCGTGCCCCCATGTCCCATCCCCCACCATCACTCCTCCTTTTCAACACAATAAGGCACCCCCTACCCACACCTCCTCCCCACTTACCTTCTGCTTCCTTGTAGTTCCCGCACCTCCAAAGTCTGCTAGGCGGCCATGGAAAGGGACTACGTATAGTCCTTTCTCCCTGATCCATGGCGGCCATCTTTTTTACATTTATTTGTTGTAAGTTGTGAAATTTCACAACTTATAAAATATCACGATCCTGGTACAACATGCCGGGATACTAATAATAAAGCCCTCGCTGGGGGGCCATTACTGCATCCGGTAAGGCCCTGGGGCTTCCTTAAGTAACAATGGCCCTGGGGCATCACGGGATGCGGTAATGGCCCTCCAGCTCAGGGCTTATTGCTTAGTTATAACCCTTGGAATGCTGAGGGAGCAGTTTCACTGGGCCATCTGCAGGCTAAAAGAACCAGAATAGCCTGCAGAATGCCTGGAATGCTACATTCTAAGGCTCCTGGCAGCACACCGAGTGCCCACAGCCAATTCCCTGTGTTCACCTAGGTGGATTTGTTTTCATTGGCAACTTCTGTGTTCTTATAAACAAACACCATATATTTTGAAGACTCAAAAGGGTTATAAAGGTTTTACAGATCTGGCCCTTCCCGCTGCAGCTGGAGTTATGGTCCCGTTTACCTTGTTAAACGCCCTCGTCTATATAACTTAATTAGAACATTGGAATATTGCAGTCCTGTTGCAGTGGCTGAGGGCTAGAATGAGTCTTCTGTTCCAATGCTCTCCTTTGTCTTCTCGTGTTTCAAATAGAACATGGTGGTGGTGGTAAATCCCCTTAGTCCCCGGTAAAGACCATCACTTTCTTTGAGTCTATTCGCTTGGACAGAGGGCTGTTGCAACCTGGTAATGCCCTCCTAATGAAGCAATATTTCGTAATGAAAAGAGAGGGATGGAGTGAAAAAAGAATGCGCAAGTTATTCGAGTCTCTGTGCAAAAGGAAGCAAAGACGAACCGTCGATTCTGCCACTTCTCAGAACTTCGGGCGTTTACCCTGCATGTGGGGGTCCTGGCGTAGGACTGGGGAGCTATGGAAGGGGGTATCACAAACCTGAGATCTGCCTTTGCCATGAAGAGAAAAATTAGGCACAAAAGGCATTGCTCTGGGGTGCCATGTGGGGGCTATAGCCCCAGGTCTTTTGGTTGTAGCCCCGGATAGAAGCACAGGGGGCTGGCTAGCCCCGAGTCCCGACCGTCTCCCGACATTAGCGTAGCCCCAGATCTTTTCCAGACCTAGCAACACCCCTGCACGATTCATACCATGGTCGACTTATAATCTCCAGTGGCCGTCTGACGACTCCGCATGGCAGATGTTATGTGCAAAGTGTTTACGTCTGTGAAAGGAGAATACGGGCAAATATTGCTGCGTGGGCAGGGGTCCCCCGGAAGCCGCAAGAAAGCGCGGTATGAAGCCGAGTTTAAACCTTCTGGGGGGCCATTTCATAATGCCTCATGAATTGCACAGAGAGCAACTCGGGCCCCTAGATGCACACTGCATCATTTGCATTGCGAAGTGCAAAGCGGGGGAGTAAAAGCAGGCGGACCCAGCTTTACTCCTTGCTTTTACACCTCCTATTTAGCAAGAAAAGGACCTCTACATGTAGAGAGGTTTGGCATAGTTGTCCTTAGTAGATGTTTGTGGCAGACATGCACTGGCCGCTCTCGCTTCCTAGCGGCCTGGCATGCCCCCTTTTGCCCCCCTTTCCCCCAAATTGTTCGCAGCGTCTGATATATGCAAATAAGAAAGACAAAAGAACTGAACACTTCAATGTACAACTGAAGGATCTTTTACATTGTGTTTGCTGTTTTATTAGTGTTATGTTTGAAAACATACAGGAGTGTTTTATTTTACCCACCCTTCCCCTTCACTGCCTATTCTTAGTGCTTTCTTTTCAACCCAGCGATGCCTACGGAATAGTGCTACATGGCCACTTGATTATAGGTAAAGATGTGCCAAGTACTTAGGTACCTTTAAGGCTTTTTAAACTGAAGATTGCTATTAGAAAAGGGGTAAAAAACATTTTAAAATCTTATCATTCTTGTTAAGATTTAAAATCATGTAAATGCTTGTAACGCAGTTATACCCCACAAAAAAGACCAGCCTAGCTGCACACATAAGCGTCCCACACAGGCCTAACGCCGTCCGAATCCAGTCTCTGAGTCCAACCTCCAGACTGCACACATTCGACAGATCTCAATACCACCACACCTAATGTCAGGATGCGGCTACCGTCAGCCAATCGCATCAGCTGCACACATAACTGGTGCACCCAAGCACCCTATCATACCCTACTCTCTCGACTGACCTGGACTAGGGTCACCGAGGGCGTTCAACCCACAAGCGCTTTGAGGTCATACCAATGATATATAGAGCGCTATATTAATGCCAAATAACATAGCATAAACACGCAGAATGGATGGAAATCATGCCTGTCATGAAAGTGGCAGTAACAGGATCAAGAAGGCTGAGAAGGGATCCGGTCCAGGTGCATTGGTAGCCACTCCCACCAGATCAGAAATGCCCAGAGATGCCCTGCAGCTGCTACTTTCCTTCTCAATGCATGCCCTGCCGCTCCTTGCAACCCACAATAACTCTATCTCTCCGTGGGCAACCTCAGAGGAGCCATTTTGGCTACCCCTCTCTCCTAGGTATTACTTTCTTCACGTGTGGCTCTCTAGATGTTTTCGCCTACAATTCCCATCAGCCTTTCCCAGCATAGTCAATGGTGAGGGATCATGGGATTTGTAGTCCAGTACATCTGGAGAGCCACAGGCTGCAGGTTGGCACGCAAATCCCCGTTTTACACGCAAATAATTCCATGAATCAGGGCCTAGGACCTGTGACATTTGCATGCTGGCTCGGCGCTCTAGGTCCTGGAAAGGAGACAGAGTGTGTGGCGTGGTTAGTGTTTCAGCCGGAGGAGTGCACGCGTGCTCCTGCTAAAGTGATGACGTAAGCCAGGTTGGAGACCCTGTGCTGTGCTGCAAGTAAACCTGTGTGTGTTGTGGAATGTGGGTGGTGGTGCCGGGTGCAGCACGGCGTCCTGCACTGGTGGGGTTGCTTGAAGGCGTTAGGGCTCCAGAGAGACACCAGCCTGTGTGGGCCTACTTTAGAGTAGATGTGCCTTGGAGTGTCTGCCACTGTGTAGAATGGGAGTGCAGTGGTGTAGGGTGAGCAGCTGGTACACTTCAGGAGTCGAGTGGCGTGAGGCTAGTGGAGGGTGCTAAGGGAGAAGTGCCCCCTATCAGCTAGGGTGTGAGGTTAAGAGTTAGGCATCTGTCTACAAACAAAGTTGCGAACATCGCATAGTCACAACAACACACAACAACACATATGCCTACACAATCACCTGTTCCCGCCATCGCTCATTGGTGCATGCTCAGATGGTATGCTATTGCATTTATAACGCACCTATACACAAGTATTGTGGCCTGGAGCCCCCAAGCTACACCCCACTGATGATACTCGATGAGGCTGAACACACCTGGGGTTCCTTGCAGTGTTGTGGAGAGGAGAAGTGACCTACACGCTCTTGCTGGGCTGCTCATTTTTGAGGGGCGCCAGAGCCTGGTTTTCATTTGGCCTCACTTTGACCCTTTTGGAATGGCAAAGCAAGTTGAAAATCAGAAGAATTGAAGGCTTGGCATAGTAATTGCCAGTGGTTATGACTAATTCAGATGTGTCCCATCACTCACTATTCATTATGTAAGTACTGGTGACAAATTCATGGAAATACAGAACAGTTAAACAGTGCCGGATACTGAATGCACAGGACCCATTAAAGAGCTCTTACCTGTGAGGAACCTCTCTCTTGCTCTCTCTCCTCCTCTCTCTCTCTCTATCTCTCTCTCTCCCCTCCCTTTCTCTCTCCCTCTTCCCCTCCTCTCTGACTCTCTCTCTTTCTCTCCCTCCCTTTCGTTCTCTCTCCTCCTCTCTCTCTCTCCCTCCCTCCATTTCTCTCTCCCTCTCTCCCCTCCTCTCTGCCTCTCTCTCTGTCTCTCCCTCCCTTTCTCTCTCTCTCTCCCCCTCTCTTTCTCCCTCTCGCTCACCCCTCTCTCTCAATCTCCCTCTCTCTCTCTCTCTCTCTCTCTCTCTCTCTCTCTATCTCTCTCCCTCCTGCTCTCTCCTTCCTTCTCTCCCTCTCTCTGCCTCCTACTCTCTATCTCTCTATCTCGCCTGCTCTCTCCCCTTCCTCTCTCTCGCCCTTTCTCCCTCCCTACCTCTCCCCCTCTCTCTCTCTCCCTCTCCCTGTATCTCCCTCTCCCCCTCTATCTCTGTAACTCCCTCTCTCCCTCCGCCCCTCACTCTCTCTCTCTCCCTCTCTGTCTCTCTCCCTCTCTCTTTCTCTCTCTCTCTCTCTTCCTCACCCTCCGTTTCTCTCCTCCTCTCTCCCTCACTCTTTCTCACCCCTTCGCTCGCCCCTCTCTCTCGCCTCGCCTCTCTTTCTCTCCCTCCCCTCCTGCTCGCTCCCTCTCTCTTTTTCTCTCCGTCCCTCTCTCTCCCTCTGTCTCCCTCACCCCCTTTCTCCCCCTTCTCTCTCGACCCCTCTCTTAGTCTCCCTCTCCCTCCCTCTTTCTCTCCATCCCTCTCTCTCCCCCTCTCTCTCTCACTCTCCCTCTCCCCCCCTCCTTCTCGCTCCTCCTCCCTCCCTCTCTGTCCCCCCTCTCTCTCCTCCTCCCTCTCTCTCCCTACCTCTCGCTCTTTCTTTCCCTCCATCCCCCGTTTTTCTCCCCCTCCCTCCCGTCCCTCTCCCACCCTCCCCCCTCTCTCTCCCCTCCTCTCTCGCTCTCTCTCCCCATCCCGCCCTCCCTTCCTCCCACCTCCCTCTCTCTCTCCTCTCCTCACTCGCTCTCCCTCTCTCTCTCCTCTCCTCACTCGCTCTCTCTCTCTCTCTCCCTTCCTCCCTCGCTCTCCCTCTCCCCCCGCCTTCTCTCTCTCCCTCTCTCTCTCCTCTCCTCACTCGCTCTCTCTCTCTCTCCTCTGCTCTCTCTCTCTCTCTCTCTCTCTCTCTCTCTCTCCTCTCCTCACTCGCTCTCCCTCTCTCTCTCTCCTCTCCTCACTCGCTCTCCCTCTCTCTCTCCTCTCCTCTCCTCACTCGCTCTCTCTCTCTCTCCTCTGCTCACTCGCTCTCCCCCTCTCTCTCTCTCTCTCTCTCTCTCTCTCTCCTCTGCTCACTCGCTCTCCCTCTCTCTCTCTTTCTCTCTCTCTCCTCTGCTCACTCGCTCTCCCTCTCTCTCTCTCTCTCCTCTCCTCTCCTCACTCGCTCTCTCTCTCTCTCTCTCTCTCCCTCCCTCGCTCTTCCTCTCCCCCCGCCTTCTCTCTCTCCCTCTCTCGCTGCAGAAGCATACACACATAAAGATACACGTGCAGCCGCCGCTCCTGGCAAGAGAAGAATTGGTGTGTGGTGGTGAGGGGGGTGGGGTGGGGTGGTGAGGGTGGCGGGGTGTGGGGGTCTATAAACAATCATGCTGATTTACCAGGAAACATACAATACAAAAAGAATGCATGCACATAACACACATTCAACAGAAACATGTATATTAAAGGCACACAAGCTCGCGCAGCCTCAGAAAATCATAAAATATATTAAATTAAGAGGAAAACCACTGGCCGGAAACAGGGTTCAGTGTGGGAGGGCAGGGGGGGTAAAGGGGGTTCCCCACCAACACCTAAAACCAATAAGAAACAAACAAAACATTTAAAAAACAAATACTCATCTTTGGTCGGAATTTACAAAAAAGGAAAATATTAAATGTCTGTTTATAAATGCATTGTTATTGTGTGCAACGGTTTATGTTATTTTAATAAACAGATATTTTAACCTGTTGAATTTACCGGTTCATTTTAAGTAAACATTATAATTACTGGTATATTAAAACATACAACTATATTCAACCACACATGCACCCATACACACATCTCCCACACACATAAGGATGCACGCTCACACATGGATGTACACGGAACACATACATTACAAACCACACACAAATGCAAATACACGTGCACCACACACAAACACACCAACGCAACTGGAATACAAAAAACACACCTCCATATACACCAGGATGCTCAGTTACAAACACATGCACAGCATAGATATATACACCATACAGACATGCACACACAACATCACATGGGAAATATAGATACACAACACCTACACAGACATGCAAGCCACACAAGGAGACTTTCGAGAAAAACAGAAAGGCGCACATGCAACCCAGATACTGATTACAAGTGGAAGTCAGTGAAGACATGTGTAGGGGCGGGCCCCTTAATTACCTCAACCAAAGCGGGCCTACCACTTGAAGAATGAGTGCAAGCTTTGTACATAAAGCACGTGTATTGTACAATTCTCCTGTGAGCAGTTAGATGGTGTTGCAGGACCAAACTAACCCAAGCCTCAAAAAACCACATCAGTTAACATCTTTTATACAATTTTGCAACAGTTAAAACACTCCCAGATATGTTATTGCAATCCACCCCCCAAACAGGATTGGACAAAAACCTCTTCAAATAAATCCCATCTTTTCACAATTCCTTTTTTTTTTTTTTAACTTTTGTTTATTGGTATAAAGGGTTAAGACAGGCACAGTACAACTTACAAAGCAATGAGCCGACAACATAGCCGCACCTTTGACAGCAAACCATGGTGCAGATGACTATCAGGAAATAACATCGAGTGGTGACGCAGAGAGATGACCATAAGCACACACAGGATAGGGGAAACCAATGAGACAAGTTAGACTTCACATGGTATATCGGGCTGACCTGGTGGGGGAGTTGGAGTCCATTCCACCTCATCTCTACTATTCAAGTAGCTACAAAATTCTGACCAGACATTCTTGGGTCGTGATCTCGAAGGCAGGGAACCAATGTATCCTTCCTCGCACGTTTGTGTCCAGGTTAGGGCCTTTAGCCACATCGAGAAGGTGGGAGGACTGCGGCGCTTCCAACATTGCAATATACATCTTTTGGCCACAAGAGCGCTTACATTCAAAAATGTTGACATTTTCCTTACATTCTCACCTTCCCAAGCACCAAACAATAGGGCAAGTGGCTCCCTTTTCAACGGCGAACCAACTATTTCGGAGAGTGCCTCTGTTACGGCCGCCCAGAATGCGTTGAGTGCAGGGCAGGACCAGAACATGTGTATGTGATCTGCTTCGTGGGAGTTACATTTAGGACACACGGGAGATGGGGTTCCTTTAAATGAGGCAACTCTGTATGGAGTGTAGTAGAGCCTATTAAGGAGCTTAAATTGTATGCAGCGGAATCTAGCGCTAATGGAGACCCTACGTGTGTGTGTGCACATTGTGCCCCAGAGATCATCTGTAATTTCCATTTCGAGTTCCCTGGCCCATGCGTCGCGTGGTTTGAGAGGGGTAACCGCAGATTTACTCAGCTGCATTTTGTACAGATGGGATATTATTCCCTTGGCACCTCCGGAGTTTGCTATATATTGTATTTCAGGAGAGTCTGGGGGTTCAATAGGGCAAGAGGGCCACACCGCCCGCACCGCGGCCCTGAGTCTATAATACTGCAGCATTTCGAGCGGAGAGCCGGAATGTTCAGGGCGCCATGTCTGAGGGGTGATAAAAGCTCCATCCGGGAAGAGGTCAGTAAGGGCACGGTAGCCCAGGTTTTTCCAGTGGTGTGCAAGGGAAGCCACTTATAGTAAGGGTGCTGTTCTTGGTCAGAGCCTAGGATACTCCTCCACGCCCTGAGCGTGGTGGCCACCGGGTCTGCCTGGGCGTCAGTATGAAACGCGCAGTGCAGTAGTAGGGTCATGATATTAGTCCCCCCTCCCGCCATTTTCTCAATTTTTACATGTATGGGCGGATTCTGGAGCATGTACCAATGGGAGGCGTGCTGGGCCTGTGCCGCATTCCAGTACAGGCGAAGATCTGGGGCTGTGAAACCCCCTTTGTCATAGGGCAGCGTCATGTGTTGCCACTTTTTCCGGACCGAGCCCGGGTGCCAGAGGAATTGTGCACACTCCGAGTGGAGCCTTTTGAAGTATTGTATCCCAGGCCAGATCGGTATGTTAACAAAAACATACAGGAGCTTGGGGACCACTATCATCTTTATTAGAGAGAGCCTGCCCGCCAGAGACAGGGGTAAGTTGCGCCATTTGGAAAACCTGGAGGTGACAAGTTGTGCCGCGGCTTCGTAATTGTCTTTCAATAGGGAGGATTTGTTTAGTGACACCTGCACTCCGAGATACTTAACCCCACCCGGGGACCATTGCAGAGGATACTCACAAGATAGTTGTTGAGTTGCCAGAGTCAGAGGGAAGATGTCGGACTTAGGGTAGTTGATTGTAAAGCCTGAGAACGTACCTATTTTAGTAATGTCACGGATGATCGGGTCCAGGTTCGTGTAGGGATTTTTGACATATAGGAGCACATCATCTGCATATAGAGAGATGATCTCTGGTGCATCCCGTAGTCGAATGCCTTTATTGCTGTGGCGTCCTCTAACGTGGTCAGCCATGGGTTCGATAGCGAGCGCAAAGAGGAGGGGAGAGAATGGGCATCCCTGACGAGTGCCCCTATATAGTGTGAAGGAAGAGGAGGGAACAGAGTTAAAAAGGACCCTAGCACGTGGGTCCGTGTATAAGAGTTTTATATACGAGGTCATATTTGGACCCACCCCCATTTTGTCCAGCACGGCCCATAGATATTGTCATGAGACCATATCAAAAGCTTTTTGGGCATCCAGCGTAACCGCCACCGCATCGGCGCCTGGGTCAATTCTGGACACCACATTAAACAGGTGGCGGATATTAAGCGCTGTGGAGCGACCAGGGATGAAACCACACTGATCTGCGTGGATCATGTGGGACATGAAAGGGAGAAACCTGTTTGCAATTATCTTAGCAAAGATTTTCATGTCAGTATTAATAAGGGATAAGGGTCTGTAGGATCCACATTCATCCGGAGGTTTTCCAGGCTTGGGAAGGAGAGTTATCAAGGCTTCCCTAAGGGAGGGGGGGAGGCATTTGAAACAAAGTGACTCAGACCAGACCCCGTGTAAAACAGGCGCCAATATGGCCACATGTTCCTGGTAAAACTCCGACGTGAGCCCGTCAGGGCCAGGCGCTTTGTTTTTAGGAAGGTCCGATATTACTTGAACAATTTCCTCCAGAGTAAACGGGGCGTCTAATATTTCACGGGTGTCTTGGGAGATGAGGATCATAGGGCTGCTCTCTAGTAGGTCATCTAGGTCTAGGGCCGAATGCTCCGGTTGGGGACCGTACAGATTGGCATAAAAGCTAGTGAAGGTGTCCAGTATGGTTTTGTCTGACCAGTGTCTTACTCCGCCCCCGTCTATAATGTTATCAATGCAGGCCCCACCAGTCTCTGCCCGGACTAACCTGGCCAGGGTTCTGCCCGGTCTGTCCCCCTCTCCATATTTACGGGCAGCCGCAGGGCGTGTAAAGTATAGCACCTCACTCGTAGCCAGTGACTCAAACCTTTCCAGCTCTGCTCTGATCTCAGCTAGGGTCTGTGTGGACTGAGTGGTCAGGTATTCCTGTTCGAGTTCTTTAAGTTTGGTTTCCGAAATGGTTAGGGCTTGCCTTATAGCTTTCAGGACCCCTGCCTCCCTAGAGATGCACATCCCTCTGATATAAACCTTATAGGCTTCCCATCTGGTCCCTTCAGATGTGTCGGTTGTATTGTTCTTTTCGAAGAACGTGGTTATATCTGCCAGTATCTCGGCTTTAAAGACAATGTCAGCCAGGGGGGTGGATTTGAAGTGCCAAGCGGGTCTCGGCGGCAATGTGTCGCCGAGTTGTATCCGCAGGAGCACGGGGGAATGGTCAGAGATTGTGCGTGACAGGATAGCGACCCCAGAGACACTCCCCATCAGTCTGCCAGATAAGAGGAATAAATCTATTCTCGAGGAACTGTCATGTACATTTGAATAGAAAGTGTAGTCTCTGTCATGGGGATGGAGCGTTCCCCATACATCGTGCAAATTGAGAGAGTCCATGTGTGAGAGGAGACGTTTGGTCGCTCGTGGTGTGGGCCTGCGAGTGGCCGTCGTCCTGTCCGGCACACTGTCCAGTATCAGGTTCATGTCTCCGCCCCATATTATAGGGATGTCAATGTATCTCATAAGTATGGCCGCCACGGCGTCGAAAAATTCGGGGGAGTCAGTATTGGGTGCGTATACATTGACCAATAAGCATTCTTCGTGGGCCAAGGTGCAGTGTAGGATCACATATCTGCCTCCTGCATCAATGTAGGATGAGCGTAGAGTGAAATGGATTGACTTGTGGATGAGGGTCGGGACTCCTCTAGCTTGGGTGGAGTATTGGGTGTAATATCTATTAGGACCCCAAGTTAGCGCAATATTCGATGATAGGTGTTTAAGAGCATGTGTCTCTTGTAGCAGGAGTACCTTGACCCCGTGCCTCTGTGCGTAGGCCACAATCCTGCGAGACTTCGTGAAATTCGTCAGACCGCGAACATTCCATGACATCATTGTGATCGCCATGCATGCAGCCTACGGGACATCCCAAACAAAAGACCTGCCTCTGCAAAACGCCATGAGTGCTGCCACATCGTGATTGTGCCACCCTTTGTAACCCGTCTCAACCCCTGTGCCATTTTGAATGTAACCTACCCCAACTTTCCACCCCCCCACCCTCACCGCCCTAACCCAACTAGCGGTGTGTGAATGCCCACCCTTACAGTGACCTAATGCGTGCCATCCCCAACTTAGCAATGCCTGGACCAGCGCCCAACAGGGGCAAAAACACAAACATTTAAATTCTACAGGAATTGCAGCTGCAGTGGGGGCCGCTGCTGCCGTTCCGCCCACCAGTAGTAATACAAATTACTATTAAACAACTTAATTTGAAGATCGGCTGATAGAAGTGAGGTTACAAAGCAAGGATGCATGTATTGAAGGGCATCAGAACACAATCATAGGGGGAGAGCAAGCGGCCGGCTCTAGTCGTTGTCCATCGGCACCTCAGGGGAGTCTGCCAGTGGGATCTGCGCCTCTATGAATTTTACGGCCTCGTCCGGGACAGTGAAAAAGTAGAGCCTGTTTCGATGGGTGAATTTGAGGCGTGCGGGGAAGAGCATTGAGTACTCGATCTTCCTCTCTCGTAGCATTATTTTAACCCCGTCGAATCTGCGTCCCTCCAGCTGCACCCCAACTGAGAAATCGGGGAAGATCCTGATTATTTGTGAGTCCAGCCTCATTTCCCCCTTTTCCCTGGCCAGGCGGAGTATGTGGTCCCTGTCTTTATAGCTGAGCAGTTTAGCTATGATGGGCCTGGGGAAATCTCCTGGCCGCGGCCGAGGCGCCAAGGAGCGGTGGGCCCTTTCAACGGTGAAGAATGGTGAGAGGACGGGGTCATCCAGGAGATCTTTGATGAGTTTTTCCACCGCTAGTTCCATACGCCCCTTGAGTGCAGATTCCGGGACCCCAATTATGCGAATATTATTCCTTCGAGACCGTGATTCGAGGTTGTGGCATTTAGATTTGACCTGTTTCATGTCACGGACCAGCTCAGACACTTGTGTTTTGTAGGTTATGCACATTGTCCTCGGTGGTGCCAGTCCTCTGCTCCACTTCGGTAATCCTAGCTCCGTGTTGGTCAAGCTTGGCCCTTAATGACGCCACATTTGCATTAATGTCATCTAGCTTTTCATGAAAAGCTGCAAAGTTTTTGGCCATAGATTCCATCATAGTGGCCCAGTCTGGTTGCGGAGGGTCCGGCGGGAGATCGACCCCCTCCTGAGCTGATGCGGATGATGCTTGGTCTTCCTTGGGCGTCGCCTTGGCAAACTTGTCCATATCGCCCATCTTGCCAGCGCCGCGCAATCTGTTGGACATTGCTCCAGGTGGGAATTGAGGCTGACGCAGAGATATTGGTGTTGGTGGGGGAAGGGTTCCCCCCGCCGGTAAAATAGATGAGCAGTGGCACCAAAGCCGTCACAGGGGGAACGGGCCAGGGGGAGAAGACCAAGGGGACGTCGCAGGTAGTGGCCCCAGGGTATGGCTGGTTACAACAGACAGTGTGCCCCCAGCGAGGCCGGCGGATGCAGGTGACGCTGTCTCCCTCTGAATGTAATAGGGAAGAGGCTGCCCCCCCCTTATCTTTAGTGTCTCAAGTTAAATGTGTGGATGTTCCAACAAGTGCGCGCATGCAGCCAGCAGGACGTCCAAGAGGTGATATGTGGGCCTGTCCCCGCACACACTGTCACAGGATATCAGGGGGAGGCCGTGCAGGTTGACCCACAAGCAGCGACACTGGGAGAAGGCAGGCAGAGGGGTAGGAGGGGGGCACATCCAAGAACACCCTCCTCTTCGCTGTGTAGTGTGGCCAACTCCGTCCGTCTGAAAGTGAGGGCACCACCTCCGGAGTCCAGGCCTGCCAGTCCCAGGAAACGAGGCAGCTTGTGAGGGTCCTCCATGACAGCAGTGACCATGAACCGAGTGGGGCAGGTGGAATCCAGTGGGTCCCCGCAGGTCGGCGTGCGCAGATCGACTGGCCCAGGCGGCTGTCGCAGGCCCAATGGCAAGTCCACGAGGCGAGGTGGGAAGGACCCGCACCACCAGCGGGGCACGGGCCGACGCAGATGATCAGCGCAGTCCGGCGCTCCACCCCGGACTCCCCAGGCCACACGAGCGG
This sequence comes from Ambystoma mexicanum, assembly GCF_040938575.1. Classification (NCBI taxonomy): domain Eukaryota; kingdom Metazoa; phylum Chordata; class Amphibia; order Caudata; family Ambystomatidae; genus Ambystoma; species Ambystoma mexicanum. Next base: position 753,405,416 of record NC_090938.1, on the reverse strand, counting down.
GGGAGCACCTCGGGGCAGGCCAAACCCACGAACGGCCTGCCAGCCCTCGAGCAGGCGCCCAGGGCCCGCCCGATGCAGCAGGCGGCAGGCCTACGACCGCGCCCGGGACGCCAGCGCCACGCTCAGCGCCCGGGGGAGCAAGCACGCCCAGAGCAATCCAGCAGGCCGATAGGCCGCAACTGGTCCAGGCGCCCAAACCTCCGGATGCGAGCCGCGTTTTCTCCCCAAATTCCGTCAAGAGCCTCCGAAGAGCCCCAGCAACAATTTCGTGGGACCAGCTCGGCGGAATGTAGCGAATGAGCGCCGATGTAGCGGATAAACTGGTGGGCGATAATGGAGCTCCCAGGCTAGGCGGCCATCTTCCTTGGCTGCTCAACAGCGCCCCTCTTTTAACAATTCCTACGTTTTCATTGGCAAATTGTATCTTAACACCTTAAGTGCCAATCACACGAGTATGCTTGTCCTTTTTGCATAACAGCTTGGCACTTAAGTTATTAATAGTCATCTTCAGATCATATTCACAGCACACCTCTTCTTATGATTCATTTGTGGTGGGTAATGACATCATCTCGTGGCTAAACATAGGTATTGAAACATAATTAATTACTAGCAATTCTAAGCTGTTTAAACCCTAACTCTTGATTTGCATATGGTTCGCATGAATATTCCCAGTGATATAAGGAAGGCTGGGTGAATGATTTCTCTTTGAGCTAGTGATGATATCTTATTCCCCAGGTTATCGTTCCCTTGAAACTTTCCATTCTACAAAACTCCCACTTCATCGCACAATTGCGTGCTTCTAAAAGATTTGCCAAAAATAACTGGCGTAAATCACCAACTATGGCAAACAAAAGCCTTTTTCAGGCAGTAGCCAATAACTACAAAAAAGAAATTCTCCTAGCTAAAAGCAAAGTATATAACCAGAGATAAACTAATGCTCAATCCAATACTAGAGAACTATTCACAACCCTCTGTGAGTTAGAATCTCCAGCACCTGCCCCAGACCATACTGTCAAAGATGAACAATGGTGCCTTAACATTCAAAATGCTTTAGCAGATAGAATCTCCTCACTTCAACCAAAAATAGAACTAAAAAAAGATAAACTGTGCTTCACCAACTCAGCTAACATCACCTCCCCTAGCTGAGACAAATACATTCTCATTCTCAACACTTTTCATCTCTGACACGATCAACATCATCAATATTTTAAAACCATCTACATTCAAAAGCGATATCTCCCCGGCAACACTAATAAAAGAATGTGCTTCAGAATTTGCACCCTTTATCACTAGTCTCATTAACAGCTCATTTGCTTCCAACACAATACAGAGCGACCAAAAAACAGCCTGGGTTCTACCCTTACTTAAGAAACCAACACTAGACCCTAACATCCCTACAGACGTCTGTCCTATCACTACCATACCATTTTTATTAAAAATACTCGATCGTGCAGCCTATCTGCAGATCCAAAAACATTTGGAAATGAATAACCTCCTGGGCCTAAGACAATCAGGCTTCAGGCCAGGTCACGGCAGAGAGTCTGCTCTATTAGATTTGAAAATGCAAATGAATCAATATAAAGACAAAGGGGAACTGTGCATCCTTCTTCTCTTAGATCTCTCTGCATCCTTCGATCTGGTCAATCATATCCTCGGCCAGCACCTTGAGACCGCCTCTCAAGTCTCAACAGATTCCATCAAGTTGATCAAGTCTTTCCTTTCCAATTGAACCATGAGGGTTTTCTCCGACAACTCGGCAGCCCCACCAGTCCCTGTGACCTGTGGCGTACCGCAAGACTCTTGTGTGTCACCTAAACTATATAATGCCTTCACTAAGCTACTGTTCGATAAACTTGACAACATGGGTATCACGTACACAAACTATGCGGACGATACGCAAATGCTCATAGCCATTACCGAATGCCACGACACTGAGTCCAAAAACCCAAACAAGATATATCTGGCCATCCAGGCGTAGATGATGCATAACAAATTGTGTCTTAATGATGACAAGACCGAGTTAATCCTCATTGGCAACAAAACCAAACTCTGCAACCTCCCCCAGACTTACAAATCGTTCAATATCGACAGTAACACTATTACAGTTGCCAAGGAAATAAAAACTTTGGGGGTGTATATCGACTTCTCCCTTACCTTAAACAGACAGTTCAACGCTGTTGTCTCTTCGGCAGCTTGCACCGCCAAATTAATAAGAGCCGGCAGACCATTCCTCTCTGCTGACAACACTGTCACCCTAGCCAGAGCCTTGATGTTATCCAGGATAGATTACTGCAACTCACTATTTGAAGGAACTAGCTCAAGAAACATAAACAAAGGACAGGTTGTCCAAAACAACGCCATCAGAGCTACACTAAACATTCTTAGAGACAAACACATTTCTACCATCAGGAGGAAGATTCATTGGCTCCCTGACCAGGACAAAATTAACTTCAAAATCCTGAAGCTCACTCACAAATGTATTACAAACAAAGCACCCCTATACCTCAGTAACATCATCCACAAAGTCCACTTCAACAGACCAACCCGCTCCCAGTACACTAACCTCCTCACCACTCCCAAATACAAAAGACAGAAAGCTGGAGGAGCTAGATTCCCTACTATAGCTCCCAAATTGTGGAATGCCCTTCCTACTCATCTCAGAAACGACACCTCCTTCTAGTCTTTTAGAAAACAACTAAAAACTTTACACTTCAGGACAGATTTTCCGCAATAGTTGCTTACACACCAGCAGATTACCTGTACAACCTGTGTATATAATTGTATATAGATGTCTATTGTATTTTATGCTAAAGATATTATTATGCAACCTTGATGCTACGTTCCAAACAACTGCAACCATCTTCTTAAGTATGTAACAGTGCCTAGCTGCCTCTGGGATTTGAACGCTTTATAAATGACTAACTAACTAACTAAATAAATAAATAAGTAAAATAGAAACTCCTAAAATAGCCTTAGGCACACGCTTACCCCGCGTTCTACTACTGACCAAAATAAATAACGATACTCTGTCTTTCACACTCTCAGGCATCAGGAGATGACATCTACTATATACGATACTTAAGACACCATAAAAACTCATGGCTATTTTCTACAGCTGTACTGACCGCGAAGGTTATGATGTTACTTATTCACCTATTCCTTGGCTCCTAAAACCTCACAGAAGCAGTTTCAAAGTTCACTTTGCAAAACAGCCGTCAACTACCTTGTTTTGATTCCTTTGTGAAAAACCCACTGTATTGCGATTCATGAATTCCCCATGTATTTGTATTAATGTGCATTTTTTTAAAAATATATGGTGGGTTTGACATTTTATCTTTCTACGCGCGTGCAAGCTAATATCTATCAATTTCTAGACAACAGTAATGCTAAAGTAACAGCTCCCATTCTTAATTAGCTAGACTTTGATACATATAAAAATTGCAACATGGTCCCCAGTTTGCCGCCACCCCCAGTTATCAATATGGCGCGCGCAACATGAACCCCTCGTAATCATGGGGACCTTTCCTGACCACCCTACCACACGTTTTGTGGTGGGGTCCTTATATGATCATACTGAATCACTCAAAAGAGTATGCAGAGATTGCACATGCCAAAAATCCCTGCAACAAACCCATTTGTGCCAGTGACACATACACACCACAATACACACACACTCTAAACACAGATAAGAACACATGCAGCTCTACACAGACATACAGCATATATAGGTGCATATCTGTCACACGCACACACACATGCAGATACAATAATAAACATACAGTAAAGACACATATATGTTATGTTATGTTATGTTATGTTATGTTATGTTATGTTATTTTATGTTAAAGGTTCTTATACAAGGTACTGTTGCCACTTGCCTGGTTCTTTTTACGCTCTGGTGAATCTGTAAATCAAGAGGGTTGGTGGGTAACTTAGCAGGACTGACAGGAGATAAGAGAAAGAGAGCTGTGATGTGCTGTTGCAGCTTCTGTTTGGTTGACATTGCTCGCTGGGGATAGGTGTGTTTTTCGGTTGGTAGCCGCCATGAGCTGTTGTGTGAAGCTATGTGTGGTTTGTTTCACTGTTGTGGTCTAATGAAGTGCTTGCGGTTTGTTGTGCTGTAGAGGTATGGTTGTGTTTAGTTCAGAGTTTGAGAGGGGTATACAAAAGGATGTTTTTTTTTAGTAGGGTTGGTTAGTGGCTGCACCCTATCCTACACTGTCTGTTTTGATTGACTGTGGCCCGTATCCCTTCCCTACCGTATATTCTGGTGTGCTACGCTTACCACTCCCATGTTGTGTACAGAAGAGTGGGTCCTCAATGGGCTATATCTTCCCCTTTAGCATATTTTGGTGTCCCGCAATTTCCACCCCATGGGTTCTTCAAGGTTGGGATGTGTTCCCCATGCCCTGTGGTCCATTAGTTCCGAGATGGGGAATGCCGCTCACTCCCCTTTTTATCTAGGGCTCTCTATCAGTGGTCCAATTAAGTCGGACCCATCTCTCTCCCCTGTTTCCTGTTTGACCCTCCATAGGGAGGGGTACACCTAGGACTCCTTCCCATTCAGACTGCTCTCTTCTTCTCTGCACACCACTCTAGTCTGGCTTACTCCCAGTTCTTCTCAGTTGTGTGTTCATTTCATGGTTCGTCTGTGTTGTTCATTCGTTTTCATCCTGTTCGGAGTTGAAGAGCCAGGATTTTAGAAGTTCTCTGAATTTTAGGTGGTCCTTCATAGTTCGTATGTCTCTAGGGAGGGAGTTCCAAAGTGTTAGGGCTAAGCAGGAGAATGCTGATCCACCAAGTCTTTTCCGTGTGTACGGTCTAGGTTCCAAGCTGATGTCATCGCTGGATCTGAGTCTTCTGGTCGGTTGGTAGATGGTGATTTTCTTTTGTTTGAAATATGTTCCTAGGCCGTGGATTGCTCTGTGTGTGATGCACATAGTTTTGAAGGTGATTCGATTTTTGTCTGGGAGCCAATGCAGGATCCTTAGCATTGGACTGATGTGGTCCCTTTGTGAGAGTTTTAGGAGAAGTCTGGCCGCTGCGTTCTGTATCCATTGCAGTTTCTTCAGTAAATAGTCCAGCATTCCGAGGTATAAACTGTTGGCATAGTCTATTTGCAGTAGCATCTGGAGCGTTCCAAGTGCTAGACGGAATTACCAATAAACAATCTCAGACCCAAATAACCGGCCAGACTCAAAGAATAAGGCAAAATGCTACTGTATTAGCAGCTCACACACTCTCAGATACATTTCCATTACACAAAAGCTTTATAACTCGATGTACGTCAGATATGACGTCATCCTACGTGGCAAACAGTAAAAACGTATTGACAGGAGGGCTGGGTTAAGGGAACACATATACCTATACTTCGTTTAGGTGTTAGCAACACAATTGGCTGCCCCATGTCTGGTAGGCACGCCTGAACTACCTCTAGCTGCGTATAATAGAGATTAATAGAATAACAGCAGCGGATTAACTTCTGCAACAATATATGGTTCATCATTAAATAGGCCCTCATGATTGGTTGGCATTATCTCCCAACCTTGGACGTTCGACCCTTTAGCAGCACGTAAACAAAATGAAGCCCAGGTGCGGGGAACAACGTCAGACCACTGCCTGCTTGGCCAATTAGCTTACCATCTCTCATCAGTTAGGCCCTAAGCCAAGGCTTCTTCTTTGTAGTTGACCTACTGACCGTTCTCTTCCTCAGGACTTTTAAGGGAGTTAAGGTGCATTGCTCTCTTTGTCTGGAGCTTAATGAATAGGCCTTGTTTTCCAGTCTTGCACCACGTGTGAGGAGACCACGATTTTGTCCATTCTGACCCTTTATTTAGTGCTATTTGATTCAATGATATTGGGTGCTATTAGTCTTCTCTGCCTATGGCGACTTGGTTGCTCTGTCTTGCATGTGCTTTCTGCATCTTCGATTGTTCAATATTTGGCCCTTGCAAATGTACACTCCTTTACCTAATCTAAGAGAAGAATGTCGTGTGTGTGTAGCTTATCCTCTTTGACTCCTCTTGTGCCTTGCAACTATTTCTTGATGTGGCATCCTTGATCCCATGCCAAACATATATTCTTTGTTCCTCGCACTAAACTATTTTCCAACGCCTGTCAGCTTTGCAGCTCTGGTCTGTATCCTTCAGGCTTCTCGCTTACTATTATACGAAACCGGTGTCCATCTTTTCATCATGGCTGCTTTACCCGTTTTATATTTTCTACCACAGCACGCTTCTATATGTCTCATATACCTTGCGTTTCTGCATATGTACATCTACTGCATCTCTTCTAACTTATCTTTTCAGTATAAATGATTTCTTCGAACTTGCAAATGCAGTTACTTTGTTACTTCAGTCACATCTTTATTTTTTAAGTATTTGCATATCGTTTCAGTGTGTCCTTGTATCTTCTCTTCATGGCGTCACTTCACACCTGTCACGCTTTACTTATAGTTCTTCTCTGTTCAGTGGTGTCTGCAGACATCCTTTTACCACTTCAGTTCAAGGGTACATTCGATACGGCTGTCTGAGCACATAACGTCTTTCATATCTTCGATGCGTTTTTGGGACGATACCAGGTGTTATAAACAGCGCCTTTTTGTTGTTCTTCCAATATGACGGAGGTGAGGGGATGGGCACTAGAGATGACGCGTACATCTGCCACTTTACATCTATCCTGGACATGATGAGGGAGTTGATGTCCAGTGTTTTGTTCGTGAAGGAGATGAATGGTAGACTCTTTTTGATTGTGTGTAGATGGAAGAAGCATTTTTTTATAATCGTGTTTACTTGCGGTTCTAGGGTTAGCTCGTTGTCCATTAGGATTCCAATGTTTTTGACAACTTTGGATGGTGTTGGTGCTGTTACCAATTCTTTGGGCCATGGGATGTACTAGTTGCTTCTTTGGCTGTTCGATGTAATCATGATTTCCGTCTTGTCCAGGTTGAGTTTGAGGTGGTTAGTGTTCATCCATTGGTAGAGTTCTTTGAGACTGTCTATTAGCGCTGTGTTCTCCTGTTGTTCATTGCCAATTTTGTAGATGATTTGGGTGTCATCTGCGTAGTTGTAGCACGTGAAGCCGTGTCTTTTGATGAGGTTTATTAGTGGGGTCAAGTAGATGTTGCACCAATAGAGATATGCAACCCACACTCAAATATTGCAGCGAAAAGCACACATGCAAGCAGTGCACATCACACACAGATGCACAACTATAATATTCACAAGCCCTCTGCACAAACATCTCAAGGAAGAGAGACATAAAAATCACAGATAGCCCCCAACACACGCCCCCAAGGCAGTCACTAACTGTGGAAACAATCACATGGAACCCACTCGCAGTCCAGAAAACTAGGACCAAACCAGGAATACAGATTGCAGAACAAGAACGTCTGCAGAGATGCACACTGATGCTCGACACATGTTCACAGCAGTGATGGATACAATAACCAAACAAACAAATTGCAGAAGCACGAGCACACCAAACGGGCACCTGTAGAATCATGTAACAACAACATACCCAGGCACACATGCAGTAAAACGCATGCAAGCATGCACAGCATAGTTATAAATACTATACACAAATGCAAACACATACACACATACACACTCTGTGGTGTTATTCGGATGTATGGGATTTTGAAACACACACGCATCGGTGATATGTAGGTATATAATAATGTAATACATTAACACAGGCGTACAAATGCACACCAAAACTGTTGTAATGTGTAGGCACAAAATGATGTAGAAGCATTACCACAGGTTTACACTCACACACACACACGCATGCATACGCACACACAGACATAAATCAGGCACAAGGCCTCTGAGGAGAGCCTTTGCACTGACAAGAGCCTAATCTTGTCATTATTCTCCATAAAGAGTATTGATTGCATAAAATGGTGCAATCACTGCATGAGTGTCGCGCAGCAGCACAGCGGCAGCACAGCGGGAAGTCATCGATTTCCATAACCAGGCTCCACTCCTTAACCTGAATCTGCTTAAGTGTGGAAGAGGCAGCCTCCCGAATCTCTGTTACCATTCCCACACAGAACACGGAAACCTTATGCACATTACACACACACACGCACGCACGCCGACACACACACACACACGCACACACACCATACACACTACTCACACAGAACAGACAAAGGAAAAACACTGACATCACACTCTGTACACACATTTGCAACACTATCAAATACACATACAACAAACACACTGCTCCCAGATTCACAGAATGAACATGAAGGCACTGACCCGGAATCCAAACACTCCCCAAAAACTCCAACCTCTCCCACCGCCACATGGCTGCACTCCGTCTAGTAGAACCCTCACAATGAAGGTTAAGCAGCACCGCTGGAGGGGCTTCAATCATAGAGATGGGAGCCTTGTGTTTACTTTCCTGCATTGTCTGTTTACTTCTTTTTCTTATTACTTCTCTTTCACCTTTTTCCTTCTTCCTTGCTCTTTCCCTCCATAGCTCAGGGAATCCCCTCTTTCCTCCTCGTCCCTCCCTCCATAGCTCAGTTAACCCCCCTCTTTCCTCCTCGTCCTTCCCTACATAGCCCAGTGAACCCCCTCTTTCCTCCAAGTCCCTTCATTGTTTCTTTCTGCCTTGATCTTTCCCTCCATAGCTCAGTGAACCCCCTCTTTCCTCCTCGTCCCTCCCTCCATAGCTCAGTGAACCCCCCTCTTTCCTCCTCGTCCTTCCCTACATAGCCCAGTGAACCCCCTCTTTCCTCCAAGTCCCTTCATTGTTTCTTTCTGCCTTGATCTTTCCCTCCATAGCTCAGGAAACCCACCTCTTTCCTACTCGTCCCTCCCTCCATAGCTCAGTGAACCCCCTCTTTCCTAATCGTCCCTCCCTCCATAGCTCAGTGAACCCCCTCTTTCCTCCAAATCCCTTCATTGTTTCTTTCTGCCTTGCTCTTTCCCTCCATTGCTCAGGAAACCCCCCTCTTTCCTCCTCGTCCCTCCCTCCATAGCTCAGTGAACGCCCCTCTTTCCTCCTCGTCCCTCCCTCCATAGCTCAGTGAACCCCCTCTTTCCTCCAAGTCTCTTCATTGTTTCTTTCAGCCTTGCTTTTTCCCTCCATAGCTCAGGAAACCCCCCTCTTTCCTTCTCATCCCTTCATTGTTTCTTTCTGCCTTGCTCTTTCCCTCCATAGCTCAGGAAACCCCCCTCTTTCCTCCTCGTCCCTCCCTACATAGCTCAGTGAACCCCCTCTTTCCTCCTCGTCCCTTCATTGTTTCTTTCAGCCATGCTCTTTCCCTCCATAGCTCAGGAAACCCCCCTCTTTCCTCCTCGTCCCTCCCTACATAGCTCAGTGAACCCCCTCTTTCCTCCTCGTCCCTCCCTCCATAGCTCAGTGAACCCCCTCTTTCCTCCAAATCCCTTCATTGTTTCTTTCTGCCTTGCTCTTTCCCTCCATAGCTCAGGAAACCCCCCTCTTTCCTCCTCGTCCCTCCCTCCATAGCTCAGTGAACGCCCCTCTTTCCTCCTCGTCCCTCCCTCCATAGCTCAGTGAACCCCCTCTTTCCTCCAAGTCTCTTCATTGTTTCTTTCAGCCTTGCTTTTTCCCTCCATAGCTCAGGAAACCCCCCTCTTTCCTTCTCATCCCTTCATTGTTTCTTTCTGCCTTGCTCTTTCCCTCCATAGCTCAGGAAACCCCCCTCTTTCCTCCTCGTCCCTCCCTACATAGCTCAGTGAACCCCCTCTTTCCTCCTCGTCCCTTCATTGTTTCTTTCAGCCATGCTCTTTCCCTCCATAGCTCAGGAAACCCCCCTCTTTCCTTCTCGTCCCTCCCTACATAGCTCAGTGAACCCCCTCTTTCCTCCTCGTCCCTCCCTCCATAGCTCAGTGAACCCCCTCTTTCCTCCTCGTCCCTCCCTCCATAGCTTAGTGAACCCCACTCTTTCCTCCTCGTCCCTCCCTCCATAGCTCAGTGAACCCTCTCATTCCTCCTCGTCCCTTCATTGTTTCTTTCAGCCTTGCTCTTTCTCTCCATAGCTCAGTGAAACCCCTCTTTCCTCCTCGTCCCTCCCTCCATAGCTCAGTGAACCCCCCTCTTTCCTCCTTGTCCCTCCCTCCATAGCTCAGTGAACCCCCCTCTTTCCTCCTCGTCCCTCCCTCCAAAGCTCAGTGAACCCCCTCTTTCCTCCTCGTCCCTCCCTCCATAGCTCAGTGAACCCCCCTCTTTCCTCTTCGTCCTTCCCTACATAGCCCAGTGAACCCCCTCTTTCCTCCAAGTCGCTTCATTGTTTCTTTCTGCCTTGATCTTTCCCTCCATAGCTCAGTGAACCCCCTCTTTCCTCCTCGTCCCTCCCTCCATAGCTCAGTGAACCCCCCTCTTTCCTCCTCGTCCTTCCCTACATAGCCCAGTGAACCCCCTCTTTCCTCCAAGTCCCTTCATTGTTTCTTTCTGCCTTGATCTTTCCCTCCATAGCTCAGGAAACCCCCCTCTTTCCTACTCGTCCCTCCCTCCATAGCTCAGTGAACCCCCTCTTTCCTAATCGTCCTTCCCTCCATAGCTCAGTGAACCCCCTCTTTCCTCCAAATCCCTTCATTGTTTCTTTCTGCCTTGCTCTTTCCCTCCATAGCTCAGGAAACCCCCCTCTTTCCTCCTCGTCCCTCCCTCCATAGCTCAGTGAACCCTCTTTCGTCCTCGTCCCTCCCTCCATAGCTCAGTGAACCCCCTCTTTCCTCCTCATCCCTTCATTGTTTCTTTCTGTCTTGCTCTTTCCCTCCATAGCTCAGGAAACCCCCCTCTTTCCTCCTCGTTCCTCCCTACATATCTCAGTGAACCCCCATCTTTCCTCCTCGTCCCTCCCTCCATAGCTCAGTGAACCCCTCTTTCCTCCTCGTCCCTCCCTCCATAGCTCAGTGAACCCCCCTCTTTCCTCCTCGTCCCTTCATTGTTTCTTTCTGTCTTGCTCTTTCCCTCCATAGCTCAGGAAACCCCCCTCTTTCCTTCTCGTCCCTCCCTACATATCTCAGTGAACCCCCCATCTTTCCTCCTCGCCCCTCCCTCCATAGCTCAGTGAACCCCTCTTTCTTCCTCGTCCCTGCCTCCATAGCTCAGTGAACACCCTCTTTCCTCCTCGTCCCTTCATTGTTTCTTTGTCTTGTTCTTTCCCTCCATAGCTCAGGAAACCCCCCTCTTTCCTCCTCGTCCCTCCCTACATATCTCAGTGAACCCCCCATCTTTCCTCCTCGTCCCTCCCTCCATAGCTCAGTAAACCCCCTCTTTCCTCCTCGTCCCTCCCTACATAGCACAGTGAACCGCCCCTCTTTCCACCTCGTCCCTCCCTACATAGCTCAGTGAACCCCCACTTTACTCCAAGTCCCTTCATTGTTTCTTTCAGCCTTGCTCTTTCCCTCCATAGCTCAGGAAACCCCCCTCTTTCCTCCTCGTCCCTTCATTGTTTCTTTCTGCCTTGCTCTTTCCCTCCATAGCTCAGTGAACCCCCTCTTTCCGCCTCGTCCCTCCCTACATAGCTCAGTGAACCCCCTCTTTCCTCCTCGTCCCTCCCTACATAGCACAGTGAACCCCCTCTTTCCTCCTCGTGCCTCCCTCCATAGCTCAGTGAACCCCCCTCTTTCCTCCTCGTCCCTCCCTCCATAGCTCAGTGAACCCTCTCTTTCCTCCTCGTCCCTTCATTGTTTCTTGCAGCCTTGCTCTTTCCCTCCATAGCTCAGTGAAACCCCTCTTTCCTCCTCGTCCCTCCCTCCATAGCTCAGTGAACGCCCCTCTTTCCTCCTCGTCCTTCCCTACATAGCTCAGTGAACCCCCTCTTTCCTCCAAGTCTCTTCATTGTTTCTTTCAGCCTTGCTTTTTCCCTCCATAGCTCAGGAAACCCCCCTCTTTCCTTCTCATCCCTTCATTGTTTCTTTCTGCCTTGCTCCTTCCCTCCATAGCTCAGGAAACCCCCCTCTTTCCTCCTCGTCCCTCCCTACATAGCTCAGTGAACCCCCTCTTTCCTCCTCGTCCCTTCATTGTTTCTTTCAGCCATGCTCTTTCCCTCCATAGCTCAGGAAACCCCCCTCTTTCCTCCTCGTCCCTCCCTACATAGCTCAGTGAACCCCCTCTTTCCTCCTCGTCCCTCCCTCCATAGCTCAGTGAACTCCCTCTTTCCTCCTCGTCCCTCGCTCCATAGCTTAGTGAACCCCACTCTTTCCTCCTCGTCCCTCCCTCCATAGCTCAGTGAACCCTCTCATTCCTCCTCGTCCCTTCATTGTTTCTTTCAGCCTTGCTCTTTCCCTCCATAGCTCAGTGAAACCCCTCCTTCCTCCTCGTCCCTCCCTCCATAGCTCAGTGAACCCCCCTCTTTCCTCCTCGTCCCTCCCTCCATAGCTCAGTGAACCCCCCTCTTTCCTCCTCGTCCCTCCCTCCAAAGCTCAGTGAACCCCCTCTTTCCTCCTCGTCCCTCCCTCCATAGCTCAGTGAACCCCCCTCTTTCCTCCTCGTCCTTCCCTACATAGCCCAGTGAACCCCCACTTTACTCCAAGTCCCTTCATTGTTTCTTTCAGCCTTGCTCTTTCCCTCCATAGCTCAGGAAACCCCCCTCTTTCCTCCTCGTCCCTTCATTGTTTCTTTCTGCCTTGCTCTTTCCCTCCATAGCTCAGTGAACCCCCTCTTTCCGCCTCGTCCCTCCCTACATAGCTCAGTGAACCCCCTCTTTCCTCCTCGTCCCTCCCTACATAGCACAGTGAACCCCCTCTTTCCTCCTTGTGCCTCCCTCCATAGATCAGTGAACCCCCCTCTTTCCTCCTCGTCCCTCCCTCCATAGCTCAGTGAACCCTCTCTTTCCTCCTCGTCCCTTCATTGTTTCTTGCAGCCTTGCTCTTTCCCTCCATAGCTCAGTGAAACCCCTCTTTCCTCCTCGTCCCTCCCTCCATAGCTCAGTGAACGCCCCTCTTTCCTCCTCGTCCTTCCCTACATAGCTCAGTGAACCCTCTCTTTCCTCCTCGTCCCTTCATTGTTTCTTGCAGCCTTGCTCTTTCCCTCCATAGCTCAGGAAACCCCCCTCTTTCCTCCTCGTCCCTCCCTACATAGCTCAGTGAACCCCCTCTTTCCTCCTTGTCCCTTCATTGTTTCTTTCAGCCATGCTCTTTCCCTCCATAGCTCAGGAAACCCCCCCCTTTCCTCCTCGTCCCTCCCTACATAGCTCAGTGAACCCCCTCTTTCCTCCTCGTCCCTCCCTCCATAGCTCAGTGAACCCCCTCTTTCCTCCTCGTCCCTCCCTCCATAGCTTAGTGAACCCCACTCTTTCCTCCTCGTCCCTCCCTCCATAGCTCACCGCCCTCTCATTCCTCCTCGTCCCTTCATTGTTTCTTTCAGCCTTGCTCTTTCCCTCCATAGCTCAGTGAAACCCCTCTTTCCTCCTCGTCCCTCCCTCAATAGCTCAGTGAACCCCCCTCTTTCCTCCTCGTCCCTCCCTCCATAGCTCAGTGAACCCCCCTCTTTCCTCCTCGTCCCTCCCTCCAAAGCTCAGTGAACCCCCTCTTTCCTCCTCGTCCCTCCATAGCTCAGTGAACCCCCCTCTTTCCTCCTCGCCCCTCCCTACATAGCACAGTGAACCGCCCCTCTTTCCTCCTCGTCCTTCCCTACATAGCTCAGTGAACCCCCTCTTTCCTTCTCATCCCTTCATTGTTTCTTTCTGCCTTGCTCTTTCCCTCCATAGCTCAGGAAGCCCCCCTCTTTCCTCCTCGTCCCTCCCTACATAGCTCAGTGAACCCCCTCTTTCCTCCTAGTCCCTTCATTGTTTCTTTCAGCCATGCTCTTTCCCTCCATAGCTCAGGAAACCCAACTCTTTCCTCCTCGTCCCTCCCTACATAGCTCAGTGAACCCCCTGTTTCCTCATCGTCCCTCCCTCCATAGCTCAGTGAACCCCCTCATTCCTCCTCGTCCCTCCTTCCATAGCTCAGTGAACCCCCCTCTTTCCTCCTCGTCCCTCCCTCCATAGCTCAGTGAACCCTCTCTTTCCTCCTCGTCCCTTCATTGTTTCTTTCAGCCTTGCTCTTTCCCTCCATAGCTCAGTGAAACCCCTCTTTCCTCCTCGTCCCTCCCTCCATAGCTCAGTGAACCCCCTCTTTCCTCCTCGTCCCTCCCTCCATAGCTCAGTGAACCCCACTCTTTCCTCCTCGTCCCTCCCTCCATAGCTCAGTGAACCCCCTCTTTCCTCCTCGTCCCTCCCTCCATAGCTCAGTGAACCGCCCTCTTTCCTCCTCGTCCCTCCCTACATAGCTCAGTGAACCCTCTCTTTCCTCCTCGTCCCTTCATTGTTTCTTTCAGCCTTGCTCTTTCCCTCCATAGCTCAGTGAACCCCCTCTTTCCTCCTCGTCCCTCCCTCCATAGATCAGTGAACCCCCCTCTTTCCTCCTCGTCCCTCCTTCCATAGCTCAGTGAACCCTCCTCTTTCCTCCTCGTCCCTCCCTACATAGCTCAGTGAACCCTCTCTTTCCTCCTCGTCCCTTCATTGTTTCTTCCAGCCTTGCTCTTTCCCTCCATAGCTCAGGAAACCCCCCTCTTTCCTCCTCGTCCCTCCCTCCATAGCTCAGTGAACCCCCTCTTTCCTCCTCGTCCCTCCCTCCATAGCTCAGTGAACCCCCTCTTTCCTCCTCGTGCCTTCATTGTTTCTTTCTGTCTTGCTCTTTCCCTCCATAGCTCAGGAAACCCCTCTCTTTCCTCCTCGTTCCTCCCTCCATAGCTCAGCGAACCCCCGCTTTCCTCCTCGTCCCTCCCTCCGTAGCTCAGTGAACCCCCTCTTTCCTCCTCGTCCCTCCCTCCATAGCTCAGTGAACCCCCTCTTTCCTCCTCGTCCCTCCCTACATAGCTCAGTGAACCCCTCTTTCCTCCTCGTCCCTCCCTACATAGCACAGTGAACTGCCCCTCTTTCCTCCTCGTCCTTCTCTACATAGCTCAGTGAACCCCCTCTTTCCACCTCGTCCCTCCCTCCATAGCTCAGTGAACCCCCTCTTTCCTCCTCGTCCCTCCCTCCATAGCTCAGTGAACCCTCTCTTTCCTCCTCGTCCCTTCATTGTTTCTTTCTGTCTTGCTTTTTCCCTCCATAGCTCAGGAAACCCCCCTCTTTCCTCCTCGTCCCTCCCTTCATATCTCAGTGAACCCCCCATCTTTCCTCCTCGTCCCTCCACCCATAGCTCAGAGAACCCCCTCTTTCCTCCTCGTCCCTTCCTACATAGCACAGTGAACCCCTCTTTCCTCCTCGTCCGTCCCTACATAGCTCAGTGAACCCCCTCTTTCCTCCTCGTCCCTCGCTACATAGCACAGTGAACCGCCCCTCTTTCCTTCTCGTCCTTCCCTACATAGCTCAGTGAACCCCCTCTTTCCTCCAAGTCCCTTCATTGTTTCTTTCAGCCTTGCTCTTTCCCTCCATAGCTCAGGAAACCCCCCTCTTTCCTCCTCGTCCCTTCATTGTTTCTTTCTGCCTTGCTCTTTCCCTCCATAGCTCAGGAAACCCCCCTCTTTCCTTCTCGTCCCTCCCTACATAGCTCAGTGAACCCCCTCTTTCCTCCTCGTTCCTTCATTGTTTCTTTCAGCCTTGCTCTTTCCCTCCATGGCTCAGGAAACCCCCCCTCTTTCCTCCTTGTCCCTCCCTACATAGCTCAGTGAACCCCCTCTTTCCTCCTCGTCCCTCCCTCCATAGCTCAGTGAACCCCCCTATTTCCTCCTCGTCCCTCCCTCCATAGCTCAGTGAAACCTCTCTTTCCTCCTCGTCCCTTCATTGTTTCTTTCTGCCTTGCTCTTTCCCTCCATAGCTCAGTGAACCCGCTCTTTCCTCCTCGTCCCTCCCTCCATAGCTCAATGAACCCCCTCTTTCCTCCTCGTCCTTTCATTGTTTCTTTCTGTCTTGCTCTTTCCCTCCATAGCTCAGGAAACCCCCCTCTTTACTCCTCGTTCCTCCCTCCATAGCTTAGTTAACCCCCTCTTTCCTCCTCGTCCCTCCCGCCATAGCTCAGTAAACCCCCTCTTTCCTCCTCGTCCCTTCATTGTTTCTTTCTGTCTTGCTCTTTGCCTCCATAGCTCAGTGAACCCCCTCTTTCCTTCTCGTCCCTTCATTGTTTCTTTCTGCCTTGCTCTTTCCCTCCACACCTCAGTGAACCCCCTCTCTCCTCCTCGTCCCTCCCTCCATAGCTCAGGGACTCCCCACT
This sequence comes from Ambystoma mexicanum, assembly GCF_040938575.1. Classification (NCBI taxonomy): domain Eukaryota; kingdom Metazoa; phylum Chordata; class Amphibia; order Caudata; family Ambystomatidae; genus Ambystoma; species Ambystoma mexicanum. The sequence continues at coordinate 753,389,238 of NC_090938.1, read as the reverse complement.
TTCTTCCTCGTCCCTCCCTCCATAGCTCGGTGAACCCCCTCTTTCCTCCTCGTCCCTTCATTGTTTCTTTCAGCCTTGCTCTTTCCCTCCATAGCTCAGTGAAACCCCTCTTTCCTCCTCGTCCCTCCCTCCATAGCTCAGTGAACCCCCCTCTTTCCTCCTCGTCCCTCCCTCCATAGCTCAGTGAACCCCCCTCTTTCCTCCTCGTCCCTCCCTCCATAGCTCAGTGAACCCCCTCTTTCCTCCTCGTCTCTCACTCCATAGCTCACTAAACCCCCCTCTTTCCTCCTCGTCCCTCCCTACATAGCTCAGTGAACCCTCTCTTTCCTCCTCGTCCCTTCATTGTTTCTTTCAGCCTTGCTCTTTCCCTCCATAGCTTAGTGAACCCCCTCTTTCCTCCAAGTCCCTTCATTGTTTCTTTCAGCCTTGCTCTTTCCCTCCATAGCTTAGTGAACCCCCTCTCTCCTCCTCGTCCCTCCCTCCATAGCTCAGGGACTCCCCACTTTCTTCCTCGTCCCTCCCTCCATAGCTCGGTGAACCCCCTCTTTCCTCCTCGTCCCTTCATCCCACCAGTATCAATAGCATTGTTTGGATTCTTCTCCACGGGAGTTATTTTATATTGTTGAGACCAGGTTCTCGTGAAGGGCAAAGGCCAGTGCCCTGCTATCCACGCTGCATTGTTCTGCAGCCTGGTGTGACTGGCCTGGGCTGCTGGCAGTTACTTCCACGGGTGTACATGCAGCATTAAACGGTACTCGGGTATTGGCACGCACTATGCATCTCACGGGTTGCATGGAGTTAAATATGCCCCATAAAGAACTAATATGGAGCCCCCACCCACTGGGACTTGGTGACTGGCATAGAGCTGGCTTGTGCGTTCATGTTTAGTGGTTGGTGTAGCCCTCTTAGGAGCCCTGCAAAGGGGGCTCCCCTCCCCCAGCTTTCCCACCAGACTCCCCTACACCACTACGGTGACCAAATTTCCAAGATGAAGAACTGGGATGGTCAACGACATAAAAGAAGGACTGCCCCCTCACAGCCCGCCCGTTACGCTCCTTCCCCCAACACGTTGCCACAGCCCGCACACAGCACTATTTCCCAACACTACTCTGTTGTATGAATTATAATACGTAACATGTCATGTAAATCCTGCAGTGCGCGCTGTGAATGTTAGCATGTTCATTAAAAATGCGCTTTTATAGGGCCTGCTGTTCAATCATTTCCAGTACAGAGGGCCCAATCCTGGGACAGTCCTGGCAAAACCAGGACGTCTGGTCACCCTCTCCACCGCGGCCCTGATGCCCCATTCCTATGGCCAGCTGTAAGTATGTACAATATTGTATATCGTGGCACTAGGCCTAAACTAAGTGTGCTAGCTATGGGCTCTATCGCGAGTTGGGCCTTAGCCCTTAAATCCGACCGTAACACTATAACTGCCTCATTTAAGGGATGGCCCAATCTTGAGTTTGGCTCTGCCAGGATGCATGCATCTCCAGCTCTGTGCTGGAGGTGAATGCACCGACATAGAGGGCATTTTTTCGGCACTATTAGCGCCCCCAATGGACCCAATGGGGAATTACAGCTATGCAGTTACTCGTGCGCCGGACCGAGTAGCGGTGGCGGTATCTCGCCGCAGTTACTGCCAACCTCCTCATGAGGCCCTCTCTCTGTACAATTTCTGTGTCCCGTTGTCCTCCTCAACAGCCCGCTACTCATTCCCAGATACCCTCAATATATTGTAAAGGCCCCTATCCCGGGACTGCCTCTGCCCACTGTACTCTTTCCAATCCAAATGAGTCAGGCAGACTCACCTGCCACTCCCCATAACGCCCATTAGCCCCCGGCCTGTTCTGCACCTGAGACTTTCCGATGCACGTTCCTGTAAACACAAATTATTTTTAAATGAAGGGCGCGGGGAAGGGGGAGGACTGGGCAGCTTCTTTTGCTACATGTGATGGCAAGTGGCACCTTTTAAGGTCTGCCAGAAAACAAGCATTACTCAGATTGCTAACCACCGCCAGTGGTCAAGGTGTAAATAAAAAGTAGTGGAACTATGCTCCCCGATGCCCAGCTCCATGCAGACCCCATGCTCACCGTCAGCCCCAACAAACTTAAACCCCATAGCCGGGTCCTGCCGGGTCCTGCCTTTCCACTCCCACCCCACAAAGCTGTGTTTCACAACAGTTCTATCCAGACTAAAGAAAACACAGTGAAATAGCTTGCATTAACATGGCCGCCATTACTGTCTGTCACTGCAGGTTTGTGCACCCTCCTCTTTCCAATCACCCACCATTCACACCTCACGGACATTCCCAGGACTGTAGCCCCCGCCCCCATCATCTGCACAGACCCCTGCCCCTGCAGCAATGCAGGTGTAATGACAGAAGGCAAAGTAAGATGGCTGCCAAGCAGTGCTTTTCGGATGGCAATGGGCGCTAGGTCTATGGTGACCAGACGTCCGGTTTTCCCGGGACAATCCGGGGAAATCGCCCTCCGTCCCGGTCCCTGGGAGTTTTTCACCATCATCCAGGGTTTGCATGGTTGGGTGGCTACAGTAATTAAAATCGTAATTATTTTTCACAACGAATACAGAATTCAGAAGTTGGAGGAGTGGCTCGAACCCCTAACTTTTCAGGTACAAGTCCCAACACTTACTGACTGTGCCACAGAGACTGGGTCAAAATCGCTGTACAGCAAGCCATGTAATATCAATTAGAGCAAACGCCTGTTTTGAATTGACATGCCAAGATTCACAGACAAAACTGCAAAAACGAGATCATATACAGTTTATAGAAAGAAGAAGAGCTTGAAATATGATTTAGTGGAGGTTGTGGGGGGCGTGTTGGGGGAGGGGCAGTAATTGATGGGGTAGTCCCTCTTTTATGTTGTTGGTCGTCCCGGTTTTTCGTTTTGGAAATCTGGTCACCCTACTTAGGTCCCAAGCAGTCTATTCACATTAGCCAGCCCTCCCCATCCCCTGCCAGATAGCGCAGTGAGGTGCCTCACTGGATTACTAGCAGGTCCCTGGTTCAAATCTTCATAGGGGAGATATTCATTTTTATAAACATGCACCCGTCCGGAACGGAGCACCTTGGGGTTTTAAGTTCAGGAAGATTGCCGGTTTCCCTGAAAAGTAACGGAACGGCGTACCCCTTAGCTCCCACCCACTTCATCCTCTGACCACCGCGTGCAGTCATATAGAGGGCCCTGCAGCATCACCCCAGGCAGAGTGCCCGAACTCTCTAGATGCAGGTCACCTGCCTGCACCCTTTCAGAGGCCCCCAAGCGGGGCTGGGTGCAGCGGTGGAACCCTGAGCCTCTTAGGGTTCCACTGTGAGCCATTGGCGGGTATTAATTATTATTTTATTTATTGGACATTTGCATGGTGCTTGTACACAAGCGCTTCAAGGCGCCAGACCCTTTCGGCTGCTTTCCCGCTTTTCTGTGCACAGAGGGCATCAGGAGGTGTTCAAGTAGTGCTACACTGACATGTTGGCCCGCCTTGGCACTTTCTGCGGCTAGGTGAGGTGCCCTGAGACAGGGCTGCGACGCTGCTTCTCTGCCATGACTAGGAAATGCAGCGAGAGGCTACCTGAAAAATGCGCAAATCCACCATTTGTCACCTGCTTTGTCATTAATACATTTATTCATTTTGTAGTTTTATAGTGCACCGTATTGCCAGGATCAGCTTCGTAGCGCTTTTGAGGATAGATCAGGAATGGGGAAACAGCAAGGTGTGATGTGGAGGGATTGTTAGTTAGGGTAGGAAAGAAGATACACACAAACTAGTCAATCCACATGATGTAAAATGCCCGGGGCATTTTGCATAGCGCACAGTTGCCATTGGTGTGGCTTTGCAGCACTGTACCTTGTCCACAAGGGCAGTTGCTACAAGGCTCGGTTTATGACAGATCGTAAGTCTGATGTTTGGATGGATGGTGCCTTAGATGTGTATTGCTCTTCTGTGGTGACTGGCAGCTGTGAGGTGGGGTGAAGTGAAGGTGGCACCTCAAGCTGGCTGGCGCCACCAGCTTGCCGCAGAGGCTAGTTTATGCAGAGGTAAGCTGTGGGCCACGGTGATCCCCCTTGCAGTGCATTTCAGGGTGCTGGGAGCAGGCACGTCATTTCACCAAAATGTCAGGGGTAGCGGACGTGATATCACATGACCCTTGACCTCTGATGACATCCCAGGAAGTGATGCCATTTGACCCCACCCCAAAGTGAAGCAATGGAACATGACCTTTCACCCCTTGACAAAACAGATAGTGGCATCACATAACATTGTTCCTAAGTACACTACGAAAAATATGGTTAGAATATCACTATAATGTGATTTACATTTTGTACACAAATGGATCACCATGTGTATCGTTAATATCAGTGTGTATAGGCCCATATTACCAAATTACTGTGAATGCGTCCAAAGCAAAATGATTATGATGTGTTATTAAATAGCACCTACGCTTACGCGCTTTATATAGAACAAATATACACCCAATATCACACCCAACCTGTGTTGGTACTCATTTATTGACCTCAGAAGGATGAAAGGCTGAATTGAGGCGTTTAAGAACAGACTAAATCAGTGACCCACCCCCTGAAGTGTGTCTGAAATAAACCTTTAATGAGTCCAGCAATTATTGTATAGAATTCCAGAAAGACACATTATTTGGTATTCCTATTCTTTCTTATTTAGGGTCACTGCTCAAAGTGTTACACTTGTGAAACCCCTGCTCTTTTTTGGTTAAATGTATTCTTTTTAAGAGGCCTGATCAAGAAAGCCAGCCACTCCAGAAGCAAAGAGCCACGTGTCGCTGGCCACAGCCCAAGACCTTGTATGAAAAAAAACGTTACAAATCATTATTTAAAAAACATTTTTTTTAGGGGTAGCAAGGTAGTTGCGACCCCTGGAGAGCCCCAAATGACATCCCTGGCTGGGAGTGGGTTCTTTGAATCCGCCCGAGTGGGATGATCCATAGGCCTCTACAAGTGTCCGGCCTGAGTGCCAGGGTGAGGCATGGCGTTTCCTAGATTTAGGGGCATCTGCTTGTTGTACCTGGCATGGGCGTTGACTTTTGGTTTTCCCGTCTTTACACGGTCAGGGAAGCAGATCGCAAGGGATCAATACAAGGTAGCGGGGAGCTAACAGTAGGGGAGAGGAGGGCAATTTGGCATCAAGGGATTTCCAAGTAACTAGTGGGGGGAACACGGGTGGATCAGATCGGTCAGTGTCAGCTTAGGTGGGGAGTGGAGGGTGTGCAGACCTGGGCTTTAGAGACAAGCCATTCCTTGAAGAAAAGGGGCTTGAGCTTCCTCATGAATGTCAAAGCGTTCTGATGTTTTGTTGTGACATGAAATGGGACGAGACCACCTTAAGGGGACAGCCACCTTAAGGAAGTGAAGGACGTAGGAAAGGAGGGAGGAAGAGGAGGGGGTACTAGGGCCCAGGACACACAATCTAAAGAGTGACAATAAAAGAGGGTTTGCTTTCAGAATGGCTCCAGTATGATTATTGAGAGCATGGCAGATGAAGCAGAGGAGGAGTGTGGTCGAGGGATAGCTTCCTCCAAGGTCACACTAGACAAAGCAATGTCGGCAGGGAGGAGGTTTCAGAGTCGGGGCTGTAGACAGAGAAGGCCTGCCCTCTGGTTCCTTCCGGCATAAGCAGAGTTTAGTTCTGCATACGTCCTCCTTGCTTCTGATTTATCGTGCGAGTGATGTTTGTTTGTGTGTTGTGTGTGAGGGTGATATGTGGGTCTGTGCAATGCGTCCCTGTGTTTGGCAGCAGAGGGCCGCATCTTGGAAGTAATTGATAGTGACAATGTTGGCTTATAGTGTTTGTGCAACACAATCCACTATGCTATGTTTAGAATTTTGGAATAGATTGTGGTTGCAGCTTCAACAACGCACTTTACGGTGACCATACAAGCCTAAATTGCGTTCCCAGTTACTTGCAGAGACGATAATGGCATAGATTTTGCATACAAAGTCAAAGTCCTTTATACTAGTGTAGAGGAGGAGCTAAGTACCCCCACCTCAACTGTTCTGTCCTTATTACCTATATGTTGGAAACCAGAGCATGTGACATACGCGGAACAGTTAAAACGACAAAGGTCAGAGTATGGAAACCGTGCAGTACCAGTATGAATACCGATACCTAAGAGAATCCTAGAAGCAAGATTCCCATTGAGGAAACCGTACCTGCACACAAGGAAATACGATGGTGGTTTGAATGAGATCCCTGAAGAAGCAGAGCAAATAAACGGCAAAGATGAATGGTGACGTCACACAGAGTCGAGCTGACGTCCATAATGGATGTAGAGACATAAGACAATGAAGATATTCCCTAATGCGTCGAGAGAGTACCAAGGACAAGGGGCATCTTGGGATCAAGGTGAAGAAGCTTATGCCACAGAACTGATGAAGACATCAAGCTATTTTACAGCTGTACAGATGCAACGAAACGCAAGCAGACAAAGTAATCTTGAGGCTAGCTTTGTAGTGTATAGATTGTGGCAAGAGCCAATAGATATATATATGCATATGGACAAGTAAAGAATGGATGTTTCCACTACGCATTATAGCGGTGCTGGACTTTAGCAAGAAGACTTAATGTCTAGTGTGTCGCAGTTAAAAAAGCAGCTTGAATTACAAAATTAATCTCAGAAAGCCAAGGTCTTATCAAACTGAAGCAAACTGACCTTGGATACAAATCGTGTGAAAGAGCAAAACCCCTGTTCAGAAGGTATGAACAAAACAAAGACGACGTCAGAGGTCTATTAAAAAAATAGTATTTTATTACACTGAAAGCTCGATTCCATGGTCTCCAGTCACGTGGAAGGATGAAGTTGGACGAACGAGATGGTCACACCTACGCACAAGGGCAGAGTGTGCCTTCACTCCCTGAATTTCTAAAGAGTTAAGAACACTCTCAAGGACGAGCTTCAAAGCCCTAATTGACAGTAGACCACAGAGGTGATGATGGATTGAGATGCTAATTGGTGGGAAGCTATGGTTATGACAAGCTCACCAGCACCTGGTGTAGTGATACACAAAATTGCAAATTTGCCAATCAGGGCTTTAGATGACAGCATTAGCCGCTGAAAGCCAATAGTTTATTCAAAGTATGTGCCAAAAATGCTGACAGTAGTCTGTTGTAGCACTTCCATTATGCAGTAGTGAGCTACAAGGAATATGCAGGTCTAGTAGGGGTGGTAGGTCACATTATGCATTGTAAATAAACAGGCAGCGCGAAGGCCCCAGCTCTGTAGCTAATAGACATTATTGGAGTGTTTGGAACGTTATGGCACCTGTATAGCGCTTAGATAGCCAGTCTTAAGCGCTATGAACACTAAGCTATGAGTGCATGCCTTTTAGAGCTTGCTCACATGGGGTTAATTCATCTCGGCTTCTCTTAGAATATTCTGCCTTTCTAACGGTAGCCCTGCATGGCTTCGTAAACAAATCCTCTTTCTCTGAGAAGGCACTGATAAGACATTCCTGAGCTTTCGCGCAGATGGGCTCCAAGCAGGGAGGGGCACAGAAAAGGAGCACAGTGGAAATTCACAGAGTTGGGTTTTTCCATGAGCAAGCCTATATTTTGCACAGGGAAAGTTCTGGAACTGTGCGTCATGGACTGACAGCACGAGATTATAAAACTGCATGCCCACATGACTCAGGTGGGAGATCGATCTGTGGACTTGGTTCGAGCAAGATCAAGTGTCTGGAATTTATGGCTCTGTCGGCACCCTACAGCGCTGTCCTCTGAGCGGGGCTTGTTACAGCTAGCTTATGAGGGCCAGGGTCTCCCAGTGCTGATTGAAGGGGCGTAAGACTGTGTTTCTCTATGTTTTTCTAAGTTCTATGTTTCTGTATATTTTGCATTTCTCTAAGTTTTGTGCTTTGTAATCTTCTCTAACTTGAATCCCAAGATGTTGCTGAAATTCACTGTTTAGAATAAAATACTAAAACTTATTGAAGGTGTCATTTGTCACTAGCATGAGTTCACTGCTCGGCACAATAGAACCTGTATTTTGGGCTGAATTGGGTAATTTTTGCTCCCAAGGGCTGGTCCTGAGGAAGATTTTCCCCTTTTCAAGACATTTGGTGGCAGCGGTGGGATTTGTGCAGAGCAGTGCCTTGCTGTGAAATGACAAATTGTGTGAGAGAACACAGTGCAGAGTGATGAGCAGGCTGTCGCATTTCCTTAGTGGTCTCACTGCAGCTCTGAGACACAAAAGACAGCAACGTTGTGTCGGCTTGCCGTGGCCGATAGCTTGTGTGGTTAAGAATCCCTTCAGTAAATCAGTCGTGGCTGACTTATTTCTTGGGAATGGTGCTAGGGAGCACATGGCGATAAACAAGCGGGAAATGGCTATGTTTAAAGCGCTCCGATGAATGGTCAAGAAAGATTTATGTTCAATTAGGAAAGAATTTTATCATGCGGTTTCCCCAAGTTTAAAGTTGTAATTTGAAATGCAAAGTGAGACGGAGTTCTCAACTCTATTCTGTCATGAGGGCAGGAAAATAGTTGCTAGGAATTGACATGCAAATTGTGAATAGTAATTCTAACCATTGATTCAGCCCCAGTGTGCTAGCAAGTGGGGGGCTGTAATGTACGGAGGTGAAGGTTCGCTTTTTAAATGTATGCTTTTGAAGTGCTCACATTCCTGAAGATAACATGAGAATGAGCCGTCTTTAGGAGAAAGAGTAACATCTGTGTTGAGAGCCTAAAGGGTTTGTTTTTCTTTTGGCAACTGTAAATTCCATGTGCTGGTGGTGCATTCTGTTTTAAGGAAACACACTAAAATGGCTACATTGCATTTTAGCTGTGCCATGCTTACAATGGGTGAGAGACTCACTTAAAAAAGAAAGTGAGTGAATGGTATTTGGATTTTCGATTTTTGTGTATTGATTTGGAATTGCAGAATCAGTTTGCAATGGTTTGGGAGGAAAAGACAATTTATATTTTTCTAAATTGCCCCTAAATTGCCCCTGGAGTATTTTTGACTGTTCCCACGCTATGCCATGGATTTGTACTGTTGCGTTATAAGTGATGTATGTTTTGGAAATAGTGACCTGTTGACTGAGGTACATGGTGAAAAATGTTGTTGACACATTAACAGCCCACAAGCAATATAGAGTGTGGGTTGCTCTTGCAGAGAAAAAAAATGTGCAGGGAGCTGCACTACACATGGCATGTTTTAAATGCACTGAAATAAGTGGTTATATTCTGGCAATGGTACAACAGAATGAAAAATCTGTGTGTGATAAGACAGCACAAAGATTTAGTGGGTTGCGGGTTCTTTTTAAAGATCGCACATTGCATTGGAGTGAGTTTGTGAAGCCAAACTACAAGGTTACGAGGAAAAAGAAAAAAAAAATGTATGCCTTTAAATGGAACATTGATCAGTTTCAAAACAGGCTAAAAGACGCTTTGACATTTTGCAAAGTTACATGGAGTAGAATCTGATGACAAGAAAAAGTGCCTCTTTTGAAAATAAGAGTCTTGCTGTGTAGAGCTTGTGCCTTGAAGATAACTTGCACTGTCTTGGGCGAGGTGCGCGAGGAAAAAAAAAACTGTTGGAGGAAGGCAGGAAACAGTTAATCTGGATGTACTGTCTGAAACAAGTGCCTTTCATTGAAGCCGCCAGTTTAAGAGTTATAGGCAAAGAGATAAGTTTGCTGCATGCTCATGGCGGCGCTGTCATGTGCACATGAAAGATAACAATGACATTCCTGCATTCCATCCCCTGTGAGAGACACCGTCAGTGTGAGCAAAAACTGAGGAGGGGGGTGCAGAGACAGAATGCTGAAACAGAACTGAAGGCAATAATTGCTGTGAGTGAGAAATTGAAAAAGAGTGCAATCTACCTTACATGCTGATGTACGTATGCTTTCTAACACCGGCATGCAATAACAGAGCTGATCAGAAGTAAAGAATTAGCCCAGTATCAACACTGGAAGGAAAACAAATGCTGCATGCAGGATGGCAGACGGGCACATCGCATCTGAACATTTGGGGAACCTGTGCATTTGTGAATGGGCTAAGAAAAGACAGCTGCCCATTTCAAGAGACATTGCCGTGCAAGCTGCATCCCCATGCGCCATGTGATGTGAAGTAAAGCGACATTGCCGTGCAAGCTGCATCCCAGTGATCCACGTGATGTGAACTGAAGTAAAGCACCGTGCACTGGAGAAGAAACCTCTAGGCGCTTTGAGAAGTGAAAATACACAGCTGGCAAAATGCAAGCTACATTGCCAGGGCTGAAGTAACTGACAAAGACATTATGGTGTTCCAGATGGAATCAAACTGACAAAGGTAGCCGTTTTGCAAGAGACAACATGCAGAGCGGGGCTTTGGAGTATAACATGAACACTGCACATTAGCCATGATCCAGAAGCCTCACGGCTTAGTGCAAGAATGAATGATTTGTTGAAGCAACAAAAGTAACTGATTCAGACTATCGCTCTCAAAGGGGTGGCCCAAGAAATCAGCAGACACCCTTTGGGGAAAACAACAAGTGGAAAACGACAAGTGGAAAACCAGAGGCTTGAAAGACACTAGCTGTATGGAGAAAAATAAACAAAGCTGCTTGTGCAACTGCAGGCGGTATTGGACTGAAGGACTTTACCTTTGAAATATGGAGTGATGCCAGCAGGGCAACCTTAATCAAGATCATGAAACACTGGAAGAAAGTTGGCGCCTGGCATTCGTGATCGCTCTGGTGACAAAGAAAAGCATTGATCCATTGAGAAGTGCGACCTGGGTACTTATTATATGGCTTTTGTAAAATCACAGATCAGTCTGAAGTACCATTGACCAACTAGGATTGCATTGCACAAATGAGTTTGTGATTAGGCAGTTACACCCCGTATGGTTGAGTGCAAATAAGCCCCCAGTAACATGCAGAAGGGTGACAAATAATTGTGGTAGCAATGATAAAGTGTGTAGTTACCTGATGAGACTTCTGAAGGCGGGGGTGGTGTTAAGGGAAGGGGTGGATAACGCTGATATTGTAGTTTTGATGACATCCTAACGTGAATAACAATGACATTGTACTTTTGATGAAATCCTAACATTTCTGTTTGTATTTTGCCTAGGCAAAAAACCAAGACAGTTGCGTGCCATGATTGGGGTAGATGTGTGCAATTTGCGGGTGACACTGATCAGTCAAGCAGACGCATTCTCAGAGAAAGTGAGTCACTGCAAGATGATATGTGAACTTTGAACCTGTCCTGCACCGCACTCAATGCTGCTAACATGCATGACGTATGAGGACATTTGTTCTGCAACCTGCGAAGGTGTCCAACAGAGTAATAACGTTTGCTGAACTGGCACGGTGCAGACTTGGCTAGTTATCAAATATTTGATGCTGCACATTCAAATGATTCAGTTGCTGGAAATAACCTGGTTGATATGTTTTGCCTTTCTTGTTTAAAGGACTGTGGACAATGGGTTGTGGACTATGACATCATGCACCACACACAGCTGTGTGACACAGCACTTGAATGCTAACACATTGAAAAATGGTTTTTAAATGCACTTTTTGAGATGAATCTGAAAAAACGAAATGTTTTGCTCTTCCAACTGAATTGCTTTAACCAGAGATATTTTGCCTTTTCTAAAACGACTATGTTGCACGTAGGCAGGAAAATGATTTATGAATTGTGTGGACAGCAGGATTATGCAAGCAGGAGCGTAATTTATTTTGAGATAAAATGAGTGCGCACACCAAAGTCAGCTGTGCGTTGGTTAAGGTTCTTAATTTGTAGTAATGCTGCCAAGTGTGCGAGCTCTAATTTGAGATGGTAACCTTCGAAACACTGGATACTTTTACAGCCAGCCTTAAGGCGGGTAAATGAAACCATGACTGACTTGATATTTGATTTTATGACACAGTGTGTGACACGGTTTTTGTTAAACCAACCAGTTTCATGTTTTTGTGGGGACAGCTGTCTCCAGCACACTAATGCAAAGAGTCATCTTTTGATTGTAGACATTTAGAATAATTCCTTGGAGAAGCGCTACAAATGAGTATCCACATGGAATTGCTAGCGTACTGGCCTGGCACATTGTCGGGCATCTTTGGTCACTGACTCATATGACTGGTGCCTATGAAATCCTAGGCCCAAATGTTTCAGTGAATGGATCCAACGATTTGTTTAATTTGTTTAATGTGATGTTTTTTCTGACCAAGAACTGCAGCTAGTGTTCTCGCCAAGATTTTATGCATTTCACACAATGGTGTGATGAAGCAGCCACTGCCGGATGGTAGTATGGTGTTTGTAGCTAAAACTAATACTGTATATGGTAGGCATCCTACTTGGAGAAGGCTATTCTCCAAGTCACACAAGGTAGAAACTGTGAACATGTTAGATTTTCCAGTAGTAAGGCAACATTTAAATTGTAGGCTGGTAATGCACACCTCTATTATTACAGTGATACACTTAGGCATAGATTTATCATGAGGCAACGTTTCCTTAGTACTACCAAGCTGCTACAAATGGAGTCCATTTCTATGGCCCATCACCAGAGTGCACGTAGCTAGGGAGCTTGATTCATTAATTGCGGGAGCAGCGGGGGTAACAGGAGCTTTAAACGATTTTGACATAGAAACTGTGCACAATAAGCTAGCCACTATGGGTTCTGATGCCAGCTCTGCTACAAAACCTCTGGCCTAGTGGGGCCCATTGATATGCCCAACTCTGCTGCAAGTATTGGCCACCACCTCAGATGGCAGAATTTTAGGTATGAAGACATTTTTTCTGCCATAGGGCAGGTCAACAAGACTGCAAAATAAACACGATGCATTTTATGGCAAACATTGTTAAATCAGCAGGTGTTGGCTTTTCACTGAGTGGGGGCGACCATCCTCAACACACTGGCACACAGAGCTACAGTTACCAGCAAACATATGGATCAAATCCCTTGCTTTTGATTGCATGAATAACACATGCCATGCTTTAATGTAAATTAGTAGAATTGTTTTCATTTTAATAACCTGGTGCCCATGGGTTCACCTTGCTCATGAAATTAGATGGTTTTTGGTTGGGTTCCACATACATGGGGGAAGTGTCTAATCACACAGCCCATAGTCACGTTTGAATGCCCTGGGATCAGGGGGAGGGTAGGCCCTTAGAGTGAAAGGCTGCCAGGTTTTAGAATTGGTACCCATACATAAATGCAATAGTGCATTGTAGATTAGACTACATCGGATTGCCTTGACATTCTAACTGCATGCTGCTTTTTAACTGACAATCAGTTATACAATAATTATTTAGGTATTTTTGTGTAGGCCAGGTTTTGGCAAGGGTATATGTCACTGTTCACTTTGTGCAGGTATTTTTTTGTGTGTAGGCCAGGTTTTGGCAAGGTTTTATATGTCACTGTTCACTTTGTGTACATTTTTGTTTAGGTAGTGTTTTTACTAACCTTGCATGCCACGCTGACTAACCGCTAGAAGATAGTTTGCTTAAACCTCTTGCAAAGCCCCAAGGTCTTTATCACTGCACTACATACTATGTTGATGGGTATTAGTCAGCATTGTTGCACACACTTTGAATAGGGGTGGAGTGTAGTGATACACAAAATTGCAAATTTGCCAATCAGGGCTTTAGATGACAGCATTAGCCGCTGAAAGCCAATAGTTTATTCAAAGTATGTGCCAAAAATGCTGACAGTAGTCTGTAGTAGCACTTCCATTACGCAGTAGTGAGCTACAAGGAATATGCAGGCCTAGTAGGGGTGGTAGGTCACATTATGCATTGTAAATAAACAGGCAGCGCGAAGGACCCAGCTCTGTAGCTAATAGACATTATTGGAGTGTTTGGAACGTTATGGCACCTATATAGCTCTTAGATAGCCAGTCTTAAGCGCTATGAACACTAAGCTATGAGTGCATGCCTTTTAGAGCTTGCTCACATGGGGTTAATTCATCTCGGCTTCTCTTAGAATATTCTGCCTTTCTAACGGTAGCCCTGCATTGCTTCGTAAACAAATCCTCTTTCTCTGAGAAGGCACTGATAAGACATTCCTGAGCTTTCGCGCAGATGGGCTCCAAGCAGGGAGGGGCACAGAAAAGGAGCACAGTGGAAATTCACAGAGTTGGGTTTTTCCATGAGCAAGCCTATATTTTGCACAGGGAAAGTTCTGGAACTGTGCGTCATGGACTGACAGCACGAGATTATAAAACTGCATGCCCACATGACTCAGGTGGGAGATCGATCTGTGGACTTGGTTCGAGCAAGATCAAGTGTCCGGAATTTATGGCTCTGTCGGCACCCTACAGCGCTGTCCTCTGAGCGGGGCTTGTTACAGCTAGCTTATGAGGGCCAGGGTCTCCCAGTGCTGATTGAAGGGGCGTAAGACTGTGTTTCTCTATGTTTTTCTAAGTTCTATGTTTCTGTATATTTTGTATTTCTCTAAGTTTTGTGCTTTGTAATCTTCTCTAACTTGAATCCCAAGATGTTGCTGAAATTCACTGTTTAGAATAAAATACTAAAACTTATTGAAGGTGTCATTTGTCACTAGCATGAGTTCACTGCTCGGCACAATAGAACCTGTATTTTGGGCTGAATTGGGTAATTTTTGCTCCCAAGGGCTGGTCCTGAGGAAGATTTTCCCCTTTTCAAGACACCTGGAAGCCCAGCCTGCGTGCTGCTAGACGTAGGTGGAGAAGTACTGACAGAGGTTAGAGTGCCAACCAATTGTAGGGGACCGTGTAATTAAGGGTCCTATAGTTTGTGTAGCCAATGGGATGTCGTGCATTTAGTGCCGTTCATAGAGGCCTTTTTGAAGGGAGAGCTTAGCTGCCCCACCTGATGTTAAGTAACCAATCACTTTCACTCACTGTCCCATACTATTATAGAACGCATACTTAGATATTCACTTACACCCTATCACTTTCTTCAATAGGTTTTTGTAATTTGCCACGTAGGATGACGTTGGTAGTGAAGCAAGTCAACGTCACCGATGACGAGTTTTGAGTATAAAACCTCTGTTTTTTATAAGATGCATTGAGTAAGAGGATGGAGCGAGTTCGTTGATGTTCGCTGTACTCCCTGTTTTAGACAATTGACATTAAAACAGTTACCCTTTGGCAAACTACTTGAGTCATTTCGATTATTGATGTATGAATAAAATCTGCGTCCCCATCCATCTCTGTAAAAGCAAGCAGATATATCGAGGCTGAGTACCTCAAAAGGAAATACACCAAACACAGGCTTATAAAGATTCACAGATCTTTATTCTAAGAATGTACAGTTTACAAAGAAACAAAGTATCAGATAGCTATCTGGCCCTCAGTACATCACGGCGAATACCAGCCCTTTCGATGTGAGAAGTGAGAGGTACTGGAAGTCTAAACAGTTGCACATTTTATACATTTCCAATTATAATGTCCAGCCCCTCTACAGGTTAATGATACTCGGTCTAGGGTTCGTGCCAAGTTCACTTCTAGTTTGTCCAACTATAGGCATATGGATCATCCTAAATTCACATAAAACAAGTCACAATGGCAACAGTGTATTTACAGGATTAACAATAAGCCTTAACACATGTCCTATACAATGCAGTTCAGCTAGTGTCCACGTTCAGTATTGGTACTACATTGTAGTTGATGTATGTCCGCGGATCGGACTTGTTGGTGCAGACAATCTTCTGTCTACAAGTCAGACATGGGACAAGGTCTATTTACTCAACCCAAACATTCGGCGAATGGACAGTTTACACATTAACTAACGTAGAAAGTGCAGGACGGCTTAGTTACAAGCAGGAAACACTGTCCACCATTTTAGAACACAGAATTACTTTAGAATAGAAATCAAAATGGCGGACAGACCTAAAATGGCAGCTAAGTCGATCTAAGATCGGAACTTTGCAACGCGGTTTTCTTCGCAGAGCGACTGGCCTTAGGCCAATATATATACAATAAAGGAGGCACGATATGATATCCCGTTTAACAAACCCTCCTTTTGGCCTAAGCCAAGCGCTAAACTACTTCTAGTCACTCTACAAGTAACTCCACGTCTCAATGTCCATACATCCTGAATCACTATCAGAGATATCTATTGCCATGAGGTCAGATACTGAGATTTCCTTCAGCAGAAATTCATTAGATATTTTCTTTGGGGCGTATACCTTGTGTCCTAATGTACCCATCGCTTGTGTACAACATCCTCCTAACACCGAACACAAACCAGGAAGACATTGTATACAACAACACAGAAACAACAGAATACCTAAAATAATCAGCAAGACCGAAAGTAGCTTCCATCCCCAAGATCGCAAGAAGTCCCAGAACCAAGCGCTAAGATCTCATTTTCCCTCGCGAACATGCACTTCTGAACTAAGGACGTGCAGATTTTGTATTGCTCTGAAAATCGTTGGGGAGGAATCTGGCACGAAAACACAGCAAGCGGACCCCACTAATTTACATACCCCACCACGCTCATCCAGGATGACATCTAATGCCATCCGGTTCTGAAGTGCCACTAACCTTATTGCTTTTGAAAAATGGCACAACGGATTTAGCTACATCGGCCAGAATTTGCGCTGAAGTATCGCCATTCTCGTCCCGCCGTGGACGAGCCATTGAAATTTCTATAGTACTAGCAATGAATACCTCGGGTAACAGAATCCTCAAATAACAGGTTCCCTGCCAATCCCTGGTCAACCATGGAAATGCTATATCACCGCAAACAAAGTAGACAGGTTCGCTTACATACAAAGGTCTGTCCTCACTAGTCAAATTCGCAACGTTGGCGCAACCCTTGAAATCACCCATTGACTGAGTACCATTCCTCTGTATGCAGAAAGAAACTGAATCGGGGCTTTGGTTAACGATGTAAGAAGGTGGCGTGGCATCCCTATTGCCTATAGGAGCCATCTTGAAAGAGATCAAAGATTGAAAAGGATGGGACAGTCTATCAGAAGGCCTAATAGAAGCAACATTAAGCTTGCTCCTATTCGTGAAGAGTGAGCATCCCAAGGGCGTTAGAACTAATTTCTCAAAATCATTCAAGTTAGTTCCATCAAAGTTCCCCGAGATGCTATCGTTCCATCGGCCAGATAATAGTGCCCTTAGAGAAGCATAGCATGCAGTTGTCAAAGGTAAAAAATGAATGTACCAACCCAGCTCCTTATCCATGTGTTGCGGTAAATGCGAGCAGACCCAACAATTGGACTTATTGAAAATGGCATGTGTAGCATTCATAATGAGTAATAGAGTATTGTTATGGTAACTCTGTCTGTGCTGAGAGTCTCTAGGAGATAGAGTGTGCAGATGCACAAAAGACGTAGAAATAGTGGGTACATTTTCAGTAGGTAACACATTTTCAAGCGGATGTACTTCTTCCAGATACCAGAAACCTAAGGCAATGACTATTGTAAAACCAGTTAACATCATCACAAGACAACAATACGTTTTCGGGAGCCACACATTCGATTGTTCATTTTCACGGCAGGTCACACAGTCTCTTATCTGTTCCGTACGAGTGGGAGCGGTTGCAGGCATTGTTTCTTCAAATGATTGCACCAAAGTAAATTTTCTGGCGATCTCCAGAACGAGCATCTTCTTAGTCCTTTCACAGACCCTAGCCAACAGAATCCCCTTATGTACAAAAGATCGGGCCAAAGAGACAAGCCCTTCGATGATTTTCCTTGATGGCACAGCTGAACCATGCAGTAAATCTACTTCTACGGATGCAGATCCTACCTTGTGATCGCTGGTACTGAATGATCTGTGAACAACGTGTCATTATTTCCTGATGGAAGCGCTGAGCTCAAAGCAGGATCTGACACAAGATTCGAAACAACTTTTGAAAACTGAATTCATGGAGAGTGTGGAAATGAAGTGGCTGTTTCCCCAGGCCCCAAGGGCTCAGGGAGAGTCTCCGACGCACTCTCGATGCTGTTTGATGACAAAAGATCGTTGGTTACGGTATTGGTGAGGGGTTCTGTGTCTTCTGTAGAGTGTGGCAAAGGGAAAGGAATTCTCTTGATGTGGGACGCGTGGATCCAGTGATTCCTGCCCTCCACCCACACCGCTGTCTGTGTGACCAGGAGAACTTGATGCGGGCCCTGCCAACGAGGTGCGAGACAAGAAGATCGTTCAAATGACTTGGTCAGGGCCCAGTCTCCCGGCCGTATGCTGTGACCTGGGCCCTTGTATCTAACAGGTAAAGCCTCTCGCATCTGGTGATAAATCAAATACAGATTTTTAGTTAACTGTCCACAGTAGTCAGAAAGAAGTACATTTTAAACTTTGCGTAGAGTACGGGGCTTCGGTAAATTCCAAATTTTAGCTGGTTTACCCATGACCACCTCAAATGGAGAGAGCCCAGTCTTAGTTTGAGGGGTCGTTCTCATAGATAATAACACGATCAGTAAGGCGTCCGACCATTTTAGTTTGGTGCCGTCACACGTTTTAGCGAGCAGCGATAAAATATGGACCATTGTCCGACCAGATGACTCTTGGCAAACCAAATCTAGGAAAGTATTCCTTCAGCATGGTCTTCGCCGTTGTCATAGCTGTGGCATCTTTGACAGGAAAGGCTTCAACCCATTAACTAAAAGCACAGATAACCACTAGTACATATTTGTAGTTATTACAACGCTCCATTTCAATGAAATCGAAGAGGATTACCTCGAATGGGACAGAAGGTGGACCCAAACTACCCTTAGGAGTCAATGTGCCCTTCCCCACATTATGCTGCAGACAAATCATACACCCTTGGACAAAGCACTCTGCCACTTTAGAGATCTTATCATTTACCCACACACTTTGCAAAATTTTGGTGACCTTTCATGCACAAATATGGGTGGGACCATGAGCCATAACAACCATCATCGTAACATATACATCAGCCAGTAACCATTTCCCTTCTACTTTGTCCACCCAACACCCATCATCATCCAATTTTGCCAAACCCTCAGCCCATTCCTTAGATTCCTCTAACGTGGCATCACCTTGAATATTTTTCACGGATTCAATACCCTCATTCAAAGTACAGGCTTGTGTGGCTTTCCTTGAAGTATACATTTCTGAAGAGAGATCAGTGGCAGTCTGTTAGCTATCTGGTCAGCAAACGCGTTCCCTTTACCTACATTATCTATGATTTTCTGATGTGCTGCAAATTTAATAATTGCTAGCTGAGTAGGGAGTGCAAGCGCTGAGAGTAACCGTATCATCAAGAAGCGATGCTGTATTTCAGTGCCATGTGAGGTCAAGAAACCTTGTTCTGCCCAAAGTCTGCCGAAGTTGTGAACCACTCCAAAAGCGTACTGACTGTCAGTATATATATTTACGGTAAGCCCTTCGGAAAGTTCACAAGCTCGGGTCAATGCTATAATCTCTGCGGCCTGCGCGGAGTTATGCGTGCTTCTTTTGGTGTCCACAAAAGTCCTCAATGTGGTGATTGCATGAGCAGCTGTGGATGTACCATACGGGAGTTTGAAACGGGAGCCATCGCAAAACAGCTCCTCTTGTGGATTGTTCAAAGGAGTATCTTTCAGATCAATTCTGCCTTTTGTCTCTTGCTCTGTAGTGTAAAGGCAGTCATGTGACTCTTCGTCACTGCAAGCAGTACCTTGTGGTAAAGGTAAAAGTTCAGCCGGATTCAATACACAACACCTCTTTATTTGAATATGTGGTGCAAACAAGATCAATTCATATCAGGCACAATATGATATCCCGTTTAACATCGCCAGGGTAATTGCTACTCATCTTAAAGGACTGAGTAATTCAGTTCACTAGGAATGATGGCATTTATTATAGTTTAAGCTTCATAAAATGATTTACACCGGCAATATTGCGATATAGCATGGGAGCAGCTCCATACACATGACTTACAGTGGCAATGATGGCATATGTTGCAAACTCAGCATCATGAAAAAGTTGTCAAACGCTCCCGTGCACTGTTGGTGGCATGGCACCTACTGGATTTTTTCTTGCATTACCCCAGAGAACCAATTGTAAATCGTATACATTGTTAACTCATTTGTCTCAAAATGTATGCTGCAAACAGCACCATTTCAACAGGTTATTTGAAACGTTTTCAAGGAGAAACACACAATTTCCCCTTCATTCCTGGGGCTCTCATGCTATGCTTGTTCACTTGCGCTAACTTGTGGAGGATGTTAATGTGCCTGCGCGAAAGATGTTAATGCCCCTGTGCGAAAGATATTCACCTGCCGCCACTGACCTTGAATCTTTTACAATTCCAGTGCCCTCTCAGAAGTCGCCCGACCCTCTATCGTGGCAAAAGCTGCCGCTCCTACTGCCATCTTCATAATAATGTTACTGACTGCACACAATGGTGGCTGGAACATTTGGGTGCCAATGGCCCGGTGCCCCCCCCCTTGTTTTTATGTTAGGTGTAAGATGTAGGATTTGATGCAAAACCCTACATCGTTTACCTTAGCGCGGTCGGCGTCACGCTGTGGCGTTCACCTTAGCACGGTCCGCGTCACGCTGTGGCGTTCACCTTAGCGCGTTCCGTGTTACGCCCCGGAGTCCACTTTAGTGCGGTCCGCGTCACGCTGCAGCGTTTACTTAAACGCGGTCCGCATTACGCCGTGGTGTTCACCTTAGCGCGGTCTGCGTCACGCCGTGGCGCTGCGGCAGCAGGACCATCATACTCATTAGGTGTGAGTAGTGGTCCAGGCTAGGCCAAGAGGAGCAGAATGTGTTTCTTCAAGGAGCTTGGCTGGAGAGAGGGGGGTCTCAGCAGCCTCGCCGTCCCCCCACCCCCATTTTGTGTTAGCCAGCTGAGGATGAAGATAACTTTTGCTTGGGTTGAAGGCGAGCCTGAAATCTGTGCCAGGGCTCGTGTCTTTCAGAGGGCGAGGAACTAGTTTACAGCCTCTCTCTCTTTCTCTCCCTCTTCATTCTCGACCTTGTTCACTTTCCCTCTCTTTGTAGGTATTTCTTCCCTTTCTTCACCTTGCCCCCGACCTTCCCTCTCCCCTCTCCTTTTATTCACTCCCATCTCCTTATCTCTGGCTCTGTGTCCTCCCCCCACGCCTCTTCCTTCATATAATTCAGCGTGGCTCTTTTCTTTTGTTCCTCGGTGCCCCCCCCCCTCCCCACCATTCATCTTTCGATCTCACCCTCGCCTCGCATCCCTGCTCACACTGCCTCTATTCTGTGCGTAGGATACGGCTTGTTGACAGGCCCCGGAACCCCCCCTCCCCCTCGCCCCTCCCTCCCCTCCTCGAGTGTCTCATTCTAAATGCACGCTCGGGGAGAATAACACAACAGAAATCGATGGCACTTGTCAAGAGAATGCAGGGAGAGCTCACTGTGGCATTAGCAGCCGTGATGGAGCGGCACAGGAGCCAATAATGGGAGCTGCAGGGGGCAGGCATTGCGGCACAGGAGGGAACGGGCACTGCGGCACAGGCGGGAAGAAGCACTGGTGCACAGGCATGACCAGGCAGTACGGCGCCGGCGGGAAGCAGCACTGTGGCACAGGTTCCGGCACTGCAGTGCATGCAAAGTGGCACAGGTGGTAAACAGTTACTCTCCAGACAGGAGTGTACATGCGATGTGGCGCAGACGGTGGTACCAGCCCGGTGGCAGAGGCAGGTGTGTGCAATGTGGCACGGATGAGAATGGGCACAGGCGTGTAGATGAAATATGCATGAGTGGGAACACGCACCGTGGCACATGCCCGAATATACCCCTCATCACAAGCATGCGAAAGGACTGTGGTGGAAGCATGTACATGCAATGAGGATTGGGTGGCAGTAGGTGCTGTACTCACAATGTTGCACAGGTGAGAACAGGCACTGCAGCACAGGCATGCACACGCACTGTGGCACACGAAGGTACATACCATGTGGCATGGTGGGAGCAAACATTGTTGGGTTGGCATGAATATGCAGTGCCGTACAAGCTAGTACTGTCACTACATCGCCGCCAGTACCAGGTACAGAGGCACTGGCATGCACATGCACTTCAGCTGAGGTGGAACCAGGCACTGCAGCGCAGGCATGCACACACACGGTGGCAAAGGCCTGATCAGACACTGCAGCACAGGCATGTATATGCACTGCAGAACAAGCTAGTACTGGCACTACAGCGCCGCCAGTACCAGATACAGAGGCACTGGCATGCACATGCACTTCAGCTGAGGGGGAGTCGGACACTGCAGCACAGGCATGCACATGCACTGTGGTACAGGCCCGATCAGATTCTGCAGCACAGGCATGCATATGCACTGCAGTACAAGCTAGTACTGGCACTACAGCGCCGCCAGTACCAGGTACAGAGGCACTGGCATGCACTTCAGCTGAGGCGGAACCAGGCATTGCAGCACAGGCATGCACACACACGGTGGCAAAGGCCTGATCAGACACTGCAGCACAGGCATGTATATGCACTGCAGTACAAGCTAGTACTGGCACTACAGCGCCGCCAGTACCAGATACAGAGACACTGGCATGCACATGCACTTCCGCCGAGGTGCAGCCAGGCACTGCAGCACAGGCATGCACACACACAGTGGCAAAGGCCTGATCAGACACTGCAGCACAGGCATGTATATGCACTGCAGTACAAGCTAGTACTGGCACTACAGCGCCGCCAGTAACAGGTACAGAGGCACTGGCATGCACATGCACTTCAGCTGAGGTGCAGCCAGGCACTGCAGCACAGGCATGCACACACACTGTGGCAAAGGCCTGATCAGACACTGCAGCACAGGCATGTATATGCACTGCAGTACAAGCTAGTACTGGCACTACAGCGCCGCCAGTACCAGGTACAGAGGCACTGGCATGCACATGCACTTCCGCTGAGGTGCAGCCAGGCACTGCAGCACAGGCATGCACACACACTGTGGTACAGGCTTCATCAGACACTAATGTTCAAACAGTTCCAGGGATAGAGGAACAGGCATGCACTGCGGTGCACTTTGTTGCTGGCGCTGCATCGCAGGCTGTAACAAATACTGAGACACATGCATGCACATGCGGTGTGACAGAGGGTGGTGCAGCAGAGAGTACTGTACATCGAGGCGAAATCATGTGCATGCATTGGAGAGCAGGTCAGTGCAGACGATGAGGCAACAGCATGCAAATGGGCAGCAGTGGGTATGGGCTCTGCAGGGGGGCAGTGCCAGGCTAGGAGTGAATAGTCCAGACACACTATCTGTGGATGTCATTCGGGGCACTTTTTTTTTTTTTTTTTAAGCACTTATAAACTCCCGCACAAAGAACCAAATCGTATACTGGCGCAGATGGAACAAGACAATAGAGCTCAGAAGGCCAGGAGGACCAACTGGGTAAAACGATACCATACAGATAAAAAGTAATCCAGAATGGCAAGTTTATTTAAAGAGATACGTTTTGAGACCTGCTCTGAAAGTCATCAAGGAGTCAGCTTGTCTCAGATATAATGGGAGACTGTTCCACAATCTGGGTCCAGTCACTGAAAAACACCGTTCTCCTCTAGACCTGTACTTCATCCTAGGAATTACAAGGAGGAGTTGGTCCTCCGACCCAAGGGTACGAGTGGGTTGGTATCGTTTCAATTTGTTTATTAAATATGGTGGTGCCATGTCATGCAAGCATCTATAAACCAGGCAACCAGTCTTAAATGTAATCCGATCTTCGACCGTCAGACAACGCAGTGATCGGCAGAGACCAGATATATGAGTATTTTTAGATACACCAAACACCAGCCTGACTACGGCATTTTGTGCTTTCTGGAGACGATGGATATGATTACTCAGTGCTCCTGTTAGAAGTCCATTACAGTAATCAAGGTTTGAATTGACCAGTGCCCCCACCACTACAGCACGATCTGCTTTAGGCACATAGGGAAGAGCTTGGCGCCAAAGGCGGATATTATAGAATACGGACTGCACCTTGGCTGAGACCTGGGCATTACATCCCAGGTCACTCTGCCAAATGCAGCCTAGATTCTTTACCTTGGTGGAATATTTAAGGCTGGCTCCCAAAAACTGAGGAGGAGAGGGGCATTTTCCTCCTTCAAGAAGATGTTTAGGCCCAAACAAAATCACCTCCGTTTTTTTTGTTTCAATTGCAGCCAGTTTTCCTCCATCCAAGTACCTATCTCGTCTAGGCATCTTATAACCAGGGCAAGAGCATCCTCTACATCATCAAGCCTGGTGTACAGCTAAGTATCGTCAGCATAAGAGTGAAACCTGAGATGATATTTTTCCAGGATATTCATCAAGGCACAAAGATAAATATTTAACAAAAGTGGAGAGAGAGCCGATCCCTGTGGCACACCACAACACTGAGAGTGTATTTCTGAAAGAAATCCCCCCACTCGAACACTTTGCTGATGGTCGGTGAGAAAAGATGTAAACCATTGAAGTTCCCCAGGGCCCACATTGATCAGATTTTTTAGGCGATGTAGCAACATACTGTGGTACACCGCATCAAATGCGGCTGAAAGATCGAGCATCACAAGCAGGGAAAGTTTCCCAGCATCTCCTACCTGCAACATGTCATCCCAGACCGCCATGAGTGCAGCCTCTGTCCCGTGCAATGGAAGGAAGCCCGACTGTAAAGGATGGAGTAGGCAGTGATCTTCCATAAAGTCCTGTAGCTGTTTAGTCACCACTTTCTCTAAGATTTTGCCTGGCCAGGGAAGACCCGCAATAGGGGGATAATTGACATAGTCTTCCGGATCCAGTCCAGCTTTTTTCAGCAGGGGACTAACAATTGAGACTTTCAAAGCATCTGGGACAAATCCCTGGGTGAGTGAAAGGTTGACAAACTTGGTCATAAAAGGTGTAAGTTCCAGACAAAGTTGTTTGGCAACCAAAGCTGGCAATGGGAAAAGAGAATCGTTTGTGGGTTTAAGCTCGGATAAGAGTGGTGTGATATCCTCAGCTGAAACTTGCCTAAAATCAAACAGAATTTTTGGTCCCACATGGTCTGTAGTTGAACTAGCAGCCGCTCGAGGTTAACATTCTTAACCAATATGCACTTCATCATAAATCAATATACTTACCTATTTGACCACATGCCCAGGTGGACCAGGACTCCAACCCCCCCAGCCCCACAAGGGGATGTACCATGACTCCAATCCCCTCACCCCCCCAAAGGGGGTGGGAGGGACGTATGGTGGTGAGGCATTATACTCAAATACCAGGAGGCGTTCCCTTTGTTACCAGCCCTAGCTGCCCCTGATACCGCCCCCACCTTCCCTGCTGGGATCCTCCGGTGGCTGTACGCCTATCGGGATGGGGGTGGCCCCTGTGCCCTCGCCTCAGCAGCATTCTAGCTCCGGAGTCCCCCGGAAGGGGATCTCAGTGTTCACATGGTCCTCCCCCACTTTCCACAGGGGCGCGGACCCACAGGTGTTTGACCCCCCCCCCACACCTCCAGCATTGTTTCTATTATTTCCAAAAAGTTCTGCAACAAAAGGTTGGTACCTATTTCTGATAGGTGTACCCCGTCCTGGTGACACGCCCCAGGGCCCCTCTCTAGGCCATTCCTCACAATCTTTAGCATGCCTTGGCATGCTGCCAGCCGTGGCAAGTTCATTGTTATGTTTTCGAGCAGAAATGTTCCACAGGCGAGCCAGGCCCGGGCACCTCCGGGCTGCTCTTGACATTATTTCTGATCAGGCCAAGAGAGCCCCCGGGCAGAACCGTCCAA
The DNA here is from genome assembly GCF_040938575.1 of Ambystoma mexicanum. Lineage (NCBI taxonomy): Eukaryota > Metazoa > Chordata > Amphibia > Caudata > Ambystomatidae > Ambystoma > Ambystoma mexicanum. The sequence continues at coordinate 753,363,596 of NC_090938.1, read as the reverse complement.
ACCATAAGATGAGGGATAGCAAGCATTCCATCAGGTCCCTCCTGCCTAACTGCAGCAAGTCATTGCCCCCCACATGAAGGATCACCAATCCGGGGGTTCGGTAACCCCCTCTTCCTTTTCTGTGCCTCGACCAGTGCGCACACCCTGCACACCTGCAAACCCCCTGCACCAATCCAGTGTATGTCGAAGACTGGCATGCCGGCCAACCACCCTGGGCGCTCGCGGACCCTTTCCAGCATCCTCCGAACGAATGAGTGGCCCATGACCCCTAACACGGGCCTTGCCATCCTCAATCTGTGCGTAATGACGAAGAGAGAGCATGTTAGGGACATCACCTTTTTTGTTGATGCTCCTGATACCCCCTCTCTTTGTGTTTCTCATAGAAGATGCGGCCTGATGTGACCTTTGTGTGCATGGGATTTCCATGGACCTGTTTCCTTAATTTCCCTCTCGAGGAGCCCATACCCTGCTGTCGTTTTGGCAAATGGAATGTGGGGCAAATCCTAACCCCCCAAAACCCAACACCTTCCAGAGACTTTTGAAAGATCCGCCTGAATTGAAATCTGGACAGTGAGGACCTGTCCCCATGCAAGAATAGCGGGACGCCCCCATACCCCCTGAACTCCAGGAAAGCCCTCATCAATGTCACTGGGCAGATTTCTGCTTTGGCGTGCCCCGTTGCTGACACCCGGGCTCCCTTGCCCTCCTGATCCGTTTTTGACATCCTTACCCAAAATTGGATCATAGAATTTCCCACAAAAGAGATATCGTCTCTTACCAATCCCCGAGATTGATCTGACGTTGAGGCTCAGACCAACTCCCCGATCCTGAAGGCCCCGAAAAACGCTGCTGCGAAGGTGGCCTTAAACAAAGCTACCTCCCACATATTCCTATATATTCCTTCCAGCCCCCCCGATGATAGCGGGCATCTTATCTGGATCCAGTGGGTGCCTCTTATCCCCAGGACTGACCACAGCCCTCCTCCAGCCGGTCAATGCCTTCTTTACTACAAAGTCCACAGATGGGGGAGATCTACCCTGTAATCCCACAAAGAACCTGATGGCAGCCTTATTAGCCGAGCCACTCTTGTGGACCCTCCCTCCGCCAGTAGCTGTCCCAGAAAACTCATCACAGAATTCCTATGAAAAAGGCCAGAGTAACCCTGGCCTGACAGAATGCCCTGAATTCCTTAAAAGTTTTCTTGTGGGCCTTCCTGGTCTTCCTTGACACGGATGCCTCTACCGAAGGGGCTAACTCCGGATTCCAAGCCCCTAAAGTATCCCGGGAAAGGGGGTCATCACTCGGTCTGCCCTTGGTAGGTACCTCCAGTACTCCTGCAGTTTGAAACGGGACAAAGCACCAGCTGCATTGTTATTCACACCGGGTACATGCCGTGCCTGAAAGCGTATATTCCCTCAGAGACACGAAAGCACTAACCTCTTGCACAGCCTCAATACCATCGAGCAGGCAGCTCTTTGATTGTTAATGGAGCATAGCACTGACATGCTATCAGACCAGAATAACATGCCCTTCCCCCTCAGTTCCTCCCCCCAGATACTTAATGCCACCACTATTGGGAATAGTTCCAGAAATGTGATGATCCTTGTTAACCCACTGTCTGCCCAGCTGGTTGGCCACTGCTGTCTGCCCCATTTGTCCCCTAGTATAGCTCCAAACCCCACGCTACCTGCTGCATCCCTGTAGAGCCCCAGCTGTGCACTGTTTATCACCTCTGCCAGCCACACCTGAACCCTATTGAGGTTTCTGAGGAACTCGTCGCAGACCACAGGTCCTGTTTGAGTTCTCTGGACTATCTAGTGTGGTGATGTACCTTGGTGAACCTGGACATAGCTCCTGCGATTGCTCGTGAGAACGGTCTACCCACTGGGATGATCCTTAACGCGAAGTTTAACTGTCCCACCAGGCTCTGTAGCTGTCCCAAGGTCACCTTTTTAGCCTTATGGCATGTTGACACTGCCTCCCTAAAAACCCACACCTTGTCCTCAGGGAGGCGGCACTCACCCTGCTTGCTGTCAATTTCTATCCCCAGGAAACACAGTGAAGTCGTAGAGCCCTCTGTCTTTTCTGCAGCCAAACGGACCTCCAAGGTTTCCACAATTCGCTGGAATGCTTCCAATGCCCCTCCACACTGGTTCATGCCCTTCTCACCTAGGAATAAGAAATTGTCCCGTTAATGTAGTAACGATGCACCCCTAGACTCCTTCTTTGTTACTCATTCCAATAATGTACTGAAAGTCTCGAAGTAAGCACATGATATTGAGCATCTAATTGGCCTGCAGATATCGTAGTAGTGCACTCCCCCAACCTGGAAGCCCAATAAGTGATAATCGTCCGGGTGCAGCGGGAGCTGACTTGATGTCTGATTCTGCCAGGAGAGCATAGTGTCTCATCAATTGCGTCATTCACAGAAGCTCCTTTCGGAAATGATACATTGTGAATCAACCGGAACTTCCCTGATTCTTTTCTTGGGGACAATCCCCGATGGGAAACACACCCATCCCTCCAAGGGGGCAGATTGAATTGGGCCTGCCATCCTCCCCAGCCCTACCCCCTTCTCATCTTTATGTCCATGCGCACGGGTGTGGGGAGACCCACCGTGGGCTCCCCGAGGGTCGAGATGCTACTTGTGCCCCTTCCTGCATTTGATGCATATACTCTCCCCGTGCCCTGACATCCCATAGAAGGAGCACACATGCTTATATTTACAGACTGGTTGTCATGATCCGTCGATCATGCCCTTTCTGGTCTTCCTGGTCCCTGACACATCGGGGATTACTCGCTGTAGTACACCCAACATGGGCGTATACACGGAATGTGGTCTATCGACCTTTACGTCCTATGCAGCACGTTCTATAAATTAGCCACTCCCCTGCGGTTCTGCTTGTCTCAACGCTACCGATAGCTGTGGTCTGACGTGCTGACGTGCTTCATTCTCCTGAACTGTGTTGCTTCCTGGTTCCCGGACCTTCCCCCTTCTCCTTTCCTTCTACCTTCCTTGATCCTGTTTCTTCCGCGTTCCACGCAGACCGCCTCCGTGTGCTGCCTCCATTCCAAGCTTCCTTGAGTTTCCAAAGATCCCGGACGAAGAAGCTGAACGAATCCTGGAATCCGAAGACGGCCGAGCGGGCTTGTACAAGACCCGAACTGCTCGGAAGAAAACCCCAACAAAGGACTCCGCAAAACAGAGAAAACAGGTGAGACAAGGGGAAACCTGTGACACTGGTCTTGTGCATGATGTTTTCTTGAAAGCCCAACAGGCCCCCTTTTTATCTCCTGCCCCCCCAGCGGCTCCAAAAGGGCTATGTTGGCCTGCGTGCCCCGGGTCCCTTGGCAACTGCGGTGCTCACTGCCGTCCAGCTAGCCCAGAGGTCAATTGCTCTAGTCCCCCAATCCAGCATTGAGTTACCTGCCTTTGTACTTCTAAAACCCTCATGATAACCCAACCATGCCTCAAATGCACAATCCTGATACATGGACATGGTACTTAATGGTTATAAGACAGTAACGTCTGGTGTCATTCTGGGAATTCTTTGAGTAACACTGCTGAAAATATTGCAAACCCTGTAGCCCAATTTCCTTTGCCCTTGGGGTATTTAATCTCTTCGACCCTCCTGTAATCTAGTAATGCAAACATATTGACTTACTTTTTTTTAATTGATGTCCTGTGAGACGTGCCAGATAAGCATACCTGGTACAGTTGATTGCAATGGGGTGGAGGCTGACACCGCCTGCCCCGCCGCTGACCTGCTGGCTGCGGCCCATGTGGTGGGTTCCCCTGTCCCTGCCTGCGCTCCCTCCCCAGTGGTACCACTCCCGATCATAGAAGAACTTGCGCCCCTGATGCTGCCCCACCTGGTGTTGTCCCAGCTCCCCCAGGTGCCCCTGGGCCACTCTAAGCCATTCGTCCCGACCCTGCCCCATTCATGCTCCCCTGACCCATTGCCCTGCTTGGTTGCTGTAGCACTGGGCGACCTGGTGGCTCTATATAAGTCTGTGGCCACCCCAGTGCCCCCCTCTCAGTTCCCTCGGCCTATCGTGCAGGGCCCCAAGAGTCCTGCTGAGGCCCTCCATTCCAGCCCCCATAATTGCCCCCACAAGGCCAGACAACTCCCTCAGCAGAGCCACGGAACTGTGGTCCCCAATTGTAACCCAGCCCCTGCCAACCATTTGAACCCCAGGGCCCTTTCATTGGTCGTCCCCCTGTGGGCCCATCGCCCCCTCCTCCCATATCCTGCCATATCATTGGGGGGATCCCCAGCCATGTTTATTGGTGAACCTATGGGCAACTGCCCAAACGGCAGACCCCCCTCTTTGTCTACCCCTTGAGTACCACCTAGGCTTATCGCATGCTCTGTGCCCCCCTTCCTGTATATTTGCAGCCACAGGGGTTGGGGGGGTTATCACCATAATTTCTGTAGGCGCTTGCAGGTGTGCTGCTGCCTTGGAGGCCACGTTCTTTCTTCGGGGTCATGCCGTTGAGAGCCCCCACCTCCCTCCCCCGCAATCTCTCCTGCCCCCTCAGTCATGGCCAGAGATAGAGCCCCAGTACAGTGTCTGTGTCCTTGCCCAGCAGCAGTGTAATTAAAGCTGCCAATTATGCAGGATCTATCCCCCAATTGTTCATGCTGCTGTCCCAGCCTTCCCTTAGCAATGTGGCTACAAACGCAGGCCTTCCCTTCCCCATGTTGCCCGGCAACTTTCTGGAAAGAAGCCCAGCCCCATGTGATACAATGTATAATGTCCATGCTGAGCGGTCCACTGTGTTCGTACTGCAGTACTGTAATCAATATAACTTCCCCCTCCCTGTTTTGCTCAGCTATTCCTCTTTGTAAACAACTCTATTCAAAGGTAACTAACAAGTAACACTGACTGCTGCACAGCTCTCTTGCCCGCAGCATTGCCCAGCTACCAATGCAATGTTAAGCAATATGCCACGGTGCATGGGCCTCCAGCAACCCAGGAACATGCCCTTGTTTACTCCCCGCGCAGCTCAATCAAGACCAAAATGTTAAACACACTATGCCACAGTGCACGTGCCTCTATCAGTGGAGAGCATGCCCTAGCTCACCCCCGCCCCATACAGAGAAGACTATAATGTTAAAACAATATGTCACGGTGCATGGGCCTTCCGCAGCCCAGGAACACACCCTTGATCATCTCTTACTCCTAACCAGCAGCGAATCAAAGTGATCCCTGTCCCACCCTCCACCACAAGACCAGGCCCTCTGACCCTCCTGCCAACACTCTGTCCACCAACCCCCCACTGGCCCCAGATACCTCAGCACGCACCCTCCTCGGGACCGGAAAAGATGAACAAGACTTCTTTCCTCCGGAATCCTTATCTGAAGGATGGCGTGGCATAGGCAGTGGACATGGGGAGCAGCAGCGGATCAGGAGGCAGAAGAAGCAGAGGTTGTTGGCAGGGTGGCTCGGTCTGGGTCGGCAGAAGCGCTGTGGCGTGGATCCCTCCAGCAGGGCGAGGGCGATGTAGTGAACCGTGCACCCCTCGTCCTCTGGTCCTCCATTTATGGTGTGATCCTGGTGCCGCCATGCCTCCCCCACCGAGATGAGCCCACGAAACCCGCCGGCCCCCCGCCATGTATCTAGTTTGCTCTGGCACTCACCAGACCACTTCTCTCCAGCAGGCCCTCCGGCCCACCCAAGCCTGGCATCCCCACAATGGTGGGTCTTTTGCCTTTGGAGGCACTGCAGCAGAGCTGCGTACATGAAAGTGCAATCAATGCTGCACCGGTCCATGCAAGCACTATGCCACAGGTAGTAACATAAACGGTGGCACAGGTGAACTGAGGGCCATGGTCCCCTTTGTCCATCAAGCACCAGACATCTAGAGAGACAAGAGAAAATCAGATGCCTGGAAGCATTTCCGTCATGGTCTTTAATTGCTGGTATAAGAGAACACACTCAGGACACACTCAAAGAAATGTTTTCCTTACTCCTGCTTTATAGGCTATTTGGATAATGCAACATCCTCATGCAAATGACTACCTCCAACATGGTGTGTTTCTGATAAACCCCCTTAGTCAGAGAAAAAACATCCCTTCAATATCATTGGATGGCTTATCCGGTGCACACCAAGCCCACATTAGCATAGCAGGCATCCACAGTTTTCTCTGACGCATTAAACTGATAAGCTTATTTTAGACTTGGCTGGACACAACTATGACAGTGTTCAACCCCTGCCAAGACCATTTTGATGCACCAATATCTGATCTTTATCTGATTGCTGAGGTCCTGCCAAGTTAGTTAGTGCCGGATACTGTTGGAGAAATACATATACTCTATTTTATGGTGCCAAATAATACAGCTGGTCTCTCAGAATGGTCTGCATGACACACCTTGTGCCCTCTTTATTAAGAACATAGATACATGTATCTAAAACTTCCCTTACTTATCTGGTTTCATCATAATCTTGACTGCTTTTCCTGCCAACTTCCAATTTTAACCTAACAAACTTAATTACCTCACTGCAAGATGCTTCCAAAAACTATCTCCAATGTATCAGCCTCTGTTGCTTGTCTGAAAACTCTTGGCATGAGTCATATGGCTTCATTAAGGGTCTGGTGGTAAGCCTGCCGGTGCTACCGGCGGTATGCCGCCAGATCCAAAAAAAATGACTGGTGCCTGCCTTCCTGGTAACACTGGGGGATTACAACCCCCGGCGTTCTGGGAAGTCAGGTGCTGGTAATTTGTAATTCCATATTCCCATAGAAACCCATAGGACTTTATGGGAATGGGGAACACGGAAGCACCAGCACCATTATTAATGGTGCCAGTGCTTCCGTGAAGGTCTGCCTACCGTGGCCTCTGTGCCCAGCAGGGTCAAACCCACCAGGCACAGCGACTCCGGCAGGCAGACCCGTAGTGTGCCAGTCCAGTAACAATGGTGCTGGAAGGCTTACTGGCACCGTTGTTACCCGACCGGCACACATGTAATGAGGCCCATAGACTTTCATACCTGGCTTAGGCCTGGAAACCATTTTGCACTTGAGTTATCCATTTTGAAATATATTTTTGACTGACACTGGCCCTCATTACGACCCTGGCGGAAAGTGACTGACCGGAGCGCCACAGCGTAAATAGCGTTTCCGCCATTGCACGAAGGAGCAAAGTGCGGCCCATTCCGACCCATCGGGCACGAGCACCACGCCACGGCGGAAGTGCAAAGTCCGCGATGGCGGAAATGACCCCAAAACGGCCCACACCGCCGCCGTACGGCGCCCTAGGTGCAATACCGCCACCCCTCTTAGCGGTCACCGCAGTGTGCGCCTACCGGAAAGTACGGTGACCGGAAATATACGGAAACGGAAGTAAAAACATGGGCCCGGAACGGGAAACATCCCGGCGTACACCTATAAAACCACTAAAACCACACAACCACTAAAATCACTACCCTGAAACACACCCCAACCCGTCACCCACCCTAGCGAAACCAAGACAAATGGGAAAAGTAGCGAAGAAAGCGTGCGACCGCAAGCGGCAGGTCCACTTCTCCCGCGAGGAACTCACCGTGCTAACAGAGACCCTCCAGGAGAATGCTGCCGTCGTCTTCTCCACGCAAATGACCAGAACGGCACTTGCAAACAAGAAGACCATATGGGCTCTGGTGGCACAGCGGGTAAGTGCGGTGGGGACCGCACCCCGCACCCCACAGCAATGCCGCAAGCGATGGGACGACCTGCGGATACGCGTCCGCAGCATACTCTCTGCCAACCGCAACATTGCCACAGCCACCGGGGGAGGTCCTGAATCACCCATCAAGTTGACCCCCTGGGAAGAAATCTGTGCCTCCACCATCGGAATGGAGAGCATAGAGGGAGTCGGAGGGATGGAGAAAGGAGTGCAGACATCCGAAGATTCAGGTAGGTGTACCAGATAAAACAATGCCAAATCCACACAGTCCATCCATGTGAAGTACCATGCGTCCACATAGTGCAACAGAAACACATGTCCAGGAGAACGGCCACACACATCGGCCTGATAGCGCACGTTAAAACCCACAATAAATACATAAATAATTAAAAACCCCTAATACACGCACTACACGTGCAGCAGGCACACCCTAACTGCAGGCTGCCAAACAACTGCACCCTCACTCCACACACAAATCAAAGCACCTCCAAGGACCCGACCCAAATCACCCTCAGGTACCACCCCAAAGCATGTGATACAATGCCATTCCAATTCCCACAGACCCATCATTAACCCTCGCCCTCCTTTACTCCACCACAGGGTCCGATCCAAACGACGAGCTACAGGACACCCCTACCAGCACACCTGCAAAGAGGGCCAAGACCAACGGCCAGAGACCCTCCACCTCAGCTGCACGCATCAAGACACGGCAGCAGCACAAATCAGGTGGCAGCACAGAGGAGGGAACATCAACAGGCACCCCAGCAGCCAGCATGCCCACAACACCACCACCACAGGTCCCCCCAATGGATGCCACAGAAGGCACTGCCTCTGGTGGCAGCAGCACCATAGGTGACACCCCATTGATGGCAGCATGCTCGGACACAGAAAACGGGGATGTCGAAGTCAGATCCATCCATGACCTGTCCCAATCCCCCTGTCTGTCCCATCCCGTACAACATGAGGATACACGCAGGGGCACCCACAAGACAACGACTGGCCATCCCCCACAAGCCCTGTGGCAAGGCAACATGAGGACAACAGCCCCTCTGTGACACCCCCGCAAATGGCCATGGCCCAGCAGAGGCAACAGTCCCTCGACCAGTTAATCGTGCAACAGCAGCAAATGGCCACGCTCCTCAAGGACCATGCCGATGAATGTGGGGGCACTAAGGCAGACATAGAAACATCAACTGAGACACTTAGGGCAGAAATGGAGAGAGGCACAGAGACGCTAAGGGCACAAATGGAGAGTAGCACCGAGAGCCTGAGAGTCCAAATGGAGAGTAGCACCGAGAGCCTGAGAGTCCAAATGGAGAGTAGCACCGAGAGCCTGAGAGTCCAAATGGAGAGAAGCACCGAGAGCCTGAGGGGGGAACTGCATGCGACGTCCAAAGACGTATGTGCCGAACTTGCCGCAGTGCGCCGTGTGCTCACTGAGCTCTCGCAAACCCTTAGGGACATGCATGGACGTGAGCAGGCAGACACATCATCCGTTGCAAGTTCCGTCCAGGGCAGCCCCCAACGTAGATCTGGAAGGAACCTGCGCTCCACAGGCAGGGGTGCCCTGATACCCGCAGAGGGGGCTTGCAATAGCGACAGCCCACTGACAATGAGCATCTTTGGACACTGGTGTTCGGGGGGGAGGTAGGAGGGTGGAGGGGGTGTGTTGGGCTCACTTGGGTGGCGGGTCGATAGGGTGTTCAACATGACATCACATATGCCATAAAAAGTGCACGATCAACCAATGAGATGTGTGGACATTGATTTTTGTGTACTAGGCCATCATAGGCGTACAGTCCATATTGTGCATGTCCCAGACACACACAGTGCCACGCGTCCCGTGTCCATGTATCAGCCACCAGGCGTGAGTGCTAGAAGCATACATCAATGAGATGCTGACGAATGTCACAGGCCTCCGGTGCCTCGCAGACTCCATGAGGTGCTGCCACATCCCCACCCTCATCATGACCATCATCAGGTGCTTGCAGTTCTGCGTCAGGGGGCATGGGCACATTTCTACGTACGCACATGTTGTGGAGCATGACACATGCCATGACCATCTTTGCAACCTTCTCATGGCGGTACAGGAGTGCCCCGCCAGACCTGCTGAGGCAGCGGAAACGAGTCTTCAGTAGGCCGAATGCCTGTTCAATGACTACACGGGTACGTGAGTGGGCATGGTTGTAGTCCTCCTCATGCTGGTCCCGTGGGTTCCGGACTGGTGTGAGGAGCCATCTCTTCAGTGGATATCCAGCATCACCTGTATGTGGACGAGAAACGTATGATGTGGAATGCCATTGCTACGTACGCACACCCCCCCCTTCCTGCCAGGTCATTGCCAAATCACATACCCCACATAATCATGCATGTAATGAGACTCACCGAGTAGCCAGGATCTGTTCCCTGCGTGTCGCTCCATGTAGCGTGGTATTGTAGAGTTCCTCAAGACCATAGAATCATGGGTTGATCCAGGGAATCGGGCACAACAATGTGTAATGATCCTGTTGGAGTCACACACCATTTGTACATTCAGGGAATGAAATTGTTTTCTGTTGCGGTACTGGGCCTCCATGGCATGTGGGACGACCAATTCCACATGGGTGCAGTCGATGGCACCAATGCAACCCGGTATGCCGGCAAGTGCATGGAATCCCACTTTTGTGTTGGTAATTTCCTGCTCCGAGCGTGGTAGAGAGATGTAGTCGTCTGCGTGCTGCAGGAGGGCATCGAGCACTTGAAATAGTGTCCGTGAGAACAGTGGCTGAGAAATGCCATGCAACTGTCCGACTGTGTGCTGGTAGGTGCCTGTGGCCAGGAAGTGGAGTACAGACACCACCTTCAGTAGGGGTGGGATGGCGGTTGGGCTATCTATCATGCTGACAAGGTCAGCCTGTGTCATGTCCACAATGGCGGCTATGGTGTCCCGGTCCAGACGGTAGAGGGTGTGGATCTGCTCATCAGTGAGGTTGAACGGATGTGCTCGGAGGCGTGGGATTGCGGGCTGCCTGCGTGGTGGTAGTGGCTGTGCTGGCGGCCCTTGCTGGCCCTGCCTTGGCCTCCTCCTCCTCCTGCGTCTCCTTCGTGCGGCCGGTTGCAGTTGGTGTTCGTCTTCTTCTTGGAGTTGGAGTAGTTGCAGTGCTATCAGGTCCCCCAGGGCCAACATCGCGAGTCCTGCCGGTAGCATTTCGGTGTGGTTGTGGGAGGAGACTGGCTGTGCAATTTATGTGTTTTCAGGCTGTATGGCCTCCACCTGTGGTGATTAATTCCACCTGTGCAAACTGCTCTCCCCTTTGGCCGAGCACGTCCCGCGCACAACGCTGCAAATCGGGGAATGGCATCTTGCTATTGCAATCATGTATTTGTACCCGATGGCCGTGTAACATTGGTTGACATGTTCATTCTGCTGTGGTCCCATTGTTGCACATACTATCTGTGCAGTCGCGAACAGACTTGTGAAGGGTCAGTGGAACGTAGTACTCGAGTAACGGTGGGCCCTCATGCATCACTGTACCGAGTTGCAATGACGGGCGGGGCGTCCCATTTGTGGGTGAAGGCAGTTGCCATTTTCACACACAGCCGCACTCGATGGAATAATTAGTGATTTCAAACGGCCACAGATGCCTTTTCGGCGTGATGTTGCAAATGTGGAATTCGAAGGGCGGCGCTTTCGGTTTCCAGCTAGCGGCGAGGAGATGCCCACAGGTCTGACTGCAAATATAACGTTCTGTTGTTCAATGTCCTTGAGACAGGGCCCATGGCGAGGAAGCAATGATTGATATGAATAGTTTGGGATGCGCAATTGCTACGTGGGCGATGAGGCCGGCCGTTCCCAAATACATGTTACTTCACAACACTGGAATTACGGGCTGGGGCACTGTGGATTTTGCAGGCTGCATAACGCACAGACTCAATGGATGTTTCTAATGTTATGTGAGTAATTATTCAGGCGTTTTGATTCCGGGATGAGGGAATGATGAATGGATGCATGGGCAGGTGATTTGATACAGAGTTTGCCATGTACAGGGCTTCTTGGGATCTATCCGCCTCCCCTACGCTATGTGATGCAGGGCTGCCATGGTGGGACCATCGTCTATCTGGCCTTGTTGAGCCCTCCCTGTCTCGACACGCCCTCAGACACTTGTGTCCATGCACATTAACATTCCCATCTGATGGATTCTGTTTTGACAGACGCATGCACAGGTACACTCGTTTGTGATGGTGTTTGCACCTCGATATAGATGGTTAGGAGTCGCAAGTGGTTTTGGGGTGGTGATGATCCTTTGGAGTGGGCTAGCATGCATATGGCTGTGGATTTCGTGTGATCATTGAAGTGAGTTGTTGGAATGTAGTTCTGATGGCCATTCTGTTCTTTTTCTTTTCTTTTGGTTGACAGGTATCTCCTCCCCTTTTGCCACTGCCATCTGTATGCCACTCCTGCAGATGGGTTTTACTCCCGACACCTGCTGCTTCGTGTTAATCAGTGGAGCAGCATTACGATCTTATGGGACGATCGCCAATGGCCCACATGCCCTTACGCAGTACTGGTGGCTCGGAGCAACATTTCGGCCTTTCAGCTGGACTAGTGCCTCCCCATTGGGACGGCCCTGCGGTTCTGTGCGCTTCCATGTTGCCTTTTCGTACGTGAATGTGGCTCTGTGTACCATGAGGGAACAGGACGACACACAAGTAGTGGCTGGTCATTTCTTGCGGATGCAGCCCACAATGGTGATTGGTGTTTAGGAGTTCATGGCCTGATGGCTGTATGGGCTTGGTGACTTTGATGTGCATTAAATTTCTATTCTGATTTGGCCCGTGTAGCGTTTTTCTTTGCAAGTGATGTGGCATATGCCTATTTGGGGGGCGATGTATTGTGAGGAGATCTGCATTGGGTTCCAGCTTCGGAGTTTAGTTGCGTGGTACTGTACTGGGCGCGTTTGCCTACTAAGCCCGTGAGGTCAGGGATGGGGGCTGCCAATATGACAGTTTGAATGTTGTCATGCTCAGGGGCGGGGGATTGGGTTTTGTGTAACAGATGCCGGTCAGCCAGGTGGACTGGTGGAATGATGTGATTCTCGGAATATTGCTGGTCACAGGTGCCTGTGTTTGCGTGCGTTTCTTGGTGGGGGACTGTGGTCATGTCCATTGGGATGGCTTCTGTATTCGTGCCATCTGTGCCCTGCAGCTCCCATTGGCCCCTCTTGTGTTTCTTTTGTTCGTTGCCATGCATGGGTGACTTGTACATTTCAATGGTTGCATTGTGACTTCATTGCACCTAGGGGGAGTTGTACTTTGTGGGCAGGGAGCGGTGTACAGGCACTCAGTGGGGCCGTTTACGGTTGATTCGCGATGCCGTACTTCTCACCATGGCGGAATGGTACATTACGCCATGCCTGATGGCGTTAGGTACATGTCCGCTAGGGTCGGAATTGGCGTACCGTTGCGCCATGGTGGTGTTTGCGGTTTCGCATGGCGCGCGCGCGCGTGCTTGGTGCAGTTAGCGTTGGCGTTCACTACGGTGTCGCTAATGGCTTCGTACTTTGCGGTGACGGGTCATAGTCGCACCGAGCGCTATTCGATGGCGGTATTGCATTTCCGCCATCGTTTTCCGATTTCCGCAAGGGTCGTAATGAGGGCCACTGTATTTATTCTTCAGGGAGCTATTATTTATTTAATTAAGCATCTCTCACTTTGTATCCTTTATTCATACTATATCTTTATACACTTATGGTATGTGTGTGATATTTAAAGCACCCTTCATTTCCTGGGTCATCCTAACCCAAATATGCACAGGTCCATGAGCTCTTTTTACCTTTAATAAAAGCAATCTAATCCTGATTTCATCAATGATGGAACCATTTGATCTGCCTATCATGTTATCTATATTCAGTTGAGGGGGGAGGGGTTGGCACCCCATACACAGGCATGTACATGCTGCAGCACTGGTTGGTGCAGGCACTATAACAGAGACATCCCTAGCCACGGGAGCAAACGTGGGTATGGTAACATGCCACAGTGCATGTATATGCCTAATGTCTTTCTTGGTGAGTCACAGGCTGATAACCACACTCAAAGCATGCACTGACCACTTCAATGGACTGTAAGCAAATTGTGCCTCCCCCCAGGCACAACAAAGGCAACACCATAGACGTAGTCTTCAAATCACCCCTGTATCATCTGTGCAGACCCTGTCCCACTTGACTTGTCTGACCACGCCGCCATCCCATTATCAGTCACCCACTTGGCTAGGGCTCACAAAGGTCAGGCTAAATGCATTCTCATTGCACACTGCTCATTCAAAACCATACCTGTCAATGAGCTGGTCATTGACCAAAAGCGTAGGAAGGGTCACTGAGGTCAGTTGGGCCCAAGGCTGGGGCTAGGGGAAAGATCCCAATCTAAAGAGGTCTGAAGCATGGTTGAAGGAGGCACTGGATCATGGCTCAGCATTGAGGAAGGACAGGACCAGAATAGGGAAAAATCCTTGAAGGGAGAAGCTCCATTTCTGGGACATCAGTCAACCGTTCTGGAGTCATCAGGAAAGGTTGGGCCACCGCTTGCTCTTTGGTTCAGCCTGATGCTCCTGCTAAAGCAATTCCAGGTTCTTGGATGTTAAAGGAAAACTCATCTTGCCTTCAGAATATTTGGGCACTGAAGACTGAACCAGGAATTGAATCAAGAGGCGTAAAGACAGGGAAACAATGTGGGAAATCCTGCAGCCCGATACTGAGATGTAGCGGGGAAGAAAGACGCAATCGAGAAGTCTGGGATTGGAAGAAAGAAGAAGGGTGCGTAAAACCAAAACCTCAACTTAATTTGGCAAAGCAGACCTACTAACCACAACAAAGAAAAGTAAAAAATCCCACCTACACCCTTAGCCCGAAGTCTGGGGTACTTCGGTCAGTGTTAGAAACCCAAGTCGTGAGTTGGTTATCCTAACCTTTCCGTGGTTTTGGTTACTTTTGCCATCCTGCATTATACTCCTTAATAAAGAGTTCTCAGTGATCTAACCCTGCTCTGCTTTCTGATTTCAGGCACCCTTGTGACATTGCCCGTTGACACCTCAAAGACACTAAAGCTGGACTGCCACTCTGGCTTCCATGTACTTACGGTACAACTCTGCTGGACATTCACCAATAGCTAGCAAATGACTATGCCAACCACACAACACATCACAACCGCAGCATTACACTGTGGTCAGGCACCCATGAAAGCGTTCATTTTGTCAATAGATCTTATTTTCTGGGCAATGTCACTGCCCCAATATGCTCTATATTACACCATTGGCTACAAACTTGACAAACAAAGATATCTTGGTGAGAATGGAAAGGGGGGCCCCATGCCAGTAAATGTGCCCAGCCTCCACAAAGTCTCGGAAGGTAGCCCCTCCTATCCATTAGAAGTGTTAACCCCGACCGCCAAGTTTTAGGGCCTCATTACACGTTGTGCGGTAAAAACCGCAAATTAGCGGCATGGGGCTATTAACGTGTTCGCCCTCGCAAGAGGGCGCTAATAGCGCACGATCACGAGTACGCGGACACGAGCATAGTGCCATGACGTTAATGACCCTACCGCCATGCTGGTAAAGTCCCCTAAAAGTCCCTTACCGGCTTCCACGAAAGTGCAGATAGCACCTCCGCCCTCGCGCTACATGCAAATAGCACAGGAACGGGAAAGAGCACAGCGGCCATCTTTAAAAACACAATCCATTGCCATCCTCTGTCCCCTGGACCTGTTTTGAGTTGTGAGCAGTGCAAAATCATCTGGGACACCTGCATCATGCCCAAGACATTAAAAAAAACCTCTGACAGGCAGCGCAAGGAAAATATATACGCCAGAGGAATTGAACATGCTAACGCAGACCCTGGCTGAGAATGCAGAGGTAGTTTTTCCTAATGACATGCGCCGGCCAACCTTATTGAAAAAAAAAGCCATCTGGGAGGAGGTAGCAGTCAAAGTCAGTGTTGTGGGCACCAGCACGCGCACTGTGCGTGAATGCAGGAAGAGGTGGGACGACCTCAGACTGTGGGTGAGGGGCATCCTGGCTGAAAACCATCGCATTGCCAGTGCCGGTGGAGATGGTTCACCAATCAGAATGAAGGAATGGGAGGAGACATGCTCAAACCTGATTGCCATTGAATCCATTGAGGGAGTGGGCAGCATGGAGTTCGACGTGGGTACCACTTCAGATGGAGGTGAGTGTACACATGACAGGATGCGATGTGAATGTACTGTCCCCCCATATGTGAGCACAGACTCCTCTCATGCATGGACACACATCCACACATGCATCCATCCCTCACCATGTCAGTGCCAGACCCAAACACACACACATGCACACATCACCAGAGACAAGTTCCAAACGCAACCATGCATGGATGAGGCACTGAACTGGCACATCACCTGCATCCACAACTACTAAGTCCCAATGGCCACAACTGCATCATTTATGTAATCTGCATTAAGTATATTGAAACGCAACCAATGCCATCCCCCTTCTCGTCCCTGACAGGCTCACATACAGATGGTGAGGATGCCACTGATGCATCCCAGGCACCAGCTACGTGCAAGAGGCCAAGGGCACAGGAGCCGGAGGACACCCCAACAACATCCAGGGGCAAGGGGGGAAGGTCACACCTGACGAGCAGAAAACATCGCCACAGTGCCACTGCCAGGGCAGTAGTAGCTGCACCAGAAACTGCAGCCCCACCACCAGAGGTGAACCCACTGGCACCAATGCCAGCCACCGAGGGCCCACCATCAGCTGTGGCAAGCTCCGCTGGTGAGTCAGCCGCCACTGCCCCCTATCCGATCCGGAGGACACCCTAGTCGAGCCTATGGAGATGCACACCCCAAGCCCCCCTAGAACCCCAGAGCCAGCCCCATCCCAGACCCCTGGGTCTGATGTGACTGTTGAAGACAACTACCCAGCAATTATGTCCTCCATGTTACCTTCACCTGCTGCAGTGGGTGCATCTGAGGGAACAGCATCCAGTGCACGGTCCCCCAGCACTGCCCCCCAACTGACCACCATCCTGGAGCGACAACATGAGCTGACTGTGCTGGTTGGCCAGCATGTCGAGGAGGCTGCCCGACTCAGGGAGAACATTGTGGAGACGGTGAGGCACTCCACTGAGAGAATGGATGCAAACACCGACAGGCTATGCAACGAGATAGCGATGCTCAGGGAGGTCCTTGTTCGCATGGCCAACACCATGGACCACCACTTTTCACAGCCAGCCCAGTCTGCCCCATCATCATCTTCGGGGTAGAGACAGACAAGCCCCCTCCGGCGCTCTACACGCACCACCAGGCACACGACTGACCGTCCCCAAGATGCTGCCAAAGACAATGGCAAATAGGGTGTCAATGGAGATTCCTCTTCTATGCATTGGCCAGGGCAAACATGCCAGACACATGAGGGACTGTTGGTGGGGGGTGGGGGGAAGGGTGTTATGGGTCTGTTGGGGGTGGGGGGTAGGGTGTTATGGGTCTGTTGTGGGGGGTGAGGGGTAGGGTGTTATGGGTCTGTTGTGGGGCTTGGGGGGTAGGGTGTTATGGGTCTGTTGTGGGGGGTGGGGGTAGGGTGGTGGGATGTTTTGTTACTTGCACTTATACACCTTTCTGTTTCTCAATACACTGGTTTATGATCAAAACACAGGCTTGGACATCTTCATTGTGTATGTGTACTTTATTGGCGACAGGGTCCATTGAGTGCTCCCAAACATACACCAGTGCATTGATACCCATATCCATGTGACAGTACGAAAACATGTTCCTCAGAATATTTGGTTGATCAGATGCTGTCTCACAGCACGTACCTCCTGCCCATCCCCTCTTGCAAGACCTGCATCCCCTTCACCTCCGTCCTCATCACCATCATCATCCTCTTCAGGTGCTTCCATTTCAACCTCAGGGGGCAGTGGCACATTCCGTCTGATACATATTGTGCAGCATGACACATACCGTGGTGATCTTGCCCACCTTCTCATGTCCATACAGGAGAGCACTGCCAGACCTGCTAATGCACCTAAACCGTGACTTCAAAAGGCCAAAAGTCTGCTCGATCACGTTGCGGGTACGGGTATGTGCACGATTGTATTCCTCCTCGTTCCGTACAGGTGTGAGGAGCCAAGTCTTCAGGGGATAGCCCGCATCACCTGTGTGGGGGAAGGAACGGGGTCCTGTTACTGTTCATCTCAAGAGCTGCCTGTTCATATCACACAAATTGATATTGCATTGTGATTCAAGTACACAATTGACAGCATACATGCAGATGCTCTGGGTGACAGCAACGTGCAAGGGGGAGGTTGACCTTGCAAGTAGACATGCCACATTGATGCTTCAAACAGTAATTGACATGTCCTGGGTGATGCGAGGTCTTCGGTGTCCTTGGGCCCAGGTAGATAAGTTTCCACACTGCTGGTGTACTGCCATTCCAACATTGATGTTGCCATGCAGAGAGGCATCACTTCAGTGGTGGAATAGGTGCGTGGTGAAATGCTATGGCTAGGGGTGATCCCTTTGCATGCATTATAGGGCACATTGCATTATTGATGTTGTGCTGGAATAATTCAGCATGCTATCTTGATGGCATGTGTGGAATTTTTGTATTTTGTGGCGTGGAATGTTGTGCAATTTGTAAGTGGATGGATGTTTAATGTTACTAGACCTGGAATGTCATCTGTGTTGTGTAGCTTATACTTGCATGTCGGTTCATCTCAAGTACGTTGCCGCCTTCCCAGATGGACATTGCCGTACATCTGTATGTGCATTTTGCCCACATATGACAGGCTACACCCAGTTGGAGTACGTATCCCCCCCATTCACACCCAGTTGGAGTACATATCTCTCCCCCCCCATTCACACCCAGTTGGAGTACTTATCTCTCCCCCCCTTCACACCCAGTTGGAGTACGTATCTCTTCCCCCCATTCACACCCAGTTGGAGTACGTATCTCTCCCCCCCCATTCACACCAAGTTGGAGTACGTATCCCTCCCCCTTCACACCCAGTTGGAGTATGTATCTCTCCACCCCCCCCAGTCACATTGCCATGTGCTTGTCCTGCTACTCACCAAGTAGCCACGAACGTTGTCCGGTGTGTTGCTCCATTTAGCATGGGATAGTTGAGTTCCGCAGGTCCATGGAATCATGGGTTGATCCGGGAAATCGAGCACAACAATGTGTGATTATCTTGTTGGCGTCACATACCATTTGGACATTGATGGAGTGGAATTGCTTCCTGTTTCGGTAGACTACTTCATTGTGATGTGGGACCATCAATTCCACATGGGTACAGTCGATGGCCCCGATGCAACTTGGGATGCCTGCCAGTGAATAGAAGACAACTTTTGTGTTTGCAATCTCCTGGGCAGTCCGTGGCATGGATATGTGTTCAGGTGCATGCTTCAGAAGGGCATCTAGTACCTGGTTCAGCGTGCGGGAGAATACTGGTTGTGGGATGCCATGCATCTGTCCCACTGTATGCTGGTAGGTGCCTGTGGCCAGGAAGTGCAGCACACTCACCACCTTCAGTAGCGGGGGGATGGCAGTTCTGATGTCTATGAGGCTCACAATGTCGTCGTGGATCATGTCCACGATGCTGGTGATGGTAGCCCTGTCCAGACGGTACAGGGTGTGTATCTGCTCAGGGGTTAGGTTAAATGGACTGGCTCTGATCCTGGGGATTGGTGGATGCCTCTATGGTATGATTGGGTGCCGTGGTGGTGTTTGCTGTGCCTGTCTTGCCCTCCTCCTCCTCCTGAGTCTCCTTTGTGCTGCCTGTTGTTGTTGCAGCTGCACTGCAATGAGGTCCTCCAGGCCCTGTAATGCTGCCAGTATTGGAACCATCTTGGTGGGAAGGGGTGTGGTGTGCTCCTTTTGAGCTGCCACAGTCTCCATTGCCTCCACCTGTGCTGATTTTGTCCACCTGTGGCAGGTGGGAACACTGCTCAGTTCTCTTAACGGGTGGTTCGCGATGGCGGTATTAGTGCCATGGCGGTAAGGGGTTTTGGGTGCTTTACCTTGCCGCTATTAGCATGGCCGCTAGACTCGTGATGGTGTGCTACTGGCGGCATGGCGCTATTTACGGGATGGTGGGTCGCGCACACGCGGACTGGCCGCTATTAGTGGCAGCCTACTTAGCGGTGCGCTAATAGCGGTGAGCCGGGTCATGATCCGCATGGAGATTTAATGTTACCGGTATTCCATTACCGGTAACGTTAAATCCCTACCGCCTACCGTGTAATGAGGCCCTTAGTCTAGGTTCTGTAGGAGATGCATGGTATCACAAGTATGACACTGACACATTGGGTAGAATTTGTAAAACCTTTATTGAAATTGTTGGGGTTGGAGAAACTCCTATTCTGCCCTATAACTAAGATGGGAGTAGTCTCTACCATCAAATAATAAATAATGCAGTCCTAGTGCAGTCTCTCAAATCAAAATGGCCGATGCTAACAAAAACGAATTCCTGCCCTATCTCTTCTACAAAAAAGTGTAAAAAGGAGAAATGTTCGCAAAAGGAAACATCATTGTTGGAATGAATAAATGTGGTTGAACCAGCTCTCCTCTCCACGTTAGACCTCACAGGGTAAGGTTGTCCCTGTAGGGAGGATGACACACTCTGGCTCGGCTTCCAACACAATAAACAGTTCCAGAACAGGGATCGAGGCCCATCTGGCCTTCCACGTTTAAGTCTCTTATCTCAACTTCCAAAATAATATTTCAACCAAATATTTCACAAAGGTCCCCCTCTGTTGGGCTCAGACCTTTCACCACACATTGCTCGTAGGTATCCCTCTGCTGGCTCAAACCTCCCATGATAAAGTTAACACAAACTTGCAAAGGGGGCTCCCTTCCCCAGGCTTATTTCACTTTGGGTCTCCCTCTGTCAAGCTCTGAGCACTTTTGGATAAAATTCAACACAAACTTGCAAGGAGGTTCCCTTCCCCAAACTTATTTCACTTCAGGTCTCCCTCTGTCGGGCTCAGACTACTTTTGGATGTCGAAGGCTTTCGAATGTGCATGGCACACGTTTCAGACCACTGCAGGACCACTTAGACTCAAAGTTTACAGTTCAACTTTCGCTCTCCCCTTCTCTATGAGTTAAACTTCTTTATATCACCTTTGCTGTTCATTCGTTTATTGCTTCGAACAATTAACTTTTCACTGAGACTTTTGGGTGGGATACTTCCTTTTGCCGAACCTCTCTATTATTTAGTATTGCTGTTTTCGCAGCTGTCTTTTACTTCAAAGTTAATTCACAGGTCTGCCTTTCCGTGCATTACATTCACACGCTTGCATTCTCCACTTGCGATAAAATGTTGCTATTTCAAACTTTGTGTGCGTCTCTTTCTTGGTTTTGCGATTCCCAATTCACGAGTCAAGGTTAGTACCACAGGCTTGGCCTCGCCTCCCCAACTCTGCCTTTCACCTGGGAGGGTCACTGGCATCCTTGAAACACAATGCAGTCTTCATTTGCGGGATCTGGCCTTTTCCACGTGTCTTTCATGGCATGTCGGAGGCAATTACCTCCAGTAGGGGACTCTTGGGGTTTTTGACCCGCTGCTCTTGTTCCTTGGTCCTTTGGTCTGCTCCAGTAAGTTTACCTTTGTCCCTGAAGCCCTGCTCATTTTCATGTTCCTCCTTGCTCCGAGGGTGTCTTTGGGTTCTGCCTTTTATTCGTGTGAGGAGAGCTAATTTGTATCAGGTGTATGCACTTAGAATGAAGTGCCTGACTGCCTGATTGATTAGCGGGACATGTCCAGTATGATGTGTGAAAGTTAATGTTGTTACTTTCAGTCACCCTCTTCCTCGTCCCAGTGTTTGTGTAAAAAGGGAGGGGATTGGGATCTCAGAGCATCCTAAAACATAGGGTGGGTTGGATAAGCAAAATATGGGGGTAATACTGTGTCTCACCATCGACTGCCTCACCCCCACACGCCGAAGACCCCTCACCCAGGTGATCCTCCCGCACTGATCCACCCACAGGAACTAGATCCAAAGGTGATTGCCGTGTCCTAGCCACCTGGATGACAAGTCCCTGAGGACTAGTGGGAGGGACACCCTTTGGTTTCTCACAGTGCGTCCCTGATAAAAAGCCTACCACAAAATGTCATTTGACAACCCAGCTGGTGCTCTTTATGCTTTCAAGTCCCTTTCTCAAGGACCTACTGACAGGGCTGGTGAGATATTTTAAACACATTATTGTGAATATTCAGAAGTGACTTCCTGTCAAGTTCTGGTGGTTTGCAATGCATCGTGGGTAGTTTATGGCACGAACATCACACTACTAACTCTGTTCAGGAGCCTGCAGTTCCAAGCAATACACAAGCATTGCAACAGGTTTAGCTTCTGTGTAGCCCGGGGATAGGCATTTGCCAGGCTGTGGCATTAATGGTATTAACTGGCTATAAGATGGTAGCAGCTGGACAATGGTGTGAGTTCCTGGGCATATGTCAATGCCTGACAAATGCCAATTTCATTTAATTTTTTTTAATTTTATTTCGTCATTTGTATAGCGCCTATCACCATGGGTATGGTCCCAAAGCACTGTAGGTTGAACGCCCTCGGAGGACCGAAGTCTAAAGTGTGGGAAAGATAGGAGGTGCTAGTATGCATGTGTGCATAATGACCATTGAAGGTTATGAAGGACTGGCTGGGTCTCTGCTATCTACTACCTCTGCACAAGTCAAAACTGTTGGCTTTGTCGATGCATGTTTTTAACAGGAGTTCGGTTTGAGGAACTGATGCAAGGACACACAACTCCAGATGGTCATGCTAACCCCTCGAGCCCTCTGGAGTTAATTGCTGGGAAAATAACCAAACAACACCCAGAAGCTGGGCGCCCTTTCTCACATACATCTGTCTCCTATCTGCACTCTGATGTGATAGATTATGCTTATAGGTGGTGCAAAAGATTATATGTGATTTTACCAACCACAATTACAGAGTGGTACATTTCATTGCAGTCAAAACAAAGATTTGGGTGGCGGGGGGTCAAGCCCCCCCAATTCTCCACCTTTATAATGCCACCCCAACCCCATCCCAACCAATTTTAACCCCTTACCCCACTACCCTTTATACATTTATTTAATCTTTTCAGTGTTCTTCTGCATTATTTTCCACTCTGTTATGTCCCACTCTGTATGTTTGCGATATAATTACTGGGTACAGGTGCAAAAGTGCCAAGCAGGAGCCAAAACGAATGAAAATCACAAATCTTAGCTGTCTGTGCTAGAATTTGTATTTTGGTAATTCTACCATAAGCAAGGGAGCATGGCCTATGTGCTAGAATTAGAAGAAAGACTATTTTTATTTTAGCATGGGTGCTTTTGTCACCGGTGACAGGAATGATTGACGTGACGGGACAGCCGTTTCAGCCACCTGTCCGGACGGAAGTAGCTCTTAAATTCACTATGATTTTTGCTTTGGGCAATAGAAGCCTCCAGCAATACGACTGTTTGCAGTGTTATTTACTCCTCAAAGTCAAATTTTGACCTTAAATAGCACACTGGTTCATGCTCATGCGGGCTTCACACAAGTGTCTCTGCCAGTGGCCATGGGATTTCTTTAAAGAAAAAAATACAAGCAGGGTTGTCTTGCTAACAAAAGATTTGGTTACAAAGTAAAACTATGTTCTCAAACTGGAAACCCCCAACAGATTTCTGCATGTTTAGATTTTTTGTCGGCACATAGCTAATACTCACATCATGCTTAATGACTAAGAGCAGGTAATGTTATCACACGTTGCTATGATGCCCCCGCTACGGGGTGTGAGGGCGTGCAGGCCTACACGTGCCTGCCACAAGAAAAATGACCACTCACGGATGTGGAAGACATCAAACTACTTTATTCGCTTTCTTCGCATGTCCACCTCAACTGCGGGCATGTGCCCGTATTTGGCGCTCCGCTGAGTGTCCCCTGGTCAGGTGGTCATGGACAACGCTACATCTTCACCCAAAATAACATTGTCCTACACCATTTCTTCGATCTATCGTCTTGACTTCCAAATGGTGCGGCAGGGTCTGTCCTCTGCTCGGGGTTGTGCTAATGTTTTCAGCCTGTGCTCCTTCAAGAAGGACTTGCTCTTGTCATCTGATTAATTTCATCTCCTGAGTACCTAGATGTTTCCCTCACGCACGTTTCATTGTCGCTTGCATGCTTGATCTGTCTGAGGTATGCCGTGTCATGTCTTCCTGAAGAATTAGCTATTCCTTCTCACTGTCCAGACAGATATCTCGGCTGTTACCATGGAAACATGCATGCTGGTGAAGGCCAGGGGCAGGGGGTCAAATGACGGTGTGCAGTGTATCCTTATGGGACTGGGCCTGTCGCACCAGGACGTGATCACCAACCCTTAAATTGGCTTCCCAAGCTCGGCTCCTGTGATCTGCATATTCTTTCATCTTGTCTTTGGCTTTGTCAACTCGTCTTCTCATCTCCTGTTCTCTTGGGTTCTCCTCAGTAGGCTGGGCTTCATGAGGTATCCTTAAGAGCACTGGGTGGCCAAACATAAGCTCAGTCGATCAGGTTTCTGTGGAGTCATGGGGCGTGTTAGGGAGAATTCTCATTTATGGATAATTTCCCTCACCTAGTGAGTCCCTCAGCAGCTTTGCTGGACTTCTGGAGTTTATTTTCTTTCCACCTGGTAAGAGTGAGAGCTTTTCCCCCACTCATACCTGTGTTTTGCTATGTGTTTCCATCTGTTTTTGTGATTGTGGACTCTGAAGTACACCACTTCAGTAGCCCCCCTCTTTGTCTGTGTCACACAGCACCTTCCGTGCCGTGGCACAGGGTTGTCTTTGAGACTTCCCTCGACTCCATTTCTGAGGCGACTACTGTCCCCCAGAAAAGGGTAAAGTTACCATTAACTTTACTTAGTCAATCTACCACAGATCCAGTACACCCCATCTTCCATGGAGTACTGGAAAGGGTTAAATTGCATCCTTTTTTATCTCTACCTCCTAGAGCATTGTTTCACTCTTAACATTTAGACTTGGCTGGTGGCAGTGGTATCTACCCTAACCTTTCTACCCCGATTATAACAGATAAACGTGGTACTGTTCTTGGCTAATATATTAGTCTCGAACATAAACCCACTTGATCAAATTGTCTTTCTTTTGGCTCCGGTTGGGTTTATTCGCCATTTCTCTTTGTTAAAGTCCTTCTTGTGTTTTACTTTGCACGGCAAACTGGGTTTGCCTGTCTTTTGGCGGGCTTCTGCCCAGAAGCCCTTCTCAAGGCACCTGGGTGTCTAGTTGGGCTGAATGTGAGGGAGGGGTGTAGTCACCCCCTGCACAGGGTATCCTAGGAAACCCAAGTCGCACTTTGTCATGATTAGCCAGGGTAGTTGTCCGGGCAGGACAACCCCCCTGCTGGGAGATTGACAGCCAGGCTGCGTGAATGGGGGTTTTTCACATGAAAGGCAGGTCTCTTGGGCTAGAAGTCAGAGAGTCGCCACTGGAACTCCAAGGAACTGAAGAGAAGCGGAGAGAACGACGGCTGCTGCAACTACCCCGTCCTGGTGAAGCCCTGCTGCAGTCCTGAGCTATCTGCCCTTAAATGACTCAGAGAAGATCTAGTCCGGAGTCTTCTTCCCTTGAGCTTGGTGGGGATAACCAGCTCATCTTCTTCAGCCAGAGGATCCTCTTCCGTGGTCGAAATCGCTGCACACTGCTGTAGTGGTCTGGATAGCCACCTGAAGAGCCTCTCCTGTTTTTAAGGAGCGCACCTTCTATTCCGTATTGCTGCTGCCGGTCTCATCCCTGTGTGGTGCAGACCCCCTTCAGATGTCCTCCTTCTCGACGAAGCTCCAGGAACCGTGGGTCTGCGGGAAACCAACAGGAACAACTGCCAGGGTACCAGCTGCACCATTGGAACAAGGTACTGTGTTTGTTGAGGAAACTGGGTGAATCCCTTTTTCTTCATTTCCAAGGCTTGACCTTGTCTTCCTTCCTTCTTATAACTCTTGCTGCCGAACATTGACATTCTTCGTGATCTTCGGCAACTGGCCCCGGTGTCTTCGACCCTGGCTCCGGCCCTTTGACGTTTGAACTCCTGTCTCTGAGTGTTTCTTGATTCTGCCTGCCTAACCAAAATATTGCCTGTGATTTTTGCCTCCAACTCTCTCTGGGTATCTCAGGTGCTAAGTGTGTTTTTGCACCGGTAGCATTTCATGTCACGGACACGCGTTTGTTTAGTAGAGCAAACTGTCAAAAAGTGATCGCAATCATATTCGCGGTAATGTGTTTTGTGCCTAACACTGGTTCATTCAAACACAGGGTACTTACCCTGAGACTTACTGTACAAAGTTAATTGGTTAGGTGTAGTATATTTAACATGTGGTTTTTATTGACGTTTAATAGAAGTGTTGAGTTTATAACTAATGGTTTAAAAATAAATGTTCTTATATTTTTCGACCTGAAACCTTGAGTCAGTGTTTGCTTGAGTCACATTAATTGTGGTCCCTTTGTGTAATCTCTGCTACTGCTCATATACTCTTGAGATAGGCCTGGCTGCTCCACCACTGCTACCACTATGACATAGTAGTACAGGCTTGTGCCAAAGGTAAAACTTGTATCACCACCTGTAGTCTTAATTGTGTGTAGTGGCCCCTAAGGGCACTGCACAGGATTCTGCCTAACAGGGCGTGTTCCGATAATCTCATAGGAGCTGGTACAGTGATTGCTGGATGGGCATATGGGTAATATTGGCTATTCGGATAACCTTCTTGGCGTTCGCCATGAATTGTTCGACAGCCCCATTTGTCTGGGGCCACAGTGGCGTAACTTTCCTGTGGCGGAATCCCATGTAGTTGGCAAAGTTGTAGAAGTCTTTTCTGGTGAACGGGTGTTTTGTTAGACGTGACCACATTGGAGACCCCATATGCAGAGAATATCCAGTTGAATGCAGAGATTGCGGCTGTGGCAACTGGGGATGGCACTATCTCTGTTTCAGGATATCTTGAGTGTTCGTCCAGTACCACTAGTACATATTCTCCAGATCTCAGTGGGCCATAAAAGTCAATAACAACCTCTTCCCATACTCTCTCTGGGAAGGGTGTCATGTGCAGTGGCTCGGGGAATGCTGGGGGCTGCAGGCTGAGGCATATGTGGCATGATTTCAGCATCATCTCGATCACTTTGTCCATGCCGGGGAACCACACTTTCCTCCAGAGCATGCGCTTCGATGATACTATGCCTCTGTGATTTTCATGCGTGATTTCCACCGCTCGCTGGTGATGGGACACTTGTAGCACGATTCGGTCTCCTTTCAGTATTATTGATGAAGGAGACAGGGACAGTTGTATTTGTATTTATTTTATTTGTATAGCGTACCAAACCCTTAGGCATCTGGGTACATTTCTTGGAATTGTACAGACGTTACATAAAAAGTATTTTGTAGTATAGTTTGTACAAAACAGTTAAAAGCAATAATTTACAAAAGGTTCAATACAAAAGGAGGTGCCAGAGGTTGCGGCCATATGTACACGGCAGGGCAAGCGAGTATCAACATTTGTAAAAGGTTAGTTAGAGTGTCTTCTGGATGAAGAGCCAGTTTTTTATGTTTTTTGCAATAGTATATTGCAAGTTCATCCTCAGACCTTGTCAGGGACTTAAACAGAGCCCCATCAAGTGTCTGGTTTTCCCGTATCAAAGCCTCGGCTGAGTTCCACCGTCCATTCTGGATGCATGAGGTTGCGAGGGCTAGGGTTGCATCTTCTGCGGTGTACCTTATAAGGTCTGCCACCGCCAAGGCTTGTGGCACCGAATGGTGAATGATGTAACTGATGAACACATCCGCACGGTTGCTTGATGTATGGGATCCGGCGAGCAGGTGATGGGAAATTAAGTCTGCTGGGTTTTCGTCTTTTCTAGGCTTGTGAATGATAATGTACTTATACTCCTGCAGGCAGAGTCCCCATCTCACTATCCTGGGCAGCATTCAGTCAGTCGGTTTACCATTAATGGTGATGAGGGCCTGGTAGTCTGTGATGATAGTAAAGGGTTTGCTTTATAGAAACAAGTGGAAATGCTTGCATGCCCAGATGACTGCCACAGCTTCTTTCTCGAGTATGGCTGTTCTGACTCAGTGAGGCTCTTGCTGTCGTACAAAACTATCTGCCTCTGTGCATGGTCACCTGGGTGTTGGGCAAGAAATACTCTGAGACCTACGGGGCTCGCGTCTACTGTCACATCGGTGTGCATGTTGCAGTCGAAGTAAGACATGGCTGCGTCAATGTCCCTCTGGATTTTTTCAGGGCCTTCTGATGTGTCGGTCCCCACTCAAAAAGGTGGTCTTGTTTCATAAGGGAGCTCAGAGGAGTGCTTGTGGAGGCAAAGTCTGGCAGATAGCGGGTACAGTAACCTGCCAGGACTAGGAAGGATCTCACTTATTTATTTATTTGTTTATTCACATTTGTTAAGCGCACATCAGACCGAAGGCATCGTGGCGCTGGTTACAGTGTTTCTTAAACTTAGTTACATGCAGTTGTGCCCTTGGTTACATTGGGCAATGGTTATGCTTAAGTACATGTACATAGAGAACACAGAGGTGGTCAGGTGCACAAGTTAGTTGAAGAGAGCAGTTTTAAGTTGTTTCCGGAAGGAGAGGAGGGATGATTCTGCTCTGAGAATGGTGGGCAGTGCGTTCCAAAGCTTGGGTGCCAGGTATGGGAAGCCTATACCTCCTGCCTTGGATCTATTGATGCGTGGTATGGTGAGACGGTTGGCGTATGTGGATCTGGTGGGTCTTGTGGATTGGGATCTAGACAGTGTGTCAGATAGGTAGGATGGTGCTGTGAGGTTGATGCATTTATGTGTTGTGGGGAGGATTTTGAAAGCAATCATGTCCTTGACTGGGAGCCAATGGACGGCTTTCCTGGCTAGGGTGATGTGCTCTCTTTTAGGTATGCTGAGTGCTGCTCTGAGGGCATTATTTTGGGTGGTTTGGAGCCTTGCTAGGTTGTTCTTGGAGGTGCCGGCTAGGAGCATGTTGCAGTAGTCCAGTTTGGCTCCAATAGTGGCTCTTGCGATGGACAGGCAGTTTTCTTTTGTTAAGAACGGTTTTATAGCATTGATGAGTTTAGTGCTCAATGCCGATGCCGAGACGATTGCGCTTACTTGTTTATCCATAGATAGGGTGGCATCTATGTGAACTCCTAGTGTTTTAACTGATGATAGGACTGGGATAGTGCAGTTGTCTATGCTAAAGTTAGTGTAAAGTGGGTTGAGGTTGGCAAGGGTGGGCTTCTGGCCTAAAATGAGGATTTCAGTTTTGTCCCCATTCAAGCAGAGTCTGTTGGTGGCCATCCAGGCTTGTATGGTAGAGTAGATTAGTTGGAGGGAGGTGGAGTCTTGATGATAGTTACCAGTCAGGGGCAGGAGTATCTGCGTGTCGTCAGCGTAGTTCGTGTAAGTGAACCCCATAGCATCCAGTTTGTCGAATAGGGGCTTGGTAAAGAGGTTGTATAGCGTAGGGGCCGTGCAGGAGCCTTGAGGAACCCCACAATGGATGATGGATGGCGCAGCATGAGCTGTGTTGGAGAAGACTTTCATAGCTCTGCCCTGTAGGAAGGAAGTTACCCATGAGGCTGCCTTCTTGGAAAAGTGTGCTGCTTGTGTTAGATGATTGGTGAGAGTGTCATGATCTACTAGGTCAAACGCTGCTGATAGGTCGAGGAGGAGGAGGAGGGCAGGCTTGCCCTTGTCGAGGATGTTAGTGATTTCATTTTTTAGGTCTAGAAGGGCGGTTTCGGTTCTGTGTCCCTTACGGAATCCAGATTGCCTTTTGCCTAGAATTGCGTTGGATTCTAGGTAGTGTTGGATCTGTATATGTGCGGCTTTGTCAAGTAATTTTAGAAGGAATGGGACTGTGGTTATGGGGCGATAGTTGTTAGGGTTTTCGGGGTCAAGTGTGGGTTTTTTTAGGAGGGGGCGCACCCAGGCCTCTTTGAGGGTGTCTGGGACTATGCCTGACCTAAATGATGCGTTGATGAACGCAGTGAGGAGAGGAGCGAGCTGCCCAGCACATTCTTTGATGATTTTTGGTGGGCATATGTCACCCTTACAGAGTGAGGGTTTGAGATGTTTGAGGATGTTGATGACCTCAGTTTTGGTGATTTCGGTGAAAGTGAACTTGGGTATGTTTTTGGCTTTGACACTATGTTTCATGTGTGTGTGTGAACTTTGGTTAGGTAAGGAGTTGTAGTGGTGTGATATCTTTTTTTGGAGGAGGTTTATTTTTTCTAGCATGGCTGTTTGTATGCCTGTGCACCAGGCCTCGTCCTTGATGATCTCGTCTGGGCAAGTGGGCGGTATGGTTAGTTCTTTAAAGATACAGAATAGCTCTTTAGATTGAGAGTTGGCCGCCGTGATGCGTTGGTTGTAGGCTTCGGATTTGGCTCGGAAGATGGCCTCTTTGTATTTTTTGTCTATGGTTTTGAATATATCTTTTGTGTTGTCGCAGGGATTACGTTGCCAGTTCTTGAGCGCTTGGCGTTTGTCTGTGCGCATTGCTTGGAGATCCTCTGAGAACCAAGAGTTGGAGTGGAAGGATTTTTTCTCTTTTTTGCTTTCTAAGGGGGCGGCAGTGTTGACTGCCCTTGTGATAGAGTCTTTAAATATTTCAGCGAGTGTATTAGGGTCTGATGAGAAAGGGCGCTTTAGACAGGGCATGTTGAGTAGTGCACTGATATTAGATGCTGTGAGGTTTTTGGCACTTCTGGCTAGAGTAGCCGCAGCTTTGGTGAGCACTCTACTGCTTACAGTGCAGGGGATATCGAATAGGATGAGGTTATGGTCTGTCCATGGGAGGCTGGTGTTGGCGGTGATTACGTTGTGGTCAGAGATCCAGTCTAGGGTGCGCCCTTTGGCGTGAGTGGGTGCTACGATTTTTTGAGAGAATCCTAGGTTGTGGAGGTCCTTGGCTAGAGATAGGGCAGCTTTGTCCTTGAGGTCATTGAGTCCTAAATTTAAGTCTCCTAAGAGGAGTGACTTCGTGGATTTTTTTTTTTTTTTTTTAAATATTTTTTATTTTCAAAATAAAACAATACAAACCAAACTTGCAGCATTATACAATACAACCGTAAACATCAATTAATCCCATGTTACTGCATTTCCCCTCTCCTCCCCCCAAGAGCTTATCAACCTTACAGTTCTGTGTACACTTGGTGTGGCCGGGCGTCGCCTCCCTCAGAAGCAGCAGGGTCCATTTCTGTGCCAAACAGTCCCGTGATTAACATCCTCCAAGCCGCTAGGTTGCCCACATCTTCTTCCCCACAATTGCCACACGCTTCCTGCCACACCACTGTTTCAGCCTCCGCCCACTTCTGCAGGTCCCGCCACCATATCTCTATTCTTGGCCCATGGCGTTGCTTCCAACTCATGGCTATCCTTCTCTTAGCAAGTACATACGCCAGGTCTCTCAGTTTCCCGAGATGTTTGGTGTTCCGTGGTCTGGGGAACCCTCCCAGGAGGCAGGCCCAGGCCGTGTCAATGCGTAGCAGGACCCCCTTATCTGCTAATTTCTGTGCCACTTCCCCCCAAAAGCCTTCAATTACTGGGCAGGACCAGAACATATGTATCATGTCTGCGTCTTCTTCATCGCATTTCGGGCATGCTTGTCTACCTGCGTTCGCAAACTTGGCTATTTTCTTCGGGGTCATATATGCTCTGTGCGTGATGTATAGCTGTATTTGCTGCAATCTAGCATTCCTGGACACTTTCTTATTTTATCCCATGGCCCGTTCCCACATCCCATCAGTCATCTGTGCCCCCACTTCCGCTTCCCAGTCCAGCCTCAAATCCATCAAATCCTTCCCCACCCGGGTCATCACCACCTCATATAATCTAGAGATCTCATGCCTGCCCTCTGATATATCATATATCGTTCCGATCAGTGCGTCCGGATCTTCCGCCAGCACCGTCTCCGGCCAAGTCTTACGGATGATCTGTACCAACCTTAGGTACGTAACATATTGGCCCCCGTGCAGCCCTGTTTCTTCTCCCAGGTCTACGAATTCCCTAATGGCCCCATCCTGCCATATGTCTCCCAATGTGGCCAGCCCAACCGATTCCCAGTATGTCCTGATAATTTTCCTAAGCTGGCTGTCCCCCATAGTTAAGGCGACCAGTGGCACCTGTGGGGAACACGGGCACGGGCTCTCAATCAACTGGCACGCTCTGCGCCAAA
Source organism: Ambystoma mexicanum (assembly GCF_040938575.1). NCBI lineage: Eukaryota > Metazoa > Chordata > Amphibia > Caudata > Ambystomatidae > Ambystoma > Ambystoma mexicanum. Next base: position 753,331,729 of record NC_090938.1, on the reverse strand, counting down.
TTCTCCACCCAAGCAGCAACATACTTGGGCGTCCATGCAAGTCCGATCTAGGGACCCAGACAAACTCTTTTAGGTAAAACGGGGCGCAGTCCCGCCCAACCAGCCTAGACTCAGGAGTTTCCTCATCAGAGAGCCATTTAGTCACGTATTGCAACTGGCTGGCCACATAATAGGCCTCAAAGTTCGGGAGCTTGATGCCTCCCCTATCGTGGAAATTTTGCAGTTTCCACAGGGCCACCCTGTTGCGGATGCCGTGCCACAGGAAGTCCCTGCATACACTATCAAGTTTGACAAAGAACTTCCTGGGTATCAGGTATGGTATGTTACTGAAAAAGTGCAAAAGCCTGGGCAGGACCACCATTTTAAGCATCGCCCCCCGGCCCACCATTGCCAACGGCAGCTTCTCCCAAAACTGCATACTCTCGCGGATTTTCTTCACAGCCGCCTCGGTATTGTGCAAGTGTTCTTCCTTCACAGTATGATATACATCAATTCCGAGGTAGCGGAAAGACTCAGTTGCCCAGGGCACGGGCAACACCAGCAATCGTTCCAGAGGGACTCCAGCGAAGCTCCCCAGCGGGAACATGCTCGATTTACCGGGATTAACTGCTATGCCGGACAGCTCCGCATACTTTTCCATGACCTCTAAAATGTACTGGAGGTTTTCCTCCGGATACTTCAGGTACAATAACAGATCATCAGCATATAGGGATATCAAATGGTTCTCTCCTCCCACCTCGATGCCAACCAAGTCATACTGTTGTCTGAGGTACACCGCTAGGGGCTCTAGGGCCAATATGTACAACATCGGAGACCAGGGGCATCCCTGTCTGGTGCCTCTACTAAGTGGCCACCTTTTGGATATCACTGATCCCGTGCGCACCCTGGCCAGTGGCTCGCTGTACAGCAGTTTCGCCCACCCCACGTAGCCAGGCCCAAACCCGTACCCCTCCAAGGCCGCCAGCAACCACGGCCACCTCACTGAATCAAATGGCTTAACTGCATCTAGGGACACTACCACCATCTCTTCATCACTTCTGTTCCCCTCTTCAATCACCCGGTGGAGTCGCCTGTGATTATGAGTTATGTTTCTATTGGGGACATAGCCTGTCTGATCCGGGTGTATCAGTTTACTGATGACCCTTCGTAGCCTATTGGCCAGGACCGCCGTCAGGATCTTGCTGTCCTGGTTCAACATCGACAGCGGCCTATACGATCCACAGCTTTGTCTCGGTTTATTAGGCTTGGGGAGCGGCACTATCAGCGCTTCTCTGAGCGTTTCCGGTAACCGACCCTTCTCGAAAGATTCGTTGAACATCTCTAGCATCGGGGGGAGTATCTCTGCCCTATACACTTTATAAAACTCACTCGGGAGTCCGTCTGTGCCCGGGGTCTTACAGGTGGGCAATCTTTTCACTACCTCCTCCAGTTCCTCCAGTGTAATAGGTGTGTCCAGCTCCTCCCTTTCTTCATCACTAATCCTGGGCAGCTCTATGTCTTCCAATGTGTTTCTGATCTATGGCTGATTTTCTCCCCCTTTGTCCTCATACAGTGCTCTATAATAATCAAGGAAGGCTGCATTAACTCCTTCTTGGGTGTCTACCTCCTCCCCGTCCTCCCTAACTATCATCCTGATCGGGGGCCTAGGGGTTTCTCTCTTATATAGCCATGCCAGTAGGCGGCCAGTTTTGTCTCCACCTGCATGCTGCCTCTCAACATATTTTCTATAGTTAAGGTTACAGAGCCTCTCCCAAAGCTCCGAACACTGCTGCTGCAGCTCAAGTACTAAATCTGCGTCCCCTCCTGCCTTGCTGCATTCGCACTCCAGTTGTCTCTCCACCTTCTCTAGCTCTATCAGAACCCCACCCTGCAGGCCCCTTGACTTGGAAATGGCGTCCCCTCGCAACACAACCTTAAATGCCTCCCAAAGTGTACCAGCCGAGTCTACACTGCCCGTGTTAACCTCAAAGTACCGCAGGATCGCTTCCCTGATGTCCTCCCTGAAGACCGAGTCCCTAAGCGCCTCCGCACGGAGGCGCCATGTAGGTATCCGCACACGAGGGCGGCCATACTGCCAGGTCAACACCAAGGGCGAGTGGTCCGACAGGACCCTCGCTCTATATTCAATTTGAGTGGTCGCCATCACCACCTCTGACGTGGCAAAGAAGTAATCCAATCTCGTGTGTAGGTGCTGTGGGGCAGAGTAGTGAGAATACTGCGAGGTATCAGGGTATTTCAGTCTCCAAACATCCGCCAGCCCAAAGTCGCCCAGAAATGTCTGTAATACTCTGGCCGCCGGGGTGGGCGGATCAATCCTATCGTCGGACCTATCCGCCCTTGGGTCGAGAACACAGTTAAAGTCCCCTCCCCAAATGATCGCTCCCCCCACACATGTGCCCAGACGGGTGCATAGGGTCCTGAAGTATGCAGCAGCATTCTGGTTGGGAGCGTATGTGTTAATAATGCAAACCTCTCTGTCCTCTACCAGGGCTCTGAGCATGACCAGCCTGCCCTCCGTGTCCACCTCCTCCCACGTGACTCTGAGTGGAACGTGCGGTGCTACCCAGATTAGCACTCCCCTGGCATAGGCAGAGTACGGGGAGCCCACCACCGTGCCACTCCACTTTTTCCCAACCAGTTCCAGCTTGTGCCGGGTCAGGTGTGTTTCTTGCAGTAGTGCAATGTCAATCGTCTGTCTTTTGAGGTACAACATGACTTTGTTCCTTTTTAAATAACTATTAAGTCCCCTGACATTCCAGGTGACAATCTTAAGGTCTCCCATGGCAAGTGCGTTTCTCCCTGCCTCCCATGTAGCGATTCCCAACTGCCCACGCGACACAGATAGCGTCTCGGTCCAGTAACTCCTCATATAAGCTCAAACTCCCTTTAACTATACACACAACAAAACCCCAACTTCCCTCCCCTCCCCCCACCCGTACCTTCCCCAACATCACACACCCCAACTGCTGCCCAGCTCCAGCCTCAGAGCTCAGGCAACCCCACATCTAGCTCCGCAAGCACCGGTCGGTGCACGGAGCCCAGTAGGGTGAGGTCACCCTAATGGCCACCCAACTAAAACTATTGTGGGGTAAAGAGTATCGCCCTGTAAGGCTCCCGGTCAAATAAACATTAATCACAGTGTCTTGACAAATAGTGCAATCATCTGACCTTCTTTACCCAAGGTGTCACACCGACTATAATCAAGTCCCTCGAACCACGCCATCTTGCGACGCCATTTTACGCTTCCCGTATCTCTTCCGAGCCCTTTCTGGGCTGAACTTCTGATTCCTGGGGGCATCCTTGCGCATCGAGCCATCCCATAGCATCCTCCGGGGTCTCAAAAAACAAAGTTTTATGTGCATGAATGACCTTCAATTTTGCAGGATAAAGTAACATGTATTTGTGGCCCGCTTCTCTCAGCCTCCGCTTTACAGACCCAAAATACATGCGACTACGCTGTACAGTCAAAGTATAATCTGGATAAGCCGTGATGTTTGCCGCTCCTCTCGTGATCGTCCCTCCTTTACGGAAGTATTCCAGTATCCTCTCCCGGTCGCGGTAGTTAAGGATTTTGGCGATCATAGGCCTAGGCGGGTTCCCCGGAGGCGGCCTCCTCGTTAGGGCTCTGTGTGCTCTTTCTACTGCAAATCCTTGAGATAGGGCCCCTCCAGGTATCTCTTGTAAGAACATGGATTCGATGAAATCCGTAGGGTCACGGCCCTCCATCCCCTCCGGTAGGCCCACGATGCGGATGTTGTTGCGACGGGCTCGTCCCTCTGCCTCCTCCGCTCTGCTCTCCAGGTTGCCCACCCTTTGTGTCAGGGCGTGCAAATCGGCCTTATGGGTGGCGCAATCTGCTGTATTCGGGCCAACTTCTTTTTCGAGGGACTCTGTGCGCTCCGCCAGGGCCCTGACATCCTGTCGTAGCAGATTAACGTCCTCTTGGACCTCTCCAACCTTGCGGTCCAGCGCAGTTTTTAGTTCAGTGACGGCCAGTTCCAGCTTTGATTCCCAGGCCGCCCTCAGATCCGCAATCGCCGCCAGGATTTCTTGGTTGGTGCACGAAGACGTCGCGCTACTCGCAGCCAGCGCATCCTTACTTTTGATAGTGTCCTGGCTCGGGGACGTCCTAGTAAAGTCGTCTAAGGTAGGCTGTTTCACCTTCGGTCGCACTGGCCTGCTCGACATGGCTCAGGGAATCAACCGGCTGCTCAAGTAGCAAGTGTGTGTACAGTGCACCTTCACAGCTGGGCCACCGTGCAGCTCGCTTCTATTCCTGTCCCGGGCCCTGGTCGGCCATTTTGAGTCGCCCTTTGTTCGCGGCGTCTTTTAGCTCGTAGTCACCGATCTCCGTCGCCGTTAATCCTGTGCTCTCCAGAGGTGCACAGTGCGTGGCCAACACCTTCACACACCAGCATGTGTATCGTCGGTGGTCAGTGGTCCGTCGTACCGCACATATTTGCCCGGATCATTGTAGGATCTCGGGAGCTCCTCCAGAACGCGTCCTCCTACATGGCTCTCGTAGCCACGCCCCCGACTTCGTGGATTTTTTAATGTTGTTTCCTAGGAGGTGGTTAATTTGGCCTTGGAAGTTGGTGGAGGGGCCAGGTGGACGGTAGATAGTATGGATATTAATAGTACAGTTAGGTGATGGTGCTAGTTTGATAGAAAGGATGTCAACATTTCCGTCCTCTTGATGAGGTATGGTTCCAATGTGTAGGGTTTCCTTGTGTATAAGGGCAACCCTCCCTCCTGTTTTGGTCATTCTATTTTGCCTGATGATGGCATACCCTGTAGGTAGGGCTAGAGTGATGGCAGGGCCGGACGCTTGGTGAAGCCATGTCTCGGTAATGGCCAGTATGTCTAAGTCATTGGAGGTAAGTAGGTCATGTACTTCTATGGCGTGGGCATTGAGGGATCTAACATTGAGGAGAGCGCACTTGTATGGAGTATGGCCGGAGTTCTGAGGTCGCATGGTAGGAGGATTTGGTGTAGTGGTATCGTTAATAGTGGCGCAGGGATTACTGCTGGGTATATTGATTGTAGACTTACTCCTGTGGTATGAGGTAGAGTTCCTTTGATAGTGTGGTGTACTAACTTTCGTGGTACGTGAGCTGAGTCTGTAATTTCTGAGTGTTAAGTGTGCAGTATTGGCCTGGTGTATGAAGGGAGCTGTGCAGGCTCTGAGTCTGCCTAATCTGAGGTTCGCATCTGGTGTCAATGCCGTGAGTTGTGGTAGAGGTGTGGGCGTGCGCATACGGTCCATTATAGTTGGGTGTCTCTGTGAGTGTTGTGCGAGAGTGTGGTCTCTGTTGTGGCTGAGTAGTGTGATCATGATGGTTAGTAGTGCACATAGTAGGCAGGTGTGGAGGAGCGAGGAGAACATACTGGGCGTGAGTTAGATACACAGGGCAAACTAACACAGTGGAGGCAGGCTAACACGGTGGAGGCAGGCTAACACGGTGGAGGCAGGCTAAGACGGTGGAGGCAGGCTATCACAGTGGAGGCAGGCTATCACAGTGGAGGCAGGCTAACACGGTGGAGGCAGGCTAACATGGTGGAGGCAGGCTAACACGGTGGAGGCAGGCTAACACGGTGGAGGCAGGCTAACACAGTGGAGGCAGGCTATCACAGGGGAGGCAGGCTAACACAGTGGAGGCAGGCTAACACAGTGGAGGCAGGCTAACACAGTGGAGGCAGGCTATCTCAGTGCTGGCTAAGGCGATTCTATGCATTAACATTAGCAGCAGCTGTGGTGACTTACGATTGCTCTGTCTTCCGTGTGTTGAGACTGTGCGCATTGTAGTCCATAGTTCTTAGCTCGATGGATTGCAGGGCAGCGTCTCGCGCCGTAGCGCAGTGGCGGACCGGGGCAGACAGGAGGGGCCTTTGGCTCACGGGCCTTAGGCAGCTGGGGGCCGGCTTCCGCCTCCGGTCCTCTACACCGGGGAATATTCAGATATGGTTGCTAGGCAACCGTGGGGAACGCTCCTGGTGCGTTTGCGATGGTGGCCATCTTGCCGCAGCGTCGCTCGTCGGGTTTCCTTGCGGGGATGTGTGCACGGTGCGGGCACAGGGGAGCAGGCCCTGTTATGGTGGGGGCTGGGTGGCTCCTGGATGTTGCGGCGGATGCCGAAAAGAAAGGATGTCGGCCGGGCGAGCGGACTGCTAGTGTGCCTCGTGATCAGCTGCTCCTGCAGCCTGATCCAGCGTGGGCACACGGAGCTGCCTGGGAGAGGGTGCAGCAGGGCTCCTGCCCATAGAGATGCAACGTTTGTTGGCCAAGGGGCTTCTGTTAACGCTCAGATCTTGTCAATGTCTGGCCAGATTCCTTTTTCATTTCAGAAAAGATGTGTCCAAAGAATGTGAGTGTGTCTTTGTTGTACGTGCACTTGTCTTAATTAAGCATCAGGTTTGCGTCGTTGAGGGCTGCGCAGACTCTCATCAGCCTGGCATCGTGGGTTTCCTGGGATTGGCCGAATATCAAGATATCATTGCTGTAGTTAATACAGTGTGGTATGTGGCAGATGATTTTGTGGATCTCTTCTTGGAATATCTCAGTGGCTGAAGATATTCCAAAATTCAAGCATTTATAGGGGAACAATCCCAGATGGGTGGTGAAGGTTGTGATGTATCGCGTTTCTTTGCAGCGTTCAATTTGGTGATATCCTTTGTTTAGATCTATATGGGAGAAGAATTTGGCTCAGTTGAGTAGATGCATCATATCAGTTATGCGTGGGGATTGGTGGTGCTCTCTGAGTATGGCTTGGTTTGGTGGATGCATGTCTATGCACAGTCTTATTTGTCCATCCGGTCCCTTTTTTGGCACTGGTACCACCGATGAGACCCATTGAGTCGGTCCCGATTGCTGGTTCTATTATGTTGGCATCAACAATGGCGAGTAGTTCTTTTTCTACCAGGTGTTGAATGTTGAACAAGATGCCACGGAAGTGTTGTGCTATCGGCTTCACTGTCTTGTCTATATGTAGCTTTATATTTTGCCCTTTTAGTTTTCTGACCCCTTTGAAAAGTTTGGGGAAGTTCATCACTATCTTGGCGGTGGGCGAGGTGTATTTGTCCATCATTGTTTGATACAATATGTGGATGAGTCCCATCTGTACGGCCAATTTGAAACTAGGTACACACCCACTAGCGGCCTTCGTAAAATGAGTATGCAGTCCTGCTTGTCCTGTGTCAACAGGAGGTTGTGAAGTTACTTAAGCATGGGAGTGGTTCTTTTGCTCCATAAGCATAGATGGCTATGCATGCTTTCCTCAGGTTAGGGCTGTGTGTGAGTTTTCGGTACTCACATTCTTACATTGCATTGATTGTGGCCCCTGACTTAATGGGGAAGTCGAAGTCCTTGCCTTGGATTGTTAACGGACTATGTTTTCGAGGCTGTAGGATTTCCCAGGGCATACAGGTATCCTCTCTTTCTCCGTTCTGTGCTGGACTCGGACTCAGACTCACTTGTGGACCGTGTGTTTGTGTGCAGGTGCTTAATCCGCCTCCTTCCCTTACGGCAGTAGTCTGGTGAAGGGGAGTAACTTGTCCGGGTGTGATGTCTCTCTTTGTGGTGTCGCCTCTCCAAGTGCCTGGGTCTTCCTTCTGGTATTGCTGGGGTGGTGACTTGTATCAGTGCAATTTCTGGTTTGTTGGGCCAACTGTGGAGGCTTTGGAGTTTCGGCACATTGCACTGAAGTGATCTTCACCCCCGCAAGCAGAGGATATCTGGCAGAGGAATGGGCAGGATCCATCATGTGGGAGGTCGTAGCCGCATCAAAAACACTGTTGTTTCTCCTGTCGGACGTCTTGTGTGGAGTGTTGGTGTACCATGAGTATGTTTACGGCTTCTTCGTTGATGGCAGGCTCTGAAGAGAAATTAGTTTTGCTCAAGGTGGATATTTGAGGATCCAGTGCTGAGGTTGTTCTTGCCAGGATGAGGATTTCAGCTAGCGTGTGTGGCATTGGCACCAGCTTCATTTTCAGGGGTATGGAAACACACCCCACAATGACCTGTGGCTTGATGGCTTCCTTATTTGTGTATAGATGGAATTCATAGTTGGATTTGAGGGGTGTTACAAACTTGTCCATGCTCTCACCAGGGTGTTGCATTGTGGTATGGAACACGTATCTAGCAAAGTGTTCATCCATTGTTTTCTTAAGGTCTTGGTATGTATATTCAATGTTTTCTGGCAGCTCACAAATAATGTTCTGCACTTCTGGGCCAGCCGTGACGGTGGGCGTCAAGATAAGCATCAAATTCCTTCATCCACCTAATCCACCTCGGCCCAAGGCTGGTGGTATGTGTGGTCTTGAAGGGGGGCAGAGATGGCAATGGGAATGCATCCCTCCCTTTAGGCGTCGCCCAAGCCTTGTCTTGGCCTTGCACCAGGTTAGACATGCTGCTGTTGGCGGGTTGGGATGGTCTCTCTTTGTGGTTCACTTGGGCGTGAGCACACGTCAATCCTTACTGGGCACACTCTCGGGGACACAGTGGTGGGTTGAGGATGGGTTGAAATGGTGTCCTCAGGGAGCTTCAATCTTCCCTTGGATCCCCTGGGCGTCCCTGGTGGCTGGGCAGCGGGTCCTACTGTAGGCTGTCTGAGTGGGGCCAGCTGTCCAGGGCTTGCTGTGCCTGCTGCTACTATGTGACATGGTGTGGGTTCACTGTCAGCTGAGCCAATGTCCACACACCTAGGGATCACCTTATCCTCATCTCCTGGTGTAAGGTTGTAAGCGTGCAGGCCCCCGCTGGCTGGTACAGGTCTGCTTCCTTGGGAAAACCACTGCACTGACACTCCCGTGTTTAGCGGTGCAGGAGAGTGCTGGGTTGGTTGAGGCCATGCCTCTCGTAAGTGTTGGCGTGGTGCTGGGCCGGCGAGGGAGGATGCTTTCACCGTGCACGGCAGGTGCGCAGGCTGCCCTGGCAGGGTGTGTGGGTGTTGGCAATAGGTTCACTGCATCGTCGCCAATATGATTTCCTTGATACGGGGTGTGAGGGCGTGCAGGTTTACACGCGCCTGCCGCAAGAAACGCAACCACTCATGGATGTGCGTTACATCAAACTACTTTATTTGCATGCTTTGCACATCAACTGCGATCATGTGACCGTATTTAGCATGCCGCTGTGTGTCCCCTGGTCGGGTGACCATGGACGACGCTATAGTTGCTAAACGTAAAAGAGAGATTAGTAGCCGTTGAGTGCACAATCAGAATGAGAGAACCATTCTGATTGTCCCTTGCCGAGGCATTACCTGGCCGGAAATCCCTCGGCGGGGATTAAAAGGCCATTGTCCCCGGAGGGGGACGTGGCAGCCCCTCAGCCAATGAGGAGGCTCGAAGCAGGGCTATCCACCCCCGCTCCGAGCCTTCACGGCTGAGAAGGTGCCTTCAAACTCGGGTACGTTTTTTTCCTTTTGTTTCTCCTCCCGCCTCCCCACCCCACTTACCATTAGCCTGCTTTGTCACTGGTGGGTGACGAGGGCAGCCTGCGGCCATGTGGAGACTCCGGAGCGGGGCCACCCCGCTCTGTGCCTCCACGTGGCTGGAGGCTCCCATCGTCCCCAGCCGGGAACCCAGGTACGTTTTTTTCCCCCTCCCTCCCATCCTCCCAACCCCAACCCCACTTACCTTCTTGTCTTTTCTTTTCTCGGGAGGACACGCTGGGAACAGAAGTGTTCCAAGTGCGTCCACTCCCGATGGCCCTCATGGATAGGTAAAATGGACTCCGTTTTCCCTTTCCCGGTGGCCATTTTCTTGGTCGTTTTTTTTTTCTTCCCGAAACATCGGACAGAAAAAAATGCTTTTAGTGCTTCGCTCGAGCCTATAACTATGCGCCCCAGGTCATTACCTGAGTTGGTAATGCCCCCGCCGCTCGGGTCATATTGCTTAGTTAAAGCATTGCACATTGGCCCATGGCAAGTGGTGTGAGCTTTTAGGCTGCCGTTGCATTGCATTCTGGTACCCGCAGTAGTTGTTTAGAGAGGGGAAATTAAAAATGAAACCAGGCAAGAAAACAGAATGATGCCAACTAAAATGTCAGTGTTTGCAAAAGATCTGCACGCTTGATTGCATATTTTGGATACGATGACTGCAAATGTACAACCCTTGTCTTCAGTTTCCCTGCCTTATTGTGGTGTTTGGACCATTCAGGATGGAGGAACAGAGAGTATTTTAGGCCAAATCTAAAAGGGAAGGAATCAGAAACCCAGGCACACATGGACACTGCATCCTCTCTGTACCTCTACCCTTATCCGTTTAGGGAAGGGCGCTTTTAGGCAACTTGTCACTTCGAGCACAGTTAAAGGTTGCACTTTAAGAGCCCAACACTTAAAATCTAGTAGGTGGTCTCCATGCACAGAGTGCCAGGAGAACTCTCGCCATTATACTATTATCATGTAGAATGTTTACTCTGGAGTCTGGGCACAAGTCAGGTTTCTCCAATTGGTCCATCTATGCCAACCTGGGCCAATCACAGCACCTCACGTGGCCTTACGTTCTTTGTCTGACAAGGGTTTGGAGCACTTATAATTTAATTAATGTCATTTATTTTAGATTTGTAGACGCGCGCATTGCTCATAGGCATCTAGGCGCTAGCTACAGACATGGGCCCGATTCATGGCATTTTTTGCAAAAGTGACTTTGCACTGCTGAAAAGTGCATTTACACAATAAGGGCCCGATTCATGGAATTATTTGCACATAAATTCTGCCACTTATGCATCAAACTGCTTGCAAAACACTGCTCGTCGATTCATGGAATCGAATGTGCAGGACTGTTCTAGGAATTGCGCGGAGTTCGCACAAGCTCGGCACGTCTCTGCGAGCTGCCGAGCACCTTGCTCAAGACACCATGCAGAGCCTGGCGTGGCTTGCACAGAGGGCTGTGAAGAGGGTGGAACACAGGAAATGGGGAAGAACATGCAAAAAAGTGGGCGTTCCGAGGGACGGCCCGCAGGCAGTTCCTTGCACGCCCACAATTGCGCCAAACAGCACACATTCAAGGAATCAGCCACGCAGCATCTCGGCATAGAAATGACCACGCAAATCCCTCGATCTCTATGGTACCCAAAGGCAGGCGTAAAGACACTTGCGCATAGGAATCGCAGCACAGAGGTGGGTTTGCATGTTGGATTTAGGGGTGCGTCTATGCAACTGGGGTTCCAATCTGACTTTGGGGTGCGTGTACACAGATTAACAGGGTACAGGAATGGTTTACGGGGGTTTGCAAACAGAGTTTCATAGTTTAACCTGAGTTATGAAATTTTCATACACATGCTGTTGGGGTGCTGTCAACAGTTACGGGGGACCGTTCGCAGGGTTCCCAAGATGCAGACCTGCTTGTGGGGGATCCCACGCACTGTTTGAAGGATGCATGTATTCGTGCCCCAGGGAGCATGCAACGGTAGCTGTTCTGGCTGTTTATACTTTGCGTGGGGGCGTGTCTACGGTGTTCCGGGAACGACTTGTGAATACAGTTACTTTGCGCAGTACAGTCCATGACTACGCAGGGCGTGCATTTATTATTCTGCGTGCAGACGTGCACTGTGTTGTTCTCGGCCCGCGGCAATGTGGGAGAAATGCACACTTTTCCATGAATCAGCCCCCATGTTACTCAGTTCATATAGTATAATTAGCCCCCATTAATTAATAGAGGCTAATTAACAGGTGTGTCTTGAGATTTTTTCAGAGGCGACAATAGGATGGTTCAGAGCGCAAGTGAAGAGGTAAGTTGTTCCAAAGGTTAGCTGCCACGACTGGGAAACTCGAACCCCCGGCTCTTTTGCTTCTGATTCTTGGTCTGATCAGACAGTGACTCTGGGCGGATCTCAGGGGTCTGGGACCTGTTAGAGGTGATTTTCTGGGCAAGGTACGTTGGTGCATTGTTTGACAGAAATCGGTAAGCGACAGAATTGATTCTTAAAAGTGTGCACTGCACAAAATACCTGAATCATTCAAGGTTTGTAGGCTACAGCGATGACATCATACATCATAATTGTAGTGATGATTTAAATAGTACACACCCTAAGGTGACTTGTCCCTTTCTTGCTCACTTCGCATGGCAGCCTCACCCGCGGGGCATGGTTCTCCCCTAACAGCGAAGGGGAATAGGTGTTGGTAGACTTACCTTTAGTCTGCCCCTTCCCCTGGTATGATATGATATGATATGATAGTTTATTTATATAGCGCCTATACACAATGTGTTTCAAAGCGCTTCAAGGCAAGGGAGGGAACAAGGGAAAATACAATGACATTCTTACAGGCCATGAACAGTAAGGATGTGAAATTAACTATCGTACTCGGCCTGACGTATAGGTAGGTATAGGCCCCATGGATAACGAATACCCACCTCTTACCCAGTTAGTGAGTGGCACAGTTTTATTGGGCATGGGTGATGCTTGCCTAGACCCGATGGTTGACACCTGCATGGGTGGACTGGGAAGCAAATGAGGCCCTGGAAATCTTTTTCTAAGTGTCCCCATGTTGCACATTTTCATCAAGCCCAACCTTTTTCCTATGGGAACATTTGGAAATACCACACAAAAGAGGTCCAGGCTGCAGAGGACTACCAGGAAATCTCCAAAATACCCAATAGGCTAGTCCGCCCCTGCCCAGGGTGCAGAGGCCTACTGGGAAATCTCCAGAGGTCCCCATAGGCCAGTCCACCCCTGCCCAGGGTGCAGAGGCCTACTGGGAAATCTCCAGAGTAGTTCCCTATAGGCCATTCCACCCCTGCCCAGGGTTCGGAGGCCTACTGGGAAATCTCCAGAGTAGTTCCCTATAAGCCAGTCCAACCCTGCCCAGGGTGCAGAGGCCTACTGGGAAATCTTCAGAGGTCCCTATGGGCCAGTCCACCCCTGCCCAGGGTGCAGAGGCCTACTGGGAAATCTAAGTAGTTCCCTATAGGCCAGTCCACCCCTGCCAGGGTGCAGAGGCCACCCAGGAAATCTCCAGAGTTCTGTATAGGCCAGTCCACCCCTCCCAGGGTGCACAGGCCTACCAGGAAATCTCCAGAGTTCCCTATAGGCCAGTCCACCCCTGCCAGGATGCAGCGGCCACCCAGGAATTCTCCAGAGTACCCTATAGGCCAGTCCACCCCTCCCAGGGTGCAGAGGCCTACCAGGAATTCTCCAGAGTTTCCTATAGGCCAGTCCACCCCTGGCCAGGGTGCAGAGGCCTACCAGGAATTCTCCAGAGTTCCCTATAGGCCAGTCCACCACTGCTCACCTGCCACTCATTGGTTCCGTTTTTTCGCCTCTCTCCCCCCATCCATGACACCTGGGTGCCTCCTGATGCCACCACTTGTGCATGCTGGGGGTGGGGGCTGGGAAAAGACTGCTGGCTGCCCTGATTATCCTGGCAACCCCACAGACGTGGGCATGTGAAAACTCAATGATACTTATTTTCTCACCCTCGTAAGGGTGCAGGGCTTTGCTGGCTCATCCAGAATACACACATGTGATCTGCAGCATGCACACAGATCGTTCTGGAGCTATTGCCTCAGCCGACTGAGGTGCCTCACAAACTATATATTCAAATGAGCTGTTCCACTCCATGGAAGGTGAACAATAAGGGTTGACACGTGACTGCTCCTATTGGTGGTAGGGTCAAGGCGTGTTAGCCAATAGCTGTTCCACATCTGCCACGGTGCAGAGGAGGAGATGAAATAATGATGGCAGAAAGAGTTCCTCTGACCAGTGCTAGTAGTTATGATTAATTTAAAACCTTCAATCCCTCACTTTTTAGTTTTGGTAGAAAGATGAGCGTCACAGAAAAGATGTAAGGCTAGCCAGCGCATCTCCCACAGGCATGTGCCTGGCAAATCACGGCCTGTGATATCACTCCACATGACGTCATCCGGGTCAAAGGCTGCACCAAGCAGTCCCCACCTTCCCCTGTCTGGCCACTGTAACCACAGGGCAGGGTGAGCATTAGCGCCCTGAAGCGGCTTCACCGTCAAGTAGCGCTGCAACAGCCTCTGTAGGGAAGAGTGGAGATAAGATGGGTGCAGAGGGTGGCTGCAGTGGATGAAGCTCCCTAAATTATGGGTCTTGGGGTCCATGCTTAGTCGCACTTGATACAGCTGACCCTAAGCACAGGGCCGGCTTTAGGCCTGGACGGGTAGGGCGACCACCCGGGGCACCATATTAGCCCCCCTTGCCATGCCAGCTCAAGGGTAGTCTTTTAAGGGCTACCCCGAGATGGCGGGGTGGGTGAAGGCATGGGAGGCGCCCTATTGTATTGCAAAGCGCCCGCTCTCCTGCTGGTGCTTTTTATTGCAATGCAGTCCTGTTGCCAAATCAGGATGGGTCAGACTTTGAGTCAACGCAAAATGTGCTGACTCGCCCGGGGCGCTGCCAAAGCTAAGGCTGGCTCAGCGTAAGCCTTTAGTGCACTGAGTGATATGATATGATATTTTATTTATAGCGCGCCCAGTGGTTCAAAGCACGAAGAGGCGGTATTAGCATATTTGACTTCAAACAATTGACCTAATGAACAATGTGGTGGAATTTTGCTTGGGTGATTATGCCTTCGGGCAATTTAGTTGCATGTATTGCAAAATACCAACCCTGGAGAGCAGGGTATGCGGGGGTGTCCCTTGCTCCCCATGTTTGGTATTTTGCAATATTGATGGTGCAGGGGTGTCCACCGCTTCCTTAAAATTGAAACCGTCCCCCTCAAAAAAACACTTGTGCGCTTATATTGGCACCGAGCAAATTGATTTGCGGTCAGTTAAAAGTTAGATAAAACAAACCCAAACCGATGAGGCAAGGGAGGGAAACAAGGGGCGGGGGTGGGGGCAAGACAATGTTCTTACTAGGCCCAGTGACATTCAGATCTCTCAAGTGCAGGGGTGAGGAAAGGGGAAAAGTGCTGAGGGAAGAGTAGGAGGAGCAAGTGCAGGACATAGAATCTAAACATCAAGAATCAAGAAGTGCGGCCAGCAGGTGGCAGTGCAATCTTAAGTGCAGAACAGCAAGTGATAGATAGTGCCTGTAGGGGGACTGTAGGTTTACAGATGCAGCCCATGCTGAAGGTTTGCCAGGAGGCAGTGCCGGTTTGCAGCTGGGGAGGCAGGGACCTGGGCCCGTGGTTCAGGGGGTAGCCAGGTAACCAATCCAGTATCAGACAGGAGATCAGCCAGGTAGCGGACGAGAGAAGGGAGAAGCAAAGAGGAAAGTCTTGAGCTGCTTCCGGAACCGGAGATGGTTCTGCTCAAGTTTCAGAGAGGCAGGGAGGCTGTTCCAGAGGGAGGCCCCAGCCGAGGAAAGAGATCTACCACCAACTTGTTGTTTGGAAAAACGCCTGACCCTCAATGAGTTGGAGGTGGAGGAGTGAAGGGCTTGAGTAGGAAGATACTTCAGAAGAGAAAGCTGGAGATATTTTGGTCCCGTTCACCAGAAGGCCTTGTGAACAATGCAGAGGGTCTTGAATTTGATCTCTGCACCACTGGGAGCCAATGAAGAGATTTCAGTGCTGGAAAGATACAATCTCTGGGCTTGAGGCCAAGGACCAGTCTTGCAGTCCTGTTTTGGATAAGTTGCAGGGGACGGAGAGTAGAGGCAGGCAGATTTGAAAAGAGGCTGTTACAGTAGTCAAGCCTAGAGAGAACCAGGGCGCTGGATACAGTGAGCCTCTGGGGGAAGGAGAGGAAGGGAAGAATACCTCTGAGGAGGTGCAGCTGGTAGTGTGACTTCTTAGAGATGTCAGAGATGTGAGGAGAGTGTGGAGTCGAAGGTTCTTAGCCTCGCAGGTGGGAGCAGGAGGAGGGCCAAGGGAGGCCGGCCAGAGAGTGAGGGGAACGATGGGTGCTGGTGTGCCAATGAGGAGGATCTTTGTTTTGCTGGCATTCAGGTAGAGATCATTGGCGGCACACCAATCTTGGATTGCAGAGAGACAATCTGGGATGAGAGAAGGAGAAGAGGCAGCAGTGTGGAGCCTGAAAGCGAGCTCGGTATCATCCGAAAAGCACTCAAAGTTGGCGCAGAAAGCAGCAATGCGGTGGGTGAGAGGTGCCAGGTATTGATTCAACAGACAGGGAGAAAGGTTAGTCCCTAGCGGAACACCGCAGATGGTGAGAGATATAGAGGAGAGGAAGGACCCAAGATGGAACTTGGAGGGTCAATCAGAGAGGAACGAGGTCCGCCAGGCCAGGGCCTGATCTGTGATACCCAGGCTATAATGGAGACAGTTGAGCAGGATGCCATGGTTGACAGTGTCAAAGGTAGAAGAGAGATCAAGTAGAACGAGGACAGTGGGGAGACTAGAATCAAGGTTAGAGATCAGGTCTTCATGGATGGCCAGGAGAGAGGTTTCCATACTTCTGGATGCTCTGAAGCCAGACTGATGGTCACGGAGAGAGCCAACCGATTCAGTGTGAAGATTATGCTGGGAGATGGGCAACCTTTACAGGAGTTTGCCCAGGAAAGGAGTGATAGAGATCGGGCGATAATTAGCCGGGAAGGAGGGGTCGGCTGAGGGATTCTTGTGCACGTGTTTGTGTCTCCATGCAGGGCCCCAAGTTGAGCCCCTGCTTCTCTCTCTGTCTACACAGAGAGTGTGGTCACTGGATGTGGGACCGGGAGGCCCATTAATTGGTATATGGAGCCTCATGCCTCATCAGACCCCAGACACAACATGCCTGGCGGTGACAACGAAGGAGGCAGAGCCAACCATGAAGGAGGCTTAAGCTTAACCTGGGCTGTGGCGCTGGTAGGCTAAACAAAAGAAAAGGTGGAATCCTGTAAAAATAAAGGAAAGCCTGTGAAATGGAGCAGGGTGCAGGCAGTCGCAAGAGACCGGCAAGAGTAAAGTGATGGGCTGTAGGATGGGGGAGAAGAGAAATCAGCCATTGTGGGGCATCCCTGTTTAACTACAAAGAAGGGTCACGCCCCTACAGGACACTCATTTTCTGTTGCTGCAGTCCCACCAAGAAGCAAAGTGAGCCACGTCATTGACTAGGAATGAGCAAAGTCAGCGTTGTCGGCGACTAGCAGGGAGCAGGTGTTCCGGGTCCCGAGCTCAGAGGGGTGCGAAGGAGAGAAGGCAGCCGTGAGGGCAGTGAGGCCAAGAAATAGTTGGAACAAAATGCGTGCCCGAAATAGCCATCCCACCCCTCAGTGCGACATGGACCTTGCTGGCCTTACGAGCGGTACCGCCTGGAACAACTGTGGGGAATATTTAGTGCCCGCTTTTAACTGCATGATCGCTAAAGAAGAACTATACCTGAGCGAGCAGAGCGGGATTGCGGAGGTGAATATTCAGCTCCCGCTTATAATCACTGAAAGACAAAGGAAGAAACAGACCCGAGCGAGTGCACCGTGTTTGTCGTGTGGAGGCAGACCAGCAATGGCGACCAGTGGAGAAAAAAGGTTTGCACTAAGGAGCAGCGGTGGGTGGGGTGAGGTGATATTATATGATGTGATGTGGCATTTATAACGCGCCTGTACACAAGGGATTCTAGGAGTGACAAGACAAGGTGGGGGAAACAAAGGGAGGACAAAATAACGATCTTACTAATCTTGTGTCATTCAGATCATGCAAGTGCGGGGAAGAGTAAAGGGGAGAAGTGTCAGGGGGGAGGGGAAGGGGGAAGTGCAGTTAACCCACAAGTGCAGCCAGCGGTGGCTCATAAGTGCAGAGAGGTGCCTTTGTCTGGGGGTGCCTGCTGGATTTAAAATACTTGCCGATGCACTTGCCCAGCGGGTTAAAGTGCAGTGTAGAGGAGCAGATGCATCCCTCTCCAGGAAATCCCGTTCCCATACCTCCTACATGTGGGAAGCCTGAGATCGTGCCGTGTTTCACACCAGCAGTTTTGCCAATACCACAGCGTATATTCGAAAGAAGATACCCATTGAGAGATAAACCCTATCAAATGTATCCCGAAGGGACGATAATCTGAGGGAGGCACTCCCTGAAGAAATATGAAGAAGAGCAAAGAAAGAAGTCTGTGATGTCATAAGAGAGTATGGACGACGTCTCGGGATATTGGCTGAAGAGGATGTATGGATCTTACAGAAACTAGTGACAAAGTACAAGGATTGAGTGAACTTTTTAATATGAAAAAAGACGATTACATGTGCACAAAGTACTGAAGAGAATCAACCTTTCAATAAATGTACACACGCTGAAACGCAAGGTAGACTAAGTCATCATAGAAGCTGGCTATATGTAGTGAATAGAATGCAGGTGGAGGCACCATTGTACTGGAGCTGGACATCCGTGTCATGAATTTTAGTAAACCAGGACCCATGAAGAAGAAAGGGAGAATTGTGTTGCAGCAAGAATGCAGCAAGAATAAGCTGAAATCGTGGAGCTGCATGTCGTGATTGTCTGGCTTGGAGTCAAGACTGAAGCAGCCAAGGTCGGCTATCTATTCTGGAAAGGAGTGAACGTGCGAAGGATGAATCATCCCTTGTTAAGGTGCAAAGAGAGAACACCAATAATACCAAGTTTAATTCATTTAGAGCATTTAAAAACCTGAAAAATGGACCAGATCATGGTCTCCTGTCACGTGAGCCAAGGATGAAAATAGAGTCGAACCTGGAGCCCCAGAACACAATAGTGAATGCCCATGCTCCCATGTATTCCCAGAGGCAGGGATACTTTGAAAGGCCAGGTTCAAAGACAATCTTCATGGCAGAAGGCATGGGCAATGAGAGATGCTGGGCTAATTGGGTGTGGAGGTAGAGTCATGCCCCATCTCCCTGCACCTGGATCTGAGCTCACATGCTGCTAAATGAACCGAATGTTCCAGACATGGCACACATGTGCCAATCAATTGTAGTGGGCCATATAACAAAGGATCTTATAGTTTAAAGACCAATGACAAACCATGCATCTAATGGTTTTAAAAATTATATGTTATAGAGGTAGGCATGTATTGCTCATCTGACAGCCAATCGCAATTGTAGTTCCTAAATAATGTGTACTTAGATGTTCCTCTTAAGCCTATCCCGATCCCCAGTATATTTTTATTATTTGCCATGTAGAATGACGCCACCTCTGATGCATTTTTAGTATAAAGTCTATGTTTCAAACATGTGTTTACTCCCTCTGTACCCACAGGCCATCCCGTCCCCTCTGGTCCCCCCATGATGTTCCCTTTTGAACCCCTTCTTGCACACAGGTGTTGCCTGTTTTGCTTGATTCTTCTACCCTGCTCCCCCACCCCTCCTGCAGCCTGCTTCTGCTGGAGTCTGTCCTGATACCATCACCGTCTTGTATTTGACTTTTATGGACTGCATTGAGTCACGGTGTGTTAGTCCTGCTGGACTTCCTTTGCATCTTGTACTCATGGTGGGCCGGAATCATGCTGTTCCCATCTTCATCTTGTATCCTGGCTTGCAACATTATGTGTTACTACGGATTTATGCAATTGTATTCGCTCTCCCCTCTTAAATCTACACTCTTTTTGACTGCTTACTCTCTGTTCTCTCCTCCTCTCCCTTTCTCCCTTTTCCTATCTCCTCCCCTTACTTTCTTCTATGCACTTACTCTATCAGAATTGTCCCTGGACCTAGTATGATAGCGACCTCGTCTGTCTCCTCCCTCCTCCCCCCCACCTTACTTGTTTTTTTCCCTCCCCGGCACCACCCTACAGCACTATCTGAAATGTCATCAGACCTTGTACGATAGTTGCTTGTTTTGTTCCTCCCCTCCCTTTCTGCACCCCTCTCCCTCAACTTTTGTTTTTTTCCGGCTCCAACAGAAATGTAGTCAGGCCTAGTACGGTAGTCGCCTGTCTGTTTCCATTTCCTTCCCACTCTCCCCCTCCCTTCCTTATCTATGTTTTAGCTCTTGCATCTGAAATGTCTTTATGGGTAATGACGGGCAAGTCGCGCTCTTTCTTGAATTAATACAGCTTTGTAGTAATTAATTATACAAATGTATGCATATGCGTAGACGTTTATAGTCCATCAGTATACAGTGTTTCTTAACACTCTAAGTCAGCCGACACCGTGTTTCGACATCAACGTCGTTCTCAAGGCTGACAGAATCAATACAGACATAGTTACAATCCAAAAATAAACAAGTGACATAACATCACGCATTAGTGTCATAAAATATCAATTGTTCAAAATAAATGCATATAAGGTTGACATACCCAATTTGTGAAGACGCGTACATATGTTGCGGGGAAGGAACAGAAAGAAGCAGATGGACAGTACGTTACTTATTCGGTATATACATTGAGTAATAAAATATGTTGGTATTGCTTAATGGCTTGTATGTCATGCATTGCTCATGCTTGAACAGCACCCCAAAATGGCACCAATATGAGAACCCCTAATAGGATTATATATCAAATGATTATGTTAACTTACTAATAAGTTAAAAATTGTGACTTTCAAACTAACTGTAAGGATTCTGAAATTAGAGAAACGGTGCTACCTTATTGTCCTTGATGCATGCGGTGTATTAAGAGAATCAGATTGAATTATCGTGCTCAGCGCAGATTAGTAGAAGTGTTAATGAATAACCGAGATCTCACCTATCATCTTTTAAGTCTGTTTACGGTAGATCCAGACACAAAATGTATTCGGAATTAAGTTCTAGTGCTGTGAATCTTAAGGCAGAGCTTCCTCAATGTTTTCTAGTCGCGCTCTGTAACACTTGTGTACGAGCGTGATACAAATAAAATATCATATCGTATCATCTGTTGGTACACATCGGACTGCAGTGGGGAAACCAATGTTAATATAAAACTGTTGCATTCGATACAAAATTATACAAGAAAATGAAAATGCCACCGAAAACGAGCATGCTCACTGTCCACGAATACTATTTCAGTTACATGGTCATTCAAAGGCCGTTAGTCTGATATCCCCGTTGGGCACGTATAATTTCAAGAATTCCTGTCAAGTGAGAAACAGCCTATCAGCAAAAGTCTGATTCATTATTACAATCTTGAAAATGTGGAGTTAGATACTAAGCACTCACCCATATATAAGGGTTGAATCCCTGTCTGCGTGCTGGTGACCACGTAACTGAAATAGTATTCGTGGACAGCTCATTTTCAGTGGCATTTTCATTTTCTTGTATAATTTTGTATCGAGTGCAACAGTTTTATATTAACATTGGTTTTCCCACTGCAGTCCGCTATGTACCAACAGATGATATGATATGATATTTTATTTGTATCACGCTCGTACACAAGTGTTACAGAGCGCGACTAGAAAACATTGAGAAAGCTCTGCCTTAAGATTCACAGCACTAGAACTTAATTCCGAATACATTTTGTGTCTGGATCTACCGTAAACAGACTTAAAAGATGATAGGTGAGATCTCGGTTATTCATTAACACTTCTACTAATCTGCGCTGAGCACGATAATTCAATCTGATTCTCTTAATACACTGCATGCATCAAGGACAATAAGGTAGCACTTTTTCTCTAATTTCAGAATCCTTACAGTTAGTTTGAAAGTCACAATTTTTAACTTATTAGTAAGTTAACATAATCATTTGATATATAATCCTATTAGGGGTTCTCATATTGGTGCCATTTTGGGGTGCTGTTCAAGCATGAGCAATGCATGACATACAAGCCATTAAGCAATGCCAACATATTTTATTACTCAATGTATATACCGAATAAGTAACGTACTGTCCTTCTGCTTCTTTTTGCTCCTTCCCCGCAACATATGTACGCGTCTTCACAAATTGGGTATGTCTACCCTATATACATTTATTTTGAACAATTGATATTTTATGACACTAATGCGTGATGTTATGTCACTTCTTTATTTCTGGATTGTAACTATGTCTGTATTGATTCTGTCAGCCTTGAGAACGACGTTGATGTCGGAACACGTGTCGGCTGATGGACTATAAACGTCTATGCATATGCATACATGTGTATAATTAATTACTACAAACCTGTATTAATTCAAGGAAGAGCGCGACTTGCGAGTCATTACCCATATAAATATTTCACTTTGCTGGTTATGAGTAGGCATGCCCAGTTTGTGACCTTTGCAGCACAGCTCAAATCCTAATTCCTAGCTTGGAAACATGTAGAGCACATGCATCGGGTCTTTGCCTACCCTTCCAATATATGTTACTATCTGAAATGTCGCCAGGCCAAGTACGATAGTTAATTTCACATCCTTACTGTTCATGACCTGTTAGAATTTAATTGTATTTTCCCTTGTTCCCTCCCTTGCCTTGGAGCGCTTTGAAACACATTGTGTATAGATGCTATATAAATAAACTATCATATCATATCATATCCTATCATGTTGTGTGAAAAAGTCATTGAGAGAAATCGAGCGTATTGATGTTCGTTGTAACTCCCTGCTTTAGATAATTGTTAATAAAACAGTACTTTGCCATCTTCCTGAGTTGGGTGGTTATTTGGACTCCATTGCATGCACGTTCCTAAAGGGCCATAAGCGCAGCAGGACTAGCAAACATATATTCTGAGCACACAGAAGGATTGGCAAATGAGGAGCTGGGAAAGTGCAACAGTGCTCAAGCAAAGATGGATGCTTGAGCATGCAGAGTCAGCACAGGCAGGCGAGAAGGCTGAGAAGGGACTGCAGGAACTCCTGCAGATCGCAAGGGCAGCAGCAACAAGGCCTGGCCCCAGCTGGTTATTGCAAATGGTGGCCAAACTCGAGGCCGAGACAGCGGGGCCTTCAGGGGGTGAATAACCCCCCTCCTAGTTCCATCTTCAACAGAGGAACAAGCGTTAGAAGAACTGATTTCTCTGGGGGAAGAGGAGCCTGTGACCATAAGGAGAAAGATTGTGTGATGAAGGCAATGGACATGAGGCAGCAAACCGAAGCAGCAAAAAGCAGAAGGGAAGCAGTTCAAAGGACAGTAGGGATCAAAGGCAGAGGAGGAAGAAGGGGCTTGCAGCCAGCACAGTAGTGCCTGAGAGGGAGCCTCCAGGGCACAGCAGCAGTGAGCCCATCACGCTTGCAGCCAGCATGGAAGAGGCCATGTCGGAGGGATCTACTTTCTTGGAGCAAACCAAATGGACTGTAATGCAGTGCTTGCAGGCATGGGGTGGGGGTAGCAATGGTCAGTTACTGTGTGGCAATGTTAATGCATTTAATAACAAGGTAAACCTGGGGGACAGCGCCCCACCAGTTAAACAGCAGGACAATACACCAGTTCTCTGAGCTAAGAACAAGGTAAACCTGGAGGACAGCGCCCCACCAGTTATCAAACCACGTAATAGACCTGTCCAGTTAGCCACAACAACCAGGTGAATCCTCCAACCAATCCCAGGGGAATTTAGTGTCACGCGTATGGGAGGGTCATGCCTGGATTTGCTCCATTAAGGGCCAAAGGTAATGTGCTGGTTTGGCACGTGCCGCTGCACATTGAGGAAAGGAGTTCAAAGATATTTTCACACTGTTGGAGCTAGAACAGACTGGGTTGAACATAAAACAGATCACAGAAAAGGAAAAGAAAAGGAAAAGAAAGAGAGGGACAGAGGAAAGAAGGAAGAAACCATTGAAAGCTGGCTCGCTTCTGCCTGCTTGCTTCCATCATAGTGGAAAAATACCCTAGCGACACGGGGGCTTCATGGGCAGATGAGCAGTATATAGATAATGCCTATTTCACCTATACAGGCAATGCTTGGCTCAAATACGACGGGAGGTTCAGGTTAAAAACAGAGAGTTGGCCGGCACTTGCCTGGGATGGCGTAGATGTTACAAGTTTCCTAGAATAAATGGTAACCACTGAAGAGTTTGGGGGCAGGACATGGCCGGAGAAGCCCTTTCATCAGAAAGAAAGATGGTGATTTAATGACAGGAAAAGGGGCTCCTTTCATGGTCACTTCTCATGGAATAACAGGTCCAGCTTTCAACAGCGGGAAGAAGTGATGCGCTGGGGGTTTGAGCAGGGGTCCTGCTCATTTGGTAAGGCATGTAGATTTAAACACGCCTGCACCAAGTGTACAGGATTACAAAGCTTGTCCTCCTGTGGAAGGAGAAAGTAGGTCCCGGGCCTATAACACACAAAGAGCCACTCAAGCATCCTTAGGCCGGATTTGCTCGACACCCACAGGACCCTCCCTTCCCCGATCAGATTGAACAAATTGCTCCCATTGCTTAATTTTTACCACAACCCAACAGACACAAAGATAATTTGAGAAGTGTTTTCCAGAGGCTTTAATATACCATACTCAGGCCCCACAGGGGGCAGGGAGGCCAATAACGTCAAGAGAGAGGGCGGTCAACCGGAGGTGGTGAGACATAAAATTCACAAGGACTTGGCCCTGGGTAGAGTAGCCGACCCATTCCTCTCCTCCACTAGCAAACTGAATGATTTCCCCACTGGGGGTGGTCCCCAAAAAAAGAACAAAGGAAGTTCCGGCTCATTCACCACCTGTCCTTCCCAGCAGGCGAATCAGCAAATGAGGGTCTAAATGTGGAACAATGCAGGGTGAATTACGCATCCTTTGAGGATGTCGTTGACATGGATAGGGCCACCGGTAATGAGACGCTATTAGGGAAGGCGGATATTGAGTCAGCCTTCAGGCTCTTACCAATAAATCAGAACATTTTCAATCTATTAGGCTTCAAATTCGAGGGCATGTACTATTATGACAATTGCCTACCAATCGGTACTTGATATAGTGCACGATGTTCGAGAAATTTAGCAAGTTCCTGGAATGGACACTGAAGCAGAGGGCTAAGAAAGGGGGAGTCATACACTATCTAGAGGACTTTTGTTTCATTGGTTATGGGGGAACAGGCGAGTACGAGGCGTTGATGGAGCAGTTTATAGAATTGGGTGACGAGGTGGGAGTGCCTCTTGCCCATGGGAAGACAGTGGGTCCCCTCAGGAGGTGAACATTCCTGGGGATAGAGATAGACACAAAGGACTAGCCAGACTGCCTCCGGAGAAGGTTTCAAATTTAAAGAAGACAATAGGCCTCTTGCTGGGGAAGAGTAAAGCGACGCTAGCGGAGATGAAGACCTTAGTGTCACGATCCATGCCCCTGATTACCTCAGGTATAACAGCCCCCCGGCAGCAGTGGGGCTAAAGCCCTTCACACTGGCCCCAAGGGCCTTAAATCTCAGTCAGAAACATACATGGAGTCAGTCTTGGCGCCTTTGGCGCCAGGCTCATTATCAGGAATAAAACAATACCAGTTTTGGACCTTAATCCAACATGGAGGCCTATTACACAGCTCAGTTCTTTAGAACCAAGCCATACGGTCTAGTGTTTTGGGTGTGGCTGGGCCTGGAACTACTTGCCCTGGAACTACTTTACCTGGGCTATTTAAACCACACCCAAACAGCAGAACACACTTCTCATTATTCTGCACTGCTGAAGCGTAACGCTCACCGTGTCCAGCTCCTGCTCATCTGCTCATCTGCTTCTCCGGCGGCCCGATTCTGAAGCCCTAGATCTGGATTCCATTAATAACCTGGAAGAACAAGAAGAGCATTAGCAAGCAAGAACACTTACCTGTGAAGTAACCGGTCTTGAATCCATCCTGCGATTCGCTTACCTCGCCCATCTCCGGAGTTAGCCGCAACCTGCAAAGGTAAAGAAACAAGGACAGCATTAATAACAATTCTTACCTGGGCAAGGAGCGAGTCCTGGCAGCACCCTGCGCTTCTCTTACCTCGCCCATCTCCGGGTTTCACCGCAACCTGCAAGGGAGAAGGAACAAGGTCAGCATTAACAAAGCACTTAACCTGGGCAAGCAGTGCTTCGATCGCTCATCACTCCGGAACATCACCGCAACCTGTACAAAAAAGGGAAGAGAACACAAGTTAGCAATTAACACCAATAAACAGCGCAGCGCTCTGTGCATCAATAACTCGCCGTGGTCTTCGCCATCGGCGGGGCAAATCCGAGATCGCAACCATCCCTGTGAAAACAAAAAGAGACATTGTTAGGTAACAGCGTAGCGGAGCAAGACGCCGATAAGACAGAGAAAACGGAGGGAAAGTTAGAGACAGAATAACCCACCTAGAAGACAGCAAGCAGAGTCGGAGTCACAGCCGGTCTGGACCCGACATAAGGGCACATGGACCAGTGAAGCAACTAGGTCGACGGAACGGCTGCACCGACCACGCGCCCCTGCACAGAGACGCCCCCTGCACAGAGACGCCTGACGGAGAGTTCAACGCATAAAAACCTAAGGCACTACCCAACATCTGGCACATAACCAAGCAGAGAGGGGTCCGGGATAGCGCTAAGACCTCCATCCAGTATCGTGTGGCACCCCCGTGGATACCAGATGAGCGTATCACTTAGTGGGAAAACTCAATTTTGCTGGCAAAGTAATGCCCGCTGGCAGGGTTTTCGCAGGGAATATTGTGATCAATACAGCGGGGCTGTGACATGCAGCACAACACGTGCGCATAGACAGAGCAATAAAGGAGGATTTAAAAATGTGGCGCATGTTTATAGTCAAGTTTAACGGCGTGCTCATGTGGGCGTAACCGTGGGCAAGCAGCGACACCATGAGGCTCTTTACTAATGCATATGGCAGGCATGGCCGCAGTACTCTGCTGGGGCACACTTACAGTACCTTAGGGCATGACTGTATATCTTTAAGACATGAAGCGTCCAAAACACAGGGGCAGTGTAAGGAGATGAAGCAAGTGGACCAGAACCATGAGCCCATCAAGTTCCGTGTAAGTGGGTTAGTGAAATCCAGGTAAAAAAGACCTTTAGTACGGTTAAGAATGGAGGCAAGATACAGGCTCATAAGTAAAGGGACTCCACCCCCTCCCCCATCTGTAGTACACTTATTTCCTCTGCTCTGTAGCTCTGTGACATTGGGTGGGCCCCTTTTACTTCCTGCGTGCTCTCCCAGGGGTCTGTCACTGCTCTCTGCCCCACCTCCGGGGAACAGGAAACAGGTGGCAGCAGGAAGTGGCCTGCACTTTCTCGTTCACTTCCGGGCCTGAGTAAATAGCTGGAAGGTTCAGTTAATAATGCAGAGGAATTAGGTGTACGCGGAGTCAGAGGTGCCGCAGTTAGTGAGCCAGAAAAGAGGTCTCCGTTTCAGGATTTAACTTCAGAAAATGCGTGGACGTCCGGTCCGCAAATACTCACCAGCGCTATTAACCTCGGCACCTGCTCACTTCTCGGTTCATACAGTCCCCATATTTCTGGTAACCACGCATTAGTGACAGTACCTGCCACATAACCCAAATAGCATAATAACAATTGTCCAGGGCTCATTTCTTCTTTGGATTCTATGTTCTTTCATCGTCAGGCAGTATTACGACTGCCTTTTAAACGTGTATAAAATTTCGAAAAATGTCATCAAATTCTTTTTTATTGAGCCACCACCCTTAGCCCACCTCCTGCCCCTATTTTTAACTATTCCCGACCCTCCAACCCATTATCTACCCTTTCCCACCCCCCCAAAAAATGTGATGACATTTTTCATCATTTTGTTCACATTTAAAAGGCAGTCGTAATACTGCCTGACGATGAAACAACGCCTGGTATAGGCTTCTCTGAGGCTTGAAGAGGCCGCAGGTTTCTGACGTGTACACACCAATGAAACTATATTCCTTTCTACTTCCTGACTGTCAACACTGCAAAATCACCCTTTGGTTACATTATCACCCCTTCCTCAAACATTGTCCATTTCCATTATGCAGCGCCCAGCCGACTAAATCCAAATGTCCCTCCTCCCCCCTTGACACATCTCCATCATTAATTTACGCTGAAGCTCCGCCAACCCGGAAGTCTCACTGGCCTGCTTGCCCTTGCAGGAGGTCCTGGGCTGCAGGAGCGCCGTTCCTGATGGGGGAAGATGAGCTTTATTCCTTTATGAAAGCCCCCTCGCCGCTGGGCCTCAGAGGGAAGCTCCCCACAGGATGGGCAAACCCCCCTCCTGGTTATTACCTAGTTCAATTCATAGTCTTTTCAGTCCAACTGGTCGCTTGCATACCGCCACGCCACAGAAGGGTCCCCGCCCTCTTTTGGCTCCCCCGTTGGCTCCGCCAGATGCACCCCATCACAGCTCCAGCAGCCTTGTTACGTTCCATTGGAAAAGATGTGTGCCCTTTTGGAAAGGTGCACCCCATCTCCCTCATAATACTCGTGTGTCTGTAAGTTAATAAGCCAGTGGCGTATTGGCGTGAACCCCATTCCCTTGCATCACTTTATTGAGCTTTTTTCTGGGATTTTACGACTGCATGGTGAGAATCAGTCCCTCTCCATATTAATCTCACTATTATTTCAGACCACAAAATCTCTGCTCCCTCAAGGCGGGCCCCCAACTTCCGCAATGTTCCCATCATGTCTCTTAATAGCATCCCCTTCCTATGCTGGTTAGGTCGTTGCCACCCAGGTGTACTATCAGGGCCTCAGGTTTGCTGTACTTCTTTACCAAGGTCTCAAGATGCTGCCCGAGTTGTGCCAATCTTATACCTGGTTTCTCCCACCACTGGGCCTGAATGCTCGTGCCGTGGTCTCCTCCCTCTAACCGGTCCATTTCTCTTTGGCCCTTGTAACGAATGAGTGGCCAACCCTCCAAACCAATCTTCTTTTCCTCCTTGGTCCTGTATTTTGAGGGAGGGAGGGAGGGAAGGAGGAGGGGAGGCACAATGTTCAAACCTTGTTCAACCTCACGTACCTCTATTAACAGTCCGACTTCCACCCCCCTACTCTCTTAATCAACTCTGGACACATGCCCACCCCTGCCGCCGATGTAGCAGCCCAACCCCAAAGAAGTGTGTGCTGAAGAGCCCCTCTGAGATACCTATTTCTTTGAGCGCTGTCTCCATCACCCCTTTCAACTGAAACCTGCTCAGCGCAGAACCATTCATGCTTAATAATAGATGGGCACCACCTCTGCTGGAGGATCTGCTCGCTAAGTACTGCCTTATGCGGCACACCGGGAACATGGGCTGTCCTTGATGCAGTGCAGAGTTATTGTCCTCCTGTTTCCAGTGCAGTCTTTTTTTTTATCTCTGTAAGCGCAGTGGCGCCGCTACCCCTGTAATGGCTATGTCTTCCCTTCTCAGGAAGCCTGTTCCTTCCCCTTTCTTGTTGCACGGTTCTAGTTCGCTAACCATGAGGTCCCCGAAGAAAGCCAGGCCAAAGGACGTCCCAAATATGATGGCTTCAGAGATGTGCTTACATAACCTCTCCAGAGCCATGAGCATGCCCTGTAGTTTCCCCAAATCTATGGGCCCCTGGCATCCTCTTTCTTTCCTATTTGTCTGACCCATCCTTTCATTGCCATCTTTACATAATGATCTTTTGTGGGGTCAGCCCCGCCCCCCGCAGCTTGTGATGATGCACAATAGCGGCCAAGTGATACGCGGTCCACACTCTGAACTTGTGGCTGCGTCAGGCCCATCGGATGAATGATCTTTCTGGTGTATCCACCTCCTTTCCTGACAGTCCTTGCTTGAACTTCACAAACGTGTCCTAGCACGCCTTAGTGGCAACCATGTGACCAAGTGACTAAATAGAATGAGCTATTTCCGGCTCGTCAGTCGATCCTACTCTGACTCCTGCGTCTCCTTGGGTGCACCATGCTGGTGCTGCACAGCGTGCTGTGGGCCTAGCCATGCGGCCCGGCATTAGGACGGTACCCCTGCTGGGCAACACCATACTCTCGGCAACTGTCTCCGCCATGTCAACATGGCCTGTTCACCATCCTCGGCCTGGGTGCCCCCCAGAGCCGAGGCTGGTGCTAGTTGGGTGCGCCCAGATGTGAGGACTCACTCCGGTGACCCGGAGCCTGCGGGGTGACCCCTGCTCAGTGTATGCTGCCTGAACGCAGCCCAATGGTCTACGTCGGGTGATCCTGACATCATCTGTGGCCCGCTCCAGTGGTCCGGGAGTGTGCCACAACAATGGAGATGAAGGTGGTCCAGGGCCCCGTATACGTCTACACAGGCCGCCTGGTGCCCACGTGGTGGTGGTACGCCATTGGCCCCCGCCGATTGGAAGAATTGCTGCCAGCTGCTGGGCTGTGTGATGTCTCTGAAGGGGGCCGTCGTACAGCTGGGCGGCCCCGACGGGAACAGCGGTGGCTCGGTGGAGGAAGAAACTCTGGGGATGGTCCAGGGCCCGGGTGTGTTCACGCGGGCTTCCTAGTGCCCGCAGGGAGGAGGCGGCATCGGCCGCATAGGCGGCTAAGGTGGCCACACGAAAACATCTTATAGAGCTCCTGCAATCCTGCAGGAGACGGATGGAGGGGTGTCCATGCTCGCGCTACCCCAGCCGCGGCCCTCATTGGCTGGGGGTGCTCGTGTGGCCAGGGTCGGTGTGTGCCTGCCCCTCTGCACTGTTCACTGCAACATCAGCGGTGGAATGAAGTGCTTTCTGCAGTCGCGGCAAAAGGGAGCTCCGGAATCAGAGGGCGGAAAAAAAAACGAAGGAAACGGTTGGCTTGGAAGTAATGACAAGTGGGATCTGGTTGAAATTACACTAAGGCACCCTGGGGTGGGGTAGATTAAAGATAAAAATCCTTTCCACAAATGCTGATGCGATTCATTTGGCGACACTGATTTAGTGTTTTAGTACGTTCATGTATTGATTGTGTATTTTGTAAGTGACTGCCTTCTGACACTATTGCTGCTTGGCAAGCACTTTTAAAGCAAAAACAGTGAGGGACTGGTTCCTTTTATACTATCGCTGTTAGGTAGGTGTTGCAACATCTCTTCCCTAGGGCAGTTTTCACCCAAGGACAGCATAGTCCTTCAATGAGGGATAGAGAGAGTTTAGCTAGATTTAATCGAAGCATCAAAATCTTTCTACTATCTAAGGTCACTCATGTGTGTTACAGAATATCCCTCTGGTGGTCTCAGAATCCTACATAGAATAGGCTCCCTGTATATGTCTGTTCCACTTGTTTGAGACCACCTTTTTGCAAAGTTAGGTGTTCCAACTAAAGGACAGATTAGATGGTTACATCTGAAATAGCGATGACCAATTGAAGGGCAGTGTCTAGACAGTGGCTGAGCTGCTGAGATTTTTTCCTGGACAATGTCTCAAGGTTGCTGCTGCCACAGGTATTTTGTAGCTTATTGGCCAATGGAATGATGTTGTCTTTTTTTAGTTATAATAGGTTATTTATAACATGCTTAATACCCAGAGGTTTCTAAGCGTGGACCCAGGGATCGAGCCTGTGTTGCTCTGCATGTAGCTCCTGAGCTATCCTCCCTTCTGTTCTTCCAACAAGTAGAAGATGGTCTGAAGTTATGAAGACCTTGGTCAGAAGAGCAGAAAAGTGTCCCGTGAAGCTAAGATTGGCGATGGGAGGGTGGTTGTATGTGAACATTTTGTGGTTGAAGAGGGGGGTTAATAGGTACTTCAGGGGTGGTGTAATAGGTACCCGCTACTACTGCAGCCCTTTTGGGTCTGGACTCTGGGGCTATGCAAATTGATATGCTAAGGGGATAATAGAAAATACATTTTTGAAGAGTGTTCTTTTGCTCTCCAGGGGGGCACCTAATTCATTGTTACATATGGAAGTAGATTTATGCCTGATAAAGTGTAGGTCTCGATGAAGCCAGTTTCATTTGGTTGAGGCTATGGTACACTCCAGATTTGTGTGAATATTGTGATGGGTTGGCTAACCTGCTGAGCCTGGGAGGCGGCAGGAGCTTGCCTCTGCGCTGTTCATTTAAAGAACTTGCTGATGAAACTGGGTGAAATGAAGCTCTGGGAACATCTAGAAGACATCACCAAGGCTTGTTCCCACTGAGTAAAGTGGTTGTTCTTGGCTAAGGCTATGATGGATATCGAGGAAGCCTGCCTCAGGTTAAAGAGAGGTGCAGGCTATCTAAGGTGCAAACAAGAGTTTGGTTACTGCTGTTACGTAGACCTTGTTAGGCCCCTTTTGCCTGATTGTTGTACGTTAGTTTCAGGCTAGGTTTATTTCGGCTGGCCAGCTTCACAAAGTCATGGTGTGTGCCTGGTATGGGCATTGTCCTTTTTGTGCTCTGCAGGAAGAGACTATTGCACACTTTCTCTTTCTCTGTCCTTGTCTCAGAGCACTGAGGGGGCTCTACTTGTAACTGTCGAGATCAGCTGGCATCAGTACTATGGCTGGGGAATTGGCATTTTGCAAATGCCTCTAGACTTCAACTGGGTGGCAGTGGTGCATGGTGTAAATCAACATAATGAACAAATGAATGAACGAACAAACAAACAAACAAACAAACAAACAAACAAACGAGCGGATGATCTGCAAATTGTTTATCTTGCAGTTAAATGCATCCATCGATCTTGGCTCTTAAGACCAAGGGAGCAGTGAGTGTACAAGAAAAATAGAGTGGGCTGTTCACCATGCACAGGTGGGGCTGCAAGTGTTCTATCCTTCCTGGATTTTATACTGATATTATGTTTTTAGAATCCTTGTATGAACTCTTATTGAATTGTATGGTTTAAAAAACAAACAAATGTAACATCTGTAAGGGTGTTCCTAATTACTCTCACACCAGAATAAATACACCCCTCTAGGCAAATAAGGCAAAAAGTCTATCTTGTAAGGATAACAAGTTTAATCTTACAAAAATGAGGATGGCAGCAAAGGACTCTGCTGCCTGAATGGCCTTCTCATGTCCCTCTTCCGTTCCTTTCCTTGCCAAAGTGGTGCCAGGCAGGGGTTTATATAGTCCTGTGTTGCTGTAGTAGCGTCACTTGATACTGGCCATAGCTTCATCCCAATCTATCCTCCTTCCATACAAGGGATGCTCCAAAGCCTTCTTTTCTTCATTGTCAGCGGTTCTTGTCAGGGCATACTGCTCTACATTTTGGTAGCTTATGCAAGAATACACTGTAGCTAATGCTTTTTTGCTACCTATGAACATTTTATGTATAAAACCATTTTCCAGTCATTCTCTCCATATTCCAATTATTCTACTCATGCTTTTATCAGGTCCTGTAATCTCTTTTACACTTTATACTCATCATAATCTGTCTCATTTCTGCATTTGGTTGTACAGAGCATGTAAATCCCATTTTTAGCCTGCATGGATGGACAGTAGACAGCAGGTGGGTCACTTTGTGTGCTCTGCCAGTGCTGGCCTTAGTGGCGTACGCGGAAGTGCCTGTTGTCCATTTTTAGCACAGGCCACATTCTCCCTGGGAGGGAGGGGGAGTTCTTTTTGACTCATACCACACTAAGATTTTAAAATACATACGATCTCCCATTTACAAATCTATCCAACTAATAGTTTCTTGTGCTTTATATTTAAACAATAACTGCCTTTTTCAGTGCCTGCCCATGTCCTTCTTCAGCGCCTGCCCATGTCTGTCTATGTGATTATATCTGCATGAGAGGGCATTCCCAGTGCCCCTCCTCCCCCTTGTCCATTGTAGCACCTAGAAGAGGTCTTCCCTAATTGTAAAGAACTTGGCGGTGCGGGAGGACCCTGCTTCCTTCCGAACACATCTCAAGAATTTCTTGTTAATGACTGTATTATCAATGTTGCTTTTGCTGTTGTTGTTTTGTATCTATTATGATTCAGTGCCGAATAAAAGTAAATAATAATAGTAATAGTTAGGCAAGATATTTTTCAAATGGACTTATGTATTGTTCAGAGGCCACCTTCTCTCCCTTCCAGTCTATTATGGTTGATGAGAGAATAACCAAGAGGAATGAGGTGGGGAAGAACAAGGGGGTGAGGATTCTGAAAAGCAGGTTTTGGTGATCATGAGATAGTGAAGTTCAAGGCCCAGAGTGAGCTCATGAAGTTCATAGGCATGTAGGCTGGCATATCCTGCGTTGAGGGTTTTGCACTTGAGCTTTGTAGTGGTGATCTTATCTCAGCATGCAGGATAAGTGACCCGCTGCGTGGATCGGCCTGTGTTCCATGGGTTCGGTGACGTGCAGGAGGTGAGCCGATTGGACGGTTGGAGTGGGCGATGAGAAGCCAGAGTCCGTTGGGGCTCACATCCCATATTGCCTAATCCACTTATCTAAATTTCTGTCAGTAATAAATCCCTCTTTTGTTTACTCACCCCTGTGTCATGCGAACTTCATTTACACTGCAAGCTTTGGCTTTTCAAATAAATATTTGCCCAAATTCTGGCTAAAAAACAACTCTTCAGCTCGGCCAAATACTTACTGGAATCGTTACTCGAAGCTGAAGTTACACCCCTACTGGGCTGTCCTCTTCATTTTACTCTAATGGGTGGGTCCCTGGTAATCTAGTACCGATCTCTGAATGAGACGGAGTGTGAGTCACTGATAGGTTCCCGGCTGGGACACTTGATGGTTGACTGTGTGCTGATTGACTGGAAGGAGCCCCAGCATTTCCCATTACTCTTAGCAGGCTCCCATGTTCTCTATGCCGGTATGGTGAGGGGTGGATTTGGTCGTTCAGTCAATGAGATTTGAGCTTTTTGAGTTGCAGGTAATGCACTGATCTTTGATCCGTGGCCACACACACTCTCCTTGTTACCCGTCTAAATATCAAAAAATCAGGATGAGAGATCCTACAAACAGCTCCGTGGTTCTGACATATACATTTATTTCAAAACACAAGGTTTTTTCGCAGACAAATTCTCAATTATTTTACAGAACTTCCGATAAGCACGAAAGTAACAACGGACAGGTGTGATTATATACAGTTGAAATACAGGTAAGCATCAACCTCTATAATGTCGAGGTAAAAACTCCACAAAAGGGAACAGTCCTAGACCTACAGTTGAACAAAGTGCACCCAGGACGGAAAATGGTGAAGGGCGTGATTAACACAAAAGTGTACACAACACTATCTACAGAACATACACAAAAGGGGGTTTATACAGTTGTGCCACAGGAGATTGACACAGGAGTGTTGCGGCCATGGAGGGCTTGATTGGAGCCCGTCTGAGTGTTGGCCTTCATCAGGATAGACACAGGATGTAGTGCTGTCCGTAATATCTGTGGGTGAGATAAAGGCTGTCAGGATCTAGGAGTGTTTCTTAATAATTTAAGGATTAATGAATAATGGCTCAATGGTGCCATGATGATACATCAAAGAGTTTATCAGTATACAGCTTACCTTCTGCTGGAATAGCAGTGGTGATGCTGTGTGTAGACAATCCTTTATTGGTTGCTGAATTGTGTGTGCGTAATGCACTCTAGGGTAGCCGTGGGTTCCTGATTGGTGGACTTGTCTCAGGATCCCCAGGGGCTGGAAGAGGGCCTGTACAGGTCCCAATTCTACAAATGTGGAAGGACCACAGCATGTTAGAGTAGCCCGGCATGTTACTGGTGATATTGGTGAGAGTTCCAGTGACCTAGGTGGGTCTCAGTTGCTGATTTCGTCTGGAGCCTGAGCATCAAGGGTGTCGTGACCCGACATGGTGGTGGTAGGAGATCCGCTCTACGGGGTGGTGATTGGCGGAGGGCAGCAGTGCCAAAATCACAAAATGACATTACAGCTGCGGCCGATGTGTCGCATGCCGTTACACTACAACCAGAAAAACCTTCACTCACAAGGATTTTACATGGAACATGACTAAGCACACCAATTGCGAAAGCAGATATGTGTTCTACGCCATCAGATGCCCTTGCGACCTGATATACATCGGAAAAACCATCAGACCTGTAAAACAGAGGATCAATGAACATACATCCTGCATCAAAAATCAGGTACAAGACAAACGCTTGGTCGAACACTTCAGCAAAAAAGGCCACACGCACGAACAATTCACCTGGACTGTCTTACAACAACTACAGCCACAGAGACGCGGAGGCGACATCAACTTAGCCCTTATCAAACTCGAACAAAAATGGGTTCATAGACTGAATTCAGTCCGAAATGGTCTGAACATCACCGTGGAATGGAAACACTTCTGGGAGTAAAATCCATCCAGGCAATACCACTATTTTTTCACGCCTCCAGCACCCTCCATTGAGCCCACATTTAGTATACCCTCATGTTGCCTTCAGCAACCCATACCCTTTAGACATGCATGCCCCGAACATTGATGTATGATGCATGAAATGTCTGGGTTCCATTCTGATGGTTGAAATTGCATGTTATTTTGACCAGGCGTGCACTCATATTCAATCATCACTAGATTTAGAATTGCCGGTTTTTGCAGACCATTTAAACACAGATGCCACAAAAAGTAATGTCTGATGCACATAAATGTCTTGGGAATATCCAGTGTTTTGCAATACACACGGCTCTATGCTTGGAAACATCTCGGTTCCATTCAGTCATTTCAAATTGCATGTTATGTTGACTAGGCGAGCCCTCATGTTCAATCATTACTTGTTTGCAGACCATTTCAACACGGATGCCACAGCAACTAATACATGACGCATATAAATGTACTGAGCACATTCAGGATTTTCCTTACACATGCTCCTGCGACCAGACGGACCTTCCCATATGGAGGTCACTCTGTCTTTGATCCAGACTGCTTACACAGGTGTATCTCCTCGAGATATTATGGCATCCCGGTATTAGGCTGCCTCAAGGGCCGACTTTGTCACTGATTTTTTATCAGACCGCTACAAGTCCGGTTTTCGCACACACTGGACCACATCTCCCATGACCACTAGGGCTCCGTGTAGTCCGTGGTTTTCACTTCCCGGCTCGTCCTCCATTGGTTTACCTCAACGCTTCATGTGGACTCTGGTAATTGGACCAGGCCGACTCCTCCCGGCCTCACACCCTTCACCCCATTGGCTCCTTAGTCACATGGGGATGGCTTATTACTAGGTCACACGTCCCGACTCACACAGCAACCAGTTCATGCTGTGGCTCCCTCAGTGACGCACGCAATTTTTCAATCGTGGTAAGTTTGTTCTGCAATCCTGTGCTCTGGCGTGCATTTCTCTAGTAGGATTCTCACCTGTCTCCAACTTGTGCACCACATTGGTGCTCCCTCCACGTAGTTAGCAAACTCAAACACTTCACTGTTACTATTACGATTCGGTTTTTCAGTCACGCTCCGCATGGTATGTTACACTTCATGCCTTCCAGAATCACCGATACCACTACCGGTTAGAGACCACACAGAGACTTTCACAAACACATATGAGTCCTACCACAGTGTGACTATAACTCCAGTCACTGATCAAAAGCGCCAATGTGTTCCCACCAGACACTCATACCGCGCATATGAGCACAATCGATGACAAATACCCTTTGCCGAGGTGAGGTGAGACTGCACTACGTGGTCTCTCTCACTATCCCTGATTTTGACCTTGGTTTCTAGCCCACACTAGCAGCACACTGTGGCACTGCTGCCCTCTGCCGCTCACCACCCGTAGAGCGGATCTCCTACCACCACCATGTCGGGTCACGACACCCTCGATGCTCAGGCTCCAGACAAAAACGAGCACTTACCACCAAGTCAACTTGTCAAATGGGCAACACCAACCTCTAACGGTTCCACCCATTCGGCAACTGAGACCCACCTAGGTTACTGGAACTCTCACTAATGTCACCAGTAACATGTCAGGCTACTCTAACATCCTGTGGTCCTTCCTCTTTTGTAGAATTGGGACCTGTACAGGCCCTCTTCCAGCCCCCAGGGATCCTGAGACAAGCCCACCAATAAGGAACCCACGGCTACCCTAGAGTGCATTACGCACACACAATCCAGCAACCAATAAAGGATTGTCTACACACAACATCACTGCTATTCCAGCAGAAGGTAAGCTCTATACTGATACACTGTTTGATGTACCATCATGGCACCATTGAGCCATTATTCATTAATCCTTAAATTACTAAGAAACACCCTGAGATCCTGACGGCCTTTATCTCACCCACAGATATTACGGACAGCACTGCATTCTGTGTCTATCAGGAAGAAGGCCAACACTCAGACATGCTTCAATCAAGCCCTCCATGGCCGCAACACTCCTGTGTCGATCTCCTGTGACACAACTGTATAAACCCCCTTTTGTGTATGTTCTGTAGATAGTGTTGTGTACACTTTTGTGTTAATCACGCCCTGGACCATTTTCCGTCCTGGGTGCACTTTGTTCAACTGAAGGTCTACCCTACTGTCATGTGTGACTGTGCCCTTTTGTGGAGTTTTTACCTCGACATTATAGAGGTTGATGCTTACCTGTATTTCCACTGTATATAATCACACCTGTCCGTTGTTACTTTTGTGCTTATCGAAAGTTCTATAAAATAATTGAGAATTCGTCTGCGAAAAAACCTTGTGTTTTGAAATAAATGTATATGTTCAGAACCACGGAGCTGTTTGTAGGATCTCTCATCCTGATTTTTTGATATTTAGATGTGAACCCACCTGGGTGTATCAGGACCCCGCCAGGCGCTCTAATGTTCACTCTCCTTCTTACCCTACTTAATTTGCAGGCAGAACTATCACCTTTAGATGCTTGTATGCTTTTCACAAAGCCTCTTGCTTTCTCACAGCGCAGGCGCGGATCCCTGCAGCCTGGAACCAGCGTTACCCGTTCGCAATGGTAATAAAACTAAGAACTAGGAACTGCCTTTTATTAGTGGTCCTCAATGGTTTTTTTTTTTTAAAAATATTTTATTGATTTTATATTTTAGAAAAACAAACAACACACAACACAATACAACTGTTAATTATTTACAGAAACACAAAAGAAAATACGAAAAAAACTCCCCCCACCCCCCATCAAGCCAGAGCCGGCTCCCTTGTATCCTCAGTCGGGGCACTGTCAGGTGGAACATTGTCCGTAGGCTCATCTTCCGAATTCTCAGATTCGTCCAAGCCCTGTTGTGGGTTGGTCATAGAGGCCACCAATTGTCGCCAGGCCAGCAAGGGCCCTATCTCCTCCTCGCCCCCTCTAGTGACCGCTTCAAACCATACCACGGATTCAGCCTCCGCCAACCTCATAAGGTCCGCCCACCATAGTTCCACTCTCGGCCTGCTAGCCGATTTCCAGTTCATGGCAATCCTGCGTTTGGCCAGAACATATGCCAGGTCCCTCAGCTTGCTCAGGTGCCTAAAGTGTCTGGGCCTGGGGAAGATCCCAAGCATACACGACCAGGCAGATCCCACGTCCAACACCACTCCCCCACCTGCGAGCTTCATCTTAACCTCCTCCCAAAATCTAAACACTTCCGGGCAGGCCCAAAACATGTGTAGCAACCCAGCGTCCACCTCCCCACACCTGGGGCATTTTTGAGTGATCGAGCCTCCGAACCGTGCGATCTTCTGGGGAGTCAGGTAGGCCCT
Organism: Ambystoma mexicanum; assembly: GCF_040938575.1. Classification (NCBI taxonomy): domain Eukaryota; kingdom Metazoa; phylum Chordata; class Amphibia; order Caudata; family Ambystomatidae; genus Ambystoma; species Ambystoma mexicanum. The sequence continues at coordinate 753,292,630 of NC_090938.1, read as the reverse complement.
GTGAGTAATGTAGAACTGGAGTTGTTGGAGCCGTGCATTTCGGGACACCTTTTTATGATACCCCAGGACCCTCTTCCACTGACCCTCCGTCATGAGTCCACCCATCTCCTCCTCCCATTCATGCCTCAGTTGGGGCAACTCTTTCCCAGCCTTCGTTCTGAGGAGTTCGTATAGCCGTGATATTTCATGCCCGCCCTCTGAGACATCATACATAGTTTCAAGGGTGGCATCAGGATCATCTGCCAGTGCCGTCTCCGGCCATCTCTCTCTTACTCGTTTCACTAGCCTGGCATAGGTGATGTACTGGCCTCTGTGCACCCCCGTCTCATCCTGCAACTTTTGGAAGTCCAACACCTCCCCCTCCCGCCATATGTCCCCGAGCGTGGCCAGGCCCACCGGCTCCCAGTGCCTACGGACAGACTGAAACAGTTGGGAGTCGTTTTCGCACAGGGCCACCAGCGGGACCTGCCAAGATAGCGGTTCTGACTCCCCCATCAATTTCCATGTTCTGTGCCAGACCTCCCATCCCAACCTCAATAGCCGCCCTCTTCCCGTCAGTTTATTCCTTTGTAGCCACACCACCTCTCTCAGGAAGTATGGGGCCGCATCCTCCCGCAGCAACCTAGATTCCGCCGAATCTTCATCAGACAACCACCTGGCCACATACAACAGCTGCCCCGCCAGATAATATAGTTCGAAGTTGGGCAAGCCTATACCCCCCTTCTCGTACGGGTTCTGGAGCTTCCACAGGGCCACCCTATTCCTGGAGTTACCCCACACGAAGCCCCTACACATACTATGAAGTCGTACAAATAGGCTCTTAGGGATCAAATACGGGACGTTCACGAAGAAATGCAGGAGTCTGGGAAGGACCACCATTTTCAGCAAAGCCGCCCTCCCCATCATGGACAGGGGCAATCTGGACCAGAATGTCATGCTGTTCCTGACCCCCTCTATGGCTCTCTCTGTGTTATGCTTGTGTACCGTCTCAGTCCGGTGGTAAATATTTACCCCCAGGTAACTAAACGTGTCGGTCCGCCATGGTATTGGCAGCACAGGCAGCCTCTCCAGCGGGACGTCCCTGTACCCGCCCAGAGGGAACAGGCTAGACTTCCTGGGGTTCACTGATATGCCCGAGAGGACAGCGTAATGGTCCAGTACTTCCAGTACGTACTGCAGGTTCTCCTCCGGGTAGCGTTAGTAAAGCAGCATATCGTCCGCATAGAGGGATATTAAGTGGCTGCCGCTGGCGGTGTTAATGCCCACCTCTCCGTATTGTTGCCGCAGGCATATCGCCAGCGGCTCCAGCGCGAGTATATATAACATGGGTGACCAAGGGCATCCCTGCCTGTTCCCCCTGCTAAGTTGCCAGGCATCCGAGACTGTGGCCCCAGTCTTGACCCTTGCCACCGGGCTGCTATATAACAACTGGACCCATCTGATATACCCAGGGCCCACGCCGTATCCCTGCAGGGCCGCTTTCAGCCAAGGCCATCTCACTGAATCAAAGGCCTTGACCGCATCCAGCGACACTACCGCCATCTCGCCCGTGTCATCCTTAGTATGGTCGATAACATGGTGCAGCCTCCTATGGTTATCACTGATATTCCTGCCTGGGCCATATCCCGTTTGATCCGGGTGGATCAGCTTGCCAATCACCTTCTTCAACCTGTTGGCCAGCACCGCCGTGAGTATTTTGCTGTCCTGGTTTAGCATGGACAGAGGTCTATAAGATCCACACTCAACAGCCGGCTTGCCTGGTTTCAGTAATGGGACAATCATGGCCTCACGGAGGGACAACGGGAGTTCTCCCTGTTCGTATGCCTCGTTAAACAAGGCCAGCAGTGGCTGGAGCAGCTCCTGCACATACACCTTGTAAAACTCACCAGGCAGTCCATCCGCTCCAGGTGCCTTACAGTGGGGAGGCCCCGGATCACCACCTCCAGCTCATCTGAAGTGATAGGGGCGTCCAGTTCCTCCCGCTCCAGGTCGTCTAGGGTGGGCAGACCAATGTCTTCCAGTGTGTTCAGGATGTCCTGGCTCCTGTCCTCCCCAGTGTCCTCATACAAACGTTTGTAGAACCTGAGGAATTCCTCGTTCACCCCATCCTGAGTGTTGCGAAGACAACCGTCCTCACCACGGATCTCATGAATAACCACTCGGGGGGACTCGCTCTTGTACAGCCAGGCCAGCAGTCTGCCTGGCTTGTCGCCCCCCGCGTGCAGCCGCTCGGTGTATTTCCTATGGTTCAATCTACATAGTCGATCCCAAAGAGCGCTGCACGCCACCTGAAGGTCCCTCATCCTAGTCTTGTCTACCTGAGTGGCGTTCTCGAGACGAGCCAGGCTCTCCAGTTCCCTTTCGGTGTCCTGAAGCTCCCTCCCGATACCCCCTTGAAGTCCCTTGGATTTAGAGATGGCCACTCCGCGCACCACTACCTTAAAGGCCTCCCACAGAGTTCCCGCAGAACGCACGCTACCCGTGTTTATCTCAAAATATTCCCCGATGGCAACCCTCAGGTCTTCCCGGAATCCCTCATCCTGCAGTGCCTCCGACCGGAGCCTCCATGTGGGGACCCGAGGCCTAGGGGGTTGGTGTCGCCACTCTACCACCAGGGGCGAATGGTCCGACAATACTTGAGCCTTGTATTCCGCCCCCACTGTTTCGCCCGCTATCTCGGCGGTTCCAAACACATAATCCAATCTCGTATATGAATCGTATGGCGCCGCATAGTGCGAATACTGCCTCTCTGTGGGGTGGAGTTTCCTCCACACATCTACCAGTCCCAGGTCTCCTAGCAATGTCCCTAGCGCCTTGGCCGCCGGCGACATTTTCCCTTTGGTATCAGCGGACCGGTCGATTTTGGGATCTAGGATGCAATTGAAGTCCCCACCCCACACCATCGCACCCCCTACCAAGGGGCCAAGTTTGCCATAGAGGGATCTAAAGTAGGCTGCAGTATCATGATTGGGGGCATAGAGGTTGAGGATGTGTACTTCCCTGTTCTCCAGGAGTCCTGTTATCGCCACCATTCTACCCTCCGGGTCCACTATCGAGTCAAGCACCCGGAACGGCACGTGCGGCGCCACCCAGGTGATGACCCCTCTAGCATACGCCGAGTACGTGGCACCCACTACCTTGCCCTTCCACTTCCTCTTGACCACCTCCAATTTCTCCCTGGTGAGGTGGGTCTCTTGTAGCAGGGCTATGTCTATCCGCACCCTCTTCAGGTATAGCATTACCTTGTTCCGCTTGAGGTAACTATTGAGGCCTCGGACATTCCAGGTAACTATGCGAAGACTATCCGATGCCATCGGTTTGGTCTGTATTCAGCCCCGCCCTCCCCACAATACCCCCTTGGTCTAACACTCCGCCGGCTCTTCCGCCCTTGATCCCCATCCCCCCTCCCTGTTTCCCAACTACACACCACAGCAAACAACCCCTCCCATCCCAACAAAAGCCCAGCTCCATCCCTGGATCTCAGGCCCACCCGCGTCTGGTCTTATCCCGTATTCAAGGAGTAGGACCCCGCGGGGCGTCGCCGATCTAACAGCGACCTAATTAACTAGATATGTTACTACTGGGGACAAAGGAAGCCTCTTGGAGCTCCCAACCAAGTAACCACGGGTAGGCACGCCCAATGGGCCAGCCAGTCAGCACCACATCATACGCATCATATACCGTATAAATGACTATATTCAAGTCCCAATGTCTCGGCCCCATTGCCCTAGGCGACCCAGCCGTAAGCTACTTATCTTCCGTAATCTCTGCCTGGATGCCCGATTCTTGAGGACTGCCCAGCGCGTCTAGCCAGTCCATCGCTTCAGTTGGTGTTTCAAAGAACAGGGATCTGCTTCTGTAGAAAACTTTCAATTTGGCCGGGTAGAGTAGCATGTAGCGATGGCCAGCTTCACGAAGTCTCCTTTTCACCGCCCCGAAGTGCATCCGACTCCGCTGTACTTGTAGCGTGTAGTCAGGGTAGGCCGTGATCTTGGCCGATCCTCTGTCAATCGTTCACCCTTTTCGAAAGAATTCAAGAATCTTTTCGCGATCTCGGTAGTTCAGAATTTTCGCGATCACCGGCCGCGGGGGGGCCCCAGGAGGCGGCCTCCTGGTTAGGGCCCTATGCGCTCTCTCGACTGCAAACCCCTGGGTCAGTACCCCGCCGGTAATCTCCTGCAAAAACATGGATTCCACAAATTCCGTGGGGTCTGGCCCTTCCGTTCCTTCAGGTAGGCCCACAATGCGGATATTGTTGCGCCTGGCACGTCCCTCCGCCTGCTCCGCTCTGTCCTCCAGGTTGCCCACCCGTTGCACAAGGGCGTGTAGTTCCTTTTTAAGAGCAGCGCAGTCTGCCGTGTTCGTGGCCGTCTCCTTCTCGATGGTCCCCGTGCGCTCCGAGATCGCCCTCACATCCAGTCTAAGCAGATTCACCTCCTCCTGGACGGCACCGATCTTAAGGTTTAAGCCTTCCTGTAGCTCTTTCATGGCGAGGCCCAACTTGGTCTCCCATGACACTTTTAAGTCCGCAATCGCCGCCAGCACCTCCTGTATCGTGCCCGGTGACTCTGCGGCCATCACGGGGGTCTCTTTGTTCTTGCCTCCTTCCGCCCCTGAGGGGGACTTGGCGTAAGCCTCCATCGTTGGCTGTTTGGCCTTGGGTTTCACACCTCTCATGGTCATGTTGTTGTATGAGTCGGGCGGGGGCCCGTCCCGCCAGGCACCGAGGGGGAGTCACGCCACACAATGCTCAAAGCCTGGCCCACCACACCATGGGGCATCCAACACGCCCGGAGCACCCCAACCACCGGGCCCACGGTCCCGTTATCACAGCTACATCCGTTCGGCTCTCCAGCTCGCTGGGCCACCGTGCGTCCTAGGCGGTGCTCACGTGTTTTAGTCTCCAAGTAAAGGGACCCAAGGGTCCTGCACTCGTGATCGCGACACTGACTTCACGATCCTCGGTGTTCGCAGCGTGTCGCCGCCATTTTGTCTTGTCCGCCTGCTCAGGGCTCGTCCCAGTCAATCACATTTATTTCGGTTTCTAGGCCTTCCAGACATCACAAACTTTCACCGGGTGTAGTGGTGGCATTCACACACCTGGACATCGATTTCCAGCGTCGGCCGGCCCCCGTGGACGTACCCCTCCATCAGGATCAAAACAGGATCAGCGGAGCTCCTCCAGAGTGCGACCCCTTACATGGCCGTCCAAGCCACGCCCCCCCTAGTGGTCCTCAATGGTTATTCTCCATAGTGAGTAGCTATCCTGTTCTTGGATTTGTGTGTGTTTCCTGGATTGATTTATGCTACTCTTCATGCTGTATTTACTGGACTGCATTTGGATCTACCCTTGTCTGCTTCGGTTGATGTGAATGGATGGAACTTTCTGGTTATTGATATCTGTCTGCTTTTTGATATTGCATTGAATCACCTTTGGATAGTATGTTTTGGCACTTGGAGTTTTTTGGACTCTTTAATCTCCTTTAGCTTGCGCCCTCATACCGTTCGAGGTTAGGTCCCTGCACCCCCGGACTTGTGCGTCCGCTGGCTACTAGCATTTGGCAGGCTTTTTGACCTACAGAATATTTGTCCGGATGGCAGGGGTATGTCCTTGTATATTTAGGTTTAACCTCAACTACACAGAACACTGCTGGTGATAGGACAAGGGACTTGGAAATTGAGGGGGAGGTTGGGAGCTGAATCTGCGGTAATTAATCGAGTTTTCTTTGTCCCTTCAACAAACCTCTGTAAAGGAAAGTAAGTATTAGTATGCAGCACTACAGGTCCACAGATATACAACATTAACTTTAAAAGTCCATCACTAAGATTTGTGGGCCCTTGCGCTTAAAAGTTCAACAAAGTTCCACACAGTTTACTGAGAAGGGAAAAAGTGAATCGAGGGCATCTGTGGAAAAATGAAGAGTTCCAAGGGGTAGAGGACAAGTTATCCTAGCTAATAGAAGTGTCCACCACATTCGGAATGCTTGTGCAAGCTAGCAGTTGTAAAGCCAAACTGGTATAAAAGTTTCTAAAAGTTACCAAACTTTTAAACGTGGTGACAGGGGTTCAGGTAAGTACTGTTATAACTCACCCCCTATACTCTGATTCTTCTAAGCACTTGGCAGGTCTTCGGAAGAGGGTCCAAGGTCGCATTTCCCACCTTCAACTACGGTCCTTGATGACTATAGGTTCGAGTTTTGAGAGCTTCTCTGGTCAGTAACAAATGCTGGTGCATGGTCTTCAGGATGGAGAATGCAGAAGAACTCGATGCAGGGCCCCTCTCAGCACAGGACTGGATGCAGGAAAGCTGTTTTAGACAGCGGTCACCAATGCATAGTGACTCAGGGTAACACACTTGTCGTGGTCAGACGTTGCCTTGTATCTCGGGTCCCTTTGATGCAGGAACCACAAAATCTGCCAGAGATGAGTCTCAATGAGGAACGGTGACGTCTGAAGCACGGTTGTACCCAAATCTGAGTTGGTCAGCCACTGGGTGATCCAGGAGCCATTTCGGGGGCTCTGCTTCACAGGACTCCGACCTAATGTCGAGAGTGGATGTTCCCTCCACTCTGAGGGTTGCAGCTCATTTGCAGGACTGCTGAAGATCACGAGCAAGACCGGGCTCTTCCAGGTGAGCAGCAGAGGTTGGTTGCCAGGCCTTCTTCCAATGGGTCCATGGTCTCCTTACACGCCTTGCAGCTGTATATTTGGCTCCTTCAGGTTTCTTCCAGGATCTCTCTAGAGCAGGTGCAGGGGTCCTCTTCTTATTCAAAAAGCAGGTAACACTCGAAACTCCCGCTAGCCAATCAAAGATCTGTCGTACACACGCACCTCAGCAGTGGTCCAATCAGGACCACTGGTAGCACAGCTCATGCATACCATTCAGACACACTGAAACCAGTTTGTGGATTGCGACCACAGTCCCAACCCACTTCCTGGCAGCAAACACACATGGCCCTGCAGGAGCCGCAAAAAGCCTCTGCTTTCCTGGGCACTGAAAGGTCCATATAAGGATGTTCCTGTCCTAATAGGCCAGGAAGAAGGTTAAATGACAAGATGTCCAAAGGACAAGCGAAAAACCATGTGACACGGCCATGTTTGGACACTTGGGCCAATAGGTAGCCAAACATAGTAAATGCAGTAAATCTAAAGTAAAATACTCCAAACAATAGCGAAACATAACTTCTGCCACCAGTTTGTCCATTAGGCACACCTAAAGTAACCCAAAATCCTCTGAGTGCTAGTCTGGGGCAAAACACAAAGTGTACCCCATTGTACTGCATTGTAAGACGCATTGTACAATGATGAAAAGGTACCAAAGTGAAAACAAGTTACCAAACGTCGCAACAAAATAACAAGACTAAGGGGTCCGATGTTTCACAGTACTGACAGCCTAAGGGACATGTCCGTTTCACAATAACATATGAGCAAAAGCCAGTGCAGTGATTAAGGCTTCACTGCACTGCAAAAAGAGCAGGTCAGATACAAAAATTAAAGCAAAAGGTTTGGGCGTCCATGAAAATGGAGGTAAAGGTGCTGTAAGGAAAAATCTTTCCTAACAGTCAACATGGGCGAATCTTTTGGGTTTTTCTAATCCATTTGTATTGCTAAAGGTCCTAAATGTACAGCAAATATAATTCAGGATGTGGGAACCATGTTGTGTATCCCCCAGATCATTAGATGTGTTAATCTAACTTATTGTTATCACAACAATTAACTGCAGGATATTATTTGGCATTTTTAGAATTCGAAATATTGAACATGTCAACTCTTTTAACCCTCCCCCCTCTTTTTGTCAGCTATCCCCTCCATATCTTGTTTAAATTCCTTTTTTCTCAATGTTTCATGTAGACCAACACACCATGACCAGACAATATGGATTTCGTCAACATTCCTACCCCGACCCAGGTCCTACGCTCTCCCCTCATAGCTTAATGTATCCATAGCATCCCCCCACCCACCCTCCAATGCCTCTTCCTCCTTCCCTATCGCGGATTGGTGCAGATCCATGCCCCACCGGTTTGTAATGCTCCTGCCTCCTCTCTTCTTCGTTTCCCGATTGGTGAAAATGTCTAAACCATACAACATAGTAGGAACCAGACTTGTATTATATAATTTCTGGAAACCTTCGATTGAATAACCACCTTTAAATCTGATTAAATTCTTGATTGCATTAAACTTTTCAGCTTTTACCGCAAAACATTTTTCTAGGTCATTAATTCTTAATGAATTAGAAACTAAAACCCCTAAATGAGTATCGAGCTGACAATCTGCATGATCTCGTTATCCATCTTCCACGCATGATTTAAGTGCTTTCTCTTCTTAGTTCCTACTGTTAACACTTTCATTTAGGAGTAATTAATAATCAGGCCATTTTCTTTAGAATATTCACTCAAAGCATGAACACTTTGTTGAAGGCTAATCTGCGTTCTGTCAAGCAAGAGGGTGTCATCTGCATAGGCCATCCAAGCAATATCGTGGTGGCCTATCCGCGGAGGAAAATGGTGGCAACCCGCCAGGGCAATTCCAACATCTGCCACCTTTAGATGATATAGAATGGGGGCTAGCGGGCACCCTTGTTTAAGACCCAAATTGAACTCTATCTTTTTAGACAGAAACCTGTCTTGTGATAATCTTAGCTGTACCACTGGGTCAGTAGAGAGTGCTTTAACAAAATGAAAAATCATTGGACTAAGATTCAATTTTTCTAATTTTCCCCAAAGCAGTCTCCGGTCCACTGCATCAAAAGCCGCTCTGTAGTCTACAAAAAGATAAACAAAGCAGCCTCCTTATTAATCAACGTAGTCCAAATTAGGTAAAAATAAGAATGACTAAGAATTACGTAGCCTTGAGGAGAAGGGGGTGGTGGTGGTGGTGGTGGGGGGGGGGGGGGGGGGGGTGTGTGTGTGTGTGTGTGTGTGTGTGTGTGTGTGTGTGTCTGTCTGTCTGTCTGTCTGTCTGTCTGTCTGTCTGTCTGTCTGTCTGTCTGTCTGTCTGTCTGTCTGTCTGTCTGTCTGTCTGTCTGTCTGTCTGTCTGTCTGTCTGTCTGTCTGTCTGTCTGTCTGTCTGGGGCGAGAGGGGGAATATGCCTGCACTGGGGAGGGCAGTGGAGAATTTGGGAACCGGTGAGGAAGGAGTAACACCCGATGCGGTGGAACTTATTTTATCAAGCTCCGATGAATGAAAGGCTGAGTGGGCGCCATGTAGTTCTGGACTGTCACATGTAGGGTGCGCCCTAGAGCACTTCATGTGGCAGCCATTTTAGGGCAGAGTATAGGCATGTAGTGGGGGCTTTTGGAATGGCAGGATTAAAACATGGTATGCTGAAGGCTCAGGTTATTGAGGATATTTCATTATTTATTTAAGGTGCAATTTTTTAGGAAAAGGTTATTTTAGTGCACATACTCAGGGGGGGGGTGGCAGACGGAGGCAGTTTGCTCCTGCCCTTGCTTGCCTGCAGATTGCACCTACAAGTCCCCGAATCATGTTTCTGACACTCTGCATATGCATTGACTCAGGGACACCACAATGTTTAGGGCTGGGTCAGCACTCGACCCGTGTTGGGTCAGTGAGAGTTTTTGCATTGGTGGGCCTTTAACAATAATAATTATTTTAGCATTTCTATATAGTGCTACGAACCCTGAGGTATCTGAGCGCTGCTTATTATTACCCACGGTGTGTGGCACTCATTTATCGACCTCGGAAGGATGAGCTTGGCCCTGCCGGGATTCGAACCTGTGTTAGCAGGCTCTGCACAGATGTCAAAGCGAGAGCTCTACTCACTGTGCAATGATCGGCTTTTAACTTCAAATGTGTCTTGTACATTCGGATTTCAATCTCAAAAGCAGAATGCCTAGGCTTCTTCACATGCGTGTGGCGTGCACATGGAAGTGGAGAGAATGTTTTTGTAAATATGCCCCTATATCTATTTTCTTGTCAGTTTTGAATGGCTAATTCTGATAGAGGCCACTAGTAGGCTAGGGAGAGCTTTAGCTCTCTGGCAGACCTCTGGAAGATAGATCATGAAGGGGCCCTGGAATCAATCAGCTGCTCTGTGATGCAGCACGAGTGCATCATGACGAAAGCTCTGTCATGGTGGCAGTAAATCGTAGGAGGGGGTGGAGCTGTTGAAGTTGGGGAAGAGCTGTCGGCTGTTGCTTTTAAGAGGTTCTTTTGTTTCAATGTTACGGGGTGCACTGATGTCTTGGTTTATTTTTGCTATTTTTCGTTTGATTATTACGGTTCATCCTGTTAATGGCTGCCAAAGTCACTTTCTTTAAAGAATTCGGCTATGATGTATGAGTTATACTGTGCACTGAAGCCATTTGCAAGGCCTTCACGGGTTCTTATGGATCTGAAAGAGAGGGGGCGTGGCTCAGGTTAGTGGGGACAGTGGTAAATAAAAGATAGCTTGGATTACCATGAATTAACCGAATTAGAAATGTTCGAGAGAGAAAAAAACAAAAGTAATTTGAACGAAAATAACTTTTGGTGTTCACACCCCTGAACATTTCTGATAACCCGCTTCCCCCACCACCTACTTACCTGTGGGCGGCACGCCTCCTTGTGTGCTGCCGTCTCCTGCATTTCTCCGGGGCGGGCGTGCATGCGAAGCGGCGCCGCAGGGTCCTCTTTTTTTCAAACTTTATTATATTGGGTGCGGGGAAACCCCTGCCACACTCGATGCCTTTATAGTGTACAAGGGTGCGTCGGATACGCCTGCTCCCCATGTTCGCTATAAAGACACCGAATGGTAAATTTGTTCAACATTTTCGTCTGTTTCATAAAGCTGAAATTCGAACAAATGTACCATTCGGTTTAGTTTTCTCAGTTAAATCTGCGGATACCAGATAGCTCTGCTGTTGTGGGATGCGTGCAGATAGGAAGTACACTGAGCTCTGAATGCAGGTCTCTTTCTTGGTCTCCTGTCTCAAGAGCACCCAGGAATGTACCCGCAGTGTGCTTTGTGTTCCCTTGTTGCTGGCTTGCATTGCTTGAGGATGTGATATGTAAGTTGATTGGAGCGGTGTAGCTTTCTGATCTTCTTTGCTGGGAGAGAAGTTCAAATGCTGCGCGCCAGATTCTTGGTTGGCACACCGGTAGTGTGCATAAATGTAGGAGGTGAGTGGAGAAACTGGCGAGCAATTTGCAGCATCCATTTGATGTGGCCATTGTGATGTCACAGCACTGGTGCCCTTTGGGTAAATTAGTTGAGAGATGTCCTGAGACCTCCTGGAGGGGGCTGGTACCGGCGGCAGTGGACAGTGTCCAGCGACTGGTCCTTTGTGAGAGTGGGGGGGGCATAGGGAGGCACGGAAAGCATGCAGCAATGGGCAATGAGCAGACGGTGGATGAGAGTAGTTCCGCGTGAAGTTCAGAATAGGGATTCCAGACGGGGAAGAGTCCTGATGGGCTCCCTATAAACAGCTCTGTGGCAGCAAGGATGCCATTTGGGGGTCACTAGGGGTCAACCCTGGGTCCCTTGGGGATGGTGTGGGACTCCAGTGCAAACCCAATTTAAATATATATATTTCTTTTTGCAACAAAAAAACGGGTGCTCCTGGTGTAGCGGGACATCCCGCAGCGCGGGCTCCCCACCACACCATGTCTGGTGGGTCCCCGGCCTGTCCTCACCCATCAGGCTGAAGGCTGGGCCCATGGGGGGTTGGAGCTGACCGTGACATGTGACACATGTCACATGCCATGTTCAGTTCCAACCCCTTCTCCCTCGCTTCTTCACTGCTCACATACAGGAACCAGGGAGCTCTCACAGCTTCCTGGTTCCTGTTTGTGAGCAGCACAGAGGAGCCAAGGGGGGCTGGAAGGACGGAATGAAGCAGCAAGAAAAAGGTAAGAAGGCTGTTTTTTGTAATATGATGTGTGTTTTGCATGTGTGAAGTGCGTGTCAGATGTATCTATGTGAATGGTGGGTGAATGAGAAGTGGTGTGATGTGTGTTTTTGAATGTTCTGGGTGGGTGGGCGTGTGCCTGTGTAGAGAATGTAATGAGTGGATGTAAGAGAAGATGTGAGTGACTGGTGGGTGAATGCGAAGTGATGTGATGTAATGTGTGTTTTTGAATGTTCTGAGTTGGTGGGTGCATGCCTGTGCAGAGAGGAAGTGGAAGACATCATTAAAAGTTTGAAACCTTCTCGTTGCCAAGGTGACATCTGTCCAGCCTCTATCATTAAGGAAGGAGCTAAAGACCTGCCACCTTTCATCGCCACATTGATAAACTCATCCTTCAAGTCCAATCAAGTTCAGAGCAATCTCAAGGAAGCCTGGGTTATGCCTCTCCAAAAAAAAAAAAAAAAAACCTAGACCCGAACCTCCCATCTAACTATAGGCCCATCACCACCGTCCCCTTCCTTTTAAAAATATTGGACTGAGTCGCATATCTGCAAATTAAGAAGCATCTTGAGGAAAACAACCTACTAGGCCTCAGACAGCTCTGTTAGACTTGAAGGTCCAAATGGACGAGGCAAAGGACAAAGGCAAGCTAGCGACCCTTTTGCTCCTAGGCTTGTCTGCGGCCTTTGACCTTATCAACCACCAAATCCTAACTGGGCACCTCACCACAGCTGCTGCCTTCTCCACCAGTGCATCTAATTGGGTCAACTCATTTCTATCTAATCGGACCACCAGGGTTTTCTCCCCATCAGCCTCAGCAGACCCGACCCCTACACTCTGTGCAGTTCCCCCAGGCTTGTGTGTGTATCCCACGCTATATAACATATTCACAAAGCTTGAATTTGATGGACTGGACAACTTGGGTGTCATCTACACTAATTATGCAGATGACACCCAAGTCCTCATTCCTCTCACGGGCTGTTACAATGAAGATTCCAAACTGCTGAACGATATCTACTGAGAAATCCAGGCCTGGATGGCTACCAACAGCTTATCCCTTAACGACGATGAGACCAATCTCCTGATTGTCGGCACTCAGGCATGTTTGAACAAGCTTGACCACAGGTATACATCCTTCAATATTAACGGCAACGCAATTAAAGTCTCTAAGGAAATAAAAACCTTGGGGTCTATCTTGACTCAACACTGTCCCTTAAAAAACAAGGCAGCTCCGTGGCGGCCTCTACAGCCTACACCCATAAGCTAATCTACAGTTGCAAACCTTACCTGTCCACCAGCAGTTGCCTAACGCTCGGTAGAGCACTAGCACTGTCAAAAATGGATTATTGCAACACACTCTTTCTAGGCTCCTGTGAACTCAACCTAAACAAGCTTCAGGTCCTTCAAAACAACTCACTTAACCTAGCCAGATCCTGCAACATATCGACTTTTAGACGCAATGGCAACTGGCTGTCAGTTCATGACAGAATCACTCTCCGCACTTTGGCCATCACGCACACATGCCTTGCGAACCTAGCTCCAAATACCTGTCTGATAAAATCTGCAAGCACCAATCCTCTTGCTCCACCAGATCTGCCCTATTTTCTGTATTACAGTGCCTAGGTTCATCCTAAAAACTGCGGGAGGAGCCAGCTTCCGAGTACAAGCAACCAACCGTTGGAATTCCATACCCATCTCTTACAGACAAGAACCATTCTTCATGACATTCAAATCTGGAATAAAAAACTGGTTGAGTATCAAACCGCTCCATTGAGTTCCCCCTCGTCTGTAACTTCTACTCCTTACCTTACCTCCACTTTGTGATGCCTGCTGTACCTGTGCTTAAGCTATTGTACAAATGCTCCTGCTTCCAGACCTATCTGTAACCCTTGGTCCTCCTAACTGCTACTGTGCTGCTGTTTTTTCCCATGTATGTAACTCTTAAGTTTTCCAGCGCCCAGTTACCCCAGGGTTAGGTGCACGATATAAATAATAAACAAATACAAAAAAATACTAATGTGTGTTTTTGAATGTTCTGGGTGGTTGGGTGTGTGCCTGTGTAGAGAATGCAATGAGTGGCTGTAAAAGAAGGTGTGATTGACTGTTGGGTGAATGAGAAGTGATGTGGTCTGATGTGATGTGTGTTTATGTATGTTCTGGGTGGGTGGGTGTGTGCCTGTGTAGAGAATGCAATGAGTGGATGTAAGAGGAGGTGTGAGTGACTGGTGGGTGAATGTGAGTGATGTGATGTAATGTGTGTTTTTGAATGCTCTGAGTGGGTGGGTGCATGCCTGATGTAAAGGAAGGTGTGAGTGACTGGTGGGTGAATGAGATGTGATGTCTGGTTTTGTGTGTGCTGGGTGTGTGGGCATGTGTCTGTGTAGAGAATGCAATGAGGGGATGTAAGAGAAGGTGTGAGTGACTGGTGTGTAAATGAGATGTGATGTGTGGTTTTGAGTGTTCTGGATGGGTGGGTGTGTGCCTGTGTAGAGAATGCAATGAGGGAATGTAAGAGAAGGTGTAAGTGAGTGGTGGGTGAATGAGAAGTGATGAGGTTTGATGTGACGTGTGTTTATGAATGTTCAGTGTGTGCCTTCGTAGAGAATGCAATGAGTGGATGTAAGAGGAGGTGTGAGTGACTGGCGGGTGAATGTGAAGTGATGTGATGTAATTTGTGTTTTTGAATATTCAGGGTGGGTGGGCGTGTGCCTGTGTAGAGAATGCAATCAGGGGATGTAAGAGAAGGTTTGAGCGACTGGTGTGTGAATGAGAAGTGATGTGATGTATGTTTTTGAATGTTGCGGGTGGGTGGGTGAGTGGCTTTGTAGAGAAAGCAATGGGTCGATGTAATAGAAGTTGTGCATGACTGGTGGGTGAATGAGTATGAATGTGATGGTGTGCTTTTGAATGTTCTGGGTGGGCGGTTGTGTGCCGGTGTAGAGAATGCAATCAGTGCCTGTAAGAGATGATGTGAGTGAGCGACTGGTGGCTGAATGAGCATACATGTGGTAGTGTGTGCTTGAATGATCTGGTGGGGTTCGGTGTGTGCCTGTGTGGTGAATCCAGTGTGAGTGAATGTGAGAGAAGATGTATGGGTGAGTGACCGGTGGGTGAAAGAGAATACATGTGTGTGTAAGCCCTGGCAGACTGGGGATCACTGGAGCATTTTTGCCACATCCTTTATTGTCTTTGCAGGTTTTACTGCTATTTTTGGGTAAAGGCAAGTTCGTGTCTGCCATTCCCTGGCTAGACTGGCATGTTGGTGCAGTCAGTCTAGCCATTGCTTACTGTGGTATGACATTTATTATTCAGTCTCTTTAAAAAAGGAAGCATGATAAGTATTGTTACCTCGCTAGACTGATGTTTAGGTCTAGCAGCCTGTGTATTTATTACTGTAGCATGACTTTTATTAACTGAGCATCTATGATGAATGCAGCATGATAAGTGTCCTTATGGTTCTAGGCTGCCTACATTGGAACCAGTTTGGACAGGTTTTCCTATTGTGACATGCCACTTTTAATGTCCAAACCAACGGCAGTATGTTCTTACGTGGGAGTACTTGCATATATTGGCAGAGCCAGTTTTGTGCCCAGTGCCAGTAATGATACTATAGAAACACATCTTAAAGCGAACGTAAGTATGGTCTTATATGGGAATACTAGCATATGTTGGTGAAGCCAGCAGGGAAATGTATGGGCACAACCAACATGAACATGACATTTATACTGGCATATATTGCAGGGACCAGCATGTTAATGCATTGGGAAATGCCCTGTGAACTTTTGGTGACTTGCATCCGATTGTTGTCCTTTTTCCCTCACAGTTTTCCAAGGAAGTGTGCTGTGTAATGCACAATTTTAACCCATTATTCAAAACATTTACTCTGGGGAGGGAGAAGAATCCCACCGCCCCCCAAAACCATTTTCGTTAGTTCATGCTTCCTCGCTATGCTCAGTCGCAATCACATACCTGTGGCAAATATTTACACACTCCACAAAAACAACTCATCAGCCACCCTTGGTGGCTGGTATATTTGTGGACCAGGCATTGCCCCCTTCTTTCTATTTTACGTTAAACATTTAAGGTTTGATTGGAAAACATATTTATTTCTTTCACTTGCAGTAGTGCATGCCCCTGCAGCGGCATAATCATCATGGACATTGCGCACGCGTGGTGATACGGACCGGCCCGGGGTGTGGCGTGCCCTGTGCTTTTTTAAGAAGGTTGGAGGTGGCTGAGGGGGGCCCACAGAATGGCTCGCAGGGGAGCCGCCAAATTGTGTGTTACGCCATTGGGCACCACTGGGTCTGACAAAGGGGTAGTGTGCAGTGCGCGCCTTGAAGTCTGCCAGTGAGTCCCTGGGTGAGAATAACTGTGTGGTGCTATGGATCTATGTGTGCAGCAATTACATTACATTAAATGGTGTTTTTTTTATGTCCTCTAGCACCCAGTATTATGTTTAGATAATAAAAACTATGGGGGGTTTTGGGTATATTGTAAGAATCTTTCCCAGGTATTATACTCCAGCAAAGATAACATTATCAGGTGCACTCCCCTCTGTGCATGCAGACCAGTCTAATAGGTTTCTTCTATTGTAGTGGTAGCTGACTCATAGATACATTTATAACCAGGGAATTGTGTTGCTACTAAATCCAGGTCAATGATTTAATTTTCAGGCCTTGCTCGTGCAGCATTTTGCTCCTGGGTAAACAGCAGCGCACGCCGCCCCAGGTCAGTGATTTTTTGATGTGTTTAACACAGCAACGCCACAGATATCGAGTACGTCTGTGTCCATTGATCTGTACATGTTTCATACACTAGCTGTAGCCTGCGTTAGAGATTTCAGTTTCCCTGTTACAAATACTGCATTATGTATGTTTTACATATAGACCCACTTCGAATCTGGAAAATTACATTCCCCAAATATGTAATCGTGGCCAAATCATGCCTCCCTCTGTGCCTCAGTTCTTAAATCTGGCTGAAATTAGAGCATCTGGAAACACGAGTGCTAGATGTAGCTAACAAATCTGAAGGGTGTTTGCGATCACTTCCTGTGATGTCACTTGGGGATGGGGTCAAATTACTTCTCTTCCTGTGATGTCATCAGAGGGTCAAGTGCCGTGTGATGTCACTTCCGCTGCTCCAGGCATTTTGGTAAAATGACATCCTTGTCTGTGTGCTATGAGGGTAAAGTGTGATATGGAGGAGCCAGACACATGAATTACATTGGGTATCGGAGAGCAAAACTCAGGAAGGGGGCTAATTGAATTGGGCACCAGGTGGCAAAGTCACAGTGAGAAACTGGGAAGCAAAACTTCTGCAGGGGAAAAGTGCAGTGTGATGCACAGAAGCAAAATACAGCGGGGCACCTGGGAACAAAACCCTGCGGGGAGAGTCAGACTGGGGCACCCATACTTTGCAATATCCCAAACGTACATATCTTGCCATGTATGACTCTGTAACCAAACACACAACAGCGAATAATGGCTGATATGCGCCTTAAAGCTTGGGCCTTAAGCATCACGGATGTCTAGTACTCACAAACATTCTGTTAAAGGATGCCTGCCAAGCTAACACTATCAAATTGTGAAAAACAAATTAGGCATGAAAATCAGGTTATCCCGCCCCGTAATCCAATTGATGTGTCGAGTCCGGCATCCTAGAGCCGCTGTTCACGCCGCTTTCAGCGGCGCACCGCTATGATAGCCGCGCAACTGAATTACCAATGTGCCGTAACAACATTACACCTCCCCTAACCTCAGGTAGCATCAGCTTGCAACATCTCTAACTGGAAAGATAGAGGCTTCTACTGTACATTAGTGGGTTTAAAAGCCAGGACCTAAATTCCATTTACGTCTGCCCTAAGTGTGCCTGTGAGGTTTGCATCTGTCCGTCAGTCCACCAAACATTTTACTGTAAAATAGGTGAAGTGCTTGAAATAAGCAAAAATAACTGGGGGGGAAATGAATAAATGAACCAATAAGAGCTTAGTGTCTTCTGATTTCGTATATGGTTTGGCGCAATGTGGCTTGGGAGATGATGCGGGGAGTTTGGAAAACGTTTTGTTTGATGCTACGATGTGAGTGCAGGTGTTCTACTTCCACCTGATAAAATACCACTGTCTGATTTCGAGGCAGAATTGTCACGCTACGACTGTAGCACGGTCAGCGGCAGCCATCTTGCGTTGGGCGATACACGGGGAAATCACAATATCTCACCTCTTCTTGGGCCTATGGGCGTCCACGCATGAGGCGCTAGGGTGACAGCACTCAACACTGAGCTGTGCAGAGGGTGTGGGGGCCTCCATGCACACACAGGCATTGAGACAATATATACCCCCAAAACAGCCACAGAGGCTGGGAGAAGGAACTCACAAGAACTAAGGTTTGAGGATTAATATAGTAAAACGTTTGCCATTACTTTTAAATCACTGCGGAAATGACACCTTAAGGAGCTGAATATTTTCATGAATAAGTATTTGTGTTCCTTAATTACTCGTTTTTTTTGTCTATGGTTTCATCGGTTTAATGAATAGCTGTCATTTTGCTTGTCTCACGCAAAATCGTCTGTGTCATGACTGGAATGAGACATGTGCTTTGCAGGTGGAAATGGAACAGCATCCCAGCCTACTCATCGGGACCTACGGAGAACATGGAACAGAATCCCAGCCTGCTCATCGGGACCTACGGAGAACATGGAACAGCAATCCCGCCTACTCATCAGGACCTATGCAGAACATGGAACAGAATACCAGCCTGCTCATTGGGACCTAGGGAGGACATGGAACGGCATCCCAGCCTGCTCATCGGGACCTATGGAGAACATGGAACGGCATCCCAGTCTACTCATCGGGACCTATGGAGAACATGGAACAGCATCCCAGCCTGCTCATCGGGACCTACAGAGAACATGGAACGGCATCCCAGTCTACTCATCGGGACCTATGGAGAACATGGAACAGCATCCCAGCCTGCTCATCAGGACCTACGGAGAACATGGAACAGAATCCCAGCCTGCTCATCGGGACCTACGGAGAACATGGAACAGCAATCCCGCCTACTCATCAGGACCTATGCAGAACATGGAACAGAATACCAGCCTGCTCATTGGGACCTAGGGAGGACATGGAACGGCATCCCAGCCTGCTCATCGGGACCTACAGAGAACATGGAACGGCATCCCAGTCTACTCATCGGGACCTATGGAGAACATGGAACAGCATCCCAGCCTGCTCATCGGGACCTACAGAGAACATGGAACGGCATCCCAGTCTACTCATCGGGACCTATGGAGAACATGGAACAGCATCCCAGCCTGCTCATCAGGACCTACGGAGAACATGGAACAGCATCCCAGCCTGCCCATCGGAACCTATGGTGAACATGGAAAAGCATCCCTGCCTGCTCATCGGGACCTACGGAGAACGTGGAACAGCATCCCAGCCTGCTCATTGGGACCTACGGAGAACATGGAACAGCATCCCAGCCTGATCATCGGGACATATGGATAACATGGAACAGAATACCAGCCTGCTCATCGGGACCTACTGAGAACATGGAACAGCATCCCAGCCTGCTCATCGGGACCTATGGAGAACATGGAACAGCATCCCAGCCTGCTCATCGGGACCTATGGAGAATATGGAACAGCAATCCCGCCTACTCATCAGGACCTATGCAGAACATGGAACAGAATACCAGCCTGCTCATTGGGACCTAGGGAGGACATGGAACGGCATCCCAGCCTGCTCATCGGGACCTACAGAGAACATGGAACGGCATCCCAGTCTACTCATCGGGACCTATGGAGAACATGGAACAGCATCCCAGCCTGCTCATCGGGACCTACAGAGAACATGGAACGGCATCCCAGTCTACTCATCGGGACCTATGGAGAACATGGAACAGCATCCCAGCCTGCTCATTAGGACCTACGGAGAACATGGAACAGCATCCCAGCCTGCCCATCGGAACCTATGGTGAACATGGAAAAGCATCCCTGCCTGCTCATCGGGACCTACGGAGAACATGGAACAGCATCCCAGCCTGCTCATTGGGACCTATGGAGAACATGGAACAGCATCCCAGCCTGGTCTTCAGGACCTACGGAGAACATGGAACAGCATCCCAGCCTGATCATCGGGACATATGGATAACATGGAACAGAATACCAGCCTGCTCATCGGGACCTACTGAGAACATGGAACAGCATCCCAGCCTGCTCATCGGGACCTATGGAGAACATGGAACAGCATCCCAGCCTGCTCATCGGGACCTACGGAGAACATGGAACAGCATCCCAGCCTGCTCATCGGGACCTACGGAGAACATGGAACAGAATCCCAGCCTGCTCATCGGGACCTACGGAGAACATGGAACAGCAATCCCGCCTACTCATCAGGACCTATGCAGAACATGGAACAGAATACCAGCCTGCTCATTGGGACCTAGGGAGGACATGGAACGGCATCCCAGCCTGCTCATCGGGACCTACAGAGAACATGGAACGGCATCCCAGTCTACTCATCGGGACCTATGGAGAACATGGAACAGCATCCCAGCCTGCTCATCGGGACCTACAGAGAACATGGAACGGCATCCCAGTCTACTCATCGGGACCTATGGAGAACATGGAACAGCATCCCAGCCTGCTCATCAGGACCTACGGAGCACATGGAATAGCATCCCAGCCTGCCCATTGGAACCTATGGTGAACATGGAAAAGCATCCCTGCCTGCTCATCGGGACCTACGGAGAACATGGAACAGCATCCCAGCCTGCTCATTGGGACCTATGGAGAACATGGAACAGCATCCCAGCCTGGTCTTCAGGACCTACGGAGAACATGGAACAGCATCCCAGCCTGATCATCGGGACATATGGATAACATGGAAAAGAATACCAGCCTGCTCATCGGGACCTACTGAGAACATGGAACAGCATCCCAGCCTGCTCATCGGGACCTATGGAGAACATGGAACAGCATCCCAGCCTGCTCATCGGGACCTACGGAGAACATGGAACAGCATCCCAGCCTGGTCTTCAGGACCTACGGAGAACATGGAACAGCATCCCAGCCTGATCATCGGGACATATGGATAACATGGAACAGAATACCAGCCTGCTCATCGGGACCTACTGAGAACATGGAACAGCATCCCAGCCTGCTCATCGGGATCAATGGAGAACATGGAACAGCATCCCAGCCTGATCATCGGGACATATGGATAACATGGAACAGAATACCAGCCTGCTCATCGGGACCTACTGAGAACATGGAACAGCATCCCAGCCTGCTCATCGGGACCTATGGAGAACATGGAACAGCATCCCAGCCTACTCATCGGGACCTATGGAGAACATGGAACACACATCCCAGCCTGCTCATCGGGACCTATGGAGAACATGGAACAGCATCCCAGCCTACTCATCGGGACCTATGGAGAACATGGAACGGCATCCCAGCCTGTTCATCGGGACCTACGGAGAACATGGAACGGCATCCCAGCCTTCTCATAGGGACCTATGGAGAACATGGAACGGCATCCCAGCCTGTTCATCGGGACCTACGGAGAACATGGAACGGCATCCCAGCCTACTCATCGAGACCTATGGAGAACATCTAACAGCATCCCAGCCTGCTCTTCGGGACCTATGGAGAACATGGAACAGCATCCCAGCCTGATCTTTGGGACCTACGGAGAACATGGAACAGCATCCCAGCCTGCTCATCGGGACCTACGGAGAACATGGAACAGCATCCCAGCCTGCTCATCAGGGCCTACGAGAACATGGAACAGCATCCCAGCCTGTTCATCGGGACCTATAGAGAACATGGAACAGCATATAGCTTGCTCTGTGGGAACTATGGAGAACATGGAATGGCATACAAGCTTGCTCATCAGGAGCTACGGGGAACATGGAACAGCATCCCAGCCTGCTCATCAGGACCTACAGAGAACATGGAGCAGCATCCCAGCCTGCTCATCGGGACCTATGGAGAACAAGAAACTACGGAGTACATGGAACAGCATCCAAGCCTGCTCATCGGGACCTATGGAGAACATGGAACAGCATCCCAGCCTACTCATCGGGACCTACGGAGAACATGGAGCAGCATCCCAGCCTGTTTATCGGGACCTATGTAGAACATGGAACAGCATCCCAGCCTACTCATCGGGACCTACGGAGAACATGGAACAGCATCTCAGCCTGTTCATCGGGACCTATGGAGAACATGGAACAGCATCCCAGCCTGCTCATCGGGACCTATGGATAACATGGAACAGAATACCAGCCTGCTCATCGGGACCTACTGAGAACATGGAACAGCATCCCAGCCTACTCATCGAGACCTGCGGAGAACATGGAACAGCATCCCAGCCTGCTCATCGGGACCTACGGAGAACATGGAACAGCATCCCAGCCTCCTCATCAGGACCTACGGGGAACATGGAACAGCATCCCAGCGCCTGGTCATCGGGACCTATGGAGAACATGGAACAGCATCCCAGCCTGCTCATCAGGACCTACGGAGAACATGGAACAACATCCCAGCCTGCTCATTGGGTCCTACGGGGAACATGGAACAGCATCCCAGCCTGCTCATCGGGACCTATGGAGAACGTGGAACAGCATCCCAGCCTGCTCATCGGGACCTACGGAGAACATGGTACAGCATCCCACCCTGCTCATCGGGACCTACGGAGAACATGGTACAGCATCCCAGTCTGCTCATCGGGACCTACGGAGAACATGGTAAAGAATTCCAGCCTGCTCTTCGTGACCTGCGGAGAACATGGAACAGCATCCCAGCCTGCTCATGAGGACCTACGGAGAACATGGAACAGCATCCCAGCCTGCTCATCGAGACCTATGGAGAACATGGAACAGCATCCCGGCCTGCTCATCGGGACCTACGGAGAACATGGAACAGCATCCCAGCCTGCTCATCGGGACCTACGGAGAACATGGAACAACATCCCAGCCTGATCATCGGGGCCTATGAGAACATGGAACAGCATCCCAGCCTGCTCATCAGGACCTATAGAGAACATGGAACAGCATATAGCTTGTCTGTGGGAACTATGGAGAACATGGAATGGCATACAAGCTTGCTCATCAGGAGCTACAGGGAACATGGAACAGCATCCCAGCCTGCTCATCAGGACCTACAGAGAACATGGAGCAGCATCCCAGCCTGCTCATCGGGACCTATGGAGAACAAGAAACTACGGAGTACATGGAACAGCATCCAAGCCTGCTCATCGGGACCTATGGAGAACATGGAACAGCATCCCAGCCTGCTCATCGGGACCTACGGAGAACATGGAGCAGCATCCCAGCCTGCTCATCGGGACCTTTGGAGAACATGGAACAGCATCCCAGCCTGTTCATCGGGATCTATGGAGAACATGGACCAGCATCCCAGCCTGCTCATCGGGATCTACTGAGAACATGGAACAGCATCCCAGCCTACTCATCGAGACCTACGGAGAACATGGAACAGCATCCCAGCCTTCTCATCAGGACCTACGGAGAACATGGAACAGCATCCCAGCCTGCTCATTGGGTCCTACGGGGAACATGGAACAGCATCCCAGCCTGCTCATCGGGACCTATGGAGAACATGGAAGAGCATCCCAGCCTGCTCATCGGGAGCTACGGAGAACATGCTACAGCATCCCACCCTGCTCATCGGGACCTACGGAGAACATGGTACAGCATCCCAGTCTGCTCATCGGGACCTACGGAGAATATGGTAAAGAATACCAGACTGCTCTTCGTGACCTGCGGAGAACATGAAACAGCATCCCAGCCTGCTCATCAGGACCTACGGAGAACATGGAACAGCATCCCAACCTGCTCATCGGGACCTATGGAGAACATGGAACAGCATCCCGGCCTGCTCATCGGGACCTACGGAGAACATGGAACAGCATCCCAGCCTGCTCATCGGGACTTACGGAGAACATGGAACAGCACCCCAGCCTGATCATCGGGGCCTATGAGAACATGGAACAGCATCCCAGCCTGCTCATCGGGACCTATAGAGAACATGGAACAGCATATAGCTTGTCTGTGGGAACTATGGAGAACATGGAATGGCATACAAGCTTGCTCATCAGGAGCTACGGGGAACATGGAACAGCATCCCAGCCTGCTCATCAGGACCTACAGAGAACATGGCGCAGCATCCCAGCCTGCTCATCGTGACCTATGGAGAACA
Source organism: Ambystoma mexicanum (assembly GCF_040938575.1). Taxonomy (NCBI): domain Eukaryota; kingdom Metazoa; phylum Chordata; class Amphibia; order Caudata; family Ambystomatidae; genus Ambystoma; species Ambystoma mexicanum. Next base: position 753,268,553 of record NC_090938.1, on the reverse strand, counting down.
AGAAACTATGGAGTACATGGAACAGCATCCAAGCCTGCTCATCGGGACCTATGGAGAACATGGAACAGCATCCCAGCCTGCTCATCGTGACCTACGGAGAACATGGAACAGCATCCCAGCCTACTCATCGGGACCTGTGGAGAACATGGAACAGCATCCCAGCCTGTTCATCGGGATCTATGGAGAACATGGACCAGCATCCCAGCCTGCTCATCGGGACCTATGGATAACATGGAACAGAATACCAGCCTGCTCATCGGGACCTACTGAGAACATGGAACAGCATCCCAGCCTACTCATCGAGACCTACGGAGAACATGGAACAGCATCCCAGCCTGCTCATCGGGACCTACGGAGAACATGGAACAGCATCCCAGCCTGCTCGTCGGGACCTACGGGGAACATGGAACAGCATCCCAGCCTGGACATCGGGACCTATGGAGAACATGGAACAGCATCCCAGCATGCTCATCGGGACCTACGGAGAACACGGAACAGCATCCCAGCCTGCTCATCGGGACCTATGGAGAACATGGAACAGCATCCCGGCCTGCTCATCGGGACCTACGGATAACATGGAACAGCATCCCAGCCTGCTCATCGGGACCTACGGAGAACATGGAACAACATCCCAGCCTGATCATCGGGGCCTATGAGAACATGGAACAGCATCCTAGAGAACATGGAACAGCATATAGCTTGTCTGTGGGAACTATGGAGAACATGGAATGGCATACAAGCTTGCTCATCAGGAGCTACAGGGAACATGGAACAGCATCCCAGCCTGCTCATCAGGACCTACAGAGAACATGGAGCAGCATCCCAGCCTGCTCATCGGGACCTATGGAGAACAAGAAACTACGGAGTACATGGAACAGCATCCCAGCCTGCTCATCAGGACCTACGGAGAACATGGAACAGCATCCCAGCCTGCTCATCGGGACCTATGGAGAACATGGAACAGCATCCCAGCCTGCTCATCGGGACCTACGGAGAACATGGAACAGCATCCCAGCCTGCTCATCGGGACCTACGGAGAACATGGAACAGCATCCCAGCCTACTCATCGGGACCTATGGAGAACATGGAACAGCGTCCCAGCCTGTTCATCGGGATCCATGGAGAACATGGACCAGCATCCCAGCCTGCTCATCGGGACCTATGGATAACATGGAACAGAATACCAGCCTGCTCATCGGGACCTACTGAGAACATGGAACAGCATCCCAGCCTACTCATCGAGACCTACGGAGAACATGGAACAGCATCCCAGCCTGCTCATCGGGACCTACGGAGAACATGGAACAGCATCCCAGCCTGCTCATCGGGACCTACGGGGAACATGGAACAGCATCCCAGCCTGGACATCGGGACCTATGGAGAAAATGGAACAGCATCCCAGCATGCTCATCGGGACCTACGGGGAACACGGAACAGCATCCCAGACTGCTCATCGGGACCTATGGAGAGCATGGAACAGCATCCCAGCATGCTCATCGGGACCTACGGAGAACATGGTACAGCATCCCAGCCTGCTCATCGGGACCTACGGAGAACATGGTACAGCATCCCAGCCTGCTCATCGGAACCTACGGAGAACATGGTACAGAATAACAGCCTGCTCATCGGGACCTACGGAGAAAATGGTACAGAATAACAGCCTGCTCTTCGTGACCTGCGGAGAACATGGAACAGCATCCCAGCCTGCTCATCAGGACCTACGGAGAACATGGAACAGCATCCCAGCCTGCTCATCGGGACCTATGGAGGACATGGAATGGCATCCCAGCCTGCTCATAGGGACCTACGGAGAACATGGAAAGGCATCCCAGCCTACTCATCGGGACCTATGGAGAACATGGAACAGCATCCTAGCGTGTTCATCGGGACCTATGGAGAACGTGGAACCGCATCCCAGCATGCTCATCAGGACCTTCGGAGAACATGGAACAGCATCCCAGCCTGCTCATCAGGACCTATGGAGAACATCGAACAGCATCCCAGCGTGTTCATCGGGACCTATGGAGAACGTGGAACCGCATCCCAGCATGCTCATCAGGACCTACAGAGAACATGGAACAGCATCCCAACCTGCTCATCAGGACCTATGGAGAACATGGAACAGCATCCCAGCCTGCTCTTCGGGACCTACGGAGAACATGGAACAGCATACCAGCCTGCTCATCGGGACCTATGGAGAACATGGAACAGCATCCCAGCCTGCTCATCGGGCCTACGAGAACATGGAACAGCATCCCAGCCTGCTCATCGGGACCTACGGAGAACATGGAACAGAATACCAGCCTGCTCATCGGGACCTACTGAGAACATGGAACAGCATCCCAGCCTACTCATCGAGACCTATGGAGAACATGGAACAGCATCCCAGCCTGCTCATCGGGACCTACGGAGAACATGGAACAGCATCCCAGCCTGCTCATCGGGACCTACGGGGAACATGGAACAGCATCCCAGCCTGATCATCGGGACATATGGATAACATGGAACAGAATACCAGCCTGCTCATCGGGACCTACTGAGAACATGGAACAGCATCCCAGCCTGCTCATCGGGACCTATGGAGAACATGGAACAGCATCCCAGCCTGCTCATCGGGACCTACGGAGAATATGGAACAGCAATCCCGCCTACTCATCAGGACCTATGCAGAACATGGAACAGAATACCAGCCTGCTCATTGGGACCTAGGGAGGACATGGAACGGCATCCCAGCCTGCTCATCGGGACCTACAGAGAACATGGAACGGCATCCCAGTCTACTCATCGGGACCTATGGAGAACATGGAACAGCATCCCAGCCTGCTCATCGGGACCTACAGAGAACATGGAACGGCATCCCAGTCTACTCATCGGGACCTATGGAGAACATGGAACAGCATCCCAGCCTGCTCATTAGGACCTACGGAGAACATGGAACAGCATCCCAGCCTGCCCATCGGAACCTATGGTGAACATGGAAAAGCATCCCTGCCTGCTCATCGGGACCTACGGAGAACATGGAACAGCATCCCAGCCTGCTCATTGGGACCTACGGAGAACATGGAACAGCATCCCAGCCTGGTATTCAGGACCTACGGAGAACATGGAACAGCATCCCAGCCTGATCATCGGGACATATGGATAACATGGAACAGAATACCAGCCTGCTCATCGGGACCTACTGAGAACATGGAACAGCATCCCAGCCTGCTCATCGGGACCTATGGAGAACATGGAACAGCATCCCAGCCTGCTCATCGGGACCTACGGAGAACATGGAACAGCATCCCAGCCTGCTCATCGGGACCTACGGAGAACATGGAACAGAATCCCAGCCTGCTCATCGGGACCTACGGAGAACATGGAACAGAATCCCAGCCTGCTCAGCGGGACCTACGGAGAACATGGAACAGCATCCCAGCCTGCTCATCGGGACCTATGCAGAACATGGAACAGAATACCAGCCTGCTCATTGGGACCTAGGGAGGACATGGAACGGCATCCCAGCCTGCTCATCGGGACCTACAGAGAACATGGAACGGCATCCCAGTCTACTCATCGGGACCTATGGAGAATATGGAACAGCATCCCAGCCTTCTCATCGGGACCTACAGAGAACATGGAACGGCATCCCAGTCTACTCATCGGGACCTATGGAGAACATGGAACAGCATCCCAGCCTGCTCATCAGGACCTACGGAGCACATGGAATAGCATCCCAGCCTGCCCATTGGAACCTATGGTGAACATGGAAAAGCATCCCTGCCTGCTCATCGGGACCTACGGAGAACATGGAACAGCATCCCAGCCTGCTCATTGGGACCTATGGAGAACATGGAACAGCATCCCAGCCTGGTCTTCAGGACCTACGGAGAACATGGAACAGCATCCCAGCCTGATCATCGGGACATATGGATAACATGGAAAAGAATACCAGCCTGCTCATCGGGACCTACTGAGAACATGGAACAGCATCCCAGCCTGCTCATCGGGACCTATGGAGAACATGGAACAGCATCCCAGCCTGCTCATCGGGACCTACGGAGAACATGGAACAGCATCCCAGCCTGGTCTTCAGGACCTACGGAGAACATGGAACAGCATCCCAGCCTGATCATCGGGACATATGGATAACATGGAACAGAATACCAGCCTGCTCATCGGGACCTACTGAGAACATGGAACAGCATCCCAGCCTGCTCATCGGGATCTATGGAGAACATGGAACAGCATCCCAGCCTGATCATTGGGACATATGGATAACATGGAACAGAATACCAGCCTGCTCATCGGGACCTACTGAGAACATGGAACAGCATCCCAGCCTGCTCATCGGGACCTATGGAGAACATGGAACAGCATCCCAGCCTACTCATCGGGACCTATGGAGAACATGGAACACACATCCCAGCCTGCTCATCGGGACCTATGGAGAACATGGAACAGCATCCCAGCCTACTCATCGGGACCTATGGAGAACATGGAACGGCATCCCAGCCTGTTCATCGGGACCTACGGAGAACATGGAACGGCATCCCAGCCTGCTCATAGGGACCTATGGAGAACATGGAACGGCATCCCAGCCTGTTCATCGGGACCTACGGAGAACATGGAACGGCATCCCAGCCTACTCATCGGGACCTATGGAGAACATCTAACAGCATCCCAGCCTGCTCTTCGGGACCTATGGAGAACATGGAACAGCATCCCAGCCTGATCTTTGGGACCTACGGAGAACATGGAACAGCATCCCAGCCTGCTCATCGGGACCTACGGAGAACATGGAACAGCATCCCAGCCTGCTCATCAGGGCCTACGAGAACATGGAACAGCATCCCAGCCTGTTCATCGGGACCTATAGAGAACATGGAACAGCATATAGCTTGCTCTGTGGGAACTATGGAGAACATGGAATGGCATACAAGCTTGCTCATCAGGAGCTACGGGGAACATGGAACAGCATCCCAGCCTGCTCATCAGGACCTACAGAGAACATGGAGCAGCATCCCAGCCTGCTCATCGGGACCTATGGAGAACAAGAAACTACGGAGTACATGGAACAGCATCCAAGCCTGCTCATCGGGACCTATGGAGAACATGGAACAGCATCCCAGCCTACTCATCGGGACCTACGGAGAACATGGAGCAGCATCCCAGCCTGTTTATCGGGACCTATGTAGAACATGGAACAGCATCCCAGCCTACTCATCGGGACCTACGGAGAACATGGAACAGCATCTCAGCCTGTTCATCGGGACCTATGGAGAACATGGAACAGCATCCCAGCCTGCTCATCGGGACCTATGGATAACATGGAACAGAATACCAGCCTGCTCATCGGGACCTACTGAGAACATGGAACAGCATCCCAGCCTACTCATCGAGACCTACGGAGAACATGGAACAGCATCCCAGCCTGCTCATCGGGACCTACGGAGAACATGGAACAGCATCCCAGCCTCCTCATCAGGACCTACGGGGAACATGGAACAGCATCCCAGCGCCTGGTCATCGGGACCTATGGAGAACATGGAACAGCATCCCAGCCTGCTCATCAGGACCTACGGAGAACATGGAACAACATCCCAGCCTGCTCATTGGGTCCTACGGGGAACATGGAACAGCATCCCAGCCTGCTCATCGGGACCTATGGAGAACATGGAACAGCATCCCAGCCTGCTCATCGGGACCTACGGAGAACATGGTACAGCATCCCACCCTGCTCATCGGGACCTACGGAGAACATGGTACAGCATCCCAGTCTGCTCATCGGGACCTACGGAGAACATGGTAAAGAATTCCAGCCTGCTCTTCGTGACCTGCGGAGAACATGGAACAGCATCCCAGCCTGCTCATGAGGACCTACGGAGAACATGGAACAGCATCCCAGCCTGATCATCGAGACCTATGGAGAACATGGAACAGCATCCCGGCCTGCTCATCGGGACCTACGGAGAACATGGAACAGCATCCCAGCCTGCTCATCGGGACCTACGGAGAACATGGAACAACATCCCAGCCTGATCATCGGGGCCTATGAGAACATGGAACAGCATCCCAGCCTGCTCATCAGGACCTATAGAGAACATGGAACAGCATATAGCTTGTCAGTGGGAACTATGGAGAACATGGAATGGCATACAAGCTTGCTCATCAGGAGCTACAGGGAACATGGAACAGCATCCCAGCCTGCTCATCAGGACCTACAGAGAACATGGAGCAGCATCCCAGCCTGCTCATCGGGACCTATGGAGAACAAGAAACTACGGAGTACATGGAACAGCATCCAAGCCTGCTCATCGGGACCTATGGAGAACATGGAACAGCATCCCAGCCTGCTCATCGGGACCTACGGAGAACATGGAGCAGCATCCCAGCCTGCTCATCGGGACCTTTGGAGAACATGGAACAGCATCCCAGCCTGTTCATCGGGATCTATGGAGAACATGGACCAGCATCCCAGCCTGCTCATCGGGATCTACTGAGAACATGGAACAGCATCCCAGCCTACTCATCGAGACCTACGGAGAACATGGAACAGCATCCCAGCCTTCTCATCAGGACCTACGGAGAACATGGAACAGCATCCCAGCCTGCTCATTGGGTCCTACGGGGAACATGGAACAGCATCCCAGCCTGCTCATCGGGACCTATGGAGAACATGGAAGAGCATCCCAGCCTGCTCATCGGGACCTACCGAGAACATGCTACAGCATCCCACCCTGCTCATCGGGACCTACGGAGAACATGGTACAGCATCCCAGTCTGCTCATCGGGACCTACGGAGAATATGGTAAAGAATACCAGACTGCTCTTCGTGACCTGCGGAGAACATGAAACAGCATCCCAGCCTGCTCATCAGGACCTACGGAGAACATGGAACAGCATCCCAGCCTGCTCATCGGGACCTATGGAGAACATGGAACAGCATCCCGGCCTGCTCATCGGGACCTACGGAGAACATGGAACAGCATCCCAGCCTGCTCATCGGGACTTACGGAGAACATGGAACAGCACCCCAGCCTGATCATCGGGGCCTATGAGAACATGGAACAGCATCCCAGCCTGCTCATCGGGACCTATAGAGAACATGGAACAGCATATAGCTTGTCTGTGGGAACTATGGAGAACATGGAATGGCATACAAGCTTGCTCATCAGGAGCTACGGGGAACATGGAACAGCATCCCAGCCTGCTCATCAGGACCTACAGAGAACATGGCGCAGCATCCCAGCCTGCTCATCGTGACCTATGGAGAACAAGAAACTATGGAGTACATGGAACAGCATCCAAGCCTGCTCATCGGGACCTATGGAGAACATGGAACAGCATCCCAGCCTGCTCATCGTGACCTACGGAGAACATGGAACAGCATCCCAGCCTAGTCATCGGGACCTGTGGAGAACATGGAACAGCATCCCAGCCTGTTCATCGGGATCTATGGAGAACATGGACCAGCATCCCAGCCTGCTCATCGGGACCTATGGATAACATGGAACAGAATACCAGCCTGCTCATTGGGACCTACAGAGAACATGGAACGGCATCCCAGTCTACTCATCGGGACCTATGGAGAACATGGAACAGCATCCCAGCCTGCTCATCGGGACCTACAGAGAACATGGAACGGCATCCCAGTCTACTCATCGGGACCTATGGAGAACATGGAACAGCATCCCAGCCTGCTCATTAGGACCTACGGAGAACATGGAACAGCATCCCAGCCTGCCCATCGGAACCTATGGTGAACATGGAAAAGCATCCCTGCCTGCTCATCGGGACCTACGGAGAACATGGAACAGCATCCCAGCCTGCTCATTGGGACCTACGGAGAACATGGAACAGCATCCCAGCCTGGTCTTCAGGACCTACGGAGAACATGGAACAGCATCCCAGCCTGATCATCGGGACATATGGATAACATGGAACAGAATACCAGCCTGCTCATCGGGACCTACTGAGAACATGGAACAGCATCCCAGCCTGCTCATCGGGACCTATGGAGAACATGGAACAGCATCCCAGCCTGCTCATCGGGACCTACGGAGAACATGGAACAGCATCCCAGCCTGCTCATCGGGACCTACGGAGAACATGGAACAGAATCCCAGCCTGCTCATCGGGACCTACGGAGAACATGGAACAGAATCCCAGCCTGCTCATCGGGACCTACGGAGAACATGGAACAGCATCCCAGCCTGCTCATCGGGACCTATGCAGAACATGGAACAGAATACCAGCCTGCTCATTGGGACCTAGGGAGGACATGGAACGGCATCCCAGCCTGCTCATCGGGACCTACAGAGAACATGGAACGGCATCCCAGTCTACTCATCGGGACCTATGGAGAATATGGAACAGCATCCCAGCCTTCTCATCGGGACCTACAGAGAACATGGAACGGCATCCCAGTCTACTCATCGGGACCTATGGAGAACATGGAACAGCATCCCAGCCTGCTCATCAGGACCTACGGAGCACATGGAATAGCATCCCAGCCTGCCCATTGGAACCTATGGTGAACATGGAAAAGCATCCCTGCCTGCTCATCGGGACCTACGGAGAACATGGAACAGCATCCCAGCCTGCTCATTGGGACCTATGGAGAACATGGAACAGCATCCCAGCCTGGTCTTCAGGACCTACGGAGAACATGGAACAGCATCCCAGCCTGATCATCGGGACATATGGATAACATGGAAAAGAATACCAGCCTGCTCATCGGGACCTACTGAGAACATGGAACAGCATCCCAGCCTGCTCATCGGGACCTATGGAGAACATGGAACAGCATCCCAGCCTGCTCATCGGGACCTACGGAGAACATGGAACAGCATCCCAGCCTGGTCTTCAGGACCTACGGAGAACATGGAACAGCATCCCAGCCTGATCATCGGGACATATGGATAACATGGAACAGAATACCAGCCTGCTCATCGGGACCTACTGAGAACATGGAACAGCATCCCAGCCTGCTCATCGGGATCTATGGAGAACATGGAACAGCATCCCAGCCTGATCATCGGGACATATGGATAACATGGAACAGAATACCAGCCTGCTCATCGGGACCTACTGAGAACATGGAAAAGCATCCCAGCCTGCTCATTGGGACCTATGGAGAACATGGAACAGCATCCCAGCCTACTCATCGGGACCTATGGAGAACATGGAACACACATCCCAGCCTGCTCATCGGGACCTATGGAGAATATGGAACAGCATCCCAGCCTACTCATCGGGACCTATGGAGAACATGGAACGGCATCCCAGCCTGTTCATCGGGACCTACGGAGAACATGGAACGGCATCCCAGCCTGCTCATAGGGACCTATGGAGAACATGGAACGGCATCCCAGCCTGTTCATCGGGACCTACGGAGAACATGGAACGGCATCCCAGCCTACTCATCGGGACCTATGGAGAACATCTAACAGCATCCCAGCCTGCTCTTCGGGACCTATGGAGAACATGGAACAGCATCCCAGCCTGATCTTTGGGACCTACGGAGAACATGGAACAGCATCCCAGCCTGCTCATCGGGACCTACGGAGAACATGGAACAGCATCCCAGCCTGCTCATCAGGGCCTACGAGAACATGGAACAGCATCCCAGCCTGTTCATCGGGACCTATAGAGAACATGGAACAGCATATAGCTTGCTCTGTGGGAACTATGGAGAACATGGAATGGCATACAAGCTTGCTCATCAGGAGCTACGGGGAACATGGAACAGCATCCCAGCCTGCTCATCAGGACCTACAGAGAACATGGAGCAGCATCCCAGCCTGCTCATCGGGACCTATGGAGAACAAGAAACTACGGAGTACATGGAACAGCATCCAAGCCTGCTCATCGGGACCTATGGAGAACATGGAACAGCATCCCAGCCTACTCATCGGGACCTACGGAGAACATGGAGCAGCATCCCAGCCTGTTTATCGGGACCTATGTAGAACATGGAACAGCATCCCAGCCTACTCATCGGGACCTACGGAGAACATGGAACAGCATCTCAGCCTGTTCATCGGGACCTATGGAGAACATGGAACAGCATCCCAGCCTGCTCATCGGGACCTATGGATAACATGGAACAGAATACCAGCCTGCTCATCGGGACCTACTGAGAACATGGAACAGCATCCCAGCCTACTCATCGAGACCTACGGAGAACATGGAACAGCATCCCAGCCTGCTCATCGGGACCTACGGAGAACATGGAACAGCATCCCAGCCTCCTCATCAGGACCTACGGGGAACATGGAACAGCATCCCAGCGCCTGGTCATCGGGACCTATGGAGAACATGGAACAGCATCCCAGCCTGCTCATCAGGACCTACGGAGAACATGGAACAACATCCCAGCCTGCTCATTGGGTCCTAAGGGGAACATGGAACAGCATCCCAGCCTGCTCATCGGGACCTATGGAGAACATGGAACAGCATCCCAGCCTGCTCATCGGGACCTACGGAGAACATGGTACAGCATCCCACCCTGCTCATCGGGACCTACGGAGAACATGGTACAGCATCCCAGTCTGCTCATCGGGACCTACGGAGAACATGGTAAAGAATCCCAGCCTGCTCTTCGTGACCTGCGGAGAACATGGAACAGCATCCCAGCCTGCTCATGAGGACCTACGGAGAACATGGAACAGCATCCCAGCCTGCTCATCGAGACCTATGGAGAACATGGAACAGCATCCCGGCCTGCTCATCGGGACCTACGGAGAACATGGAACAGCATCCCAGCCTGCTCATCGGGACCTACGGAGAACATGGAACAACATCCCAGCCTGATCATCGGGGCCTATGAGAACATGGAACAGCATCCCAGCCTGCTCATCAGGACCTATAGAGAACATGGAACAGCATATAGCTTGTCAGTGGGAACTATGGAGAACATGGAATGGCATACAAGCTTGCTCATCAGGAGCTACAGGGAACATGGAACAGCATCCCAGCCTGCTCATCAGGACCTACAGAGAACATGGAGCAGCATCCCAGCCTGCTCATCGGGACCTATGGAGAACAAGAAACTACGGAGTACATGGAACAGCATCCAAGCCTGCTCATCGGGACCTATGGAGAACATGGAACAGCATCCCAGCCTGCTCATCGGGACCTACGGAGAACATGGAGCAGCATCCCAGCCTGCTCATCGGGACCTTTGGAGAACATGGAACAGCATCCCAGCCTGTTCATCGGGATCTATGGAGAACATGGACCAGCATCCCAGCCTGCTCATCGGGATCTACTGAGAACATGGAACAGCATCCCAGCCTACTCATCGAGACCTACGGAGAACATGGAACAGCATCCCAGCCTTCTCATCAGGACCTACGGAGAACATGGAACAGCATCCCAGCCTGCTCATTGGGTCCTACGGGGAACATGGAACAGCATCCCAGCCTGCTCATCGGGACCTATGGAGAACATGGAAGAGCATCCCAGCCTGCTCATCGGGACCTACCGAGAACATGCTACAGCATCCCACCCTGCTCATCGGGACCTACGGAGAACATGGTACAGCATCCCAGTCTGCTCATCGGGACCTACGGAGAATATGGTAAAGAATACCAGACTGCTCTTCGTGACCTGCGGAGAACATGAAACAGCATCCCAGCCTGCTCATCAGGACCTACGGAGAACATGGAACAGCATCCCAGCCTGCTCATCGGGACCTATGGAGAACATGGAACAGCATCCCGGCCTGCTCATCGGGACCTACGGAGAACATGGAACAGCATCCCAGCCTGCTCATCGGGACTTACGGAGAACATGGAACAGCACCCCAGCCTGATCATCGGGGCCTATGAGAACATGGAACAGCATCCCAGCCTGCTCATCGGGACCTATAGAGAACATGGAACAGCATATAGCTTGTCTGTGGGAACTATGGAGAACATGGAATGGCATACAAGCTTGCTCATCAGGAGCTACGGGGAACATGGAACAGCATCCCAGCCTGCTCATCAGGACCTACAGAGAACATGGCGCAGCATCCCAGCCTGCTCATCGTGACCTATGGAGAACAAGAAACTATGGAGTACATGGAACAGCATCCAAGCCTGCTCATCGGGACCTATGGAGAACATGGAACAGCATCCCAGCCTGCTCATCGTGACCTACGGAGAACATGGAACAGCATCCCAGCCTACTCATCGGGACCTGTGGAGAACATGGAACAGCATCCCAGCCTGTTCATCGGGATCTATGGAGAACATGGACCAGCATCCAAGCCTGCTCATCGGGACCTATGGATAACATGGAACAGAATACCAGCCTGCTCATCGGGACCTACTGAGAACATGGAACAGCATCCCAGCCTACTCATCGAGACCTACGGAGAACATGGAACAGCATCCCAGCCTGCTCATCGGGACCTACGGAGAACATGGAACAGCATCCCAGCCTGCTCGTCGGGACCTACGGGGAACATGGAACAGCATCCCAGCCTGGACATCGGGACCTATGGAGAACATGGAACAGCATCCCAGCATGCTCATCGGGACCTACGGAGAACACGGAACAGCATCCCAGCCTGCTCATCGGGACCTATGGAGAACATGGAACAGCATCCCGGCCTGCTCATCGGGACCTACGGATAACATGGAACAGCATCCCAGCCTGCTCATCGGGACCTACGGAGAACATGGAACAACATCCCAGCCTGATCATCGGGGCCTATGAGAACATGGAACAGCATCCTAGAGAACATGGAACAGCATATAGCTTGTCTGTGGGAACTATGGAGAACATGGAATGGCATACAAGCTTGCTCATCAGGAGCTACAGGGAACATGGAACAGCATCCCAGCCTGCTCATCAGGACCTACAGAGAACATGGAGCAGCATCCCAGCCTGCTCATCGGGACCTATGGAGAACAAGAAACTACGGAGTACATGGAACAGCATCCCAGCCTGCTCATCAGGACCTACGGAGAACATGGAACAGCATCCCAGCCTGCTCATCGGGACCTATGGAGAACATGGAACAGCATCCCAGCCTGCTCATCGGGACCTACGGAGAACATGGAACAGCATCCCAGCCTGCTCATCGGGACCTACAGAGAACATGGAACAGCATCCCAGCCTACTCATCGGGACCTATGGAGAACATGGAACAGCGTCCCAGCCTGTTCATCGGGATCCATGGAGAACATGGACCAGCATCCCAGCCTGCTCATCGGGACCTATGGATAACATGGAACAGAATACCAGCCTGCTCATCGGGACCTACTGAGAACATGGAACAGCATCCCAGCCTACTCATCGAGACCTACGGAGAACATGGAACAGCATCCCAGCCTGCTCATCGGGACCTACGGAGAACATGGAACAGCATCCCAGCCTGCTCATCGGGACCTACGGGGAACATGGAACAGCATCCCAGCCTGGACATCGGGACCTATGGAGAAAATGGAACAGCATCCCAGCATGCTCATCGGGACCTACGGAGAACACGGAACAGCATCCCAGACTGCTCATCGGGACCTATGGAGAGCATGGAACAGCATCCCAGCATGCTCATCGGGACCTACGGAGAACATGGTACAGCATCCCAGCCTGCTCATCGGGACCTACGGAGAACATGGTACAGCATCCCAGCCTGCTCATCGGAACCTACGGAGAACATGGTACAGAATAACAGCCTGCTCATCGGGACCTACGGAGAAAATGGTACAGAATAACAGCCTGCTCTTCGTGACCTGCGGAGAATATGGAACAGCATCCCAGCCTGCTCATCAGGACCTACGGAGAACATGGAACAGCATCCCAGCCTGCTCATCGGGACCTATGGAGGACATGGAACGGCATCCCAGCCTACTCATCGGGACCTATGGAGAACATGGAACAGCATCCCAGCGTGTTCATCGGGACCTATGGAGAACGTGGAACGGCATCCCAGCATGCTCATCAGGACCTTCGGAGAACATGGAACAGCATCCCAGCCTGCTCATCAGGACCTATGGAGAACATCGAACAGCATCCCAGCGTGTTCATCGGGACCTATGGAGAACGTGGAACCGCATCCCAGCATGCTCATCAGGACCTACAGAGAACATGGAACAGCATCCCAACCTGCTCATCAGGACCTATGGAGAACATGGAACAGCATCCCAGCCTGCTCTTCGGGACCTACGGAGAACATGGAACAGCATACCAGCCTGCTCATCGGGACCTATGGAGAACATGGAACAGCATCCCAGCCTGCTCATCGGGCCTACGAGAACATGGAACAGCATCCCAGCCTGCTCATCGGGACCTACGGAGAACATGGAACAGAATACCAGCCTGCTCATCGGGACCTACTGAGAACATGGAACAGCATCCCAGCCTACTCATCGAGACCTATGGAGAACATGGAACAGCATCCCAGCCTGCTCATCGGGACCTACGGAGAACATGGAACAGCATCCCAGCCTGCTCATCGGGACCTACGGGGAACATGGAACAGCATCCCAGCCTGGTCATCGGGACCTACTGAGAACATGGAACAGCATCCCAGCCTGTTCATCGGGACCTATGGAGAACATGGAACAGCATCCCAGCCTGCTCATCGGGACCTATGGATAACATGGAACAGAATACCAGCCTGCTCATCGGGACCTATGGAGAACAAGAAACTACGGAGTACATGGAACAGCATCCAAGCCTGCTCATCGGGACCTATGGAGAACATGGAACAGCATCCCAGCCTGCTCATCGGGACCTATGGAGAACATGGAGCAGCATCCCAGTCTGCTCATCGGGACCTATGTAGAACATGGAACAGCATCCCAGCCTACTCATCGGGACCTATGGAGAACATGGAACAGCATCCCAGCCTGTTCATCGGGACCTATGGAGTACATGGAACAGCATCCCAGCCTGCTCATCGGGACCTATGGATAATATGGAACAGAATACCAGCCTGCTCATCGGGACCTACTGAGAACATGGAACAACATCCCAGCCTACTCATCGAGACCTACGGAGAACATGGAACAGCATCCCAGCCTGCTCATCGGGACCTACGGAGAACATGGAACAGCATCCCAGCCTGCTCATCGGGACCTACAGGGAACATGGAACAGCATCCCAGCCTGGTCATCGGGACCTATGGAGATCATGGAACAGCATCCCAGCCTGCTCATCGGGACCTACGGAGAACATGGAACAGCATCCCAGCCTGCTCATTGGGTCCTACGGGGAACATGGAACAGCATCCCAGCCTGCTCATCGGGACCTATGGAGAACATGGAACAGCATCCCAGCCTGCTCCTTGGGACCTACGGAGAACATGGTACAGCATCCCAGCCTGCTCATCGGGACCTATGGAGAACATGGTACAGAATAACAGCCTGCTCTTCGTGACCTGCGGAGAACATGGAACAGCATCCCAGCCTGCTCATCAGGACCTACAGAGAACATGGAACAGCATGCCAGCCTGCTCATCGGGACCTACGGAGAACATGGAACAGCATCCCAGCCTGCTCATAGGGACCTACGGAGAACATGGAACGGCATCCCAGCCTACTCATCGGGACATATGGAGAACATGGAACAGCATCCCAGCGTGTTCATCGGGACCTATGGAGAACATGGAACCGCATCCCTGCATGCTCATCAGGACCTACGGAGAACATGGAACAGCATCCCAGCCTGCTCATCAGGACCTATTGTGATGCTGGAAATGCATCTGGGGGACAGGGCCTCTGAATCCTTGTCCTTTTTCTGTTTCTACCGTGTGTTCTGTCATGTTTTCTGCCCAGGAGTCCATGTGGGACTCCTGGCAGTGCAGCTCTCTCTTTTGGTTTGGTGAACAGACCCATGGGATACCCTTATGGCACCCATGGGTAGGGGTACAACCCTGTGCCCCTAGTGTATGTTTTTGGGCACCTGTGGGTGGCCCACAGAGCAGGGTATGGGCTGGTGGCAGCTCCATGCTGAATTTGACAGGTGCTCTGGGTGTCCTCCATTTTGGGATACCCAGGCCCTGCCATTGGGATCAGTTGATTCCTGATAGAAAACAAGATGGCCCCTGTGGCCTCTTGCTTTCTATTGCCTGTTATCTTGTTTTCCCAAAGTCCTGGGAAGCCCTGCCTCTGTCCCTTCCCCCTGACTGGCTGTTGGGTGGAAGTTCCATATATGGTGTTGTTGTGAAGGCCCAGCTAGACTGACTGGAGCCTTCCCAGTGACTGTGGGCCTCATTACGACCCTTGCGGAAATGGAAAAATGATGGCGGAAATGCAATACCGCCATCGAACACCGCTCGTTGCGATCATGACCCGTCACCGTAAAGTACGATGCCATTAGCGACACCGCAGTGAACGGCAACGCTAACTGCACCAAGTACGCGCACGCGCGCCTTGCAAAACCGGAATCACCGCCATGGCGCAACGGTACGCGAATTCTGACCCTAGCGGACATGTACTGAACGCCATCAAGCACGTCGTAAAGTACCATTCCGCCATGGCGAGAAATACGGCATCGTGAACCAACCGTAAATGGCCCACTGAGTGCCTGTACTCCACTCCCTGGCCACATTGCACAACTCCTGGCAGGCGCAATGTACCCACACTATGCAACCAGTGAAATCTACAATTCACCCATGCATGCCAACGTAGAAAAGCATGCAGGGGCTCAAAGCGCCCCGTGAGTGGGCATCCATGTACGGCATGTCACCATAGCCGTACTGACGCAGCACAGGCATGTGAAGGTACAATACATCAAAATGAAAATCAAGAACACATGACACAAAACAACAGTAGTCCCCCATCGCTTGCCACCAGCGCAAGGCAACATCCAAAACAGCATCCTGAGGGGGATTGCACCAGCCCTGTACTCTTGCCAGTAAACAAACCAACCATCAGCAGAAGCATGTACCACACAAGTTGGCAGAGTGACTGAGCAGCCAGGCTCATCCCAAGAGGGGCCGATGGGAGCTGCAGGGCACAGATGGCATCAATACAGAAGCTATTCCAATGGACATGACCCCAGTCCCCCTCCAACAAACGCACGCAAACACAGTCACCTGTGACCAGCCACATTCTGAACATCCCATCATTCCACCAATCGACCTGGCTGACAGGCACCAGTCGGCCAAAAGCCAATCCCCCGCCCCTGAACAGCACATCATGTAAACAGTCACAATGGCAGCCCCTATCCGTGACCATACTGTGCTACGTAGGCAAACGCGGCCAGTACTGTACCACACAACTCAACTCAGAAGGCGGAACACAATGCAGATCATCTCGCAATACATACCGCCACAAAGCGAAAATCGCCACATCACCTGCAAAGAACAACGCAACACGACAAATATCGGAATACAATTTAAATGCACATCCAAATGACAAAGGCCCCACAGCAATTTGCAAAATAACACCAAAACAACCATCATCACCGAGGGCTGCATCTGCAATAATTGACCAGCTTCCACTTGTGTGACGCCCTGTACCATCATGGCACACAGGGCCTACATCAACGTTCCAAAAGGCAACATGGAAGCGGCAAGAACCGCAGGTCCGTCCCATGAGGCAGGCACTAGTCGAGCTGAAAGGCCGAAATGTTGCACCTAGCCACCAGTACAGCGTAAGGGCATGTGGCCCATTGGCGATCGTCCCATAAGATCGAAATGGTGCTCCACTGATTCACCCGAAGCTGCAGGAGTCGAGAGTAAAAACCATCTGGAGGAGTGGCGTAGAGATGGCATCTGCAATAGGGCAGGAGATACCTGTCACCCAAAAGAAACACAAATTAACCGATTGCATTACGGGACTCATGATGCATTACAATCTTCATTCAACACACCAAATCCACACCCATATGCATGCTAGCCCACTCCAAAGGAATATACACACCCCTAAATCAGTATCGAATCATAACGAAATCAATCGAGCTAAATACACCATTGGCAACGTCGGTTACTGTGCATGCGTCCGTCAAGATAGAACCCATGACATGGGATTAGTAACGTGCCTAGACACAAGTGTATGAAGGCGCGTCGAGACAGGGAGGATCCGACAAGGGCAGATAGACGTATGTCCCACTATGGCAGCCTTGCATCACATAGCGCAGGGGAAGGGGAGTGATTCAAAAAACCCATGTACATGGCAGACCCTAAACGGAATCATCAGTCCATGCATCCATTCATCATTCCCTCATCCCGCAATGAAAACGCATGAATATTCACTCACATTATATGTGAAACTTCCATCGCGTCTGTGCGTAATGCAGTCCGCAAAAACCACTGTGCCCCTGGCCGGATCTGTAGTGTTGTGAAGCAAGATGGATTTGGGAACGTCCTGCCTTATCGTCCACTACGCTATTGCGCATCCCATTCAATTCATATCATTCATTGCCTGCTCGTTATGGGCCATGTCCCAAGGACATTCTACAATAGAACGTTACATTTCCAGCCAGACCTGTGGGCGTATCCTCGCCGCTACTTCAAAACCAAAAATGCTGGCCTTCGAATTCCTCACTTGCAACATTACGTCGAAAAGGCTTCTGTGAACGCTTGCATTCACAATTACATCAATGTAGTGCGGCTGTGTGTCATAATGCTAACTGGCTGCAATCACAAATGGGACGCCACGCCCGTCGGTGAAGTACGTTACTGTGCTGCATGAGGGTCGGCCATCGATCGAGCCCTACATACCACTGACTCTTCACAGGTATGTAAGCGGCTGCAATCATAGCATGTGTAACAATGGGAGCATAGCATGAAAATCAGTCAAAGTACATCACACTGCCATCGGGATTTGATACATGATTCCAATCCCAAGATGCCATGCGGCCAAATGCAGCCTTACGTGCGGGACGTGCTCGGCCAGAAGGGATAGCATCTGCCACAGAATCATTCAATCAGCACAGGTGGAGGCCATACAGGCCGACAGCACATATATAGCAGACCCAAACCCCTCCCACAACCACTCCCACTCCAAAATGCTACCGGCAGGACTAGCGATGTTGGGCCTGGGGGACCAGATAGCACTGCAAGTGCTACAACTACAAGAAGACGACGAACAACAACAGGTACAACAACCGGGCGCACAGGGGAGACGGAGGAGAAGGAGGAGGAGGAGGGCAAGGCAGGGTCAGCAAGCCCCACAAGCACTGCCACTACCACCACGCAGGCGGCCCGCAATCCCACGCCTCCGAGCCGATCCGTTCAACCTCACTGCTGAGCAGATCCACACCCTCTACCGTTTGGACCGGGACACCATAATCGCCATTGTGGACATGACACATGCTGACCTCGTGAGCATGATAGATAGCCCAACCGCCATCCCACCCCTACTGAAGGTGGTGTCTGCACTCCACTTCCTGGCCACAGGCACCTACCAGCACACAGTGGGACAGTTGCATGGCATTTCACAGCCACTGTTCTCACGGACACTCTTCCAAGTGCACGATGCCCTCCTGAAGCACGCCGACGACCACATCACACTACCACGCACGTACCAGGAGATTACCAACGCAAAAGTGGGATTCCATGCACTTGGCGGCATCCCGGGTTGCATTGGTGCCATCGACTGCACCCATGTTGAATTGGTTGTCCCACATGCCATGGAGGTCCAGTACCGCAACCGGAAACAATTTCATTCAATCAATGTGCAAATGGTGTGTGACTCCAACAAGATATTTACGCATTGTTGTGCCAGATTTCCAGGATCTACCCATGATTCTATGGTCCTGAGGAACACAAGAATACCACGCTACATGGAGCGACACGCAGGGCACAGATCCTGGCTACTCGGTGAGTCTCATTCCATGCATGACATCGTGGCCCATTTGATGCGTCAATGACCTTGCAGGAGGGGGGGGGGGCTACTTAGCACTATCATTCCACTGACACCCTTTATTCGTCTCATACAGGTGATGCCGGGTATCCACTGAAGAGATGGCTCCTTACACCAATCCGGAACCCACAGAACGAGCATGAGGAGGACTACAACCATGCCCACTCACGTACCCGTGTGGTCATTGAACAGGCATTCGGCCTACTGAAGGCTCGTTTCCGCAGCCTCAGCAGGTCTGGCGGGGCACTCATGTACAGCCATGAGAAGGTTTCTAAGATGGTCATGGCATGTGTCATGCTGCACAACATGTGCATACGTAGGAATGTGCCCATGCCCCCTGACGCTGTACTGCATGCACCTGAAGATGATGATGATGATGAGGGTGGGGATGTGGAGGCACCTCAAGGAGTCCATGAGGCACAGGATGCACGTGCAATCCGACAGAGCATCATAGATGCATGCTTCTAGCAACCACGCATGGTGCCCATTACACGGAAAGGGGACCTGTGGCACTGTGTGTGTGTAGTACAGGCACATTGTGGACTGTACGCCTATGAAGGCCTCGTACGCAAATATCAATGTCCACACATGTCATTGGATGATTATGAGATGCTGTATTGTTAATGTGATTTGATTTATACACCCTATGGACCCGCCACCCAGTGAAGCCCAACACACCCCCTCCACCCTACTACCTCCCCCCCCAACACCAGTGTCCAAATATGCATGCTGTCCGTGGTTGGACGCTATTGCAAGCCCCCTCTACGGGTATCAGGGGCACCCCTGCCCGTGGAGCGCAGGTTCCTGCCAGATCTGCGTTGGGGGCTGCCCTGGACGGAACTTGCCACGGATGATGTCTCTGCCTGCTCGCGTCCATGCATGTCTCTGAGGGTTTGTGAGAGCTCCGAGAGCACACGGCGCACAGCAGCAAGTTCAGCACAAACGTCTTTGGACGTCGCATGCAGTTCCCCCCTCAGGCTCTCGGTGCTTTTCTCCATTTGTGCTCTCAGGCTCTCGGTGCTTTTCTCCATTTGTGCTCTCAGGCTCTCGGTGCTTCTCTCCATTTCTCCCCTGAGGCTCTCACTACTTTTCTCTATTTGTGCCCTGAGTGTCTCGGTGGATGTTTCCATGGCTGCCCTGGAACCCCCGCATTCATTTGCATGGTCCTTGAGTAGCGTGGACACTTCCTGCTGTTGCTCGATCAGCAGGTCGAGGGACTGTTGCCTCTGCTGGGCCATGGACATTTGCGGTGGTGTGACAGGGGGGCTGCTCAACACATGTTGCCTTGGCACAGGACTTGTGGGGGTTGTCCAGTCGTCGTCTTCAGGGTGCCCCTGCGTGGTTTCGTCATGGTGTAGGGGATGGGACATCCAGGGGGATTGGGAAAGGTCATGGATGGTATCTACGTCGCCAGCACTGTTTTCCGTGTCGGAGCATGCTGGCATGACAGCTGTGTCACCTATGGTGCTGCTACCACCAGAGGCAGTGCCATCAGATACGTTCTTTGGGGGGACCTGTGGTGCTGGGGTTGTGGACTTGCTGGCTGCTGGGGTGCCTGTTGCAGTCCCCTCCAGTGTGCTGCCACTTGATTCCTGCTGCTGCCGTGTCTTGATCCTTGCACCTGAGGTGGAGGCTCTTGGGACGTTGGTCCTGGCCCTCTTTGCAGGCGTGCTGGTAGGGGTGTCCTGCAGCTCGTCGTTGGTATCGGACCCTGTGGTGGAGTAAAGAGGGGCGAGCGTTAGTTATGGGTCTGTCGGATTTGGAATGGCAACGTATCAAATGCATTGGGGTGGTACATGAGGCTGATTTGGGACTGGGCCTTGGAGGTGGTCTCATTTTCGTGTGGATTGAGGATGCATTCATTTGGCTGCCTGCAGTTAGGGGGTGCATGCTGCACATGTAGGGGTTGTTTATGGCATCTTGATTGATTTGTTTATTCATTCTGACTTTTAGAGGGCGCTGTCAGGGCAAAGTATGTATTGCACTATGGGGTCACATGGTACTGCACATGTTCGTGGTTTGTGGATTTCGCATTGTTTCTCTTGGCCAACCTACCTGATTCTCCGGATGTCGGCACTCCTTTCTCCATCCCTCCGACTCCCTCTATGTTCTCCATTCCTATGGTGGAGGCGCAGATATCCTCCCAGGGGGTCAACTTGATGGGCGACTCTGAACCCCCCCCGGTAGCTGTGGCGATGTTCCTGTTCGCAGAAAGTATGCTGCGTACGCGGATCCGCAGGTCGTCCCACCGCTTGCGACATTGCTGTGGCGTGCGGGGTGTTGTCCCCACCGCACTTACGCGCTGTGCCACCAGGGCCCATATGGCCTTCTTGTTGGCAAGGGCCGTCCTGGTCATTTGACTGGAGAAGACGACGGCGGCATTTTCCTGGAGGGTCTCGGTGAGCACGGTCAGTTCCTCTCGGGAGAAGTGTACCTGCCGCTTGCGGTCACACGCTTTCTTGGCTACCTTTCCCATATTTATTTTTTTAACTGGGGTTGCTAACGGGTTGGGATGTGTGTCAGGGTCGGATTTTTAATGGTTGTGTTGGGATTCGGTTTTTATAGTTGTGCGGCGTGCTGTTTCCCGTTCCGGCCACATGCTTTTACTTCCGTTTCCGTATATTTACGGTGGCCGTAATTTGCGGTGCCCGCTCGTTACGGTGACCGCTCATTACGGTGACCGCTAAGATGGGTGGCGGTATTGCACCTGGTGCAGCGTACGGCGGCGGTAAGGGCCGTTTTGGGGTCATTTCCGCCATCGCAGCCTTTCGGATTCCGCCATGGCGTAATGCTCGTGCCCGATGGGTCGTGATTAGCCGCACTTTGCTCCTTCGTGCAATGGCGGAAACGCTATTTACGCTGTTGCGGTCCGGTCAGTCACTTTCCGCCAGGGTCGTAATGAGGGCCTGTATGTTGTGGGTACCTCCTGTGGGTGGGACCTGGGTGAATGGAGTGTGTGACCAATATGCACTCCTTGTTGTGGTTGTCTGGTTTCTGGCATGTGAGACAAAGACTGAGACAGCCCTGCCCGAAACTGGCCTGAATGCAGTGTGTAGTGTTGAATGGCTGGGTACTTGTCCCAATCCACATTCCTTGTTGTGAGTGTCTGAAAGGGAGGAGTGTGGCCTGAATGCACTGTGTGCCTGATTGGCTGACTGACTGCATGAATGCCCTGCAGTATGATTGGCTGCTGAGTGTGTGCCAGCAGTGTGGATGAGAGGCAGAATAGTATATCTGGGGACCTCTCACCACTGGTAGTGGGTTCAGGAACGTTCAAAAGCGTTCAGAAGCGTTCTGGAGTTGAGTCTCCACTCTAAGAGTAACTGGAACTGCTGATCCTCGACGTCCAGCTGGAAGAAGAAGACTTGCTGTGGCATTTGCTTCGACAGATCCGAAGGCTGCCGAGATCGTCGAGGACTGACCCGAGAGAGGACCTGGTAAGGCGCCCTCTTCCCGTGCTCCGAGGGACCATCGAGCACCGCTCCATCTTCGCCGAAGCGCCCTGGAAGACAGACCCTCGAAAGGCTGCCGACCCGAGACGGGACCGCCGAGGAGATCGAAGTGAAGCACCCGGACATCGACGCCGTCGAAGTCCATTGCCATCGACCAGGGTTCGCAGGTTTGTGGAACCGCTGGAGGCCCGTCGAAGTTGTGTTGCCCAGCCGTGGGAACCACTTGACGCCGTGCCGCCGACGACCGGAGCCGTCCGCTCCTTTGCCTAAGAACATTCAATCGAAGGACTCTCTCGACCGCATCGTCGACCGCTTATCCTGCCGGAGAAAGTCGAGGACGACCAACGCGCCGAGGAGAAACCTGCCGGTGGGTTTCCCGCCACCCGACGACCTCAAAGACTCGGACGACTCGATGCCCTTGCTGGGCTCCTGTCTCTACAATCTTTGCGGTCCAGAACTATTGTCATCGAGGTGCCCCGCACGCCTCCGCCTTGCAGGAAGCCGACGCCCGGACGCCGACGAGCACCGCTCGGACGAAGCTGCTGCCTCTTCGACATCGTTCTTCCTCGTTTGTCGACGGACGTTCGACGCCCCGTGCCTCCCGCTTGAAAGGGAAGGCATTCAAGAAGGGCCGTCGATTCCCCGTCGCCGAACAGCGAGTCCCTCGACGTTTGTCGACGCCTTTTCGAGGAACTCGACT
The DNA here is from genome assembly GCF_040938575.1 of Ambystoma mexicanum. Lineage (NCBI taxonomy): Eukaryota > Metazoa > Chordata > Amphibia > Caudata > Ambystomatidae > Ambystoma > Ambystoma mexicanum. Next base: position 753,244,608 of record NC_090938.1, on the reverse strand, counting down.
CCACCAGGTACATTGGGGGGGTAAAAACATTATAGGAGAGAATAAGACTTACAGAGCAATATATGGACTGGGCTTGTGCTAGATCTTTCTTTACAGGTTGCCCAGGTGGGGGGATCTCCACACAGAACTGTGCCTAGTGGTAGGGGTCAGTATTCTGCCTATTGCTCAACCATCTTATTTTCTCTCCTCTCTCTATTGCTGGTTTCACTCTATTGGTCTGTGTGATATTGTACAGTATTGTTCATGCACTTCAATGAGATCTAGGGTGGTACCACTTTAGAATTGTAAATATTTGTTATTGTAGATTTTGCCAGAGTACAAAGTGAGTTATCATGCTAAATGTACATAACCTTAACTTTTGATTATATAAAGACTGTGTTCTAACCAATACAGAGTGTGGATATTCCTTTGTGGGGGCTTGGGGGATACACTGTACTTAAGAACCAGCCTGCATCACCTCCTGAGAAGCTAGGCCTTGATTGCTCGACCATTGCTACCGAATAGAGAATCTTGGCTGGGGTCTCCTGTGCCTCTCCTCCACCATATAGGGAGTGGGAGTACAGACACCCCCCCACCGGTCGTTGAGACCCGTCTCTCACACCTATGGAGAACATGGAACAGCATCCCAGCCTGCTCTTCGGGACCTACGGAGAACATGAAACAGCATCCCAGCCTGCTCATCGGGACCTACGGAGAACATGGAACAGCATCCCAGCCTGCTCATCGGGCCTACGAGAACATGGAACAGCATCCCAGCCTGCTCATCGGGACCTACGGAGAACATGGTACAGCATCTCAGACTGCTCATCGGGACCTACAGAGAACATGGAACAGAGTACCAGCCTGCTCTTCGTGACTTGCGGAGAACATGGAACAGCATCCCAGCCTGCTCATCGTGACCTACGGAAAACATGGAACAGCATCCCAGCCTGCTCATCGGGACCTACGGAGAACATGGAACAGCATCCCAGCCTGCTCAGCGGGACCTACGGAGAACATGGAATAGCATCCCAGCCTGCTCATCGGGATCTACGAAGAACATGGAACAGCATCCCAGCCTGCTCATCGGGACCTACGGAGAACATGGAACGGCATCCCAGCTTACTCATCGGGACCTATGGAGAACATGGAACAGCATCCCAGCCTGCTAATCGGGACCTATGGAGAACATGGAACAGCATCCCAGCCTACTCATCGGGACCTATGGAGAACATGGAACAGCATCCCAGCCTGTTCATCGGGACCTACGGAGAACATGGAACAGCATCCCAGCCTGCTCTTCGGGACCTACGGAGAACATGGAATAGCATCCCAGCCTGCTCATCGGGACCTACGAAGAACATGGAACAGCATCCCAGCCTGTTCATCTGGACCTACAGAGAACATGGTACAGCATCTCAGCCTGCTCAGCGGGACCTGCGGAGAACATGGAACAGAGTATCAGCCTGCTCTTCGTGACTTGCAGAGAACATGGAACAGCATCCCAGCCTGCTCATCGGCACCTACGGAAAACATAGAACAGCATCCCAGCCTGCTCATCGGTACCTACGGAGAACATGGAGCAGCATCCCAGCCTGCTCATCGGGACCTATGGAGAACATGGAACAGCATCCCAGCCTGCTCATTGGGACCTACAGAGAACATCGAACAGCATCCCAGCCTGCTCATCAGGACCTATGGAGAACATGGAACGGCTTCCCAGCCTACTCATAGGGACCTATGGAGAACATGGAACAGCATCCCAGCCTGCTCACCGGGACCTATGGAGAACATGGAATAGCATCCCAGCCTACTTATCGGGACCTATGGAGAACATGGAACAGCATCCCAGCCTGTCATTCGGGACCTACGGAGAACATGGAACGGCATTCCGGCCTGCTCATAGGGACCTACGGAGAACATGGAATGGCATCTCAGCCTACTCATCGGGACCTATGGAGAACATGGAACAGCATCCCAGCCTGCTCACCGGGACCTATGGAGAACATGGAACAGCATCCCAGCCTGCTCTTTGGGACCTACGGAGAACATGGAACAGCATCCCAGCCTGCTCATCGGGACCTACGAAGAACATGGAACAGCATCCCAGCCTGATCATCGGGGCCTACGAGAACATGGAACAGCATCCCCGCCTGCTCATCGGGACCTATAGAGAACGTGGAACAGCATATAGCTTGCTCTGTGGGAACTATGGAAAACATGGAATGGCATACAAGCTTGCTCATCAGGAGCTACGGGGAACATGGAACAGCATCCCAGCCTGCTCATCAGGACCTACAGAGAACATGGAGCAGCATCCCAGCCTGCTCATCAGGACCTATGGAGAACAAGAAACTACGGAGTACATGGAACAGCATCCCAGCCTGCTCATCGGGACCTATAGAGAACATGTAACAGCATCCCAGCCTGCTCATCGGGACCTATGGAGAACAAGGAACAGCATCCCAGCCTGCTCATCTGGACCTATGGAAAACATGGAACAGAATACCAGCTTGCTCATCAGGGCCTATGGAGAACATGGAACAGCATCCCAACCTACTCATTAGGACCTATGGAGAACAAGGAACAGCATCCCAGCCTGCTCATCGGGACCTATGGAGAACATGGAACAGAATACCAGCCTACTCATAAGGACCTATGGAGAACATGGAACAGCATCCCAGCCTGCTCATCAGGACCTATGGAGAACATGGAACAGCATCCCAGCGTGTTCATCGGGACCTATGGAGAACGTGGAACCGCATCCCAGCATGCTCATCAGGACCTACGGAGAACATGGAGCAGCATCCCAGCCTGCTCATCAGGACCTATGGAGAACAAGAAACTACGGAGTACATGGAACAGCATCCCAGCCTGCTCATCGGGACCTATAGAGAACATGTAACAGCATCCCAGCCTGCTCATCGGGACCTATGGAGAACAAGGAACAGCATCCCAGCCTGCTCATCTGGACCTATGGAAAACATGGAACAGAAAACCAGCTTGCTCATCAGGGCCTATGGAGAACATGGAACAGCATCCCAACCTACTCATTAGGACCTATGGAGAACAAGGAACAGCATCCCAGCCTGCTCATCGGGACCTATGGAGAACATGGAACAGAATACCAGCCTACTCATAAGGACCTATGGAGAACATGGAACAGCATCCCAGCCTACTCATCAGGACCTACAGAGAACATGGAACAGCATCCCAGCCTACTCATCGGGACCTACAGAGAACATGGAACAGCATCCCAGCCTGCTCATGGGGACCTACGGAGAATATGGAACAGCATATAGCTTTCCCATTGGGACCTATGGAGAGCATGGAATGGTATATAGCTTGACCAATGGGACCTATGGAGAACATGGAATGGCATATGGCTTGCCCATTGGAACCTGTGGAGAACATGGAACGGCATACAGCCTGCTCTTTGGGACCTATGGAGAACATGGAATGGCATTCCAGTTTTCTCATTAGGACGTACGAAGAACATGGAACGGCATATAGCTTGCTCATTGGGACCTATGGAGAACATGGAATGGCATATAGATTGCCCATTGGAACCTAAGGAGAACATGGAATGGCATACAGCTTTCTCTTTGGGACCTATGCTAGCTTGCTCATCAGGATCTATGGAGAACATTTAACAGCATCCCAGCCTGCTCATCGGGATCTACAGAGAACATGGAACAGCATCCCAGCCTGCTCATCGGGACCTACGGAGGACATGGAATGGCATCCCAGCCTGCTCATCGGGACCTATGGAGAGCATGGAACAGCATCCCAGCCTGCTCATCGGGACCTACGGAGAACATGGTACAGCATCCCAGCCTGCTCATCGGGACCTACGGAGAACATGGTACAGCATCCCAGCCTGCTCATCAGGACCAACGGAGAACATGGTACAGAATAACAGCCTGCTCTTCGTGACCTGCGGAGAACATGGAACAGCATCCCAGCCTGCTCATCAGGACCTACGGAGAACATGGAACAGCATCCCAGCCTGCTCATCGGGACTTACGGAGAACATGGAACAGCATCCCAGCCTGCTCATCGGGACCTACGGAGGACATGGAATGGCATCCCAGCCTGCTCATAGGGACCTACGGAGAACATGGAACGGCATCCCAGCCTACTCATCGGGACCTATGGACAACATGGAACAGCATCCCAGCGTGTTCATCGGGACCTATGGAGAACGTGGAACCGCATCCCAGCATGCTCATCAGGACCTTCGGAGAACATGGAACAGCATCCCAGCCTGCTCATCAGGACCTATGGAGAACATGGAACAGCATCCCAGCGTGTTCATCGGGACCTATGGAGAACGTGGAACCGCATCCCAGCATGCTCATCAGGACCTACGGAGAACATGGAACAGCATCCCAGCCTGCTCATCAGGACCTATGGAGAACATGGAACAGCATCCCAGCCTGCTCTTCGGGACCTACGGAGAACATGGAACAGCATCCCAGCCTGCTCATCGGGACCTATGGAGAACATGGAACAGCATCCCAGTCTGCTCATCGGGCCTACGAGAACATGGAACAGCATCCCAGCCTGCTCATCGGGACCTATGGAGAACATGGAACAGAATACCAGCCTGCTCATCGGGACCTACTGAGAACATGGAACAGCATCCCAGCCTACTCATCGAGACCTATGGAGAACATGGAACAGCATGCCAGCCTGCTCATCGGGACCTACGGAGTACATGGAACAGCATCCCAGCCTGCTCATCGGGACCTACGGGGAATATGGAACAGAATCCCAGCCTGGTCATCGGGATCTACTGAGAACATGGAACAGCATCCCAGCATGTTCATCGGGACCTATGGAGAACATGGAACAGCATCCCAGCCTGCTCATTGGGACCTATGGATAACATGGAACAGAGTACCAGCCTGCTCATCGGGACCTATGGAGAACAAGAAACACTGGAGTACATGGAACAGCATCCAAGCCTGCTCATCGGGACCTATGGAGAACATGGAACAGCATCCCAGCCTGCTCATCGGGACCTATGGAGAACATGGAGCAGCATCCCAGTCTGCTCATCGGGACCTATGTAGAACATGGAACAGCATCCCAGCCTACTCATCGGGACCTATGGAGAACATGGAACAGCATCCCAGCCTGTTCATCGGGACCTATGGAGAACATGGAACAGCATCCCAGCCTGCTCATCGGGACGTATGGATAACATGGAACAGAATACCAGCCTGCTCATCGGGACTTACTGAGAACATGGAACAGCATCCCAGCCTGCTCATCGGGACCTACAGGGAACATGGAACAGCATCCCAGCCTGGTCATCGTGACCTATGGAGAACATGGAACAGCATCCCAGCCTGCTCATCGGGACCTACGGAGAACATGGAACAGCATCCCAGCCTGCTCATTGGGTCCTACGGGGAACATGGAACAGCATCTCAGCCTGCTCATCGGGACCTACCGAGAACATGGTACAGCATCCCAGCCTGCTCATCGGGACCTACGGAGAACATGGTACAGCATCCCAGCCTGCTCATCGGGACCTATGGAGAACATGGTACAGAATAACAGCCTGCTCTTCGTGACCTGGGGAGAACATGGAACAGCATCCCAGCCTGCTCATCAGGACCTACGGAGAACATGGAACAGCATGCCAGCCTGCTCATCGGGACCTACGGAGAACATGGAACAGCATCCCAGCCTGCTCATCGGGACCTACGGAGAACATGGAACAGCATCCCAGCCTGCTCATCGGGACCTACGGAGGACATGGAATGGCATCCCAGCCTGCTCATAGGGACCTACGGAGAACATGAAACAGCATCCCAGCCTACTCATCGGGACCTATGGAGAACATGGAACAGCATCCCAGCGTGTTCATCGGGACCTATGGAGAACATGGAACCGCATCCCAGCATGCTCATCAGGACCTACGGAGAACATGGAACAGCATCCCAGCCTGCTCATCAGGACCAATGGAGAACATGGAACAGCATCCCAGCCTGCTCATCGGGACCTACGGAGGACATGGAATGGCATCCCAGCCTGCTCATAGGGACCTACGGAGAACATGAAACAGCATCCCAGCCTACTCATCGGGACCTATGGAGAACATGGAACAGCATCCCAGCGTGTTCATCGGGACCTATGGAGAACATGGAACCGCATCCCAGCATGCTCATCAGGACCTACGGAGAACATGGAACAGCATCCCAGCCTGCTCATCAGGACCAATGGAGAACATGGAACAGCATCCCAGCCTGCTCTTCGGGACCTACAGAGAACATGGAACAGCATCCCAGCCTGCTCATCGGGACCTACGGAGAACATGGAACAGCATCCCAGCCTGCTCATCGGGACCTACGGAGAACATGGTACAGCATCCCAGCCTGCTCATCGGGACCTACGGAGAACATGGTACAGCATCCCAGCCTGCTCATCGGGACCTATGGAAAACATGGTACAGAATAACAGCCTGCTCTTCGTGACCTGCGGAGAACATGGAACAGCATCCCAGCCTGCTCATCAGGACCTACGGAGAACATGGAACAGCATGCCAGCCTGCTCATCGGGACCTACGGAGAACATGGAACAGCATCCCAGCCTGCTCATCGGGACCTATGGAGAACATGGTACAGAATAACAGCCTGCTCTTCGTGACCTGGGGAGAACATGGAACAGCATCCCAGCCTGCTCATCAGGACCTACGGAGAACATGGAACAGCATGCCAGCCTGCTCATCGGGACCTACGGAGAACATGGAACAGCATCCCAGCCTGCTCATCGGGACCTACGGAGAACATGGAACAGCATCCCAGCCTGCTCATCGGGACCTACGGAGGACATGGAATGGCATCCCAGCCTGCTCATAGGGACCTACGGAGAACATGAAACAGCATCCCAGCCTACTCATCGGGACCTATGGAGAACATGGAACAGCATCCCAGCGTGTTCATCGGGACCTATGGAGAACATGGAACCGCATCCCAGCATGCTCATCAGGACCTACGGAGAACATGGAACAGCATCCCAGCCTGCTCATCAGGACCAATGGAGAACATGGAACAGCATCCCAGCCTGCTCTTCGGGACCTACAGAGAACATGGAACAGCATCCCAGCCTGCTCATCGGGACCTACGGAGAACATGGAACAGCATCCCAGCCTGCTCATCGGGACCTACGGAGAACATGGTACAGCATCCCAGCCTGCTCATCGGGACCTACGGAGAACATGGTACAGCATCCCAGCCTGCTCATCGGGACCTATGGAAAACATGGTACAGAATAACAGCCTGCTCTTCGTGACCTGCGGAGAACATGGAACAGCATCCCAGCCTGCTCATCAGGACCTACGGAGAACATGGAACAGCATGCCAGCCTGCTCATCGGGACCTACGGAGAACATGGAACAGCATCCCAGCCTGCTCATCGGGACCTACGGAGAACATGGAACAGCATCCCAGCCTGCTCATCGGGACCTACGGAGGACATGGAATGGCATCCCAGCCTGCTCATAGGGACCTACGGAGAACATGGAACGGCATCCCAGCCTACTCATCGGGACCTATGGAGAACATGGAACAGCATCCCAGCGTGTTCATCGGGACCTATGGAGAACATGGAACCGCATCCCCGCATGCTCATCAGGACCTACGGAGAACATGGAGCAGCATCCCAGCCTGCTCATCAGGACCTATGGAGAACATGGAACAGCATCCCAGCCTGCTCATTGGGACCTACGGAGAACATGGTACAGCATCTCAGACTGCTCATCGGGACCTACGGAGAACATGGAAAAGAGTACCAGCCTGCTCTTCGTGACTTGCGGAGAACATGGAACAGCATCCCAGCCTGCTCGTCGTGACCTACGGAAAACATGGAACAGCATCCCAGCCTGCTCATCGGGATCTACGGAGAACATGGAACAGCATCCCAGCCTGCTCAGCGGGACCTACGGAGAACATGGAATAGCATCCCAGCCTGCTCATCGGGATCTACGAAGAACATGGAACAGCATCCCAGCCTGCTCAACGGGACCTACGCAGAACATGGAACGGCATCCCAGCTTACTCATCGGGACCTATGGAGAACATGGAACAGCATCCCAGCCTGCTCATCGGGACCTATGGAGAACATGGAACAGCATTCCAGCCTACTCATCGGGACCTATGGAGAACATGGAACAGCATCCCAGCCTGTTCATCGGGACCTACGGAGAACATGGAACAGCATCCCAGCCTGCTCTTCGGGACCTACGGAGAACATGGAATAGCATCCCAGCCTGCTCATCGGGACCTACGAAGAACATGGAACAGCATCCCAGCCTGCTCATCGGGACCTACAGAGAACATGGTACAGCATCTCAGCCTGCTCAGCGGGACCTACGGAGAACATGGAACAGAGTACCAGCCTGCTCTTCGTGACTTGCGGAGAACATGGAACAGCATCCCAGCCTGCTCATCGGCACCTACGGAAAACATGGAACAGCATCCCAGCCTGCTCATCGGTACCTACGGAGAACATGGAACAGCATCCCAGCCTGCTCATCGGGACCTATGGAGAACATGGAACAGCATCCCAGCCTGCTCATTGGGACCTACGGAGAACATCGAACAGCATCCTAGCCTGCTCATCAGGACCTATGGAGAACATGGAACGGCATCCCAGCCTACTCATAGGGACCTATGGAGAACATGGAACAGCATCCCAGCCTGCTCATCGGGACCTATGGAGAACATGGAATAGCATCCCAGCCTACTCATCGGGACCTATGGAGAACATGGAACAGCATCCCAGCCTGTCATTCGGGACCTACGGAGAACATGGAACGGCATCCCGGCCTGCTCATAGGGTCCTACGGAGAACATGGAATGGCATCTCAGCCTACTCATCGGGACCTATGGAGAACATGGAACAGCATCCCAGCCTGCTCACCGGGACCTATGGAGAACATGGAACAGCATCCCAGCCTGCTCTTTGGGACCTACGGAGAACATGGAACAGCATCCCAGCCTGCTCATCAGGACCTACGACGAACATGGAACAGCATCCCAGCCTGCTCATCGGGGCCTACGAGAACATGGGACATCATCCCCGCCTGCTCATCGGGACCTATAGAGAACGTGGAACAGCATATAGCTTGCTCTGTGGGAACTATGGAAAACATGGAATGGCATACAAGCTTGCTCATCAGGAGCTACGGGGAACATGGAACAGCATCCCAGCCTGCTCATCAGGACCTACAGAGAACATGGAGCAGCATCCCAGCCTGCTCATCAGGACCTATGGAGAACAAGAAACTACCTAGTACATGGAACAGCATCCCAGCCTGCTCATCCGGACCTATAGAGAACATGTAACAGCCTCCCAGCCTGCTCATCGGGACCTATGGAGAACAAGGAACAGCATCCCAGCCTGCTCATCTGGACCTATGGAAAACATGGAACAGAATACCAGCTTGCTCTTCAGGGCCTATGGAGAACATGGAACAGCATCCCAACCTACTCATCGGGACCTATGGAGAACATGGAACAGCATCCCAGCCTGCTCATCGGGACCTACGGAGAACATGGAGCAGCATCCCAGCCTGCTCATCGGGACCTATGTAGAACATGGAACAGCATCCCAGCCTACTCATCGGGACCTATGGAGAACATGGAACAGCATCCCAGCCTGTTCATCGGGACCTATGGAGAACATGGAACAGCATCCCAGCCTGCTCATCGGGACCTATGGATAACATGGAACAGAATACCAGCCTGCATTTTGGGACCTACTGAGAACATGGAACAGCATCCCAGCCTACTCATCGAGACCTACGGAGAACATGGAACATTATCCCAGCCTGCTCATCGGGACCTACGGAGAACATGGAACAACATCCCAGCCTGCTCATCGGGACCTACGGGGAACATGGAACAGTATCCCAGCCTGGTCATCGGGACCTATGGAGAACATGGAACAGCATCCCAGCCTGCTCATCGGGACCTACGGAGAACATGGAACAGCATCCCAGCCTGCTCATTGGGTCCTACGGTGAACATGGAACAGCATCCCAGCCTGCTCATCGGGACCTATGGAGAACATGGAACAGCATCCCAGCCTGCTCATTGGGACCTACGGAGAACATCGAACAGCATCACAGCCTGCTCATCAGGACCTATGGAGAACATGGAACGGCATCCCAGCCTACTCATAGGGACCTATGGAGAACATGGAACAGCATCCCAGCCTGCTCATCGGGACCTATGGAGAACATGGAATAGCATCCCAGCCTACTCATCGGGACCTATGGAGAACATGGAACAGCATCCCAGCCTGTCATTCGGGACCTACGGAGAACATGGAACGGCATCCCGGCCTGCTCATAGGGACCTACGGAGAACATGGAATGGCATCTCAGCCTACTCATCGGGACCTATGGAGAACATGGAACAGCATCCCAGCCTGCTCACCGGGACCTATGGAGAACATGGAACAGCATCCCAGCCTGCTCTTTGGGACCTACGGAGAACATGGAACAACATCCCAGCCTGCTCATCAGGACCTACGAAGAACATGGAACAGCATCCCAGCCTACTCATCGGGACCTATGGAGAACATGGAACAGCATCCCAGCCTGTCATTCGGGACCTACGGAGAACATGGAACGGCATCCCGGCCTGCTCATAGGGACCTACGGAGAACATGGAATGGCATCTCAGCCTACTCATCGGGACCTATGGAGAACATGGAACAGCATCCCAGCCTGCTCAGCGGGACCTACGGAGAACATGGAATAGCATCCCAGCCTGCTCATCGGGATCTACGAAGAACATGGAACAGCATCCCAGCCTGCTCAACGGGACCTACGCAGAACATGGAACGGCATCCCAGCTTACTCATCGGGACCTATGGAGAACATGGAACAGCATCCCAGCCTGCTCATCGGGACCTATGGAGAACATGGAACAGCATTCCAGCCTACTCATCGGGACCTATGGAGAACATGGAACAGCATCCCAGCCTGTTCATCGGGACCTACGGAGAACATGGAACAGCATCCCAGCCTGCTCTTCGGGACCTACGGAGAACATGGAATAGCATCCCAGCCTGCTCATCGGGACCTACGAAGAACATGGAACAGCATCCCAGCCTGCTCATCGGGACCTACAGAGAACATGGTACAGCATCTCAGCCTGCTCAGCGGGACCTACGGAGAACATGGAACAGAGTACCAGCCTGCTCTTCGTGACTTGCGGAGAACATGGAACAGCATCCCAGCCTGCTCATCGGCACCTACGGAAAACATGGAACAGCATCCCAGCCTGCTCATCGGTACCTACGGAGAACATGGAACAGCATCCCAGCCTGCTCATCGGGACCTATGGAGAACATCGAACAGCATCCCAGCCTGCTCATTGGGACCTACGGAGAACATCGAACAGCATCCCAGCCTGCTCATCAGGACCTATGGAGAACATGGAACGGCATCCCAGCCTACTCATAGGGACCTATGGAGAACATGGAACAGCATCCCAGCCTGCTCATCGGGACCTATGGAGAACATGGAATAGCATCCCAGCCTACTCATCGGGACCTATGGAGAACATGGAACAGCATCCCAGCCTGTCATTCGGGACCTACGGAGAACATGGAACGGCATCCCGGCCTGCTCATAGGGACCTACGGAGAACATGGAATGGCATCTCAGCCTACTCATCGGGACCTATGGAGAACATGGAACAGCATCCCAGCCTGCTCACCGGGACCTATGGAGAACATGGAACAGCATCCCAGCCTGCTCTTTGGGACCTACGGAGAACATGGAACAGCATCCCAGCCTGCTCATCAGGACCTACGAAGAACATGGAACAGCATCCCAGCCTGCTCATCGGGGCCTACGAGAACATGGAACATCATCCCCGCCTGCTCATCGGGACCTATAGAGAACGTGGAACAGCATATAGCTTGCTCTGTGGGAACTATGGAAAACATGGAATGGCATACAAGCTTGCTCATCAGGAGCTACGGGGAACATGGAACAGCATCCCAGCCTGCTCATCAGGACCTACAGAGAACATGGAGCAGCATCCCAGCCTGCTCATCAGGACCTATGGAGAACAAGAAACTACGTAGTACATGGAACAGCATCCCAGCCTGCTCATCGGGACCTATAGAGAACATGTAACAGCCTCCCAGCCTGCTCATTGGGACCTATGGAGAACAAGGAACAGCATCCCAGCCTGCTCATCTGGACCTATGGAAAACATGGAACAGAATACCAGCTTGCTCATCAGGGCCTATGGAGAACATGGAACAGCATCCCAACCTACTCATCGGGACCTATGGAGAACATGGAACAGCATCCCAGCCTGCTCATCGGGACCTACGGAGAACATGGAGCAGCATCCCAGCCTGCTCATCGGGACCTATGTAAAACATGGAACAGCATCCCAGCCTACTCATCGGGACCTATGGAGAACATGCAACAGCATCCCAGCCTGTTCATCGGGACTTATGGAGAACATGGAACAGCATCCCAGCCTGCTCATCGGGACCTATGGATAACATGGAACAGAATACCAGCCTGCATTTTGGGACCTACTGAGAACATGGAACAGCATCCCAGCCTACTCATCGAGACCTACGGAGAACATGGAACATTATCCCAGCCTGCTCATCGGGACCTACGGAGAACATGGAACAACATCCCAGCCTGCTCATCGGGACCTACGGGGAACATGGGACAGTATCCCAGCCTGGTCATCGGGACCTATGGAGAACATGGAACAGCATCCCAGCCTGCTCATCGGGACCTACGGAGAACATGGAACAGCATCCCAGCCTGCTCATTGGGTCCTACGGGGAACATGGAACAGCATCCCAGCCTGCTCATCGGGACCTATGGAGAACATGGAACAGCATCCCAGCCTGTCATTGGGACCTACGGAGAACATCGAACAGCATCCCAGCCTGCTCATCAGGACCTATGGAGAACATGGAACGGCATCCCAGCCTACTCATAGGGACCTATGGAGAACATGGAATAGCATCCCAGCCTGCTCATCGGGACCTATGGAGAACATGGAATAGCATCCCAGCCTACTCATCGGGACCTATGGAGAACATGGAACAGCATACCAGCCTGTCATTCGGGACCTACGGAGAACATGGAACGGCATCCCGGCCTGCTCATAGGGACCTACGGAGAACATGGAATGGCATCTCAGCCTACTCATCGGGACCTATGGAGAACATGGAACAGCATCCCAGCCTGCTCACCGGGACCTATGGAGAACATGGAACAGCATCCCAGCCTGCTCTTTGGGACCTACGGAGAACATGGAACAGCATCCCAGCCTGCTCATCAGGACCTACGAAGAACATGGAACAGCATCCCAGCCTGCTCATCGGGGCCTACGAGAACATGGAACATCATCCCCGCCTGCTCATCGGGACCTATAGAGAACGTGGAACAGCATATAGCTTGCTCTGTGGGAACTATGGAAAACATGGAATGGCATACAAGCTTGCTCATCAGGAGCTACGGGGAACATGGAACAGCATCCCAGCCTGCTCATCAGGACCTACAGAGAACATGGAGCAGCATCCCAGCCTGCTCATCAGGACCTATGGAGAACAAGAAACTACGTAGTACATGGAACAGCATCCCAGCCTGCTCATCGGGACCTATAGAGAACATGTAACAGCATCCCAGCCTGCTCATCGGGACCTATGGAGAACAAGGAACAGCATCCCAGCCTGCTCATCTGGACCTATGGAAAACATGGAACAGAATACCAGCTTGCTCATCAGGGCCTATGGAGAACAAGGAACAGCATCCCAACCTACTCATCGGGACCTATGGAGAACATGGAACAGCATCCCAGCCTGCTCATCGGGACCTACGGAGAACATGGAGCAGCATCCCAGCCTGCTCATCGGGACCTATGTAGAACATGGAACAGCATCCCAGCCTACTCATCGGGTCCTATGGAGAACATGCAACAGCATCCCAGCCTGTTCATCGGGACCTATGGAGAACATGGAACAGCATCCCAGCCTGCTCATCGGGACCTATGGATAACATGGAACAGAATACCAGCCTGCATTTTGGGACCTACTGAGAACATGGAACAGCATCCCAGCCTACTCATCGAGACCTACGGAGAACATGGAACATTATCCCAGCCTGCTCATCGGGACCTACGGAGAACATGGAACAACATCCCAGCCTGCTCATCGGGACCTACGGGGAACATGGAACAGTATCCCAGCCTGGTCATCGGGACCTATGGAGAACATGGAACAGCATCCCAGCCTGCTCATCGGGACCTACGGAGAACATGGAACAGCATCCCAGCCTGCTCATTGGGTCCTACGGGGAACATGGAACAGCATCCCAGCCTGCTCATCGGGACCTATGGAGAACATGGAACAGCATCCCAGCATGCTCATCGGGACCTACGGAGAACATGGTACAGCATCCCAGCCTGCTCATCGGGACCTACGGAGAACATGGTACAGCATCCCAGCCTGCTCATCGGAACCTACGGAGAACATGGTACAGAATAACAGCCTGCTCTTCGTGACCTGCGGAGAACATGGAACAGCATCCCAGCCTGCTCATCAGGACCTATGGAGAACATGGAACAGCATCCCAGCCTGCTCATCGGGACCTACGGAGAACATGGAACAGCATCCCAGCCTGCTCATCGGGACATACGGAGAACATGGAACAGCATCCCAGCCTGCTCATCGGGACCTACGGAGGACATGGAATGGCATCCCAGTCTGCTCATAGGGACCTACATGGAACGGCATCCCAGCCTACTCATCGGGACCTATGGAGAACATGGAACAGCATCCCAGCATGTTCATCGGGACCTATGGAGAAGGTGGAACCGCATCCCAGCATGCTCATCAGGACCTATGGAGAACATGGAACAGCATCCCAGCCTGCTCATCAGGACCTATGGAGAACATGGAACAGCATCCCAGCCTGCTCTTCGGGACCTACGGAGAACATGGAACAGCATCCCAGCCTGCTCATCGGGACCTACGGAGAACATGGAACAGTATCACAGCCTGCTTATTGGGACCTACGGAGTGTATGGAACAGCATCCCAGGCTGCCCATCGGGACCTACGGAGAACATGGAACGGCATCCCAGCCTGCTCATAGGGACCTACGGAGAACATGGAATGGCATCCCAGCCTACTCATCGAGACCTATGGAGAAGATGGAACAGCATCCCAGCCCGTTCATCAGGACCTATGGAGAACGTGGAACCGCATCCCAGCCTGCTCATCAGGACCTACAGAGAACATGGAACAGCATCCCAGCCTGCTCATCGGGACCTATGGAGAACATGGAACAGCATCCCAGCCTGCTCTTCGGGACCTACGGAGAACATGGAATAGCATCCCAGCCTGCTCATCGGGATCTACGAAGAACATGGAACAACATCCCAGCCTGCTCATCGGGACCTACGGGGAACATGGAACAGCATCCCAGCCTGGTCATCGGGACCTATGGAGAACATGGAACAGCATCCCAGCCTGCTCATCGGGACCTACGGAGAACATGGAACAGCATCCCAGCCTGCTCATTGGGTCCTACGGGGAACATGGAACAGCATCCCAGCCTGCTCATCGGGATCTATGGAGAACATGGAACAGCATCCCAGCCTGCTCATCGGGACCTACGGAGAACATGGTACAGCATCCCAGCCTGCTCATCGGGACCTACGGAGAACATGGAACATCATCCCCGCCTGCTCATCGGGACCTATAGAGAACGTGGAACAGCATATAGCTTGCTCTGTGGGAACTATGGAAAACATGGAATGGCATACAAGCTTGCTCATCAGGAGCTACGGGGAACATGGAACAGCATCCCAGCCTGCTCATCAGGACCTACAGAGAACATGGAGCAGCATCCCAGCCTGCTCATCAGGACCTATGGAGAACAAGAAACTACGTAGTACATGGAACAGCATCCCAGCCTGCTCATCGGGACCTATAGAGAACATGTAACAGCATCCCAGCCTGCTCATCGGGACCTATGGAGAACAAGGAACAGCATCCCAGCCTGCTCATCTGGACCTATGGAAAACATGGAACAGAATACCAGCTTGCTCATCAGGGCCTATGGAGAACATGGAACAGCATCCCAACCTACTCATCGGGACCTATGGAGAACATGGAACAGCATCCCAGCCTGCTCATCGGGACCTACGGAGAACATGGAGCAGCATCCCAGCCTGCTCATCGGGACCTATGTAGAACATGGAACAGCATCCCAGCCTACTCATCGGGTCCTATGGAGAACATGCAACAGCATCCCAGCCTGTTCATCGGGACCTATGGAGAACATGGAACAGCATCCCAGCCTGCTCATCGGGACCTATGGATAACATGGAACAGAATACCAGCCTGCATTTTGGGACCTACTGAGAACATGGAACAGCATCCCAGCCTACTCATCGAGACCTACGGAGAACATGGAACATTATCCCAGCCTGCTCATCGGGACCTACGGAGAACATGGAACAACATCCCAGCCTGCTCATCGGGACCTACGGGGAACATGGAACAGTATCCCAGCCTGGTCATCGGGACCTATGGAGAACATGGAACAGCATCCCAGCCTGCTCATCGGGACCTACGGAGAACATGGAACAGCATCCCAGCCTGCTCATTGGGTCCTACGGGGAACATGGAACAGCATCCCAGCCTGCTCATCGGGACCTATGGAGAACATGGAACAGCATCCCAGCATGCTCATCGGGACCTACGGAGAACATGGTACAGCATCCCAGCCTGCTCATCGGGACCTACGGAGAACATGGTACAGCATCCCAGCCTGCTCATCGGAACCTACGGAGAACATGGTACAGAATAACAGCCTGCTCTTCGTGACCTGCGGAGAACATGGAACAGCATCCCAGCCTGCTCATCAGGACCTATGGAGAACATGGAACAGCATCCCAGCCTGCTCATCGGGACCTACGGAGAACATGGAACAGCATCCCAGCCTGCTCATCGGGACATACGGAGAACATGGAACAGCATCCCAGCCTGCTCATCGGGACCTACGGAGGACATGGAATGGCATCCCAGTCTGCTCATAGGGACCTACATGGAACGGCATCCCAGCCTACTCATCGGGACCTATGGAGAACATGGAACAGCATCCCAGCATGTTCATCGGGACCTATGGAGAAGGTGGAACCGCATCCCAGCATGCTCATCAGGACCTATGGAGAACATGGAACAGCATCCCAGCCTGCTCATCAGGACCTATGGAGAACATGGAACAGCATCCCAGCCTGCTCTTCGGGACCTACGGAGAACATGGAACAGCATCCCAGCCTGCTCATCGGGACCTACGGAGAACATGGAACAGTATCACAGCCTGCTTATTGGGACCTACGGAGTGTATGGAACAGCATCCCAGGCTGCCCATCGGGACCTACGGAGAACATGGAACGGCATCCCAGCCTGCTCATAGGGACCTACGGAGAACATGGAATGGCATCCCAGCCTACTCATCGAGACCTATGGAGAAGATGGAACAGCATCCCAGCCCGTTCATCAGGACCTATGGAGAACGTGGAACCGCATCCCAGCCTGCTCATCAGGACCTACAGAGAACATGGAACAGCATCCCAGCCTGCTCATCGGGACCTATGGAGAACATGGAACAGCATCCCAGCCTGCTCTTCGGGACCTACGGAGAACATGGAATAGCATCCCAGCCTGCTCATCGGGATCTACGAAGAACATGGAACAACATCCCAGCCTGCTCATCGGGACCTACGGGGAACATGGAACAGCATCCCAGCCTGGTCATCAGGACCTATGGAGAACATGGAACAGCATCCCAGCCTGCTCATCGGGACCTACGGAGAACATGGAACAGCATCCCAGCCTGCTCATTGGGTCCTACGGGGAACATGGAACAGCATCCCAGCCTGCTCATCGGGATCTATGGAGAACATGGAACAGCATCCCAGCCTGCTCATCGGGACCTACGGAGAACATGGTACAGCATCCCAGTCTGCTCATCGGGACCTACGGAGAACATGGTACAGAATAACAGCCTGCTCTTCGTGACCTGCGTAGAACATGGAACAGCATCCCAGCCTGCTCATCAGGACCTATGGAGAACATGGAACAGCATCCCAGCCTGCTCATCGGGACCTACGGAGAACATGGAACAGCATCCCAGGTTGCTCATCGGGACATACGGAGAACATGGAACAGCATCCCAGCCTGCTCATCGGGACCTACGGAGGACATGGAATGGCATCCCAGTCTGCTCATAGGGACCTACAGAGAACATGGAATGGCATCCCAGCCTACTCATCGGGACCTATGGAGAACATGGAACAGCATCCCAGCATGTTCATCGGGACCTATGGAGAACGTGGAACCGCATCCCAGCATGCTCATCAGGACCTACGGAGAACATGGAACAGCATCCCAGCCTGCTCATCAGGACCTATGGAGAACATGGAACAGCATCCCAGCCTGCTCTTCG
The DNA here is from genome assembly GCF_040938575.1 of Ambystoma mexicanum. NCBI lineage: Eukaryota > Metazoa > Chordata > Amphibia > Caudata > Ambystomatidae > Ambystoma > Ambystoma mexicanum. The sequence continues at coordinate 753,226,101 of NC_090938.1, read as the reverse complement.
GGACCTACGGAGAACATGGAACAGCATCCCAGCCTGCTCATCGGGACCTACGGAGAACATGGAACAGCATCCCAGCCTGCTCATCGGGCTTACTAGAGCATGGAACAGCATCCCAGCCTGCTCATTGGGACCTACGGAGAACATGGTATAGCATCTCAACCTGCTCATCGGACCTACGGAGAACATGGAACAGAGTACCAGCCTGCTCTTCGTGACTTGCGGAGAACATGGAACAGCATCCCAGCCTGCTCATCGGGACCTACAGAAAACATGGAACAGCATCCCAGCCTGCTCATCGGGACCTACAGAGAACATGGAACAGTATCACAGCCTGCTTATTGGGACCTACGGAGTGTATGGAACAGCATCCCAGGCTGCCCATCGGGACCTACGGAGAACATGGAACGTCATCCCAGCCTGCTCATAGGGACCTACGGAGAACATGGAATGGCATCCCAGCCTACTCATCGGGACCTATGGAGAAGATGGAACAGCATCCCAGCCCGTTCATCGGGACCTATGGAGAACGTGGAACCGCATCCCAGCCTGCTCATCAGGACCTACAGAGAACATGGAACAGCATCCCAGCCTGCTCATCGGGACTTATGGAGAACATGGAACAGCATCCCAGCCTGCTCGTCGGGACCTACAGAGAACATGGAATAGCATCCCAGCCTGCTCATCGGGATCTACGAAGAACATGGAACAGCATTCCAGCCTGCTCATTGGGACCTACAGAGAACATGGTACAGCATCTCAGCCTGCTCAGCGGGACCTACGGAGAACATGGAACAGAGTACCAGCCTGCTCTTCGTGACTTGCGTAGAACATGGAACAGCATCCCAGCCTGCTCATCGGCACCTACGGAAAACATGGAACAGCATCCCAGCCTGCTCATCGGTACCTACGGAGAACATGGAACAGCATCCCAGCCTGCTCATCGGGACCTATGGAGAACATGGAACAGCATCCCAGCCTGCTCATCGGGACCTAAGGAGAACATCGAACAGCATCCCAGCCTGCTCTTCGGGACCTACGGAGAACATGGAATAGCATCCCAGCCTGCTCATCGGGATCTACGAAGAACATGGAACAGCATCCCAGCCTGCTCATTGGGACCTACGGAGAACATGGTACAGCATCTCAGCCTGTTCAGCGAGACCTACGGAGAACATGGAACGGCATCCCAGCCTACTCATCGGGACCTATGGAGAACATGGAACAGCATCCCAGCCTGCTCATCGGGACCTATGGAGAACATGGAACAGCATCCCAGCCTACTCATCGGGACCTATGGAGAACATGGAACAGCATCCCAGCCTGTTCATCGGGACCTACGGAGAACATGGAACAGCATCCCAGCCTGTTCATCGGGACCTACGGAGAACATGGAACAGCATCCCAGCCTGCTCATCGGGACCTACGAAGAACATGGAACAGCATCCCAGCCTGCTCATCGGGACCTACAGAGAACATGGTACAGCATCTCAGCCTGCTCAGCGGGACCTACGGAGAACATGGAACAGAGTACCAGCCTGCTCTTCGTGACTTGCGGAGAACATGGAACAGCATCCCAGCCTGCTCAACGGCACCTACGGAAAACATGGAACCGCATCCCAGCCTGCTCATCGGCACCTACGGAGAATATGGAAAAGCATCCCAGCCTGCTCATCGGGACCTATGGAGAACATGGAACAGCATTCCAGCCTGCTCATCGGGACCTACGGAGAACATCGAACAGCATCCCAGCCTGCTCATCGGGACCTACGGAGAACATGGAATGGCATCCCAGCCTGCTCATCAGGATCTACGGAGAACATGGAACGGCATCCCAGCCTACTCATCGGGACCTATGGAGAACATGGAACAGCATCCCAGCCTGCTCATCAGGACCTATGGAGAACATGGAACAGCATCCCAGCCTACTCATCAGGACCTATGAGAACATGGAACAGCATCCCAGCCTGTTTATTGGGACCTACGGGAACATGGAATGGCATCCCAGCCTGCTCATAGGGACCTACGGAGAACATGGAACAGCATCCCAGCCTGCTCATCGGGACCTATGGAGAACATGGAACAGCATCCCTGCCTGCTCATCGGGACCTAAGGAGAACATCGAACAGCATCCCAGCCTGCTCATCGGGACCTACGAAGAACATGGAATGGCATCCCAGCCTGCTCATTGGGACCTACAGAGAACATGGAACGGCATCCCAGCCTACTCATCGGGACCTATGGAGAACATGGAACAGCATCCCAGCCTGCTCATCGGGACCTATGGAGAACATGGAACAGCATCCCAGCCTACTCATCGGGACCTATGGAGAACATGGAACAGCATCCCAGCCTGTTCATCGGGAACTACGGAGAACATGGAACAGCATCCCAGCCTGTTCATCGCGACCTACGGAGAACATGGAACAGCATCCCAGCCTGCTCTTCGTGACTTGCGGAGAACATGGAACAGCATCCCAGCCTGCTCATCGGCACCTACGGAAAACATGGAACCGCATCCCAGCCTGCTCATTGGTACCTACGGAGAATATGGAAAAGCATCCCAGCCTGCTCATCGGGACCTATGGAGAACATGGAACAGCATCCCAGCCTGCTCATCGGGACCTACGAAGAACATCGAACAGCATCCCAGCCTGCTCATCGCGACCTACGGAGAACATGGAATGGCATCCCAGCGTGCTCATCGGGATCTACGGAGAACATGGAACGGCATCCCAGCCTACTCATCGGGACCTATGGAGAACATGCAACAGCATCCCAGCCTGCTCATCGGGACCTATGGAGAACATGGAACAGCATCCCAGCCTACTCATCAGGACCTATGGAGAACATGGAACAGCATCCCAGCCTGTTTATTGGGACCTACGGAGAACATGGAATGGCATCCCAGCCTGTTCATAGGGATCTACGGAGAACATGGAACGGCATCCCAGCCTACTCATCGGGACCTATGGAGAACATCTAACAGCATCCCAGCCTGCTCATCGGGACCTATGGAGAACATGGAACAGCATCCCAGCCTGCTCATCGGGACCTACAGAGAACATGGAACAGCATCCCAGCCTGCTCATCGGGGCCTACGAGAACATGGAACAGCATCCCAGCCTGCTCATCGGGACCTATAGAGAACATGGAACAGCATATAGCTTGCTCTGTGGGAACTATGGAGAACATGGAATGGCATACAAGCTTGCTCATCAGGAGCTACTGGGAACATGGAACAGCATCCCAGCCTGCTCATCAGGACCTACAGAGAACATGGAGCAGCATCCCAGCCTGCTCATCAGGACCTATGGAGAACAAGACACTACGGAGTACATGGAACAGCATCCCAGCCTACTCATCGGGACCTATGGAGAACATGCAACAGCATCCCAGCCTGTTCATCGGGACTTATGGAGAACATGGAACAGCATCCCAGCCTGCTCATCGGGACCTATGGATAACATGGAACAGAATACCAGCCTGCATTTTGGGACCTACTGAGAACATGGAACAGCATCCCAGCCTACTCATCGAGACCTACGGAGAACATGGAACATTATCCCAGCCTGCTCATCGGGACCTACGGAGAACATGGAACAACATCCCAGCCTGCTCATCGGGACCTACGGGGAACATGGAACAGTATCCCAGCCTGGTCATCGGGACCTATGGAGAACATGGAACAGCATCCCAGCCTGCTCATCGGGACCTACGGAGAACATGGAACAGCATCCCAGCCTGCTCATTGGGTCCTACGGGGAACATGGAACAGCATCCCAGCCTGCTCATCGGGACCTATGGAGAACATGGAACAGCATCCCAGCCTGTCATTGGGACCTACGGAGAACATCGAACAGCATCCCAGCCTGCTCATCAGGACCTATGGAGAACATGGAACGGCATCCCAGCCTACTCATAGGGACCTATGGAGAACATGGAGTAGCATCCCAGCCTGCTCATCGGGACCTATGGAGAACATGGAATAGCATCCCAGCCTACTCATCGGGACCTATGGAGAACATGGAACAGCATACCAGCCTGTCATTCGGGACCTACGGAGAACATGGAACGGCATCCCGGCCTGCTCATAGGGACCTACGGAGAACATGGAATGGCATCTCAGCCTACTCATCGGGACCTATGGAGAACATGGAACAGCATCCCAGCCTGCTCACCGGGACCTATGGAGAACATGGAACAGCATCCCAGCCTGCTCTTTGGGACCTACGGAGAACATGGAACAGCATCCCAGCCTGCTCATCAGGACCTATGAAGAACATGGAACAGCATCCCAGCCTGCTCATCGGGGCCTACGAGAACATGGAACATCATCCCCGCCTGCTCATCGGGACCTATAGAGAACGTGGAACAGCATATAGCTTGCTCTGTGGGAACTATGGAAAACATGGAATGGCATACAAGCTTGCTCATCAGGAGCTACGGGGAACATGGAACAGCATCCCAGCCTGCTCATCAGGACCTACAGAGAACATGGAGCAGCATCCCAGCCTGCTCATCAGGACCTATGGAGAACAAGAAACTACGTAGTACATGGAACAGCATCCCAGCCTGCTCATCGGGACCTATAGAGAACATGTAACAGCATCCCAGCCTGCTCATCGGGACCTATGGAGAACAAGGAACAGCATCCCAGCCTGCTCATCTGGACCTATGGAAAACATGGAACAGAATACCAGCTTGCTCATCAGGGCCTATGGAGAACATGGAACAGCATCCCAACCTACTCATCGGGACCTATGGAGAACATGGAACAGCATCCCAGCCTGCTCATCGGGACCTACGGAGAACATGGAGCAGCATCCCAGCCTGCTCATCGGGACCTATGTAGAACATGGAACAGCATCCCAGCCTACTCATCGGGTCCTATGGAGAACATGCAACAGCATCCCAGCCTGTTCATCGGGACCTATGGAGAACATGGAACAGCATCCCAGCCTGCTCATCGGGACCTATGGATAACATGGAACAGAATACCAGCCTGCATTTTGGGACCTACTGAGAACATGGAACAGCATCCCAGCCTACTCATCGAGACCTACGGAGAACATGGAACATTATCCCAGCCTGCTCATCGGGACCTACGGAGAACATGGAACAACATCCCAGCCTGCTCATCGGGACCTACGGGGAACATGGAACAGTATCCCAGCCTGGTCATCGGGACCTATGGAGAACATGGAACAGCATCCCAGCCTGCTCATCGGGACCTACGGAGAACATGGAACAGCATCCCAGCCTGCTCATTGGGTCCTACGGGGAACATGGAACAGCATCCCAGCCTGCTCATCGGGACCTATGGAGAACATGGAACAGCATCCCAGCATGCTCATCGGGACCTACGGAGAACATGGTACAGCATCCCAGCCTGCTCATCGGGACCTACGGAGAACATGGTACAGCATCCCAGCCTGCTCATCGGAACCTACGGAGAACATGGTACAGAATAACAGCCTGCTCTTCGTGACCTGCGGAGAACATGGAACAGCATCCCAGCCTGCTCATCAGGACCTATGGAGAACATGGAACAGCATCCCAGCCTGCTCATCGGGACCTACGGAGAACATGGAACAGCATCCCAGCCTGCTCATCGGGACATACGGAGAACATGGAACAGCATCCCAGCCTGCTCATCGGGACCTACGGAGGACATGGAATGGCATCCCAGTCTGCTCATAGGGACCTACATGGAACGGCATCCCAGCCTACTCATCGGGACCTATGGAGAACATGGAACAGCATCCCAGCCTGCTCTTCGGGACCTACGGAGAACATGGAACAGCATCCCAGCCTGCTCATCGGGACCTACGGAGAACATGGAACAGCATCCCAGCATGTTCATCGGGACCTATGGAGAAGGTGGAACCGCATCCCAGCATGCTCATCAGGACCTACGGAGAACATGGAACAGCATCCCAGCCTGCTCATCAGGACCTATGGAGAACATGGAACAGCATCCCAGCCTGCTCTTCGGGACCTACGGAGAACATGGAACAGCATCCCAGCCTGCTCATCGGGACCTACGGAGAACATGGAACAGTATCACAGCCTGCTTATTGGGACCTACGGAGTGTATGGAACAGCATCCCAGGCTGCCCATCGGGACCTACGGAGAACATGGAACGGCATCCCAGCCTGCTCATAGGGACCTACGGAGAACATGGAATGGCATCCCAGCCTACTCATCGAGACCTATGGAGAAGATGGAACAGCATCCCAGCCCGTTCATCAGGACCTATGGAGAACGTGGAACCGCATCCCAGCCTGCTCATCAGGACCTACAGAGAACATGGAACAGCATCCCAGCCTGCTCATCGGGACCTATGGAGAACATGGAACAGCATCCCAGCCTGCTCTTCGGGACCTACGGAGAACATGGAATAGCATCCCAGCCTGCTCATCGGGATCTACGAAGAACATGGAACAACATCCCAGCCTGCTCATCGGGACCTACGGGGAACATGGAACAGCATCCCAGCCTGGTCATCGGGACCTATGGAGAACATGGAACAGCATCCCAGCCTGCTCATCGGGACCTACGGAGAACATGGAACAGCATCCCAGCCTGCTCATTGGGTCCTACGGGGAACATGGAACAGCATCCCAGCCTGCTCATCGGGATCTATGGAGAACATGGAACAGCATCCCAGCCTGCTCATCGGGACCTACGGAGAACATGGTACAGCATCCCAGTCTGCTCATCGGGACCTACGGAGAACATGGTACACCATCCCAGCCTGCTCATCGGGACCTACGGGGAACATGGAACAGCATCCCAGCCTGCTCATCGGGACCTATGGAGAACATGGAACAGCATCCCAGCATGCTCATCGGGACCTACGGAGAACATGGTACAGCATCCCAGCCTGCTCATCGGGACCTACGGAGAACATGGTACAGCATCCCAGCCTGCTCATCGGAACCTACGGAGAACATGGTACAGAATAACAGCCTGCTCTTCGTGACCTGCGGAGAACATGGAACAGCATCCCAGCCTGCTCATCAGGACCTATGGAGAACATGGAACAGCATCCCAGCCTGCTCATCGGGACCTACGGAGAACATGGTACAGCATCCCAGTCTGCTCATCGGGACCTACGGAGAACATGGTACACCATCCCAGCCTGCTCATCGGGACCTACGGGGAACATGGAACAGCATCCCAGCCTGCTCATCGGGACCTATGGAGAACATGGAACAGCATCCCAGCATGCTCATCGGGACCTACGGAGAACATGGTACAGCATCCCAGCCTGCTCATCGGGACCTACGGAGAACATGGTACAGCATCCCAGCCTGCTCATCGGAACCTACGGAGAACATGGTACAGAATAACAGCCTGCTCTTCGTGACCTGCGGAGAACATGGAACAGCATCCCAGCCTGCTCATCAGGACCTATGGAGAACATGGAACAGCATCCCAGCCTGCTCATCGGGACCTACGGAGAACATGGAACAGCATCCCAGCCTGCTCATCGGGACATACGGAGAACATGGAACAGCATCCCAGCCTGCTCATCGGGACCTACGGAGGACATGGAATGGCATCCCAGTCTGCTCATAGGGACCTACATGGAACGGCATCCCAGCCTACTCATCGGGACCTATGGAGAACATGGAACAGCATCCCAGCATGTTCATCGGGACCTATGGAGAAGGTGGAACCGCATCCCAGCATGCTAATCAGGACCTACGGAGAACATGGAACAGCATCCCAGCCTGCTCATCAGGACCTATGGAGAACATGGGACAGCATCCCAGCCTGCTCTTCGGGACCTACGGAGAACATGGAACAGCATCCCAGCCTGCTCATCGGGACCTACGGAGAACATGGAACAGTATCACAGCCTGCTTATTGGGACCTACGGAGTGTATGGAACAGCATCCCAGGCTGCCCATCGGGACCTACGGAGAACATGGAACGGCATCCCAGCCTGCTCATAGGGACCTACGGAGAACATGGAATGGCATCCCAGCCTACTCATCGAGACCTATGGAGAAGATGGAACAGCATCCCAGCCCGTTCATCAGGACCTATGGAGAACGTGGAACCGCATCCCAGCCTGCTCATCAGGACCTACAGAGAACATGGAACAGCATCCCAGCCTGCTCATCGGGACCTATGGAGAACATGGAACAGCATCCCAGCCTGCTCTTCGGGACCTACGGAGAACATGGAATAGCATCCCAGCCTGCTCATCGGGATCTACGAAGAACATGGAACAACATCCCAACCTGCTCATCGGGACCTACGGGGAACATGGAACAGCATCCCAGCCTGGTCATCGGGACCTATGGAGAACATGGAACAGCATCCCAGCCTGCTCATCGGGACCTACGGAGAACATGGAACAGCATCCCAGCCTGCTCATTGGGTCCTACGGGGAACATGGAACAGCATCCCAGCCTGCTCATCGGGATCTATGGAGAACATGGAACAGCATCCCAGCCTGCTCATCGGGACCTACGGAGAACATGGTACAGCATCCCAGTCTGCTCATCGGGACCTACGGAGAACATGGTACAGCATCCCAGCCTGCTCATCGGGACCTACGGAGAACATGGTACAGAATAACAGCCTGCTCTTCGTGACCTGCGTAGAACATGGAACAGCATCCCAGCCTGCTCATCAGGACCTATGGAGAACATGGAACAGCATCCCAGCCTGCTCATCGGGACCTACGGAGAACATGGAACAGCATCCCAGCCTGCTCATCGGGACATACGGAGAACATGGAACAGCATCCCAGCCTGCTCATCGGGACCTACGGAGGACATGGAATGGCATCCCAGTCTGCTCATAGGGACCTACAGAGAACATGGAATGGCATCCCAGCCTACTCATTGGGACCTATGGAGAACATGGAACAGCATCCCAGCATGTTCATCGGGACCTATGGAGAACGTGGAACCGCATCCCAGCATGCTCATCAGGACCTACGGAGAACATGGAACAGCATCCCAGCCTGCTCATCAGGACCTATGGAGAACATGGAACAGCATCCCAGCCTGCTCATCGGGACCTACGGAGAACATGGAACAGCATCCCAGCCTGCTCATCGGGACATACGGAGAACATGGAACAGCATCCCAGCCTGCTCATCGGGACCTACGGAGGACATGGAATGGCATCCCAGTCTGCTCATAGGGACCTACAGAGAACATGGAATGGCATCCCAGCCTACTCATTGGGACCTATGGAGAACATGGAACAGCATCCCAGCATGTTCATCGGGACCTATGGAGAACGTGGAACCGCATCCCAGCATGCTCATCAGGACCTACGGAGAACATGGAACAGCATCCCAGCCTGCTCATCAGGACCTATGGAGAACATGGAACAGCATCCCAGCCTGCTCATCGGGACCTACGGAGAACATGGAACAGCATCCCAGCCTGCTCATCGGGCTTACTAGAGCATGGAACAGCATCCCAGCCTGCTCATTGGGACCTACGGAGAACATGGTACAGCATCTCAACCTGCTCATCGGACCTACGGAGAACATGGAACAGCATCCCAGCCTGCTCATCGGGACCTACAGAAAACATGGAACAGCATCCCAGCCTGCTCATCGGGACCTACAGAGAACATGGAACAGTATCACAGCCTGCTTATTGGGACCTACGGAGTGTATGGAACAGCATCCCAGGCTGCCCATCGGGACCTACGGAGAACATGGAACGGCATCCCAGCCTGCTCATAGGGACCTACGGAGAACATGGAATGGCATCCCAGCCTACTCATCGGGACCTATGGAGAAGATGGAACAGCATCCCAGCCCGTTCATCGGGACCTATGGAGAACGTGGAACCGCATCCCAGCATGCTCATCAGGACCTACAGAGAACATGGAACAGCATCCCAGCCTGCTCATCGGGACTTATGGAGAACATGGAACAGCATCCCAGCCTGCTCGTCGGGACCTACAGAGAACATGGAATAGCATCCCAGCCTGCTCATCGGGATCTACGAAGAACATGGAACAGCATTCCAGCCTGCTCATTGGGACCTACAGAGAACATGGCACAGCATCTCAGCCTGCTCAGCGGGACCTACGGAGAACATGGAACAGAGTACCAGCCTGCTCTTCGTGACTTGCGTAGAACATGGAACAGCATCCCAGCCTGCTCATCGGCACCTACGGAAAACATGGAACAGCATCCCAGCCTGCTCATCGGTACCTACGGAGAACATGGAACAGCATCCCAGCCTGCTCATCGGGACCTATGGAGAACATGGAACAGCATCCCAGCCTGCTCATCGGGACCTAAGGAGAACATCGAACAGCATCCCAGCCTGCTCTTCGGGACCTACGGAGAACATGGAATAGCATCCCAGCCTGCTCATCGGGATCTACGAAGAACATGGAACAGCATCCCAGCCTGCTCATTGGGACCTACGGAGAACATGGTACAGCATCTCAGCCTGTTCAGCGAGACCTACGGAGAACATGGAACGGCATCCCAGCCTACTCATCGGGACCTATGGAGAACATGGAACAGCATCCCAGCCTGCTCATCGGGACCTATGGAGAACATGGAACAGCATCCCAGCCTACTCATCGGGACCTATGGAGAACATGGAACAGCATCCCAGCCTGTTCATCGGGACCTACGGAGAACATGGAACAGCATCCCAGCCTGTTCATCGGGACCTACGGAGAACATGGAACAGCATCCCAGCCTGCTCATCGGGACTTATGGAGAACATGGAACAGCATCCCAGCCTGCTCGTCGGGACCTACAGAGAACATGGAATAGCATCCCAGCCTGCTCATCGGGATCTACGAAGAACATGGAACAGCATTCCAGCCTGCTCATTGGGACCTACAGAGAACATGGCACAGCATCTCAGCCTGCTCAGCGGGACCTACGGAGAACATGGAACAGAGTACCAGCCTGCTCTTCGTGACTTGCGTAGAACATGGAACAGCATCCCAGCCTGCTCATCGGCACCTACGGAAAACATGGAACAGCATCCCAGCCTGCTCATCGGTACCTACGGAGAACATGGAACAGCATCCCAGCCTGCTCATCGGGACCTATGGAGAACATGGAACAGCATCCCAGCCTGCTCATCGGGACCTAAGGAGAACATCGAACAGCATCCCAGCCTGCTCTTCGGGACCTACGGAGAACATGGAATAGCATCCCAGCCTGCTCATCGGGATCTACGAAGAACATGGAACAGCATCCCAGCCTGCTCATTGGGACCTACGGAGAACATGGTACAGCATCTCAGCCTGTTCAGCGAGACCTACGGAGAACATGGAACGGCATCCCAGCCTACTCATCGGGACCTATGGAGAACATGGAACAGCATCCCAGCCTGCTCATCGGGACCTATGGAGAACATGGAACAGCATCCCAGCCTACTCATCGGGACCTATGGAGAACATGGAACAGCATCCCAGCCTGTTCATCGGGACCTACGGAGAACATGGAACAGCATCCCAGCCTGTTCATCGGGACCTACGGAGAACATGGAACAGCATCCCAGCCTGCTCATCGGGACCTACGAAGAACATGGAACAGCATCCCAGCCTGCTCATCGGGACCTACAGAGAACATGGTACAGCATCTCAGCCTGCTCAGCGGGACCTACGGAGAACATGGAACAGAGTACCAGCCTGCTCTTCGTGACTTGCGGAGAACATGGAACAGCATCCCAGCCTGCTCAACGGCACCTACGGAAAACATGGAACCGCATCCCAGCCTGCTCATCGGCACCTACGGAGAATATGGAAAAGCATCCCAGCCTGCTCATCGGGACCTATGGAGAACATGGAACAGCATTCCAGCCTGCTCATCGGGACCTACGGAGAACATCGAACAGCATCCCAGCCTGCTCATCGGGACCTACGGAGAACATGGAATGGCATCCCAGCCTGCTCATCAGGATCTACGGAGAACATGAAACGGCATCCCAGCCTACTCATCAGGACCTATGGAGAACATGGAACAGCATCCCAGCCTACTCATCAGGACCTATGAGAACATGGAACAGCATCCCAGCCTGTTTATTGGGACCTACGGGAACATGGAATGGCATCCCAGCCTGCTCATAGGGACCTACAGAGAACATGGAACAGCATCCCAGCCTGCTCATCGGGACCTATGGAGAACATGGAACAGCATCCCTGCCTGCTCATCGGGACCTAAGGAGAACATCGAACAGCATCCCAGCCTGCTCATCGGGACCTACGAAGAACATGGAATGGCATCCCAGCCTGCTCATTGGGACCTACAGAGAACATGGAACGGCATCCCAGCCTACTCATCGGGACCTATGGAGAACATGGAACAGCATCCCAGCCTGCTCATCGGGACCTACGGAGAACATGGAGCAGCATCCCAGCCTGCTCATCGGGACCTATGTAGAACATGGAACAGCATCCCAGCCTACTCATCGGGACCTATGGAGAACATGGAACAGCATCCCAGCCTGTTCATCTGGACCTATGGAGAACATGGAACAGCATCCCAGCCTGCTCATCGGGACCTATGAATAACATGGAACAGAATACCAGCCTGCTCATCGGGACCTACTGAGAACATGGAACAGCATCCCAGCCTACTCATCGAGACCTACGGAGAACATGGAACATTATCCCAGCCCGCTCATTGGGACCTATGGAGAACATGGAACAGCATCCCAGCCTGCTCATCGGGACCTACGGGGAACATGGAACAGCATCCCAGCCTGGTCATCGGGACCTATGGAGAACATGGAACAGCATCCTAGCCTGCTCATCGGGACCTACGGAGAACATGGAACAGCATCCCAGCCTGCTCATTGGGTCCTACGGGGAACATGGAACAGCATCCCAGCCTGCTCATCGGGACCTATGGAGAACATGGAACAGCATCCCAGCCTGCTCATCGGGACCTACGGAGAACATGGTACAGCATCCCAGCCTGCTCATCGGGACCTACGGAGAACATGGTACAGCATCCCAGCCTGCTCATCGGGACCCACAGAGGACATGGTACAGAATAACAGCCTGCTCTTCGTGACCTGCAGAGAACATGGAACAGCATCCCAGCCTGCTCATCAGGACCTACGGAGAACATGGAACAGCATCCCAGCCTGCTCATCGGGACCTACGGAGAACATGGAACAGCATCCCAGCCTGCTCATCGGGACATACGGAGAACATGGAACAGCATCCCAGCCTGCTCATCGGGACCTACGGAGGACATGGAATGGCATCCCAGTCTGCGCATAGGGACCTACAGAGAACATGGAACGGCATCCCAGCCTACTCATCGGGGCCTACGAGAACATGGAACATCATCCCCGCCTGCTCATCGGGACCTATAGAGAACGTGGAACAGCATATAGCTTGCTCTGTGGGAACTATGGAAAACATGGAATGGCATACAAGCTTGCTCATCAGGAGCTACGGGGAACATGGAACAGCATCCCAGCCTGCTCATCAGGACCTACAGAGAACATGGAGCAGCATCCCAGCCTGCTCATCAGGACCTATGGAGAACAAGAAACTACGTAGTACATGGAACAGCATCCCAGCCTGCTCATCGGGACCTATAGAGAACATGTAACAGCATCCCAGCCTGCTCATCGGGACCTATGGAGAACAAGGAACAGCATCCCAGCCTGCTCATCTGGACCTATGGAAAACATGGAACAGAATACCAGCTTGCTCATCAGGGCCTATGGAGAACATGGAACAGCATCCCAACCTACTCATCGGGACCTATGGAGAACATGGAACAGCATCCCAGCCTGCTCATCGGGACCTACGGAGAACATGGAGCAGCATCCCAGCCTGCTCATCGGGACCTATGTAGAACATGGAACAGCATCCCAGCCTACTCATCGGGTCCTATGGAGAACATGCAACAGCATCCCAGCCTGTTCATCGGGACCTATGGAGAACATGGAACAGCATCCCAGCCTGCTCATCGGGACCTATGGATAACATGGAACAGAATACCAGCCTGCATTTTGGGACCTACTGAGAACATGGAACAGCATCCCAGCCTACTCATCGAGACCTACGGAGAACATGGAACATTATCCCAGCCTGCTCATCGGGACCTACGGAGAACATGGAACAACATCCCAGCCTGCTCATCGGGACCTACGGGGAACATGGAACAGTATCCCAGCCTGGTCATCGGGACCTATGGAGAACATGGAACAGCATCCCAGCCTGCTCATCGGGACCTACGGAGAACATGGAACAGCATCCCAGCCTGCTCATTGGGTCCTACGGGGAACATGGAACAGCATCCCAGCCTGCTCATCGGGACCTATGGAGAACATGGAACAGCATCCCAGCATGCTCATCGGGACCTACGGAGAACATGGTACAGCATCCCAGCCTGCTCATCGGGACCTACGGAGAACATGGTACAGCATCCCAGCCTGCTCATCGGAACCTACGGAGAACATGGTACAGAATAACAGCCTGCTCTTCGTGACCTGCGGAGAACATGGAACAGCATCCCAGCCTGCTCATCAGGACCTATGGAGAACATGGAACAGCATCCCAGCCTGCTCATCGGGACCTACGGAGAACATGGAACAGCATCCCAGCCTGCTCATCGGGACATACGGAGAACATGGAACAGCATCCCAGCCTGCTCATCGGGACCTACGGAGGACATGGAATGGCATCCCAGTCTGCTCATAGGGACCTACATGGAACGGCATCCCAGCCTACTCATCGGGACCTATGGAGAACATGGAACAGCATCCCAGCCTGCTCTTCGGGACCTACGGAGAACATGGAACAGCATCCCAGCCTGCTCATCGGGACCTACGGAGAACATGGAACAGCATCCCAGCATGTTCATCGGGACCTATGGAGAAGGTGGAACCGCATCCCAGCATGCTCATCAGGACCTACGGAGAACATGGAACAGCATCCCAGCCTGCTCATCAGGACCTATGGAGAACATGGAACAGCATCCCAGCCTGCTCTTCGGGACCTACGGAGAACATGGAACAGCATCCCAGCCTGCTCATCGGGACCTACGGAGAACATGGAACAGTATCACAGCCTGCTTATTGGGACCTACGGAGTGTATGGAACAGCATCCCAGGCTGCCCATCGGGACCTACGGAGAACATGGAACGGCATCCCAGCCTGCTCATAGGGACCTACGGAGAACATGGAATGGCATCCCAGCCTACTCATCGAGACCTATGGAGAAGATGGAACAGCATCCCAGCCCGTTCATCAGGACCTATGGAGAACGTGGAACCGCATCCCAGCCTGCTCATCAGGACCTACAGAGAACATGGAACAGCATCCCAGCCTGCTCATCGGGACCTATGGAGAACATGGAACAGCATCCCAGCCTGCTCTTCGGGACCTACGGAGAACATGGAATAGCATCCCAGCCTGCTCATCGGGATCTACGAAGAACATGGAACAACATCCCAGCCTGCTCATCGGGACCTACGGGGAACATGGAACAGCATCCCAGCCTGGTCATCGGGACCTATGGAGAACATGGAACAGCATCCCAGCCTGCTCATCGGGACCTACGGAGAACATGGAACAGCATCCCAGCCTGCTCATTGGGTCCTACGGGGAACATGGAACAGCATCCCAGCCTGCTCATCGGGATCTATGGAGAACATGGAACAGCATCCCAGCCTGCTCATCGGGACCTACGGAGAACATGGTACAGCATCCCAGTCTGCTCATCGGGACCTACGGAGAACATGGTACACCATCCCAGCCTGCTCATCGGGACCTACGGGGAACATGGAACAGCATCCCAGCCTGCTCATCGGGACCTATGGAGAACATGGAACAGCATCCCAGCATGCTCATCGGGACCTACGGAGAACATGGTACAGCATCCCAGCCTGCTCATCGGGACCTACGGAGAACATGGTACAGCATCCCAGCCTGCTCATCGGAACCTACGGAGAACATGGTACAGAATAACAGCCTGCTCTTCGTGACCTGCGGAGAACATGGAACAGCATCCCAGCCTGCTCATCAGGACCTATGGAGAACATGGAACAGCATCCCAGCCTGCTCATCGGGACCTACGGAGAACATGGTACAGCATCCCAGTCTGCTCATCGGGACCTACGGAGAACATGGTACACCATCCCAGCCTGCTCATCGGGACCTACGGGGAACATGGAACAGCATCCCAGCCTGCTCATCGGGACCTATGGAGAACATGGAACAGCATCCCAGCATGCTCATCGGGACCTACGGAGAACATGGTACAGCATCCCAGCCTGCTCATCGGGACCTACGGAGAACATGGTACAGCATCCCAGCCTGCTCATCGGAACCTACGGAGAACATGGTACAGAATAACAGCCTGCTCTTCGTGACCTGCGGAGAACATGGAACAGCATCCCAGCCTGCTCATCAGGACCTATGGAGAACATGGAACAGCATCCCAGCCTGCTCATCGGGACCTACGGAGAACATGGAACAGCATCCCAGCCTGCTCATCGGGACATACGGAGAACATGGAACAGCATCCCAGCCTGCTCATCGGGACCTACGGAGGACATGGAATGGCATCCCAGTCTGCTCATAGGGACCAACATGGAACGGCATCCCAGCCTACTCATCGGGACTTATGGAGAACATGGAACAGCATCCCAGCATGTTCATCGGGACCTATGGAGAAGGTGGAACCGCATCCCAGCATGCTAATCAGGACCTACGGAGAACATGGAACAGCATCCCAGCCTGCTCATCAGGACCTATGGAGAACATGGAACAGCATCCCAGCCTGCTCTTCGGGACCTACGGAGAACATGGAACAGCATCCCAGCCTGCTCATCGGGACCTACGGAGAACATGGAACAGTATCACAGCCTGCTTATTGGGACCTACGGAGTGTATGGAACAGCATCCCAGGCTGCCCATCGGGACCTACGGAGAACATGGAACGGCATCCCAGCCTGCTCATAGGGACCTACGGAGAACATGGAATGGCATCCCAGCCTACTCATCGAGACCTATGGAGAAGATGGAACAGCATCCCAGCCCGTTCATCAGGACCTATGGAGAACGTGGAACCGCATCCCAGCCTGCTCATCAGGACCTACAGAGAACATGGAACAGCATCCCAGCCTGCTCATCGGGACCTATGGAGAACATGGAACAGCATCCCAGCCTGCTCTTCGGGACCTACGGAGAACATGGAATAGCATCCCAGCCTGCTCATCGGGATCTACGAAGAACATGGAACAACATCCCAACCTGCTCATCGGGACCTACGGGGAACATGGAACAGCATCCCAGCCTGGTCATCGGGACCTATGGAGAACATGGAACAGCATCCCAGCCTGCTCATCGGGACCTACGGAGAACATGGAACAGCATCCCAGCCTGCTCATTGGGTCCTACGGGGAACATGGAACAGCATCCCAGCCTGCTCATCGGGATCTATGGAGAACATGGAACAGCATCCCAGCCTGCTCATCGGGACCTACGGAGAACATGGTACAGCATCCCAGTCTGCTCATCGGGACCTACGGAGAACATGGTACAGCATCCCAGCCTGCTCATCGGGACCTACGGAGAACATGGTACAGAATAACAGCCTGCTCTTCGTGACCTGCGTAGAACATGGAACAGCATCCCAGCCTGCTCATCAGGACCTATGGAGAACATGGAACAGCATCCCAGCCTGCTCATCGGGACCTACGGAGAACATGGAACAGCATCCCAGCCTGCTCATCGGGACATACGGAGAACATGGAACAGCATCCCAGCCTGCTCATCGGGACCTACGGAGGACATGGAATGGCATCCCAGTCTGCTCATAGGGACCTACAGAGAACATGGAATGGCATCCCAGCCTACTCATTGGGACCTATGGAGAACATGGAACAGCATCCCAGCATGTTCATCGGGACCTATGGAGAACGTGGAACCGCATCCCAGCATGCTCATCAGGACCTACGGAGAACATGGAACAGCATCCCAGCCTGCTCATCAGGACCTATGGAGAACATGGAACAGCATCCCAGCCTGCTCTTCGGGACCTACGGAGAACATGGAACAGCATCCCAGCCTGCTCATCGGGACATACGGAGAACATGGAACAGCATCCCAGCCTGCTCATCGGGCTTACTAGAGCATGGAACAGCATCCCAGCCTGCTCATTGGGACCTACGGAGAACATGGTACAGCATCTCAACCTGCTCATCGGACCTACGGAGAACATGGAACAGAGTACCAGCCTGCTCTTCGTGACTTGCGGAGAACATGGAACAGCATCCCAGCCTGCTCATCGGGACCTACAGAAAACATGGAACAGCATCCCAGCCTGCTCATCGGGACCTACAGAGAACATGGAACAGTATCACAGCCTGCTTATTGGGACCTACGGAGTGTATGGAACAGCATCCCAGGCTGCCCATCGGGACCTACGGAGAACATGGAACGGCATCCCAGCCTGCTCATAGGGACCTACGGAGAACATGGAATGGCATCCCAGCCTACTCATCGGGACCTATCGAGAAGATGGAACAGCATCCCAGCCCGTTCATCGGGACCTATGGAGAACGTGGAACCGCATCCCAGCATGCTCATCAGGACCTACAGAGAACATGGAACAGCATCCCAGCCTGCTCATCGGGACTTATGGAGAACATGGAACAGCATCCCAGCCTGCTCGTCGGGACCTACAGAGAACATGGAATAGCATCCCAGCCTGCTCATCGGGATCTACGAAGAACATGGAACAGCATTCCAGCCTGCTCATTGGGACCTACAGAGAACATGGCACAGCATCTCAGCCTGCTCAGCGGGACCTACGGAGAACATGGAACAGAGTACCAGCCTGCTCTTCGTGACTTGCGTAGAACATGGAACAGCATCCCAGCCTGCTCATCGGCACCTACGGAAAACATGGAACAGCATCCCAGCCTGCTCATCGGTACCTACGGAGAACATGGAACAGCATCCCAGCCTGCTCATCGGGACCTATGGAGAACATGGAACAGCATCCCAGCCTGCTCATCGGGACCTAAGGAGAACATCGAACAGCATCCCAGCCTGCTCTTCGGGACCTACGGAGAACATGGAATAGCATCCCAGCCTGCTCATCGGGATCTACGAAGAACATGGAACAGCATCCCAGCCTGCTCATTGGGACCTACGGAGAACATGGTACAGCATCTCAGCCTGTTCAGCGAGACCTACGGAGAACATGGAACGGCATCCCAGCCTACTCATCGGGACCTATGGAGAACATGGAACAGCATCCCAGCCTGCTCATCGGGACCTATGGAGAACATGGAACAGCATCCCAGCCTACTCATCGGGACCTATGGAGAACATGGAACAGCATCCCAGCCTGTTCATCGGGACCTACGGAGAACATGGAACAGCATCCCAGCCTGTTCATCGGGACCTACGGAGAACATGGAACAGCATCCCAGCCTGCTCATCGGGACCTACGAAGAACATGGAACAGCATCCCAGCCTGCTCATCGGGACCTACAGAGAACATGGTACAGCATCTCAGCCTGCTCAGCGGGACCTACGGAGAACATGGAACAGAGTACCAGCCTGCTCTTCGTGACTTGCGGAGAACATGGAACAGCATCCCAGCCTGCTCAACGGCACCTACGGAAAACATGGAACCGCATCCCAGCCTGCTCATCGGCACCTACGGAGAATATGGAAAAGCATCCCAGCCTGCTCATCGGGACCTATGGAGAACATGGAACAGCATTCCAGCCTGCTCATCGGGACCTACGGAGAACATCGAACAGCATCCCAGCCTGCTCATCGGGACCTACGGAGAACATGGAATGGCATCCCAGCCTGCTCATCAGGATCTACGGAGAACATGAAACGGCATCCCAGCCTACTCATCAGGACCTATGGAGAACATGGAACAGCATCCCAGCCTACTCATCAGGACCTATGAGAACATGGAACAGCATCCCAGCCTGTTTATTGGGACCTACGGGAACATGGAATGGCATCCCAGCCTGCTCATAGGGACCTACAGAGAACATGGAACAGCATCCCAGCCTGCTCATCGGGACCTATGGAGAACATGGAACAGCATCCCTGCCTGCTCATCGGGACCTAAGGAGAACATCGAACAGCATCCCAGCCTGCTCATCGGGACCTACGAAGAACATGGAATGGCATCCCAGCCTGCTCATTGGGACCTACAGAGAACATGGAACGGCATCCCAGCCTACTCATCGGGACCTATGGAGAACATGGAACAGCATCCCAGCCTGCTCATCGGGACCTACGGAGAACATGGAGCAGCATCCCAGCCTGCTCATCGGGACCTATGTAGAACATGGAACAGCATCCCAGCCTACTCATCGGGACCTATGGAGAACATGGAACAGCATCCCAGCCTGTTCATCTGGACCTATGGAGAACATGGAACAGCATCCCAGCCTGCTCATCGGGACCTATGAATAACATGGAACAGAATACCAGCCTGCTCATCGGGACCTACTGAGAACATGGAACAGCATCCCAGCCTACTCATCGAGACCTACGGAGAACATGGAACATTATCCCAGCCCGCTCATTGGGACCTATGGAGAACATGGAACAGCATCCCAGCCTGCTCATCGGGACCTACGGGGAACATGGAACAGCATCCCAGCCTGGTCATCGGGACCTATGGAGAACATGGAACAGCATCCTAGCCTGCTCATCGGGACCTACGGAGAACATGGAACAGCATCCCAGCCTGCTCATTGGGTCCTACGGGGAACATGGAACAGCATCCCAGCCTGCTCATCGGGACCTATGGAGAACATGGAACAGCATCCCAGCCTGCTCATCGGGACCTACGGAGAACATGGTACAGCATCCCAGCCTGCTCATCGGGACCTACGGAGAACATGGTACAGCATCCCAGCCTGCTCATCGGGACCCACAGAGGACATGGTACAGAATAACAGCCTGCTCTTCGTGACCTGCAGAGAACATGGAACAGCATCCCAGCCTGCTCATCAGGACCTACGGAGAACATGGAACAGCATCCCAGCCTGCTCATCGGGACCTACGGAGAACATGGAACAGCATCCCAGCCTGCTCATCGGGACATACGGAGAACATGGAACAGCATCCCAGCCTGCTCATCGGGACCTACGGAGGACATGGAATGGCATCCCAGTCTGCGCATAGGGACCTACAGAGAACATGGAACGGCATCCCAGCCTACTCATCGGGACCTATGGATAACATGGAACAGCATCCCAGCATGTTCATCGGGACCTATGGAGAACGTGACACCGCATCCCAGCATGCTCATCAGGACCTACGGAGAACATGGAACAGCATCCCAGCCTGCTCATCAGGACCTATGGAGAACATGGAACAGCATCCCAGCCTGCTCTTCGGGACCTACGGAGAACATGGAACACCATCCCATTCTGCTCATCGGGACCTACGGAGAACATGGAACAGCATCCCAGCATGCTCATCGGGCTTACGAGAACATGGAACAGCATCCCAGCCTGCTCATCAGGACCTATGGAGAACATGGAACAGCATCCCAGCCTGCTCTTCGGGACCTACGGAGAACATGGAACACCATCCCAGCCTGTTCATCGGGACCTACGGAGAACATGGAACAGAGTACCAGCCTGCTCTTCGTGACTTGCGGAGAACATGGAACAGCATCCCAGCCTGCTCATCGGGACCTACGGAAAATATGGAACAGCATCCCAGCCTGCTCATCGGGACCTACGGAGAACATGGAACAGCATCACAGCCTGCTCATTGGGACCTACGGAGTGTATGGAACAGCATCCCAGGCTGCCCATCGGGACCTACGGAGAACATGGAACAGCATCCCAGCCTGCTCATAGGGACCTACGGAGAACATGGAATGGCATCCCAGCCTACTCATCGGGACCTATGGAGAAGATGGAACAGCATCCCAGCCCCTTCATCGGGACCTATGGAGAACGTGGAACCGCATCTCAGCCTGCTCATCAAGACCTACGGAGAACATGGAACAGCATCCCAGCCTGCTCATCGGGACCTATGGAGAACATGGAACAGCATCCCAGCCTGCTCTTCGGGACCTACGGAGAACATGGAATAGCATCCCGGCCTGCTCATCGGGATCTACGAAGAACATGGAACAGCATCCCAGCCTGCTCATTAGGACCTACGGAGAACATGGTACAGCATCCCAGCCTGCTCATCAGGACCTACGGAGAACATGGAACAGCATCCCAGCCTGCTCATCGGGACCTACGGAGAACATGGAACAGCATCCCAGCCTGCTCATCGGGACATACGGAGAACATGGAACAGCATCCCAGCCTGCTCATCGGGACCTACGGAGGACATGGAATGGCATCCCAGTCTGCGCATAGGGACCTACAGAGAACATGGAACGGCATCCCAGCCTACTCATCGGGACCTATGGATAACATGGAACAGCATCCCAGCATGTTCATCGGGACCTATGGAGAACGTGACACCACATCCCAGCCTGCTCATAGGGACCTACGGAGAACATGGAATGGCATCCCAGCCTACTCATCGGGACCTATGGAGAAGATGGAACAGCATCCCAGCCCGTTCATCGGGACCTATGGAGAACGTGGAACCGCATCTCAGCCTGCTCATCAAGACCTACGGAGAACATGGAACAGCATCCCAGCCTGCTCATCGGGACCTATGGAGAACATGGTACAGCATCCCAGCCTGCTCATCGGGACCTACGGAGAACATGGTACAGCATCCCAGCCTGCTCATCGGGACCCACAGAGGACATGGTACAGAATAACAGCCTGCTCTTCGTGACCTGCAGAGAACATGGAACAGCATCCCAGCCTGCTCATCAGGACCTACGGAGAACATGGAACAGCATCCCAGCCTGCTCATCGGGACCTACGGAGAACATGGAACAGCATCCCAGCCTGCTCATCGGGACATACGGAGAACATGGAACAGCATCCCAGCCTGCTCATCGGGACCTACGGAGGACATGGAATGGCATCCCAGTCTGCGCATAGGGACCTACAGAGAACATGGAACGGCATCCCAGCCTACTCATCGGGACCTATGGATAACATGGAACAGCATCCCAGCATGTTCATCGGGACCTATGGAGAACGTGACACCGCATCCCAGCATGCTCATCAGGACCTACGGAGAACATGGAACAGCATCCCAGCCTGCTCATCAGGACCTATGGAGAACATGGAACAGCATCCCAGCCTGCTCTTCGGGACCTACGGAGAACATGGAACACCATCCCATTCTGCTCATCGGGACCTACGGAGAACATGGAACAGCATCCCAGCATGCTCATCGGGCTTACGAGAACATGGAACAGCATCCCAGCCTGCTCTTCGGGACCTATGGAGAACATGGAACAGCATCCCAGCCTGCTCTTTGGGACCTACGGAGAACATGGAACAGCATCCCAGCCTGCTCATTGGGACCTACGAAGAACATGGAACAGCATCCCAGCCTGCTCATCGGGGCCTAGGAGAACATGGAACAGCATCCCCGCCTGCTCATCGGGACCTATAGAGAACATGGAACAGCATATAGCTTGCTCTGTGGAAACTATGGAAAACATGGAATGGCATACAAGCTTGCTCATCAGGAGCTACGGGGAACATGGAACAGCATCCCAGCCTGCTCATCAGGACCTACAGAGAACATGGAGCAGCATCCCAGCCCGCTCATCAGGACCTATGGAGAACAAGAAACTATCGAGTACATGGAACAGCATCCCAGCCTGCTCATCGGGACCTATAGAGAACATGTAACAGCATCCCAGCCTGCTCATCGGGACCTATGGAGAACAAGGAACAGCATCCCAGCCTGCTCATCTGGACCTATGGAAAACATGGAACAAAATACCAGCTTGCTCATCAGGACCTATGGAGAACATGGAACAGCATCCCAACCTACTCATTAGGACCTATGGAGAACAAGGAACAGCATCCCAGCCTACTCATCGGGACTTACAGAGAACATGGAACAGCATCCCAGCCTGCTCATGGGGACCTACGGAAAATATGGAACAGCATATAGCTTTCCCATTGGGACCTATGGAGAGCATGGAATGGTATATAGCTTGCCCATTGGGACCTATGGAGAACATGGAATGGCATATGGCTTGCCCATTGGAACCTATGGAAAACACGGAACGGCATGCAGCCTGCTCTTTGGGACCTGTGGAGAACATGGAACGGCATACAGCCTGCTCTTTGGGACCTATGGAGAACATGGAATGGCATTCCAGTTTGCTCATTAGGACCTACGAAGAACATGGAACGGCATATAGCTTGCTTATTAGGACCTATGGAGAACATGGAATGGCATATAGCTTGCCCATTGGAACCTATGGCGAACATGGAATGGCATACAGCTTGCTCTTTGGGACCTATGCCAGCTTGCTCATCAGGACCTATGGAGAACATGGAACAGCATCCCAGCCTGCTCATCGGGACCTACGGAGAACATTTAACAGCATCCCAGCCTGCTCATCGGGACCTACGGAGGACATGAAATGGCATCCCACCCTGCTCATAGGGACCTACGGAGAACTTGGAACGGCATCCCAGCCTACTCATCGGGACCTATGGAGAACATGGAACAGCATCCCAGCGTGTTCATCGGGACCTATGGAGAACGTGGAACCGCATCCCAGCATGCTTATCAGGCATAACGAGAACATGGAACAGCATCCCAGCCTGCTCATCAGGACCTATGGAGAACATGGAACAGCATCCCAGCCTGCTCATCGGGACCTACAGAGAACTTGGAACAGCATCCCAGCCTGCTCATCGGGACCTACGGAGAACATGGAACAGCATCCCAGCCTACTCATCGGTACCTATGGAGAACATGGAACAGCATCCCAGCGTGTTCATCGGGACCTATGGAGAAAGTGGAACCGCATCCCAGCATGCTTATCAGGAATAACGAGAACATGGAACAGCATCCCAGCCTGCTCATCAGGACCTATGGAGAACATGGAACAGCATCCCAGCCTGCTCTTCGGGACCTACATAGAACATGGAACAGCATCCCAGCCTGCTCATCGGGACCTACGGAGAACATGGAACAGCATCCCAGCCTGCTCATCGGGCCTACGAGAACATGGAACAGCATCCCAGCCTGCTCATCGGGACCTACGGAGAACATGGTACAGCATCTCAGCCTGCTCATCGGGACCTACGGAGAACATGGAACAGAGTACCAGCCTGCTCTTCGTGACTTGCGGAGAACATGGAACAGCATCCCAGCCTGCTCATCGGGACCTACGGAAAACATGGAACAGCATCCCAGCCTGCTCATCGGGACCTACGGAGTGTATGGAACAGCATCCCAGGCTGCCCATCGGGACCCACGGAGAACATGGAACGGCATCCCAGCCCGCTCATTAGGACCTATGGAGAACAAGAAACTATCGAGTACATGGAACAGCATCCCAGCCTGCTCATCGGGACCTATAGAGAACATGTAACAGCATCCCAGCCTGCTCATCGGGACCTATGGAGAAAGTGGAACCGCATCCCAGCATGCTTATCAGGAATAACGAGAACATGGAACAGCATCCCAGCCTGCTCATCAGGACCTATGGAGAACATGGAACAGCATCCCAGCCTGCTCTTCGGGACCTACATAGAACATGGAACAGCATCCCAGCCTGCTCATCGGGACCTACGGAGAACATGGAACAGCATCCCAGCCTGCTCATCGGGACCTACGGAGAACATGGTACAGCATCTCAGCCTGCTCATCGGGACCTACGGAGAACATGGAACAGAGTACCAGCCTGCTCTTCGTGACTTGCGGAGAACATGGAACAGCATCCCAGCCTGCTCATCGGGACCTACGGAAAACATGGAACAGCATCCCAGCCTGCTCATCGGGACCTACGGAGTGTATGGAACAGCATCCCAGGCTGCCCATCGGGACCCACGGAGAACATGGAACGGCATCCCAGCCTGCTCATAGGGACCTACGGAGAACATGGAATGGCATCCCAGCCTACTCATCGGGACCTATGGAGAACATGGAACAGCATCCCAGCCCGCTCATCGGGACCTATGGAGAACGTGGAACCGCATCCCAGCCTGCTCATCAGGACCTACGGAGAACATGGAACAGCATCCCAGCCTGCTCATCGGGACCTATGGACAACATGGAACAGCATCCCAGCCTGCTCTTCGGGACCTACGGAGAACATGGAATAGCATCCCAGCCTGCTCATCGGGATCTACGAAGAACATGGAACAGCATCCCAGCCTGCTCTTCGGGACCTATGGAGAACATGGAACAGCATCCCAGCCTGCTCTTCGGGACCTACGGAGAACACGGAACAGCATCCCAGCCTGCTCATCTGGACCTATAGAAAACATGGAACAGAATACCAGCTTGCTCATCAGGACCTATGGAGAACATGGAACAGCATCCCAACCTACTCATCAGGACCTACGGAGAACAAGGAACAGCATCTCAGCCTGCTCATCGGGACCTATGGAGAACATGGAACAGAATACCAGCCTGCTCATAAGGACCTACGGAGAACATGGAACAGCATCCCAGCTTACTCATCGGGACCTACAGAGAACATGGAAAAGCATCCCAGCCTACTTATCGGGACCTACGGAGAACATGGAACAGCATCCCAGCCTGCTCATGGGGACCTACGGAGAATATGGAACAGCATATAGCTTTCCCGTTGGGACCTATGGAGAGCATGGAATGGTATATAGCTTGCCCATTGGGACCTATGGAGAATATGGAATGGCATATGGCTTGCGCATTGGAACCTATGGTGAACATGGAACGGCATACAGCCTGTTCTTTGGGACCTATGGAGAACATGGAATGGCATTCCAGCTTGCTCATTAGGACCTACGGAGAACATGGAACGGCATCCCAGCCTACTCATCTGGACCTATGGAGAACATGGAACAGCATCCCAGCCTGCTCATCGGGACCTATGGAGAACATGGAACAGCATCCCAGCCTGCTCATCGGGACCTATGGAGAACAGGGAACAGCATCCCAGCCTTCTCATCGGGACCTATGGAGAACATGGAACAGCATCCCAGCCTACTCACCGGGACCTATGGAGAACATGGAACAGCATCCCAGCCTGTTCATCGGGACCTACGGAGAACATGGAACGGCATCCCAGCCTGCTCATAGGGACCTAAGGAGAACATGGAATGGCATTTCAGCCTACTCATCGGGACCTATGGAGAACATGGAACAGCATCCCAGCCTGCTCTTTGGGACCTACGGAGAACATGGAACAGCATCCCAGCCTGCTCATCGGGACCTACGAAGAACATGGAACAGCATCCCAGCCTGCTCATCGGGGCCTAGGAGAACATGGAACAGCATCCCAGCCTGCTCATCGGGACCTATAGAGAACATGGAACAGCATATAGCTTGCTCTGTGGAAACTATGGAAAACATGGAATGGCATACACGCTTGCTCATCAGGAGCTACGGGGAACATGGAACAGCATCCCAGCCTGCTCATCAGGACCTACAGAGAACATGGAGCAGCATCCCAGCCCGCTCATCAGGACCTATGGAGAACAAGAAACTATCGAGTACATGGAACAGCATCCCAGCCTGCTCATCGGGACCTATAGAGAACATGTAACAGCATCCCAGCCTGCTCACTGGGACCTATGGAGAGCAAGGAACAGCATCCCAGCCTGCTCATCTGGACCTATGGAAAACATGGAACAGAATACCAGCTTGCTCATCAGGACCTATGGAGAACATGGAACAGCATCCCAACCTACTCATTAGGACCTATGGAGAACAAGGAACAGCATCCCAGCCTACTCATCGGGACTTACAGAGAACATGGAACAGCATCCCAGCATGCTCATGGGGACCTACGGAGAATATGGAACAGCATATAGCTTTCCCATTGGGACCTATGGAGAGCATGGAATGGTATATAGCTTGCCCATTGGGACCTATGGAGAACATGGAATGGCATATGGCTTGCCCATTGGAACGTATGGAAAACACGGAACGGCATGCAGCCTGCTCTTTGGGACCTGTGGAGAACATGGAACGGCATACAGCCTGCTCTTTGGGACCTATGGAGAACATGGAATGGCATTCCAGTTTGCTCATTAGGACCTACGAAGAACATGGAACGGCATATAGCTTGCTTATAAGGACCTATGGAGAACATGGACCAGCATCCCAGCCTGCTCATCGGGACCTACGGAGAACATGGAACAGCATCCGAGCCTGCTCATCGGGACCTACGGAGGACATGGAATGGCATCCCAGCCTGCTCATAGGGACCTACGGAGAACATGGAACGGCATCCCAGCCTACTCATCGGGACCTATAGAGAACATGTAACAGCATCCCAGCCTGCTCACTGGGACCTATGGAGAGCAAGGAACAGCATCCCAGCCTGCTCATCTGGACCTATGGAAAACATGGAACAGAATACCAGCTTGCTCATCAGGACCTATGGAGAACATGGAACAGCATCCCAACCTACTCATTAGGACCTATGGAGAACAAGGAACAGCATCCCAGCCTACTCATCGGGACTTACAGAGAACATGGAACAGCATCCCAGCATGCTCATGGGGACCTACGGAGAATATGGAACAGCATATAGCTTTCCCATTGGGACCTATGGAGAGCATGGAATGGTATATAGCTTGCCCATTGGGACCTATGGAGAACATGGAATGGCATATGGCTTGCCCATTGGAACGTATGGAAAACACGGAACGGCATGCAGCCTGCTCTTTGGGACCTGTGGAGAACATGGAACGGCATACAGCCTGCTCTTTGGGACCTATGGAGAACATGGAATGGCATTCCAGTTTGCTCATTAGGACCTACGAAGAACATGGAACGGCATATAGCTTGCTTATAAGGACCTATGGAGAACATGGACCAGCATCCCAGCCTGCTCATCGGGACCTACGGAGAACATGGAACAGCATCCGAGCCTGCTCATCGGGACCTACGGAGGACATGGAATGGCATCCCAGCCTGCTCATAGGGACCTACGGAGAACATGGAACGGCATCCCAGCCTACTCATCGGGACCTATGGAGAACATGGAACAGCATCCCAGCGTGTTCATCGGGACCTATGGAGAACGTGGAACCGCATCACAGCATGCTTATCAGGACCTACGGAGAACATGGAACAGCATCCCAGCCTGTTCATCAGGACCTATGGAGAAAATGGAACAGCATCCCAGCCTGCTCTTCGGGACCTACGGAGAACATGGAACAGCATCCCAGCCTGCTCATCGGGACCTACGGAGAACATGGAACAGCATCCCAGCCTGCTCATCGGGCCTACGAGAACATGGAACAGCATCCCAGCCTGCTCATCGGGACCTACGGAGAACATGGTACAGCATCTCAGCCTGCTCATTGGGACCTACGGAGAACATGGAACAGAGTACCAGCCTGCTCTTCGTGACTTGCGGAGAATATGGAACAGCATCCCAGCCTGCTCATCGGGACCTACGGAAAACATGGAACAGCATCCCAGCCTGCTCATCGGGACTTACAGAGAACATGGAACAGCATCCCAGCCTGCTCATCGGGACCTACGGAGTATATGGAACAGCATCCCAGGCTGCCCATCGGGACCTACGGAGAACATGGAACGGCATCCCAGCCTGCTCATAGGGACCTACGGAGAACATGGAATGGCATCCCATCCTACTCATCGGGACCTATGGAGAAGATGGAACAGCATCCCAGGCCGTTCATCGGGACCTATGGAGAACGTGGAACCGCATCCCAGCCTGCTCATCAGGACCTATGGAGAACATGGAACAGCATCCCAGCCTGCTCATCGGGACCTATGGAGAACATGGAACAGCTTCCCATCCTGCTGTTCGGGACCTACGGAGGACATGGAATAGCATCCCAGCCTGCTCATCGGGATCTACGAAGAACATGGAACAGCATCCCAGCCTGCTCATTGGGACCTACGGAGAACATGGTACAGCATCTCAGCCTGCTCAGCGGGACCTACGGAGAACATGGAACAGAGTACCAGCCTGCTCTTCGTGACTTGCGGAGAACATGGAACAGCATCCCAGCCTGCTCATCGGCACCTACGGAAAACATGGAACAGCATCCCAGCCTGCTCATCGGTACCTACGGAGAACATGGAACAGCATCCCAGCCTGCTCATCGGGACCTATGGAGAACATGGAACAGCATCCCAGCCTGCTCATCGGGACCTAAGGAGAACATCGAACAGCATCCCAGCCTGCTCATCGGGACCTACGGAGAACATGGAATAGCATCCCAGCCTGCTCATTGGGACCTACGGAGAACATGGAACGGCATCCCAGCCTACTCATCGGGACTTATGGAGAACATGGCACAGCATCCCAGCCTGCTCTTTGGGACCTACGGAGAACTTGGAACAGCATCCCAGCCTGCTCATCGGGACCTACGGAGAACATGGAACAGCATCCCAGCCTGCTCATCGGGACCTACGAGAACATGGAACAGCATCCCAGCCTGCTCATCAGGACCTATAGAGAACATGGAACAGCATATAGCTTGCTCTGTGGTAACTATGGAGAACATGGAATGGCATACAAGCTTGCTCATCAGGAGCTACGGGGAACATGGAACAGCATCCCAGCCTGCTCATCAGGACCTACAGAGAACATGGAGCAGCATCCCAGCCTGCTCATCAGGACCTATGGAGAACAAGAAACTACGGAGTACATGGAACAGCATCCCAGCCTGCTCATCGGGACCTATGGAGAACATGGAACAGAATACCAGCTTGCTCATCAGGACCTATGGAGAACATGGAACAGCATCCCAACTACTCATCAGGACCTATGGGGAACAAGGAACAGCATCCCAGCCTGCTCATCGGGACCTATGGAGAACATGGAACAGAATACCAGCCTGCTCATAAGGACCTACGGAGAACATGGAACAGCATCCCAGCCTACTCATCGGGACCTACATAGAACATGGAAAAGCATCCCAGCCTACTCATCGGGACCTACAGAGAACATGGAACAGCATCCCAGCCTGCTCATGGGGACCTACGGAGAATATGGAACAGCATATAGCTTTCCCATTGGGACCTATGGAGAGCATGCAATGGTATATAGCTTGCCCATTTGGACCTATGGAGAACATGGAATGGCATATGGCTTGCCCATTGGAACCTATGGAGAACATGGAACGGCATACAGCCTGCTCTTTGGGACCTGTGGAGAACATGGAACGGCATACTGCCTGCTCTTTGGGACCTATGGAGAACATGGAATGGCATTCCAGCTTGCTCATTAGGACCTACGGAGAACATTGAACGGCATCCCAGCCTACTCATCGGGACCTATGGAGAACATGGAACAGCATCCCAGCCTGCTCATCGGGACCTATGGAGAACATGGAACAGCATCCCAGCCTACTCATCGGGACCTATGGAGAACATGGACAGCATCCCAGCCTGTTCATCGGGACCTACGGAGAACATGGATCGGCATCCCAGCCTGCTCATTTGGACCTACGGAGAACATGGAATGGCATCTCAGCCTACTCATCGGGACCTATGGAGAACATGGAACAGCAACCCAGCCTGCTCATCGGGACCTATGGAGAACATGGAACAGCATCCCAGCCAGCTCTTTGGGACCTACGGAGAACATGGAACAGCATCCTACCGGCTCATCAGGACCTACGAAGAACATGGAACAGCATCCCAGCCTGCTCATCGGGGCCTACGAGAACATGGAACAGCATCCCAGCTTGCTCATCGGGACCTACGGAGAACATGGAACAGCATCCCAGCCTGCTCATCGGGCCTACGAGAACATGGAACAGCATCCCAGCCTGCTCATCGGGACCTACGGAGAACATGGTACAGCATCTCAGCCTGCTCATTGGGACCTACGGAGAACATGGAACAGAGTACCAGCCTGCTCTTCGTGACTTGCGGAGAACATGGAACAGCATCCCAGCCTGCTCATCGGGACCTACGGAAAACATGGAACAGCATCCCAGCCTGCTCATCGGGACCTACGGAGAACATGGAACAGCATCCCAGCCTGCTCATCGGGACCTACGGAGTATATGGAACAGCATCCCAGGCTGCCCATCGGGACCTACGGAGAACATGGAACGGCATCCCAGCCTGCTCATACGGACCTACGGAGAACATGGAATGGCATCCCATCCTACTCATCGGGACCTATGGAGAAGATGGAACAGCATCCCAGCCCGTTCATCGGGACCTATGGAGAACGTGGAACCGCATCCCAGCCTGCTCATCAGGACCTACGGAGAACATGGAACAGCATCCCAGCCTGCTCATCGGGACCTATGGAGAACATGGAACAGCTTCCCATCCTGCTGTTCGGGACCTACGGAGGACATGGAATAGCATCCCAGCCTGCTCATCGGGATCTACGAAGAACATGGAACAGCATCCCAGCCTGCTCATTGGGACCTACGGAGAACATGGTACAGCATCTCAGCCTGCTCAGCGGGACCTACGGAGAACATGGAACAGAGTACCAGCCTGCTCTTCGTGACTTGCGGAGAACATGGAACAGCATCCCAGCCTGCTCATCGGCACCTACGGAAAACATGGAACAGCATCCCAGCCTGCTCATCGGGACCTAAGGAGAACATCGAACAGCATCCCAGCCTGCTCATCGGGACCTACGGAGAACATGGAATGGCATCCCATCCTGCTGTTCGGGACCTACGGAGGACATGGAATAGCATCCCAGCCTGCTCATCGGGATCTACGAAGAACATGGAACAGCATCCCAGTCTGCTCATTGGGACCTACGGAGAACATAGTACAGCATCTCAGCCTGCTCAGCGGGACCTACGGAGAACATGGAACAGAGTACCAGCCTGCTCATCGGTACCTACGGAGAACATGGAACAGCATCCCAGCCTGCTCATCGGGACCTATGGAAAACATGGAACAGCATCCCAGCCTGCTCATCGGGACCTAAGGAGAACATTGAACAGCATCCCAATCTGCTCATCGGGACCTACGGAGAACATGGAATGGCATCCCAGCCTGCTCATCGGGACCTACGGAGAACATGGAACGGCATCCCAGCCTACTCATCGGGACCTATGGAGAACATGGAACAGCATCCCAGCCTGCTCTTTGGGACCTACGGAGAACATGGAACAGCATCCCAGCCTGCTCATCGGGACCTACGGAGAACATGAAACAGCATCCCAGCCTGCTCATCGGGACCTACGAGAACATGGAACAGCATCCCAGCCTGCTCATCGGGACCTATAGAGAACATGGAACAGCATATAGCTTGCTCTGTGGTAACTATGGAGAACATGGAATGGCATACAAGCTAGCTCATCAGGAGCTACGGGGAACATGAAACAGCATCCCAGCCTGCTCATCGGGACCTACAGAGAACATGGAGCAGCATCCCAGCCTGCTCATCAGGACCTATGGAGAACAAGAAACTACGGAGTACATGGAATAGCATCCCAGCCTGCTCATCAGGACCAATATAGAGAACATGTAACAGCATCCCAGCCTGCTCATCGGGACCTATGGAGAACATGGAACAGAATACCAGCTTGCTCATCAGGACCTATGGAGAACATGGAACAGCATCCCAACTTACTCATCAGGACCTACAGAGAACAAGGAACAGCATCCCAGCCTGCTTATTGGGACCTATGGAGAACATGGAACAGAATACCAGCCTGCTCATAAGGCCCTACGGAGAACATGGAACAGCATCCCAGCCTGCTCATCAGGACCTACAGAGAACATAGAGCAGCATCCCAGCCTGCTCATCAGGACCTATGGAGAACAAGAAACTATGGAGTACATGGAACAGCATCCCAGCCTGCTCATCGGGACCTATAGAGAACATGGAACAGAATACCAGCTTGCTCAGCAGGACCTAAGGAGAACATGGAACAGCATCCCAACTTACTCATCAGGACCTACGGAGAACAAGGAACAGCATCCCAGCCTGCTCATCGGGACCTATGGAGAACATGGAACTGACTACCAGCCTGCTCATAAGGACCTACGGATAACATGGAACAGCATCCCAGCCTATTCATCGGGACCTACAGAGAACATGGAAAAGCATCCCAGCCTACTCATCGGGACCTACAGAGAACATGGAACAGCATCCCAGCCTGCTCATGGGGACCTACGGAGAATATGGAACAGCATATAGCTTTCCCATTGGGACCTATGGAGAGCATGGAATGGTATATAGCTTGCCAATTGGGACCTATGGAGAACATGGAATGGCATATGGCTTGCCCATTGGAACCTATGGAGAACATGGAACGGCATACAGCCTGCTCTTTGGGACCTGTGGAGAACATGGAACGGCATACAGCCTGCTCTTTGGGACCTATGGAGAACATGGAATGGCATTCCAGCTTGCTCATTAGGACCTACGAAGAACATTGAACGGCATCCCAGCCTACTCATCGGGACCTATGGAGAACATGGAACAGCATCCCAGCCTGCTCATCGGGACCTATGGAGAACATGGAACAGCATCCCAGCCTACTCATCGGGACCTACGGAGAACATGGATCGGCATCCCAGCCTGCTCATAGGGACCTACGGAGAACATGGAACGGCATCTCAGCCTACTCATCGGGACCTATGGAGAACATGGAACAGCATCCCAGCCTGCTCATCGGGACCTACGGAGAACATGGAACAGCATCCCAGCCTGCTCTTTGGAACCT
Organism: Ambystoma mexicanum; assembly: GCF_040938575.1. NCBI lineage: Eukaryota > Metazoa > Chordata > Amphibia > Caudata > Ambystomatidae > Ambystoma > Ambystoma mexicanum. Next base: position 753,191,367 of record NC_090938.1, on the reverse strand, counting down.
ACGGAGAACATGGAACAGCATCCCAGTCGGCTCATCGGGGCCTACGAGAACATGGAACAGCATCCCAGCCTGCTCATCGGGACCTATAGAGAACATGGAACAGCATATAGCTTGCTCTGTGGGAACTATGGAAAACATGGAATGGCATACAAGCTTGCTCATCAGGAGCTCCGGGGAACATGGAACAGCATCCCAGCCTGCTCATCAGGACCTACAGAGAACATGGAGCAGCATCCCAGCCTGCTCATCAGGACCTATGGAGAACAAGAAACTATGGAGTACATGGAACAGCATCCCAGCCTGCTCATCGGGACCTATAGAGAACATGTAACAGCATCCCAGCCTGCTCATTGGGACCTATGGAGAACAAGGAACAGCATACCAGCCTGCTCATCTGGACCTATGGAAAATATGGAACAGAATACCAGCTTGCTCATCAGGACCTATGGAGAACATGGAACAGCATCCCAACCTACTCATTAGGACCTATGGAGAACAAGGAACAGAATCCCAGCCTGCTCATCGGGACCTATGGAGAGCATGGAACAGAATACCAGCCTGCTCATAAGGACCTATGGAGAACATGGAACAGCATCCCAGCCTACTCATCGGGACCTACAGAGAACATGGAACAGCATCCCAGCCTACTCATCGGGACCTACAGAGAACATGGAACAGCATCCCAGCCTGCTCATGGGGACCTACGGAGAATATGGAACAGCATATAGCTTTCCCATTGGGACCTATGGAGAGCATGGAATGGTATATAGCTTGCCCATTGGGTCCTATGGAGAACATGGAATGGCATATGGCTTGTCCATTGGAACCTATGGAAAACATGGAACGGCATGCAGCCTGGTCTTTGGGACCTGTGGAGAACATGGAAGGCATTCCAGCTGTCAAACTAGAAATTATATCGTGCCTCCTATTGCTATGAATATATGTATATTGGCCTTCGCCAAGCTGCTAACAAGCTGCTTATAAACTACATGTGAATAAACTCGCATTGCAAGGTCCTGACCTTAGAAACCATGTAAACTGTCATTTTGGGTCAAGCCGCCATTTTAGGTTTTCTTGCTCTATAAATTCACCATGTGAGCTAAAATGGTAGCCTATGTTATTCAGAACAGAACTCGATTGTCATGACCTCTGTACAGCCAATGTATAACTTGCCTGCAGGCCACTTGTTAGGGTCATAAGCTGAGACCTTGTCCTTCTGCTGACCTGTGTGCAATGGATTACCTGTATCACTGAAACTGATCTATAATTGAATGAGAACACCTGCTTAACTATATTGTATAAATTAAGTCCCACATTTTAATGTTAGGCCTAGAGCATACATTATTACCATTTCTTCTTGTTAATGTATAAACCTAAGATGAACTAGATTTGACCTGGCAAGGGACCCTGGAGCAGTAACTTATTTATGGAATGGTTAACCTGAAGAAAGGCTGGACAACAGGCTGGAGAAATGTATAAAAGCCTGACTGTTTCAATGAATATTTGCACTCACTGAGCACACCGAACCACGCCGGAGTTTGCTGTGTTGTACTGAGGGTCAATAGCTATCTGAATTTTGTTCTGTTTTTTGTAACTGGATTCAGTATAAAATAAAGTACTTTGTATGTTCCTTTGTAACCTGTGTTTGGTGTGTTTCCTTTTTGGTTACCCTGCCTCATATTATTTCCTTGTTTTCACAGTTGGCGCCCGAACAGGGACCCTCAAGATTAATGCCGGATTATTGAAGGTTGACGCACGCTATCGGACCGGGATCGGACGGTGGGACATAACGGGCCCGACTGAACGAGACGCAACACCTCAACAGCGCTGCACAATCCGTTCCCTGGACGATAGCCGTGTGGTCTGAGACGGCATCTTGACGAGGGTCAATTTTTTGAGGCGGGCAGATTTGCCGAAATCACCATACACAAGGTAAAATTCGTTAGGTAAGTCCTTTGTAAACCGATCGGTCCTCCTTAGGTTTGGTCAGGTGAGTCGTTACCCGACTCTTAATTCAACCCTGACAATTTGAATTTGGCGCATTGCATCTGCAGACACAATTATTGACCAGGTAACACTGAGTATTTGAGAAATGCCTGAGAAATTGTCTAGCTGCTTTAGGGCATTATTCCGCAGCGATAGACAATCTTTGGAATTTAGCCGTCCGGCACCACAGGAGGGGTAACCGGCATGTACTATGTGCTGTAAGCATGGCATTGGAAGTGTAGTATTTAATAAAATTTGGCACAGACAAACCAGACATGCCTTCGAACTTCAGTGGCCAGTCAATGGTAGTTTTGAGATCCCTCGTATTGAATATTTAGAGTCAGTCTTGTTAAAAAAGAAGGCCAGACCTGCAGCATTTGATGTTTTGCAAAATTAGAAAAGAGAAGTGTTGCAGCAGCTTAAAAGTAGGGAAAAACATGTGCGGCGTCATAAAACAAATGCTGAAAAGGCGTTGTTATATGATCAGGGCAAACAGTCTGAGTCGGTTACGAATATGGACAGGGCTTTCTTACTCGGTATTCAGAAAATGTATCCTTCTAAAGATATTCATGTTTCTGATGAGTTTATCGACAAATTGTTAAATGAACGAAGGCCTGGTGCCTCTGCACCACCTCCGTATGTTCCTCTTCCTCCTGCTGTACCTCTTCCTGCTGTTATTTCTGCTCTTCCTGCTCAACCTGTTGTTCCTATTCCTCCAGTTGTTGTTCCTCCACCTGCTCCTCTGCCTCTTCCCATTGCACCAGTAATAGTACCTCCATTGAATTTGCCTGCACCCTCACTCCCAAGTAGTTCTGTACCGCTTGTAGTTGATCAGGGTGCGGGGTCGAGGATTGTTACTCGTAATACTGTTCCTACAGAAAAGAAACAGGATTTGTTTGCATGGGCTAAGCATTGTATGGAGAGAGATGATCGAGCTAATGTTCTTGCCACACTTTCTAATATGGATAATTTTCCTGAGAAAAATGTTTTCATTGAAGGTTTAGGGATTCATTTATGTGTAATGTGGGGTAAATTAAATAATGCAGACCTCCCACAAGGGTTGAGGGACCTGAATACTTTAGCTTTTTCAAGAGACACTGTGGAGAAGGTACATGAGCATGTTGAGAGGATATTTGAGTATAGAAAGGAGTTGGAAAGGTTACGGAATGAGGATGACGAAGAAGAAAGTATGTATGTACAGAAACAATTTCTTCCGTGTCGTAAATCGACATCTGAGGAGGCGCAAATTTGTACAAAAGATGCGATTAGATGGATTTCAGACATATCGATAACTCCAGTTGAGGTATATGACACATACAGTCAATATACGCTAGAAATGCAGAGGAAAGTGATACAGGTAATGGTAGAGTACCTGCAGGATGAATGTTTAAAGAGAAAGGTTAGTTGTCCCTCAGAGTTATTGAGCATTTATAAGAGAGCTTTTTCACTCGACACTTCTTCAACTGCTTTAGCGCTCGACTTAGCTCTGTTTCTTAGTAAGCGTTCGGAGTTGCCTACATCTCAGTTGCCTATGAGAGAGGTTCCTCCGACATTTGTCCCAAAGGTTGAGATTCCTGCTAATGCTGCAGCAGGTACACCTGCTGTGGACATTCCTGCACATTATGTATCGCAGTTTGTTCACGTCCCGTTTTCACGACAAGAAGTGAATACTATTAGACAAACTATTCCTGACATTAGGAAAAATCTGACAGGGTTCTATAAAGAGATAGAGTCTGTTGTGCAGTCCTCAGTGTTTACCCTAGGCGACATTGATTTGCTATTCCCTGTACTCCTGCCTATAGATTTGTGGAAACAAGTTAGAACTATAGACGATGTACCAGGGTTGGGAGATACATGGGCTAACATAGTTAGGCTTGATGGGGGAAAGGCCAGCTGGTGAGAGACCACCTCAGGTGATACTAACTTTGCCTGACAGAATCATTGCAAAACTGAAAATTATAATCCCTGAAAAGAGAATTATTTGGGACAAGCTTACGGCCTGTGTCCAAGGAAAATCTGAGGGTGCTACCGAGTTCTTTAATCGGTTCGAACAGGTATTCTCGGATTTCAGTGGACAAGACTTAGGCACAGAGTCTGGGAAAAGATTATTTGTGGACAAATGTGTACGTGGATTGCTGCCTGACATCCAGTCACAAATTATGTCTTCTGAGAGCGCTTGGCAGGCGAAATCCCAATCAGAAGTACTGCACATGGCTCAGTACTACGAGAACCGTGTCAATAATGAAAAAGATAGAGTCGAGAAGAGAAAAGGTGATTTGAAGACTAAAGTATTGTTACAGCAAATTGTTAGAGGCCCCAGAGGGGGTAGTTCGCAGATTAGAGGTCAATATGTTCCACAAGGGAATGTGCCCTTGGGTCCTGTGAATATTAACCAGTGTGCCTATTGTCGCCAGGAGGGTCATTGGCGTGCACAATGCCCCGTCCTTCGACAGAGGTCGAATAACACATTTGGAAATATGGGTAGACGATCCAGAGGTCGCCCGGGTGTAGGGGGCCCTGGTAGAGGCCAGTTTTCGCAGGATCCCCAACAACCTTTTTCACAGGATAATCAGACTTCGAGTGTGGATACTAGAAACATATTTGATCATCCTTCTGCTGCATATCTATCTGAAGAGCTTCCTTTTGATGATATTTTGTTTCGTTAGGATTGCCCGAAGCAGGGTTTGGAACCTACACCTATTCCCGTTAATCAGAAAGGTCCCTACGTTGAAATGGTAGTGGGAAATAGGAAACATCAATTTTTGATAGACACTCATTCTCGGGTTCCAAACATTCCACTGTCAGGGCAAACCAATGTTTCTGTAGGGTTTTCTGGCACACCAGTTGTTTGTCCGGTTTTTTCACCGGTACCTATTTCTTTGGGTCACTTTACGGACCACTGTCCATTTCTCTTGACTTCGAATTGTGGAGAGAATTTGCTGGGGTTGAATCTGTTGAAGGAATTAAATGCGGTAATTCATTGTTCTTCTGATGGAGTGCGTTTGACGATTTCACCACAGCAATGTTCTGTTTCGCAATTCTTGACTATACCTTTGCCGCCAGAATTCAGCAATGTATCAGAGTGTTTGTGGGCAGTTGATGACAATGATGTCGGTGTTTTGCAGATTGAGCCTGTTAAAATAGTTTTGAAACATGGAATTAAGCTGCCCCGTATTCCACAGTATAAGATCTCAGTTGAAGGCGAGCGAGCTTTGAAGAGCATTGTTTCCGATTTTGTGCATCGTGGGGTGATTGAGGAGATTGCAGGAAGTTTGTGCAATAGTCTGATTTTACCCGTGTACAAAAAAGGTGATAATGCAATTCCATTTCGTTTTATAATTGATTTACGTGCCATTAATAAAGTCGTTGCTCCGCAATTTCCAATTGTGCCTGATGTGACGACAATATTAACCATGATTCCAGCTACGGCTACTCACTTCAGTGTTGTGGACCTAAATAATGCTTTCTTCAGTATTCCTATACATGAGGATAGTAGATACTTGTTCGCGTTCACCTTAGGGGGACGCTCATTCACATTTACTCGTGCACCTCAAGGTTATACTGAGAGTCCTAGTATTTATAGTAGGGCTTTGAAAGAGCAGCTTGATACCCTTGGATTGCCCCCTGCTTGTACGTTGCTTCAATATGTTGATGATTTGCTTTTAGCCGCTGACTCTGAGAGCTCTTGTAAAGAGGGCACTGTGTTGTTGCTCATCCATCTAGCTAAGCATGGTCACAAAACTTCGCTTAAAAAGTTTCAATATTGTTGCCAGGAGGTCGCCTATTTAGGCTATCTCCTGTCAAAGGACGGAAGAAGATTGACACCTGAAAGAATAAAACACATTTCTGGCATGTCTGTCCCAAATACACAAAAGGAAGTTAGAGCCTTGATAGGTATGGCTTCTTACTGTAGGTTATGGATCCCAAACTTCTCACTAGTGATAAAACCGATGTTGGCCTTGACGAAGAAGGGTATTTCTTCGCCATTACCATGGAATACGGAGCATCAAAATTCATTTGAGTTGCTCAAAACTGCATTATGTTCGGCGCCAGTTTTGGGCACACCGAACTATGAGAAGGCCTTTGTGTTGTTTGTGCATGAATGTGATGGATGTGCTTTGGCTCTATTAACGCAGGAACATGGAGGGAAGAATAGGCCATGCGGTTACTACTCTTCCGCCCTTGATCCTGTTGCATGCGCTTTGCCAAGATGTTTGCGCGCTGTCGCTGCTGCTGCTGCGTCTGTAAAACAGAGTGAGGGAATGGTCCTAGGCCATGATTTAACCCTGATGGTGTCTCACTCTGTAGATATTCTATTGAACAAAACCCAAACGCAACACCTCACTTCCGCACGACTGACAAGATATGAATTAATCTTGTTTGCTCCCCACATTCAAATTAGGAGGTGCTGCGTTCTTAATCCGGCTGAACTCCTACCTTTCCCGCAAAATACTGTTTGCGGTGACGAAGAGTCACATGACTGCCTGTATACTACTGAACAAGATACAAAAGGCAGAGTTGATTTGAGGGACACTCCTTTGGATAACCCACAAGGGGAGCTGTTTTGTGATGGCTCCTGCTTCAAACTACTGGATGGTACATCCACAGCTGCTTATGCAGTCACTACATTGAGTACGGTTGTGGAGACCAAGAGAATTACGCATAACTCTGCGCAGGCCGCAGAGATTATAGCATTGACTCGAGTTTGTGAGCTTTCCGAAGGGCTAACAGTAAACATATATACTGATAGCCAGTATGCCTTTGGGGTGGCTCACAACTTTGGGAGACTTTGGTCAGAGAGAGGGTTTTTAACTTCGCATGGCACCAAGATCCAACATGGCTCCCTGATAGTACAACTGCTTTCAGCGCTTGCGCTCCCTAGTCAGTTAGCAATCATTAAGTGCGCAGCACATCGCAAGATTATAGATGATGTAGGGAAAGGGAATGCTTTCGCTGATCAAATAGCTAGACAAAGTGCCTCTGATCTCTTCACGGAGATGTATGTTTCAAGGGAGACTGAAGATGCCTATGCAATGGATGAGGGTGTTCGGTCTGTACGGGATATCCAAGCCGATGCCACATTACAAGAATCCAAGAGGTGGGCTGAGGGCTTGGGGAAACTCGATGATGATGGGTGTTGGGTGGACATGGTTGAAGGGAAATGGTTGCTTCCTAATGCCTATATAGTAATGATGGTTACCATGGCACACGGTCCCACACATGTGTGCGCTCAACAGATCACGAGAATGTTAGAGAAAGTCTGGATAAATGATAAGATTTCAAAAATTACCCAGCATTATGTCCAAAATTGCATGATTTGCCTACACCACAATGTGGGAAAGGGGACAGCAACTCCAAGAGGTAGCTTTGGGCCTCCTTCTGTCCCGTTTGAAGTGATTCACTTTGACTTCATTGAAATGGAGCGATGTAACAATCTAAAATATGTCCTTGTGGTCATTTGCGCCTTTAGTAAGTGGGTCGAGGCTTTCCCTGTTAAAGACGCTACAGCCATGACCACTGCAAAGACCATGTTAAAGGAATTCTTCCCACGGTTCGGTTTGCCGAGAGTTATCTGGTCGGATAATGGTCCACATTTTATCGCTGCTGTAATTCTACAGATATGTACAGCATTGCAAATTGACAAACGATTCCATTCGGCCAGACATGCTCAGTGCGCCGGATTAGTGGAAAGACACAATGGTATCATAAAAAACAAGCTCGCTAAGATGTGTGCCGGCACCAAACTAAAATGGCCGGACGCCTTACCGATCGTGTTACTTTCAATGCGGACAATCCCTCAAACTAAGACTGGGCTCTCTCCCTTTGAGGTGGTAATGGGGAGACCTGCTAATATTTGGGGTTTGCCTAAAAGCTGCGCATTGCGCGATGTAGAAAATGTACTTCTCTCCGACTACTGTAACCAGTTAACTAAAAACCTGTATTTCATTTATCACCAGGTGTTTTCAGCTTTACCTGTACGGTTCACGTGCCCAAGACACGATATACAGCCTGGAAGTTGGGTCCTAGTGAAGGCCTACGAAAGGTCTTCCTGTCTCGCTCCTCTTTGGAAGGGATCCTACCAGGTGCTGTTGGTCACTCGGACAGCAGTGCGGGTGGCTGGAAAGAAACACTGGATCCACGCGACGCATGTCAAGAAACTTCCTCACCCTACGCCACACGTTACAGAAGAAGCAGAACCCCTCGCTGATGCTACAGTCCCTGATCTTGGAGTAGCAAACAGCGCTGTGAGCGCGTCGGAGAATTTCTCTGAGCCCGTGGAGCTTGGGCAACAGTCCATTTCGTCTCCGCACTCTTTTGAAAAATCACTTCCGGAAAATACTGTTTCAAGCTCGGCGACTTCCGTCACCTCCGATACGTCGCTTCCCTCAGGAAGTGACAACACCTTATTTTCGGACCAAACAATCTTGGGTACCACCAGGTACAACCTTCGACGAAGAAAATAGAACTACGGCATGGGTTTTTCCGTGCATTTGGGAAAGAGAAGTGATCGAAAATTTTCCTTTGTATAAGAAAGTTTCTGTTGAACAAAAGGGAAAAAAAGGGATTCTGCTGGCTAGGGTTGGGAAGGACTAAGAAATCGCGCGACCGTAGCGTCGCCAGCAACGAACATTGGGGTCGTCGATTGAGGAACTACAATGCCTGCCACCTCCACTGCTGCTCCCCGCACTGGACTTGTGAATAAGGGGGGGTGACCAACTTGGACAATGAACAATGTGCCTGGGCCCCGAAAACGTACTGCTGTGTTTTGATAACGATAATTGTTATTTTTGCAATTACTGCTGTAGGACTTTGGTACTTTGAAGAAATCTATCCTCTAAAACCTTTACTACCGACCGAGATTGTACCGACTGCTTTGACTCCCTCTGTACACCTTCACACTCTGTCCCCTAGAGACTCCCAACATAGACAAAAGTATCATAATAACACTCTAATGATAGTAATGAATGCAACGCATGCCATTTTTAATAAGAGTAATTGTTGGATTTGCACTCATTTACCGCAACATGGGAACAAGGGACTGGGATGGTGTATTCACCCTTTACCTTTAATGACTGCTTGTTATGCTTCACTTAGAGCACTGTTCTTTGGCCGATGGAACAATAGCATCTCGGGGAACTTTGATGGAACTAATTTGAATAGTTTCGAGAAAAACGTGTTCTGACTCCCCAGGGATGCTCGCTTTTCGCAAATAGGAGTAAGCTCAATATTGCTTCTATCAGGCCTTCTGATAGACTGTCTCGTCCTTTCCAATCTTTGATTTCCTTTAAAATGGCTCCGATAGGCAATAAGGATGCCGTGCCTCCTTCTTATTCTGTTAACCATAGCCCCGATTCAGTTTCTTTCTGCATACAGAGGAATGGCACCCGGTCAATGGGAGATTTTAAAGGTTGTGCCAACGTTGCAAATTTGACTGGGGAAGACAGACCTTTGTATGTAGGCGAACCTATCTATTTTGTTTGCGGTAATGTAGCATTTCCATGGTTGCCCAGGGATTGGTAGGGAACTTGTTATCTAGGAATCCTGTTACCTGGGGTGTTTATAGCAAGTACTGTAGAGGGTTCGAAGGCTCGTCCACGGCGGGACGAGAATGGCGACACTCCAGCACAGGTTTTAGGAGATGTAGCGAAATCATTCCTTCCATTCTTTGAGCAGATAGCGAATTCCGAGGATATCAGGAAACTAGCGAGAGTACTGGAGAGAACCATCAACCGGACCACAGATATACTCTATAATATGACTTTAGAGCAGAAAGCGATCAGATTGGTAGCGCTTCAGAACCGGATGGCATTAGATGTCATTCTGGCTGAACATGGTGGAGTATGTAAACTAGTGGGGTCCGCTTGCTGTGTTTTCGTACCGGATTCCTCCCCAACTATTTTTAAGGCAATACAGAATCTGCACATTCTTAGTTCAGAAGTGCATGTTCCCGAGGGAAATTGGGATCTTAGTGCTTGGTTCTGGGACTTCTTGCGGTCTTGGGGTTGGAAAGTGCTTTCAGTCTTGCTGATTATTTTGGGAATTCTGCTATTTCTTTGTTGTTGTATCCAATGTCTACCAAGTATATGTTCAATGCTAGGGGGATGTTGCGCTCAGGCGATAGGTACAATAGGACATAAAGTGTATGCCCCGGATAAAACCTCTAAGGAGTATGTACTGAAAGAGATCTTAGTAAAAGATCTAATGGCGATAGATATTTCTGACAGCTATTCAGGGTGTATGGACGATGACACATGGAGTTATTTGCAGGGAGATCAGAAAAAGTTTAGCACTTGGCATAGGCCAAAAGGAGGGTTTGTCAAACTAGAAATTATATCGTGCTTCCTATTGCTATGAATATATGTATATTGGCCTACGCCAAGCTGCTATCAAGCTGCTTATAAACTACATGTGAATAAACTCGCATTGCAAGGTCCTGACCTTAGAAACCATGTAAACTGTAATTTTGGGTCAAGCCGCCATTTTAGGTTTTCTTGCTCAATAAAGTCACCATGTGAGCTAAAATGGTAGCCTATGTTATTCAGAACAGAACTCAATTGTCATGACCTCTGTACAGCCAATGTATAACTTGCCTGCAGGCCACTTGTTAGGGTCATGAGCTGAGACCTTGTCCTTCTGCTGACCTGTGTGCAATGGATTACCTGTATCACCGAAACTGATCTATAATTGAATGAGAACACCTGCTTAACTATATTGTATAAATTAAGTCCCGCATTTTAATGTTAGGCCTAGAGCATACATTATTACCATTTCTTCTTGTTAATGTATAAACCTAAGATGAACTAGATTTGACCTGGCAAGGGTAGAGCAGTAACTTATTTATGGAATGGTTAACCTGAAGAAAGGCTGGACAACAGGCTGGAGAAATGTATAAAAGCCTGACTGTTTCAATGAATATTTGCACTCACTGAGCACACCGAACCACGCCGGAGTTCGCTGTGTTGTACTGAGGGTCGATAGCTATCTGAATTTTGTTCTGTTCTTTTGTAACTGGATTCAGTATAAAATAAAGTACTTTGTATGTTCCTTTGTAACCTGTGTTTGGTGTGCTTCCTTTTTGGTTACCCTGCCTCATATTATTTCCTTGTTTTCACACAGCTTGCTCATTAGGACCTACGAAGAACATGGAACGGCATATAGCTTGCTCATTAGGACCTATGGAGAACATGGAATGGCATATAGCTTGCCCATTGGAACCTATGGAGAACATGGAATGGCATACAGCTTGCTCTTTGGGACCTATGCCTTGCTCATCAGGACCTATGGAGAACATGGAACAGCATACCAGCATACTCATTGGGAGCTATGGAAAAGCATTCCAGCTTGCTCATTAGGACCTATGGAGAACATGGAAAGGCATATAGCTTGCTCTTTTGGACCTATGGAGAACATGGAATGGCTCACCAGCTTGCCCGTTGGAACCTATGGAGAACATGGAACGGCATACAGCTTGCTCTTTGGGACCTATGGAGAACATGGAATGGCATGCCAGCTTTCTCATTAGGACCTCCGAAGAACATGGAACGGCATATAGCTTGCTCTTTGGGACCTATGGAGAACATGGAATGGCATACCAGCTTGCTCATCAGGACATATGGAGAACAAGGAACAGTATCCTAGCCTGCTCATTGGGAGCTATGGAGAACATGGAACAGAATACCAGCTTGCTCATCAGGACCTATAGAGAACATGGAACAGCATCCCAGCCTGCTCATCAGGATCTATAGAGAACATGGAACAGCATACCAGCGCACTCGTTGGGAGCTATGGAAAAGCATTCCAGCTTGCTCATTAGGACCTATGGAGCACATGGAATGGCATATAGCTTGCCCATTGGGACCTATGGCGAGCATGGAATGGCATATTGCTTGCTCTTTGGGATCTATGGAGAACATGGAATGGCATACAAGCTTGCTCATCAGGGCCTATGGAGAACAAGGAACAGTATCCTAGCCAGCTTATTGGGACCTATGGAGAACATGGAACAGAATACCAGCTTGCTCATCAGGACCTATAGAGAACATGGAACGGCATCCCAGCCTGCTCATCAGCACCTATAGAGAACATGGAACAGCATACCATAGTACTCATTGGGAGCTATAGAAAAGCATTCCAGCTTGCTCATTAGGACCTATGGAGAACATGGAATGGCATATAGCTGTCACGACCCTCGCCCAAGACCCCCTCTGGCAAACCCATTGGCCAGGTGGAGTTAGGACTCGGGCCTCTAGAGCCTGGCATCCTCTTCAAAAGCCCTCATGGGGCCAGTCCTGGCACCTATGGCGCCAGGCTCATACACCATGAAAAACAATGTGCTTGGGAACTACTTTATTATATTGTTAGCCAACATGGAGGCATCCACATAGCTTGGTTCCTAAGAACCAAGCTATGCGGTCTAGTGTTTTGGGTGTGGTAGCCTAGGGACTACTTTACCTGAACTATTTTGTTGGGGCTATTTAAACCACACCCAAGCAAGACAACACGCTTCACGTTACTTTGCAGCTTGCAACGTGACACTCACCGTGTCCAGCTATTCCCTCGAACCTCGGAGAAGCAGAACCTGAAAGGAGACAAAAGGAACATCATTAGCAGCAGCATCTTACCTGCAGTCTTCATCTTTAAACACTTGCAGCTACTGAGAACAGCTTCCTCGAATGTGCACGCCTCCCGGACAGAACGACCTGAAAGAGGAAGATAGAGGCAACATTAAAGAAAGCAGTAGAGACATTTACAAATTACGAACTGCTCAAAAGGCTTACCTCGCTGGTCGCCTCTTGGCTGGCACCACTCCGGACATTCCACTCGCACTGAAGAACACCGCGACCTACAAGGAAGGAAAACACAGGTTAGTAAATGCAAGACTTCGCAGCGCTGCGCGTAGCGCTTACTTACCGCATCATAGCGCTCTTAATGCACCATCATTTACCAGCAGGGCTCAACCAAGCCAGTTCGCCGCACTCAAGCTCTGCATACCCAAGGGAGAAAAAAGAGACATTTTAAACAAAGAAAGGCATGCTGGATAGCAACAAAACTAAAGAACAGCAATAAGACCTACCTGAACAATATCAAACATGCCGGCGTCAGTGAAGTAACTGGACTGCATTCGCCCATGAAAGACAACGCGCCCCTGCAAAGAAGGCAGGACGGAGAGCATGCCTAATTCTACCACAAGGTGTGGAGAGGGCGCCAGAGGGACTGAAATCATACGGGGGTGGAGGGAGGATACTTACCCCAGTCGGTCAGTCTTGAACACAGTCCTCCTGTAATTTTAGGCAGAACCTTCCCCGCAGACCACATCAGGGCAGAGCTGAGAAGCATACCAGCGAGTAACCCGGCTGGGTGGCGTCCCTGTAGATACCAGGTGAGCATAACAGAACACGAAGCCTACCATAACAAATCCACCTGGGCACCATGGAGACATCAGAAATGGACCAATTGGCCCAATTACTAGGAGAGCTTCGTGCTGAGGTTCATTCTGCCCGACAAGAGACTAATGCCCTCTGGAGAGACCTAATAGTGACCAAAGAACGCACTGAAGATGTTAGCAGGCAATACTTGCAATCACAGGCAGGACAGACGCCTCTACCTGGAAGCAATCCAACAATGCAAAACCATGCCATACCACCCACTCCGGTAGAGATCACGTTACCTGGAACAGTGCCCCTGGCACCACCAGAAAAGTTCTCAAGCAACCCACGGAAGTATGCAGCATTCATCAATCAGTGCAGCCTTCATTTTCTTTGTAGGTCAGGAGCATTTCCAAACGACCAAGCTCGGGTAGCTTTTGTCTTATCATACCTGAGTGGTAGTGCAGCAGATTGGTCGGTGCCATTGGTAACCCATGACGATCCTCTATTACATGACTTTGGGGGGTTCCAGAGAGAAATGGAAAAACATTTTGCTTGCCATACCCAGGGACAAGCAGTAGACAATGAACTCTTGTCCCTCCGACAGGGGAATCAGGACTTGTTAACGTACATTGCTACCTTTAACAGACTGGTTGCCGAAGCTAGGTGGCCAGAAAACAAAAGAACCACGTTCTACCATCAAGGCTTATGAGGCGAATTAAAGGACGTCTTAGCCCAGGTGGTTGATCCACCCAGAGACTGTGCAGAATTCATAAATCTGGTCGTGCAGCTGGACTACCGGTTGAAGGACCGAAAGGCAGACCGGTCTAAGATGGACCCTCGGACCGTGTATGTTCGACCAAGGGAAAACACATCCCATGTACCTGAAAATGCTGTAGAACCCATGCAGATTGGAGGGATACGGCCTCCATTAACAAAACAAGAGCAGGACAAAAGAAGACAACAACAGCTTTGTTTGTATGGTGGGAAACCAGGACATTTCCTAAAGGACTGTCCAGTAAAACCCCCAAGAAGAACAGTTGGGGCCACAGAGAAGGATGAAGCTAAGGAATCGGAAAACTACCAAGCTCGACCTAGAGGTCAGTTTGTCGAGTGAGAAGAAAGAGTTGCTGACCTCGCTCTTTGTAATACCAGTGATCTTAATTAACCACCAACAGTCATCAAGAATGCATGCTGTTGAAGCATACATCGATAGCGGAGCAGTTGGAAATTATATTGATTAAGAACTGGCAGCAAAGATGGGGCTTCCTTTGTGTTCTAAACCAACTATGGACAAGGTAACCACAGTGGATGGGACAATAATTGTTTCCGTACCAGTTACTTAGTGCACAGCCAGGGTAACCTTGCTGTGCCAGGACGGACATCGGGAGTCTATTTCATTCGATCTCCTCAAGGCACCTCATTTCAGGCTAATAGTAGGGATGCCATGGTTGGTTGCTCACAACCCTTTGATAGACTGGCGGGCACGAAAATTAACCTTCCCCGGTGACTGCTCCCCTGCCTGCTATTACCAAGAGGAGAAACCCAATGTATGTATCTCCATGACTCCCGGAGCGACAGTATCAACCCTGGGAGCAACTAATACCTTGCCAAGTGAATACCATGATTTCCAGGATGTTTTCCGAAAGGACCAAGCCAATACATTGCCACTGCACAGGCCCTATGACTGTCAGATCGACCTTGTTCCTGGTGCACAAATCCCTTGCGGCAGGATCTACGCTTTCACAGAACCAGAAAACCTTCATTTGAAATCCTATTTAGACCAGTACCTTGCAAACGGATGCATCCGTCCTTCGAAGTCCCCCGCAGCCAGTCCTTTGTTCTTCGTACCGAAAAAGGAAGGAGACTTGGGAACCTGTATTGACTACCGCGCATTGAACCAGATCACCGTGAAGAACCTCTACCCCTTGCCACTTATCCCTGAGATGCTAGACCAAGTTAAAAATGCCCAGATTTATACCAAATTGGACCTTCGAGGAGCGTACCACCTGGTCCGAGTCAGAAAAGGAGATGAATGGAAAACCGCCTTCCGTACTAAGTACGGCTTGTTTGAATATCAAGTCATGCCCTTCGGGTTATGCACCGCTCCTGCGGTATTCCAATATTTCATGAATGACGTCTTAAGGGAGTTAATTGATGTGTGCGCCTTAGTGTACATAGACGACATCTTAGTGTACTCAGCCTCGGAACAAGATCATGTCAGGCACATTCGTTCAGTCCTCACCAAGCTCCGTCAACATCGCTTGTTTGCAAAGCTTGAAAAATGTTTTCTTCACGTCACCGAATTAGAATTTCTTGGTTTTATCCTTACTCCAGGAGGCATCAGAATGGACGTGCACAAGGGAGATGCCATTCTGAAATGGCCTTCACCGACGTCTCTGAAAGGGGTATAAAGCATGCTGGGCTTTGCGAACTTCTACCGCTGGTTCATCCCAGACTTCTCTCAGGTTGTGCACCCAATCACAGTACTATAACAAAAAAACAATAAAAAGTTTGCTTGGACCGAAGAAGCAGAAAAAGCCTTTCAGGAACTTAAACAAAGGTTTACCTGCGGTCCAATCCTGCGACATCCTCGTCCAGACCTCTCTTATGTCGTTGAAACTGATGCGTCCAGTCTCGCAATGGGGGCTGTCCTTTCACAGAGAGACCCGGAAACCGGCCAGCTACATCCTGTGGCCTTCTGGTCGAAAAAGTTCTCACTTCCAGAGATTAATTATGCCATCACGGACAAGGAACTCCTGGCTATCAAATCCGCCTTTAAAGCCTGGAGGCACTACCTTCTGGGGGCCAGAAACACCATTTCAGTCATCGCACACCACCGAAACCTGTAATATCTCAAAACAGCCAAGGCCCAGTCCTCACGCCAATTACGGTGGGCCCTTTTCTTCGGCGAATATGATTATGTAATCACATTTCGACCAGGAGTCAGAAACGGAAAGGTGGATGCCTTATCTCGCATGGGCATAGATGAAATAGTATATACAACTCCAGACCCAGTACCTATTATACCTGAAGACAAACTCTTGGGTATCACGACAGCCTTAACACAAGCAGAATTACGAAAAAAAAAATCCAACGGACAATGAATCCTGATACCTACCTCGCATGGCAAACTCAAGGAGAACAATATACCATCAAGGGCCATCTTCCCTTTTTTAGGGATCACCTTTATGTACCCCAGAAGGAATTACAACAGCATATTATTTCAAACTATCACGATTCACTGATCGAAGGGCATCCTGGGATCACCAAAACCCTAGCTAAGGTGAAAGAGAACTTTTGGTGGCCTACCTGGCGTAAGGACTGTGATGCCGGAAATGCATCTGAGGGACAGGGCCTCTGAATCCTTGTCCTTTTTCTGTTTTTACCGTGTGTTCTGTCATGTTTTCTGCCCAGGAGTCCATGAGGGACTCCTGGCAGTGCAGCTCTCTTTTGGTTTGGTGAACAGACCCATGGGATACCCTTATGGCACCCATGGGTAGGGGTACAACCCTGTGCCCCTAGTGTATTTTTTTGGGCACCTGTGGGTGGCCCACAGAGCAGGGTATGGGCTGGTGGCAGCTCCATGCTAAACTTGACAGGTGCTCTGGGTGTCCTCCATTTTGGGATACCCAGGCCCTGCCATTGGGATCAGTTGATTCCTGATAGAAACAAGATGGCCCCTGTGGCCTCTTGCTTTCTATTGCCTGTTGTCTTGTTTTTCCCAAAGTCCTGGGAAGCCCTGGCTCTGTCCCTTCCCCCTGGCTGGCTGTTGGGTGGAAGTTCCATATATGGTGTTGTTGTGAAGGCCCAGCTAGACTGACTGGAGCCTTCCCAGTGACTGTATGTTGTGGGTACCTCCTGTGGGTGGGACCTGGGTGAATGGAGTGTGTGACCAATATACACTCCTTGTTGTGGTTGTCTGGTTTCTGGCATGAGAAGACAAAGACTGAGACAGCCCTGCCCGAAACTGGCCTGAATGCAGTGTGTAGTGTTGAATGGCTGGGTACTTGTCCCAATCCACATTCCTTGTTGTGAGTGTCTGAAAGGGAGGAGTGTGGCCTGAATGCACTGTGTGCCTGATTGGCTGACTGACTGCATGAATGCCCTTCTGTGTGATTGGCTGCTGTGTGTGTGCCAGCAGTGTGGATGAGAGGCAGAATAGTATATCTGGGGACCTCTCACCATTGGAAATTGTTCAGAAGCATTCAGAAGCTGAGTCTCCACTCAAGAGTAACTGGATTTGCTGATCCTCGACGTCCAGCTGGAAGAAGAAGACTTGCTGTGGCATTTGCTTCGACGGAACTGAAGGTTGTCGAAATCGTCGAGGACTGACCCGAGAGAGGACCTGGTAAGGCGCCCTCTTCCCGTGCTCCGAGGGACCATCGAGCACCGCTGAATCTTCGCCGAAGCTCCCTGGACGCCAGACCATCGAAAGGCTGCCGACCGGAGAAGGGGACTGCCGAGGAGACCGAAGTAAAGCACCCGGACATCGACGCTGTCGAAGTCCATTGCCGTCGACCAGGGTTCGCAGGTCTGTGCAACCGCTGGAGGCCCGTCGAAGTTGTGTTGCCCAGCCGTGGGAACCACTTGACGCCGAGCCGCCGACGACCGGAGCCGTCCGCTCCTTGCCTAAGAACATTTGACTCGAAGGACTCCCTCGTCCGCACCGTCGACCGCTTTTGCCCTGCCGGAGAAAGTCGAGGACGACCAACGCGCCGAGGAGAATCCGCCGGTGGGTTTCCCGCCACCTCACGATCCCAAAGACTCGAGCGACTCGACGCCCTTGCTGGGCTCCCGTCTCTACAATCTTTGCGGTCCAGAACTATTGTCATCGAGGTGCCCCGCACACCTCCGCCTTGCAGGACGCCGACGCCCCGACGCCGACGAGCACCGCTCGGACGAAGCTGCCGCCTCCTCGACATCGTTCTACCTCGTTTGTCGACGGACGTTCGACGCCCCGTGTCTCCCGCTTGAAAGGGAAGGCATTCAAGAAGGGCCGTCGATTCCCCGTCGCCGAACCCCGAGGTCTTCGACGTTTCTCGACGCCTCTCGACGATCCGTGACTCCTGCTTTAAAGGGGGTCATTCAAGAAGGATCTGTCGACGCCTCTTC
Source organism: Ambystoma mexicanum (assembly GCF_040938575.1). Classification (NCBI taxonomy): domain Eukaryota; kingdom Metazoa; phylum Chordata; class Amphibia; order Caudata; family Ambystomatidae; genus Ambystoma; species Ambystoma mexicanum. Next base: position 753,172,900 of record NC_090938.1, on the reverse strand, counting down.
GAAGAACTCGACTCCACCAGGTACATTGGGGGGGTAAAAACATTGTAGGAGAGAATAAGACTGTTGAACAATATATGGACTGGGCTTGTGTTATATCTCTTTATTTTACAGGTTGCCCAGGTGGGGGGATCTCCACACAGAACTGTGTATAGTAGCAAGGGCCAGTCTTCTGCCTATTGTTTCAACCATCTGTTATCTCTCCTCTCTCTATTCGCTGGTTTCCTGCTTATTGATCTGCGTGCCATTGCTACAGTATTGTGAATGCACTGTTATGAGGTCTAATATTAGTGGTACCACTTTAGAATTGTAGATATTTATCATTATTGATTTTCCTGAGCACAAAGTGCGTTATTGTGATAAGTGTACATAACCTTTGAATATTAATTATATAAAGACTGTGTTTTCAGTAATACAGTGTGTGGACATTCCTTTGTGGGGGCTTGGGGATACACTGTACTTAAGAACCAGCCTGCATCACCTCCTGAGAAGCTAGGCCTTGATTGCTCGTCCATAGCTACCGTAATCGAGAATCTTGGCTGGGGTCTTCTGTGCCTCTCCTCTACCATATAGAGAGCGGAAGTACAGACCCCCCCACCGGTCTTGACAAGCTGGTGGCAGCGGTGGGATGCTTATGGTTTTAAGACTCAGTGTATAACCGTGCCACTTACAAAATATCCGCACTTTATTAGATTAAGGTTTGGGTGTGTACCCAATAACTGCATTACAGGCAATGGAGTCCATTGCAAATGGTAAATTGACTCGGATGAGCTTAGAGGCTCTCCAGAGTGCTTGTGAAGCCAGGGAGTTAGACTTTGTGGATAAGTCTAGGGCTGAGCTGATAGCTGCCCTGGTGGACTACCAGACTGATGGTGAAACCCTTGATGAAGGGGGGGATGCAACCAGTGAGGACTCTGCCCCTGGGGTTGTCGCTGAATCTGTTTCTGGGAATGCCAGCATTCCGGCTGCCTATGTTCCAAACCCCAGCAATTCCATGGAACTTGAGTTATTAAGGATGAAATTGGCCTTTGAATATCGCAAGTTGGAAATAGAAGCTGAGCTTAAGAAAGAGGAGCTGGCACAGCAAGTGGAACTCAAGAATAGGGATCTTGCGCTCAAAGACAAGGACACTGAATGTCAGAGAATCCAGCTAGAGAGAGCTAGAGTGGAGACTTCAGCTAGACCAATTGAGAGTGGCAGGTCCCCAGCCACCAAGTTTATGAAAGATTTGGTTGGTGTGTTTGTGGAGGGTTCAGATATCCTCCAATGGATTGAAGCGTTTGAAATGGCATGTGCAATTCATGATGTAGATAAAAGAGATTGGGCTAAGTGTTTGTTAAGCAGAGTGCCTCAAACTGGATATGACTGTATTCTGAAGCTGAGTGTGGAAGAAAGGGGTCAGTATGAGTGTATGAAGTCTGCTTTGATTGCCAAGTTTGGCAAGACACCTACCCAATACCTTAAAAGGTTCAGGGATTTTAAGAAAAGAGAGAATGTGTCTTGGGTTGACTGGGTGAGTACTGCGCACATGAACATGATGGGGTGGATTGACGGTTACAATGTGAAAACTTTTGTTGAGTTGTCCCACCTCTTGTTTTTTGAGCATTTTTCTGAAGCCTGTTCACCAGAGCTGCGTCAGTATGTGGCTGACCAGAACATTTTGGACCCCTTTAAGCTGGCTAGGTTGGCTGACAAGTGGGTCTCCCACCGGGTGTCCCCTAAGGACTCCAGTGGGAAGGACAAGGACAAAGAAAAGGGGACCTCTCAGAAAGCTGAGGAGTCCCAAAAGCAATCACAGTCGGGTAAACCAAAACCTTCCTCTCCTAAGACCCAAAAATCTGGTGGGGATAAGTCCTCTGTGGGTGGGAATAAGAGTAGTGGTCCACCTGCTGCAAAGCAGGTTCCCAGTGGTTCCAGTACCGTACCCCGCACTCCTGGCACTTGTTGGGATTGTGGGGCTCTGGATCACAAAAGGGGTGACCCCAAGTGTAAAGGTAAGGCACTTGGAGTACAGGCTGTCAGCCTGACCTACCCTTACCCCGTGGCTGAGGTGGAGGCCACTGTCCTCCCCTCCTCTACAGGAATCACATTTGGTGCTCCGGTAGAGATTTCCTTAGTGTCCCTTGGGGCCTGGGACCAGTACGCAGAAGTACTGGCAACTATCCCGCAGAACACCCGTAGGTTTTTGAGAAGTGTCCTCTTGAATGGCCAGCCTTCTACTGGTTTGAGAGACACTGGGGCAAGCATGACAGTGGTGGACAGGACCCTGCTCAAGCCAGAGGACTATGTAGGTGCTCCTCTGAGAACCACCAGGTTAGCTGGTGGGCCTCCCAAATTATCGCCTGTAGCCCTAGTCACACTCATGATTGGAGACAAGACAGCAAAGCTTCCTGTCCTGGTTCAGGACAATGTCCCTGCTAACATTCTGTTAGGAAATGATCTAGTAGAGTTGGGGTTGATCTCGGATGGTCTTCCCATGACTGCTGCTGCAGTCACTAGGTCACAGGTGACACCGGGTCTGGCTGTGAGTCAGGTACCCGAGCCAAAGGCGAGGCCTAAGGCAAGAAGAAGGAAGACCAAGAAGGCCACCTCTGTGGAGGGAACACCTTCTCTTCCTGCTGTTCCGACAGCACCCATTGGGATCCATGCTCCGGACGGGCTGGGTCCAGTGGAAAACCCAAACTCAACTCCTGTGGGAGAAGAGACAGAAGACTCTCCTGTGGGAGAGGTTCTCAACCCGGAGGATCATCCCGACCTTCAATGCTTGTTAGCTGAAGGGGGACCCTCCCGGGCAGACTTCTGTAAGGGACAGAGAGAGTGCCACTCTCTCGAGGGCCTGAGGAAACAGGCCCTGTCCCAGGCACAAGGTGAAGTGCCTAGGACATTCAAGATTTATTGGGAGGGTGAGCTCCTTGTTAGTGAGCCCACTAAGCCCGAACCTGGTGCCCGCAAGAGGTTGGTGGTACCCCAGGTTTACAGGCCCTTCCTACTGCAGTTGGCGCATGAGGTGCCCTTGGCTGGTCATCTTGGGACCAAGAAGACTAAGCAGAGGCTCTCTGCCCATTTCTACTGGCCACGGATGGGAGTAGAGGTGGAGTCCCACTGCAGGACCTGCCCAACTTGTCAGTTGTCTGGCAAGACTGGAGGCAGGGTCATTGCCCCACTGCAGCCATTACCAGTGGTTGGCACACCATTTGAGAGGGTGGGCATCGACATCGTCGGTCCCCTTGACCCTCCCACTTCAGGTGGACATCGGTTCATCCTGGTCTTGGTAGATCATGCCACCAGGTACCCTGAGGCAATACCCCTTCGGACTGTTACTGCCAAGGTGGTTGCCAGGGCTCTCCTGGGCATTTTCACCCGTGTTGGATTCCCCAAGGAGGTTGTCTCTGACCGAGGATCCAACTTCATGTCTAGTTACATGAAAACCATGTGGAAAGAGTGCGGGGTAACCTACAAGTTCTCCACCTCTTACCACCCCCAGACCAATGGTCTGGTTGAGAGATTTAACAAAACTCTCAAGGGCATGCTAGGTGCTTTGGAAGAGCCACTAAGGAGGAAATGGGATCTCCTCCTGCCATGCCTGCTGTTTGCTTACAGAGAGGTACCTCAAGAGGGTGTTGGTTTCAGCCCCTTTGAGTTACTCTTTGGACATCCCGTGAGGGGGCCCCTCGCCTTGATCCGAGAAGGCTTGGAAGCCACCCCTCCAGGTCCCGCCAAGCAAGTGGGGGACTATGTGTTAGGCCTCAGGCGGAGGATGACACAAATGATGGGTCAGGCAACAGCAAATCTCAAGGCCAGCCAGGAATTGAATAAGTACTGGCATGACCTGAAAGCTTCGCAAGTGGATTGGACTCCGGGACAGGAAATCCTTGTGATGGAGCCTACCAAGCCTAGAGCTTTGGCAGACAAGTGGACTGGACCCTTCAGGATCATCTCCAAGATGGGCGAAGTCAATTATCTGGTGGACATGGGAGCCTCTGGGGTAGCCCCCCAGGTATTCCATGTCAACAGGCTCAAGCCTTTCCACAGGCGAGCAGAGGTCTCATGTCTCTTGCTAGCTTCAGGGCAAGAAGAGGATGAGAGTGAGCCCCTTCCTGATTTGCTGCATAGCAACCCTCAGGATGGCTCAGTGGAGGGAGTACAACTCTCTCCAGATTTGACAACAGAGCAGCAGAGGGCCTGCCGGGCTTTGCTCCAGCAGTATGCCCCTCTGTTTTCACTGACACCGGGCCTTACACCGTGGTGTAAGCACGAAATTGACACTGGTGACAGTGTGCCTGTCAAAAGCAGGAGCTATCGTATGTCAGATACCGTCAAAAACCACATCCAGGCTGAGGTCGCCAAGATGTTGGATCTGGGTGTTATTGAACCCTCCACCAGTCCCTGGTCCAGTCCAGTGGTCCTTGTCCCCAAGGCAAGTTCCCCGGCGGGTACCAAGGATTGGAGGTTCTGTGTGGACTACCGAGGAGTCAATGCCGTCACCAAAACTGACGCGCACCCATTGCCCAGGGCTGATGAGCTCGTGGACACTATAGGTGCTGCCAAATTTGTGAGCACCTTTGACCTTACCTCAGGCTATTGGCAAATAGCTCTGACGGACCATGCCAAGGAAAAGACGGCATTCTCCACACCTGAGGGACTCTACCAGTTTAGGGTCATGCCCTTTGGGTTGAAGAATGCCCCTGCCACCTTCCAGAGATTGGTCAACCATGCGCTCAGTGGGCTGGAAGCCTTTTGTGTGGCTTACTTAGACGACATTGCCGTCTACAGTTCCACCTGGGAAGAGCATTTGACACATCTGGATAAGGTGTTGCAGGCCTTGAAAAGGGCTAACCTCACTATCAAGGCCACCAAGTGCCAGATAGCTCAGGGGAAAGTTACCTATCTTGGTCATGAGGTAGGAGGGGGTCAAATCCAACCTCTCTCCAGTAAAGTACAGGACGTACAGAACTGGGAGACTCCCACTACTCAAACCCAGGTGAGAGCCTTTTTGGGCCTCACTGGGTACTATCGCAATTTCATGGCAGACTATGGAACCATAGCTGCACCCCTGACAGCTCTAACTTCACCCAAACAGCCTAGGAAGGTTAATTGGACTGAAGACTGTCAGAGGGCCTTTGATGGCTTGAAAGAAAGTCTGTGTAGGGCACCTGTGTTGAGTGCGCCTGACTACAGCCGACCCTTTATCGTCCAGACGGATGCCTGCGACACCGGAATTGGAGCTGTCTTGTCCCAGTTAGATGACAAAGGGAGAGAACATCCTATCATATTCATCAGTAGACAACTCAAGGGTAGAGAACTTAGGTGGGCTACTGTTGAAAAGGAATGTTTTAGTATAGTTTGGAGCCTTAGGCGTTTTAGGCCCTACCTTACGGGGTCCACCTTCAAGGTCCAAACAGATCATAAGCCCCTGAAGTGGCTTATGCAGATGAAGGGTGAGAATCCGAAATTGCTCAGGTGGTCGATTAGCCTACAAGGGCTAGACTTCACCATAGAGCACAGACCAGGGAAGAGTCACGATAATGCAGATGGCCTTTCCAGAAGGTATGTTGACCGTCTGGATGAGGGTGTCTATCCCGTGGGAGATTAGGCACCCTCCACCTCAGTCTGGGGGGGGCGACTGTGATGCCGGAAATGCATCTGAGGGACAGGGCCTCTGAATCCTTGTCCTTTTTCTGTTTTTACCGTGTGTTCTGTCATGTTTTCTGCCCAGGAGTCCATGAGGGACTCCTGGCAGTGCAGCTCTCTTTTGGTTTGGTGAACAGACCCATGGGATACCCTTATGGCACCCATGGGTAGGGGTACAACCCTGTGCCCCTAGTGTTTGTTTTTGGGCACCTGTGGGTGGCCCACAGAGCAGGGTATGGGCTGGTGGCAGCTCCATGCTAAACTTGACAGGTGCTCTGGGTGTCCTCCATTTTGGGATACCCAGGCCCTGCCATTGGGATCAGTTGATTCCTGATAGAAACAAGATGGCCCCTGTGGCCTCTTGCTTTCTATTGCCTGTTGTCTTGTTTTTCCCAAAGTCCTGGGAAGCCCTGGCTCTGTCCCTTCCCCCTGGCTGGCTGTTGGGTGGAAGTTCCATATATGGTGTTGTTGTGAAGGCCCAGCTAGACTGACTGGAGCCTTCCCAGTGACTGTATGTTATGGGTACCTCCTGTGGGTGGGACCTGGGTGAATGGAGTGTGTGACCAATATACACTCCTTGTTGTGGTTGTCTGGTTTCTGGCATGAGAAGACAAAGACTGAGACAGCCCTGCCCGAAACTGGCCTGAATGCAGTGTGTAGTGTTGAATGGCTGGGTACTTGTCCCAATCCACATTCCTTGTTGTGAGTGTCTGAAAGGGAGGAGTGTGGCCTGAATGCACTGTGTGCCTGATTGGCTGACTGACTCCATGAATGCCCTTCTGTGTGATTGGCTGCTGTGTGTGTGCCAGCAGTGTGGATGAGAGGCAGAATAGTATATCTGGGGACCTCTCACCATTGGAAATTGTTCAGAAGCATTCAGAAGCTGAGTCTCCACTCAAGAGTAACTGGATTTGCTGATCCTCGACGTCCAGCTGGAAGAAGAAGACTTGCTGTGGCATTTGCTTCGACGGAACTGAAGGTTGTCGAAATCGTCGAGGACTGACCCGAGAGAGGACCTGGTAAGGCGCCCTCTTCCCGTGCTCCGAGGGACCATCGAGCACCGCTGAATCTTCGCCGAAGCTCCCTGGACGCCAGACCATCGAAAGGCTGCCGACCGGAGAAGGGGACTGCCGAGGAGACCGAAGTAAAGCACCCGGACATCGACGCTGTCGAAGTCCATTGCCGTCGACCAGGGTTCGCAGGTCTGTGCAACCGCTGGAGGCCCGTCGAAGTTGTGTTGCCCAGCCGTGGGAACCACTTGACGCCGAGCCGCCGACGACCGGAGCCGTCCGCTCCTTGCCTAAGAACATTTGACTCGAAGGACTCCCTCGTCCGCACCGTCGACCGCTTTTGCCCTGCCGGAGAAAGTCGAGGACGACCAACGCGCCGAGGAGAATCCGCCGGTGGGTTTCCCGCCACCTCACGATCCCAAAGACTCGAGCGACTCGACGCCCTTGCTGGGCTCCCGTCTCTACAATCTTTGCGGTCCAGAACTATTGTCATCGAGGTGCCCCGCACACCTCCGCCTTGCAGGACGCCGACGCCCCGACGCCGACGAGCACCGCTCGGACGAAGCTGCCGCCTCCTCGACATCGTTCTACCTCGTTTGTCGACGGACGTTCGACGCCCCGTGTCTCCCGCTTGAAAGGGAAGGCATTCAAGAAGGGCCGTCGATTCCCTGTCGCCGAACCCCGAGGTCTTCGACGTTTCTCGACGCCTCTCGACGATCCGTGACTCCTGCTTTAAAGGGGGTCATTCAAGAAGGATCTGTCGACGCCTCTTCGAAGAACTCGACTCCACCAGGTACATTGGGGGGGTAAAAACATTGTAGGAGAGAATAAGACTGTTGAACAATATATGGACTGGGCTTGTGTTATATCTCTTTATTTTACAGGTTGCCCAGGTGGGGGGATCTCCACACAGAACTGTGTCCAGTAGCAAGGGCCAGTCTTCTGCCTATTGTTTCAACCATCTGTTATCTCTCCTCTCTCTATTCGCTGGTTTCCTGCTTATTGATCTGCGTGCCATTGCTACAGTATTGTGAATGCACTGTTATGAGGTCTAATATTAGTGGTACCACTTTAGAATTGTAGATATTTATCATTATTGATTTTCCTGAGCACAAAGTGCGTTATTGTGATAAGTGTACATAACCTTTGAATATTAATTATATAAAGACTGTGTTTTCAGTAATACAGTGTGTGGACATTCCTTTGTGGGGGCTTGGGGATACACTGTACTTAAGAACCAGCCTGCATCACCTCCTGAGAAGCTAGGCCTTGATTGCTCGTCCATAGCTACCGTAATCGAGAATCTTGGCTGGGGTCTTCTGTGCCTCTCCTCTACCATATAGAGAGCGGAAGTACAGACCCCCCCACCGGTCTTGACAAGGACATCATTCAGTATATTCATTCCTGCGGTGTCTGTGCACAAAATAAATCACAGAAACAAAAACCATCTGGTCTCCTACAACCATTGGACATTCCTCCAGTTCCATGGCACACTCTTTCCCTTGACTTCCTCACTGATCTACCTCCAAGCCAAGGGTTCAACATCATCCTTGTAGTTGTGGACTTATTCTCGAAGATAACCCATTTTATTCCTCTCAAAGGCCTCCCAGACGCAACCACTTTAGCAAAAGTGTTCCTGGGGGGCGTGGTTAAGCTACATGGCTTTCCTTCGGTTCTGGTCTCTGATCGAGGCAGCCAGTTTGTTTCAAACTTCTGGAAAAATGTTGTGTAATGGCGCAGATCGATGTTCGGCTATCTACCAGTCACCATCCCCAACGGACGGCCAAACCGAGAGCACCAATCAGACACTCGAGCAATATTTACGGTACATGCTGTACCACGAAAAAAGGAATTGGAAAGACCTACTATGGAGAGCCGAATATGCATATAACAATTCTTTGCATTCAAGCACGGGACAAACGCCCTTCTATACCCTTCATGGCAGACATCCGCGTACCTCTGAAATAGACCTTCCAGCCAGCTTGGAAATGCCAGCGTTAAAGACTCTACACACAACCATTACTCAGGCTTTCAAAAGGGCAAAGGAACACCTTATTCATGCCAAAGAAAAACAAAACATTTGCCAACCGATACCGGGAAAAGGCCCCTGATTATCAAGTAGGAGACAAAGTTTGGTTAGCCGCTAAATTCGTACCCATCAAGGGAACCCGGACCTTTCATCCCAGATTCTTAGGACCCTATACCATTAAGGCAATTATCAACCCAGGAGCCGTGAAACTGGATTTACCACCTAATCTACACATCCACCCGGTATTCCATGTGTCCCTCCTGAAACCAATGCAACCCGGCACACGGATTGGGACACCACCTAAGCCCATACTTGTTGACGGTAAACCAGAATTCGAAGTCAAAGATATCTTGGACTCTAAATACTCTAGGACCAAGCTATATTATCTCGTCGATTGGAAAGGATTTGGACCACAAGATAGATCCTGGGAGCCCAGTGGAATATCCACGCACCACGTCTAATCAGGAAATTCCATCAGAACTTCCCATCCAAACCTGGGCCAGACAGAAGGAACACCATGGAAGGGGCCTTAGGGGGGAGTGCTGTCACGACCCTCGCCCAAAACCCCCTCTGGCAACCCCATTGGCCAGGTGGAGTCAGGACTCGGGCCTCTAGAGCCTGGCATCCTCTTCAAAAGCCCTCATGGGGCCAGTCCTGGCGCTTATGGCGCCAGGCTCATATACCAGGAAAACCAATGTTCTTGGGAAATACTTTATTGTATTGTCAGCTAACATGGAGGCATCCACATAGCTTGGTTCCTAAGAACCAAGTTATGCGGTCTAGTGTTTTGGGTGTGGTAGCCTAGGAACTACTTTACATGGACTATTTTGTTGGGGCTATTTAAAATGTAAACCACATCCGAGCAAGACAACACGCTTCACATTACTTTGCAGCTTGCAACGTGACGCTCACCGTGTCCAGCTATTCCCTCAAACCTCGGAGAAGCAGAACCTGCAAGGAGACAAAAGGAACATCATTAGCAGCAGCATCTAACCTGCAGTCTTCATCTTTAAACACTCGCAGCTACTGAGAACAGCTTCCTCGAATGTGCACGCCTCCCGGACAGAATGACCTGAAAGAGGAAGATAGAGGCAACATTAAAGAAAGCTGTAGAGACATAAACAAATTACGAACTGCTCAAAAGGCTTACCTGGCTGATCGCCTCTCGGGTGGCACCACTCCGGACATTCCACTCACGCTGAAGAATACCGCAAGCTACAAGGAAGGAAAACACAGGTTAGCAAAGGGAAGACTTTGCAGCGCTGCGCATAGCACTTACTTACCGCATCATAGCGCTCTTAATGCGCCATCATTTACCAGCGGGGTTCAACCAAGCCAGTTTGCCGCGCTGAAGCTCTGCATACCTAAGGGAGAAAAAAGAGACATTTTAAACAAAGAAAGGCATGCAGGATAGAAACAAAACTAAAGAACAGCAATAAAACCTACCTGAACAATATCAAACAGGCCGGCGTCAGTGAAGTAACTGGACCACACACACCCATGAAAGACAACGTGCCCCTGCAAAGAAGGCAGGACGGAGAGCACGCCTAATTCTACCACAAGGTGAGGAGAGGGCGCCAGAGGGACTGAAATCATAGGGGGGTGGAGGGAGGATACTTACCCGTCGGTCAGTCTTGAATACAGTCCTCCTGCATTTTCAGGCATAACCTTCCCCGCAGACCACATCAGGGAAAACTTGAGAAGCATACCAGCGAGTAACCCGGCTGGGTGGCGTCCCTGTGGATACTAGGTGAGCGTAACAATAGCTTGCCCACTGGGACCTATGGAGAACATGGAATGGCATATAGCTTTCCCATTGGAACCTATGGAGAACATGGAACAGATATAGCTTGCTCGTTGGGACCTATGGACAAAATGGGTGGTGTTACAAAATTGGGAATCCTTGAGTTTTTGCATCTGTTGCACTATTGCATATCTCTTATGTAATGTTATTGGTAAACGGAAAGTGGGGGGCGGGTTGGTTAGGTGAGAAGAGGGAAAATACAAGGTTCTGTGCTTCGGTGTAGGTGCGTGTTTAACCAGGAGCAACTGGCATCTGTGTGGGGGTGCTTTCTTGGTGGGTTTTGGTGTTTACACCAGAGGCGATTGTTTCCAGATGGGAGGCCTCAGGTGTTTGACTTGCCAGGGTGTTTAGGTTGGTTTGTGAGGTTTGCAAGTTGATGCTAGAGGGGTACAGTTCTGAAGTGTTTAGGTCAAAGGATAGGGTTGTCTCTAGCCCTTTGCATCGACATGCTGGTCAGCATGTGGTGAGTGAAGGGGATTGCGTACGAGGTTCTTAGTGTGTTTCTTAATGATACTTTTATGTGAAACGCAACAGGTCAAATTTCATAGCAATACCAGGGGTCGAAATTGAGATTTGTTGAGAGGGAACAAAAAAGAGCTCCTGGGTATCAAGTATCACCCATTGGAAAGGAGCTACCTCTGGGGAACCAGGAGTCCACTCACAGCGTGCAGAAAATGTAACATGAGCACAAGATGCAAACTTTAACTTGTCAATTTGCATATTATACAATATGCTTGAAATGTCCCTTGGGTGTGTCCTTTATTCCACTGTAAACACAATCCCAAACATACACATTTAACATCACGTAGCTATGTGTGCTTGGCACCACTCGCCGAGGAGTCACGTGTAGCTCCTGGTAGCTGTTGGTGTCAACCCAACCAGGTTCCCCTTGGCTAAAACCGGGAGCTAAATAGTTCCCAGATCCTGGCATTTTCCAACCCTGTAATACAATACCCTTTGTGTGATTCTTATATGTGAACACAATAGAGGACAGTATATAGAAAATGAAGCATGCTTCTTTTGGGATACCTAGATGTGAGACAATATGTAAAACAACGTAAGTATGTGAAACAACATAGCTTACGGTATAGGTCAATGCATTTGGCAAGGACACCTGGGTATGAAAACACAATAAAATAGAACCTGGAGCAACTTGATGCGTGACTTGATGCGCGACTTGATGGGCAACCTGCCCCAGATCTAAGATACATCAGAGACACGGTAGGGCACAGTGTGGAATAGCATAGTGTGCTTTCAAAGGGTACCGAGCTGTGGACAACTATTTTGTGTGCAATGTAGAGACGTAGAGGGTAGGCAACAAAACAGAGCATGAAATACTGTGCACTTTGTTCCAGACTTGAGACAAAATAAGACACCATATAGACCTAAGGGTACAACTTCGGGACAGCTGGACCCTGGGTAGGGATGCAATGGAAAGGTGTGTGTTATAGTATGGGGCACAACAGCTTGTAGGCAGTGTTTGAAAAGGCCATTACATTTACAGGTGTGTTCCTGTTGATGTGTGCATGACGTGTTTGGGGTGGTATGCATTGAATTGTAAGTTCTATTACCTTGCTGCAGAAATAGCCTGCAGTTATGATATGATATGGCATTTGTAACGTGCTTATACACAAGTGTTTCAAGGCGCGATGTGGCAAGGGAGAGGGAACAGAGGGAAGACAGAGACAGCGATCCTACTAGGCCAAGTGCCATTCAGATCGCACAAGTGCAGGGGAGGGGGGAAGGGGCAAAGTGCGGAGTGGGAGGGGCGTGGGGACAGTGCAGTACATGGGATGATAGAATAAATAAAAACAATATGAGAAGTAGGGCCAGCTGGTGGCAAGTGCAAGGGTAAGTGCAGACATCAGGTGTCAAATGCTGGTGGGGGACTGTAGGGGTACAGAAAAAACTGTCCACAAGTGCGGGGGTTGCCAGGGAGGCAGTGCAGGTGTGTAACTGGCAGGGGAGGGGACCTGGGTCTGAGCTCAGAGGGTGGCCAGGCAACCAGTACAGTTCAGCCAGGAATTCAGCAGGGGAGAGGAGGAGAGAAAGCAGAAGCAAAGAAGAAGGTCTTGAGGTACTTCCGGAACCAGAGATGGTTCTCCTCAAGTTTCAGGGAGGCAGGGAGTCTGTTCCAGAGGGAGGCCTGTTAGCGAGAATTCTCATCTATGGCTAATTTCCCTCACCTAGTGAGTCCCCCAGCAGCTTTGCTGGACTTCTGGAGTTTACTTTCTTTCCACTTGGTAAGAGTGAGAGCTTTTCCCCCACTCTTACTTGTGTTTTGCTGTGTGTTTCTACCTGTTTTTGTGATTATGGACTCTGAAGTACACCACTTCAGTAGCCCTCTTCTTTTTGTGTGTCACACAGCACCTTCAGTGCCGTGGCACAGGGTTGTCTTCGAGACTACCCTCGACTCCATTTCTGAGGCGACTACCGTCCCCCAGAAAAGGGTAAAGTTACCATTAACTTTACTTAGTCAATCTTCCACAGATCCAGTGCACCCCATCTTCCATGGAGTACTGCAAGGGTTAACTTGTATCCCTTTTTATCTGTACCTCCTAGAGCATCGTTTCGCTCTTTTAACTTTTAGACTTGGCTGGTGGCAGTGGTATCTACCCTAACTTTTCTACCGCGATTATATTAGATAAACGTGGTACTGTTCTTGGCCATTATATTAGCCTCGAACATAAACCCGCTTGACCAAATCGTCTTTCTTTTGGCTCCGGTTGGGTTTATTCACCATTTCTTTTTGTTAAAGTCCTTCTTGTGTCTTACTTTGCACGGCAAACTAGGTTTGCCTACTTTGTTCACTGTCTTTTGGCGGGCTTCTGCTCGGAAGCCCTCCTCAAGGCGCCTGGGTGTCTAGGTGGGCTGAATGTGAGGGAGGGGTGTAGTCACCCTCTGCACAGGGTACCTAGGAAACCCAAGTCGCACTTTGTCATGATTGGCCAGGGTAGTTGTCCGGGCTGGACAACCCCCTGCTGGGTGATTGACAGCCAGGTTGTGTGAATGGGGGTTTTTCGCATAAAAGGCAGGTCTCTTGGGCTAGAAGTCAAAGAGTCACCACTGGAACTACAAGGAACCGAAGAGAAGCGGAGAGAACAATGGCTGCTGCAACTACACCGTCCCGGTGAAGCCCTGCTGCAGTCCTGAGCTATCTTCCCTTCAACGACTTAGAGAAGATCCAGTCCGGAGTCTTCTTCCCTTGAGCTTGGTGGGGATAACCAGCTCATCTTCTATAGCCAGAGGATCCTCTTCCTTGGTCGAAATTGCTGCACACTGCTGTACTGATCCGGATAGCCACCTGAATAGCATCTCCTGTTTTTAAGGAGCACACCTTTTATTCCTCTCTGTGTGGTGCAGACCCCTTCAGACATCCTCCTTCACAACGAAGCTCCAGGAATAGTGGGTCTGCGGGAAACCAACAGGAACAACTGCCAGGGCGCCAGCTGCACCACTGGAACAAGGTACTGTGTTCTCCTTGAGGAAACTGGGTGAATCCCTTTCCTTCATTTTCCAAGGCTTGCCCTTGTCTTCCCTCCTTCTTATAAATTTTGCTTCCGAACATTGACAATATCAAAGTGCTTTTGGCTACGTGGAATTGTGAACTGCCTGACTGTGTGATCTTCGGCAACAGGCCCCGGTGTCTTCCAACCCTTTGACTTTTGAACTCCTGTCTCTAAGTGTTTCTTGATTCTGCCTGCCTAACCAAAATATTGCCTTTGATTTTTGCCACCAACTCCCTATGGGTATCTCAGGTGCTAAGTGTGTTTTTGCCCCAGTAGCATTTCATGTCACAGATATGCGTTTATTTAGTAGACCGAACTGTCAAAAAGTGATCGCAATCGTATTCGCTGTAACGTGTTTTGTTCCCAACGCTGGTTAATTCAAACACAGGGTACTTACCTTGAGACTTAGGGCCTCATTACACGGATGGCGGTAAGGATTTATCGGTACCGGTAAAATACCGGTACCGGTAAATCCTTACCGTCTTACTACGAGGTCCCTTTGCGGGTTGGGGGATTTGACGCCTGCTTTTTGCAGACGTTAAAAACCAACCCGCAAAGGGACCCAGGGAACTAATTACAGCATGATAATTTGCAGTACCGTAATTAGCGCCTTCCCCATTCCCATTGAGCCCTATGGGCCAAAAATGGGAATGGGGAAGGGCAATGGTGGAAGGGGGAATTACTGCCCGCCAACCTTGGAATGGGGCAGTAATTCCCTTTTCCGCCAAGGTGGTGCCGGTATTTTACCCGCATGAACCATGGCGCTAACAGCGTCATGGTTCTCCGCCATCCGTGTAATGAGGCCCTTACTGTACAAAGTGAATGGGTTAGTTGTTGTATTTTTAACGTGTGGTTTTTATCTGAGTTTAATAGAAGTGTTGTGTTAATAACGAATGGTTTCAAAATAAATGTATTTATATTTTTTACCTGAAACCTTGAGTCAGTGTTTGCTTGAGTCACAGTATCACAGTAATTGTGGTCCCTTTGTGTAATCTCTGCTACTGCTCATATACTCTTGAGATAAGCCTGGCTGCTCCGCCACTGCTACCACTCTGACATAGTAGTACAGGCTTGTACCAAAGGTAACACTTGTATTGCCACCTGTAGTCTTAATTGTGTGTAGTGGTCCCTAAGGGCACTGCACAGGATTCTGCCTAACAAGGCCCTAGCCGAAGAAAGAGATCTACCACTATCTTGTTGCTTGGAGAAGCGACTGACCCTGAGGGAGTTGGAGGTGGATGAGCGAAGAGATCGAGAAGGAAGATATTTAGGAAGAGAGAGTTGAAGGTATTGAGGCCCCAGACCCAGGAAGGCCTTGTAGACAATGCATAGGATTTTAGTTAGTCTATGTCACGTTCAAGCCCCCTCCATGTTTTAGAGCAGCAGATGCCATGTTATGATATGACATGATATGGTGAGTCATGTATAAGGCGCACTACCGTGAATAACTGGACAACATCCATTGGGTTCCAGACATCAGAAGAGAGAAAAGGGGCGCTGAGGTTGAAAAGCACAGTGATCAGACATAAAGTCATTTCTAAGAGACGATTTGCTAAGAATGATCATTGCATTAAACCACAAGAGGCGTATTCAATTCACAAATGAGTTGGTAAGAGTAACTCACGCTTTACTCCTGAATCCCTGGGGGGTGCGCCAGAATGAAGTCAGTGGGGCCATTTAAAAAAAGGCCGGCACACAAAATCAAAGTGTGAAAGCGAAACATAAAGCCTTTACGTCTTAATTCTGCTCTCCAGCGTGTAAGTGACATGGTTGGCCGGTTCTATGTTATTACAACGACAGTCCTTTTTTCGATGGGTTTTTTATCGAAACATATATTTTTTTAAACAAATCACATTTATTTGTCAATTTGGATGGGGACCCAAGGGGTGTAGTGCGGATTTTCTGAAAGACCTACTCATTTTGCAGAGCTTGTTTATCACAGTAGTTCTCAAGACTTGGGGGCGGGCGGGGCCATTATCCCCAAAGTGTTAATTGCATGGAGGGGACGCACGGGCTGTTTGCACTTCTGTGCAATAAAGGTCCCCTCCATGCATTTTTCTTCATGTCCACCATGTATTGGAAAGGTCAAGAGTAAAGCAGAGATGAAATCACCTTTACTCTTCACTTTTCCACTATGTTTGTGGAAACGTGTAAAGGCCGCTTGCAATTAACGATTGAGGGAGTCATGTGCAATGGATTCCTATGCAACCCACCTGATCCTCTCGGGTGGTAATTTCAGGCAGATTCCATTGGATTCCCTTGATTAACCCCCAACATGAAAATACACGCTGGCAGAAATGCAGGTGCCTTTGTCAAGAATAGCGGGTACAGCAGG
Organism: Ambystoma mexicanum; assembly: GCF_040938575.1. Lineage (NCBI taxonomy): Eukaryota > Metazoa > Chordata > Amphibia > Caudata > Ambystomatidae > Ambystoma > Ambystoma mexicanum. Next base: position 753,156,585 of record NC_090938.1, on the reverse strand, counting down.
TGGACATGTCAATTCCGTTCTGCTCCTCAACTGCACCGGACATATTGTGGCAACAACCGCGGATCAGTAAACATGGCACTAAAAGCGTACCGCCACTTTCACTGCCATTTTCACCGATGCATGGGACCTTTGAAGTCATTTTACGGGTCCTGTGGATCAGTGAAAATGGTGCTGAAACATAGACAGAGAAGACAGACTGCTTTGAGAAGAGACGCGCTCAAATCCAGTGCAATCAAATATTGTGGACTGTATTATTATGATTTTCGTGGCTCACCAGTGACCAGATTAGAGACACTTTGAACTGGTGCAAGTGCAAACTTGCACGGTATTAGTATAAGGGCAAAGTTCGCCCTAGTGCAAGTAAACATTGGAGCCATTTAAAAAAAACACTGCACCATGACAAGTGCACGTTTATCTGGTATACGCCCTTGGGCTGAGGCGTTTTACAAATGTAATAAATAAATAGGCAGTAATGCAAAAATTGCCCTTGTGCAAAAATCATGCCCTAGCGGAGGCAGGTGGCTCTATTCCCAGACTAGGATTTCAGGCCTAGGATTGGTGGGAGAGAAGAGGAACCAGCGGACCAGACAGCCCACACCCAGGATGGTCAGATGTGACTGCTGTGAATGAAAGACACGGAACTCTAGGACAGAACACTCACACAAACACTCCACGCATCACACACGAAGCATTCTAGCCACAGCAAGACAGACAGGATATAAAAGACGGCCACATTTCTATCAGCAAGCAGGCCTCCTTCCATGGCATGCGAGCTGCCATCTGACAAACACATTCTTCAAAATCACTGCCCACACCTGCAGCAATCTTAATATCAACGCCATACCTGTCGTTTTTGGCGTAAACTGAGTTTAAACTGTGCAGTAGCATTAGAGCGCACTTCATTGTTTGTTCAGTAAGGTTGCGTGTCTGTTTCCGTTTCCGGTCGCTTCTCCAGACACGGGTACATAACAGGTCACTGGCCCTCATTACAACCCCAGCGTTAACCAATGGTGCTATTAGCGCCATGGTTAACACCGGTAATTGACCAATTCCGCCATGGTGAAATGGGGAATTACCACCCCATTCCAAGGTTGGCGGGCGGTAATTCCCCATTTACCATTGGCCCTTCCCCATTCCCATTTTTGCCCCATAGGGCTCAATGGGAAAGGGGAAGGCGGTAATTACGGTACCGTAAATTGCGGGACCGTAATTACCTTCATGGTCCCTTTGCGGGTCCCTACCTTAACGGCTGGTCCAGACCAGCCGTTAAGGTCGGGAGCTGCAAAGGGACCTCGTAGTAAGGCGTTAAGGGATTAACGGCGCTGCAACCTTTTATGGCACCATTAACCCCTTAACGCCAGGGTCATAATGAGGACCACTGTGTCTTCCGGCTTCCACTGGCGCCGTTCGCCAGCGTCACTTAATCCTGGTGTGCAAGGAATGCAGCGTGAGAGAGTGTGTAGGCGCACCACCACAAGTCTACTGATTAAAGAACATGCAATGGTGTAGTGTAAAAACATTCTGACCGTCTGGCTCTCCTCTTAGCCTGACACACAGATGTCTGCTAGCCACAGAACCCCTGCTTGATGCCACCCGTATTAAACCGACAGGCCTCACTCTCCAAGACTGTGCCAGCAGAGCACTTCTTACCAGGGACATCACCAAAATGCCTGGGAAGCGGAAGTGACATCACACGACCCTTGACCTCTAATGACATCACAGGAAGTGGTCATTTGACCCCACCCCAAGTGACATCACAGGAATTGATGGCACAAGACCTTTCACCCCTTGACAAAACAGGAAGTGGCATCATGTAACAATTTTCCAGTACACTAAGAAAAATATGGTTACGATATCACTGTAATGTGATATACATTTCATACAAGAATGGATCACCATATGTAGCAATAATGGTGTAGATAGCGTCAACAACCTTAAGGCAATATAGCACTGTTAACCGGCCGATGACAAACTGTTGCTGCTAGCAAGGAAAACACTGTATGAACAACCAATATAGTGAGAAACACTGAGATCAATATATGCCCAGAAGGAAAAAGTTTCAAAACGCTTTTTACAGCCACTAACCTCAGCTTCTGCTCAAAGAGAATTCAGAAGTTGATTCCAAATTAGGACGCCCAGTGTCGCCAGGCTTTTCCACCTGCTGACAGCAGACCTGCCAACCAAGTCTCCCGCAACTCGCGGGAGTCTCCAACACAAAGAGGCTGTCTCCCGCGCTGCCGCAATTTAACATAATTCTACAGCAAAAATAGTCTGGAGGGAATCTACCTGTTGTCTAAGCAAATCTCAGTCTTTCTTGGGATAAGTTAAAAGACTTCCCCAATGAAAAACTTATATGTGCCAGAAAAAAGCTCCTTGATGATTTTGCCATACAAACTGCTGGAGGAGCTACTTTAAACTCGGAAAGGGGCAAAGGGGAAATCTGACGCGGTCAGAAGGCCTAGAATACAGAAATTGCAAGGGGCACATCTCACTGCTTGTGCCAATGTGTGTTTCTGCCCGGTGGTAATGCGCACCTCAGTCCATCCATGAAAATATGCTCCATTTCATGTGGAAGATAGGAGCATAGTCTTGTTTTTGTCTTTGCAATGCATTCTGGGGATTGTAGGCCTGTGTTTAGAATAGGGAAATCCAAGCCTATCAGTCAAAGAATGCCCGTAAATACACATGACTGGACTAATTCCCGATTTTAATGTAGCTGGGATGTAGAGCAGGCGGCATTAGCAAGACGGCGTCGGCATGCTCTAATGCATAGTGCACATGGTGCACTGAGGAGCACAAGTTGCACAATGCCTGTGAGCTTGAAGCAGCAGATAACAGACACTTTTTTTTACACCTAAGGCTAAAATGAGTGCCAGGTGCAGAAAACAAGGCTGGCCTTACTATGCCAGAGAGAAGCTATTTGAAGAGGAGTGCCTTTCATAAAGAAATGTGTGAGGAACATACCCCGCTAGTAGTCATAGTGCACTTTTAGTTGCATCTGCCCTTTTGGCTACACACTTTAGAAACACAGATAAATGTTAAGGCAACCATGGAGGGTTTTCAGGAAATCACAACCCACAAAAGGATTTGTCCAAGATCACACCATTGGTTAGGTGAGTCAGCCAGGATTCAAACTAAGGTCTTGTTTTTCCACTGCCATTTTAGCTACTGGACTGAATTGTGCATGGGAGTTATGATGGCTTGAGCTGAGCACCTTTGTGCTGAACAAAATGAAAAGCTAAAAAGACAGTTTTTGAGGTGATTTTGTGAGGTGTCGGCTGGGAGCGGTTGGTGGTGTCACTGTGAGAGAAACAAACAACCTCCAGCAATATCAGTTCTTGACCTTGGCCTCCCTGTGCTGACTGCAGATTAATCATTGGTGGAATAGAAAACATCATCATTGATGGACGCAGATGTAGTATGCAGATGGTGTATGCCGCATTATGCAGGCCAGGCAATTGGGGGTGGGGGGAGCCAGTGAAGGTGGCGCAAGATATGGGTAGCATGGGTCCTGTAAAGTGCATTGCTGACAATCTTAGCAATTTTGTTCTGAAGCACCTGGAGTGGAGCCTCTGGATTAGATTTTTCGTGGGGACCCTTACAGATGGAGTACAAGTGCAACCACAACTTAACTACATGCAGCGACCGACACACTATCATATATATAATTTCAATTGAGGTCAATGACAAATATAAAATGACTAATTCAAAGTCATTGGTCACATTCTCAAACAGGGCCAATAACAGGAAAAAGGGTCCATTATAAATCGTGATGGGCTACAGAAGCAGTCAATAAAGCTATTAGCGGACTGTGGGCCTGATGATTCAGAAAGCTCTTTGTGAGCATTTATGTAGACAAACGGTGGCCATTGAACTATCAAGAATACCATTATTTTGTATGCCAGCACCATTGCTGACACTGTGTAACTAAAACAAGTTGCTTCATGTTTTTTGTTTTATTTTTTGTATCAGTAAAGTTGCTGGCCTTTACAGTCTTTGCACTAATTATTTTTAGGATAATGTATCAAGTGTATTTAACCAACACTTTATCAGCGCCATTTCTGGAGTTGTGTGCAACAGAAAACAAAGCAATGTGTTGTTCTTCTTTCGCAGTGTCAGTAAAACGACCGACATTTACAGTGTTTGGTTTCATTTTCATGGGTCAAAGAAGAAAGTGTTTTTTTTCAATTTCTATGGAATAGGAGCAGTAGATGGGGATTTGTGGACTGCGCAGCTCAAACGGGAAGTTCATTTAATGAGAGACGTCACCGGCGTAGATAGCGAAGCAGATTCTGTAGTCACGAGGCGAGGTCGGTTAGACCATTTTAAAAGTGAAAATAGCCAATTGGAAACCTATTTGAAAGCGCAGAGGCGGTACATGCAAACCAAGTACCTTGGAGACATAAAGCTTAATCCACAGAGCGTTTTCCAATGGGGTTTTGCCATTATAAAATGCTTTTATGAATTAGGCTCCGCAACACGAAAATAAAATGTAACCAGTGCTGGGAGACAAGCCGCCATTTTGTTTCAATTCTGTGCGGCTCAGAGGAATGGAAGTGTAGCTCTGGAACACCGTTCCTCAAACTAATTTGCTTGGAGCATTACACTGACCCTCACCATTGATTGTGCCCCAGTTTAATAATCTTGGAAGGATTAATAGGATTCCTTTTTCTGATTAGAAGTATGCAGAAGGTATCCCACCGTGGTAGCTTAGTCGCATGTTGTTACTAATGATTATCAGGGAATGAGGGCGTAATGAACAATGGCGGGATCGCCTCCAAACCCAGACTCAGTCGCAGTCATAATGTTCTGGAATACCCCTGGTCTGGGCCCTAAGGGGCTGACACGCAAAGAAGTGACCAGTGCTAGCTTCTCCCTATTGTGGAGAGACTATTGACCGTATGCAGTCTTTCTGGCGAAACTTTTATGCAGACATACACCTATAACAAAACTTTTTTTTTTTATTTATTTGAGTTAATTGATTTAACAAACTTTTATAATGAAAAATATAAAGAAAATGTATGTGGGGCGGGGTAAAGGGTAAAATCTTGTGGGGAAATGGTTGGGCGGGTTTTTAGGGGGGAAAAAGGGGTTTGGGTGCATAAAAAATAAAAATTAAAACATAGAAATAAAAAAAAACTACAAATTCCTAATGTTTTGTCATAAACATTTCGTTATATGTGCATTCTACATAAAATGTGTTGTTATAAAGACATTTAACCCTATTGACCTTTCAAATCTGTTTCAAGGAGTATCTAAGACTTTTGTCTGCTTACTCCTGGTAACAGAAGACTAAGGGCCCCATTACACAGTAGGCGGAGAACCATGGCGCTATTAGCGCCATGGTTCATGCCGGTAAAATACCAGCACCGCCTTGGTGGAAGGTGGAATTACTGCCCCATTCTAAGGTTGGCGGGGCGGTAATTCCCCCTTCCACCATTGCCCTTCCCCATTCCCATTTTTGCCCCATAGGGCTCTATGGGAATGGGGAAGGCGCTAATTACGGTACCGCAAACTGCGGTACCGTAATTAGCTCCACTGGTCCCTTTGCGGGTTGGTTTTTAAGGCCTGCAAAAAGCAGGCGTTAAATTCCCCAACCCGCAAAGGGACCTCGTAGTAAGGCGGTAAGGGTTTACCGGTACCGGTAAAATACCGGTACTGGTAAAACCTTACCGCCTACCGTGTAATGAGGCCCTAAGTCAAGAGTAAGTCAGAGTTTCTACTGGGAACTCTTTTGAGAATGGACCGGCCCTATACCTTACCTTGATAACTGTCAAACTAAAACATAATTCTGTCCACGTGTGACCTCTGCCTCCCTTGCCTGTACTAAAACGTCAACACTGTTTTAATGTCAATTTCCCAAGCACATCCTGCATTTAACCCCTTCTTGTGTCCTCCAGTAGAAAAATACTCCATTCTCTATTTGAGTTTTATTTCTTTTGACAACTGCCAGTGTAACTGACGCATGTTATCATTTTTGCAGGTGAAATGAAACTCATGTTTTAGCCACATGGCATTGCATCATGCAGGTTTATTGGGAAATTCAGATTTCGACTCACTAAAGATGTCCCTCCTTTGCTCTACCATTGCCTGTCAGTGTTTAAGCATTCTACTGCACAGCATTTCATTGCCTTTGTTGCATGCCCTCATCTTTCTCGCGGCCTCATTACAGGGGTGCATGAGTTGCTCATGTGTTGCCGCCTCTTGCTTTGTCTTTTCAGCCAATTATTTGTCCTACATTCTGTTTTGCTTTTTATTTGTCGCTTTTCGCCAAGTTATCATGCTATGCAGGCCTTATTATACTTCATTGTTTTATCACGCCAGTTGTGGCCAGGGGTAGCAGGGGTCACAGCTGAGACATCAGGGGTCACAGCTGAGACCCCCAGCAACCCCCAAATGATGTCCCTGCGTCTTACTGGATGTGCCATATTGGTGGCAAGTGAAATGGTCCTTTCCAGGGCTCAATACTGAACCCTACCCTCCATGCTGCACTCACAAACTGACTGACGTAGTGAGTGTGTCCGGCCTCATAAAATACTGGCGCGCCATGATAGCGCCACGAGACCCGCATCATGGTCCCTTATCCAGAGTGTGTGCCTGGGATAGGGCCAATGGTCGCCCTTCCCAGACCCGGCTTCACAGACCGTTTGGAGGCTAGTGGCCGGAACCCGGGAGGTGCGCCTTGTGCTGACCAAACATCCAGGCAGTGCTGCCACCTGGTGGTACTGGAAAATAAAACTGGTGTAAGGTCTGCTTCGGTGCAGCTCTCAGGCCTGGCGCAGTGCCAGCTGAGAATCAGAAATGGGAAACATCTTCCCTCTGTCACCCCAAAAGATATTTTGCGATGGTTATGCTGTCTCACACACCAAGCTCAAAGGTAGACAAAAGCAGCAGTTGGTGGCTCAAGTGGGTGGGCATAGGGACCCATTGAAGGGACTCACAAAATCACCTGTGAGGGTCAGTCGCAAGGAAAACAAAATGGCTGATGGCAACATCTATGGGTAGCAGAATAGCTGCCTATTTTTGATGGTCAGAAGGTGAAGGGAGAAATACAAAATAAAGGGGACTAGCTTTTAAATATTGCAATTTATTTGGTGCCATTTTGATTTTGTCTAGTGTCTGTTTTGTGGGTTCAGGAAGGGTAATATAAGGTCTAGGTTTTGTGTGCTCACCTGTGTTTGGTTTAATTACTAATTCATGGGAAGTCCTTCCTCACAAGGACATGTAAACTGAAAAGTGTACCTACGATTGTTCTGTTACTGTTTACGGACCATAAACCATTATAAAGTCGATTCTTTCTATGTGCACTCCTGTGTAATGAAATACTAACCCGCACTCTTTCTTTCTGTATATAAGCGCTGCTGCCTTTGACCACCTTGAGCCATTTGTGTAATCCACACGGTTAAGCAAATGCTCCCAGCCGAAATGCAATAAAAGAACTTGCTTTGAAGCACAGGCCTCTGTCTCGTATTATTGTGTTTTCTTTAATATTCCAGTTCAAAGGCAGACAGTAAATACTCATTGTGTACTTGCTTTCAACATATTTAATTAGGTTTGGGGAACAGATTTGTCTGCGGCAACAGTCCGGATGGACCAGGATGTGTGAGGTTAGGCATTAAGCATGCAATAGGCTAAGGTTGGGATACCGTTTGTTGTTAGGAATATTTCTGCTGGAATGTGTGTGATCAGGCCAGATGGGGTGACTCAAATTGGGTGCAGAAAGTCACCTGAGAGCACAAAATCACCCAGCACTGTTCTTGACCACAGGCGCATGGCTAATGCTTCCTCGGACACTTAGATCATCCCACAGGTAACGCAGGCTTCACCCCTTGCACCAAATGACCCTGTGGGAGGATACCTAGAGTAGGGACTTAGCTTGGAGTATGGGAACCGAACTCCCAATGCATTTGGACCAATGGCCAGAACACCTTCTTTTCCTTCCTTGGCAGGCGTGACAGAGATTGTACTGAATATCATCTTTGGGTAAGTGCCCGCTTAGCCAAACCCAAATGATCTAATGCGTGGAAGTAAGGAATCCGTGATTTAAATCCATCCATTGACAAGAAACTCCTGGGTGCCACCTGAAGACCTGGTTCATCCTGCCCCACAAAAGACCCATGGGGGCGCAAGCCTGAGATGAATGGGAAAGAGAAACAGCTCACATCCATTACTGTATATTTTGTATCTGCTGCTTAAAATTCAAGCTAAGATTTGTCAACACATTAGTATGTTTCACCTGACAGAGACCCTGAGGAAGCTCCGAGTGGTGCGAAACACATCCATTCATTGATTCGCAAAGACGTCAACAACCAGGGAATTAAAAGCCTTAAAAAGTCACTGAATCAGAGATGTCTGCTCCCATTGCTTGAATGTCTATGATTTTATATACATGGTTGTAATTAAATATAACGTTTTTTTTTTAAAAAAAAGAACTCTGCATACCCAGACTTTTAAGTAGAGGCCTCTACTGCTTTTGTTCAAACTCTGGTAAACTGCGTTTTGTGTGATTTTGCACTTAGCGCCCGCCAAGAAGCAATCAACTGGGTGTGTTGAGCACATTATTCCCTGATGTACGAACCCCCTTTTCGTGCGGATGGTCCTGCCTTGAGGGACTGACTTTCACACAAAGAAAGGTTATAAAGTGAAATACCCATTTCTGTGATTGCAGGGGCAATATTCTCCATCACACTGCTCCAGGCATACACATGTGCCAAGAATTCGGTCTCTGATCAGTTATGGCTACACGGAAAAGGTTAGATCGCCACATATATGTGAAATCCCATGTTTGGATTCTACAGAGATACTATTGTGCCCTTTCACTGGTCCCCTTCAGCCATGGAGACCCCCAGCTAAAGAGCCAGCGCAACAATTCACATCCAGTGTTTCGGTCACTCAGAGGTGACTCTCAAAAGATCCCTGTTCCCAAAGCAGTGCACTGGGCCCGGCCATTATAGAGCATTTGCAAGAAGAGCCCCTCCGTGCACTTCCTCAAGCTGTGCACGTCGGAGGCAAAAGTGCAGAAGAGCCTCTGGTTTGAAGGATCCACAGGGTGGCACTAAAAGGGGAAATCGGGTGCCACTTGACTGGCCCACATATATCTTAGGTCCATGACAGAGCCTTCCTTATGGAGAGGGACTAGGGGAAAGGTGGGGGGAGGGGTAACGCAGCATATTATGCCCTGGGCGCAGAGATCCCACCCCATGTGATTACTTTTGCAATGACTGGATGTTTGTAAGGACTGCCTTTGAAACTGAAGTCTTCACTCATGACACGAGTGATGACATCACTGCCACAGTAGCGCCTCTTTGTTATTGGCTGAGCAAGCAGAGCGCTGCTGGGAGTTTACACCTCGCAGTACAGGGACCTGGGAGTGGAATCTGAAAGATCCCTGGGCTTGGGATAGAAAGTGGTGGGAGAGATCACAACCCAGGATCAGCAATGACAAGGATTTAATCCATTACAAAGCAACGTGCGATGTCAACCGGAGAACATAGCGGTCTGCACCCAGGAGGAGGCGATCCGCAGCTCTGAACCCATAAAAGTGAGAGCTCTTCCGTTCACGGGTGCAGAGAAACCAAACCATATGGCCGATTGGCGAGATATTGGCAAGAAGGTTGTGCCGCTAGCCTCTGACGTGAGCAAACCGTTTCCTCTCTGGCGGGGCAGATTTTGGACAATGGAGAGGCCTCGGGGGTGGTACCTCCATCTGCCTTCGATCCCCTTGGATAGTTCTTGTATCGGTGGGACGTCTCCCCCGTTCTCGAGAGACTGGGCTATCTTGTTGAGGACACCTTCATGTGGAAAAGAGAAGGAAACAGGTACTGACTGCCTCCATGACAAACCACAGGGGTTAGGCAGTGGACCCGCCTATCTTCCTGTCACACCTCCCCTATATAGCACTCCTTCTCTTTCCATTGGTTAAGCACCCATCTAACCTCCCAGGGTCCATGGGATTGGAGGTCACTTTGGGCAACTACCCTTCTTCATTCTCTCCCCTTTGAGCCTCCTCCTGAGTTACTGGGAAAGGGCCGCCATCTTGAATTGCCCTATGAGAAACATGTCATCTCCGGTTCTCACCTGAAGTTTCTTTCATTTGCAGCAAGGTTTGAGGGTTTTAGGTTCTGGGATCTAAGGAAAGGTGACTGCATGAGGCAGTTGCCTCAGTGATTAACAGTACCAATCCGCTACATACCTGGAAACCTCACTCTCCAGCAGGACTGTATAGGCCACTGGCGCACCTCAACTTCCAGACTCCCCGCTGTGAGATCATTGGCCCACCCCATGCACGGTCGGGCATGTCGCCGAAGACGGGAAAGACCCAAAGAAAATGGAGGAGGCAGCCCGGTAACCGCTGCAGGGTCCTCAATGCAACTTGTTCCCCTCCCTCTGGCAAAGGGGAGGGTACGGGGCGGAACGGCGTCAAAACACCCGAAGCCCACGAAGGGCAAAACAAAGGAAAGGGGCGGGGTGAGCCTCTTTATAATCAGCAGGGTTCGACTGCAGAGACATCTCGCTCTTGCAGTGGGACCCTGCTGACTCGCCGCGCAGAAGAAAGGATTTTGTTTTGCCTCGTTGGATTGCGTTGAAGGAGGAGTTTGTTACCGATTGCCCAGCTATTGTGGTGGCCGTGCCGTAACACGTCGCAGCGGAGCAGACGAGGGCCAGATCAGCTGAGCGGTGAAGGCGGGGCAGGAGCCCAGGAGCGAGAAGGCCGGCGCAAAGCAGACCCGGCTCAGCTGAGCGTAGAAGGCAGGGCAGGAGCCCAGGATCGAGGAGGCCAGCGCGAAGCAGACCCGGCTCAGCTGAGCGTGGGAGGCAGGGCAGGAGCCCAGGAGCGAGCAGGCCAGCGCGAAGCAGACTCGGCTCAGCGGAGCGGGGAAGGCGGGCACGAGCGTCGGAGAGGAAGGTGCGGAAGGTACGTCTGAGGCCGCAGCCCTGTACTAAGGTACCGGACTACCCGAGCGACGGGCCGTCCTCACCTCAGGTATTGGGACACTCGTCTGCTGCCGCGGCACCGCCCGAAGGAGTCGGGTGAACCAAGCGGGTTCCGCAAGCGGTTTCACCTTGGCCAAAGCTGCGGGCACCGGCAGCACCCGTACTCAGAGCCGCGGCCCCAGCAGAAGGACTCAGACGTCCAAGCGGGCTTCCAGGGGCGGGCTGCGCGGACTTTCCCCGCAGTTGCTCGCTGCACACCAGGCCACAGCAAAGCAGCTGAAGGAGGGAGCGAGCAGCCAGGCAGGCGCAGGCGCATCGCCCAGATCGGTCCGGACGCCCAGGGCCATATCCGCTTGCCTGAAGCAGTGAGCTGTGGAAAAGAGCTCACAGCACACAGAAAGGCCTGTGGCAAGCAGGCAACCACCAGAAGCGCACCAAGGTGTCAGGAGAGGACGGTAAGCCACGGGGAACAGCAACAGGCTTCCCAAGGGGGAGAGGAAGCGGGCAGTTGGCCCATCAGTAGATTCACAAGCAATGGATCTGGCAGCCTTTTTGGAGATGGCTAGAGTGGCAGCAGCGACACATGGGCCGGACTGGATGACGACAATGGTGGCCCAACCAGGCCAGGAAGGGCTCGGACACAGCCAGGTGGTAGAGAACTCACCACTCATGTTTCAGGACAGTGCCAGTGAAGCAACAGTGGTGGAGGTAGAGATTCACAGCATGGAAGAGGACGAGGAAGAAGAGGTCCAGGTGAAGAAAAGAAAGAGGACAATGACGGTGAAGGTTAAAGCAAACAAGGAACAGGCCAACAGCACCAAGAGGCCACGACAGAAGGGGAGGGCGCCGGAGGATGTGGCCTTAACGGCTCCTACACCTGCTGAGGCTCCAGGGAACCGTGTGAGCCCACCCAGGACTCCTGCGACTAGAACGGTGGACGTAGCTTGGGAAGGAACCACATCCCTGGAGGTGGTGAAAGGTGTGGCGATGGAATGCATGCAAGCATGGGGAAAAAATGGGCAAGTGCCAAATGTATTTACTAATGCCAGTTTGATGGAAGAGATGGTAAATAGTGCGGGAGCATTGACGCAGCAGGGGACAGCCCAGGGCTTTGGGGGGCCACCGGGAGGAAACGGGGGTCAGGTATGGTCCCAAGGAGGGGGGATAAGTCAGTTGCCGCAGAAAAGCGGGATCCCACCTGGGGGATTTCTATCAGTCGGCCTGCCTAGCGTGGGTCCACCTGGGGGGGCAGCCAACAATCACAGATGGCCGCCGCAGCGGGGGCGACAGGGGGACAGGAGTGGTGGAGTCAAAGGCCGGGGGCACCTAAGACCACTGGGATGGCTCAACTACAGGTACCAGTGGCCCCAGCAAGTGCGCAAGCAGGCCAGAGTGGATGGGGGCTGGGGCTGGGGGCAGTCTTGTCGGGGGTTCAGAGCACAGTGCAGCCTACAGCAGCAGGCCCGACCAGCTTTGGTCCAGGGGGATTTTGGGGGCAGGCTACTCAGTATGGGAGACCAATGCCAGGGTTCGCTCCAATGCGAGCAACAGTGAATTCTTTGGTATGGCATATCCCGTGGGCGGTCAAAGAAAGGTTGTGGAGGAAAGAATTTATAGAAATCTTTGACTTATTGGGGATTGTGCCCATGGGGGGAGGGCTGAAAGAACTGTCCGAGAAGGAGAAGGAAAAGAGGGACAGGGAGAGCACCAAGGTGGAGCACTCCATTAACAATTGGCTCAAGGCATATAGGATGTACATGTCAGTGATGTTGAAAAGGTATCCTCAGGATGCACTAGCAATGATAGCGTATGAGCAGTATGTGCATGACTTGTATCAGAAATATGGCGGCGAGGGGTGGCTGGAGTATGACCGGGGTTTCAGGCTGAAAATGCAAATATGGCCAGTAATGTCATGGGACGAGTTGGATGTCGGGGGATACATTGACAAAGTGGTACCCTCCAGGGAGCCAGAGGATAAGCTACAAGGGGAGAGGTCCCGGGCAGGGAGGGGCAGAGGGGGGTGCACGCAGCGGGGGAGGGCGTCCTTTCGCGGGCCCTCCTCCTGGGTGTACCGGGCAGCAGCCCACCAGGGGGAGCAAGAGAACTGCCGGAGGTTTGCAGAGGGATACTGTTCATATGGTAAAGCATGCAGGTACAAGCACCAAAGGGGGGGCGGCGCCGGTCCTCGCAGACCCACCCCAGGCGAGGCTAAACACAAAGACAGTAGCAAACCAAAAGAGAAAGCAAATAGTGATTGAAGTTCCGGCAAAGCAATACAATATGGGGGAAACTGTAAATGACAAAATTGTGATTAAATGGAACTTACCCACGCCAGTTAACCTCCTTGCCATGACTCCTTTCCTGAATATATATCACAACAAGATGTATGCAAAGTTGTTGTGGCAAGGGTTCAGGTGGGGTTTTCAGATCCCTGGGGCAGGTAGCCAGGGGGGGAAAGAGGCGGCCAACCTACGGTCAGCGTTGGAGAAACCAGAGGTGGTGCAGAGGAAGGTGGTAAAAGAAGTGAGTCTAGGAAGAGTGGCAGGCCCATTCCCTGCCCCACCCATGGACAACTTGGTGGTATCTCCACTAGGGTTGGTACCAAAGAAGGAAGAGGGCCAGTTCCGCCTGATCCACCACCTTTCCTTCCCTGAGGGTCAGTCAGTGAATGATGGCATTCCGGAGGAGTGGTGCAGGGTGCAGTACGCCTCACTAGAGGATGCAGTGCAAATGGTGAAAGCGGCAGGGGAGGGGGCTCTGTTGGGGAAAGCAGACATAGAGTCAGCATTTCGATTATTACCAATCCACAAAGGCAGTTACCATTTGCTGGGTTTCAAGGTGGGCAACGACTACTATTACGACAGGTGTCTGCCAATGGGGTGCGCTATTTCATGCGCTTATTTTGAGGCGTTCAGCACCTTCTTGGAATTTACAGTGAGGTAGAAAAAGAAGGAAGGGGGAATGTTGCATTACCTGGATGATTTCCTCTTCATTGGTAGAAAGGGGCGGAGGAATGCGGGGCCCTGATGGAGGAATTTCAGGGGATGATGGGACAGGTGGGGGTACCTTTGGCGCCAGGGAAGACCATGGGTCCAGCCACTACATTGACATTTCTGGGGATTGAGATTGACTCAATAAAGAGCGAGTGTAGGCTCCCGCAGGACAAAGTGCAGAAACTACAGGTCATGATATGAGGCCTGTTGGGGAAAAGCAAGGCAACCCTGTTGGAGTTGCAGTCACTGCCGGGAAACCTCAATTTTGCGGGGAGAGTAATACGATTGGGCAGGGCATTGAGCAGAAGTGTGGAACTGAAAACAGTAGGATTGCAACACGCCTCTCAGCACGTCCTGTTGGGAGCTGAGGTAAAGGAGGATCTCAGGATGTGGGACATCTTCCTAACAGAGTCCAATGGGGTGGCAATCTGGAGGGCGGACTGGGCTAGCAGTCAGAGGCTCAAACTGTTTACCGATTCCTCTGGGTCCTTGGGTATTGGGGAAATCCTGGGGGACAGGTGGTGTGGCAAGGCATGGCCACGGGAATGGCACAGGGAAGGTGTCACAAAGGACATTACGCTATTGGAACTGTTCCCCATAGTAGTGGCATTCAAGTTGTGGAGGGAACACCTAGAGAACAAAAAAGTTGCCTTATGGTCGGATAATCTGGCAGTGGTCCCGATTATCAACACAGGGTCATCTAGCAATCGGAGGGTGCTAAGGCTACTCAGGGAACTCACCAAAAGTCTGTTAAGTTTGAACATTGAGGTCAGTGCATGGCACATTCCCGGTGTAAAAAATACGGCCGCTGATTGTCTGTCTCGTTTACAGTGGGACAGGTTCCGGGAAAGCTGCCCCGAAGCAAGGAAGGAAATGGCCCCGTTCGAGGATCAGTGGTGGGGGATGATTGGGGTGATCTGAGCTCCTTGGTAGAGACAGCACTGGCACCAGGTACAGCTAAGAGGTACAGGGCATGTTGGGAACATTTTACCCAATTCCGAGAAGAGGTGCTACCAGGCGATCAGGGTGAGAACCCGGTACGGGCCTTTGTGGAATGGTGCTGGAAGACGGGGAAGTCCCGAGCATGGGTAGTGTACCACTTGGCGGCCATAGCGCATTACGCCAAGCTTAAGGGGGAGAAGGACCCCACCAAGGAACACTACATCAAGCTGGCCATGAGAGGCTGGGCAAAGCAAACCTTACCAAAACCAGATGAGAGGCTGCCAATTGATATATTAAAACTACATGGCTTAGTTAAATGTCTGGACACTATATGTAACGGCGAGGCCGAGAGGGTGCTGTTCACGGCTGCCTTTATGGTGGCGTTCTTTGGGGCTCTCAGGGTCAGCGAGCTGGTGCCAGAGAATAAAGATGGTAAGGGGAGCGGGTTTTTACGCTTGAGGGACGTGCAGGTGAACAGCACCCAAGTGGTCATCTATGTGAGAAGGTCAAAAACGGATCAGAAAGGGAAGGGGGCGGCATTAACACTGCAGGCCATACAAACAAGCAGAGTATGCCGGCAGCGGCAGCCATTGGAGGCAGAGGCACCGTGGCTCTTGCACAGGGACGGGTCCACACTAAGCCGTTTCCAGTTGAAGAAAGTGATGGGCCAGGGCCTGGCAAAGATAGGGTTGACGGGGGGCCGGTTTGGGACACACTCATTTCGAATAGGGACCGCCACCTCCGCGGCAGTCGGGGGCTTGGGGGCGGAGGACATCATGCGGTTGGGGAGATGGTCCTCGGGGTGCTACAAAAGATCTATCAGGCCGGAAAGATGTGAGTTAACCATGCCGTTCCCTCCACTTGTCATTTCCCAGTAGTGCAAGGAAGGAGGAAGCGCACCGTGTGGTAGTGGGGCACTCGTTCAAGGGCCAAGGCGAGCTGGACTCGGCAGCAGGAGGAGCTGACAGCCGGCGAGTTCAGGATTGAGTGGCACGGGGTGCCGGGGATGAAGTGGGCTCAGTTAAAGGGGCTGTTGCGGAAATTTCTGGGTAGGCAGCAGAAGCCTGAGGTGCTGGTGATACACTTGGGAGAGAACAACATGACCAGCCTGGGGAGGGGGGTTTTGTTGATGGACATTACGAGCTCATTGCAGGAATTCTCGGCACAGTTGGGCGAAACGGAGATCGTGTGGTCAGAGGTAATTCCCAGGGCGGAATGGAGAGGGGCCGAGAACCATTCAGCAGTCGAAAAATCAAGGAGAAAACTGAATGGGGCCGTGGCAAAATTTTGCAGGGGCAGAGGCTTTCATCAAATCAGGCATGGCCTGATCAACGGGAAAACCCCCGAATACTTTCTGAAAGATGGGGTGCACCTGTCTGAAATGGGAATGGAGCTCTTTTTTTGGAACATTTGTACCAAGTTGCTGGAGCTGTGAAAAGGAGACAGGAAGAAGGGGAGCCACGGTGGGCGGTAACCCACCTAGTGGCGGGCAGTGTTTGGGCGACCAAGCACAAATGATAGACTCCAGATGAGCCAGAAGGGAACCGGAATGGTTCTTCGCTCTTCCGGACCAGCGCCTCTTGAGCGCCTCTTGGGGGCCTAACGGCAGGGGCATCTGGTGGTAACAACTAAGGCTCAGCTTTCCCCAACAGAAACGGCGCTCTCCCCACCCACGGACACCTGCATGGGCAGGATAGGCTCAGGTACAAAGGGTCGGGGGAGTTGGGGGCCTACTAAGGAAACTATACAAAGGTATAGGGGGAAGCAGGTGAAATCCGACACGGAGCAAGCGCCACACTTGCAGACTGAAGTTCACAAATGTGTACCAATAATTCTGTTGTTATGGAAATAAAAACCGCGGCCAAGTTTGCCATATGAAAATACTGTGTCATGCCAATTCATTGCTTGGAAAGAAATAAAGCACAGCGAAGGAGCATGTGCAGAGGTCTAAGTGGCAATAGGAGCAAATGGGCAAATGCAGGGGTTGTGACTTTTGCGACAGGGAGGGACTTTCGGGTCATATGCCTCTGAAGGAAGCTCCTCCTCCTCTGGCGTGTCCGTAAAGGCCCAGTTGCGTTCGTTAGCGGCATGAAGTGAGCCGCTGCAGCTGCATGGTTCTGGTGGGCAAATACTATGCAGCAGATTCTCGAAAATTAGTGCAAATGAAAAAAACGCACAGGGTGCACCTTTTCCTTTGCGCTCACTGCTGAAATACGCAGGTCACTTTATTCCAAAAGGTGACCTTAAAGGGCCCGCCTCTAAGTAAACACTCAAAGAGAACGCATTTCCATCCCTGTTTGGAAAATGGAAATGAAAGTGTGACGGCCGCGGGACCCTGTTGGGATTTGCGCCGACCCAGGCAGAGGAGACTGTGACTCATTTTTGCGCATAAGGAAGTGCATCCTGTTTCTGAGCTCGGGGAGCACGTGTAAATGCACAGACACGCCCCCTGATTTGCGCAAAGTGGTGAAGAAGGGGCATCTAAAAGGCGCTCATTCGGATGGGTGTGGATTTGGGTGAGATTTTTGTGACAAGAGTGAGGAGATTGGCTAGGGCATCTCCTCGCTGGCGTCCCAAAAAGTTTCCTGAATCTGCCCGTAAATTTGATTTGCTCGCAAGACGCTGCTTTCTTTGCTTCCTGGCGAATTCCATCATGGCAGCCACACGCTTGTCTACTGGTTGTCCTTGCTTAAAAGCCGGAGAGGCACTATTGCTGTTGCAGCGCTTATTCGGGTGCTGAAACTGGGTAGAGTGACCGGACGTCCCCGTTTTGCTGGGACGGTCCCGGAATTGGACCCGCTGTCCCCCGTCCCAAGAGTTTTTTAAATTTAAAAAGCCTGTCCCGGTTTTGGAAAAGGGTGGGTGACAACAATAATAATGGTTATTATTTTACACTTTCAGAATTTTGAATTTGGAGGATAGGCTCGAACCCCCACAACACTTACTGACTGTGACACAGAGACTGGCTTAGAAGTGATGGCACAGAAAGCCATGTAATATCAATTAGAGCAAAAGCTTGTTTTTAATGAACATGCCAAGCTTCACAGCCAAAACTGCACAATTTAGATCATATATCATTTATAGAAAGGAGAAATGCCGGAAATAGTGTTGGGTGGGGGTTGTGGGGGCCAAACTGCACAATTTAGATCATATATCATTTATAGAAAGGAGAAATGCTGGAAATAGTGTTGGGTGGGGGTTGTGGGGGCATGTTGGGGAAGGGGCGGTAATGCTTGGGCTGCGATGGGGTAGTCCTTCTTTTATGTCATTGGTAATCTTGGTTTTTCGTTTTGGAAATCTGGTCACCCTAAAACTGGGGCTATTAAAAACAGTGAGTTCCAGACTTCCTTTCCTAAGCATATATTTGTTGCGCATATTTAGTGCTTGCCCCTATAGGTGAGCTATCCCACCTACTATGTGAAGGTCTTGCAGTGGTTGCCCAGATGTCTAAATCAATGCTATTGTGTGCCTTTAACAGAGCACAGGGTCAGAATTCAGCTTTATGAACCCCGTTATTGGATGTTTTGGCCAGCATGCCCCTGGCCGTCTCACAAATTACATTAGTTGGAGATTTTAATGACTGTCCTGATAAGAGGATCCAGTCCCTAGTGGAATTCACCTCATTGCTGGACCTGCCCCAAACTTCTCAAGCTCGCACTCATCCATTGCTTTGTTTTTTTCCACGAGGGGTCAAGGTGGTGAAGGATGGGCTGCCTCAGGATTGGCCATCCCACTTCTTCTTAGCCTTTTCCCTGTCATTGCCTAAAGTCACCCAAAAAAGGGCTGAACCATCTTGAAAGGGTCTCTCCCCAGAAGCCTTGACGTCTACCTGCAGGAGCTGAACATTTTATTTATTTATTTTATTTATATATTTATAACGCGCCGAAAGCCCGCAGGCATCAGAGCGCAACAAAGACACAGGTACCGTGGAGTGACAGGACAGAACAGAAAACAGGAAGGATCAGGCTCTACATGGCCACAGAAAGTAAGTGATAAGGGATTTCTTACTTGAATAGCGTGTTTTTCAGCTGTTTCTTAAACAAAAGCAAATTGCTTTCGAGCCTGAGATTCCGAGGTAGCTCATTCCAGTAGGAGATGTCCTTGCTAGGAAATGCTCTGCCTAGACCTGTAGGTTTTTCTCTGGGGTGACTAGGCTTGAGCAATCCTTGTTTAGCGGATCTCAAGCTTCGTCCTGGCTCGTACCAGTTGAACTCTTTCTTCAGGTATACTGGAGCTGTTCCATTAAGGCCGCAGTGAAGCAGTGTCAATGATATGAAAATGATACGGTCAGTGACCGCCAGCCAATGGAGGTCTTTTCTGTCTGTTGTAATGTGTTTGCGTTTGGACTTTCCCACAATGGCCCGGACGGCATTATTCTGGATGATTTGACATTGCTTTAAGCAACTGCTACTGGCACCATTCGTGACAAGATGGTGGCTCTGGCTAGTGTGGCACTGTGTTTGGTGTCAAGAAGTGGTCTAATGTGGCAGTGGAGCCTCTGGTAATATTGACAGTTCCGTTTTAGGTAGGCGGGTTGTGCTTCGGAACCTAGAGATGATTGTAGGTATATGCCGAGTGTTTTGACTTTGTTAGACACTGTGATGGCCGAGTCTTCTATGCGGAACGATGTGTAATCAGGGCCTAGGTTTGTGGAGCCAAATGTCATGAGCTCTGTTTTAGTGTTATTAAGGCACATCCAGTGTGATTTCTGTTTTTTTATTTTATTTTTTATTATTAAGTGTATTTGGTTTATTACAAACCTTTCACAATCAGTAAAGCATTTCATTTCGCAAAGATATCTTTCATAACAAAATCAACATCAAAGAAGTACAAAGCAGCGGTCAAAAGTAGAAAAAAACTAGAAAGTCCAGAGTAGGCTAAACTAAATCTAAAAAACCGTTCACATTCAAGTTGGCTACTTAAAATAAGTTTTGTCTTTCAGAAAAGTAATAAAGATAAAATTGGATTAATGATTCACAATAAAAAAATGAACATCAACACAACACAACGCGTCCTTTTGACCATTCAATTCATGATTTACGATGCGTTTCCTTCATCGATATGGTCTAGCCTTTTAAGGGTGTTTTTTAGAAATTTGACCGTTGCAAAATTTATTTTTGGAGATTGGCAAGCATAAATTATACTCCACCATTTCTCCGCATCTAGGCCACATAAATCAGTGATATTACTAGTTAGGTACACATTTCGCAGGTCTCTCAGTTCTGTGCAGAATAACATTAAGTGATTTAATGATTCTTCACTTCTTTTGCACAATCTGCACTTTGTGCATATTTTTTCTTTAGTATATCTTGACTTTGTTGTTTTGTTTTGCAAGGTATTCAATCTGAAGCGTAGTAACAGATCTCTTTGTTTGGGATTTGGAAACTTTCTCAAATAGTCTGGTATGATAGTCATCACCCCACAATTGGATTTCAGGAGTCTATGGGTTTTTGACAGAGCTCTTTCCATTTCAGTGTTCGACCAGTCCACAGCCCAAAGCGCTCTTTTTACAGCTGTTGGATATTCTGCTATTGTTTGAGTTTTGAGGGCAAATTCTGTCAGAGTTTGTTCATTTTCTCTTTTCCAGTCTTCTACTACTTAATCTTCGTAGTTATTGAATTTACCAAATATTTCAAATTCGGGCGGCATCAGGTTACTCATTGTTTTTCTATACAACATCAGTTTATTGTAGCGGATGTGTATATATAGCGATGTTAAGCCCAGTTCATGTCGAATTACCGTCATTGGAGTTGCTTTCAGTATCGGTAAGATGTTTTTCCAAAACAGACCTTCTAAAGTGGTCCAAAACTTCTCTGGGATATTCATACAGGTTTCTGCTCCGTATATCAACATTGGAATTACTTTAAGCCTGTAGAATGTTATCACTGGTCGGAGGGAAAATTTACCATATCTTTTATTGATGATGTTAGCTTGGGCTGTTAGCTGTTTTGTTTTTACCTTTAGCATCCTTTTCAAGGGCTCTTCATTTTTTATTCCACTTACTTGTATTCCCAGATATCTCATTTCATCACATGATTTTATCCAGGTTTCGTTAACTTTCCATTCTTCATTTTTAGTCTTTTTCCATCTTTTATCACTGAATATTAATATTTCGGTTTTCTCTGCATTTATTTCTAGATCATTGTTTTCTATATATTTTTCAACCTGATTTAAAGCTCTTTGTAGACCAATTTGTGTGTGATCTAAAATTATCAGGTCGTATGCATAAAGCAGAGGGTTGACCGGTCTGCAGTTTAGTCTAGGT
Source organism: Ambystoma mexicanum (assembly GCF_040938575.1). Lineage (NCBI taxonomy): Eukaryota > Metazoa > Chordata > Amphibia > Caudata > Ambystomatidae > Ambystoma > Ambystoma mexicanum. The sequence continues at coordinate 753,135,450 of NC_090938.1, read as the reverse complement.
GGAAAAGTCCTACTGTTTCCGAGGCAGTATTGCAAGTCTTCGATGTAAAAGCAAAACAAAGTACCTGCTAACGGGCATCCTTGTTTAAGGCTTTTTGTTGTTTTTATATCCTTGGATAGATTACCGCCTTGATCTAATTTAACTCTTATTGAGGTTTTGGCGAACAGTTCTTTGATGGCTTTCAAGAGGTCTGTAGGGCAACCTTTAGAGGCCAGTTTTTCCCAAAGACGGCTTCTTTTCACGCTATCAAATGCTTGCCGTAAATCAATGCTGGCTATATATCAATCAATCCAAGAATCAGGAGATTTAAATTACACCCCACATTTTCAACAAAGCCTGATTGTCTTTTGTCATATGTATTTGTATCCTTGATCCACGTTTTCAATTGTTTTAGCAAGAGAGTGGCAAGGATTTTCCCAACACAATCTAGTAGGGCAATTGGCCGATAGTTTTTAGGGTCCATCCTGTTACCTTTTTTGAAAATTGGGACGATGATGGCCGACTTCCATGATTTTGGTATTTGACCCTGCTTCACAATTCTCTTAAAAAGTCTTTCGCAGAAAATTGCCCATTTTTCTGGGTCTTCTTTTAACACTGCGTTCAATAAACCATCAGGCCCTGGGGCTCTTGAAGAGCTTGCTCTCAGAATTAGGGACTTTATCTCCTCCTTATCGAACTGAATTTCCCAGGGACATGTTTTTTCTTCTTTAGTGTTATTTTCCATATCCAATGTTTCTATCTCATTGAACAATTTTGCAAAGTGCTCTATCCAAACATTTTCTGATATTGGATTTGTGAGCGCTGCTGATGATTGTTTGTCATTTAGCAGGTCCCATAATGTCCTGCTATTTGCGTTGGATATTGCTTTCTGCATAACTTCTGCATCTTGTTGTAACAATTGTGATTTTTGGATTTTTGCCAGTTTTTGTATTTTTGTTTTCTTTTTTGAAACATTTCTTTCGTACCTTTGTTCTTTCCATTTTTTAATGCACGTAGATCTTTTCTTAGTAGTCTCTTTTGTATCACTACTACTGGATCATATACATGTAATTTTTTGGTTCTTGATTTTGTGTATTTTCCAGAGCTTTGTCTAAATATCTGCAATGATGTGTCGTATTCTACAGACATTTTTTCTTTAGATTGCCACTTTTCTAGATTTTCTAGTACAGTATCAAAGTCACTTTTTTTCAACCTTAAGCGATTTAGGCCATGTTCTAGCTCTATTTTTACATCCCATATTTGCTTTATTCGAGTTTCCCAATGTGAAAATTCAGCGATAATTGGTTCATGATCGCTGTAGTTTGAAGGTGATATCTTGAAACTTTGAGTTTTCGCTAATAATCGTTCGCACACAAACATGTAATCAAGTGTATTGCTCACATTGCCATTTGACCAGGTCTTTGCTGGCGGTATATCTCCCTTCGTATTACCATTTAATCTGTGCAATCTCCTTGCTTCCATTTCTTCATTCCATACTTTCCCACGTTTACGTTTTTGATCGTTTTTTTGATTTGTGTCACTTTGAGTTACTTTATTTTCTTCAAAGCAATCTGCGTTGAGGTCGCCACAGATGATGATATTTAGTTCTTTGCATGCTTCTATTTTTTCATCCAAACATTCCATTATTTGGTCTATGAAGCATTCACCTTCGAGGTTTAAGGGGTTCCAGTAGACATTCAATATTAACATTGTTTGCTTGACTTTTGGAGCTTCCAGCTGAAATTGTATGACTGTTGCCTGTATGTACGGGTTAATGTTCATAGATTCAATCACTTTTATTCCTGACCCGTTTTTGATTAGTGTTAAAAGACCTGCAGATGGTCTTCCAAGCGAGCTTCCTTTGGCGGGATTGCATAGCACAGTGAATCCTTCCTTAAATGGGGCTATTTTTAGCCAGGATTCTTGTATGCATATTATATCTAGCTCGTTTAAGGATGGATTGAAATCATTAAAAAGGTGGCGGAAACCTCTGGTGTTCCAGCTTCCTATTTTCCATTGGTCAGTGTGGACTTTTTTGGGTGGCTACAGTTTTGGTTTAGTAGCAAGAGAGCCAGCTAGCCAATTCCAATATTTCGGGTCCTCTTTTGTTATTTGTTGTGGGTTCGTTGGTTCACCCATTTTTTGGTTTCTTCTTATGGTTATTTTTATTTTGTCTAAATGCTCTTTTTCGTGCCTTTGTATTTGTTCCTCATTTCCATTTACCTTCGATATTCTGTTTGGTGGTTCTGTAGTCAATCTTGTTGTATTTTTACTTCCACCTAAATCACTCTGATCATACTGATAGTTCTCTCTCTGATTTGGCTTTCTATTTTCAATTTTCGATTTAGTATGGTGTATTCCTTCGTCTTCCGAGAATTTTCTCTCGAAAAGCACAGTTTTTTTTTTTCACTGGTTCCTGGTTTTTCATTGGTGTTTTGGCAATCTACTGGTTCTGAGATCTTAAAGCCCAGTACTCTAAAGTTCACATAAGCTTCTAGCATAATGGAGGCAAGTATCACCGAGTTTGTCACAATTTCCACCAGATCGACACGCGCTTCATCGGGGAAGCTTACTGTCAGTATTTCTTCTGATTTTATTGTTTTCAATTGTGGAATGTATTGTACAAGTTTCATGACTGCTGATCTATTTAGTATCAGTCCATCCAAATTTCTTGCCATTTTTCGAGTATTACAACCGTGTTTTTTGGTGGTTTTGGTTTTTGCTTCATCCATTTATGATTTGGGCCAGTACTTCTGGAGTTTCCTTGTTTTTCACTCAGAGGCCATATCTCCTTTCTTGTTTCGTTTTGTTGTGCGTTATTCAGGTTGGGAAATTGCGCTTCTTTCTGTAAAGAGCATTCCTTCAGTTCTTTTGATTCAGAGTATTTGGCTGTGCATTTTTTTAGTTTTTCACTTAGGGTTAAAAGATCTTCTTTATCTGACACCCTAGGATCAATGCATACTTCTTTGGCTTCATATATATTGAAATCCATGATCACTCTTTCCTGTGTTTCATTTGTTTGTACATTTCCATCGTCGTATACCGAGCAATCCAGAAGTTCTTGTATACTTCCATCCTGTGAACTGTCGTCTTCTGAAGACACAGAGACCGTTTGGATCTTTTCTGAGATCAGCTGGGAGTGGGTCTCTACAAGTTTACTGCAGGATACGGTACTGAGCGGCTCTTCTTCCACTGTGTCTTTTACGTTTCGCAAGAAACTCCTTGACCCGCATATCTTCTTCTTTTCTTTGCTGATCACATTTTTTGTTTTACATGTACTTTTTTGGCCTTTCTTTTGTGTGTTGTTTGTCTTTACTACTTCTGACTTCTTGTTTGCATTAGGATCAAATATTGGAAAAGCACTTGTTGCTACTTTATCTGCATTTTCCGACAATTTTTCAGCAATCTCAGTATTTTGGCCCATTTCATTTTCACTTTGTGTTGGTTTCGGGGTTAATCTGACGCTCAGGGGCATAGTGTCAGGTACTCCTTGGTCTCCGTGTACATTGGGCTGTGCTGGTTCAAGTGCAATCGCAGATGGAGCACGATGGACCTCTCTTTGCTCTTCGCATGTACATGGTCGCATGGAGCCCAGTCTTAAGTCTTTCCTTTTTGGTTGGGGGGCTAAAGTTGTAATAATTTCTCAAATCCCTTCTAAAAAATAATGTTTGTCAGTTTTAGCATCTTGCAATAAATCAATAAATGTTTTTAGGACCACTCCATCCATTTCTTTCTCTCGGCTTCGCTTTTCTTTAATATGGTCCATGACTGATTCTACATAGATCAGTTTACTGTTCATTAGGGCAATCATTGTCGATTGATCTCGTTGATTTTCGTTTAGAGTTTCATACAGTTTTAAAAAAGAGCCATAGTTATCGATACAGATGCTATGATTGCTTCCTGTGCCTCTTTTAGCCACCTAATCTCATTTGTTGTTCCATAAGTGGTACCATTTTTGCGTCTTTGTAGGTTTATTCCTTTCTTTCTGTTACTCTCATTTGGGCTGTACTCTGATGAGGATGAAGAGTTTTCCTCTGATGACATAGTTTCTTTTGGGCCTTTTTTTGTGTGTGGTAAAAAGTTTTTAATTTGATCTTGTAGTGCTTTTATTTCTGAAGCACGTTGTTTATTTATCTCTCTCTCTTCAAAAGACTTTTGTCTGTGATTTTCTGGTTCAGACGTGACTTTGGTTGTAATATCGCTAGTCAAAGGTGCTTTACTAGCTGTATTTGAGAGATCGCTCAGTATATTTTTGGGAGAATTTTTCTCAGGTGAGTGAATTCGGGGGCGTTTGGGAGCCCAAGACTCATTTTGTACTTTCTCTCCACTTTGTTTTGCTGTACTTTCTTTCCGACTTATTTCATATAGGCTTTCCTCTGCGTTAGTGATCATAGCATTAGATTTCCCTGGGGTTGAATTTACTTTCTGTATGTCTATGATCTCCGCTGTGTTTGTTAATAAGTCATCATCTGTTATTTCAGAAGTCACGTTTCCTATAAGTGGAGTGTCTTTTTCCTTTAGCACAGTTTTTGAGATGGAGCCTTCATGAGTATTTTTAATCAATTGGGTTTTGCCGCTATTTGAGGTTTTGCTTGTTTCCAGAAGGGTGGGTTTCCCATTGAAATGCCATCTTAGAGTACCGATCTCAGATGTAGAGTAACACCTTTTTTTTGTCTGTTTCTTCAGGTTTTGTAAACCATAGGATTCCAAACCTTTCTCTTGACCATCATCTACGCCAGTATTCATCTTTTTTATACTGGCGTTTTTTTTTTAAACTTCGATGTGTGTATTTTCATTTAGTGTTATGGGCACTTTATTTTTGATCGTTTCGTTTGAGAGTGGTGGGGATAGGGTAACGGCCTGATTTATCTCAGGGTCCAATTGTTGAGCCATGTCATGCTTTCCACAGAGGCCCGACTGCCTCGGCCTTTCCGTGGATGCATGCTCTTCGACTTGGCTTATCGCGTCTCCAGGCAACAGGGGGTTAACTTTGCTCTCTGTGCCTGCTGCACGCGGAGCCAGCCCAGACTCCCGGCAGTCTCCGCCCACATCAGGAAGCAAATCTCGCAGCCCCTCGCCTCCATGGACCCCGGCGCTCGCCTCCTCCGAGCTGCTCACCTCCGCCCAACAAGAGGTCGCGGTGGAACACGGAGGCTCGACACCTGCACCCGTTCCATAATTCGATTCCTCTCGCCCGTGGCACGCCGCATGGAGGCTGCTTTCGCCAGTGCTCGCCATCAACTCAGCGTGCGCAGGCGGCTCCTGCACCCCCCTCGTCCCGCCTCTCTCGCACCACCCATCTCGCTGGTCGCGCCGATCACCAGCCACAGCCACAACGACTGTGCGCACCTCATCGCGGAGGGTGCTGGAGTCACAGCGGCAACCACACGCCTCCCCATACCCACCGGCGACCCGCCAGACGCCACACAAGCACCCGACAGCGGTGAGGAGCAGTCACTTGGCGAGATGGGTGAGAACATTTCGTTTGTAATCGTCTTACAGATTTTGTTGGAAAATAAGTTTGTTGGCAGTTTTTTACATTGTTTTCCAATGCTTTTTATAGCAGTCTTTGTATTAACTGGAATAGATGTAGTGACTAATGATGAAATAAGAAGCTGCTTTTCAGCCAGGTCATCTAATGCACGTACCTTACTCCGTGTTCTTGGATGCAATTCTCCTGATGTTTCGAGGTCCATTTGTTCACACATCGGTGAACACTCGGCAAACACTCCGCTACGCTCCGCGTCTGTGGGTGGTTCTTATGGGTTCCAATTGTAGAAACAAAGAACAGACTCCAGATCAGACTGCTGCTTAGTGCCATGTAAAGGGGATGCCGGCAAGCTGAACGCCAACGGTGCAAACACTGCAACGCTCCTTGCAGACATGAGTACAGGAAAATGCTTGACCTGTACATAATGCTCTCTGCAAAGCCCAAAAAAAGTACATTGGCATCACTTCAATATTGCGAGGGCCTGCCACCTCCGCAGTTTCCTTCACATCAACTCAAAAAACGAGTGCTGCCTCATGCACACACCTGGCTTTCCTCTGCCAGATTCTGCCAGGTCCTTGCTAGTTTACTTCATGACAGCTCTTGTCAAACTAAGAGGTAACTTTGAGGGGACTGTTAAACCCAAAGCCTCCTGAAATATGTCACCATTTTTTATACCCCCACTGGTTCGGATCACTAACTTTATTTTCCTCCCTTTGTTCCAAAGACTATAGGCCTGGTTTTCCTATGGGATCTCACCATTATAAAACGCTTCTGTGAATCAGGCCCTATCTCTGTCCTCTTAAATCCAGCGAGTTCAGTAATCTCACCTATCAAAGGAGGGAAACCTGGCAGGCTTCGACACTGCGCCACCCTCAGTGGACATTATACTACCACATATTACCACACTGTCATAAAAGCCAGGTGAGTGTGAAACGTTATTGTGTTGTAATTAATAAAGATGATTTTTATGGAACATTTTTAATTCATTAGCCAATAGACTATTTTACTTGGTATTGTGATCTTTAAATATTATTTCACAGAAGCCGACACATGTTTCGCACCTACAGTGCTTTTTCAAGGCAATTATATTTTGATTGTGGTGGTTATGTTTCTTATGTGTACTATCGCACACATCTTTGCATCTCCATCAATTTAGGGCACATTTCTTCTGTAAGCTGCTTTCATTGATGTGTCACGTATTCTATAGGCTGTTCCTTTGTTTCAGGGGATATCCTGCATGAGAGCAATGTTTCACTGGATTCAAGACATGACAAGATCAGTGAGCAGGTGATCTCATCCTTGCCCGGTCCATAGAAGTCACTGAGGATTCTGCCTCAACTTTTGTTACTAGCAAGCTTAACAATTCACTATCAAAAGAACTGGTGCCACCTGGATTCAAGAGGGGGTTAATAAAGCCCCTCGTGAAGAAGCCACCCACAGAATCATAATTATTAGACATCTAACACACTATGACAAATCTGCCCTGATCAAAGTACTGGAGAGTGAGGTCGTTCAAAAGCTTCAGACTCAGCGAGAGTCTCAGGGCCTTCCCCTTTCTGTCCAACCAGGGGTAAGGCTCCAATAATGGGACCCAAGAAAGATGGAGGGGAACTTACCTTGTGGGTGCTGCTTGAACCCTCCACAGCATTCAACATCGTTGACTTTACCACCTCGTTGTCATGGTTCGGCGGAAGTTGTGGAGGTCTCACCAGGGGCCCTTCTTTGGTTTAGACCCTTGTTGGATGGGTGCTGGTCGGCTGTTATCCTTGGAGAATGTTGCTCCAGCTGGACTATTAGTGACTGTGGGTTTCCGCAGGGTCCTCCACACTGGCTGGTGTGGTTGACATACTTACTTTAACCCTCTGTTCCATCTGATCGACTCTTCATTTGTTGCGTCATCATCATGGGGGCGATGCTTAGCTTGATATCACTTTGGGTGGGTCTCATAACCAGATGGAGATGTGGGGTGAGGACAATACTTAGCTTGATATCACTTTGGGTGGGTCTCATAACCAGATGGAGATGTGGGGTGAGGACGATGCTTAGCTTGATATCACTTTGGGTGGGTCTCATAACCAGATGGAGATGTGGGGTGAGGACGATGCTTAGCTTGATATCACTTTGGGTGGGTCTCATAACCAGATGGAGATGTGGGGTGACAACGATGCTTAGCTTGATATCACTTTGGGTGGGTCTCATAACCAGATGGAGATGTGGGATGAGGACGATGCTTAGCTTGATATCACTTTGGGTGGGTCTCATAACCAGATGGAGATGTGGGGTGAGGACGATGCTTAGCTTGATATCACTTTGGGTGGGTCTCATAACCAGATGGAGATGTGGGGTGAGGACGATGCTTAGCTTGACATCACTTTGGGTGGGTCTCATAACCAGATGGAGATGTGGGGTGAGGACGATGCTTAGCTTCACATCACTTTGGGTGGGTCTCATAACCAGATGGAGATGTGGGGTGAGGACGATGCTTAGCTTGACATCACTTTGGGTGGGTCTCATAACCAGATGGAGATGTGGGGTGAGGACGATGCTTAGCTTGACATCACTTTGGGTGGGTCTCATAACCAGATGGAGATGTGGGGTGAGGACGATGCTTAGCTTGATATCACTTTGGGTGGGTCTCATAACCAGATGGAGATGTGGGGTGACAATAATGCTTACCTTGATATCACTTTGGGTGGGTCTCATAACCAGATGGAGATGTGGGGTGAGGATGATGCTTAGCTTGATATCACTTTGGGTGGGTCTCATAACCCGATGGAGATGTGGGGTGACGACGAAGCTTACCTTGATATCACTTTGGGTGGGTCTCATAACCAGATGGAGATGTGGGGTGAGGACGATGCTTACCTTGACATCACTTTGGGTGGGTCTCATAACCAGATGGAAATGTGGGGTGAGGACGATGCTTAGCTTGATATCACTTTGGGTGGGTCTCATAACCGGATGGAGATGTGGGGTGAGGACGATGCTTAGCTTGATATCACTTTGGGTGGGTCTCATAACCAGATGGAGATGTGGGGTGACGACGATGCTTACCTTGATATCACTTTGGGTGGGTCTCATAACCAGATGGAGATGTGGGGTGAGAACAATGCTTACCTTGACATCACTTTGGGTGGGTCTCATAACCAGATGGAGATGTGGGGTGAGGATGATGCCTAGCTTGATATCACTTTGGGTGGGTCTCATAACCAGATGGAGATGTGGGGTGAGGACGATGCTTAGCTTGATATCACTTTGGGTGGGTCTCATAACCAGATGGAGATGTGAGGTGACGACGATGCTTAGCTTGATATCACTTTGGGTGGGTCTCATAACCAGATGGAGATGTGGGGTGAGGACGATGCTTACCTTGACATCACTTTGGGTGGGTCTCATAACCAGATGGAGATGTGGGGTGAGGACGATGCTTAGCTTGATATCACTTTGGGTGGGTCTCATAACCAGATGGAGATGTCGGGTGAGGACGATGCTTACCTTGACATCACTTTGGTTGGGTCTCATAACCAGATGGAGATCTGGGGTGAGGACGATGCTTAGCTTGACATCACTTTGGGTGGGTCTCATAACCAGATTGAGATGTGGGGTGAGGACGATGCTTACCTTGATATCACTTTGGGTGGGTCTCATAACCAGATGTAGATTTTGGGTCAGGACGATGCTTACCTTGATATCACTTTGGGTGGGTCTCATAACCAGATGGAGATGGGGGGTGAGGACAATGCTTAGCTTGATATCACTTTGGGTGGGTCTCATAACCAGATGGAGATGTGTGGTGAGGACGATGCTTATCTTGACATCACTTTGGGTGGGTCTCATAACCAGATGGAGATGTGGGGTGAGGATGATGCTTAGCTTGATATCACTTTGGGTGGGTCTCATAACCAGATGGAGATGTGTGGTGAGGACGATGCTTAGCTTGATATCACTTTGGGTGGGTCTCTTAACCAGATGGAGATGTCGGGTGAGGACGATGCTTACCTTGATATTACTTTGGGCGGGTCACATAACCAGATGGAGATGTGGGGTGAGGACGATGCTTACCTTGATATCACTTTGGGCGGGTCTCATAACCAGATGGAGATGTGGGGTGAGGACGATGCTTAGCTTCACATCACTTTGGGTGGCTCTCATAACCAGATGGAGATTTGGGGTGAGGACGATGCTTACCTTGATATCAGTTTGGGTGGGTCTCATAACCAAATGGAGATGGGGGGTGAGGACGATGCTTAGCTTGATATCACTTTGGGTGGGTCTCATAACCAGATGGAGATGTGTGGTGAGGACGATGCTTAGCTTGATATCACTTTGGGTGGGTCTCATAACCAGATGTAGATGTGGGGTGACGACTATGCTTACCTTGATATCACTTTGGGTGGGTCTCATAACCAGATGGAGATGTGGGCTGAGGACGATGCTTACCGTGACATCACTTTGGGTGGGTCTCATAACCAGATGGAGATGTGGGGTGACGACGTTGCTTACCTTGATATCACTTTGGGTGGGTCTCATAACCAGATGGAGATGTGGGGTGAGGACGATGCTTAGCTTGATATCACTTTGGGTGGGTCTCACAACCAGATGGAGATGTGTGGTGAGGACGATGCTTAGCTTGATATCACTTTGGGTGGGTCTCTTAACCAGATGGAGATGTGGGGTGAGGACGATGCTTAGCTTCATATCACTTTGGGTGGGTCTCATAACCAGATGGAGATGTGGGGTGAGGACGATGCTTAGCTTGATATCACTTTGGGTGGGTCTCATAACCAGATGGAGATGTGGGGTGAGGACGATGCTTAGCTTGACATCACTTTGGGTGGGTCTCATAACCAGATGGGGATGTGGGGTGAGGATGATGCTTACCTTGATATCACTTTGGGTGGGTCTCATAACCAGATGTAGATTTTGGGTCAGGACGATGCTTACCTTGATATCACTTTGGGTGGGTCTCATAACCAGATGGAGATGGGGGGTGAGGACAATGCTTAGCTTGATATCACTTTGGGTGGGTCTCATAACCAGATGGAGATGTGGGGTGAGGACGATGCTTAGCTTGATATCACTTTGGGTGGGTCTCATAACCAGATGGAGATGTGTGGTGAGGATGATGCTTAGCTTGATATCACTTTGGGTGGGTCTCTTAACCAGATGGAGATGTCGGGTGAGGACGATGCTTACCTTGATATCACTTTGGGCGGGTCACATAACCAGATGGAGATGTGGGGTGAGGACGATGCTTACCTTGATATCACTGTGGGCGGGTCTCATAACCAGATGGAGATGTGGGGTGAGGACGATGCTTACCTTGACATCACTTTGGGTGGCTCTCATAACCAGATGGAGATGTGGGGTGAGGACGATGCTTAGCTTGACATCACTTTGGGTGGGTCTCATAACCAGATGGAGATTTGTGGTGAGGACGATGCTTACCTTGACATCAGTTTGGGTGGGTCTCATAACCAAATGGAGATGGGGGGTGAGGACGATGCTTAGCTTGATATCACTTTGGGTGGGTCTCATAACCAGATGGAGATGTGTGGTGAGGACGATGCTTAGCTTGATATCACTTTGGGTGGGTCTCATAACCAGATGGAGATGTGGGGTGACGACTATGCTTACCTTGATATCACTTTGGGTGGGTCTCATAACCAGATGGAGATGAGGGATGAGGACGATGCTTACCGTGACATCACTTTGGGTGGGTCTCATAACCAGATGGAGATGTGGGGTGACGACGTTGCTTAGCTTGATATCACTGTGGGTGGGTCTCCCAACCAGATGGAGATGTGTGGTGAGGACGATGCTTAGCTTGATATCACTTTGGGTGGGTCTCTTAACCAGATGGAGATGTGGGGTGAGGACGATGCTTAGCTTCACATCACTTTGGGTGGGTCTCATAACCAGATGGAGATGTGGGATGCGGACGAAGCTTAGCTTGACATCACTTTGGGTGGGTCTCATAACCAGATGGAGATGTGGGGTGAGGACGATGCTTACCTTGATATTACTTTGGGCGGGTCTCATAACCAGATGGAGAAGTGGGTGAGTGCCTGATGGCAGTGGAGCCTTGGAGGAAGACACATTCGCATCAGTTGAATGCAGGCTAGATTGATCCTAATTTTAGGGAGCCTGTACAGCTTATTCCAGGCCCTGATTTTCCTCCTGGCGTCTTCCTCTTACCACTAACGAGAAGACCAAGATCGCACATGTGGGCTGCTGGCGGCATTCTGACCTGCCTCTGACCTCCATTGTTCAAACATCAGTTTCAGCTTCACAATTTCGGGTCTCTGAACCACATCCCTAGGGAAGGCCGAGCTTTGGTGGTGAGTGCTCCTAGGAACTCCCGTTTGGTCTATTAGCCGGAGCTCCCACCAACCTTTTACCCGACTCTAGGCCTAATGGCCAAATGTAACTGGTACCCTGCAACCACGCCGAGATGTCTTTTGGGTTTTGTGCGTGTTATGAAAGAAAGAAAGAAAGAAAGAAAGAAAGAAAGAAAGAAAGAAAGAAAGAAAGAAAGAAAGAAAGAAAGAAAGAAAGAAAGAAAGAAAGAAAGAAAGAAAGAAAGAAAGAAAGAAAGAAAGAAAGAAAGAAAGAAAGAAACATGGGCTACAGGTTGCACAGAATGCAGTGGTGTGGCTGATTTCTGGTGCCATAGTTGAAACAACATCTCTCTGTTAAGGAACGATTTGACCCATGTTGAATCAATAGACTGGGTAGATGTGGGGATGAGCTGTCGCCGCCCACATTCACGCCAGAATCAGGAGAACCGCGCAGTTTTGCGCACAGAAAAATGGTCCCCTGACCTGCCACACACCAGTGCGAGCGTGAGGGGCCAGGAGTGCCATGAGTGAAATGTGGTGCCAAAGGAAAAACACCAATGCCATGTTAAGCATGGATCATATATTATCAAGTAAAATCCCCTTTTTGGAATGCATTAATTCAAGACAGATCCCAAAAATGGGTGCAGTACCAGCTTTGTCCACAAACCGGCGCTAGCGGTCTAAACTCTGACAGGAGAACTGCTACTTCAGAAGCTAATCAGCCTCCTGAGAAAGCTGGAAACTTCAAAGGCCCGCAGGTTAATTAAAACTCTTAACCACCTGCTGTTCCCAGAGACAATCTGATTGCATTAACAGGCCAAGAGGCTGGGAAACCTTCTCACCTCAGAGACCCACACAACAGCCCAGGAAATCACAGGTTTCTGTTAATCAAATGCATAGTGGCCCCCCTGGTCTGTTGACCTCAGCCTGCCGTACACAACACAATAGACTCTTTCCCTTGAATGGGGTATGTTGATTTTCAGTGTGGACTGTAAATAGGGCCCTGCCTGGGAGAGGAGAGACATGTGGTACTACCATGTTTCTGGGGGTGGACTCAGACACTTTTGTGGAATCATATTGCAGCAAATATATGTTTAAGTTAAATGCTTCTAAAATATTGTATTAAGCTCACAAAAATGTGCAATTTGGAGAACCTTAATCTAAGAAATGTACCCACAATTCAAGACTAGATTCAACTCTGTACGATGTTCTAGGACCAAACCCCGCTAATTATTAATATTGCAGACACTGTGCTTATGCGAGAGACCTAGTAAATTAATGGAATATGGGTAGGAAGGAGGGTGTACATTTGTGTAATTTTTGATACAGATTTAACATTGGTAAACCAACTAAAAATTCAAATAAGTTGCCATTTGTGAATGCAAGCCCTCAGGAAGATCAGAGTTGGGCCAGAATGTACCTTAAGTCAGCTGTAATATGTACATGTAATGTCAAACAAATGTGTATCTGGGAAGTATGTGTAGTTATGAAAAATGATTTTCTAAGCAAAAGTAAAGGGGCGTTCTTCAATAGATCATAAATGGCTGACATCACTCTGACACTCCATTTCCTTCCCCCAATCAAGGAAGAGAGGGGAACCTGGCCAATGATAAGTCGTGAAGGGCAGGCTTAGCTATGCCCAGGCACACACCCATTTGCAAAACACATAAAAAGAGCCACTGGAAGCCAGATAGGGCTTTTCTTTTTCACTTTCTGCGGAGCATTTTGACAGACAACTCCACATCCTGATTTCAGACTTCACATCCAGAAACTCCAAGAACTCTAGAACCCAACAGCTGAACTCCTATCAGCAGGCCTTCAAAACCTAGCAACCAAACCAAACTATTCAGACAGCCGGGCTGAGCTGTCTGATTCTGGCTAAAACCCTGTGCCAGAAACACCCAGAAAGCAGAGCTGTACCTGGAACCAGAGACCAGACCACCGTGCAGTGCCAAGAACTTTTGTCAGGACCAGAGATCCAGACCGCTGTGCAGTACCGCTAACAGAGCTGACCCAGATCGCTGTGAGCAGAACCAGGCAGGAGTCCAGTCCAACCGGTTGACCCGATCCGTGACGATATGCATTCCTGTCCAAAATCTAGTGTGAGTATCCAGCTAGCTCTGTGCCAAAACCAATCTCTTAGTTTAAAATAATCTAATCCAAACTATCTTAACCTATTAGAACTGCCTCCTAGAATCGTGTCATTCTGTCATCTTTAAACCTGAAAACTGTCATCTGTCATTCTGAGCTTTAAAATTTAAAATCCGAAAAACTACCTTTACTATATCGGCCGTATCTCTGGAACCGTTTGTGCTAGGAGCAGATTTTAACCGTCATCTGAAAGCTAAGATTCTAAGCTTTCCAAGGAACCTAAAACCGACTTGCTACCCCTTATAGTGCCTCCGTAATTGCGCTCGACGCACACTACTAAATTGCCGCGATTTGACATTTTGCTTCATTTCAGCCACGTGTAAAAATATTTGTCCTTGCTTTCCTTTGCTGAAATTCGTTTGCAACCTGACAATTATTCATAGAGCATTGCTAAAGTGATCCTGAATTAATTTAAAGTTTCTCTCACTCACCCTTAACCTCCTATAGGGAATTAAAAGCAATTTGAGTATATTTTTCACTTCATTGCCACCACATTTAAAAGGATTTTGCCTGTGTTTAAAACTCCTACCTGTTTTCCTCTAAGCTTGCTAGGGGGGAACTGAATTATATTTGATTGCATTCCTGAGAACTGTGTGCTTTCCTTCCATCTCTTTACATTGCATAAAGGGGGGGGGCTGAATTGCTACCAGGGGGAAAAGTGATTACATTGTTTTGGTTGAAATCATATGAAGTTTATTTTCTGCACTGCATTTTCATTCATCATTGCATTGTCCTTGAAGCCATACAAGCATTCTCAGCTACTTTATCCTCTCTACATCACTTCTAAGCCAATAAAAAGAGTGTTCCACTATAACATTATCCATTGTTGATCAACATCATATTCTCAAGTGTGATATCAAATATTAATTTATTATAAAAGTGTGATATATATATATATATATATATATATATATATATATATATATATATATAGTTTAATTTTCAAATAAACCTTTTAATTTGCAAAACAAACCTACTTCTTGGCTCACTGGGGTCAGGGGGATTCTAAGAGAGGGGTGTTATATAAGGGTTGTCATCCAGAGTAAACGAACTGGACATAAAAATATATCAATAAGGGTTTCCCTCAGCATCCCAGACTAGGCATTGACTTAGCTGTAGTGTTGAATTGAATCCGCTTACAAAGTGGGGGCTCGGAGCCGGGATATTCTTGGTTAGATTTACCACTTGTGCAGATTAACACAGTGTGCCAGCTGACAGGATACATATCCGGTTAGATCACCACGCTCTGTTACGTTGTAAAGCAATCCTCAAAGGAACCGTCTAAGGAAACGGTCTGTTTTGCAAAATAAAATACAAACATCTGTAAGTCAGGAAGGAACTCAAATTCCAGAATGACGACACTGATAGACATCAAAATAGCCAAAGAGCACTTCTTACATAAGCTATTTGTGAGCGGTGAATGGACTGAGCAGGGCCAGGATGCGTGGTTGCAGGCAATCACACAACAGGTCACTGCAACTGGGTTAGATATCTGGAGAGATCAGGGTCCCTTACATGTGGCCCTGAGTGAACTATACATGGCTCCTAAAGCTAAAGATGAACACGACAAGATCGTTAGGATAGCGGCATATTTGTATCTATATATGGGAGCCATGCAGGACAAATGTGCTGAAGGCCAAGATCTGGCAAATAGGCAATAGATCGCGTTAGAGAAGGCCCAATCTGACCTGGTCTCTTCTGAGTAGAGGATGCACAGAAGCCAGGAGTCAGAAAATGAGAGCAGACAGTATCTCATTAAAATCAAAGAGGACATGTGTATCCTGAAACAGGAAAAGTCTGACCAGGATACAAGATTTCTGGCCTTGCAGAAGGAGTACCAAGAAGGTTTGGACTCCCTACTGCAGAGCCAGAAAAAGCTGGAGCAACAATTAGATTTCAATAGGGCATGTGCTGAGCAGGTAGTTACCCTGCAAAGCCACCTAGATAGGGAAAAGGCATAGAGCAATAAACTGATCCTGAAAGACCTGGATACCCAGGCAGAGTTTGATCAGGAGCGCCAGAAAGCTGGTGCCCTTCAAAGGCAAAGGGACGACCTGGCGGCACAGATGCAGACTCTTAGTCAGGAAAGGGACACCTTAGGCCAGGAAGTCTGCCATTTAAAAAGAAAAACTGAAGAAAATCACTTGGTCCTCGAGGGGCTGGGTGACCTCCAAAAAGAGCATCAGAACTTGTTAGAGCATGCCAGGAGGGTGGAAGAGGCTCTGGCAAGAAAGGAGCAGGCCAGTAGGGATGGGACCCAGGAGGTAACCCTCCTCCAGCAAAGACTGGCCCAGTACTCCAGGACCAATCAGGAGGCACAGAGCAAGAATGAGGCTCTCTGCCAACACAATGATAGGCTCCAGCAACAGGTAGCCATGTAGGAGAGACTGATAGAGTCTAGTAAGGCCTTAACTGAGGAACTGAAAGCGCAGGCTCTTGCATTGCAACAGGGAGCAGGGGCTGATAGAGATGAGGTTCGCTGGGAAAGGGAAACACCTGAGCATAACCTCAGGAGTCCTAGTACCAGAGGCCTTCATCTCTCCCAGTCCCTGGACTCTGCCACCCCCACGTCCCTAGGCGCACATGAGCACAGGGCCACAGGGATGGCAGATTACTATCCAGCCAAAAGTATGGGGCTCATAGGCCAGTACCACCCAGGAATGGATAGGCGGGCATCCGGGTATGGGCACCTAAGTACAGTGAAATTTAGTGGGGAACCCCAGGAGAGTAGGTCCACTAAGGGCATCCTGAAAACCTCTTCCCAGTTAGGTCAGTGGGGGGGCACCCATCAAATCCTGGTAGCAAGGAGGGATCTGAAGACTCCTCTGAGCATCACAGGACACAGGAGAGCAGGTCCCCACATTCTGCCAGCTTTTCCCAGGCTTGCAGAATCCGGGAAAACCTGGAAGATCAGACGGGCACCTCTGGGAGTAGTGCTTCTGAATCAGAAGATGAATGGACCAGGGTTACCCGAACCAAAAAGGCCAATAAGGTGAAAAGGGCCTTGCTTGAGGACCCCTTAAATCAGATTAAGGCAATCAGGAGTGTCATCACGCCTTATCATAAGAACGCCAAGTATTCTGTTTGGGAACACTTGGAGCTCTATGAGCAAATGATGGAGACTTTCCATTTGAAGGACAGCAGTAGCTGCATCCAGTAGGTCAAATGGACATTCTCCCCTGAATACTCCAGTTTCTTTGCGGGGCTGGAGGACCAAAACCATTCAAGATGGTCCACATATAGGGCAGCCATCTTGAAACATTTTTCTGTACATAGAAATCCCCAAGAGGCTCGCAAGGCAGCCTACAATTTGCAATGTGAGGAGGGTCAGGCCCCACAAGAATTCATGCAAGAAATGAAGCATGCCTTTGCGCAGACCACCAGAAGGGTGCGCATGGACAGCAGAGAATTCATCAACACATTTTTCCATGCTCTTCCCAAGTACATAATGACCCAGCTCATGAGAGATTTTCATGAGAAAAGATCTTTAGACTGGGTCATTGAGCAAGCCACCCGGATCTATGAGGTGCAGAAGCCCATAGAAAATAAAAGTAATGTGCAGAAAAACCCCAAAACCAACAGCACCTCTGCTGCTGCCAAGGTGGCGGAGGTAAAGGTTGCCCCCGTTTTAGATTTGGAGATGGAGGGGCTTAAAAACCTGCCTGTTCAGAATCACTCTAACACCAGAAGGCCCTCGGGCCAGTCACAGACAGGGAGTCAAGGAGGTAGTCCCACAAATGGGGTCCCTCGCTCCCCTGATTATGTAAGTCTCTGCTACAAGGGAAACAGACCAATCCTGGGTTATGTGTGGACTCCTCCAGCCCAAGGGGGGGATCCAGCCAAGCACCTGACCCAGGGAACTTCCCTCCTAACTTCCCACAGGAGGGCAGAAATTCCCCAAACACTGGGCAGAACTTTTTTCCCAGGTATCCACCCGATTTCCAACCCCAAAACCATCCATCCTTCTTTCCCCAATTCCCTGAGCCCAGACAACCTAATCTGGGAGATGGGAGGCCAAGGGTGGAGGGGTACCCAAATCTTCCCAACCCAGGGTATTGCCAGAGAAGGGATAGCTACCCTTTCCGGGATCAGCCCAGGGGAGAAAACAGGACCCCATATCAGCCTGAGCGGGTTTCACAGTTAGAGCGCCAGGTCCAAAATATGGCAAGGGGTCTGGGTCACATACTGAGGGTGCAACAGAACCCTCAGATGAGCATGCCAGCGCAGAATGCCCCAAACTCTGGGCCTGGTGCTCCAGAACAATGACGGGGCAGCACCCCGATAACCCACCGGTTCCCAGGGAGGAGGCACAAGGGGAAGGGGGGTGTAAAGCCTTGGAGGAAGCTTCCTTTCCAACTTGTAAACAGCCCCTGGAAAACCAGGAACCGGAAACAAAATCTCCTACCCCTGAAAGTCCGCCACCCAAGGAACAGAGGGGAGGTAGGAGAAACAAGGTACCCAAACAGACCCATTTTGTGGATGAGGTAAAGGTCTTCCAATTTGAGGGAGAGGGAACCCTAGAGGATCCTGGGGAAAGGATCTTCTCCTTCATAGATGGGGGAACTCCTCCGAAGGAAAAATGGGTCCCAAGAGATTCCAATCCAGACTGGGTAGATGTGGGGATTGAGTTGTTGCCGCCCATCATCCTATCCCAGAACCAACAATGCCAAAATCCCATGGGTCAAACCCATCCTGATGACTGCCTCCAAAAGGGGGGGGGGGGCGGCCCAGAACCGGGATCAGGGGAACCCAAAACCATTTCAAGTTGCCAATTTTTGTTTGCAGATTCCCAAGGCTCTCCACAGAATTCTGTCCAAATTTCTTCTCTCTCAATGTCCAAAACCAGAAAGTTAGCCCACCAGTTGTCCAAAAATGTGCAGGGGCAGGGTACCATTTTGGCACTGGTGGACACTGGATCTCAAGCTACCCTTCTGTCCAGAAGGGCCTTTGATGAACTGATTGCAGGAAGGGGGAGAATTACCGTATTCCTCTCACCTCTCTTCCTGGACACCTGCAGAAATTTCACGGGAAGGAAAATCCCGTCGAGGGGACTGGAGATTTGGACATCAAAATTGGGCGATACAAGGTGAAACACCCGGTCATAGTAGTGACTCCAGAGGGCACCCCTTGTTTACTAGGGAATGACCTCCTGAGAAGGTTGTCACCCCTAATAGATTGCGTAAACAGGGTCCTCTGGACCCAGACTAGCCGACCAATAAAATTAAAACAGAGTGTCAAACATGTTAGTCTAAACGGCACCTGCCACATGGTTGAACAAAAATCTGACCAAGTAGAATTTCACTTCCAGAACAACCAAATTCCAGACGTGACAGAAATAGCATTAGGACAACAGACTGGTGATGGGGGATCCTCTCTATTTCTGAAAATCAACCTTCCTTCCAGTTTAAGGCGGTATTCCACACTGGAAGCAAATACTCTGAAATTCTTTACCAATCCACAATCAGACACTCCCACTCCTATAGACCAGAAAGATGTGAAATCAGCTCAGCACCTGACTGACATTCAGCAAATTGGAGAGCAGTTGTTCATCCCTGTTCAGTTAAATGATGGGAAGGACTCTGTTCTCGCTCGAGTGTGTGTGAACAACGGTAAGAGCTTCATCAGCAAAGCCATGTTCCGCCAACTCCCAAAAGATCCATCCATTCCCACATTCAAACTGATAGACAAATGGGAAATGGATCTGGAAACACCCAATTCCAAACATCTCCTGCCAAGTAGGTGTGTGCTCAAAATCTCCATTGGCAGCAAGAGCATAGTCCATAATTGTTGGGTCGTGCGAGACGTCACTGCCGCCTTTTACTTAGGCAATGACATTCTCAATCGCTTCGCCATTAGTTTGGACCTAATAAACTTCAAAGCTTGGTCCCGATTACCAGATAATCCTATGGGCTTTGATGATCAAGAAAAAGCATTTAGGTCAGCTCAATTGCTACCTTATGCAGTTGAAATTCATCTTAAAGAGGAAGTCACCATCCCAGAAAGGACCCGACAATTCTCCCTGGAAGTGAAAGTTAAAAAGAGGACAAAAATTGAAAAACCCTGATGCTTATATTCATCTAAATGATTCTCTCCAACAGCAAGGGTTGGGGGTAAACCCAACACCATTAGTCAACATAGAACATGACACCATTCCAATAGAGGTGGATAACAGTGACTTAAAGAGTATTACTCTAGCCGCAGGCACCATTATTGGAGTGGTTGTTGATGACCAACATTTTTCCATTGATTTAGGAAATGAACTGTTAGGACCAATTCCCAAGGACTGTTTTGACAGTGAAAGTGAGAACAATACAACACCAGACAGGATTTTCACCCGGCATGGGGGGAACTTCCTGGTGGACACTTCTTGCCCTTATGGTAAGGAAGATGTGACTTGTGACTTCAGGAGGGATGAGATGATTTTCCAGGTCCATGAGGGCTGCCTTTCCCACCTGAATCCTCCAGTCCAAATCAGCACTCTGACCAGGGACTTCTCCACCCAGCTGGAGGAGGCCGCTGAGATAGCCAAACCAGAAGTCTTTCCAGGCTTCAGGCAGATGGTGGAAGAGAGAGTCAACCTAGCTGATGCCTGTGTGACTCTGGGACAGAAGCAAAAGTTGAAACAATTTTTCTTGGATTTCCAAGATCTCTTTGCGGTAGACTCATATGACTGTGGTCACACCGACATCCACACAACAACAATTCCCACGGACCCTGGCATGACTCCAGTGTTTGTGAAGCAATATCGCTTGCCCCTCGCATCCATGGAGTCCCTTACTGAAATAATTAAGAACCTTGAGTCACGGGGAATAATCCGTCCAGTCCACAGCACTTTCAATAATTCGGTGCTGGGAATATTGAAGCCAAACGGCCAGTGGAGACTCTGCGCCGACCTTAGGGAGCTTAACAAACGGGTCCATACTTCCCGATGGCCTCTGCCCTACATTGACCAAGGGCTGGCCCAGATCCAGGGGTCACAGGTATTCACTGCAATAGACCTGACCAATGGATACTGGACCGTGCCTGTTAGTAGGGAGGACCAATACAAACTTTTACCTTTGGGGGCCAGCAGTACACATGGACCCGGACTCCCTTCGGATACCTCAATTCCGGCAATGAATTCAACATTTTCCTACATAAGGCCATGCCCGACCTGCGTGCGAGGGGTAACCTGGCTTGTGTAGATGATGTCCTCATCAAAAGTTCATCTGTGGAGGAACACATAGCGGAGATCCGTTATGTTCTGACGCAGTTGAGGGCCGCCGGAGCAAAACTTTCTTTTCAGAAAGCACAATGGTGTAGAACCCGTGTTAATTTCTTGGGGCATGAGATTACTCCTCAGGGTCTCTGTCCCCAAGAAAAGAAAATGGAAGCACTTCAGAAACGGAAGGATCCCACAACTCTGCGGGAACTAAGGAGCCTCCTTGGACTGACTAATTACAGCAGAAAGTTCATTGAAAGCTACGCAGAGATCAATAGACCCCTGATTCATCTCTTGAGGGGGGGGGGTCAAGTGGGAATGGGGTCCAGAACAATCCGAGGCAGTAAGACAACTCAAGAGAAGCCTCTCACAAGCGCCTTGCCTAGCTTACCCTGTCAGAAACAAGGAGTTCTTCCTGGAGACAGGGTTCTCTAATACGTGCTTGACGGCAGTATTATACCAAAAGCATGACAAGGTCAATAAAGTAATCTCCTATATGAGCAAAACTTTATCCTCTGTGGAGGAAAAATTCAACGATTGTGAGAAGGCACTCCTGGCAACGGTGTGGGCATTGAAGAATTACCGCCCGTTTATCCAGGGGGAACACATCATAGTGGAGACTCCACACCAGCCTCTGCAATATCTCCAAAGTGACAGAATCCAGGCCGGAAATGTGAGTAATTCCCGAATTACTTCCTGGATTCTGCTTTCCTGTGGAGGTCAGATATGGCCAAAACAAGAAGAGTCCCCTCGCGCAAGGTCTGGCTGACTTGCATGATTGTGCCAGAGAAAACTGTCTCGAGGACGAAAAGTCTAAAAATCAAGGACAACATGGAGGCATACCTTAATTCCCCACACAAAGTCTTTGAAGAAGACAAGTGTGAGGGAATGCCCACTGTCTATGTGGATGGATGCTCTTACCATGTTGACAACAATGGGGAAAAAGAACTTGTGGCCGGCGTAGGGAACGCATGGGTGAATGAGTCCCCAGAACCCTCCGCTGGATACAAAATTGGTCCCCGAAGTAGTCAGGTGGCAGAATTGATGGCTGTGCATCAAGCCATCCTCATTGCTGTCCAACATCAACTCCAAGAACTGGTCATAATCACAGATTCTGATTATGTACGGAACGGGTTCGTGGAGCACCTGGTTAACTGGAAAACCAGAGGCATGCTATGTGCTAATAACAAACCTTTGAAACATGGGAAGTTAATTCAAAACATTGATGATCTGGTCACCTCGAATGGGATGACCATCTACTGGAAGAAGATCAACGGTCATTCCAAAGTAGAGGGACCACACAAAACGGGAAATGACTTAGCTGATCAGCTGGCCAAAACCGGGGCCATCCAAGGGGATCTAATAGAGATTGAGTCCCTGTTGGGGAAAATCCAGGTCACTGCTATCACTAGGTCCCAGACAAATGCTCACAATGATCTTTCAACTGCACAATGGAGTAAGGAGACCCCTGATGCTGATTTCATTACAGCTCAGAAAGGGGATCCAATAATTGGTAAGTTTTACCAACACATTGAGGATCCTGAGAACTTTCCCCTGACGGATACCGATTACATTGGGAAAGAGGACCTAAGAGTGTTGATGAAATGTCCAAAAAGGTTCTGAATCCAAGACAGTTTGTTGGTAAGGAAATCCCAAGCTGGCCATGATCAGTGGGTGGTTCCTACCTCATTCCGAAGCCTGATGTTAAGTCACGCCCATGATGTGGCCACCGCCGGTCATAGGGGGTTTCATACAACACTTGAAATCTTAAGAGAGATTGCATACTGGCCACATATGGGCCAGGACCTCAACCAATACTTGAACGGGTGTCTTGTGTGTGCACAATTTCAGCCAACATCCCTCACACACCGGGCGCCTCTCCAAAAGAGGGGAATGACACTGCCATGGTCAGATTTACAAATCGACTTTGTAGGCCCCGTGATTCGCTCCGCTAGGGGGAATAAGTACATGTTGACAGTGACATGCTTGTTTACCAAGTGGGTGGAATGTCTCCCAGCTCCAAATTGCAACGCAGAAACAGCAGCTGCCCTGATGATTAACCACATCTTTTCCTGTTTTGGTCTACCTCAAAGGATTGAGTCAGACAGAGGTAGCCACTTCACCAGTGAAGTAATGACAAAGATTAAAAGGGTTAAAAGGAAGCTACATATTGCTTACCGGCCAGCTTCTTCTGGGGCAGTAGAACGCGACAACCGGACCATTGTGGGCATATTAGAAAAGTTTGTGGCAGATTCTGGGCCAAGTTGGGATATCCGATTACCTCTGGTCCTAATGGCCATCAGATCTACCCCGTCATCTGCAACTAAAATGTCACCATTTGAGCTGATGACTGGATGCAAGATGGTGCTTCCCCAGCATTTGCTCTACAGGACCCAAGAGCAGACATTGATAAATGCCTCCACAACTCATGAGTATGTGGAGAATTTAAGGAAACACCTCAACATGCTTTTGCCTATGCTCAGCAGAATCTAGAAAGATCAGCTGATAGCATGAAGACCCATTACAATTTGAAAACTTCCAGGAAAGTATATAATGTGGGAGACCGGGTCTATCTATGCAATTTCCAAAGGAACCAGGCCAAACAGCGAAAATCTTTGCCTACATGGAAGGGACCGTTTGAAATTATAGACAAGGTCTCCCCAGTAGCATATAAGATCCGCATCCCCAAAGGTAGTCTGGCGGAAGGGGAAGACAAGTGGGTACATATAAATCAGCTAAAGTGTTGCCATCCCAGGCACACTCTGCAGCAACTGGAGTAGTCCTCTGCAATACCAGAGGGCACCACTCCAGATTAATTCAGTTCCACCCTAAAATATCCCACATATAGTCTCTAAAATATTATGATTCTTGTATGCAACTGTCTTTGAATTATATCTTGTTTTTCAAAATAAGAATGCTATGTCTCTTGATTTATAAAATGTACATGCCGACCCAGTAGATCAATAGTGGGGGAGAAATGTCTACGAATAGGTATTGCCGCTTTTGCTTTATCATCCTAGGAGAGATGAAACCATACAGACTGACCAAGGAGGACGACCGGGGACCGGGAGCAAAGATCCGAGGGGCCCGGGGTACCGCCCAATATTCCCATCAGGACCGGCGAGAGAACCGATCGATCCAACCGGATGGAGGAAAAGATGCTGAACTGTGCCATCTACTGAATTACAGCGCGTAGATCAATAACATCCTCTGCACCCGACTCCCCCTCGACTCGAAATCAAAGCGCAGTCTGGCGGGGGGGGGGCTTGTCAAGGGTTTTGACCCATGTTGAATGAATAGACTGGGTGGATGTGGGGATGAGCTGTAGCCTCCCACATTCACGCCAGAACCAGGAGAACCGCGCAGTTTTGCGCACAGCAAAATGGTCCCCTGACCTGCCACCCACCAGTGCGAGCGTGAGGGGCCAGGAGTGCCATGAGTGAAATGTGGTGCCAAAGGAAAAACACCAATGCCATGTTAAGCAAGGATTATATATTAGCAAGTAAAATCCCCTTTTTGGAATGCATTAATTCAAGACAGATCCCAAAAATGGGTGCAGTACCAGCTTTGTCCACAAACCGGTGCTAGCGGTCTAAACTCTGACAGGAGAACTGCTACTTCAGAAGCTAATCAGCCTCCTGAGACAGCTGGAAACTTCAAAGGCCCGCTGGTTAATTAAAACTCTTAACCACCTGCTATTCCCAGAGACAATCTGATTGCATTAACAGGCCAAGAGGCTGGGAAACCTTCTCACCTCAGAGACCCACACAACAGCCCAGGAAATCACAGGTTTCTGTTAATCAAATGCAGAGTGGCCCCCCTGGTCTGTTCACCTCAGCCTGCCGGACACAACATAATAGACTCTTTCCCTTGAATGGGGTATGTTGATTTTCAGTGTGAACTGTAAACAGAGCCCTGCCTGGGAGAGGAGAGACATGTGGTACTCCCAAGTTTCTGGGGGTGGACTTAGACACTTTTGTGGAATCATATTGCAGCAAATATATGTTTAAGTTAAATGCTTCTAAAATATTGTCTTAAGCTCACAAAAATGTGCAATTTGGGGAACCTTAATCTAAGAAATGTACCCACAATTCAAGACTTGATTCAACTCTGTACCATGTTCTAGGACCAAACCCCGCTAATTATTAATACTGCAGACACTGTGCTTATGCTAGAGACCTAGTAAATTAATGGAATATGGGTAGGAAGGAGGGTGTACATTTGTGTAATTTTTTATACAGATTTAACATTGGTAAACCAACTAAAAATGAAAATAAGTTGCCATTTGTGAATGCAAGCCCTCAGGAAGATCAGAGTTAGGCCAGAATGTACCTTAAGTCAGCTGTAATATGTACATGTAATGTCAAACAACTGTGTATCTGGGAAGTATGTGTAGTTATGAAAAAATGATTTTCTAAGCAAAAGTAAAGGGGCATTCTTCAATAGATCATAAATGGCTGACATCACTCTGACACTTCCCTTTAAGTGGACCCGCACCCGTGGTCTGTGGATGGTGTGTTCATGCTTGGGGAAGTTTATTCAGCAGCTGCAAGCCTTATAAATATATTTAATGATCAACAAAGCAATCAATCAATCAGTCGAGGATCAGGGGGGAGAGACGAGGTTGCCAATGTTCCCTCTGTAGTGTGGGGGTGGGGTGAGGAGTACAAGTGTGTTAATTAAGCAAAAGAAATAAACAGATAGATGAATAAAGAAAAGTAAACAGCAACATCGCATTAACGAAACCCATACGATATTTATTTTCTTCTAGCGCACTTTGCAGTGCTCCGATTGTCTATTAAAGTTGGCTTAAACAATACTTTTTCCCCCAGTGACTCTTGAGCATGCATATACGATAGGGCTGGTAGAGTGTTGTGTTGCAGAAACTCTGGCCAAGGACAGTTAGACCAATGTGACTGCACAAAAAGTGAAAGATGACAGAGTGGGAGGGGTCTAACCACCCTTTGGCATTACACATCAAAGAGGACTCGTCATGTGACATGGTAACCAGAAATTGGTATCGAGAAGGGACTAAATGTGAATGAAAAGATGTATTGTGTCGGAAGGAGGTGGGAGGCCTACGATTGAATTTGAAGATGGTTTCGAATCAGTCAGGCAACTGGTGGGATCGATTAGCGCGGGCAGCTCTCAAAAGACGTAGGATGCTGGTTTTCTTGTCTTGCAAGACAGCAATAAAGTTCTCTTTGTTTCTCATCACCTGAAATTGATGTGTGTACCTGGTTTCTCCGCCAGTAGTCAGTTTGTTGTCCACTGTACTGTCACCCCTTCCCAGGTGCTTTGTTGCAGAGGCACTCCACTCTGGCTTCAGCATGCGTGTGTGCGCCATTGTGTGCTTTGTGTGTGCTGTACAGCTTCCACCGGAGACAAGAACATTTCAGCTTGTCCCTGCCACCCTACAAGCTGCCGTCCCAGGGAAACCACAGGAAGAGAGCGCTGATGTCTACCTGCCAAGAGAAGTGGTAGAGGATCATCGCTGGCATTCGCCAACAAGAATCGAACCAACACAGAGAGAAGAGACAAATCCCTCTACTTAACTCCTTACCTTGCTGACAACTGGTCACCAGAGCAAACCAACCCAACGCTAGAAGCAGCAACATCAAACTACCCAACACAAATGCGCAGAAGAAGGATGAACAACACAAGAAACAACAAAGACACGACTGATGCGATAACACCTTACATCACCAAAGCAAGAAGAACTTCCAATCGACAACCACAACTCATGGAAGATGAACCGGATGAAAACAAAAACCCAAGACAGAACCTAGAAGAACTCTTCGAAGATGCTGACACCCTAAAACCTACACCTCAACAAGAGATCGACCAGGAAGGAAACCCCAACTCCGATCAGAAGATGACCTCAATAAGAAAGTCCAAACCAAACAACACCTCCAAACTCCACTGCAATCTTATAAACGCAAGATCCATGTCAAAACACTCAACAGAGATCTTCAACCTACTAGATGACAAAGGCATTGACATCCTGTTCATCACAGAAACATGGCTGGACGACAACTACAAAATCACACTCCAAAGCTGCCTTGCAGCCGACTTCAAATGCCTTCAAATAAACAGGAAAAACAAAAAAGGGAGAGGCATCGCAATAGCATTCAAAGAACACATGAAAATAATAACAGATGGACCGCTTAACATCCTCAACTGCAAAACCATGGTAATACACCTAACAGCAAGCCCAAAAACCAACATCACATTCATCCTGGTGTACAGACCACCGACATATGATGCAACCTTTGTCGATAACTTCATAGAAGCCATCACCAACATAGCCATCAAACACGAACACCTAATCATCCTGGGGGACTTCAACATCTGGTTTGAAGACAGTCACGCCAACTCCCTGATTGAACAACTCACTACCATGAAACTATGACAACTAGTCAAAGGGGCAACACACTCGGCAGGACACACCCTCAAATCAATTTTTGCCAAGGAAAAACTCATCACCACGCCACTGCCGATACAAATACTGTGGAGCGACAATCTCATCATCCCATTCCTGATCATTCTGCCTACTCAAGTCTGCATCCAACCTCCTAAACTCACAACCATCACAAAAAGAAACTGGAAACACGTCAAAGAAAGCAAGCTATTCGAACAACTGGAGTTAACCAAACCCTCAACTACAGAACTAGAGCTAGCTGACCTAGACGGGAAAGCGGAGCTACTACACAAATGGATTGCAGACACAATTGACAAGATCGCCTCAGAAAAACCATTCACCCCATCAAAAAAAGAGTAATGGCAAAATGGTTCACCCCACTATTAAGCACCATGAAAAAGGAAAACAAAAAGATGGAACTGGAATGGAGGAAAGAATACAACCCAGAGAAAAAAACACTGTTCCAGGGACAAATCCGTGCATACAAGAAGGAAATTCAAAAGGCAAAGAGGAGTCATTATGATGACAGAATCACCAATGCCACCAACACACAAAAAGGATTGTTTAACATAATTAAAGAGATGAGAAACCCACCAGGCTGTGACAACACCCCAACCCCCTCAGAGAAACTATGCAACGACCTGGCAGACTACTTCAAGAAAAAAATCAAAGACATCCAGCACACCATACAAAACATACCAACTGACCCCAACATGCTACCGAGCGAACCTATCACAGAACCTCAGCACAAACTCTAAAACGTTCCAGAAATATCAGCAGCGGCATTGGCAATGCTGGTAAAACACAGCAAGAAATCTGGATCACCTATGGATCCCTGTCCCCCGGACATCTACAAATCAATCCTCGCACAAGGAACGGTAGCAGAATACTACAGAAACCTTCTAAATCTATCACTAGCAACAGGAACTGTACCAAAGACCTTCAAATCAGCATACATAAAACCACTTCTGAAAAACACAAGCAGCGACGCAGATGACCTCTCCAACTACAGGCCGATTTCAAACATTCCCTACCCGGCAAAACTCCTGGAAACCTACGTATATAAACTAACCCAAGAACACATAGAAAAACAGCACCTACTAGACCAAGCTCAAGTCGGTTTCAGACCTGCAAGAGGAACGGAAACAGCACTACTATCCATCTGGGACGACCTAAAAACTAACACAGACTCAAACACTACCTCAGCCACAACCTCTCCACAGGCTTCGACACAGTTAGTCTTGACACCCTAACCAAAAGACTAGAAGACATAGGCATAATAGACACAGCACTACGCTGGACTAAATCATTCCTAGCAGACAGAACAGAAACCGTATGGATTAAACCCTTCAAATCCACTCCTAGAGTTAACGACTGTGGAGTTCCACAAGGATCCTCACTATCAACACTGTACTTCAACATCTACCAGATTCCGGTTATCAGAATCTTCAAAAAGTACAACATTACATGCTACAACTACGCAGATGATACTTAAATCATCTACAAAATCAAAGACACCCAAGCCGATCATTCCACCCTAATCGAGTGTCCAAAAGAATTCTTCAACTGGATGACTGTCAACAACCTGAAAATCAACCCAGGGAAGACAGAAATCATGATCATATCCAAAGACCAAGACAACAAAACCACCATCCCGTGGCCAACGGAAATGGGAACCGCACCATCTGAGGTAGTAAAAAATCTGGGAGTCCTGATGGACAACACCCTAACCTTAGAACCACAAATAAATGCAACAGTCAAGAAATGCTTTTTCCTCCTCCATACGGCAAGAAGCATCCTACCTTTCCTCTCCTTCATGCACAAAACACTCACTTTTGTCGCCCTCATCATGTCAAGAATCGACTATGCAAACAGCCTCTACCTCGGAATACCAGAATACCTTCTAAAGAAACTACAACGGATCCAAAATGCAGCAGCCAGACTGCTCCTCAAACTATCAAGAAGAGAACACATCACCTCTTCCCTAAAGACACTACGCTGGCTCCCAGTAAAACATTGCATCACCTTAAAAACAATGTTCATAATACACAGGCCAATCAGCGGACAAGGAGCAGAATTCCTACAAAAGAAAATAACAATCTACAAGCCAACAAGACTCCTCAGGTCAAGCAACGAAATCTGCCTGGAACCAAAACCATACCTCAAGGAAAAACTTGGAGGCACCTCCTTCTACCACTTAGCCGCAAAAACCTGGAACAACATCCCCAAAGAAATAAGAAACACCAAAGATCACCTAAAATTTAGGAAATTACTAAAAACCTGGCTCTTCAACACCACAGACTCAAACTGAAAACCGAAACAGAAATTGGGAAACTTCCTCCTGCCATCTCGTGCTGCGGGGAACGTGGGTGCTGTATCTCCGGCACGCTCTACCCCTGGGACTTCTTCTCCATGTCAGAGTCCCAGTGGCCGCTCCGGGTATGCGATGATGTGTCCCTCTTGTTTGGCCCTGTTAACCGGTCTGCTGGGTGGACTTGCCTCACGGGTACTGTATTCCTGCTACGCAGTCCAGCACTCGGTTACAGTCCCCTTGTTGTCGGGAGTGTCTTAGAGTGCTCGCCGCCTGAGTTCAAAGTTTCACTGCCTTTGCGATCTCCTGCTCTGCTCCTCGCACTGTGGGTTCCTTTCTCCTCGTCTCCTCTCCGCCTCATAATGCTCCGGTATATCGGAAAGCCTGCTCTAGCAGCCTGACGTGTTTCTTTCAGGGCAGAGAATACTCTTTATTATCTTCTTTAGTGCCACGGCCTGGGGTGGGGGGGGAACGGAGCGAAGCTCAAGCATGTCTTCCCCTCACGGCCGCCGTCTCGGAATCCCAACTGGCTTTTTGATAAGTGTAATATACTCACGATCTCCCAAACCTCATTTAGTGACCACTCTAGGTTGGTGGCTAAATTTCTTCTGAGCCACTTACATGCTTGTGTGGCAAATTCGAGCTTAGCCAATTTGACTACCAATCACCCAGGAACACATCTATTTTGGAATGAAGTACTAGCTAAGAGGGTTAATGGTACCTTAGAGGAGGTGTTGGTGAGCTCAACATCAGAATGGAAGTCATGGGCATTATGCCATGCAAACTTCGAGGAGTTTGTTGAAAACCTGATTCAACCTCAGCTGACCCAGGGAAGGAGTGGGGGCATTAAGAAGAAGGATATGCATGTACATGCTTATGAAAAAGTACTTGCTGCTAAGAAAAGACAACTCAGAAAAGAGCTAAGATCATTAAGATATTTCCTGGATGTGGCACCAGAGATAGCCGGCGAGTAGTGCAGGCGTTTATGCCAAACTTACCACAACTGGCTGTGGTGCACTAGGGCTAGGAGATTTCAGGACGACGCTGAGGTGCTTTTGCGATCCTTGCCGAATAAGAACTCATGGGCATTCTGGCAATTTATGAATTCTGTTGACTCTTGCCAGGGGAAAAAACAGATAAATGCAGAAAGGAAAAGGGATGACAAACTAGAGTGGACACGGATAACTCCCAGAACCGACTGGGAAGCTCCCACGGCACCCGGACGAGTGGTGCTGAGTATAGAGTGGAACACAGGTGACACCCATGGAGACGAAGTCAACAACCCCACCCCAATCCCACCCAACACACGCACTCGCCCCTTAGTTGCAACCAGGCACCACAGTGTTGTGAAATTGTCGGGATATTATCAAACACCATAATAGCTGAGCTGTGGACATTGGCAGGTGCACTGGCCATATGAGTGGGAAGGGAAGACAGGTAGGGCTGTGAAGGAGGCTGCGAGAGGAGGGGGCCAGATATGAAAGGGACCCTGAAGGCCGGACGGACCCGGATCAGGACGGGATCGCAGGGGTGCTCCCGAAACCCATCTGGGAAGATTACAGAAGCCCACCACCTCAAGTCAGGATAGAGATGCCAACTAACCAATTGCACTAACAATTTGCCCCTCTGCATACATCTCTCAAACTCCAAACCAAACAAAACCATAAACCTATAGCACGACAAACCGCACAAACTTCACTACATTGCAACAACAAAACAAAAACACACATAGACTCGCACAACAGTACACAACAACTACCGGCTGCAAACACCCCAGGCACAGCCAATGGACCCACCGGGCTGAGGCCACCAACAGCACATTACTGCTCTCTTGCACTTTTCCAGCTTCCTCCCACTAACCCCCCCTCCCTTCCTCTTTCAGAGCCGCCAGAGCACCAGGGGACCACTCCGATGGTGATAGCACGCAGTACAAATGTCCTTTAACATTAACATGTGGCGCTGGGAACGCAATTCCACACAAAGGAGGCGGTGCATCATGGATGTTGCTATTGCTGATGTCATTGATGATGCAATTGGGGGGATGCCCCATTTGCTCTTATTTTAATCATTTTCAAGTTGAAGTTATGTTAGATTATGGCAGAAAGGAACCAGGATCAGACTTTTCTTCGAGGTGTTGCTGTTGCAGGTTTACAGGTCAGCAATTTGCGTCACAAAAAGGTGGTTTATATACAAACTTGACAAGGCGCTGTCACCAATTTATTTTTAAAGATACACAGTATGTATTATCTGAGCACATTTACCCTTACTCTTTAAAGAAGAGATCACAGTTTCTTGTCTGATTATTGAAGCTTGCAGCTATTTTTAGTTTTGGCTTCTTGGCATTCTAGCACCATTTAGAAGCCACAACTATAGACATAGGAGTATAGATAAGAGGAAGATGGGATCCGAGGAGGGACACACAGCCTGGGGCTGTTGTTTTGTTTTGTACCCACCCATTGAATGCCCCCGGTCATGCTAATCCATGTGGCCATTCCCACACTTTACCCACTTTCCCACTCAGCAAACCCACCCTCCCCCGGGATCTCCTTGAGATAGCTCTATTGCGCAGTAACATCAAACTATATCCTGTTACTGGGCTGCCATTGTTATTTCTAGGCAGTCTTCTGAAAGGAAATGGATTACGTATAGCTATAAAACAGCTTCTGATGTAATTAAGTGGTTTAACGGAGTGCTTTCAACCACTTGACGTACAAGCAATGTCTTCCTATAACTAGTTTACACTTCTAAACACAAAATGCTCACTTGTTCAGACACACTACTTGCTACTGTGTAATGATACAGTACTGATCAAGCAAGGGCAGCTGTGGAAACCAGATGTGTGCTATCTTCCAGCACACATCTGTTTAATTTCCCAGAGCCCAGTGCCATGTGTTCAGCACACCCCACTACCAGGCTTTGAGCTTGGCGTTACTAGCAAAAGTGTAATGTGCCTGTAGGGGTTCTCCCTTTCTTTTACGCTGTCAATTCAGTGTCTACCTTTATGAACCATATGTCTAGAGTTCAGTCAAGGACAGAGGTAGCACTTAAAGAACATCAGTGCTAGCTCCCAACTACAATGGCGTGAGTTTCCTCCTCTCCCCTGCTGAACCCCTGATAGAAACTGCACTGGTCACTTGGCTACCCTCTGATCTTGGGCCCAGATCCCCTCCCCCAACAGCTGCACAGCTGCACTGCCTCCCGGGCAACCCCTGCACTTGGGGGCTGTTTCTGTATCCCTACAGCCCCCACCAGCTCTTGACACTTGATGCCTGCACTTACCCCTGCACTTGCCACAAGTTGACCGCACTTTTTACCTATTGCTTTTATTTATTCTATTTATTTATTACTGTTGATCCTATTTACTGCACTGCCCCCTACCCCTTAGCCCCTGCACTGTCCCTTTCCCCCACTTGCGCGATATCAATGTCACCTGGCCTATACATGTAGATATGCCTTATTTTGCCACAACACCAAACAACCACATTTTTTTAAGATGAAGTACTTGGCAAACGACTTTCAAAGCTGCAAATTGACACACTCCCACTCTTGAGCCTGCACTTGCTTTTCAACCAAAACCCATTTGAAGCTGACCCGTCATGGAACCAGTAGTTTAGTTGCCCTCAAAGTAAGCAGGAAGAACACTGTTGACAAACCCAGGACCGGTTCATGGTGCCACATGCCATGCGACCACTTGCCAGTGACGGACAGTATGAATCACGTTTTGATAACGCAGTGCTACTCATAACATTTATTTTATGCAAATACACTTAAGTGGCCGGTTCTATGAGGTTGTACAATTATTTTTACTTTTTAGCACAGTGTAAAACATTTCCTTGTGCACAAGAGAACACTGCTCTGTGTTTGTTCACTTGTAACATGGCCTTTTATTTTTTACATATGGCTTGGCCTACAAACTGCACACAGGCAACAATGGACCACCGAGAGAAAATAGATAGCAAGGGAGTGGGTGACTTTTAATTTACAGTACCATTACCAGAGTGGGGGGACAAGACACGCCCCTTTCTATTACACTAAGTTCAAAACAACACAACTGGGAACGTGCCACGCCATCACTCATAACAATTAGACATACAGTAAAGAAAAGTGGAAAATATGCCTAACTGTAGGACAACCTGGATACATAGAACAGGACTTATAAGCACTAAGATATTTAACCCACTAACCCTGTGCTCAAATCTCTGCATACCCAACTCACACGAAAATCCACACAACCATCTTCTCGCTCAGCAAACCGCACGCACTTCACCACACCGCAATGTAGAGAAGGAGCGAAGTACCCCCACCTCAACCAAGTCACCCATATTGCCTATATGTTGGGAGCCAGAGTGTGAGACACGTGCGATACCAGTAAGAAGACCGGTACCAAAGAGAATCCTGGAAGCAAGGTTCCCATTGAGAAAACCATACCTGCATATGAGAAAATATGATGCCCATTTGAATGAAATCCCGGAAGAAGCAGAACAAATGAATAATCATGACGAATGGTGACGTCATGCAAAGTCGAACTGACGTACAGAGAAGAGATGCAGAGACAAGAGAATGCAGATATTCTATAAGGCATCAAGAAAGTATATCAAGGATAAGTGACATCTTGGGACCAAGGTGAAGAAGCTTATGCCACAGCACACAAGGTCTCACATCGGTCCGATATTCACACCAAAGCTCAACGCACAGTGAAAACCGAACTGAAGCTGCCAACAGCACACCACGTCTCTCACTTTCCTACTCCCTCTGTACCCGACTAACTCAACCCCGCCTTCTTGCCTTCAGATATGCCTGAGCGCCTGGGGACCGATTCTGTTGGTAACGTTGCCCGGTACAAATAACTTTAACATTAACATGTGGTGTCCCACTGAATCTCTTTTCTGGGGAAATGAACTTGTG
The DNA here is from genome assembly GCF_040938575.1 of Ambystoma mexicanum. NCBI lineage: Eukaryota > Metazoa > Chordata > Amphibia > Caudata > Ambystomatidae > Ambystoma > Ambystoma mexicanum. Next base: position 753,100,650 of record NC_090938.1, on the reverse strand, counting down.
CTCCTATGGAATTATTCTAGTGTGCTGTTGACGTGCCCATACTTATATTTTCCAAACTCTTTGGCACTCTTTTTATCTGTGGTCTGCAAACACTTTCTCCTCCCCCATCTCTGCTTTCTGGTCTTTTAACTCTCCCACTTTAACTTCCCCATCTCCTCCTTCCCTGTCCATGTATGTTTGCCATTCTTGGTTGGCAAACTCTCTACAATTCTTGATGTATTTAGCTACATTAAATGATGTTGTTGGGTGCATGCCTTCTACAAAAATTGTGATGAGCAGACGTGATTGCAATAAGAGAAGCTGGCACACCCAATGATGTCAGATATTTCACTGTTTAGGTGCACATTTCACCCAGCTGTTACAATGTTCACACATTTCCTCTTCTGCAGCGTGAAAGCTAGTTCTCTGTGTTATGAGCCAATCGCTGGCCGACGGGATCGCTCAACCTATTCTGTGCAGTTTGATATGTGTATAGTACGCCTTCCTTCCTCTTCTGCTGAGAATTCTGCTTCATTTTATAAAAAATATATCCGCACAGTTCAAGGGTGCAGCCGTGACTTAAGAACATTTTGTTAACTGCTCGCAGGCCTTCATCATCCCCTTCCCCGTTACTGCTCCTAGCTAAATTTGTGTATTTACGGAATGCATGTAATTATCATATATCACATTAAAGGTTTACTCCAATAATTAACATGAAATATTCACGGATATTTTGCAGAGGTCTAAATATATATATATATATAAATATATATATATATATATTACAGGGCCTGCGGTAGTGGCCCTGTAGTTATGGTTAAGTTGCTCAACCTATCGGAAGAGAACTTTTTGGGCGGCTTATAACTTTGCCTCCCCCTTGACGAATCCTTACCAAACTTTGCATAAAAAGTATATGGTCCTGTCAAAAAAATGTTTGCTCACGTCTGCAGCCCAAACCGCTGGACCGATTTTCACCAAATTTGCAGCAGGAGTGGCGGCTTCGATCTCAAAGCGTGCTTTTGTAAATTTGGTGTAAATCCGTCCAGTATTATTTTTTAAAACAGCCCAAAAGTAGCTACAAATATTTAGTGATATCTGGGTTCGGTCCGCGGACCCACTTACCTTTTTCGGTCCACGGACGGGCATCCGATTGGCAAAGAGCATGGATATTGAATGACTGATTAGCATGGCAACGACAGCATGCTGGTCATTAGCGGCTTCAGGCACGGCATGCCACATGTGGCCCACATAGCGGAAACTTGTTGATGGGTGTTGGCATCAGAGGCACATCTCAAGAGGGAAGTTATATCGGGTAAATCAGGCGCAGAAAAGGAAATACGTGGGTACAGGGAATTGTGTGGTGTCCAGTGTGTGATTGTGTGAGGCTGACTTGGGTTGGAAGGGCCAAGGTGCTGGGACATCAATAGTAGGGGTGAGGCATCTGGTGGTAGGAGCGAGGGGTGGGTAGGCTCTGTAGCCCATGGGCATGGTGGGGTTGGGTTTTCTTAGCAAGGTGGGGACTTGGAGGGTAACTCTGGGCATAACTGAGGCTTCCGGTCGAGGTGTGGTGGGTTCAGGTAGGTCTGTGGAAGCGGGTTGTTGCGGCAGTGTGGCGCCATATGAGGCATAATATAACATGCAAAGCTGCAGACTGGCCCAACTTGAGACAGTTTGGGAGTTTCAGACAACCCCTCATTGCATTCTGGAACTCGTAGTTTTGTTTTCCACATTATGAATAAAAAGCAGTTATAGAGAATATGGCAGTGATGTGAGCAGACATGGAGGTCATAACTTTGATTGTGTCGCATGCGTGCATGAGGGGATACAGTGAATTTGATCGGCCAAAATAATGGTGACATGCTCAGAACTGGGTTACGTAACAACCGTAACAATCTGTCGGGGAAAACAATGTGTGTAGGTAGCCCGATCCTAGACTGTACTGGACTACTTTTTGTGTGTTATAATATGTGACCTTGCATCTGCCCCTTGCAATGAATTCCTGTTAAAAACAAGCATCAGCAGGCCCAACGGTTTTGGTTCTTTGATAGGCATTAGATGGGGCATTTGCTAGGCACTGACTCCAAATGCCCAGGTAGTCACACCATTCGCCAGCTGTTGCCATCATATGGTCGATTAATTATAATAATCTGCATTTATATAGCACTACGAACCCTCCGGCATCTGAGCGCTGCTTATTTCCCACAGTGTGTGGTGCTCATTTATCGACCTCGGAAGGATGACAAGCTGAGTTTGGCCCCGCCGGACTTCGAACCTGCATCAGCAGGCTCTGCACAGATGTCAAAGCGAGCGCTGTACTCTACTCGATTAGTACCATTAAGGCAATGCACGGCAAATCCCTATCCCCTTGCATAGCTCTCAACTCACACGCTTTTGGCAGGTGTTACCCACCTTGTAAAGGGCTGACTCACCCGCCAAGCCTCCTGCACGCCCATTCATTCCAATGGGCGTCTCACCCGCCAAAAACAAAATCGGGTGATTTCACCCGCCTTTGCGACACAAATGGTTGAGAGCTATGCCCTTGCCTTCACAAAACAAAACTGTTGGCTCTGCCAAAGCTTGTTTCTTTAGGGTGCCATTTAAGGGACTATTCTCTTTGGGCACCCGCACATGCAAAACAGGGTAAGTAACACAGTCATGTTTTCAACAGTTCCTTTTGTTTACTTGCAGGCCAATGCTCAGACATAAGCTTGCTTTTGGGGGATCATGGCTGACCAGGGCTTTAAGTGGGCCGGGCCCCGCCAGTCTCCAAAAAGTGGGGCTGAGCCGGGGCTCATCCGGGCTGGTAGCGAGCTTGGCTGCGGCCATGCCCTTAATAAGGGCATGGTTACCGCCAAACTCGTAATGAGGCCTGAGGCTCTTTCACAGGCTTTCTACCACCCTCTTTGATCTCAACTGTGAAAGGGTCTGGATTTGCCCCACGGATGCCTCTCCTGGATTTCTGGTACCTTTCTGGCACAGTTCCTACCTTCTTTACACGGGTTGGGAGGATAGCCCAGGGGCAACGCATTGAGACACAGGTTCGAATCCCGGTCCCGCGCTTAGAGACTGGACCCCAGTATTAAGCGTGTCATATAAGATTAATTAATTCATGATATAATCCTTGAGTAAACTCGAGACAGGCCAGAGCTGCTTGTACCTGTTTCTCCTTCTCATCCTGTTGGTCCTTAATCTCTCTTTGCGATTCTTCTCTCGGCCGCCACTTCACAAAGGCACCCATAGGCCTCATTACAACTGTGGCGGCAACGGTATGAACGGTGCCGGTAAGGAACCGGCACCATTCATACCGGGCCGCCACATTACAAGTTCTGTAGCATGTCCAGCTCTGTAAGCCTGGTCAGCCCAGACGTGCAGAGCGGCACCAGCTAGCAGAACAGGATGCTAACAACGGACCCGTCATTAACGGGTCCGTTGTTAGCAACCTCCCCATTCCCATTGAGCCCTATGGGGGCTCAAAAGGGAATGGGGACGTACCGGGTCCGGACACTGTGAATGGGAATTACCGGGCCTGCAAAGTTCGTAATGGCCCGGTAATTGCCATTTTGTGGGACACAGACCCGAGTTTGTGGGTAGCCATGCCGCTAAAAACGGCATGGCTACCTCCAAACTCGTAATGAGGCCCATATTTTCACATTCAGTACTTTTCTAACTTATTTCAGCCTTTACTCATTCATCATAAATTTGGGCCACTATTATGGCCAACTATTTTGGGCAGGACTGCCTTTTTTGGGGTGGGAACTAGCCTGATTAGCATATGGCCTGTCCCCTTCTGTTATGGGTTGGGAGACTAAACAATGAAATTACAGCTGTGAAAGGGAATCGGCAAAATTCACAACAATTCCCTTCCACCTTTTCTGCCACAATTTTGATGCTCCTTTTTTGGCCACAAAATCTTGTGTTTCCCCGCATTTCATTTTTTTTTTTTTTGTCTGAAACACAACAAAAAATTACATTTTGGGGACAAACGAAATTTAAATGGACAAAACTCCCCTTTTCCCACACGAAATTTCTTTTTTCAAAAACAAAGTTTTGAAAAACTATATTTAGGCCGTGAAAAGGCCCCAAATTGCCAATTCTTTTTTTTTTTTTATTTGAAAAATCTACAGTTTTAACATACGTAAACACTTTTGTTTCAATTCTACTGACATTGCACCAAACTCCTCCAAAACCAATAGCTCTTCACATCTAGGAAAGGAAGAAGGCAGATGATCAGAAACAAAGATAAGAACACATCAGCTAGATGGTACAAAGCATGCAAGAAATCAATTCATTCTCTGTTCATTTTCACCAGAACACAGAATAGAGTCTTGAAATCACGGCTCAAAACGGTCATTTCAGAAGTGCATCTCGATAGTTTACAATTGCACCAACATGTTTTGAATTTGCACCAGATGAAATCTTAAGCTACCAAGTGAACATATCATCATCTAAGGGAGCAAATTGACCCAGGTGTATAGATCGCAAGGCACTAGTTTTCTCGCACTCAATGATTAGGTGTTTCAGCGATTCAGCTGCCAATGAACAAAAGCGACATAGATTGTCTTTTACCAGTTTGTCTTTTCGTTGCCAAAGTATTTCCTTAGATTTCAAGATATTCAATCGAAACCTGAGGAATTGTTTGCGATAGTAGCGAGAAGGAGAATGCATTAAATAATGCGATTGAAGACTGAAGATTTAGGCCCCAAATTGCCAATTCCACCTGCAGCCAAAATTTCCAGTCGCTGTGAATTTTGTTCCGCAAATCTTCCAGCAGAACGTAATTGAAAATTCTCACCAATTGCGCCTTCAGAATGATGCCTCGGGTGATTCCCAAGAGCAATGCCTGTGGTTATGATTCATTCAAAACCTTCTTGCTATCACCTTTAGGTTTTGCTTAGTCACCCTGAGTGGGACAGGTATGCCTAAATGGGGGTACTAGAGACCTGAGCAACATCTCACTGATGATGCTCAAGAAGGGCCAAACAAATCTGGAGATGCTTGTGGTCTTGTGCAGAAGGGATGTGACCAAGCAGTTCGGGCTGCACTGCCCCTTTTGGGTGTGGCACCAAGCTTGATTTGCATGCAGTCTTTCCGCTTCGGTAATGGCTTCGCAGGGTATGAAACGATGGTCTTGAAGGTAGCCCTGAGCAATGCCAGAGGTTAAGACTGATTCTAAACCTTCCAGCCATCACCTCTTTTGTTTTGCCACAATGATCTTCTTCTTAAGAGGCTGCCATTACTCTGGGCATATGCTGATGTGAATGAAGAGTTTGGAGGAGCTGCAGATATTTGCAGGGAAATTACCCTTCTATCTCACTCCTCTGGCATGTCTACTGCCTACACGCTCTCCCTCCTAAATCTGGGGACAACCCTCATCCTCATTAGGGGTGATAACGACAAAATGTGCCGGAGACTGTGGCATGACTACAGGACTGGCACGATTTTACATTTAGCCAGGCTGAATTCTTTCCTCTCTGACCGACCCTCTCAGGTACAACTTAGGTCTTTTATCTATTCTATCTCTCTCTCTACCTGTGGTGTTCCCCAGTGGTCTAACCTTTCTCCCTGGCTTTTCAACCAATAGCTGGCAGCTCTTGCCCACCGCAATGCTGCTTTCTGCTCCAACTTTCAGTGTTATGCGGATGACACCCAGCTCATTTTCAGGCTCCCCTCAGCTGCCTCTTCTCCTTCTCTCAGTGCAGACTGTCTGGACGCAATTCAGAAATGGTGTGCCGCTAATTATCTCCTTAATGCCAGTAAGACTGAGATCCTTCTCATCAGAAGACCAGCTCCCTCCTTTCCTCTCTCTCTCTGGCCACCCACTAGGGGCCTTCTTCCTACTCCTACCTGTGAGACTAAGAACCTTGGGGTCATCTTCGACTCCACCCTCTCCTTCTCTTCTCACATCTCTGACGTCTCTAAGAAGTCAAACTATCAGCTGCACCTTCTCAGAGGAATTCTTCCTTTCCTCACTTGCCATCAGAAATTCACTGTCTTCAGAGCTCTGGTCCTCTCTAGGCTGGACTACTGCAACAGAATCTTTTTAAATCTTCCTGCCTCTACTCTCCAACCTCTACAACTTATCCAGAACAGGACTGCAAGACTTGTCTTTGGCCTCAAGCCCAGGGATCGTATCTCTCCAGCACTGAAATCTCTTCATTAGCTTCCAGTATCTGCAAGGATGAAGACCCTCTGCATCGTCCACAAGGCTTTCTGAGGCCTGGGACTGCACTACCTCCAACTCTCTCTTCCTAAACACCTCCCTTCTCGAGCACTCTGCTCATCCACCTCCAACTCACTGAGGGCCAGTCGCTTTTCCAAGCAGAGAGTTTGGGGCAGATCTCTCTCCTCAGCTGGTGCCTCCCTCTTGGACCAGCCTCCCTCAAACTTGAGCAGAGCCACCTCTGGTTCCGGAAGCAATTCAAGACCTTCGTTTTTGCTTACACTTTCTCTCTGCCTCTCCCTTGCTGATGCACCTGACTGCTCCGTGCACTGGTCACCTGGTCACCCTCTGAACTCGGGCCCAGGTTCCTGTCTGTCCAGTTGCACCTTGCACTGCCGCCCGGCTCCCCCAGCACTCGTGGTCTGTATCTGCAACCCTACAGTCCCTTCTCTCTGCACGTATGATCCACCCATTGGTTGGACTTGTTTTGCCTGCACTTCTCCCCTACACCTCCTTGGCACTTCTCCCCTTCCACTTCCCCACACTTGCTCGATCTGACTGACACAAGGTCTAGTAAGATTGTTGTTTTGTCCTCCCTCTGTTTCCCCCTCCATGTCTTGTCACGCCTAGAAACACTTGTGTACAGGCACGTTATAAATGACTTATCATATCACTAAACATCCATTCCTTGATTCCCGGAATCCTTGCATTTAGTTTGCTCTTGTCTCATCATGTCTCCCCTCGGGCTTTGAATTTTCGGAGCCAGATCCTGGTGGAGCCTTGGGCTGCCGGAGTTTCCCACGGGAAAGACTTGCTCTGCCATCGCTAAGACTCCTCAGTCTCCCAGAGCTATCTTCCTCGCCCTCATACTCAATTCTCCTCCTTTCCATGAGGGGAATATCTGGCAGAGGCAATCATCATAGAAACTCTCATGGCCCATACGGCGCGGGACCCTCGCTTGAAGTTTTCAGCCTGCTGGCCATTTCGTATTGAGTAAGACCCTGCCATCCATAGGGCTCTTGTTGAACTGCCCTTACATTCGTCCCCATTTGTTTACACACCTTGTTACTCACACCAGTCGTACACTGTGCACTGCAGCGTAACTTTACTGGGCGGACTCACCAGGGTAACAATGCGGGCTGCTAGGGGTTAATGGTGGCTCAAATTAACTAGCCATGTGGCATAGAACTTCCAACAGGGATTTTATTATAATTATGTTGGTTTTAATTCAGTGTTTATGGTCAAACAGACCTTTACACTATAAAATTACACATTTTACATTTACATGATTTCACATTTTACATTGACATAATTTCCTTTCATCATTTCAATTTAATTGTTAATACACATAATTACACTTTAAATTCAATCATCCAAAAAAAGGGGGGGCATTAACAGGCGAAGTGAACCAAGCTTTATCCCATGCCTGAAAACAATAGGCTGTCTAAATGCCAGGGCTGGGAGGATAGCTCAGGGGCAATGCGCTCGCTTTCGAAACAAGACGAGGCAGAGCAACACAGGTTTGATCCCCGGGTCTGCAGTTAGAAAACTCAGGATATATAACCTCGGGCCCATCAGGCAATTACAAAGGATACAGCGACTAGTAACAGGGCAGGCAGTAACATACGTCTTCAGTACATTTTTCAGAAACGTGCAGGTAAGTTGCATATAGTGTCAAAAACAAGGGGGTTCTGGGAGTTTCTCTACTAATAACCTATATCCCCGTTAGAGTCTCAACCAGAGTCTTTAGCTCACCATCCTTTCACAGAAGACAAATGTCCACTACATATCAGTCTTTGTCCTGCCCTGGGGCAGTCCAGCACCGAAATGCCTGGCAATTCTCTTCTGAACGAGAGAACCAACAGCATCCCCAGACACGTGTTTCGGTCTGGTTGGACCTCATCAGTAGGGAGGAGCTGTGCCTCTCTAAGAAACATGTATGCGATTAAAAGGCGCTCTCACAGAACCAACAATTTGCACGTGCAAAGGCCACAGCGAGCAGGCACTCTGGCAACTTGCTTGCGTTATGTTTCTGTGGCCTGTTACTTTGTGCAGGCCAACATATTCCACGTCCTGATATTACCGAGGCCCAGACGATGGCATATCTACCTGGAATAAATAATCCTATAGCACATGTTCATGTATAGCGCCTCATGCTTGTGTCTGCCTGCTTCTAGGCACTGAAACAATAGGTGGCACTCATACCAAATCGAAAGCCACTCAATTTCTCAAGCTCCGAAGGATGAAGGGCTGATTCAGGCCTGCCGGTTTTGGAACGTTGAAAGCGCTGGCTGGCAAATGTCGGAGTTGAGCATTTAACTTGCTGAGCTATCTGGTCAAGGTTCGGTGTGCTGTTCAACCGACTGAGCAGTTAAAAAGAAGGCATTTACTGCATCTACCCAACCCCCATATCCCTTCCCCTTTAGTCCTTCCTTAAATACAACATTACGAGAAATCATCCATGGCATACTCCTCCTGCTTCTAAGCACTGTAATGAAAGGCGCCGCGTTCATAAGAACTGGCCGCATGCTCATTTAAGGAGCAGCAGATCAGGCAGCTCAGCGGGCTATGTCCTTGCTGCTGAGGCCCATGTGGGAGGTGGAGGTTGCACGTCTGAATCCCAGAAAGGTGAACTCAGTCTTTCCTCTTGCCGAGGTAGTGAAACGAGTACTAGTCGTGGTTTTGCTATAAGAGCTGCCTGCAAAAGTGTTATTTGCAAAGCACTTTGGCAAACGAGCTACACAAGTAATGGATTATTATAAATGCTTAAATGTTTGCATCAATAATTCCAAGCAAAGGCTCCGACATAGCTCTCAACTCACCCGCTTCTGGCGGGTGTCACCCGCCTTGAAAGCCGATGAATCATCCGCCAAGTCCCTCATACGCCCATTCACTTCTATGGGCCTCTCACCCGCCAAAAAGAAAATCGGGTGTTTTCACCCGCCATGGTGACAAAAAAGGTTGGGAGCTATGCTCCGAATATTGTCATAGTCTTCAACTAATGTTGCTTTAAGTGTGACAGCTGCATCGCATACTCAACTTCAGACAAGGTATGTGATATCCAAGCGTGTCTCTGCTTCCTTGACATATGAACAGAGAGCTGTTTTTTACTGGCAAGCCTGAAGCGGCATGAGCGGCATAGCGCTTTCACCCAGCTTGCTTTTATGAAATGCACAGCTCTGTGGTTCATAATTTATGACAAGGCCTGGGAGCATAGGACTCTGTTACCAGCAATTGAAAGTAGCCCCCCTACACTTTTGCCTGTGGTTTCCTCTGTGTATGGCACCCACCCCTAGAGCACGCCACTGAACGGAAGGAAGAACAGCAAGCTACACCACGAGCCGCGCGCGCTCGCCCACGCGACGTGCACGCATTCCACAGCCACTTCCGCCAGCCTCGCTCAAACTTCTTCCGCTTTCCCTTCGAGCTCTGTTATGGCACCGGGGAGACCGGGCCCAGCCGCGGTGTATGCAGCACAATAATACGCTGGAGAGCAGAAAGCCCCTCACCCCGTTTAGTAAGCGATTGCACGTGATCACAGCGTCTTGGAGACGTGCTGTGATCACTGAAACTTCAACACGTGACTGCAAGGTGGCGTGCCTAAATCACAACATCCCATGCCAAGGGTAGCAACACAAAACATTAACCCAACTTTTGTAATTTCAGTAATACTCAGACCCCAAAGTTTGCTTGCACAGCTAGCCTTGGCCCCTCGGGTGCTTGCGGCGGGGGCCCGGGCCTTCTTTGCCTTCTTCTTTCTTTTCCACTCTACTGCCCCTGTATCGATTGATGGGGGCTTGTTTGGTTGCTCTATCATGAAGAACACCTCTTGAACATCATAATCGTACTGGACCAGGGCTACCGCTTCATTCTCGTTCCTGCGTTCCTGTACTTCCTCTTGCAGCCAGTCGGCGTCCTCCGGAATGAGTACCATGTTACTGGCAACTTCGGCTCCTCTGTTCCTCCATGGCTCCGCCTAGCTGGTTGCAGTAATTAACAACCAGGAGGTCTTGCAGAAGTTGGCATTATGCCCAGCCTTGTGGCACCTACCACCTGCCGCCCTACTGCCGGACACAGCTCTACATATAGCAACCCCCCTCCACAGAATTCACACAGCCTCTGGGGTGCCTCATCCTTGCCCTTCTTTGGTGTGGTTCCACCTCTGGCCCCTGTCACCGGAGCGGCCTTCTTGCTCTGGGTCCTGACGGTGTGTACCTCCTCCACTCAAATGTCTAGTTACTAATAGACCAAAGAATGCTACCCCACAAAGCACAATTTCTAGTTACCAATAGACCAAAGAATGCTACCCCTTAAAGCAACATGTCTAGTTACCAACAAATCAAGGAATGCTACCCCACAAAGCAAAATGTCTAGTTACCAATAGACCAAAGAATGCTACCCCTTAAAGCAACATGTCTAGTTACCAACAAATCAAGGAATGCTACCCCTTAAAGCAAAATGTCTAGTTACCAATAGACCAAAGAATGCTACCTCACAAAGCAAAATGTCTAGTTACCAATAGACCAAATAATGCTAACCCTTAAAGCAAAATATCTACTTACCAATAGACCAAAGAATGCTACCTCACAAAGCAAAATGTCTAGTTACCAATAGACCAAAGAATGCTCCCCACAAAGCAAAATGTCTAGTTACCAATAGACCAAATAATGCTAACCCTTAAAGCAAAATATCTACTTACCAATAGACCAAAGAATGCTACCTCACAAAGCAAAATGTCTAGTTACCAATAGACCAAATAATGCTAACCCTTAAAGCAAAATATCTACTTACCAATAGACCAAAGAATGCTACCTCACAAAGCAAAATGTCTAGTTACCAATAGACCAAATAATGCTAACCCTTAAAGCAAAATATCTACTTACCAATAGACCAAAGAATGCTACCTCACAAAGCAAAATGTCTAGTTACCAATAGACCAAAGAATGCTCCCCACAAAGCAAAATGTCTAGTTACCAATAGACCAAATAATGCTAACCCTTAAAGCAAAATATCTACTTACCAATAGACCAAAGAATGCTACCTCACAAAGCAAAAAGTCTAGTTACCAATAGACCAAAGAATGCTACCCCACAAAGCAAAATGTCTAGTTACCAATAGACCAAATAATGCTAACCCTTAAAGCAAAATATCTACTTACCAATAGACCAAAGAATGCTACCTCACAAAGCAAAATGTCTAGTTACCAATAGACCAAATAATGCTAACCCTTAAAGCAAAATATCTACTTACCAATAGACCAAAGAATGCTACCTCACAAAGCAAAATGTCTAGTTACCAATAGACCAAAGAATGCTACCTCACAAAGCAAAATGTCTAGTTACCAATAGACCAAAGAATGCTACCCCACAAAGCAAAATGTCTAGTTACCAATAGACCAAATAATGCTAACCCTTAAAGCAAAATATCTACTTACCAATAGACCAAAGAATGCTACCTCACAAAGCAAAATGTCTAGTTACCAATAGACCAAAGAATGCTACCTCACAAAGCAAAATGTCTAGTTACCAATAGACCAAAGAATGCTCCCCTTAAAGCAAAATATCTACTTACCAATAGACCAAAGAATGCTACCTCACAAAGCAAAATGTCTAGTTACCAATAGACCAAAGAATGCTACCCCACAAAGCAAAATGTCTAGTTACCAATAGACCAAAGAATGCTATCTCACAAAGCAAAATGTCTAGTTACCAATAGACCAAAGAATGCTACCCCACAAAGCAAAATGTCTAGTTACCAATAGACCAAAGAATGCTACCTCACAAAGCAAAATATCTACTTACCAATAGACCAAAGAATGCTACCTCACAAAGCAAAATGTCTAGTTACCAATAGACCAAAGAATGCTACCCCACAAAGCAAAATGTCTAGTTACCAATAGACCAAAGAATGCTACCTCACAAAGCAAAATGTCTAGTTACCAATAGACCAAAGAATGCTACCCCACAAAGCAAAATGTCTTGTTACCAATAGACCAAATAATGCTAACCCTTAAAGCAAAATATCTACTTACCAATAGAACAAAGAATGCTACCTCACAAAGCAAAATGTCTAGTTACCAATAGACCAAAGAATGCTACCTCACAAAGCAAAATGTCTAGTTACCAATAGACCAAAGAATGCTCCCCTTAAAGCAAAATGTCTAGTTACCAATAGACCAAAGAATGCTACCTCACAAAGCAAAATGTCTAGTTACCAATAGACCAAAGAATGCTACCCCACAAAGCAAAATGTCTAGTTACCAATAGACCAAATAATGCTAACCCTTAAAGCAAAATATCTACTTACCAATAGACCAAAGAATGCTACCTCACAAAGCAAAATGTCTAGTTACCAATAGACCAAAGAATGCTACCTCACAAAGCAAAATGTCTAGTTACCAATAGACCAAAGAATGCTCCCCTTAAAGCAAAATATCTACTTACCAATAGACCAAAGAATGCTACCTCACAAAGCAAAATGTCTAGTTACCAATAGACCAAATAATGCTAACCCTTAAAGCAAAATATCTACTTACCAATAGACCAAAGAATGCTACCTCACAAAGCAAAATGTCTAGTTACCAATAGACCAAATAATGCTAACCCTTAAAGCAAAATATCTACTTACCAATAGACCAAAGAATGCTACCTCACAAAGCAAAATGTCTAGTTACCAATAGACCAAAGAATGCTCCCCACAAAGCAAAATGTCTAGTTACCAATAGACCAAATAATGCTAACCCTTAAAGCAAAATATCTACTTACCAATAGACCAAAGAATGCTACCTCACAAAGCAAAATGTCTAGTTACCAATAGACCAAATAATGCTAACCCTTAAAGCAAAATATCTACTTACCAATAGACCAAAGAATGCTACCTCACAAAGCAAAATGTCTAGTTACCAATAGACCAAATAATGCTAACCCTTAAAGCAAAATATCTACTTACCAATAGACCAAAGAATGCTACCTCACAAAGCAAAATGTCTAGTTACCAATAGACCAAAGAATGCTCCCCACAAAGCAAAATGTCTAGTTACCAATAGACCAAATAATGCTAACCCTTAAAGCAAAATATCTACTTACCAATAGACCAAAGAATGCTACCTCACAAAGCAAAATGTCTAGTTACCAATAGACCAAAGAATGCTACCTCACAAAGCAAAATGTCTAGTTAAGAATAGACCAAAGAATGCTAACCCTTAAAGCAAAATGTCTAGTTACCAATAGACCAAAGAATGCTACTCCACACAGCTAAATGTCATGTTACCAATAGACCAAAGAATGCTCCCCACAAAGCAAAATATCTACTTACCAATAGACCAAAGAATGCTCCCCCACAAAGCAAAATGTCAAGCTACCTGTAGATCAAAGAATGCCACCCCACAAAGCAAAAGGTCAAGTTACCAATAGACCAAAGAATGCTACCCCACAAAGCAAAATGTCTAGTTATCAACAGATCAAGCAATGCTACCCCACACACCAAAATGTCTAGTTACCAATATACCAAAGAATGCTATCCCCACAAAGCAAAATGTCAAGTCACCAATAGACCAAATAATGCTACCCACAAAGCAGCATGTCTAGTTAACAATAGACCAAAGAATGCTACCCCACAAAGCACAATGTCTAGTGACCAATAGCCCAAAGAATGCTACCCAACAAAGTAAAATGTGAAGTTACCAATAGACCAAAGAATGCCACCCCACAAAGCAAAATGTCAAGTCACCAATAGACCAAAGAATGCTACCCACAAAGCAGCATGTCTAGTTAACAATAGACCAAAGAATGCTACCCCACAAAGCACAATGTCTAGTTACCAATAGACTAAAGAATGCTACCCCTCAAGGCAAAATGTCGAGTTACCAATAGACCAAAGAATGCTACCCACAAAGCAGCATGTCTAGTTAACAATAGACCAAAGAATGCTACCCCACAAAGCACAATGTCTAGTTACCAATAGACTAAAGAATGCTACCCCTCAAGGCAAAATGTCGAGTTACCAATAGACCAAAGAATGCTACCCCACAAAGCAAAATGTCTAGTTACCAGTAGATCAAAGTATGCCACCCCACAAAGCAAAATGTCTAGTTACCAACAAATCAATGAATGCCACTCCACAAAGCAAAATGTCTAGTTACCAACAAATCAATGAATGCTACTCCACAAAGCAACATGTCTAGTTGCCAATAGACCAAAGAATGCTACCCGACAAAGTAAAATGTCAAGTTACCAATAGACCAAAGCATGCTACCCCACAAAGCAAAAAGTCTAGTTACCAACAAATCAAGGCATGCTACCCCACAAAGCAAAATGTCTAGTTACCAATAGACCACAGAATGATACCCACAAAGCAAAATGTCAAGTTACCAATAGACCAAAGAATGCTACCCCCAAAGCAAAATATCAAGTTACCTATAGACCACAGAATGATACCCACAAAGCAAAATGTCAAGTTACCAATAGACCACAGAATGATACCCACAAAGCAAAATGTCAAGTTACCAATAGACCAAAGAATGCTACCCCCAAAGCAAAATGTCTAGTTACCAGTAGATCAAAGAATGCTCCCCCACAAAGCAAAATGTCTAGTTACCAATAGACCAAAGAATACTACCCCACAAAGAAAAATGTCTAGTTACCAACAAATCAAGGAATGCTACCCCACAAAGCAAAATGTCAAGTTACCAATAGACCAAAGAAAGCTACCCCACAAAGCACAAGGTCTAGTTACTAATAGACCAAGGAATGCTATGCCACAAAGCAAAATGTCTAGTTACCAATAGACCAAAGAATGCTACCCCACAAAGCAAAAGCATTGCAAACAGTCAGAAAGTGCCTTCAATAAACACGAGGACAAAGATGCTAGATTTCTCAGGTAAGAGATGACATGGAAAAGACTATACCAAAATGAGATCCATAAGGACGACATTTTAGCTGAGAGCCTTGATTCCTCTTCAGAGGCGATGAGCAGCGCTTTACAAGTCCACTACCACAACACACCATCCTAGATCTGATCTGACAAAACATGGAAAGGGATGCACACTCTTTCACCCCTTCACACAATCAGTCGCTCAATTTGCTAATAAAACGGCATGTCTGACTTCCCTGTTTCAGTAGGAATTCTGGGGTCTCAAGAATAAGCCTGTTATTAAAGGAATGCATGAGAATGGGCAGTCTAGTGAAACAAGCTAACGATGGACCCACTGAGCCACGATGGCCATTTCTCTGTAAGAATCAGAGCCCCCACCCCCTACTAGGCAGTAGGGACATGGACCTGAGGGCACCTGTAAGCCTCAGTCTCTGACTTGCAGGCGGGTGCACATTGACCTGGCTGAATACCCGAGGCAGCACCACTGGACGTGGTCCAAAGACACCACTGCTGAAGAAGAGCAGCAGTGGCAAAATGGTCCTATGCCCCCACCTGGGAGAAATTCTGTAAACAGGAACAGGTTAGTGAAATCTTGAGGGTATGGAGATGCTGAACAACCTTCCTCCTCCCACTGCCGCGACCATTGACCCTCCCGCTCCACTGAAACTCCATTGTTCTAGAACTTCTAGTCCTCTCTCTGTGACCATGAACTCTCCAGCAAAGTTGCCATAGAAGCCATTGACTGCGGTTCAGGAATAATCCAACTAGATAATACATGTGTGCCAGAAATATAAGCATGAGCCCAACACACATGAATTAACCATTTTTATATCGCACGCTTAAAGCTTAAAGTATGATGTTCTTCATTTCAGCTTACCGGAAGGCTCTCCTCACCAGACATCTGCAAGAACATCCTCAGCAACGAAACGCCTGCAGAATACTTTCGCAACTTCATGAACCATTCGACAGCAACAGGAAACACACAGAGGAGTTTTCAAAACAGCAGCCATAAAAGCACTTCTTAAGGATCCCTCAGGAAACACAGACAACCTCACGAACTACCAGCCTATATGAAACATTCTTTAGCCAGCCAAACTGCTAGACACCTACATATAAGGATTCTATGTGATCACTGCGCCGTCCCCAATAATTCTGCTGACGAAAATGTCAATGACTATGACAGTGCAGCGCAGTGATCAAGATCAATGTGGCCCGCATCCCCATATCCTGCTCAGCCCGCCCCCAGCCACTTACCTTAACAGCGGCACACACAGAAGTGTGCCGCCAACTTCCCTCGATCCCTGGGCCGTCAGTTGCCACCCGCTTACTTGGGTCAGCGCTGTCGCTGCAGGGTCCTTTTTTTTCTTGTCCCCCGCTCTCCATTTAATGGGAGCAGGAGACACTATCCATAGCCCTGCTTCCTTTAGTTGCAGTAACAGGAGTCAGCATTTTTTAACTGCGCAAAGGCACAGTTTTGTACCAGGCAACATAGTGCTGTCGAAGTAATGGTACGTTTCCCACATAAGGCCAAATCCGGACACACGTTGAAACCAGCCACCTACTGAACCAGCAACAAGTCAGATTCAGGCTCATGAGCTAAACTAAGTCAGCGCTAATCTCCATCCGGGACGACCTAAAAATGAACACAGACCCCAACATCACTTCTGCCCCAAAACTATTAGATCTTTCAGTGGCTTTTGACACAGCCAACAGTACAACCCTTGTAAAAGCAAAAGAAAAATATCGAGGCTGAGTACCACAAAAGGAAATACACCAAACACAGGCTTATAAAGATTCTCAGATCTTTATTCAAATAACTGTACAGTTTACAAAGGAACAAAGTATCAGATAGCTATCTGGCCCTCAGTACATCACAACGAATACCAGCCCTTTCGGTGTGAGAAGTGAGAGGTATTAGATGTCTACATATCCTCACCTTTTATACAATTCTCAATCGCAATGTCCAGCCCCTCTGCAAGTTAATTATTTTCGGACTAGGGGTCGCGCCGAGTTCGCCTCTAGTTAGTCCGACTATATGCATGTGGATTACGTCTAGCTTATAAAACAAGTCACAATGGCAGCAATGTATCTTAGAATTTGACATTAAGCCTTAGTACATGTTTTATACAATGTAGTTCAACAAGTGCTCACACTCAGTATTTAAACAACATTGTATTCAATGTATGCCCGTGGATCAGACTTGTTGGCGCGAATAATCCTTTGATCTTCAGGTCAAACATAGGACATGGCCTTATTACACGACCCAAACATTTAGCCTACAGGCAGTTTAGGCATTAACCTGTGTAAAGGTCAGGACGGCTAAGGTTACGAGCAGGAGAACACTGTCCACCATTTTAGAATACAAAGTGACTTTGAGGTGGAAATCAAAATGGCGGATGCTCCCAAAATAGCGGCTAGGTCGATCTAAGGTCGGAACCTTGCAACGCGGATTTCTTTGCAGAGCGACTGGGCTTAGGTCAATATATACAATAAAGGAGGCATAATATGCTATCCCATTTAACAAACCCTCCTTTTGGCCTAAGCCAAGTGCTAAACTACTTCTAGTCACTTTACGAGTAACTCCACGTCTCAATGTCCATACATCCTGAATCACTATCGGAAATATCAATTGCCATGAGGTCGGATACTAAGATTTCTTTCAGCACAAATTCATTTGAGATCTTCTCTGGGGCGTACACTTTGTGCCCTAATGCACCCATCGCTTGTGCACAACATCCCCCTAACATCGAACAAATACCAGAAAGACATTGTATACAGCAGCAAAGAAACAACAGAATACCTCAAATAATCATCAAAACCGAAAGTAACTTCCATCCCCAAGATCGTAGGAGGTCCCAGAACCAAGCGCTAAGTTCCCAGTTTCCCTCGGGAACATGCACTTCTGAACTAAGGACTTGCAGATTTTGGATTGCTCTAAAAATCATTGGGGAGGAATCTGGCACGAAAACGCAGCAAGCGGACCCACTATTTTACATACCCCACCACGTTCAGCCAGGATGACATCTAATGCCATCCGGTTCTGAAGTGCCACTAACCTCATTGCTTTCTGTTCTAATGTCATATTATAGAGTATGTCAGTGGTCCGGTTGATGGTCCTCTCCAGTACACTCGCTAGTCTCCTGATGTCTTCTGAGTTCAGTATTTGCCCCCAAAATGGCACAAAGGATTTGCTACATCGCCCTGAACTTGTGAAGTATCGCCATTCTCATCCCACCGTGGACGAGCCTTTGAAATTTCTATAGTGCTAGCAATGAATACCCCGGGTAAAAGAATCCCTAAATAACAAGTTCCCTGCCAATCCCTGGGTAACCATGGAAATGCTACATTACCACAAACAAAGTAGACAGGTTCACCTACATACAAAGGTCTGTCCTCACTAGTCAAATTCACAACGTTGGCGCAACCTTTAAAATCACCCATTGACTGTGTACCATTCCTCTGTATGCAGAAAGAAACTGAATCAGGGCTGTGGTTAACAGTACAAGAAGGTGGCGTGGCATCCCTATTGCCTATAGGAGCCATCTTAAAAGAAATTTAAGATTGGAAGGGACAGGACAGTCTGTCAGAAGGCCTAATAGAAGCAACATTTGGCTTGCTCCTATTCGCAAAAAGTGAGCATCCCAGGGGCATCAGAACATGTCTATCAAAATCGCTCAAGTTCGTCCCATCAAAGTTCCCTGAGATGCTATTGTTCCATCGGCCAAAGAATAGTGCTCTAAGAGAAGCATAGCAAGCAGTTGTCAAAGCTAAAGGATGAATATACCAACCCAGCCCCTTATCCCCTTGTTGCGGTAAATGAAAACAAACCCAACAATTAGACCTATTAAGAATGGTATGTGTAGCATTCATGATGAGTAATAGAGTGTTGTTGTGATAACTCTGTCTGTGCTGAGAGTCTCTCAGAGATAAAGTATGCAGATGTACAAAAGCAGTAGGAACAGTGGGTACATTTTTAGTGGGTAACACATTTTCAAGTGGATGTACTTCTTCCAGATACCAAAGGCAATGACTATTGTAAAACCAATCAACATTATCACTAAGCAACAATACGTTTTTGGGGCCCACACATTTGAATGTTCATTTCCGTAGCTGGTCACACAGTCTCTTATCTTTTCCGTACGAGCGGGAGCGATTGCAGGCATTGTTCTTCAAACGATTTACACCAATGTTTTTTTGCTGGCGACCTCCAAGCCGAGAGTCTTCTTAGTCCTTTCACAAACCCTAGCCAACAGAATCTCCTTCTACACAAATGATCGGGCCAAAAGGCAAGCCCTTGATGAATTTTCTTCGAAGGCACAGCCAAACCGTGCAGTAGGTTTATTTCCTCAGACGCAGATCGTACCTTGTGATCCCTGGTACTGAATGATCTGTGAACAGCGTGTCGTCACTTCCCGTTGGAAGCGACGAATCCTAAGCAGGATCTATTGCAAGATCCGGAACAAATTCAAAAGACGAAACTGTTGGAGAGTGTGGAGGTGAAATGGCTGTTTCCCCAGGCCTTACGAGCTCAGGGAGAGTCTTCGATGCACTCTCGATGCTGTTTACTGCTTCGTGATCGTTGGTTGCAGTACTGGTGAGGGGTTCTGTATCTTCTTTAGCATGTGGCACAGGGTGTGGAATCCTCTTGCTGTGTGACGCGTGGATCCAATTCTTCTTTCCTGCTATTCGCATCGCTGTCTGTGTGACCAGGAGGACCTGATGCGGGCCCCGCCAATGAGGTGCGAGGCAAGAGGATCGCTCGATTGCTTTCGTAAGAACCCAGTCACCCAGCTGTATGCTGTGGCCGGGGCCCTCGTATTTCACAGGAAAAGCCTCTCACACCTGGTGATAAATCAAATACAGATTTTTAGTTAACTGGCCACAATAGTCAGAAAGAAGTACATTATCGACCTCTCACAAAGAACGAGGCCTGGGGACACTCCAAATGTTAGCTGGCCAACCCATGACCACCTCAAAGGGAGAGAGCCCAGTCTTAGTTTGAGGGGTCATCCTCATGGACAGTAACACAATCGTTAAGGCGTCCGGCCATTTTAGTTTGGTGCCAGCACACGTCTCAGCGAGCATGTTTTTGATGATACCGTTGTGTCTTTCTACTAGTCCAGCACTCTGTGCGTGTCTGGCTGAATGGAATCGTTTATCGATCTGTAATCCCGCGCATATCTGCAGAATTAGAGCAGCGATAAAATGTGACCATTGTCCGACCAGATGACTCTTGGCAAACCAAATCTTGCAAAATATTCCTTTAGCATGGTCTTTGCCGTGGTCATGGCTGTGGCATCTTTGACGGGAAAAGCTTCAACCCATTTGCTAAAGGCAAAGATGACAACTAATACGTACTTAAAATTATGACAACACTCCATTTTGATAAAGTCAAAATGAATCACCCCAAAGGGGATAGAAAGTGGACCAAAACTACCCCTAGGAGTTGATGTGCCCTTTCCCACATTGTGCTGCAAACAAATCATACATCCCTGAACGAATCATTCAGCTACTTTAGGGATTTTATCATTTACCCACACATTTTGCAACATTTTAGTGACCTTACGAGCACAACTATGGGTGGGACCATGAGCCATAACAACCATCATCATAACATATGCGTCAGGCAACAGCCATTTCCCTTCAACTTTGTCCACACAGCACCCATCATCATCCAGTATTCCCAAGCCCTCAGTCCATTTCTTAGATTCTTCTAACGTGGCATCGGCTTGAATATTCTTTACGTAATCAATACCCTCGTCCAAAGTACAGGCATTTGTTGCTTCCCTTGAAGTATACATTTCTGAAGAGGGATCAATGGCAGTATGTTTGGCTGTCTGGTCAGCAAAAGCATTACCTTTTCCTACATTGTCTATGACCTTCTGAAGCGCTGCGCTTTTCATGATAGCTAGCTGAGTAGGGAGTGCAAGCGCTGAGAGTAACCGTACTATCAAGGAACCATGATGGATTTTAGTACCATGTGAAGTCAAGAAACCTCTTTCTGCCCAAAGTCTGCCGAAGTAGTGAACCACCTCAAAGGCATACTGACTGTCAGTATATATATTTACTGTAAGCCCTTTGGAAAGTTCACAAGCTCAGGTCAATGCTATAATCTCTGTGGCCTGCGCGGAGTTATACGTGATTCTTTTGGTCTCCACGACCGTGCTCAATGTGGTGATTGCATAAGCAGCTGTGGATGTACCATCCAGGAGTTTGAAACAGGAACAGTCACAAAACAGCTCCCCTAGCGGATTATTCAAAGGAGTATCCTCAAGGTCAATTCTGCCTTTAGTCTCTTGTTCAGTGGTGTAAAGGCAGTCATGTAACTCTTCATCACTGCAAGCAGTACCTTGCGGGAAAGGTATAAATTCGGCAGGATTAAGGACAAAACACCTCTTAATTTGGATGTGCAGTGCAAACAAGATCAATTCGTATCTCGTTAATCGTGCGGAGGTGAGGTGTTGCATTTGTGTTCTGTTTAATAGAATATCTACAGAGTGAGGTACCATCAGGGTTAGAGCATGGCCTAGGACCATTCCCTTGCTCTGTTTAACGGATGCAGCAGCAGCGACAGCTCTCAAACATTTTGGCAAAGCGCATGCTACAGGATCAAGGGCGGAAGAAAAGTAGCCGCACAGTCTATTCTTCCCTCCATGTTCCTGCGTTAATACAGCCAAAGCACATCCATCACATTCATTCATGCACATACAACACAAAGGCCTTTTCATAGTTTGGTGTGCCCAAAACTGGTGCCGAGCACAATGCAGTCTTGAGCAGATCAAATTCTCGCTGGTGTTCCAAGTTCCATGGCAATGGACAAGAAATGCTCTTCTTCGTCAAAGCCAACATAGGTTAATCACTAAGGAGAAATTCGGGATCCACTGCCTACAGTAAGAAGCCATACCTATCAAGGCTCTAACTTCCTTCTGTGTATTTGGGACAGACATGCTAGAAATTATTTGTATCTGTTCAGGCGTCAACCTTCTTCCCTCCTTTGACAGGAGATTGCCTAAATAGGCGACATCCTGTCGACAATATTGAAATTTTTTAAGCAAAGCTGTTTGTCATGTTGAGCTAGATGAATAAGCAACAACACAGTGCCCTCCTTACAAGCACTCTCTGAGTCAGCAGCTAAAAGCAGGTCGTCAACACATTGAAGCAGTGTACAAGTAGAGGGCAACTCAAGGGTATCGAGCTGCTCTTTCAAAGCCCTACTATAGATGCTAGGGCTTTCTGTGTAACCTTGCGGTGCACAGGTAAAAGTAAATGAGCCTCCCCCTAAGGTGAACGCGAACAAGTATCTACTGTCCTTATGTATAGGGATACTAAAGAAGGCGTTCTTTAGATCCACAACACTAAAGTAAGTAGCTGAAGCCGGGATCATAGTCAATATTGTTGTCACATCAGGCACAATAGGAAATTGTGGAGCAACAATCTTATTAATGGCACGTAGATCAATAATAAAACGGAAGAGAATTGCATTATCACCTTTTTTGTACACAGGCAAAATCGGACTATTGCGCAAACTACCTGCAATTTCCTCGATCACCCCTCGATGCACAAAATCGGAGACTATGCATTTCAAAGCTTGCTCACCAATGACCGAGATATTATACTGGGGAATACGTGGCAACTTCACTCCATGTTTCAAAACAATCTTAACGGGCTCAATTTGCAAAACACCGACATCATTGTCGTCAATTGCCCACAAACACTCCGGACCATGTCTAAATTACGGCGGCAATGGTCTGGTCAAGAATTGAGAGACAGAAAGTTGCTGGGGTGAAATCGTCAAACGCACTCCGCCAGAAGAACAATGAATTACCGCATTTAATTCCTTCAACAGATTCAACCCCAACAAATTCTCTCCACAATTTGTGGTCAAAAGGAATGGACAGTGGTCCGTAAATGGACCCAAAGAAATAGGTACCAGCGAAGAAACTGTGCCAGAAAACCCTACAGAAACATTGGTTTGCCCTGACATTGGAATGTTTGGAACCCGCAAATGGTCAATGGAACACTTCTGTGCCCCTGTATCTATCAAAAATAGATGTTTCCTATTACCCACTAACATTTCAACGTAGGGACCTTTCTGTTTAACGGGAATAGGTTTTGGTTCCAAACCGTGTTTCGGGCAATCCTAGCGAAACAGAATGACGTTGAACGGAAGTTCTTCAGAGAGGTAAGCTGCAGAAGAATGTTCAAAAATGTTTCTATTATCCACACTCGATGCCTGATTGTCCTGCGAAAAAGGTTGCTGTGAATCTTGTGAAAACTGACCTCTACCAGGACCCCCTACCCCTGGGCGGCCTCTGGATCGTCTATTCATATTCCCAAATGTGTTATTTGACCTCTGCTGGAGGATCGGGCATTGTGCACGCCAATGACACTCTTGTCTGCAATAAGCACACTGGTTAATGTTTCCAGGACCCAAGGACGCATTTCCTTGTGGAACGTACTGACCTCTAAATTGCAAACTACCCCCTCTAGGGCCTCTAAAAATTGCTGCAATAGTACTTTTACCTTTAAGTCACCTTTTCTCTTTTCAACTCTTTCCTTTTCGTTATTGACACGATTCTCGTAGTACTGAGCCATGTGCAGTACCTCTGACTGGGACTTCGCTTGCCTAGCGCTCTCAGAGGACATGATCTGTGACTGGATGTCAGGCAGCAATCCACGCACACATTTGTCCACGAATATCCTTTTCCCAGACTCTGCGCTTCAGTCTTGCCCACTGTAATCTGAAAATACTTGCTCGAACCGGTTGAAGAACTCGGTCGCACCCTCAGATTTCCCTTGGACACAGGCCGTAAGCTTGTCCCAAATAATCCTTCTTTGAGGAATTATAGTCTTCAATTTTGTAACTATTCTATCAGGTAAAGTTAGTATTAACTGTGGTGGTGTTATGGCTGTTAATGGGGAACCACCCTATATAAATGGCGTCCCTCAATATGAGGGATGCGCCGACAATCACCTTCTCAAATTCACACGAGTATATGAACAAGGCGTCTCCTACCTGGTCTTCGGAGGATATTCGGAGGAAGGGAGTGATTCACCTGACACCCTCTCTCGGCGCTGATCAATCGGCGCAGAGTGAAGACGCCAGGGAAACCCTCAAGGGGGAGAAAACCCTCGCTGGTGGAGTCCAACGGAGAAGAGGCTGGACGGGACAGAATACCGATGCGTATCCCCATAGAGTAGGTTTGGCGTTTTATTCCTTAGTGTTGAATTCGACGTCTCCTTCCCTCAACTCCCCGTGTTGGCTGAAAATGAGAGGGGAGAGATTATACCTGATAGAAAGGTAAGTGAGAAAGGAAAGTAGGTTCAAGCAAGTGTAACCTACCCTTGGATTGAGACTGTATGGAGATACGGAGAGATTGGATCCCACGTGCAGGACGAAGGTAAAGATCTATGTGAAAACAGACACGTTGGTAAATGAATGCAGTTTCTAAGAGAGAAGGAATGGTGATGACAGAAGTCTACCTTCCTTCCCGTACCGTAATCCCGACTGGATGCTGGAACTAGTACTGAGGGCCAGGACTTGGTTTCCAACCGCAGTGGCAGTCGGGAGGTGTGGTCCGTGTGCGTGCAAGATGTGGGTTGAGCTGTGCAGAGAAAACAGGGGAGAGGGTTAACAAGCGCTAGTGGAGGGAATATATTATGGAAGACTGATGAGGAATGCTGCCTACTTAATGTGGAAGGGTCCCGGAGGTTTCCGTGTCGAGTTGAGCTACGAAAGGGCTGGTTTAAGAGTTCCGGGGGTGGATTTGAGGGTTCCTAACGGAAGGGAGTAAAGAATAAAGGCAGTGAGATAAGGTCCTCTTGATATTCGGCGTCCGAGAAATCTAGAAGCGATACTCACGAAGCGTGGCTTCTGTGTACAGTAGCAACGCGATGCCGTGATGGATCCGGGACCGGAAATACGTTCCTGTGATGAATGGGAGGAGCTTGTTCTGCGGTCTCCTGAAACGCTGCACTATCCACCGGTAAAACCCCGGCCATCTTGGAATGGGGGGATAGTATATTCGAGATACGCCACCAACGGCGCCAGAACGACCATTTGCCAAGAACACTATGATTGTTCGTAACAGGTGGTCTCTCACCAGCTGGTCTTTCTCTATGAAGTCTAGTCATAGTATCCCATGAATCTTCTAACGCTTGTCAGGTTATTGACCCATGTTCGAGTTATTATGCTGCAACGTTTGGTGCTGTTGGCTTAGAAAATCCAAGATGGCCGAAAAGCCCACATTGGTGCCAGAATCCAGGACAACTGTGAAGTTTTGCACACACCAAAATGGTCACCTGACCTGCCACCCACCAGTGCGAGCATGATGGGCCAGAAGCGCCATGAGTGAAACGTGGTGCCGATGGAAAAACAGCAGTGCCTGTTAGCTCAAAAAGCGCTTTGAAATTACCTTTGTTTCTCTGAATGCAAGCTCAAAATGAATATTTCAAACATTGCAAGATAGTTAATACAGGAGACCATTGCCAGACCCTATCCTTTGGCTGCACACAGAGCGAAATCAGTGCAAAGGAATATGGTGCTGTTCAAAATCCGTTTTAATTGATGTCAAAAATTGCTAAAATCATGGGCACAAAACCACCAAACAAAAATCAAACTTCTGGTTGGGTGTTCTACAGTACTCTACTGCAGAATCTACATCAATACAATGTTAGCAAGGATCATATGCCATCAAGTAAAATCCCCTTTTTGAAATGCATTAATTCAAGACAGCTGCCAAAAAAATGGGTGCAGTACCGGTGTTTGACACTGACCGGTGCTAGCAATCTAAACTCTGACAGGAGACCTGTATTTCAGGAGCTGAAAAGGAACCTGAGTCAGCTGGGACTTCAAAGCCTTGCTGGTCAATGAGAATTCTTCACACCTACTGTTCCCAGGCCCTATACCAGAAGGCAGTCTGATTTAATTAAAAGTTCAAGAGGCCTCTGTCCATGGGAAGCTGTCACACCTCAGAACTCCACACCAGAAGGCAGGAAATAACAAGTTTCTGTTAATCAAATGGAGAGTGGCACCCTGGATTGATGCCCTGCTAGCAGGAAAAACCAGACAAAGGATGCCTTCAGCTGAATGGGGTATGATGATTTTGGGTGTGAACTGTCAACAACAACTGCTTTGGGAGAGACAGGCCATGTGACATCTGACTCAGCCAGCTAGAGGGGGAGACAAACCATTGTGGATTCAGAGAGCCCAGCAAATATATGTTTTATTAAATTGCTTATAAAATATTGTATCAAGCTGACAGAAATGTAAGATTTGGAGATTCTTAATATGAAAAATGTACCCACAATTTGAGACTAAGCTCAACTCTGTGTGATGCTCTGAGACCGAACCCCGTGATTATTAATATTACAGACACTGTGGTTATCTCAGAAAATTGAAAACTTATTGTAATGTGCCCAGAGAGGAGGTGTACCTCCGGGGAAGATTTGATGCCGACCGGACCAGGGCAAAATCCACTAAAAGCACAAAATGTTGTCGTTTCTGAACCCAAGCTCACTGGAACATGGGGCTTGAACAGAGACCTGTCTTAAGTCATCTGTGATGTGTATATGTATTATGAACCACGTGTGCATTTTCTAAGTAAAAGCAGAGGGGCGTTTCTTCAATAGATTGTTAAAGGGTAGCATCACTCTGACTCACAACTCAGTTATCCAGTTAAAGGACAGAGAATCCTCTTGCCTATCAGGATCCTCAGAGGGTTGGGCATAGAAAGTTAGCCTTCCCATCCATTTTCAAAAGACATTAAAAGAGCCACTGAGACCCAGGTAGGGACTGCTCTTTCCACTTTCTTGCGCAGCACTTTGCCGGACCAGACAATATCCAGAAGGACCATAGACTCCAGATAGACTCCAGAACTTGAAGCAGAGAGGCCTGAACCAAAAGTTGAATCCTTCTCAGCAGGCCTCAGAATCCATCCACCTAACCAAACTATTCAACAGCCGGGCGAGCTGTTTGATTCTGGCTAGAACCAGAACCAGACCCATAAAGCAGAGCTGTATCCAGAACCGCAGACCAGACCGCTGTGCAGTGCCAAGAACTTTTGCCAGAATCAGAGATCCAGACCAGCAGAGCACAGCTGACCCAGAAAGCTGTGACTTCAGAACCACCCACTAGAAGTCTAGTCTAAACCTGTTGACGAGATCTTGACGGCCTATTTCAAATTTATAGTGTGAGTATCCAACCAGAACTGTGCAGAACCAATCTCTTAGTCTAAAATAATCCCATCCCAATCCATTTCAACCTATTTAGAACTGCATAGAAATCGTGTGTCCATTCTGTGATTTCAAACCTGTGAAAGTGTCATTTGTCATTTGAATCTTACTTTATTTCTGAGAATCTACCTCCACTAAATCGTCCGTATCTTTTGAACCGCATGTCCTAGAAGCGAAATTTAACTTTCATTTTAAAGCTAAGAACATAAGCTTTCCGACAAGTTTTTCCCTAATCGCGATCGACGCACTCGGAAAAGTGCCGCGAATTGCAATTTGACTCAATTTCTCCACCTGTCAAAAATAGCTGTCCTTTTGCTTGCAATTGCTGAACTCCGTTTTCAACCTGATAATCATTCATGAATCACTGATAGTGTTGACCTGAACCAATCCTAAGTAACTATCACCTACCCTGAATCTCCTATAGGGAATTAAAATCATTTTTAGCATATTTTTCACTTCATTGCAAATCACATTTAAAAGTATTTCTGCCTGTTTAAAAGCATACCGGTTGCTCTAGGCTTGCTAGGGGGGAACGGGAATTTGAATTGCAATTTGATTGTATTCCTGAGAACTGTGTGCTCTCCTTTCCATCTCTTTATATGGAATCGGGGGGGAGTGAATTGCCACAAGGGGAAAAAGTGATCATATTATCTCTTGTTGAAACCATATCAGTTCATTTCTGTGCTGCATTCTTTCCATCATTGCTTTTCCTTGAAACCATAAAAGTATTCTCTGCTACCTTATCCTTTCTATACCAACTCCTAAGTAATTAAAGAAGTGTGCTAGTGTAGTATTATCCATTGTTGATCACTGTCTTATTCATAAGTGTGCTATCGAATATTAATTTATTTATAAAAGTGTGATATATATCTTGTTTAATTTTTCAATAAATCTTTGCAAAACAAACCTACTTCTTGGCTCAGTGAGGTCAGGGGGGATTCAAAGAGAGGGACGTTATATAAGGGACGTTATATAAGGGTTTATAATCCAGGTTTATGAACTTGTCATAAAAATATATAAATAAGGGCTCCCCTTGGGCATCCCAGACTAGGCATTGACTTAGTTGGAATCTTGAATTGAAGTCCCTTAACAGAGTGGGGGCTCGAGCCGGGACGTCTGGATAAGATCTACCACTTGTGCAGCTTAATACAGTGTGTTAACTGACAGGATACATAAATCCTGTTGGATCACCACGCTGTGTTACACTGTAAAAGCACCCCTCAAAAGAAGGACGCTTTAAGGAGACGGTCTGTTTTGCAAAATAAAAATACTAACTTCTGTAAGTCAGGAAGGAAATCAATTTCCAGAATGATGACCTTGGTACAAATCAAAATAGCCAGATAGCACCTCTTACATAAGCTATTTGTGAGAGGCGAATGGACGGAACAGGACCAGACGGTGTGGTTGCAGGCAATCGCACCCCAGATCACTGCAACAGGGTCAGACATATGGAGAGATCAGGGTCCATTACATGTGGCCCTGAGTGAACTATATATGGCCCCTAAAGCCAAAGATGAGCACGACAAGATTGTCAGGATAGCGGCATATTTATATTCATATATGGGAGCCATACAGGACAAATGTGCTGAAGGCCAAGATCTGGCAAATAGGCAACAGATGGCATTAGAGAAGGCCCAATCTGAGCAGAGGCTGCACAGGAGCCAGGAG
This sequence comes from Ambystoma mexicanum, assembly GCF_040938575.1. Lineage (NCBI taxonomy): Eukaryota > Metazoa > Chordata > Amphibia > Caudata > Ambystomatidae > Ambystoma > Ambystoma mexicanum. The sequence goes on along the minus strand of NC_090938.1, from coordinate 753,071,738 downwards.
TCAGAAAATGAGAGTAGACAGTATCTCATTAAAATCAAAGAGGATATGGGTATCCTGCAACAGGAAAAGTCTGACCAGGATACCAGATTTCTGGCCTTGCAGAGGGAGTACCAAGAAGGTTTGTACGCCCTACTGCAGAGCCAGAAAAAGCTGGAGCAACAACTGGACTTCAATAGGGCATGCGCAGAGCAGGTAGTCACCCTGCAAAGCCACCTAGATAGGGAGAAGGCAGAGAGCAACAAACTGATTCTGAAAGACCTGGATACCCAGACAGAATTTGAAGAAGAGCGCCAGAAAGCTGGTGCCCTTCAAAGGCAGAGGGATGACCGGGTGGCACAGAGGCAGGCTCTTAGTCAGGAAAGGGACACCTTAGGACAGGAAGTCTGCCACTTAAAGAGATAAATGGAAGAAAATCACCTGGCCCGCAAGGGACTGGGTACCCTCCAAAAAGAGCATCAAAACTTGTTGGAGCACACCAGGAGCGTGGAAGATGCTCTGGCAAGAAAGGAGCAGGCAGTAGGGATGGGACTCAGGAGGTAATCCTCCTGCAGCAAAGACTGGCCAAGTACTCCAAGACTAACCAGGAAGCACAGAGAGAGAATGAGGCTCTCTGCCAGGACAATGATAGGCTCCAGCAATAGGTAGCCATGCAGGAGAGACTGATAGAGTCTAGTAAGGCCTTGACTGAGGAACTGAAAGCACAGCCTCTTGCATGACAACAGGGAGCAGGGGCTGATAGAGATGAGGTTCACTGGGAAAGGGAAGCACCTGAGCATAACCTCAGGAGCCCTAGTACCAGAGGCCTTCATCTCTCCCAGTCCATGGACTCTGCCACCCGATGTCCCCTGGCGCACATGAGCACAGGGATGGCAGATTACTATCCAGCCAAAAGTATGGGGCTCATAGGCCAGTACCACCCAGGAATGGATGGGCGGGCATCCGGGTATGGGCACCCAAGTACAGTGCAATTTAGTGGGGAACCCCAGGAGAGTAGGCCCACTAAGGGCATCCTAAAAACCTCTGGCCAGTTAGGTCAGTGGAGAGATACTCACCTAATCCGGGCAGCAAGGAGGAATCTGAAGACTCCTCCGCGCCCCTGGACACAAGAGACTAGGTCCCCACATTCTGCCGGCCATTCCCAGGCTCGCAGAATTCGGGAAAACCTGGAAGATCAGACGGGCACCTCTGGGAGCAGTGCTTCTGAGTCAGAGGATGAATGGACCAGGGTTACCCAAACCAAGAAGGCCAATAAGGCAAAAATGGCCTTGCTTAAGGACCCCTCAAAACAAATTAAGGCAATAAGGAGTGTCATCACGCCTTATCACAAGAACGCCAAGTATTCTGTGTGGGAACACTTGGAGCTCTTTGAGCAAATGATGGAGACTTTCCATTTGAAGGACAGCAGTAGCTGCATCCAGTATGTAAAATGGACTTTCTCCCAGAATACTCCAGTTTCTTTGCGGGGCTGGAGGACCAAAACCATTCAAGATGGTCCACATATAGGGCGGCCATCTTGAAACATTTTTCTGTTCACCGGAATCCCCAAGAGGTTTGCAAGGCAGCCTACAATTTGCAATGTGGGGAGGATCAGGCCCCACAAGAATTTGTGCAGGAATTAAAGCGTGCCTTTGCGCAGAATACCAAAAGGGTGCACACGGGCAGTAAAGAGTTTGTAAATACGTTTTTCCATGCCTTATCCAAATACATAATGACCCAGCTAGTGAGAGATTTTCACGAGAAAAGGTCACTAGACTGGGTCATTGAACAGGCTACCCGGATCTATGAGGTGCAGAAGCCCATAGAAAATAAAAATAACGCCCAGAAAAGCCCCAAATCAACCAGCACCCCTGCTGCTGCTAAGGTGGCAGAGGTAAAGGTTGCCCCTATTTTAGATTTGGAGATGGGGGGCCTAAAAACCTGCCTGCACTGAATAATTCTAAGCCCAGAAGTCCGTCGGGCCAGTCACAAACAGGGAGTCAAGGAGGTAGTCCCACAAATGGGATCCATCACTCCCCTGATTATGTAAGTCCCCGCTACAAGGGAAACCGTCCCATCCTGGGTTATTTGTGGACTCCTCTAGCCCAAGGGGGGGGTCCAGCCAAGCGCCTAACCTGGGGAACTTCCCTCCTAACCTCCCACAGGAGGGCAGAAATTCACCAAACTCTGGGCAGAACTTTTTTCCCAGGTATCCACCCAACTTCCAACCCCAAAATCATTCATCCTTCTTTCCCCAATTCCTTGAGCCCAGACCACTTAATCCGGGAGAGGGGAGGCCAAGGGTGGAGGGGTACCCAAATCTTCCCAACCCAGGGTACTACCAGAGAAGGGATAGCTACCCTTCCCGGGATCAGCCCAGGGGAGAAAACCAAACCCCGTATCAGCCTGAGCGGGTTTCACAGTTAGAGCGCTAGGTCCAAAATATGGCATGGGATCTGGGTCACATGCTGAGGGCTCAACAGAACCCTCAGATGAGCATGCCAGTGCAGAATGCCCCAAACTCTGGGCCTGGTGCTCCAGAACAATGACGGGGGCAGCACCCCGATAACTCAACGGTTCCCAGGGAGGAGGCACAAGGGGAAGGGGGGTGTAAAGCCTTGGAGGAAGCTCCCTTCCCCACTTGTAAACAGCCCCTGGAAACCCAGGAACCGGAAACAAAATCTCCTACCCCTGAAAGTTTGACACCCAAGGAGCAGAGAGGAGGTAGGAGAAACAAAGGACCCAAACAGACCCATTTTGTGGAGGAGGTACAGATCTTCCAATTTGAGGGAGAGGGATCCTCAGCAGATCCTGGGAAAAGGATCTTCTCCTTCAGAGATGGGGGAACTCCTCCCAAAGAAAGATGGGTCCCCACGAATCCACATCCAGACTGGGTAGATGTGGGGACTGAGCTAGCGCCGCCCATCATCTCATCCCAGAACCAACAGCATCAAAATCCCCTGGTTCAAACCCATTCTGGTGACTGCCTCCAAAAAGGGGGGCGGCCCAGAACCGGAACCAGGGGAACCCACAACGGCTCTGATTTCCAGTTGCCGACTTTTTCTTGCAGATTCCCATGACTCTCCACAGAATTCTGCCCAGATCTCTTCTCTCGCAATGTCCAAAACTAAAAAATAAAAAATTGGCCCACCAGTTGTCCAGAAATGTGCATTATCTGTGCCCCCTTGAGGAGAAGGAGGGAAGATACTATGCCCCGGTACAAGTATAGGGGCAGGGTACAATTTTGGCACTGGTGGCACTGGATCCCAAGCTACCCTTCTGTCCAAAAGAGCCTTTGACGAACTAAATGCAGGGAGGGAGGAGAATTACCAAATTCTTCTCACCTCACTTCCTGGACAACTTCAGAAGTTTGACGGGAAGGAAATTCCCATCGAGGGGACTGCAGATTTGGACATTAAAATTGGGCGACACAAGGTGAAACACCCGGTCATAGTAGTGACTCCAGAGGGCACCCCTTGTTTACTAGGGAATGACCTCCTGACAAGGTTGTTCCCCCAAATCGATTGCGTAAACAAGGTCCTCTGGACCCAGACTAGCCGACCAATAAAATTAAAACAGAGTGTCAACCATGTTAGTTTAAACGGCACATGCCACATGGTTGAAGAAAATCTGACCAAGTAGAATTTCACTTCCAGAACAACCAAATTCCAGACGTGACATTAATAGCAGTAGGACAACAGACCGGTGATGGGGAGTCCTCTCTATTTCTGCAAATCAACCTTCCTTCCAGTTTAAGGTGGTATTCCACACTGGAAGGAAACACTCTGAAATTCTTTACTAATCCACAATCAGACATTCCCACTCTAATAGTCCAGAAAGATGTGAAATCAGCTCAGAGCCTGGCTGATATTCAGCAAATTGGAGAGCAGTTGTTCATCCCTGTTCAGTTAAATGATGGGAAGGACTCTGTCCTTGCCCGAGTGTGTGTGAACAATGGTAAGAGCTTCATCAGCGAAGCCATGTTCCGCCAACTCCCAAAAGATCCAGCCATTCCCATATTCAAACTGATAGACAAATGGGAAATGGATCTGAAAACACCCAAGTCCAAACATCTCCTGCCAAGTGGGTGTATGCTCAAAATCTCCATTGGCAACAAGAGCATAGTCCATAATTGTTGGGTCGTGCGAGACGTCACTGCCGCCTTTTACTTAGGCAGTGACATTCTCAATCGCTTTGCCATTAGTTTGGACTGAATAAACTTCAAAGCGTGGTCCCGATTAGCGGATAATCCCATGGGCTTTGATGATCCAGAAAAAGCATTTAGGTCAGCTCAATTGCTACCTTATGCAGTTGAAAGTCAGATTAAAGAGGAAGTCACCATCCCAGAAAGGACCCAACAATTCTCCCTGGAAGTTAAGGGAAAAGAGGACAAAAATTGAAAAACCCTGATGCTTACATTCATCTAAATGCTTCTCTCCAACAGCAAGGGTTGGGGGTAAACCCAACACCATTAGTCAACATAGAACATGACACCATTCCAATAGAGGTGGATAACAGCGACTTAAAGAGTATTACTCTAGCCGCAGGCACCATTATTGGAATGGCGGTTGATGACCGACATTTTTCCATTGATTTAGGAAATGAACTGTTAGGACCAATCCCCAAGGACTGTTTTGACAGTGACAGTCATGACAATACAACACCAGACAGGATATTTACCCGGCATGGGGGGAACTTCCTGGTGTACACTTCCTGCCTTTATGGTAAGGAAGATGTCACTTGTGACTTCAGGAGGGATAAAGTGATTTTCCAGGTCCATGAGGGTTGCCTTTCCCACCTGAAGCCTCCAATCCAAATCAGCACTCTGACCAGGGACTTCTCCACCCAGCTGGAGGAGGCCACTGAGATAGCAACACCAGAAGTCTTTCCAGGCTTCAGACAGATGGTGGAAGAGAGAGTCAACCTAGCTGATGCCTGTGTGACTCTGGAACAGAAGCAAAAGTTGAAACAAGTTTTCTTGGATTTCCAACATCTCTTTGCGGAGGACTCATGTGACTGTGGTTGCACCGACATCCACACAACAACAATTCCCACGAACCCTGGCATGACTCCAGTGTTTGTGAAGCAATATCGCTTGCCTCTCGCATCCATTGAGTCCCTTACTGAAATAATTAAGAACCTTAAGTCCCGGGGAATAATCAGTCAAGTACACAGCACCTTCAATAATCCAGTGCTGGGAATATTGAAGCCAAAAGGCCAGTGGAGAATCTGCGTGGACCTTAGGGAGCTCAACAAACGGGTCCATACTTCCCGATGGCCTCTTCCCTACATTGACCAAGGGCTGGCCCAGACCCAGGGGTCACAGGTATTCACTGCAATAGACCTGACCAATGGATACTGGACTGTGCCTGTCAGTAGAGAGGATCAATACAAACTGGCTTTTACCTTTGGGGGCCAGCAGTACACTTGGACCCGGACTCCCTTCGGATACCTCAAATCTGGCAATGAATTCAACATTTTCCTACACAAGGCCATGCCGACCTGGGTGCGAGGGATAACCTGGTTTATGTAGATGATGTCCTCATCAAAAGTTCATCTGTGGAAGAACACATAGCAGAGATCCGTTATGTTCTGACACAGCTGAGGGCTGCCGGAGCAAAACTTTCCTTTCAGAAAGCACAGTGGTGTAGAACCCGTGTTAATTTCTTGGGGCATGAGATTACTCGTCGGGGTCTCTGTCCCCAGGAAAAGAAAGTGGAAGCACTTCAGAAACTGAAAGACCCCACAAGTCTGCGGGAACTAAGGAGCCTCCTTGGACTGACTAATTACAGCAGAAAGTTCATTGAGGGCTACGCAGAGATCACCAGACCCCTGATTCATCTCCTGAAGGGGGGGTCAAGTGGGAATGGGGTCCAGAACAATCCGAGGCAGTAAGACAGCTCAAAAGAAGCCTCTCACAAGCGCCTTGCCTAGCTTACCCTGTCAGAAACAAGGAGTTTTTCTTGGAGACAGGGTTCTCTAATACATGCTTGACTGCAGTATTATATCAAAAGCATGACACAGTCAATAAAGTAATCTCCTATGTGAGCAAAACTTTATCCTCTGTGGAGGAAAAATTCAACGATTGTGAGAAGGCACTCCTGGCAACGGTGTGGGCGTTGAAGAATTACCACCGGTTTATCCAGGGGGAACACATCATAGTGGAGACTCCACACCAGCCTCTGCAATATCTCCAAAGTGACAGAATCCGGGCCGGAAATGTGAGTTATTCCCGAATTACTTCCTGGATTCTGTCAATGCAAGGCTTTCCTGTGGAGGTCAGATATGGCCAAAACAAGAAGAGTCCCCTCGCACAAGGTCTGGCTGACTTGCATGATTGTGCCAGAGAAAACTGTCTCGAGGACGAAAGTCTAAAAATCAAGGACAACATGGAGGCATACCTTAATTCCCCACGCCAAGTCTTTGAAGAAGACAAGTGTGAGGGAATGCCCACTGTCTATGTGGATGGATGCTCTTATCATGTTGACAACAACGGGGAGAAAGAACTGGTGGCCGGCGGAGGGAATGCATGGGTGAATGAGTTCCTAGAACCCTCCGCTGGATACAAGATTGGTCCCCGAAGTAGTCAGGTGGCAGAGTTGATGGCTGTGTATCAAGCCATCCTCACTGCTGTCCAACATCAACTCCACAAACTGGTCATAATCACAGATTCAGACTATGTACGGAATGGGTTCATGGAGCACCTGGTTAATTGGAAAACCAGAGGCATGTTATGTGCTAATAACAAACCCTTGAAACATGGGAAGTTAATTCAAAACATTGATGATCTGGTCACCGTGAATGGGATGACCATCTACTGGAAGAAGATCAAGGGTCATTCCAAAGTAGAGGGACCAGACAAAACTGGAAATGACTTAGCTGATCTGCTAGCCAAAACCGGGGCCATCCAAGGGGATCTAATAAAGATCGAGTCCCTGTTGGGGGAAATCCAGGTCACTGCTATCACTTGGTCCCAGACAAATGCCCACATGATTTTTCAACTACACAATGGAGTAAGGGGACCCCAGATGCTGACTTGATTACGGCTCAGAAGGGGGATCCAATAAATGGTAAGTTTTACCAACACATTGAGGACCCTGAGAACTTTCACCTGACGGATACCGATTACATTGGGAAAGAGGACCTTAGAGTGTTGATGAAATGTCCAAAAATGTTCTGAATCCTAGACGGTTTGTTGGTAAGGAAATCCCAAGCTGGCCATGATCAGTGGGTGGTTCCTACCTCATTCCGAAGCCTGATGTTAAGTCTCGCCCATGATGCGGCCACAGCCGGTCATAGGGGGTTTCATACAACACTTGAGATCTTAAGAGAGGTTGCATACTGGCCACACATGGGGCAGGGCCTCGACCAATACTTGAAGGGGTGTCTTGTGTGTGAGTGTGAACAATTTCAGCCAACATCACTCACACACCATGCGCCTCTCCAAAAGAGGGGGATGGCACTGCCATGGTCAGATTTGCAAGTCGACTACATAGGGCCTGTGATTCGCTCCTCTAGGGGGAATAAGTACATGTTGACGGTGACATGCTTATTTACTAAATGGGTGGAATGTCTCCCGGGCCCAAACTGCAAGGCAGAAACAGCAGCTGTCCTGATGATCAACTACATCTTTTCCAGTTTTGGTCTACCCCAAAGGATTGAGTCAGGCAGAGGTAGCCATTTCACCAGCAAAGTAATGACAAAGATGTGGGAGATACTGGGGGTTAAAAGGAAGCTACACATTGCTTACCGACCAGCTTCTTCTGGGGTAGTAGAACGTTACAACCAAACCATTTTGAGCATCTTAAAAAAGTTTGTGGCAGATTCTGGGCCAAGTTTGGATATCCGATTACCTCTTGTCCTAATGGCCATCAGATCTACCCCTTCATCTGCAACTAAAATGTCACCGTTTGAGCTGATGACTGAACGCAGGATGGTGCTTCCCCAGCATTTGCTCTACAGGACCCAAGAGCTAACATTGATCAATCCCTCCACAACTCACGTGTATATTGAAAATTTAAGGAAACACCTTCAACATGCTTTTGCCTATGCTCAGCGAAACCTAGAAAGATCAGCCGATAGCATGAAGACTCATTATGATCTGAAGACTACTAGGAAATAATACAATGTGGGAGACCGGGTCTATCTATACAATTTCCAAAGGAACCAGGACAAACAGCGGAAATTTCTGGCTACATGGAAGGGACCTTTTGAAATTGTAGACAAGATCTCACCAGTCGCCTACAAGAGCCGCATCCCCAAGGGTAGTTTGGCGGAAGGGGAAGACAAGTGGGTCCATATTAATCAGCTAAAGTGTTGCCATCCCAGGCACACTCTGCAGCAACTGGAGGAGTCCTCTGCAATCCCAGAGGTGGCCGCTCCAGAGTAATACATTTCCAACCCTAAAATATCCCACATATAGTCTCTAAAATATTATGATAAGAATGCAAATGTCTCCTGATGTATAAAACGTATATGTTCGCCCCACCATTAATAGTGGTGGGGAAATGTCCACAAATATGTTTCTGCTGCTTTGCTTTGTCATCCTAGGAGAGATAAAGCATGGAGACTGACCAAGGAGGTCGACCCAGGGACTGGGAGCAAAGATCCGAGGGGCCCGGGGTACCGCCCACAACTCCCATCAGGACCGGCGAGGAGAACCAACCGATCCACCCTGATGGAGGAAAAGATGCTGAACTGTGCCATCTGCGGAATCGGAAGAAGATGATGCGGACATCCCAGCGCGTGGATCAAAACATCCTTTACACCCGACTCCCCCTCGACTCAAAATCAAAAAACAGTCGGGCAGGGGGGCTTGTCAGGTGTATTGACCCATGTTCGAGTTATTATGCTGCAACGTATGGTGCTGTGGGCTTAGAAAATCCAAGATCGCCGAAAAGCCTAACTTGGCGCCAGAATCCAGAAAAACTGCGCAATTTTGCGCACACCAAAATGGTCGCCTGACCTGCCACCCACCAGTGCGAGCATGATGGGCCAGAAGCGCCATGAGTGAAATGTGGTGCCGAAGGAAAAACAGCAGTGCCTGTTAGCTCAAAAAAGTGCTTTGAAATCACCTTTGTTTCTCTGAATGCAAGCTCAAAATGCATATTTCAAACATTGCAAGATAGTTAATACAGGAGACCATTGCCAGACCCTATCCTTTGGCTGCACACATAGCGAAATCAGTGCAAAGGAATATGGTGCTGTTCAAAATTTGTTTTAATTGATGTCAAAAATTGCTCAAATCATGGGCACAAAACCACCAAACAAAAATCCAACTTCTGGTTGGGTGTTCTACAGTACTCTACTGCAGAATCTACATCAATACAATGTTAGCAAGGATCATATGCCATCAAGTAAAATCCCCTTTTTGAAATGCATTAATTCAAGACAGCTGCCAAAAAAATGGGTGCAGTACCGGTGTTTGACACTGACCGGCGCTAGCGATCTAAACTCTGACAGGAGACCTGTATTTCAGGAGCTGAAAAGGAACCTGAGTCAGCTGGGACTTCAAAGCCTTGCTGGTCAATGAGAAATCTTCACACCTACTGTTCCCAGGCCCTATACCAGAAGGCAGTCTGATTTAATTAAAAGTTCAAGAGGCCTCTGTCCATGGGAAGCTGTCACACCTCAGAACTCCACACCAGAAGGCAGGAAATCACACGTTTCTGTTTATCAAATGGAGAGTGGCACCCTGGACTGATGCCCTGCTAGCAGGAAAAACCAGACAAAAGATGCCTTCAGCTGAATGGGGTATGCTGATTTTGGGTGTGAACTGTCAACAACAACTGCTTTGGGAGAGACAGGCCATGTGACATCTGACTCAGCCAGCTAGGGGGGGAGACAAACCATTGTGGATTCAGAGAGCCCAGCAAATATATGTTTTATTAAATTGCTTATAAAATATTGTATCAAGCTGACAGAAATGTACGATTTGGAGATTCTTAATATGAAAAATGTACCCACAATTTGAGACTAAGCTCAACTCTATGTGATGCTCTGAGACCTAACCCCACGATTATTAATATTACAGACACTGTGGTTATCTCAGAAAATTGAAAACTTATTGTAATGTGCCCAGAGAGGGGGTGTACCTCCGGGGAAGATTTGATGCCGAACCGACCAGGGAAAAACCCACTACAAGCGCAAAATGTTGTCGTTTCTGAACCCAAGCTCACAGGAACATGGGGCTTGAACAGAGACCTGTCTTAAGTCATCTGTGATGTGTATATGTATTATGAACCACGTGTGTATCTGGGAAACCTGTTTGTTATGAAAAATTATTTTTCTAAGTAAAAGCAATGGGGCGTTTCTTCAATAGATTGTAAAAAGGTAGCATCACTCTGACTCACAACTCAGTTATCCAGTTAAAGGACAGAGAATCCTCTAGCCTATCAGGATCCTCAGAGGGTTGGGCATAGAATGTTAGCCTTCCCACCCATTTTCAAAAGACATAAAAAGAGCCACTGAGACCCAGGTAGGGACTGCTCTTTCCACTTTCTTGCGCAGCACTTTGCCGGACCAGACAATATCCAGAAGGACCATAGACTCCAGATAGACTCCAGAACTTGAAGCCGAGAGGCCTGTACCAAAAGCTGAATCCTTCTCCGCAGGCCTCAGAATCCAGCCACCTAACCAAACTATTCAACAGCCGGGCGAGCTGTTTAATTCTGGCTAGAACCAGAACCAGACCCAGAAAGCAGAGCTGTATCCAGAACCGCATACCAGACCAGACCAGACCACTGTGCAGTGCCAAGAACTTTTGCCAGAACCAGAGATTCAGACCAGCAGAGCAGAGCTGACCCAGATAGCTGTGACTTCAGAACCACCCGCTAGAAGTCCAGTCTAAACCTGTTGACCAGATCTTGACGGCCTATTTCAAATTTATAGTGTGAGTATCCAGCCAGAACTGTGCAGAACCAATCTCTTAGTCTAAAATAATCTCATCCCATCCATTTCAACCTATTTAGAACTGCATAGAAATTGTGTGTCCATTCTGTGATTTCAATCCTGTAAAAGTGTCATTTGCCATTTGAATCTTACTCTATTTCTGAGAATCTACCACCACTAAATCGTCCTTTCTATTCCTTATAGTTTTTCCGTAATCGCGATCGACGCACTGGGAAAAAGTGCTGCGAATTGCAATTTGACTCAATTTCTCCACCTGTCAAAAATAGCTGTCCTTTTGCTTGCAACTGCTGAACTCCGTTTTCAACCTGATAATCATGCATGAATCACTGATAGTGTTGACCTGAACCAATCTTAAGTAGCTATCACCTACCCTGAATCTCCTATAGGGAATTAAAATCATTTTTAGCATATTTTTCACTTCATTGCAAATCACATTTAAAAGTATTTGTGCCTGTTTAAAAGCATACCGGTTGCTCTAGGCTTGCGAGGGGGGAACGGAAATTTGAATTGCAATTTGATTGTATTCCTGAGAACTGTGTGCTCTCCTTTCCATCTCCTTATATGGCATCAGGGGGGGAGTGAATTGCCACAAGGGGAACAAGTGATCATATTATCTCTTGTTGAAACCATATCAGTTCATTTCTGTGCTGCATTCTTTCCATTATTGCTTTTCCTTGAAACCATAAAAATATTCTCTGCTACCTTATCCTTTCTATACCAACTCCTAAGTAATTAAAGAAGTGTGCTAGTGTAATATTATCCATTGTTGAACACTGCCATATTCATAAGTGTGCTATCAAATATTAATTTATTTATAAAAGTGTAATATATATCTTGTTTAATTTTTCAATAAATCTTTTAATTTGCAAAACAAACCTACTTCTTGGCTCAGTGAGGTCAGGGGGGATTCAAAGAGAGGGGCGTTATATAAGGGTTTTTCATCCAGGTTTATGAACTTGTCATAAAAATATATAAATAAGGGCTTCCCTTGGGCATCCCAGACTAGGCATTGACTTTGTTGGAGTGCTGAATTGAAGTCACTTAACACCCTGGTACATCATCTATAGTCCTAATCTGTTTCCACAAATCAATGGGCAGGAGTATGGGAAACAACAGATCAATATCACTTAAGGTGAATACTGAGGATTGTAAAACAGACTCTATTTCTTTGTAGAACCCCGTCAATTTCTTCCTAATATCGGGAATAGACTGTTTAATGGTGTTCACTTCCTGTCTTCAGAATGGGACGTGAACGAACTGCGACACATAATGTGCAGGAATTTCTTGAGCAGCAGTACCTGCTACAGCATTAGCTGGAATCTCTTCTTTTGGGACGAATGTCGGAGGGACCTCTCTCATTGGCAACTGAGAAGTAGGCAACTCCGAACACTTACTGAGCAACAGAGCTAAATCGAGTGGTAAAGCAGCTGAAGAAGTGTCAAACAAACAAGCCCTCTTATAAATACTCAATAACTCTGCGGGACAACAAATCTTTCTTTTTACACACTCATCCTTTAGGTACTCTATCATTACCTGTATCACTTTCCTCTGCATTTCTGGCGCATAATGACTATAAGTGTCATACACTTCAACAGGAGTTATTGATGTATCTGAGACCCACCTAATCGCATCTTTTGTACAAATTCGTGCTTCCTCAGTTATCGATTTCAACAAGGAGAAAACCGTTTCTGTACGAACATAACATCCAAGCTATCACCATCTACATCTTCATTCTTTAGCCCTTCCAATTCCCTTCTATACCCAAAAACCCTCTCAACATGCTCTTGTACCTTCTCCGCAGTATCTCTAGAAAACGCTAAAGTATTCAGATCCCTTAACCCTTGTGGGAGATCTGTATCACTTAGTCTGTTCCACATTACTCATAAATGAATTCCTAATCCCTCAATAAAAACGTTTTTCTCAGGAAAATTGTCTAAATTAAAGTGTGGCAAGAATATCAGCTTGGCCACCCTTCTCCATGCAATGCTTAGCCCATGCAGTTAACTCAAGCTTTTTCTCTGAAGATACAGTATTATGAGTTACAACCCTCGAGCCTGCTCCCTGATCTACTACAAGCAGTGTAGAACCACTTGGAAGAGGGAGAGTAGGCACATTTTGAACATCCGGATACAAAGGTACTATCGCTGGCGCGGCAGGCAAGCCCCAGACCCGTAGCGGTAGGCAAAGGTGGAGGAGCAGGTGGAGGTGCGGCGACAAGCGGAGGAACAACGGGAGGAAGAGGAACATTAAGAGGAGCAATAGGAGGAGCAGGAGGAGCAACATGAGGAGGAATAACCGTGCTTACAGTACATAGTACACGCCGGCGACCCCTGCATTGTGCCAGTCGGACAAATTCCAAAGATTGTCTGTCACTGCGGAATAACGCCCTGAAACAGGCAGACAATTTCCCAGGCATATCAGAATACTGGTGTTACCTGGTCAATAATTGCACTTGCAAGTGTAATGCGCCAAAACAAATTATCAGGATACTTAAGAATCAGGTCACTACTCACCTGATCAAATCCTAAGGATGTCCGATCGGAATACACATTTTTTTAACTAAGGTGCCTCGTGGGTGGTGATTTCGGCAAATCTGCCCGCCTCGATATATAGACCCTCATCAAGATGCCGACTCGCACCACGGGCTCATCGTCTAGGGATTGGGTCGTGCAGTGCTGCTGAGGTGTTGAGTCTCATTCAAGAAAGGGGCCCCCTTTTACACCGTCTGATCCCGGTCCGATAGCTGCCTCAACCTTCAACGAGCTGCCATCAATCTTGAGGGTCCCTATTTGGGCACCATCTGTAAAAGCAAAAGAAAAATATTGAGGCTGAGTACCACAAAAGGAAATACACCAAAAACAGGCTTATACAGATTCTCAGATCTTTATTCAAATAACTGTACAGTTTACAAAGGAACAAAGTATCAAATAGCTATCTGACCCTCAGTACATCACCACGAATACCAGCACTTTCGGTGTGAGAAGTGAGAGGTACTGGACGTCTACATATCCTCACCTTTTATACAATTCTCAATCGCAATGTCCAGCCACTCTGCAAGTTAATTTTTTTTGGACTAGGGTTCGCGCCGAGTTCGCCTCTAGTTAGTCCGACTATATGTATGTGGATTACGTCTAGCTTATAAAACAAGTCACAATGGCAGCAATGTATCTTAGAATTTGACATTTAGCCTTAGTACATGTTTTATACAATGTAGTTCAACAAGTGCTCACATTCAGTATTTAAACAACATTGTATTCAATGTATGCCCGCGGATCAGACTTGTTGGCGCGAGTAATCCTTTGATCTTCAGGTCAAACATTCGACATGGTCTTATTACACGACCCAAACATTTAGCCTACAGGCAGTTTAGGCATCAACCTGTGTAAAGGTCAGGACGGCTAAGGTTACGAGCAGGAGAACACTGTCCACCATTTTAGAATACAGAGTGACTTTGAGGTGGAAATCAAAATGGCAGATGTTCCCAAAATGGCGGCTAGGTCGATCTAAGGTCGGAACCTTGCAACGCGGATTTCTTCGCAGAGCGACTGGGCTTAGACCAATATATACAATAAAGGAGGCATAATATGCTATCCCGTTTAACACCCTCATTAAAAGGATACAAGAAGCAGGGAGGAGCAACATTGATGGAATCCTTCCTGGCCGAAATATCGGAAACCACCAGGCTACCACCCTTTGGCTCAACATCACGCCCACTCACTTGTGGGGTTCCACAAGGCTCATCCCTCTCACCGCTACTGTTCAATATTTACAAGATTCCCCCACTCATAAAACTCATCAACCGACACAGGCTCCCATGCTACAACGATGCAGAGGACACTCATATAATCTACCTACTCAATACCATCGAGGTTATGGACCAAACTCTTGTCAACAGCCTCCCACAAACTAACGGATGGATGAGCAACAACAGCCTGAAACTCAACCCTGACAAACAGAAATCATGATCAAACCGAATAACTCCAGATCCAACAGCACATACTGTGGCCTACCGAAATGGGAAACCCACCCGAGTTACCCAAAATAGTGAAACATTTCAGAATTCTGATGGACAATGGCCTAACACTAGAACCTCAAGTCAGCGCACTAGTAAAGAAATAATTCTTCCATCTACGCACCAACAAGTGGATATTACCCTTTCTCACCTTCCATCACGAACACTCGCAATCATCTCTCTTGTCATGTCAAGAATAGACTATGCCAACAGCATCTACCTGGGAATGCCCAACTATCTCACCCAAACACTTCAACGGATCCAGAGCGCAGCAGCAACACTCCTCCTAAGGCTCCACAACACTGCACTGGACACATCACTCCAGCACTAGAATCGCTACACTGGCTACCAGTCAAGAAAAGGATCTATTTTAAGACATTATGCATAGTCCACAGAGCAATTCACGGCTAAGGAGCAGAATTCCGGGAAGGAAAAAATCTCCATCTATAGACCAAACAGAACCCTGAGGTCTAGCAATGGCAAATGTCTTGAACCCAAATAATGCTCAGAAAGGAAATACAGTGGATCAGCCTTTTCAAACATCTCAACGAAACTCTCAAACTCGCTTCGCAAGGAAATAGTCACAGTAGAGGACCACCTAATGGTCAAGAAAGCAGTAAAAGCACGGCTCTTTGATTTGCCGACCCTGGCCCATGGTCAGAGAGAAGCGTGCAGCTTTAATGCAAGGAGCGTGCGGCTCATCCTGTCCGCGCATCAGACTCTAGTCTAGTCTAGTATGCATGGAGTGGCTGTGTCCAAGAATGCCACAGAACCCCTCTGATACCTGTGTCTGTTGCCATGGACTGTTACATGAGCAGTATTCTGGGGTGGCTGTGGGCCTGGTTTGGTAGTTTAATAGCCAGTAGTCCCTGTTATCAAGGGCTGCCCAGTTTCACTCTTTAGTCCCTGTGAGTTGTACTAAGCCTGGCAGGTTTTAGGATTCTACAGCTGTGTGAACCCCACAGGGGTGTGTAAGCTGGGATGGTGTGTAAGTGGATTGGGTTAGGAAAAGGATGGCTGCTTCCCTGCCCTGTGTTGGAGCTACTGTCTCCATTCGGGGGAATGGCTGATTCCCTGCCCTGTGTTGGAGCTACTGTCTCCATTCGGGGGAATGGGTGCTTCCCTGCCCTGTGTTGGATTGCAGTCTCCATTAAGGGGAATGGCTGCTTCCCAGCCCTGTGTTGGAGCAACTGTCTCCATTCGGGGGAATTGGTGCTTTCCTGCCCATTGTTGGAGTTACTGTCTCCATTCGGGTGAATGAGTGCTTCCTTGTCCTGTGTTGGAGCTGCAGTCTCCATTCTGGGAATGGCTGCTTCCCTGCCCTCTGTTGGAGCTACTGTCTCCATTCGGGGGAATGGCTGCTTCCCTGCCCGGTGTTGGAGCTGCACTCTCCATTCGGGGGAATGGCTGCTCCCCTGTCCTGTGTTGGAGCTGCAGTCTCCATTCAGGGGAATGGCTGCTTCCCTGCCCTGTGTTGGAGCAACTGTCTCCATTCGGGGGAATTGGTGCTTTCCTGCCCATTGTTGGAGTTACTGTCTCCATTCGGGTGAATGGGTGCTTCCTTGTCCTGTGTTGGAGCTGCTGTGTGCATTCAGGGGAATGGCTGCTTCCCTGTACTGTGTTGGGGCTGCAGTCCCCATTCGGGGGAATGGCTGCTTCCCTGCCTTGTGTTGGGGCTGCAGTCTCCATTTGGGGGAATGGCTGCTTCCCTGCCCTGTGTTGGGGCTGCAGTCTCCATTTGGGGGAATGGCTGCTTCCCTGCCCTGTGTTGGGGCTGCAGTCTCCATTTAGGGGAATGGCTGCTTCCCTGCCCTGTGTTGGAGCTGCAGTCCCCATTCAGGGAAATGGCTGCTTCCCTGCCCTGTGTTGGAGATGCAGTCTCCATTCGGCGGAATGGCTGCTTCCCTGCCCAGAGTTGGAGCTGCTGTGTGCATTCAGGGGAATGGGTGCTTCCCTGCCCAGAGTTGGAGCTGCTGTGTGCATTCAAGGGAATGGCTGCTTCCCTGTACTGTGTTGGAGCCACAGTCCCCATTCAGGGGAATGGCTGCTTCCCTGCCCTGTGTTGGAGCCGCAGTCCCCATTCAGGGGAATGGCTGCTTCCCTGCCCTGTGTTGAGCTGCAGTCTCCATTCAGGGGAATGGCTGGTTTATCTTTACATCGCACTTGGGACTGTTTCTTTAGTTTCCGTTTTTCAAGGAAGACGGGCTGGTTTGTCTCTGGAGAGCACTATTTTATTTTAGATCGGTTCAGATGCAAAATTATAATTTCCTTAATATAGCCATGAATGTTAAAATAAGGGTTCCTGGTATCTGAACTGAAGCTGCTTGTGAATTGGATGTGTCTGGCTTCCATAGCAGTCTGTGCTTTCTCCTGTGTGGAAGCTGCTTGTGAATATGATGTGTCAGCTTTCCAGGGCAGTCTGTGTTGTGGGGAGAGCATCTTTCTCCTGCATGGAAGCTGCTTGTGAATTGGATGTGTCCGGTTTCAAGGGCAGTCTGTGTTGTGGGGAGAGCGTCTTTCTCCTGCACGGAAGATGCTTGTGAATTGGATGTGTCAGTTTTCCAGGGCAGTCTGTGTTGTGGGGAGAGTGTGTTTCTCCTGCACGGAAGCTGCTTGTGAATTTGATGTGTCCTGCTTCAAGAGCAGTCTGTGTTGTGGGGAGAGCGTCTTTCTCCTGCATGGAAGCTGCTTGTGAATTGGATGTGTCAGTTTTCCAGGGCAGTCTGTGTTGTGGGGAGAGTGTGTTTCTCTTGCATGGAAGCAACTTGTGAATTGGATGTGTCTGGTTTCCAGAGCAGTCTGTGTTGCAGGGAGAGTGTAGTTCTCCTGCGCAGATGCTGCTTGTGAATTGGATGTGTCTGGTTTCCAGAGCAGTCTGTATTTTGGGGAGAGTGTCTTCCTGCACGGAAGATGCTTGTGAATTTGATGTGTCCGTTTTCCAGGGCAGTCTGTGTTGTGTGGGGGGGGGGTTTCTCCTGCACGGAAGCTGCTTGTGAATTGGATGTGTCTGGCTTCCAGAGCAGTCTGTGTTGTGGGGAGAGTGTCTTTCTCCTGCACGGAAGCTGCTTGTGAGTTGAATGGGCCTGGTTTCCAGGGAAGTCTGAGTTGTGGGGAGAGTGTCTTTCTCCTGCACGGAAGCTGCTTGTGAATTGGATGTGTCTGGTTTCGAGGGCAGTCTGTGTTGTGGGGATAGTGTCTTTCTCCTGCATGGAAGCTGCTTGTGAATTGGATGTGTCTGGCTTCCAGAGCAGTCTGTGTTGCAGGGAGAGTGTATTTCTCCTGCGGAGATGCTGCTTGTGAATTGGATGTGTCTGGTTTCCAGAGCAGTCTGTGTTGTGGGGATAGTGTCTTTCTCCTGCACGGAAGCTGCTTGTGAATTGGATGTGTCTGGCTTCCAGAGCAGTCTGTGTTGCAGGGAGAGTGTATTTCTCCTGCGGAAATGCTGCTTGTGAATTGGATGTGTCTGGCTTCCAGAGCAGTCTGTGTTGCAGGGAGAGTGTATTTCTCCTGCGGAGATGCTGCTTGTGAATTGGATGTGTCTGGTTTCCAGAGCGGTCTTTATTTTGGGGAGAGTGTCTTCCTGCACGGAAGATGCTTGTGAATTGGATGTGTCCGTTTTCCAGGGCAGTCTGTGTTGTGGGGGGGGGGGGGGTTTCTCCTGCATGGAAGCTGCTTGTGAATTGGATGTGTCTGGCTTCCAGAGCAGTCTGTGTTGTGGGGAGAGTGTCTTTCTCCTGCACGGAAGCTGCTTGTGAGTTGAATGGGCCTGGTTTCCAGGGAAGTCTGAGTTGTGGGGAGAGTGTCTTTCTCCTGCACGGAAGCTGCTTGTGAATTGGATGTGTCTGGTTTCGAGGGCAGTCTGTGTTGTGGGGATAGTGTCTTTCTCCTGCATGGAAGCTGCTTGTGAATTGGATGTGTCTGGCTTCCAGAGCAGTCTGTGTTGTGGGGATAGTGTCATTCTCCTGCACGGAAGCTGCTTGTGAATTGGATGTGTCTGGCTTCCAGAGCAGTCTGTGTTGCAGGGTGAGTGTATTTCTCCTGCGGAGATGCTGCTTGTGAATTGGATGTGTCTGGCTTCCAGAGCAGTCTGTGTTGCAGGGAGAGTTCATTTCTCCTGCGGAGATGCTGCTTGTGAATTGGATGTGTCTGGTTTCCAGAGCAGTCTGTATTTTGGGGAGAGTGTCTTCCTGCACGGAAGATGCTTGTGAATTGGATGTGTCCGTT
This sequence comes from Ambystoma mexicanum, assembly GCF_040938575.1. NCBI lineage: Eukaryota > Metazoa > Chordata > Amphibia > Caudata > Ambystomatidae > Ambystoma > Ambystoma mexicanum. The sequence continues at coordinate 753,052,615 of NC_090938.1, read as the reverse complement.
TTCCAGGGCAGTCTGTGTTGTGGGGAGGGTGTGTTTCTCCTGCACGGAAGCTGCTTGTGAGTTGAATGGGCCTGGTTTCCAGGGAAGTCTGAGTTGTGGGGAGAGTGTCTTTCTCCTGCACAGAAGCTGCTTGTGAATTGGATGTGTCTGGTTTCCAGAGCAGTCTGTGTTGCAGGGAGAGTGTATTTCTCCTGCGGAGATGCTGCTTGTGAATTGGATGTGTCTGGTTTCCAGAGCAGTCTGCATTTTGGGGAGAGTGTCTTCCTGCACGGAAGATGCTTGTGAATTGGATGTGTCCGTTTTCCAGGGCAGTCTGTGTTGTGGGGAGGGTGTGTTTCTCCTGCACGGAAGCTGCTTGTGAATTGAATGGGCCTGGTTTCCAGGGCAGTCTGCTTTCAGGCTGAATTTAAATAGAGCAAAGACGTCTTTGAAGCCCTTTTAGGTTCAGAGAGCGCACATCCTGTCAGCATCTCTGGGTTACTTCAAGGTAGTCACTGTGATGCATCTAGGGCACATCTCGTCTCTGATCTGAGTAGCACCTACTGCTAAATATAGGACAGAGTTCTATATAGCACCCAATATGTCACTTTTTGCTAAATATAGGTCAGAGTTCCATATAGCACCCAATATGTCACTTTTTGCTAAATATAGGTCAGAGTTCCATATAGCACCCAATATGTCACTTTTTGTTCACTCCAGGGAGCTGTATGCAACGAAAACAGATCATATTAGTTCCCTGGTGACTGTGAGGGAGTGCTGGCAATCAGGATACTCGAAATTCGCGCTGCATTCTCAGGCATAAGTCTGTCTTCTGAGCGGCCTGATTTTAGCTTGGCTTGCGACCCCACCCCCCCACCCCATCACCTCTCCCTCCTCGCCCCCTTCCACAACCTGCCTTAGCACCCGCGGAGATCACAGGAGGGTGCTAAAGGCTCTTTAGAATAAATAAATGTATATATATATATATATCACCCGGTGATCCCTCAAGCCGTGCAGTACTTCTAAAGTCCCTTTTCCTCTATCATGTCATGACCCTCAATTAGAAAAATTGACTTTACAAGTACTGCGCAGCTTGGGGGATCACTGCGCAAGATTTCTTTGGGGACAAACCTCACATTACAACCATTCTTAACCCTGCAGGCAATTCTTAGAATGGAGGGGCCGATTCTGAGGTGCGTGCAAAAATAGGAAAGTGTTCTTCCATGAAGGAGGCAAACTTTTCTTGCAAGCACCCTATTCTGATAATGAAAGAATATGGTGCAGGGATATGAACGCCTCGGCTTTTGCATGAGCCTGACTAACGGCTTGACAACAGCCCTAGCAACCATGAGGAATGCAGGGCAGCCACATGAAGGGGACTCTCCTCCAAGCAGCACTGGTTTAGCACGACAAGAAAAGGAGTACAAATACAGTACCTTTGAGGTGCCGTTAAACTACATTGCACACTTTTTGCCTTTATATATAAAGCATTTCCTAGACTGCAGCACCACTTTTCTAGTTTATTAAAAGTTTTAGAAAACGTTCTTAAATTAGAAAAGTGGCAGTATTTTAAGAAATGCTTGCACTGCCACTGGAGCATATGTTTACCCCGCAATAACTTTATGGCCTTCCTCCATGGGCTTCCACCCTGCTCCCTCGTCGGTAGCCAGGAACTTCTGAGTCATCTTCAATCCCTCCCTCTCCTTCATCCTGCATATTCAGGACACTGTCAAGAAGTTCCACTTTCAGCTCTTGCTTCTCAAAGGAACCCTTCCTCGCCTTCCCCCAGAGACTCAATGTTACCCGTGCTCTGGTTCTCTCCAGGCTAGACTACTGCAATAGCCTCCTTCTAATCTTCCTGCGCCCACCCTGCGACCTCTCCAGCTAACCCAGAATAGGGTAGCAATACTTATCGTTAGCCTCAAGCCCAGGCACTGCATCTCTCCTGCCCTGCAAAGCCTCCACTGGCTCCCAGTTTCAGCACAGATTAAATTCAAATCCCTCTGTATCATCCACAAGGCCTTCTGGGTTGGGGACCACTCTATCTTCAGCGCTTCCTGACTAAATACTCCCCTTCTAGTCCCCTGCATTCCTCTGGCACCAACTCCCTGCGTGTGAAGTGGTTTGCTAAACAGAGAGCTGGTGGGCGATCACTTTCCTCGGAGGGGCTCCCTCCTTTGGAACAGCATTCTTCTTCCGCTGCGGCTTGAGCAGGACCTCCTTACGTTCTGGAAAAGCCTCAGAACCTTTCTCTTTACCTCTTCCTTCTCCTCCTCTCTCCCCTGCTAATCACACAGTAGCATGACTGATGTGATGGGCCCTTGTGTACCCTTGGGGCCCTGGTCCTCTCACATCTCCCATCCCAGCCACTGCCTACTCACTGCACTTACTTGGCTCTCCCTTCCACGGGAGGTTGCACTTATTTTCGTCTCCTCTTAGCACTTCACCCGAGCACTTCTTCTCAAGCACCACAGCACCAATCACTTACCCCCTGCCCCCTGCACTTGCATGTTCTGGACACTCACAAGGCATAGTAGGTTTGTCTCCCCTCTCCGTTAGTCTCACTATGTGTTTGTTCTATTAATTCAATTATTATATTGTCTTTGATGTAATTCATTCTCTACCTCCCCTGTCCCCACGTGGGCACTTTAAAACAGTTTTGCTAATTGTATAAGCGCCTAACAAATGACCAATAAACACATAAACGAGAGGTTTTAGCAGCTACTGTTGCTGGAACGCACATTTGCCCTCCAACATTTCAACCCACTTCAGAATGGAGGTGCTGGAACCTGGAGGGAAGAATGCTGGCTTTCCACGCCACATTTAACATGAGGTCAGAATTGGGCCCTGAGTGTCAGTATTTTATTTATTTATTGTGTATTTTTTTATTTTTATTGTAACATCTTACTTTATTAATATAATAAGGACAGGTCATAGGATTCATTGAGCATATGTTTCAAGGTCCTACAAAACAGAAAAGAGTGGGGGCAGGGAAGAAAACAAAAATGACGGTCCTACTAGGCCTTGTGTGATTCGGGTCGTCCAAGTGCAGTAACAAGAAGTTCTGGGGGAGCGGGTGGGGCGTAAGGGAGAATGCTAGGGTGGGAGGGAAGTGAGGGGAAGAGGCGTTACTAAGGGAATCCTGGTTAGTTTCTGTTCCTCCACTGAGTAGTAAATTAGTGTGGTGCTAATTCCATGGAATTACTGTGAAATGAGTACCTACACATGGTGCATAGCACTTTGAACTCCATCGTGGTATTGAGTGGGAGGCAGTGAAATAAACTTAAGGTGGGTTTCCGGTCATCGCAATTTTCACATCGATTGATTTTGTGTTGTTTGTCGCTTGGCAATGAGCCTCTGCCGGTGGCAGGTGTAAATCACACCTGCCCTTGCCGGGGCGACCCAGGAGTAAAGCGCGCATCGTGGCTGGTTATTGGTTTTGGGGCAGAGTCAAAGTCTTAGCGAGCAAGGGCGTTTGGGCAGAAGTGAAAACTACACTGAACTTGCATTTCTGCTTTCTCATTAATCAGACAAGCCGCCCCCCACCTTCATGAAATAGCAGATGTGGTCAATGCATTTGTGATGGTCGACTGCGTACCCGCACTCTCTTCAGCACTACTAGCTACTGTTTGAGGTGTCATGCCGCCAGAGGGGTTGTTTGGGGGGTTGCTAGAGCCCTATCTTGCTTGGTTGCAGCCCCAGATAGAAGCTCAGGGGTTACAACCAAAAGGCTAGCTAGCCCCGAGTCCCGATAGTCCCGACGTTAGTGTAGCCCCGGATCTTTTACAAACCTAGCAACACCCCTGCGTGCCTCTGCTCTTCTACGACAGGGCCAGGAATGGCTCTAGCGTGCACTGCAAACCGCCAATGTATTTGTTCTATGAGTATTTCAAAGTGCTTCCCGTTTGTAAATCCATGATGCGCTTTGAAACATGCAGAAGCGCCTCATGATTCCTGATTTCTGCAAATGCACAGAGGGGTGGCAAAGGGCATCGAATGTGCGCATCTGTGATGCCTTTCCCACCCCTTTGCCACTCTTAGCTGGTAGGCTCTCCTAATAGGCCACATCCCTTTTTGTGTTGCACAGGAGATGATGTGCGCTGGCACATCTCATCACTTGCTAAAAACACATTTGCGATTCAGCCTCCAGGTGTCCCCGCTGTGTCTCCGCTGCATCACGGTGACTACCTTTAATTAACAAGAGCTGCTGACAGGAAGTGCCTCTCTGAGTCACAAAGGGAGTCAGAGACAACTTTGCTCTATTTAAATCCAGCCTGAAAGACACTTTCCCAAGTACACAGACTGCCCTGGAAACCAGGCACCCAATCCACAAGCAGCTTCTGAGCAGGAGAAAGACCCTCTCCCAAATTCACAGACTGCCCCAGAAACCAGGCATCCAACAAGAGGCTTCCGTGCAGGAGCAACACACTCGCCTCACAACACAGACTGCCCCAGAAAGCACGTACATCTCATTCACAAGCAGCTTCCATGCAGGAGAAAAACACTCTCCCCACAACACAGACTGCCCTGGAAACCAGACACATCTAATTCACAAGCAGCTCCCGTGCAGGAGAAACACACTCTCCCCACAACACAGACTGCCCTGGAAACCAGGCATCCCATTCACAAGCAGCTTCCCTGCAGGAGAAACACAGTCTCCCCACAACACAGGCTGCCTTGGAAACCAGGCACATCCAATTCACAAGTAGCTTCCATGGAGGAGAAAGATACTCTCCCCACAACACAGACTGCCCTGCAAATCAGGCACATCTAATTCACAAGTAGCTTCCATGCAGTAGAAAGACACTCTCCCCACAACACAGACTGCAACTGCATGAAAATCATGGTTTACAAATTTGTTAAACTGCATGCAAACCTATTTTTTTTTATTTTTTTTTTTATTTACGTTTTGTTTATAGTTTTACAAAAAGCAAACTTTTACAAAACTTTCGAAATTTCATAAGTTATTCATTAAAATTACAGATAACAGACAAATAGATCATCAGCCGTTTCTTTTACAACTTAAAATTTGGCATTTGTTAATTCAGAAGATTACATTGTAGCATTGTCATTTGTAACTACACGCGACCTTCTCATGCCCATATTAAGATTGGCCTGCACAAGACATACCAAAGATTTTGATAAAACACGCATTAAAATGCACAGATTTAGCTTGTGGGGTTAAAATATACATTTACATTTTCTAACGCATTTTCAATTTTACTCAACAAACGAGTTAGCGAAATGATAAGTACCAAGGACCCTCCATACATACAACTGTCCCATAATGATGTTTTGGAGATGTCAGAATCTTTCGGAGCAAATTTCCCCAATAGATTTTTCCTATCCTGATCAAAAAAAATGCATTCAATAACAAGATGTTTCATGGTTTCAATAGTGTCACATTCACAAAAGCGACAGTGTTGAGTTGAAAAAGCACCTTTATATATGCTCCACATGTAGATTCTTTCAAGTGTATGATATTGGTTTAGTTTAAACCTTAAATATGCTCTCCGTATCTTACTTGAAGGACATAACACCAAATACGACGATCTCATATCTCTCCTGCGTGGCCTTTTGGCATATTCCGCATACAGACGATATGAGTTGTTACAATCTAAAGTGGTTGACCAGTCCCGATCAAAAAGATTTCTTTTGACTTTTGGAAGTTTCATTACTAAGTCAGAAATTGTGCAGTCACAATCAACGAGAATTGAATTCATTTGATTAACAAAGGCACACATGGATTTTAATTCTGACCGCACAACCAACCCATGTACATCCATATATAGGGAGTACTTTTGAGGTGCCATAATATCAGCATAGCGTGATAGTTTTCGCCAAACCCATCTAGCTGCTAGAGATACTAGACCAAGTTCGTGCCTAATTATGGAATTGGGAACTGAGGTGGATAGCCCCAATACACTTTTCCACACACTACCCTGAATTTGATTCAATATGACCCCGACATCATGAAGACATATATCTAACCCATATAAAAGAATCGGTTCCACTTTCAATAGATAAAAATCAATCAATGGTTGCAATGAAAATTCACAGATTGTTCTCAGCATGACCTTCATCATCGACACGAGTGGACGAACCTTCATTTTTAGGTATTTCTGCCAAAATGTGAGAGAATACTGGACATTTAGGGGATACCCCAGATAACGAATCGAATTTTCACATTCGATAACAATGCCATTAAGTTGCCACTTGTACGATTTAATTTTCCTGAAATTTCGGAAAATCACAATTTGTGACTTTGAAGAATTGGGAGATAGATTGTGAGAGGCTGCATATTTAGCAAAACTATTCAATTTTAACTGAAGACCACTAGGAGTGCGATCAAATAGTAAAATATCGTCTGCAAAACATAACCATGAAATTTTCAATTCCCCTAGTTTCACAGGAAACATACCAGCTTCATTCCACAACATATCCATATCACAAAGGTATAAATTGAATAAGGTGGCAGCCATATTGCAGCCTTGTTTGACGCCTGTCATAGTCATAATAGGAGCAGTTAAGGCGCCATCTCTGGTTACCCTAATTTGATACGTCGTGTGGTTGTGTAGCATTGCAATCAGTTGAATCAATCTTTTTGGGAAACCAAGTTTTAAAAGTTTTGACCATAAAACCTCTCTTATGACTGAGTCAAAAGCACTGCTCATATCAAGTGCAGCCATATAGACTGAGCCAGAATCTGATATTTTGGTTTGAGCAAATATGTGGGAAATAATTAGAGCGTTTAACGAAGTCCCCATGTACTTACGAAACCCTGTTTGAAACTTAGAGAATATATTCTTATTCTTAATAAAACTTTGGAGCCGTTGGAGTAGAATTATAGAAAAAACCTTTTCAGAGGCATCCATTAATGCAATTGGTCTAAAATTCGAGGGTAAATTTGGATTCCCTTTCTTGTATAGAGGAATTATGATGGCATTAAGCCAAGATTTTGGGATGAGGTTGGTAGATAGAATATATACAAATTTAGTGTAGAGAATCGCACCCCAAAAATATGGGTCATCTTTTAGAATACAGGCAGGTAGACCATCAGGCCCGGCAGCTTTGGAATAATTGAGCAGATTGATGGCCTCAACAATTTCATTCATAGAGAATAATAAAAGATCCTTACAATGTTGCTCAAGTATACCAGAGTTATGTATCTTAAATTGGACAGGCAAACTATATTTGCATTTGAAATAGTCGATCCATGTACTTGCAGCAATAGGGGAGGCAAAGTCATGCAACAACGCCCCCTTTTTATTGTTAAGTATTGCCCATATGTTCCTGGTATCACGAGTGATAATATACTTCATCATTTGCCGATTGGCCGATAGTTTTGCATTAAACTTTATAGATGCAATTTTATGCCTATATTCGTTTAAGATACTCATCTTTGTGGAGTGAAACAAATAGGATTGTAGATTTTTTTTCTTTAAAGCGCGAATAGATCGATTTTTTTCCCTCTTGATTGCTGCTATTTCCAAATTGTAACCACTCTCACAAGATGGGTTACGCGATTGAACTTTTTCGACTAGATAGTCAATATGTGTTTTAATTACGAAGGAGTTCCAATCCTCTCTTCTACATGCATCAAAAAACAATTCAGCCCCGTTATAAACCCGAATCACATCTCTGTGAACCAAAAAGGAAAGCTCTCTACACATTTTGGGAGACCAGCCTACAGAATTCTGTGGTCGATGGAGAGACACCAATCCCAGTGCTGCTTCTTTATTTAAAGATGCCAGGTCACATCTGATACTTGTGCTTATTGGATAATGGTCACTCATAGTTTGGTTGTGAATTAGGACATGGTTTACCAGAGGCATGCATGCGGATGAGACAAAAAAATAGTCTATGTAAGTGGAGTGGATCCCCCTCTTCCAAGTACCTTTGTGGTCGCCAGTAAGAAATTCCAGTAATTGGATATTCCAATCTTTAAAATATGAGACCCAACGCTTCCCCATAGCTGCCGAATCTCTCGAGGAAGACTTACACTTATGAAGTAGCTTAGATGATGTTGATAGACAGAAGGCATTAAAGTCGCCCCCAAATATAATCGTGTATTTTGGGTTTCTAACCATGGCTTCCTCAAGTAGCTCATCCATGTTATCCAATGCAGCCTCAAGCGCTACATTGGCTGGGTTGTGGTACACACATACAAATAACATAATATTTGACATTACGCCTGAAAAGATAGACTCAACTGCCAACACTCCGTGTTTTGCATACATAACCTTTGAAATGTGATTTATATTGTTGTTAATGAGGATACCAATACCTCCAAGCGGTCGACCAATTACACCTCTCACAGCAGGTACACAGAAGTTTGAATAACCCTCAATATTCAATTTGTCGACACACATGGTTTCTTGTAAGAATATAATAGTGTGCGGACCCATTGAAGCAAAATGGGGTGACCATTTCTCTAGGTTACTTTTCCCACAACAATTCCAAGATATTATTTTGAGATTCTGAACCTTCTGAGCTATGACATTATTTGTCTATTGTTTATTTTGTTTGTTAGAAAAATCAAGAATGGAGGACATAAGGGGAGCTAGCCAGGAAATATTCGAAGTGGTTGCCATCAGCTCAGAAATTTTTGTAATTAATTCAACAGTTTGTTCGGAGCCAGCTGGTGCGTTTGCTCGATTGGTACCACTCACAACCTCAGGTTCTAACATTTCATTCAGAAATAACTCAGCTTCTTCAATCGTTCTAAATAAATATAGGGTTAACCCACTGGATTTGAAGTCTTCTCTATGGTCCCACAATAACCGGAGTATCATCGCCGAGTGTGGGGCACAAATCATTCTGAGATTATTATGGTTTGCTAGCCTTAGCCACTCAATATCATCCATGTGGAGGGTTCTTAAATTGGGACACTCTCTAAAGATGTTAAACAAAAACGATCTGTTCAACCTTTGCTTTCCATTAATTGCCTGATCACTAGACCAACCTAGAAAGTATCTAACATTTCTTTCAAATACATATTTAATTTCTTCTTTATCATTACTGCCTAACGGCAGAGGCTTGTTCTCAACCGAATCTCTAGTATCAGTAACATCCATTACTGCATTTCTAAATGCCCCCTCAACATCATTTGAGTTGATTTGGCTTTCTGGACAGTTGTCGTTATTTACAGATTCCTCGTCAGATCGGGGATTATCTGTGTTCCTTGCCGAGCTTTTTTCCGTCAACATAGCGCAAGCCTTTTTTTGGTTAGTGACTGCCCCGGTAAGCTTATCTGGGGCACAATCCTTCATATGACCCTTAAACGTGGTTTTTTTTTCAATTATAGGATAAAAGGTCGAAAGCCTGCCTTGTGCCATCTGTCCTGAATCAGCCAATCCCATCTCTACCACAGACGGCTTTACAGAAGTTCTCATTTTTTTTAAATTAGAATGGGAGGTAGTTGCAGGAGCCACATTTAGGACTAACTTTGATTCCTCGTTCAGTTGAGTCAAGTCAATCTTCGAGACATTTGTTGAGCCTTCGATTGAGTTTGAGGACTGCAACTCATCCAAGTCGGCGGTGATAGCCTCTCTCTTTTTGTTTTTTTTATTTTTTTTGCTATCAACCTGGCTCGTTTTTTTTACATCCAGTGTTGATAACTTTTTTTTCAGTTTATTTTCTCTTTTGATTGCCCTAATATGTGCTCGCTTCATTTTGCGTGACATAAAGGGAATCTGTGACCCTTCAGGGTCAAAGTCTTCACACTCAGTACTCACTGTAGCTCCCTTCTCACTAAATTTCACCAAATTTTCGGCGAGAATGGTTTCGTTTCTTCGTTGTTCTTCTTCGGCTTCAATTATGACATTTACCAGGGGAGAGGGACTATTAGGTGTGTTCTCTTTTATAATTGACAGGGAACCCATATCAACAGCATGCTCATCAAGACGTCCCCCACCAAATTTTAAGTCTAATTTTTGCATTGTTACTAAACGAACTAACTCATCTAATATCCGAGAGTTCTTTTTCACTTCATCCACTAAGTCAGTAGAGCCAGCAACAGTCGCAGAGGAGCATACCTTTTTTGGCCCTTCGACTACAGCACTTGCATACGTGCGTGGCTCAAATACCACAGTTACAGAAGAATCATCAGTTTGTGTAAATTGATTCGCGCGCGTTAGGTTGTTGATTGACAAGGCTTTCAGGAGGCATGCATCAATAAGAGCCTGTTTCTCTGATTGAACAGCAGATTGCGAAATCAACATGCCCTCAATTTTTGAAACCTTATTAGTAAGAGTTAACACTATTTCTTTTAGGGAGTTTATTTGCATGTGAGTTAAGTCATGACCCTTATCCAAAAGATTTAAGAGAGAAGAAATCACCGGAAAATTACTTAGATCTTCATCTTTACTTAAATCCTTGGGATTAGATTGTTGAGGTTTAACTGGTGATGCTCGTGCCCCCATCTCGTAGCACAAATCTTCATCAAAGGACTCATTCACCATTTGTTTAGGGGCTGAAATGGGACCTGGATCAGTATAGGTTTTACACAATATAGGCGAGCTGCAGGAGGGTCGCTTTACATGATCATGATGGTAAGGAACAATACACGCAGATGAATTGATAGAAGGCCCATCATGAATATTATGCAAACAAATGCGTTCAACCTCCGAAGGCAAAAATACAACAGGTGAATTCGGTGTCATTGCAATCCGGCAGCGTTTCTCCCATTCGCCAATCAATGCGGGGCCCAGATAAGAAACATCCGAAATAATATTAGATGCCGCATAAGTTTTGACAACTTTCTTAGTAGCTGCCAAATTCCCTACTGGCTCCTCTGAATTCGCTATATCATCCTTATTGCTAATGGAGGGTTTTTTAAATGATTCACCATCTGCAAACGGAGCAATAGATATACAAGATTGTAATTGATTGCATTCATCATCATTAGGTTCTACTGCTAATGGTTGCAGACTATACGGGATGTTGTTTATATCATTGAACCCATCTTCGCCAATCACAGCAAGTGGATTTAAATCCAAATCGGAGTCATGTAATAACACTGGATTAATGTCATGCATCCCTACGTGAGAATTACCTTCAGCGAGGCTCTTACTGCTACGCAGGCTAACCACCATTATAAAGCCTACACCACACAGTAGATAGTTTACCTTTGTCAACAAGAAAACCAGAATCAGGAGGCCCCGCGCCACGCACCGCGAACAGCAAACAGTACTTGTCCTGTACTTGGTGCGCGAGGCAACTGGTACTTGAGGACGCAGGTTGTAGGGCGTGACACGATATGGGAGGCGTGGCCTCTACAACAGGAAAGACCTTTGCAGAAGAAGGCAGAAAAAGTGATTTTTAGTAAAGGAGCACGAAGGAAAAAAACAACACTGCTTATGACACACAATTTAAAAGGGGCACAGTTGTGAAAGGCACAGTTGTGCAATGCTCGAGTTGTCAAGTTGTCAATGCTCGAGTTGTTAAGTACACAGAGAGCCCTCTGTGTGTAGCATTAGTTGGTTAAACAGTCACCTTTAGGCCAGGCACGTTAGTGCACCCTTGAAAGACGTCCTCCGGTCCGTGACAGAGATGATAGACAAATCCGTCGTGCACGATCCAAAAGGGTCAAAGCTGAAAAGAAGTCACGAATAGAGAGACGAGGCAGCAACAGCAAACAGTACTTGTCCTGTACTTGGTGCGCGGCGCAGGTGCGCGAGGCAACTGGTACTTGAGGACGCAGGTTGTAGGGCGTGACACGATATGGGAGGCATGGCCTCTACAACAGGAAAGACCTTTGCAGAAGAAGGCAGAAAAAGTGATTTTTAGTAAAGGAGCACGAAGGAAAAAAACAACACTGCTTATGACACACAATTTAAAAGGGGCACAGTTGTGAAAGGCACAGTTGTGCAATGCTCGAGTTGTCAAGTTGTCAATGCTCGAGTTGTTAAGTACACAGAGAGCCCTCTGTGTGTAGCATTAGTTGGTTAAACAGTCACCTTTAGGCCAGGCACGTTAGTGCACCCTTGAAAGACGTCCTCCGGTCCGTGACAGAGATGATAGACAAATCCGTCGTGCACGATCCAAAAGGGTCAAAGCTGAAAAGAAGTCACGAATAGAGAGACGAGGCAGCAACAGCAAACAGTACTTGTCCTGTACTTGGTGCGCGGCGCAGGTGCGCGAGGCAACTGGTACTTGAGGACGCAGGTTGTAGGGCGTGACACGATATGGGAGGCGTGGCCTCTACAACAGGAAAGACCTTTAGGCCAGGCACGTTAGTGCACCCTTGAAAGACGTCCTCCGGTCCGTGACAGAGATGATAGACAAATCCGTCGTGCACGATCCAAAAGGGTCAAAGCTGAAAAGAAGTCACGAATAGAGAGACGAGGCAGCAACAGCAAACAGTACTTGTCCTGTACTTGGTAAGTTATAAGTTATAAGTTCACAAAGGTTTACAAGTGTTTGAAACCTTTTTGTAAAACTTTGGTTTAGATTGCGTTTACACATAAGCAAATCATGTAGTTATGCAAGTCCATTTGGACTCAACGTTCCAGAGCTTTGTAAACCCTAAGTTTGCAATGGTTTACAAATCATGAATACTTTGTAAACCTAATGTACACTTAATGTTTCATGCACAATTGAACATTTAATTTACAAAGAAAACTTATTTGTAAACCTTTGCAAACCTAGTGTACACCGCAAATTTGTCAACATTAGTAAACATTTGTTTTACAGCATTTACTATTATTTGTGAACCTCTGCAAACCTAGTGTACACCTCAAAATTGTCATTAGTAAACATTTGGTTTACAGCAATTACAATGTTTGTAAACCTTTGCAAATAGTATTCAGTTCAGTCTGTCGAGTCCACTTACTTTATTAAATAATAATGTTGTATACTCTTTAAAACACAATGGGCCTCATTACAAAAGTGCCCGTCCAGAAACAACATGGCCGGTAAGCCTACCGGCACCATTGTTTCTGCACCGGCACACTAAAACTCTGCAGTCCCGCCCACCAGGTTCAGACCTGACGGGCGGGACGGCACGCGCTTGCAGAGTTCTCACGGGAGCACTGGCACCGTTGTTCACGGTGCCGCTGTTCCCGTGTCTCCATTCCCAGACTCCATGGGAATGGGGACTAACAAAATTACCGGCGCCTGACTTCCAAGGCCACCGGACTTGGAATAGCTCAGTGGCATCGGGAAGTCAGGCGCTGTTAATTATTCACGGGTCCGACGGCAACCCACTGGTAGCACCGGCAGTGTTACCGCCAGACCCGTAATGAGGCCCAATGTTTTAAAGATTGTGAATTAGGGGGTTTATGTTTCGCTCACCTGGTATCCACAGGGATGCCACCCAGCTGGGTTACTCGTTGGTATGCTTCTCAGCTTTGCCCTGATGTGGTCTGCAGGGAAGGTTCTGCCTTGTGGTAGAATTAGGTGTGCTCTCCGTCCTGCCTTCTTTGCAGGGGCACGTTGTCTTTCATGGGCGAGTGCAGTCCAGTTACTTCACTGATGCCGGCCTGTTTGATATTGTTCAGATAGGTCTTATTGCTGTTCTTTGGTTTTGTTGTTATCCTTCATGCCTTTCTTTGTTTAAAATGTCTCTTTCGTCTCCCTTAGGTATGCGGAGCTTCAGCGCAGCGAACTGGCTTGGTTGAGCCCCGCTGGTAAATAATGGCGCATTAAGAGCGCTATGATGCGATAAGTAAGCGCTATGCGCAGCGCTGCAAAGTGTAGGGGAGGACTGGTCCTAGACGACCCCCCTCGCCTGCACTTTCTCCCCAGGTGAGGACTATGGCTCTCTTGGGCGTCCCCTCATGCCACCCGGGCCCAGGTGGTGGAGGGCTCACCCACTGGAGACATTGCCCGCACGTATTAATTGCCCACACGTATTAAAATTTAGCTAGGCCTAGACACCATTTTGTCTGGTAAAGATGGTGTGAGCTCAGCGCACTGTAGCGCGGCCCCCACCCTTGGAGGGTTTCAGTCATCCTTGTTGCCGCAGCACCCTGGTAGATCCGCTGCGAGCCCGTTCCCACGAACCAGAAGGATATGAGCTAGTGTAATACACTAACATTGTAACAGTTCACCTCCCGCAGTGTATCGTATCATCGCTCCCAGCATGACCCGGCCAGCAGGCCTAGGCAAAATGAAATGAACAGTAAAATGGTCGTCACAGGCCTGACAATCCTCGTATATTAATGTTTAGACTACTTGCAAAGGATGCTTTCCTCTCATAAAATCCCTTATATTATAAAAGCCTGTAAGATGTATAATTAAAAGAGATCATGCCCCCATGATATAAGCAATGATGAGCATATACCATTGCAGTTGGATGCTAATAATAAAGGAACGCACCAGGAATCTATTTGTTACGTGTATTACTGAGAAACTTACACCCCATGGGCTCGCGCCATAACTGAACTAATGCTGCTAGAATACACGAGAAAACGAATGTAACCAGACTGTGGAACTCATGTGAAGGATGCGCAAGAAATGCACTTGTTATGTGTGTATGTCTAAGCTTCTTATGTGCCACCACCGTCACGTACAGTGGCGAGTCATTTCCTATGTATTCCACCAACCCGACTACTACCTCACTTACTGCAAATATATATGCATATAATTAAATACTGTAGTTGTTAAAACATAGTGTACGAATACGGTGTTCAGACTGGGTATAATCGAGACACATCCAGCAAAGTTGAAATGCATGTTTTAAAAGGATTTGAATAAGTATTATAGAATGTTCAAATGTTTGATGTTTATACCTAACTCAGCAACACACGAGGGAGATACCTTTGTGAAATACTTGCAAGGCCATTCCCCCTCCCACCCTGTGAAGGCTGCCAAAGGCATGAGAGCAGAGACCGCGCCGCGCTGCTTTACCTCCCCCAACCAGACTGGAGCCGCTTCAAAGATTTGTAACCCCCTCTGTAGCACCCAAGGCCACCACCCGCCACCTGCATTATTTACAGCACAGCAGTAAACCTCTGCCTGAACACACGCGCCCCCTCGTAAACCTCACAACCCACCGGACCACCTCAGACTTATGGCCCTGTGCAATCAAGACACCCAACACTTTGACAACACACAGCGGAACATCCATAACAACTTCTAACAAGGCAGAAAGACATGTACCGCCCGTGCCAGGCCCTGAAGCTTAGCCCCTCGACCTATGGCCCCAGTCAACAGGACACTGGTAACCATGCCCTGACGTATTGCCTCCAGTCCCCTCACAAGGTGCATTCCTCCTGTGTTGCATTAACCTGTTGTATAACCTATTGTAAGATTTACTGAAGAAGATAATGCTAAAAATGCTCGAATGACTGCGGTGTGCATGGCATAGGGCTAATAAGTCAGGAAGAGACATTCATCCCTGCCACTGGCCACGATGGCCCCACAACACCGCCTGGATGAACTCCGCCACCCGGCCAGGCCCAGCCCAACCCACGAGGCTGCCCAATGACGTCTTCCAGCCAAAGCCAACCACATCACAGCAGCACCTATAGTTAGTCGTCGCCACCCAATCCCCATGAACTTGTGCCCCCTATAGTGTGTAGGTTCTTATGACGTTTTTTGTAAATATATACGCCTGTCTTTGCTATTGTCAGACAGAGCGCTCTCGGAGTTTGCAGAGTTCTTTGCATGCCCTATTCTGATTGATAAACTCCCATTTACGCTCACCCGCACTCTGTCTTGGCCTTATTCCCATCTTGGGAGAGTCCTTCATTGTCTCTCATTGCGGGGAGGATCGTGCTGTTTGGGGACGCTTGCCTTCAAAAGTCTTGCCTTTGCTAACCTGTGTTTTCCTTCCTTGTAGCTCGTGGTGTTCTTCAGCGCGAGTGGAATGTCCGGAGTGGTGCCAGCCGAGAGGCGACCAGCCAGGTAAGCCTTTTGAGCAGTTCGTAATTTGTAAATGTCTCTACAGCTTTCTTTAATGTTGCCTCTAGCTTCCTCTTTCAGGTCGTTCTGTCCGGGAGGTGTCCAGATTCGAGGAAGCTGTTCTCAGTAGCTGCGAGTGTTTAAAGATGAAGACTGCAGGTAAGATGCTGCTGCTAATGATGTTTCTTTTGTGTCCTTGCAGGTTCTGCTTCTCCGAGGTTCGAGGGAATAGCTGGACACAGTGAGCGTCACGTTGCAAGCTGCAAAGTAACACAAAGCATGTTCTGCAGTCAGGGTGTGGTTTATATAGCCCAGGTAAAGTAGTACCAGGGAAAGTAGTTCCAGGCCTGCCACACCCAAAACACTAGACCGCATAGCTCGGTTCTTAGGAACCAAGCTATGTGGATGCCTCCATGTTGGCTGACAATACAATAAAGTAGTTCCCAAGCACATTGTTGTTCATTGTGTATGAGCCTGGTGCCATAGGGCCAGCACTGGCCCCACAAGGGCTTTTGAAGAGGATGCTAGGCTCTAGAGGCCTGAGTCCTGACTCCACCTGGCCAATGGGTTTGCCAGAGGGGGTTTTGGGCGAGGGTCGTGACAGTTTACTAATGAAACCTTGTCAATACAGACCTGGAATCTACTGCAGTAGCTGTTCTCCCCTCTCTGCAGTGACTTACAAAACACAAATACGATTTGAAGAAAACAGATGGATCGTGCATAACTGGCAGTACACCGAAAAAAAGAAGTTTATACAAATATTTAAAGTCTCTTGGCCATGTAATTGCATGCCAACAGTACATTGCACACATTACATAAGATGGAGATCCATATAAAAACATGCAAAACAATAGCAGGGTTTGAAATTGCCAGGACCTGGAAGCAATTTAACTCCTGGTTATAGCCAAGGAGAGCCTGCTTACCTCGAAACCAAGAGCTACCAGGAGCTCCTTCTGGCATCCAAGGCAAGTATGCTATACAAACACAGCTATGTAATATTAACATGTAGGTTTAGGTGTGTGTATAAAAGAGAATCATGGACACCTTTAAGAGATATTTAAAGCATATTGGATAAAATAAAAATGTACAAAAACTTAGTTTGCGTCTTATGTAAACGTTGCATTTGCTGTGCTCTATGTACTAGCTCCGGGTTCCCCCAGCATAGCGCTGACCTAATTGGTGATGCCTGATACCCAGGAGCTTAATTTTGCTCCTGGTCAACAAATCCTAACTTCAACCCTTGTAATAGTAACCACTGATTTTCTCTAGGACGCTAATCTCTTGCTACACCACAGCTACATCACCTACATTTATTATGAATTGTTGATTAATCCTCCAGGTATGGCTCTTTAATCTAAATGAACCAGTCGGTCAAACGTCATAAATGTCCTCAGTGTCCCTGAGTACCAAAATTAACTTCCAGAGGGCAAACTAGTGTAAGCAACAGCTACATGACCTGTTTACAGCGAGATGTGAACCAATAAGTTAGTGGGTTTAAAAGTTAAAACAAATGTGTATGCTGAACATTAGCCATATAGTGGCCACTGGCAAATATAATTTAAAAAAACACTGAGAACTGCAGGTGAAGCTAACGTACGCTGTATTGGAAACCCACAATAAAAGTATTATGAAATACAAGGTCCTATATTTAGAGAAGCCCAACATATGCATTCCCTAGCCTGCTAAATTACTGGTGTGCACCTCAAACCTGCTTTGATACAGAGCACCAAACTCCCAGAGGTTTCATCAAAATCGCAAATCTTATCCCAGACAGTATCCAACATGAATTCACAACCCATGATTGGAGTAGGGAAATCAGATAAAAATACAAGGCACGGGCGTTCAAAACAGAAAAAATGGCAATTTGACTGTGGTCAAGTAGTCACACAAATGAGCCTTCCAAGTATTGGGGCATGTTGAATGTGGTCATTAGAAATATAGAAACAAACCTATGGCCAGCGTGACACATCTGCTCTGCCAATTCCTGGCTGTGGCAACAACATAATTCTCTTAGCTTCTACATCAGCCACAGAATGCTTGACAGAGTTAATAAAATAGTAGTATTGAGCACTTACAAAGCAAAAATAACTAAGAATTCCATCTTGAGTCTTAAAGTGTTCAGAATATTCAATAGTTTTTCAGATTAATATTTCCCGTTGGAAAGCAACATGTTTGTGACATAAAAGGCATTAGAAGCTAATAGTGATTTGGCCAAGATCAGAGTTTTGTCAAGTGGTGGAGGACTTAAAAATAAAGTCTGCTAATTCTCCAGTTTATTGAGACACTTCTCCTTTTGAACCAGTTGTCCACAGCAATGTGTTCCCTATACCCACTTTGTAAGGTTTGGTCCCCCCATTGTGAAAGTCTTTCTGATCTGTGCCCTCATTATGGAACTATCATTCACTTAGCCACTTTTGTGAAGCCCTGTATCACCCTTGTGAACATGGGTATGGAATTAGCATGGTGTGACTGACCACATACACATGCATAATTAAAATTCTAAAACTGCAAAAACGAGGATGATTAGTTAATTGTGACTTACTGCTTATAATGAAAAGGAAGGAAGGAAGAGAGAGAGAAAGAGAGAGGGAGAAAGAGAATGATAACCATTAGCACAAAGTGGCAGACCGCTTATAGCGAGCGCCTCCTCCATGGCAGATTGCAAGAAAGTAGGCTAACCATTAGCAATGAGTGGCAGACCGCTTAGAGCGAGCGCATCCACAGTGCCTCTGATTCAAAGAAAGGAAGAAGAGGACCATTAGAACAGTGTGAGACTGCTTAGAGACAGATTTGTACTAAGGATCAAAATGGAGTGGAGGGCAGAACAGAGAATCCCAAGCTGGGGTTGAGAAAGAATTGTACAAGGAGGGCACAAACAAGCCCAAGCTTTAAATGCTGGTCCAAACCTGGTCTAAAAATGTTCACAATTGTGGGACAGTGGTGCAGTTTTCATCACTAAGGGCCTCATCACGGGTTGGGCAGAGTGGTAAAAAAGCGGGGGTAACGATATTACTAACGCATTACCACTCCACCCAATCCTGAGTTTGGGCAGTAAGTGGGAGAACTACCTCTAGCATTGAGCACTTTCTGCCCATTTTCGGTGCTATTACTGCTGCTATAATAGTGTCCAGAATGCCCATTGGGGGACTTACCAACACACCCTCCCCCACAACTTGGCATGCGGCACTAATAGCGCCGGACTGAGTTCCGGTAACACAATTTGCATTGGGCGGTATGCTGGCGGATATTACCAGCAATTAGGTCATGAGATTGTGAGTGGGGACATGTTCCAACTAAACAAAATAAAGATTTGATGAGCAGGATCTGGATAACTAGCAGCTAGTACGTGGCATGCCACAAATGTAACTTTCATTTGAGATCCAAACTAGTGTCCATTATATTTGCCTCATTGGCCCTCATTACGACCCTGGCGGAAAGTGACTGACCGGACCGCCACAGCGTAAATAGCGTTTCCGCCATTGCACGAAGGAGCAAAGTGCGGCCCATTCCGACCCATCGGGCACGAGCACCACGCCATGGCGGAAGTGCAAAGTCCGCGATGGCGGAAATGACCCCAAAACGGCCCACACCGCCGCCGTACGGCGCCCTAGGTGCAATACCGCCACCCCTCTTAGCGGTCACCGCAGTGTGCGCCTACCGGAAAGTACGGTGACCGGAAATATACGGAAACGGAAGTTAAAACATGGCCCCGGAACGGGAAACATCCCGCCGTACACCTATAAAACCACTAAAACCACACAACCACTAAAATCACTACCCTGAAACACACCCCAACCCGTCATCCACCCTAGCGAAACCAAGAAAAATGGGAAAAGTAGCGAAGAAAGCGTGCGACCGCAAGCGGCAGGTCCACTTCTCCCGTGAGGAACTCACCGTGCTAACAGAGACCCTCCAGGAGAATGCTGCCGTCGTCTTCTCCACGCAAATGACCAGAACGGCACTTGCAAACAAGAAGGCCATATGGGCTCTGGTGGCACAGCGGGTAAGTGCGGTGGGGACCGCACCCCGCACCCCACAGCAATGCCGCAAGCGATGGGACAACCTGCGGATACGCGTCCGCAGCATACTCTCTGCCAACCGCAACATTGCCACAGCCACCGGGGGAGGCCCTGAATCACCCATCAAGTTGACCCCCTGGGAAGAAATCTGTGCGTCCACCATCGGAATGGAGAGCATAGAGGGAGTCGGAGGGATGGAGAAAGGAGTGCAGACATCCGAAGATTCAGGTAGGTGGGCCAAATAAAACAATGCCAAATCCACACAGTCCATCCATGTGAAGTACCATGCGTCCACATAGTGCAACAGAAACACATGTCCAGGAGAACGTCCACACACATCGGCCTGATAGCGCACGTTAAAACCCACAATAAATACATAAATAATTAAAAACCCCTAAAACACGCACTACACGTGCAGCAGGCACACCCTAACTGCAGGCTGCCAAACAACTGCACCCTCACTCCACACACAAATGAAAGCACCTCCAAGGCCCCGACCCAAATCACCCTCAGGTACCACTCCAATGCATGTGATACAATGCCATTCCAATTCCCACAGACCCATCAATAACCCTCGCCCTCCTTTACTCCACCACAGGGTCCGATCCAAACGACGAGCTTCAGGACACCCCTACCAGCACACCTGCAAAGAGGGCCAAGACCAACGGCCAGAGACCCTCCACCTCAGCTGCACGCATCAAGACACGGCAGCAGCACAAATCAGGTGGCAGCACAGAGGAGGGAACATCAACAGGCACCCCAGCAGCCAGCATGCCCACACCACCACCACCACAGGTCCCCCCAATGGATGCCACAGAAGGCACTGCCTCTGGTGGCAGCAGCACCATAGGTGACACCCCATTGATGGCAGCATGCTCGGACACCGAAGACGGGGATGTCGAAGTCAGATCCATCCATGACCTGTCCCAATCCCCCTGTCTGTCCCATCCCGTACAACATGAGGATACCACGCAGGGGCACCCACAAGACGACGACTGGCCATCCCCCACAAGCCCTGTGGGAAGGCAACATGAGGACAACAGCCCCTCTGTGACACCCCCGCAAATGGCCATGGCCCAGCAGAGGCAACAGTCCCTCGACCAGTTAATCGTGCAACAGCAGCAAATGGCCACGCTCCTCAAGGACCATGCCGATGAATGTGGGGGCACTAAGGCAGACATAGAAACATCAACTGAGACACTTAGGGCAGAAATGGAGAGAGGTACAGAGACGCTAAGGGCACAAATGGAGAGTAGCACCGAGAGCCTGAGAGTCCAAATGGAGAGAAGCACCGAGAGCCTGAGGGGGGAACTGCATGCGACGTCCAAAGACGTATGTGCCGAACTTGCCGCAGTGCGTCGTGTGCTCACTGAGCTCTCGCAAACCCTTAGGGACATGCATGGACGTGAGCAGGCAGACACATCATCCGTTGCAAGTTCCGTCCAGGGCAGCCCCCAACGTAGATCTGGGAGGAACCTGCGCTCCACAGGCAGGGGTGCCCCTGATACCCGCAGAGGGGGCTTGCAATAGCGACTGCCCACTGACAATGAGCATCTTTGGACACTGGTGTTCGGGGGGGAGGTAGGAGGGTGGAGGGGGTGTGTTGGGCTCACTTGGGTGGCGGGTCGATAGGGTGTTCAACATGATATCACATATGCCATAAACAGTGCACGATCAACCAATGAGATGTGTGGACATTGATCTTTGTGTACTAGGCCATCATAGGAGTACAGTCCATATTGTGCATGTCCCAGACACACACAGTGCCACGAGTCCCGTGTCCATGTATCAGCCACCAGGCGTGAGTGCTAGAAGCATGCATCAATGAGATGCTGACGAATGTCACGGGCCTCCGGTGCCTCGCAGACTCCCTGAGGTGCTGCCACATCCCCACCCTCATCATGACCATCATCAGGTGCTTGCAGTTCTGCGTCAGGGGGCATGGGCACATTTCTACGTACGCACATGTTGTGGAGCATGACACATGCCATGACCATCTTTGCAACCTTCTCATGGCGGTACAGGAGTGCCCCGCCAGACCTGCTGAGGCAGCGGAAACGAGTCTTCAGTAGGCCGAATGCCTGTTCAATGACTACACGGGTACGTGAGTGGGCATGGTTGTAGTCCTCCTCATGCTGGTCCCGTGGGTTCCGGACTGGTGTGAGGAGCCATCTCTTCAGTGGATATCCAGCATCACCTGTATGTGGACGAGAAACGCATGATGTGGAATGCCATTGCTACGTACGCACACCCCCCCCCTTCCTGCCAGGTCATTGCCAAATCACATACCCCACATAATCATGCATGTAATGAGACTCACCGAGTAGCCAGGATCTGTTCCCTGCGTGTCGCTCCATGTAGCGTGGTATTGTAGAGTTCCTCAAGACCATAGAATCATGGGTTGATCCAGGGAATCGGGCACAACAATGTGTAATGATCCTGTTGGAGTCACACACCATTTGTACATTCAGGGAATGAAATTGTTTTCGGTTGCGGTACTGGGCCTCCATGGCATGTGGGACGACCAATTCAACATGGGTGCAGTCGATGGCACCAATGCAACCCGGTATGCCGGCAAGTGCATGGAATCCCACTTTTGTGTTGGTAATTTCCTGCTCCGAGCGTGGTAGAGAGATGTAGTCGTCTGCGTGCTGCAGGAGGGCATCGAGCACTTGCAATAGTGTCCGTGAGAACAGTGGCTGAGAAATGCCATGCAACTGTCCGACTGTGTGCTGGTAGGTGCCTGTGGCCAGGAAGTGGAGTACAGACACCACCTTCAGTAGGGGTGGGATGGCGGTTGGGCTATCTATCATGCTGACAAGGTCAGCCTGTGTCATGTCCACAATGGCGGCTATGGTGTCCCGGTCCAGACGGTAGAGGGTGTGGATCTGCTCATCAGTGAGGTTGAACGGATGTGCTCGGAGGCGTGGGATTGCGGGCTGCCTGCGTGGTGGTAGTGGCTGTGCTGGCGGCCCTTGCTGGCCCTGCCTTGGCCTCCTCCTCCTCCTGCGTCTCCTCCGTGCGGCCGGTTGTAGTTGGTGTTCGTCTTCTTCTTGGAGTTGGAGTACTTGCAGTGCTATCAGGTCCCCCAGGGCCAACATCACGAGTCCTGCCGGTAGCATTTCGGTGTGGTTGTGGGAGGAGACTGGGTGTGCAATTTATGTGTTTTCAGGCTGTATGGCCTCCACCTGTGGTGATTAATTCCACCTGTGCAAACTGCTCTCCCCTTTGGCCGGGCACGTCCCGCGCACAACGCTGCAATTTGGGGAATGGCATCTTGCTATTGCAATCATGTATTTGTACCCGATGGCCGTGTAAGATTGGTTGATATGTTCATTCTGCTGTGGTCCCATTGTTTCCCATACTATCTGTGCAGTCGCGAACAGACTTGTGAAGGGTCAGTGGAACGTAGTACTCGAGTAACGGTGGGCCCTCATGCATCACTGTACCGAGTTGCAACGACGGGCGGGGCGTCCCATTTGTGGGTGAAGGCAGTTGCCATTTTCACACACAGCCGCACTCGATGGAATAATTAGTGATTTCAAACGGCCACAGATGCCTTTTCGACGTGATGTTGCAAATGAGGAATTCGAAGGGCGGCGCTTTCGGTTTCCAGCTAGCGGCGAGGAGATGCCCACAGGTCTGACTGCAAATATAACGTTCTATTGTTCAATGTCCTTGAGACAGGGGCCATGGCGAGGAAGCAATGATTGATATGAATAGTTTGGGATGCGCAATAGCTACGTGGCCGATGAGGCCGGCCGTTCCCAAATACATGTTACTTCACGACAATGGAATTACGGGCTGGGGCACTGTGGATTTTGCAGGCTGCATAACGCACAGACTCAATGGATGTTTCTAATGTCATGTGAGTAATTATTCAGGCGTTTTGATCCCGGGATGAGGGAATGATGGATGGATGCATGGGCAGGTGATTTGATACAGAGTTTGCCATGTACAGGGCTTCTTGGGATCTATCCGCCTCCCCTACGCTATGTGATGCAGGGCTGCCATAGTGGGACCATCGTCTATCTGGCCTTGTTGAGCCCTCCCTGTCTCAACGCGCCCTCAGACACTTGTGTCCATGCACGTTAACATTCCCATCTGATGGAATCTGTTTTGACAGACGCATGCACAGGTACACTCGTTTGTGATGGTGTTTGCACCTCGATATAGATGGTTATGAGTCGCAAGTGGTTTTGGGGTGGTGATGATCCTTTGGAGTGGGCTAGCATGCATATGGCTGTGGATTTAGTGTGATCGTTGAAGTGAGTTGTTGGAATGTAGTTCTGATGGCCATTCTGTTCTTTTTCTTTTCTTTTGGTTGACAGGTATCTCCTCCCCTTTTGCCACTGCCATCTGTATGCCACTCCTGCAGATGGGTTTTACTCCCGACACCTGCTGCTTCGTGTTAATCAGTGGAGCAGCATTACGATCTTATGGGACGATCGCCAATGGCCCACATGCCCTTACGCAGTACTGGTGGCTCGGAGCAACATTTCGGCCTTTCAGCTGGACTAGTGCCTCCCCATTGGGACGGCCCTGCGGTTCTGTGCGCTTCCATGTTGCCTTTTCGTACGTGAATGTGGCTCTGTGTACCATGAGGGAACAGGGCGTCACACAAGTAGTGGCTGGTCATTTCTTGCGGATGCAGCCCACAATGGTGAAAAGTGTTTTGGAGTTCATGGCCTGATGGCTGTATGGGCTTGGTGATTTTGATGTGCATTAAATTTCTATTCTGATTTGGCCCGTGTAGCGTTTTTCTTTGCAAGTGATGTGGCATATGCCTATTTGGGGGGCGATGTATTGTGGGGAGATCTGCATTGGGTTCCAGCTTCGGAGTTTAGTTGCGTGGTACTGTACTGGGCGCGTTTGCCTACGAAGCCCGTGAGGTCAGGGATGGGGGCTGCCAATATGACAGTTTGAATGTTGTCATGCTCAGGGGCGGGGGATTGGGTTTTGTGTGACAGATGCCGGTCAGCCAGGTGGACTGGTGGAATGATGTGATTCTCGGAATATTGCTGGTCACAGGTGCCTGTGTTTGCGTGCGTTTCTTGGTGGGGGACTGTGGTCATGTCCATTGGGATGGCTTCTGTATTCGTGCCATCTGTGCCCTGCAGCTCCCATTGGCCCCTGTTGTGTTTCTTTTGTTCGTTGGCATGCATGGGTGACTTGTACATTTCAATGGTTGCATTGTGACTTCATTGCACCTACGGGGAGTTGTACTTTGTGGGCAGGGAGCGGTGTACAGGCACTCAGTGGGGCCGTTTACGGTTGATTCGCGATGCCGTACTTCTCACCATGGCGGAATGGTACATTCCGCCATGCTTGATGGCGTTAGGTACATGTCCGCTAGGGTCGGAATTGGCGTACCCTTGCGCCATGGTGGTGTTTGCGGTTTGGCATGGCGCGTGCGCGCGTGCTTGGTGCAGTTAGCGTTGGCGTTCACTACGGTGTCGCTAATGGCTTCGTACTTTGCGGTGACGGGTCATAGTCGCACCGAGCGCTATTCGATGGCGGTATTGCATTTCCGCCATCGTTTTCCGAATTCCGCCAGGGTCGTAATGAGGGCCATTGTAATTTGTATGTAATTGGAAGTTTGTTTGATAATGTTTTTCTTTTTATTGTGGTGCAATTGTTTTGTGGAAAGTTTATTTTAAGCTATGCGTGATGTTTTATTATTAATATGCTGCGTTATACTTTAAAATGTCTTATATATGTGTCATAATGCTCCTTTATACACATTCCCAAAATAGATTATTTTCTCATAGGTATATTTGTTTGGCACCAGTTTCACTAGCGAGTCAAATATAGCTCCTGGTTTTGCTTGGTGTCAAGGTAACTGGGCACTTTGAATCTACAAGCATCAGATAAATAGCTCCCAGCAATTTTACTTCCTGTATTCCATTTGAGGAGCACAAAAGAGAACAAAACGTTCAGTCTTGCACACAGTACCAACATTTTTCATATTGCCCAGAGCTTTGCACTTTCCACAATGCAAAATACATATTCCACTGCTATCAGTGGACTATCTGTGCACATTCCCTCCCCCACTCTTGTTACATTACATGTGACCAGTGTGCATATACAAATCTTCACCAGTTGCCAAGATTAACTGTGCGAGGCTCAGACCACTCATTTTGTGGTTGTCCTCACACTGTTTTGTTCCTGGTGCCACACCAAACCACAGCTTCATTGACACAGCCTGACGCAAATACCAAGCAAACACCATTGTTACCAATTATGAAAGCAAATAATAATTAGAATTTGGTAATAGAGACGTACACACACAGAGTGCCTGATATCTAAAAATACAGATAATACGTACATGCATACATGACCAAATAATGGCACACACAAACAAATAATGTACACACACCACACAGTGCACATGCAGGCACAAAAACAGCCCCATGGCACCAATCTACTTCTCCTGCCCCAGGATGGGTGAATGTGTGGATGAGTGACTGTTTATCAGTGCGCAGAACAGTGGTAGAATTACATGGGTTGTATGGATGAAAGACACAATCATGCATGTATATGAACAGGTCGGTCTGTGATAAGGGATGCTAAGTTAAGTACCTACATCAACATTTAATTGTAATGCCCACAGTATTTGCACACGGGAAAAGATACATTATTTTAAACATACCAAAGATGTGAGGGTCAACAAGAGTGTCTTCTGTCTGGCTGGTCTTCTATTTAACCTGTAGGAAACACAAATACAAACAAGTTTTGCACTGTGCAGCTGCATGGGACATTCAGACGTAGTAATTTAAATGAGGAAAAGTGTTAGAAGGAAATGTTACTTATCTGATGGGAGCTTTGCAACACTGCCTTCTCTTTGATGGTCAATAAATGTATGGCATTTGTAACCTGTGGATTCCATGATATACTTAACATACGTCCATCTTCTAACAAAGATCAAAGGACAATGGCACTTCCATCCAATATTGGCTTGGCTATGGGGTTCATTATGGCAGATGACAGATGATGGTGTCCATGGTTACCTTTTAGGGGACATGCAGGAGGTGTCACTGTACAAGAACATCTCTGGTGGACACAGACCTCCATTGCCATTCGTCATGCGTGCAGTACTGTATCCCCCTCCACTTTATTCAGTGGTCTCTGCATTCACGCTGCTCTAGACAACCTCCAAAACATCTCCTGCTAAATTATGTCACCAAACAATGAGGCTCACTCTCCAGCTGGGATACAGCAAAGCAGGCATATATATTGTAATTAATGGGCACACACATCGCCATACCGCCACTTGTAATCCTGTGGTAATTCTTCCGGAGCAAGCGGCTTTGGCGGTAAGAGTAAATCCATTAGGTGGTGTAACGACTGGAGGGGGGTTTCTGTACTTCTGCCGCCTATATGGTAGGGTAAAGGCACAGAACAACCCCAGCAAGGCTCTCAATTTGGTGGATTGTGGAGAGCAGCCAGGCTTAAGTTTTCTGGAGGTGATGCAGGTAGATTGTTAAGTACAGTGTTTCCCCAAAGCATTCACAAAGGAATGTCCACCCACCATGTTAGGTGATAACACAACTTCTTTATCTATAAAAAGGCTGCTACCAGAATATATACACATATAAATAATAACACTTCGTACTTGGAATACTTATTCAAAGAATGGCAAATATATACGCTCTATGTGGTACCACACTAGACTTTATTTATTTATTTTTTTTAACTTTATTTTATTAACATTTTCGTAATATAACAAACAGTCTGGAAGCTTTACCATGGAATAGACAAGTCACAAGCCCAAAAAAAAGGAAAGAAAAAGAGCCCCCCCCCCACATATTCCCAAAAAGACGAACCCTCCCCCCCATTAACTTGGATCCAGTAGAACCCCCTTCACAGGGAGACGCGTTGTAAACTTTGTGTGACCGGAGTTCGGGAAAGAGCAAGAATTTCAACTGCGTGTTTGGCTGCGTGTCATCCTCTGTCCCCCGGGCCGTGGGCGCCCTTTTCCATCCACGTTCCCTCCCCGAGCATCAGTGGACCTCCCATCCCCAGATCTGCTGTACCCCGTACCAGTTAGTCTGGAAAGAGTTCATGACATTGTTCATCATCGCTGTTAATTTGTCCATCAAGAACATGTTTTTAACCTTGTGTAGCCAGTCCTCCTTTGCGGGCGTCTCCCTGCTCTTCCATTTCTGGGCCAAGGCCACCCTCCCGGCCCTCAGCATTGTTTCCCACATTCTCGGGTATCTGTATACCTCCGTATCCTCTGGGGGAAGGCCCAGCAGCACTGTCAGGGGATTATGGGGGAGCAGTTCCTTCGTGACTTCAGCGTTCCAACCCCTTACCCTCTCCCAGTATGTTTGCGCTTTCGGACAGTGCCACCACATGTGGCCCCTCGTGCCTGCCTGGTCACATCCCCTCGGGCAGGCGGGGGATGTTCCTGTGAACATTTTTGACAGTTTGACGGGGTCTCTGTGCCACCCCTGTAGGTTTTTAAAGTTGTGCTCCATGTCCGCTGTGAACAGGTTCCCGTGGAATGCTATTTTAAATATCCTCGACCAGGAGTCCTCCGAAATTTCTTCCCCGGCCAGGTCGTTCCAAAAAGTGCGGAACCCCCTCCTTCTCCCCAGGTCAACCGTGTTAAGGATTTTATACATTGCAGATACCGCCCCCTTCCTGGAGGTTGCAGTATTGAGTAGTTTCTCAAAGGGGGTCATCTGTCTCTTTAGACTCTGGCCCCATGTTTGATCGCACAGGATACCCTTCAGGCGGAGGTACTCGAATATGGAGATTGACTCCGGGCCGAGGGTGACCCTCAAGTCTTCGTATGGTAGGAATTCTCCCTCTTTAAACAGTTGTCCAGCCCATTCCATCCCTGAATCTGACCAGGACTGTGCATTACGGAACCCCCTGTTTCCCAGTCTAAGTGGGTGACCCCAAAGGGATGACATCGGGGACGGCCATGATGTCAGATGTGCCGTTTGAGGGCCCTCCCTCCAGATTGCCCAGAGAACTCCCAGTGTTGGGTGGGATTTGAGCCTGTTCGGGATGAATTTGGG
The DNA here is from genome assembly GCF_040938575.1 of Ambystoma mexicanum. NCBI lineage: Eukaryota > Metazoa > Chordata > Amphibia > Caudata > Ambystomatidae > Ambystoma > Ambystoma mexicanum. The sequence continues at coordinate 753,023,736 of NC_090938.1, read as the reverse complement.
TGGGGCCCATAGGAGGTCGCGTACCTTGAGTGGGTGCGCATCCATGTCCTCCAGGTACGACCAGTATGTGCCCATCCCTTCCCTCATGTGTTCCAGGAGGACGCGCAATTGGGCGGCGCGGAAGTAAAGGTGGAAGTCAGGCAGCCCGAACCCCCCCTCCTCTCTAGGTAAGGTAAGAATGGCCTTCGTGGTTCTCGGGGTCCTGCCCTGCCATACAAACTCGCGCACCGCGTTCTGGAGGACCCTGAATGTTAGGTCGGGGACGCTGGTAGGGAGAGCGGTGAAGAGGTATAGTAAGCGCGGGAGTATGTTCATTTTCACTGCCGTCATGCGGCCGTACCAGGACAGGATCATGGAGCCCCAGCTCCTTAAATCGGCGGTGACCTGTGACATAACAGGGTCATAGTTGGCGGGGGCGAGATTAGACAGGTCCCTGGTCAGAAAGATCCCCAGGTATCGGATTGAGGTCTTCCCCACCTCTATTCCCCCCAGACTGTCCCGGGAGTGTGGGCCTGGGTCCCGAGTTCTCATGGGGAGGAGGACTGATTTAGATGTGTTGATCTTTAGGCCTGAGAAGAGCCCAAATGCGGACAACAGGGACAGGAGGGGGGGAGTGATCATTTTGGGTCCACCAGATAGGCCAGGATGTCATCTGCAAACAGGGAGAGCTTGAATTCTACATCGCCTCTCCTGATCCCCTTGATGTCTGGGTGTGATCTGATTGCTATTGCCAGGGGTTCCATAGTTAGGACATAGATCAACGGGGAGAGTGGGCATCCCTGTCTTGTTCCTCGTGATAGGGGGAGTGGGCCCGATAATCTACCATTCACTTGGACTCTGGCCTTTGGGGCCCTGTATAATGCGGCCACCCAGTCCCTGATGTGTGTCCCGAAGCCCATCTTCTGAAGGGTGAGTTCCATGAACCTCCACTCGACCCTGTCGAATGCCTTTTCTGAGTCCAGGGAAAGGACGCTCGCGTCTAGGTCCGACACCTGGGCGTAGTGAAACAAGTCTATGGTCTTGCGAATATTATCTGAGCCCTGTCTCCCCCTAACAAACCCCACCTGGTCACCGTGTACCAGCTTCGGTAGGACCCCCTCCACCCGGCTCCCGATGACCTTGGCCAGGATCTTAACATCAATATTCAGCAGGGAGATCGGGCGGTAGGAGGAGCACTCCGAGGGGTCTCTACCGTCCTTGGGGAGCACTACAATGATTGCCTCCATCATGGAGTCCGGGAGAGGGCCCCCCTCCAGAACCGCATTGAACACCCTGACCAGGTGAGGGGCGAGGGCCGACCGGAACCTTTTGTAAAAGTAGACTGAGTAGCCATCTTCGCCCAGGGAAGTTCCCACCTTCATGCCACTGATCGCATGTTCCACCTCCTCCTCGGTCACCGGACCCTCCAATCCCTCCGCCATCTCCCTAGTCAGAGACGGGACCTGTATGGAGTTTAGGAATTCCTCGATCTCCCCCCCATCCCCCTTGTATTCGGACGAGTATAGCCTTTCGTAGTATCGGTGGAAGGCCTCTCCAATGTGGGAAGTATCATGTCCCAGCTCCCCCACCTCGTTCTTCACTGCCTTCACCATTCTACTCCTCTGTATCTCCCTCAGCCTCCAAGCTAGGATCCTGTCCGCCCTGTCCCCTTTTTCGTAATACTTTTGTTTAACCCGGTGGAGGCTTCTCTCTGTTTTGTGGAGGAGGAGCTCTTTTAGTTGGAGCCTGTAGTCGTCCAGGGCGGCCACCCGGTCCCGATTTAGGGGCTCCGTAGGGGGGCCTCCCGGTTGGAGTTGAGCAATTTTTCCCCTCAGATGCCGCTCCTGGGCTTCCCTTTCTCTTTTCCTCTGGGCTCCCAATTGGATCATGACTCCCCGCAGGGTTGCCTTAAAAGCGTCCCACAGGGTGTGTGTTCGCACCTCACTGTTGTCATTAAGTTAAAAAAATTCTGTAGTGGCGTCAAGGACCTCCTGGGCTAGGACCTCGTCCTTCAGGAGGGAATCGTTACACTTCCATCTTCCCCTGTGTTCATTAAGGCCCCCTCTTGCTATGGTGACTCAGACCAGGTCGTGGTCAGACCAGGGGACTGGATCCACCCTATGGCCAGTGACAAATGGGTACAAGGTCTCGTCCACCAGGACATAATCTATCCGGGAAAATGATGTGTGTACGGATGAGTAGTAAGTGAATAAGGGTGTGTCCCTTCTAGGGATCGGGACCGTGTCCACCAGGCCCAGCTCCAAGTTGACCCTCTGGAAGCCCCGTGCCATGATCTCATCGGGTGCCCTGGGGGCCTGGGGACCAGCTCATTTCCTGTCCCGGGTTGGGTCCAGGACCATGTTAAAGTCCCCCCCCACCACCACCGTCCCATGGACAAAGCCTTTGAGTATGTCCCTCACCTCCTCCCAGAACTGGATTTGGCCTTCATTTGGGCTGTAGACAACGGCTAGGGTAAGTGGGGCTCCCTGCAGGGATCCCCGCACCATCAGGTAGCGACCCTCTGGGTCCTTCAGCACGGCCTCTTTCTCGAGCCCCACGTACCTCGCTACCAAGATGGCCACCCCTCTCTTTTTATTTTTGTGGGATGCACTGAAGACCTCCCCAATACCTCCTCCCTGGATTTTGGGTTCCTTCCCCCGTGGCCAGTGGGTTTCCTGCAAGAAGAGGATGTCGAGGTTGGCCCTTCTGAACTCTCTACAGACCAGGGGTCTCTTTGTGGGTGTGTTTAAGCCCCGTACGTTGAGGGAGCCCACTCCCAGGGCAGGTAGACTATCAGCCATAGTCCCAGATTCCCTCCCTCTCGGTCATTACCCTCGTATCTCTTTTCTTCACGTGCTCCCTTGGTTCTGCTTTGTGGTCCCCTCTGTTCCCTTCCCCTCCCCCCCGGTGGGCCTGAAACACCCCAACTGCCCCCCGTATCCCAACCATGTCTGAACAACCCCAACTCCCGAATACACCCCCATCCCCCTCCCCGGCGTCCAGCCAATTAGTTCTGCCATTGCTGGCTTTTGGCCGAACCACCAGCCTGCCCACCTCGGCCAGGCATTTCACACATAAAGCTCATCCCCTCGAGCCCCCAATGTTCCCCCCCGGCCGTAACCCGACCATGTGTCCCCTGTACTTGCTGTTCATGGGGACGGTAGTGGTGGTAGATTCTCCGAATCTGCGCATATCCGTCCCGGATTCGGTGGGTCACCCCCGTTCTCAGTCCTCAGAGTCGTATCGTTTCTCCCGCTTTTGCTGGGGATGGGGTGTTCATTTTCCGAAATTTCCTTGCACCGGTGCGCCTTCTCCTCTCTCCGTACGGGCCGGGGCTGTTCGTTCTGAGGTTCTCTGGTCCCACTGGACCCCTCCGGGGATGCGGATCCACTGTGTACTCTTGAATAGCACTCCGGATGTCTTCTTCCGTGATCAGGGTTGAGCGTTGGCCCATGTATTCAAAGTTCAGGGAGAAGGGGTAGCCCCATCTATAACGCATGCCCTTTTCTTTGAATAGTAGCGTTAGGGTTCGGCACAGTCTGCGCTTGGCCAGCGTGTAGGAGGAGAGATCCTGATATATTGAGACCTGAGCATTGTTGTAGGTGATTTCTCTGGTCTTCCGGGCCTCCTCCAGCACCTTTGTCTTTTCCGAGTAATAGTGGAACCGGACCAAGATTGACCGGGGGGCCCCCGCTCTGCCCCCTGCCCTATGCACTCTGTCGAATGTGGGCTCGGTTGTCATCTCCTCTGCGAATAGGAGGGTGATGATGTCCTTCACTATTCGAGTGACGTCCCTCTCCGTCTCCCCCTCCGCTTCAGGCACTCCGAAAATTCTGAGGTTGTTCCGCCTCTCTCTGTTTTCAAAGTCGTCCATCTGTCGGGCCCTTTCCTCGTACCTCTTCTCCAGGGCCTCCAGCCTCATACATAGTTATATGCCCTGGGCTGCTGTTGATGATTGATTGGCCTCCACTTGTAATAGTCTATCTTCGACCCTCTGGTCCATTTTTTCAAACTTCTGGGCTATATCGGAACGCATGTCCCTGATTTCCTGCAAAATCGAGGCAAAGCCTCTTTTCATTGCTGCCGACGAGGGGGCCGCATCTTCCTGTTGGGCCATAGTTTCCCTGGGGTTCGTGCTCATGTTGCCTCTGGGGGTCTCCTGGAAATGGTATCCCTGTAAGGCTTCTTACCAGTTCATCTGGTAATTACCTGCATCTAGCAGTATCGACCCCCACCCGCTCCGGGTCAGTACTCGATCTCCCTCCGCGACACAGATGGGTCTTGGCTGTTTCCTGGGGGTTAGTCTTTTCTGGGGGGGGCGGGCACACGCCCCACCTGTCCCTAGGTGGGGGCCTCACACCCCGCTCGATGTCTGCCGCAGTGCTCCGGGGTTTCTTCTGGCCGCCCCGTAGAAGGGTGTCGCGTGTGGCCTGGGCCGGCGGGAGCGGAGGGCACCACGGCCCCGACGCCCTGCCCGAGGGCTCTCGTGGTGTGGGGGGGCGGGCACACGCCCCACCAACAGTGGGTGGGGGCCTCACACCCGACCACCCCAAGTTCTTCTGTCTGTAGGGGGGGGCAGGGTGCCCAAGACTGGACCTCCCTGGATGGAGTCGATGTGTTCCGGGGGTCCTCCCCGCGATTAATCCGGGAGTGCGGGGAGATATCCCCACCCGCGCCAGCGGAGGGGCGGGCCCTGGTCTCCCCGCGTCGCTGCCGCTCGCTCTCCTCGCCCCCCTCCTCCGGGACCCCGAGGGCCGCGGCCGCCCGCCCAGGGGACTCCCGGTGGGGGCGGAGGCGTCCGAGCGCCGGTCCCCTCCGCTCGAGCGGATCCAGCCGCGAGCGCTCCGGGACGGTCTCCCAGGCCGGGGCGCTGTTCACTGCTTCTCTGGTCCGGGCGGTGGGGGGGTGGGGAGGGGGGAGCTCGTCTCCCGAGCCGCCGCCGGGCTCGCTGAACCTCCGGCTTCTCGTCACGGCGAGGGGGCCTCTGGTGCGGAGTCCGTTCGGCCGCGTTCACGTGTTCAGGCCACGTCTTCTTCCGCTGGGGCCTTTCTCGGGAACCCCCGGGTCGTCGGGCTCTGCTCTTTCTCCCACGGGGCGCCCCGAGGGTTCACTCGTCCCGTTCGCCGTGTTGGGCCTGCCGGGAGGGTCTCGGGGGAGGCTCAATTCCCTCTAGACGCCTGGCTTCGGGGAGAGCAGCACGTTCAGGCAGCCATTGCCTGCGCGCCCCCTGGTGGCCTCCATACTAGACTTTACTGTAGTAATAGCTTCACTAACTGCAGACAGTTTTAAATATACAGGCAGATTCTTAGGTTTTTTGTGACAGCGTAGAATAGGAAAGAAAGGGAGGTTAGTTATGAACAGTGGCAGAATGCTTTCCTTAAACTAGACAAGTAATTCTGAGTGAGGATATCCCCACTGGGCAACCTGTAATGGATAAGTTAGGGAGTAACTTACGTTGTCTTTTACAGCCCAGTCCAATATTGTTCAATAACATTGTGCTTTCTTTAAAAGGTTCTACAACCCCAAAGTACCTGAGAGGGCGCAGGCAAACAGGATCCAAGATGACTCTGGGACCCCTGGACGACTCCTGAGGCTAGAAGAGGCTCTACCTCATCACAGTACCTTTGGTGCATTGGCATACAAAGTGGCAGAGTTTCTTGGTTTCTCTCGACGATTCCCTCTGTTGATGGACCTTAAAGGCTTGTTGGATGAAGATAATACCCCTGGGGACCCTCAACGACTTCTTGTGGTGACGGGTGCATAGGTAACGTTTGGTGTCTGGTTTTGGAATATCACAGTTTTCTGACTTTCGGTTCTTCGGTGCTGCATTTGAAGCATGGATGTGTGGATGGCTTCTGGCAACCTGGACTCGAGTGGACCTCGGACCCTCATCAAGTCTGGACCCTCTGGACATCCTTGTTGGCTTCTGGTGGGGGGAAGCCCACCGGCGGACCTTCCACTGCTCCCAGCATCTCTGGGCTCTCTCCAGCGGGTAAAAGTGATCAGTGGAGACTGCAAGGATGTTCTTTGAAATGTTCTTAGGCAGTTTGGAACTTTCATAGCTCTGGGTGTCCAACACCACTATGCCAGGGTACCCCCTCTACTGGGCAGTAGACAGCAATGGCTTCCAGCAATCACAAAACGCACATCTGGACCCTGGGCGACACCAATGGACTTCTCTAGCTCATGATCTCTGGCACTCCTCTTCTGGACTTCGAAGACCCCTTCTCCGGATGGCAGGCACACAGGACTGGCTTCCAGGATACTTTGATTAAAAGCAGCAGGTTTGCACGGTGGTCCCTCGTAGCTCAGGGAGAGGTCTCCTTTGCAGTCCTTGGCAGACACGACAATTAGTTGAAGAAATACATCAGCAGACTTCTCTTCCAGCTGGGCTTCAAGGAGCAGTGTTTTCCTTGCTAAGCTTCCACTTCAGCTGCTGAACAAATGTATGTGAGAGGTCCTCAGATATACACATCTGTCACTCATTTAGTCTGGCTGAGCCAGGCTCAGTCAGCCAATCACAGAGTAGGGCATTCATGTAGGCAGGCAGCCAATCAGGCTCACTGGCATTCAGCAATTCAGGCCATTCACTCCACCCAGACACCCATAACAAATCAGTGTGGATTGGGGCGGGTTCCCAGCCTTTCAGCACACTACACTGAATTTAGGTCAGTTTCTGCAGGCCTGTTTCATTCATTGTGTCACACATACAGAAACCAGACACCCAGAACAGAGAATGTGAGTTGACTCCCAACTCCATTCACACAGGTCCCACCCCTAGGGTTCACCCACAATACCTGGGAAGGCTCTGTCTGTCTGGTCTGTCTGACAGGAGGCAGCCCCAGAGCCATATATGGTATTTCCACCCATCAGACAGTCGGGGGGGGAGACAACAGAGACATACATGGCGTTTCCCCCAACAGCCATTCGGGGGGAAGGGACAGGGTTAGGGCTTTCCAGGTGTTTACCAAGTAAAAGGCAATAAAGAAACCAAGAGGCCACAGGGGCCATTTTGCCTTCTGTCAGGAATCGACTGATTCCTATGGCAGGGCCTGGGTATCCCAACATGGAGGATACTCTGATTCACTGTAAAGTCAGCATGCAGCTGCCACCAGCCCATACCCTGCTCTGCGGGCAACACACAGGTGCCCCAAAACACACATAGGTGGTACAAGGGTGTACCCCCACCCATGGGTGCAACAAGGGTATCCCATGGGTGTTGTTCACCAGGCTGGACCTCAGTGGTAGAAAACAGAAAGAACACACACAGAGAAGTGGTAGGACAAAGACTAGGGGGCCATGTCCCTCTATAAGGCATTTCCAGCATCACAGGTGGTATCTCGGCGGATTTACTGGAGATACCACCAAACCTGCAATGAGGCACTATGCGTGTGTCATCTGTCTAATTGTATGTGAGGCTATGCTTGCTTGTGGGCTTTAGTAGAGGAGTTGGATGTGGACATGGAGTGGAGATGGGCGTGATCCATGTGGCACTTCTCAGGTGATATGTGGGTTTAGCCCAAGAGAGAGATGTGGGAAGTTGAGTGTTTTAGTCCTGTCTGTGAGGATTTATGTCACCCTGAGTTGTAGTCTCCCATTAAGAATGGAAAATGCATGATAGACCTCCCATATATAGGGAATCGTACAGGCCAATATCGCTGATTCACAGTGAAGCAAAGATCCTTGCAAAGGCATTAGCAAATTGCCTGCTCATGGCGATGCCAGCGCATATGGAGCAGTGTGGTTTCATGCCAAGGCGCTCCACTAGAATGAACATTCGTCGGGTACACATTCCAAAGACAGGGCCAATTTGATAGAGTCCCCAACAGCTATCCTATCAGTCAACTTCAACAAAGCGTTTGTCTCGATCTCCTGGCAGTTCCTATAGGAGGTAATGTCGGGAATGGGATTCGATGAAGAATATATGGGGTGGGTGAAGTTCCTCTATCACGGGAGAATGGCACAGTTCAGAGTAAACGGCAGCTCCTCTCTGGCTTTCCCATTTGGAAGAAGCACAAGACACGTGTGCCCTCTCTCCCCCCTACTCTTTACATTAGCAATCGAACCTCTGGGACAGTGGCTTTGTTCAGACCCAGGTTTGTTGTGCTTGGCGTGGCCCAATGGTAATGAAGAACGGGAGGCTTTGTATGCTGACAACTTACTTTTATTTATTGGGGAGCTGGAAAGCTCTATACCATGGACTACAGAGATTCTAGGGGTCTTTGAGGACTGTAGCGGCCTATGGGTGAAATGGAATAAGACCGTCCTCTTTCCGATATGGGAGGAGGCACGCAATATGCCTGATGGCTACTGGGTCAAGCCAAACTCTTTCAAATATTTAGCCATCCAAATCTGCAGAACCCATGAGGATTCCCTCAGAGAAAATCTCGAACCGATTCTCAAACACTTCCCGGGTGATGCGATTCACTGGACCTCTCTAACATTGTCCCGTCTGGGGCAAGGGGCTCTTTCCAAAATCACGGTTTGTATTAGTTTTGTTTATGTGGAATGAGGCACATTTAAATCCTGATGTAATGTGATAACCACAAATGTCAATAAACAGACTTTAAAATAAATTACAAACTTACCTAGGAAATATTGCAAGGGGCAGCCAAGTGGACTGCAATGAATATTCCTCTCCGTAATTTCCGTGGTAAAAAAGCTGTCCCCGTAGCCTTTACATTCCTGTCTGTATAGGCTCCTCTTTATAATGATGGCTGTATTTTATAACACTGGTTGGATAGGTACCTGTGGCCTGAAGGTAACATAGTTTTCAACAGGGGAATTGCCATTATGCGTTTCTTTTTATTGAGGTTGGAACCAGTGACAAGTAGGTCAAACACAGATTTATGTCACAGGAACACTAACTGAGTGAGCTTTCTTATTGTTACTGCCACCAGTTACCTGCAGGTTACCAACATCTATCCAATAGGTGTATTCATGTACATTCACTTGCCCATCAAAATGTGAACCTGTAACCTTCATTGATCTCAGCAGCAAATGTAACATTCTCCTGAGGTATCTTGCTCGGTTTGACACCTGTAACATGAAGGGTGCACTCAAATTGCAGTGCAGTGTGGTAAAGCACATGTTCAAATCCGCCAGGGGCTGTAACTTGTGATCTGTAGCTAACATGAAGGTGTATGTAATACATGTATTCATGTTCTTTATTTAACACCAGCAAAAAGTACTTGCTCTCCGAATGGGTTCTATAGACAGACATGATAACACTGATCCTGTAGGTCGCTGTTCCAATTCCCTTATCGCTTGATGTGCTTTGCACCCTGAAGTAAACTGCACTGAGAAAGGGCGTGTGTGGCTGGCTGACATACCCCAGAGCAGACATTGGGGGGAGGCAAGAGTTGGTGTGCTGCTGCATGCTGGGACATTCTGTGCTCTTTCCCAACCCGTCACCTCACCCTTGCGTGGTGCAGTTCGTTGCAGTGCATCGCGATGCATATATCTTGGAAACTGTGCATCCTAGGGCCTGGACCTCGAGATTTGTTCCTTTGGTTAGGACCGGTCCTTCTACAACCACATTGATGTTTCACCGATTTCAGGCAACCCTCTCATGCGTAAAGGTGCTAGAATCCGGGGAAAGGGTTTGGGTGTCCAAATGTCATGTAGATAAGAATGTCCGGCGAGTCCTAACAGTTAATTATGCAAACTGTGGTGCACATTGTTGAAACGGTATGGAATTATATAAGGAGAAATGCTTCGCCAAACCACAAGCAAATTATGACTTGTGCTGAAATCCAGGGACCGGTGTGGTGTATCCAAATGTCATGTAGCTAGTAATGTCCATAGGGTTCTAACTGGTAACTATGCAAAATGTGGTGCAGATTGGTGAAACGGTGTGTAATTGTATAATGAACAACACTTTGCCAAACTACAAACCCATTTACAAACAATGGCTTGTGCTGAAATCCGGGGAATAGGGTGGGGTGTCCAAATGTTATGGAGCTAGTAATGTCTAGAGGGTCCTAACAGGTAACTATGCAAAATTTGGTGCAGATTTGTGAAACAGTGTGGAATTGTATTTGGAACAACGCTTCGCCAAGTCACAAACACACAAACAAATTATGCCTTTTGCTGAAATCCAGGGAACAGGGTGGGGTGGCCCAAAGTCATGTAGCTAGTAATGTCCAGAGGGTCCTTCCAGGTAATTGTGGTGTAGATTGGTGAAACAGTGTGGAATCGTATTTGGAACAATGCTTTGCCAAGCCACAAACCCCCAAATGTTGACTTTTGCTGAAATGTGGGGAAAGGTGTGGTGTCCAAATGTCATGTAGCCAGTAATGTCTGGAGGGTCCTAAAAGGTAACTATGCAGAATGTGGTGCAGATTGGTGAAACGGTGTGGAATTGCATAAAGAACAACGCTTCACCACAAATCATGCCACACAGCCCCCAACAGGCACACCGTCACACACACACACACACACACACACACACACACACACTTACACACACACCGTCACACACACACACACTGTCACACACACACACACACACACACACACACACACACACTTACACACACACCGTCACACACACACACACACACACCATCACCCACACACCCACACACACCCACACACACACACATTCCCCCCACACACTGGCCACCCCATACACACTGGCCACCCCATACATACAGGCCATTCCATACACACACATGCCCTGGAAACCAGACACATCTAATTCACGTGCAGCTTCCATGGAGGAGAAAGACACTCTCCCCACGACATAGACTGCCCTGGAAACCAGTCATCCAATTCACAAGCAGCTTCCGTGCAGGAGAAACACACTCTCTCCACAACACAAGTTGCCCTGGAAACCAGACATCTAATTCACAAGCAGCTTCCGTGCAGGAGCAAGAACTCTCCCCACAACACAGGTTTCCCTGGAAACCAGACACATCCAAATCACAAGCAGCTTCCATGCAGTAGAAAGACACTCTCCCCACAACACAGACTGCCCTGGAAACCAGGCATCCAATTCACAAGCACCTTCCATGCAGGAGAAACACACTCTCCCCACAACACAGACCAGACTGTAAACCAGGCAATGCAATTGACAAGCAGCTTCTGCGCAAAAGAAAGACACGTTCCCTAGAACACAGACTGCTGCAGAAACACTTCAGCCACAACACAGACTAGTTTGGAATTGGGGCACATCTAATTCACAAGCAGCTTCCGTGCAGGATGTTAGGGAGAATTCTCAAAATGTGCTAATTCCTCTCTACCTTAGAGACCCCCAGCTCTTTTGCTGAACTTTGCGACTCTGTACTTTTTAATTCTGTTTGTTTTCTGAGTTTATTTCTTTTGGTTATGGAGTTTTAGAAAACTCCATAGGCATCATCTTTTCATGTGTGTTACACCGCACCTTCAGTGCAGTGACACATGGATGTCTTTTTAAACTTCCCAAAATGTTAAATACCTTCTCTGGGATAAACTACTGTTTCCCAGAGAATGTAAGGTTAAATTGACTTTGCTGGTCTTTTTAAATTGCTAGACCCAGCACATACCATCTTCCTATAGAGTGCTGGAGGAGCTACCTAGTATCCCCTGTGTCTAGAAAGTAGCAGTCAAATGCTACCCTTTTCTATCGAAATGGCTGGTGGCAGTGGTTTTACAACGAACTACCATGATTTTTCCCGACCGCGAACACCGGTAGCTAAAAATCACGGGAGCCATGTTTTTCAAGATGGCACCTTAAGCCCCTTTGTTTAAACGGGTCCAGGTCTTCTTTTTTTACCATTTCTTTTTGGAAAGGTCCTTCTAGTGTTTGACTCTGCGCGCCAAACCAGGTTTGGTCCCTTGGTTTCCATGCCTTTGGTGGGCTTCAGGACTGAAGACCGCCTCTGGCATCCTGCCGACAACACAGACTGCTCTGGCATCCAGACACATCTAATTCACAAGTAGCTTCCATGCAAGATAAAGACACTCTCCCAGCAACACAGACGGCCCTGGAAACCAGGCACATGCAATTCCCAAGCAGCTTCTGTGGAGAAAGACACTCTCCCTACAACGCAGACTAGACTGGAAACCAGGCACATCTAATTCACAAGCAGCTACCGTGTAGGAGAAACACACTCTGCCCACAACACAGACTGCCCTGGAAAACTGACACATCCAATTCACAAGCATCTTCCGTGTAGGAGAAACACACTCTGCCCACAACACATACTTCCCTGGAAACCAGGCACATCTAATTCACAAGCAGCTACCGTGTAGGAGAAACACACTCTGCCCACAACACATACTTCCCTGGAAACCAGGCACATCTAATTCACAAGCAGCTTCCGTGTAGGAGAAACACACTCTGCCCACAACACATACTTCCCTGGAAACCAGGCACATCTAATTCACAAGCAGCTGCCGTGTAGGAGAAACACACTCTGCCCACAACACATACTTCCCTGGAAACCAGGCACATCTAATTCACAAGCAGCTTCCGTGCAGGAGAAAGACACTCCCACAACTGAGACTGCCCTGGAAAACAGGCACATCCAATTCACAAGCAGCTTCCGTGCAGGAGAAAGACACTCTCCCCGTAAAACAGACTTCCCCAGAAACCAGCCACATCCAATTCACAAGCATCTTCCACGGCGGAGAAACACACCTCCCCCACAACACAGACTAAACTGGAAACCAGGCACACCCAATTCACAAGCAGCCTCCGTGCAGGAGAAAAACACTCTTCCCACAACTGAGATAGCCCTGGAATCCAGGCACATCCAAGCCAAAGGCATCTTTCGTGCAGGGGAAACAAACTTTCCCCACAACACAAACTAGATTGGAAACCAAGCACACCCAATTCACAAGCAGCCTCTGTGCAGGAGAAAGACACCCCCCCCCCCACAACAGACACTACCCTGGAATCCAGGCACATCCAATTCACAAGCATCTTCTGGGCAGGAGAAACACACTTTCCCCACAACACAGACTAGACTGGATACCAGACACATCCATTTCACAAGCAGCTTCCGTGCTGGAGAATGACACTCTACCCACAACACAGACTGACATGGAAACCAGACACATCCAATTCACAAGCCGCATCTGTGCAGGAGAAAAACACTCTCCCCATAACACAGACTTCTCCAGAAACCAGGCACATCCAATTCACACGCAGCTAACATGCAGGAGAAACACTCTCTCCACACAACACAGACTGCCCTGGAAAACAGGCACATCCAATTCACAAGTAGCTTCTGTGCAGGAGAAAGAGACTCTCTCCAAAATACAGACTTCGCCAGAAACCAGGCACATCCAATTCACAAGCATCTTCTGGGCAGGAGAAAGACGCTCTTCCCACAACACAAACTGCCCTAGAAAAACTTTCCCCACAATACAGGCTGTCCTGAAATCCAGACACCTCCAGTTCACAAGAAGCCTCAGTGCAGGAGAAAGACACTCTCCCCACAACACAGACACTCTCTGCACAACACCAACTGCCCTGGAAACCAGGCATCCAACAAGCAGTTTCCGTGCAGGAGAAAGACACTCTCCCCACAACACAGACTGCCCCGGAAACCAGACACATCCACTATACAAGCAGCTTCCATGCAGGAGAAAGACACTCTCCCCACAAACACAGACTGCCCTACAAACCAGACACATCTAATTCACAAGCAGCTTCCGTGCAGGGGAAAGACACTTTATCAGAGGATAACCAGACAAACAGTCACCAGACCGTCAAGAGTAGCCTATGCTAACCGCATCACTGTCCTGCACATGCGCAGAGTGCGTGCAGGAGGCACTAGCTTCCCCACTATGGCGGCGACTTTATGGAACAACCTCCCAGCGCAGATTAGATCAATTGATTCTTACACAGCCTTCCGTAAGGCCTTAAACACCCAGCTCTTTGTATAAAGAGCCCTTCATTTCAGGTATACACATCCACAGTAGCACCATGCTGTTTTGCCTCTTGCTACCTAGAAAAGAATATGAGTAACTAAATGTAACTATCACTGTATATCCTCTGTAACCATGTAACTGGATCTAATTGAATCTACTTAAGTATACCTTCTGGGGCCGCTTATTGTAACCCTCAAGCAAGCCTTCTTTAAATCTCCTTTTTAGCGCCTCGTTGCCTCCGGGCTGTAGTGCGCTCTACAAATACTAAAATAAAATAAAATAAGGACCGATTCACTGAGCAGTTGCTATGAGTACTAGACTTGCTCCCAGAGAGGAATTACTCTGACGTACTATTTGGTAGGTAAGAGTAACTCAGAGTCACTCATAGAAACCTCTTCATGAAGGGAGTAAGACAGAATCACTCCTGGCAAGTTGTTTATGAATGAAATAGTCCTTCCTGTCCAGAAATAACCCAAGAGTCACTCATAGTAGCTGCTTTCTGAATAGAACAACCCTCTTCAGGAGTAACTTGAAGTCACTTATAGCAACGTCTTTCTAGTTAGACTTGTCCTCACCATGAGTAGACCAGAGTTACTTCTGGCAAATTCTTTGTGATAGGAATATTAATGTCCTGACATAACTAAGAGACACTCATAGCAACTTCTTTCTGAATGGAGTAGGCTCCTTCAGGAGTAACTCGGAGTCATGCAGCGTAACTTATTTCTGAATGGAATACCACCCTTCACGAGTACAAATAGTAATTTCTTTCTGAATGGAACATCCCTCTGTATGAGTTCCTCAGAGTCACTCATAGCAACCAGTGACATCCACTTATGATCGGAATAATTCTCTAAAGGAGTAATGAGGAGTCACTCATAGTAACATCTTTGTGAATGGAACAACCTCTCCAGGAGTTTTGAAGAGTCACTCATAGCAACTTCTTTATGATTGGAATACTCGGAGTAACTCAGAGTAATACATAGTAACTTCTTTCTGCATGGAACAGTCCTCTGCAGGACTAATGAAGTGTCACTCATACTCACTTCTTTGCGACTGGAAAAATCCTCTCCACGAGTAACTTAGAGTCACTCAGAGAAACTTCTTTCTGAATGCAACAAGCCTTTCCATGAGTAACCCAGAGTCACTCATACTCAATTGTTTGTAAATGTAATAGCACCCACAGGGAGTAATGCAGAGTCACTCACAGTCACTTCTTTCTAAATAGAACAACCCTCTCAGAGTTACTCCCTGTCGATTCTTCGTAAATAGAATGGAATAGCCCCCTCAGGAGTAATGCACAGTCACTCATTCTAACTTCATCGTGAGTTCAATGGTCCACTCGAGCAGTAAGGTAGAGTCACTCGTAGGGACTTCTTTCTTCATTGGTTCTTATTGTAGCAGCAGCTGTGCCTTTAAAGGGCATGGGCACGCTAAACTGTGAGAACAGACAACACTGGCAGTAAGGGGGCTATTCCAGTGCACTTGCCCGCTGTCGCAAAACTTAATGAGGGACCCACACTGTGCCTGTCGGTGATTGCCGTCTGGGGCATCAGCTAGTCGTTGGGGTGTGAGCTGTTGAGTGAAATGACCTCAATGGATCCAGATCCCCATGCCTGCACTCCTGGCCGCATGGTCCCTCAGGTTGATCCTGGGAAAATTGTCTCACTTTAAATACACCAAACCACCTTCTCTGTTAAAACCTGCAGCTCCTAGATGCAGGTTGCCCGTATTTTAAGCACTTAATAGAAACTGAAGGTGACGACGAAGTCACCAAAAAATGGAGGAGGCACCCCCGATAACCCGGGCAGTGTTCCCCTCTTGGCCTCCCCCTCTCTGGAGAAGGGGGAGGTGTCGTACCGAGCACGACAAAACGCAGGCAAAGCCCGCGAAATCAAGGAAGCGCGGCAAATCCCAAGGAAAGCCCACAAAGGGCTGACAAAAGAAAGGGGAGGGGTCTCGCCCTTCATAAGCAGGCTGGAGCTGCAAGGGAACAGCATCCAGCCTCCGCGAAGGCACCCGCCAGGAATCGCGGAAGGAACTTTTCATTTTGCAGTTGCAGCAGGCGCCGCGACGACAGAAGAAGGACTGCCAGACGGAGGATCAGTTGAGGTCAACATCGACGCCGGGAGGAGAAGAGAAAGCGCGGGCTGCTGATTTTCAGTTGGAACAGTCAGGGTCGCTGCGCTGCTGGAGCAGAGAGCCCGGGAACTGCTGATGCAGGGGTGAGGAGCTGCGGAACACCGACGAGAGCCGTGACGAGCGGGAGAATCTCACTAAAGCCGGCCGAGCACCCGACAGATGGAGCGCATAGCCACGGAACCACAGCGAAAAGGGGTGAGGAGTCGCGAAACCTCGCCACTCACCCCGAAGCTGGCTGAGCACCTCGCAGCGCGGATGCATAGCCTGGGACCGCTGTTGCAGGTGAGACGAGCCGGGGAACACCGGCGGGAGGTGGGGCGAGTGGGAGAACCTCTCGTAAAACCAGCGGATCACAGCGGTTTCACGTGCCAATACGGAACCGTGCTGTGAAGCCACAGCTGCACGCTGCAGAGAGGCCTCATCTTCTAAACACCGGTGTGGGTGTAGAGACAACCTAGCATTGCCAGGGGCACGTGGCAAGCTCTTTTGTTGGAGCACCAAAAGGGCAACAGAGAGGATTTAGGCTGACATTTCACCAGACCCGTGTGTCTGGAAAAGCACTTGCACGGCAAGGGCAGCAGCACATATGTGGCGAGGGTAGCTGCACACAGGCAAACTCGCTTCCTTTGGGGAACAGGAGACACAGGGGTGAACGGAGCGCATAACCCCGGGCAGCCAAGAGAAGCAGGCAATCCTTACTTGAGCAGCGACCCGTGGCAAAACACACAGCAGCAAGCATGGATCTGGATGCTTTTGTGGCAATGGCAAAACTGGTGGTAGCCAAGCACGGCTGCAATTGAATGGAGGCGCTTGCGGCACAACCGGTTGAAGAGCAACCAGGGGCAAGCGAGTGCCCAGAATCTCCATTGATGTTCCACAATGAGGAGGTCATACAGGAACAAGAAGAAGAGGGGCACGAGGAAGAGGAGCCAAATGGAAAGAGGAGGAGAGTGATGACTCAAAGAGCCTTGGCGAGCAAGGAGCAGGCGACCAAGACCAAAAAAGCTAGAGTGGTCAGAGTTAGAAACTAAGGAAGGACGCAGGAGGCTGTGGCCGTGCCGGCGCCTGAACCTGTGGAACTATCAAGGAGACAGGGAGCACCCAGCACGCCTGCAACCAGACTGGTGGTGGCGAAGAAGGCCCTACATCCTTGGAAACGGTGCAAGGTATGGTGATGTAATGTATGCAAGCTTGGGGGGGTGGGGGTAATGGTCAATTGTTGAGCGGGAACATCAATGCATTTAACCATGTGGGAAGTGGGGCAGCGGTATTATAGCAAAGAGGTTTGGCAACTGGTCTTGGGGGCCCTGGGGGTTACCAGCAGTGCATGGGGGCTCCAGGGTCAGAGTACCAAGGGCCGGGAGTATGGCCCTCGCCACCAACTTTGTGTGGGCGAGTGCAACAGCCACTCATTCAAGGGGGCGGAGCGGTATCTAATGGCAAGGCTGGGGGCCCCATTTCTGAGCAAGTTCCGCAAGTGCAACAGCCCATACCGGTAACCGGCACAGGCTCAATAATTGGGGGTGGCCTGGGGACTCATTTGAGGTCAGCTACAGTTCGGGCAACTCAGCCAACCACATGGTGGGGGCAAGGTGTGGCTAACGCAGGGTTGCCTCCGGGTCCTAGCTCCATGGTCGGACAAGACGGAGTGTGGGGTACAATGACACAGTATGGGAGAGCAATGCTGGGGTACGCCCCGGTTAGGGTGGCAGTCAATTCTTTATCTTGGCACATGTCGTTATCAATCAAAGAGAGGGTTTGGAGGAAGGAATTCATAGAGATCCTTGAGCTGGTAGGCATGGAGCCTCTGGGGAATGGTTTAAAAAACTACCTGAAAAAGAGAAAGAGAAGAGGGAAAAGGAAACACCCAAGACTGAGGCTACCATGCATAATTGGTTAAAGGCTTTTTTGGTATATACTTCAATAATGATAGAGAAATACCCCCAGGACGCTTTAGCAATGCTGGCATATGGCCATTACATCCAGGATATTTACTTGAAGCGAGGGGGCGAGGGTTGGCTACAGTATGATCGTGCATTCCGCTTAAAAATGCAGGTATGGCCAGCTTTATCGTGGGACGAAATGGATGTGGGCGGGTTTTTGGATAAATTAGTGCTCACGGGAGAAGGAAGTGACCAAGCCACGGTTGGGAAGCCCCAGGTTTGGAGGGGCAGGGGAGGTTTCACCCGGCGGGGGAGCGCATCCTTTCGCGGGCACTCCTCCTGGAACAGTAGAGGCAGCTACTAGGGGGAGCAAGCTGAATGCTGGAGGGTCAATTCAGAAGAGGGTTGCCCTTTTGGAAAATCGTGCCGATTTAGGCACCCTCGCGAAGGCAGCGGCAAGGAACGCAGCACCGCCTCTAGCGAGGGGAAACGCAGAAGTAGTCCAAAAGGGAAAGAAAAGGTCAAAAAAGAGTGAAGTAGAAAGCATGTCTAGAACACCCCCAAAACAAAACTGTAATGGTGTGATTAAAATTGGGCTGCCAACCCCAATTAATTTGCAAGCAATGACTCTGTGGTTAAATGTTTATCACAAATGTAATGATGCCAAAATGTTGTGGGAAGGTTTCAGGTGGGGGGTCAGGATCCCATGTACAATTGTAAATACTGGCACAGAGGCGAGCGACCTGCGCTCAGCATTGGGGATGCCGGAAGTGGTGGCTCAAAAAGTGGCCAAAGAAGTGGCTCTGGGCAGAGTGGCGGGCCTTTCAGGCAGCCACCATTGCCAAACTTAGTAGTATCACCACTAGGGCTGGTACCCAAGAAGGAGGGAGCAATATCGGTTGATCCATCACCTCTCATTTCCGGAAGGGGAGTCAGTCAATGATGGGATTAGCGAAGAAAGGTCCAGAGTGCTGTTACGCTCACCTGGTTCCCACGGGGGTGTCGACCGGAACTGGGCCGCTGTTGTTTCCACCAGCGTGACGTGTAGCGCCGAGATGACTGACTGCACTGGCCCGCTCAGCTTAGTTTGTCTGGCTCACAGGAATATTCTTCTGCAAAGGTGAAGGGGAATTAACCACCCGTGGAATTGAGTGTCAACCCACCTTCCCCACTCCCGTTGTCTTCCCACAGATCACTCTTGATGTCCCCTCCTTAGTCTCACCTGATGGTTTGGAAGGATGAGCTCTCCATCCTGCGTCGACCGCAGGGGCGCGTTGATGACCAGTTACTTCACTGGCGTAGAGGAATTGATGAGTTCCAGTATTGACTCTAAAGTCCAATTGTTCATAAGAGTTCAAATGTCTGATCTTCACTCTGTCCGATTCCTTGCAGGTTGCCGATTAATCCACTCGAAGATTTCCAAATGGCAATTGGTAAGATTCAGGTAAGGGGCCGGGGTACGGCGATGAAGCAGAGTTGACTGCGCCGACCTGAGATGAGGTGAGTACCCCACGTGGTAAATCAGGTAAGTCCTTGGGGTAGCTTGTATAGCCTTAGAGAGTTCCCTTGCTCACCTTACTGTCTTTGTCTCCTTAGGTGTCGGAGGGCGGCCGCGAGATGCAGAGAGCGTGATGGAATGCTGAAGTACCGCCAAGCAGGTGAGTTCAGAGCAGCGCCGTAGGAATGCAAAGCGATGCTTCAAAGACTTCTGTCTTTCAGCTCCGTGGCGAAATGGATCAGGATTCAGGTAAGGATTAAAGTTAAAACTCCTGTTCTAACCTTTAACCTTCTTTTCTTCTTGTTTCAGGAGTCCCAGGACTGAAGCGGGTGTGGCTGAAGACTGAAGCTGCTGAAAACACGGTGAGTGTTACGCTGCAGCAAGCAGAATAAAGTGAAGCACGTGTGGCTGTCCGGGTGTGGTTTAAATAGCCTTGGAAGAAGTTCCAGGTAAGTATTCTTCCACAGCCCCACCCAAGTAACAAAATAGTCCCTTCAGTAAAATAGTCCCTCCTAAGCCTCATTTGGCTTGAGTCTTCATGCAGCATGGTCTGCCTCAGGTGAGTATGCAGCATGGTCTGCTTCAGGTAAGTTATCAATAATGAGCCTGGCGCCCATGGCGCCTAGACTGACTTTATCTTTATGAGCCTGGCGCCATAGGTGCCAGGACTGCACCCAAACAGCCCCTAACTGGGGCTTTTTGGCATGCTCCAAGTGGCATGATGCCTGCTTCCGGGGCTGCTGGGCCTGGTCTGGTCTTCCGTGGGCAGGCATCATGACAGCACTCCCCCTCAAGGCCCCTCCTAAAGTCGTTCTCCCCCTTGGCCGTGGTTTGTCTGGAAATTCCCGATGGAACCTCTTCACTAAACGAGGTGCATGCACGTGGTCACTAGGTTCCCAAGACCTTTCCTGCGGACCATAACCTTTCCAGTCAATTAGGTAAAAGAGTTTTGATCTCACTCTTTTTGAGTCCAAAATATTCTTGACTTCGAACTCGGGCTCCCAGTCTATGAGGATAGGTTCAGGTGGAGTGGTTAGCCTAGTTCCTGGTTGCACTGGCTTCAAAAGAGACACATGGAAGACGGGATGGATTCGCATATGAGCAGGTAGGTCCAACTTGACGGCCACTGGGTTAATAATTGCCTTGACAGAAAAAGGTCCCAAATACCTGGGGTTAAAGGTCCGAGTCCCCTTGAGTGGTAAGTGCTTAGTGGCTAACCATACTTGGTCCCCTATTTGGTATTGAGTAGCTTCACTTCTGTGCTGATCCGCATCCTTTTTGTATTTTTCCTTAGCCTTTTGCAAATGGATGGTTGCTTCTTTAAAGGCTTGTGTAATAACAGCGTGCAGATGGTCCACTGCGGGCATCTCTAAATGCTGAGGTGAGTCCAAATCCGAGGTTCGAGGATGGTGCCCATAAATGGTAAAAAAAGGACTTTGTCCAGTTCCTGAGTGTACGGAATTATTGTACTCATACTCTGCGATCCACAGAATGTCTTTCCAATTCCCCTCAGACTGATGTAGCATACAACGGAGGTACTGTTCAAGAGTCTGGTTGGTCCTCTCCGTTTGACCGTCGGTCTGAGGGTGGTGACTGGTCGAAAGCCTAACATAAATTTGTGCCAGTTGGCAGCATTTCCTCCAAAAATGCGAAATGAATTGACTGCCCCGATCTGAAATTAACACTGAAGGAAAGCCATGCAGGCGGACAACATTTTCAAGGAATTCCTTGGCCAGGATTGAAGCTGAAGGTATCCCTTTTAAAGGAATGAAGTGGGCCATTTTAGAAAAAAGATCTACAATAATTAGAATGGTATTGTAACCTTGGTACGGGGGTAAATCCGTAATAAAGTCTAATGACAAGGTATGCCAAGGAGTAGGTGGTATGCCTAATGGTTGCAATAATCCAGCAGGTTTTTTCTTTTGCCCTTTATTTTGTGCGCAAATGCCACAAGACATGACAAATGACTTGACATCCTTTCGCCAGATGGGCCACCAAAATTGCTTCCTAATTTTAGCTTCGTTTTTTTGCAAACCTGGATGCCCTTCTATTAAGGTGTCATGGTAATGGGAAATGACAAGTTCCTGTAGTTCTTTTTGCGGTAAAAATAGCCAGCCTTGGTAATAAGGTAAATCATCGATGACAGAGTACTCTGGACCTTTCTTTGCCCAGTCCTGTAGGGCAACGGAATCAAAGAGTTGGTGGATCTTGTTTTGAATGTCCTCCAGTGTCTGTATGGATGTCAGGCCAAGGATTCTCTGTTCCGGAATTATGGGTACGGGTTCTAAAGTTATTTCTGCTTCTCCCATTCTAATCTGGGACAAGGCGTCTGCTTTACCATTCTTACAACCTGGTCGATAGGTTATTATAAAATCAAACTCGGCGAAGAACAATGCCCAACGGAGTTGGCACGAAGATTGGGCTTTGGCTGTTTTTAGGTATTGTAAGTTGCGGTGATCGGTGATGACCGTGATGGTATGTCTGGCACCCAGTAGATAGTGCCGCCAAGCCTTGAAGGCGGACTTGATGGCCAGCAGCTCCTTGTCGGTTATGGCATAGTTTAATTTAGGGGTTGAACATTTTCTTGACCAAAGCGCTACTGGGTGAAGCTGGTTAGTTTCGGGATCCTTTTGGGAAAGGACTGCTCCCATGGCTGAACTGGATGCATCTGTTTCCACTATGTAGGGAAGCTCGGGGCGCGGGTGTCTTAATATGGGAGCAGATGTGAATTTAGCTTTTAACTCTTGGAAGGCGTTCTCAGCTTCCTCTGTCCACACAAAGCGTTTGTTTCTTCGCAATAGCGTTGTAATGGGATGTACAATGTGCGAGAAGTCCGGGATAAACCTGCGGTAGAAATTGGCAAAGCCAAGCATGCTTTGAACTCCTTTGATTGAACTTGGCGAAGGCCAATTAAGAATGGCATCCACTTTTCGTGTATCCATCCGGATTCCTCTCGGGGTCAGAATAAATCCAAGGAATTCCACTTCCGTAGTGTGGAAGATGCACTTTTCCAGTGTAGCATATAATTTATGCTGGCGTAACTTCTCTAGGACTGCTCGGACGTGTTTTACATGCTCAGATTCTGATAAAGAGTATACTAAGATGTCGTCGATGTAAACGACCACACAAACGTCGATAAGCTCTCGGAGGACATCATTCATGAAGAACTGGAAGGCTGCTGGTGCATTGCATAGTCCGAAGGGCATCACCTGGTACCCAAATAGTCCGTACTTGGTGCGAAAAGCAGTCTTCCATTCGTCACCCTCTTTGACCAGATGATATGCCCCCCGAAGGTCTAGTTCCGTGTATATACAAGCGTCCTTCACCTGGTCTAGTAGTTCTGGGATCAAAGCAGTGGGTAACGATTCTTGATGGTTATCTGATTCAGTGCGCGGTAGTCTATACATGTTCTAAGGTCGCCTTCCTTTTTCGGTACGAAGAACAAAGCTGAAGATGCAGGGGACTTGGACGGGCGAATGAAGCCATTAGCAAGGTACTGGTCTAGGTACTGGCGCAAATGGAGATTTTCGGGTTCCGTAAGGGCATAGATTCTGCTGCAAGGTGGTTGTGCTCCAGGTACAAGATCTATTTGACAATCATACGATCTGTGAGGTGGTAAGGTGTTTGCCTGTTCCTTTTGGAAGACATCCTGAAAGTCTTGGTATTCAACAGGTAATTGTATGGCTACTGGAATTACTGGGGCCATCACTGAGTTTTGAGTTTTCCTTGGGTAGCAGGTGTGTGCACATTCTGGGAAGCTTAGTCTCTTCTCTCGCCATTCAATACAGGGATTATGTTTTTCCAACCAAGGTTTCCCAGTATCAGCTGAAACTGTGGGGCCTTGATTAAGTCAAACACCATAGCCTGTCGATGCCCATCTTGACTCAGCAATGTCATCTCTGCAGTGGAATGAGTTACGGGTCCAGAGGCAATTTCCGTTCCATCTACAGTGGTGACAACATTGGCTGTGGTCTTGCGGGTGAGAGATAGATTCAGTCTGGTAGCCAATTCCCAGTCCAAGTAATTTCCTATGGCTCCACTGTCTACGTACGCCTTAACCGCGTGCATGCGTGATGGCTGCTCTGGATCTACAAGGACCATGGGTATGGTGAAATGCGAGGTCAGAGCGTCCTTCTTTAAGCTCGGCAAGCGGACCTCTACGCTTGCTGGGCGTGGTCGTTTCCCGAGTCAGATTTCACATGGTTTTCGTCTGCTGCTCCTATAATTTTCTTGGGTGGTTTTACAGGGCAGTTCCAAAGAAAATGACCAGTAGTTCCGCAATATAAACATAATTCCAGTTGCCGTCTTCTATCTCTTTCCTTCTGGGTTAAGGGTCCTTTAAGCCCCCGATTTGCATAGGTTCTGAGACATCTACTCCCTTGGAGCTTACGTGGGTTTTAACCAACACCCTG
The DNA here is from genome assembly GCF_040938575.1 of Ambystoma mexicanum. Taxonomy (NCBI): domain Eukaryota; kingdom Metazoa; phylum Chordata; class Amphibia; order Caudata; family Ambystomatidae; genus Ambystoma; species Ambystoma mexicanum. The sequence continues at coordinate 752,999,962 of NC_090938.1, read as the reverse complement.
TTCTCAAACTTGGTTCGGTCAGCCTTCCTGGTTTGAAGTCTGTGATCGAGCTGGACCACTAGATCTATATATTCAGCAAAGTCTTGAGGCGGGTTCACGATTTGGGCCAAAACATCTTTGAGTTCTCCCCGAAGTCCTCGATGGAATAATGTGATTCGCTTGGCTTCAGGCCATTCGGTTTCCACTACTAATCTATTGAAAGTTGCAATGTAATATAAAAGATCCTGGTTACCTTGGCGTAGGGATAAAAGTTCGTTGTCCAAAGCCTGTCCTCGGGAGTGTCGGGCGAATAGTCTTTCCATGCTTGTTCGAAAACCCTGGAAATCTCGAAGAATCGGGTCATCCTGGTTAACTAGTGGAATGGACCAATCCGCCGCACTGCCGCTGAGATATGACAGTACAAAGGCTACCTTGGCCTGATCGTTTGGGAAAGCTCCAGGTCTACATAAAAAGTGCTGCAAGCGGCATTGATTCATGAATGTTGCAAACCCTTTTGGGTCTCCGGCAAAGCGTTCAGGCGGAGCCAAAGGAACGGCTCCAGGTAAATGTATCTGCACCGGGTTACTCGATGGTACAGGAGCTGGACTTGCCCCAAGTCCTGGTAGAGGTGTTTGTCCAGCCTGGCTCTGTAATAGTTGTCTGGCCAACTCATTAGTTCGTTCTTTTGACACTATCAGTTCCCTCCTGAGGGCATTGGTTTCTTGGCGGGCGGAATGCACTTTGGCCCTTAATTCCCCTAATAATTGGGCCAACTGATCAGTTTCCGAGGTCTCCATGACGCCCAGGTGGGTATTTGTGGGTAGGCTTCGCATTCTGTTACGCTCACCTGGTTCCCACGGGGGCGTCGACCGGAACTGGGCCGCTGTTGTTTCCACCAGCGTGACGTGTAGCGCCGAGATGACTGACTGCACTGGCCCGCTCAGCCTAGTTTGTCTGGCTAGCAGAAATTTTCTTCTGCAAAGGAGAAGAGGAATTAACCACCCGTGGAATTGAGTGTCAACCCACCTTCCCCACTCCCGTTGTCTTCCCACAGATCTTGATGTCCCCTCCTTAGTCTCACCTGATGGTTTGGAAGGATGAGCTCTCCATCCTGCGTCGACCGCAGGGGCGCGTTGATGACCAGTTACTTCACTGGTGTAGAGGAATTGGTGAGTTCCAGTATTGACTCTAAAGTCCAGTTGTTCATAAGAGTTCAAATGTCTGATCTTCACTCCGATTCCTTGCAGGTTGCCGATTAATCCACTCGAAGATTTCCAAATGGCAATTGGTAAGATTCAGGTAAGTCTATTGTGGTTTTCCCCTTAGGGGCCGGGGTACGGCGATGAAGCAGAGTTGACTGAGCCGACCCGAGATGAGGTGAGTACCCCCCGTGGTAAATCAGGTAAGTCCTTGGGGTAGCTTGTATGGCCTTAGAGAGTCCCCTTGCTCACCTTGCTGTCTTTGTCTCCTTAGGTGTCGGAGGGCGGCCGCGAGATGGAGAGAGCGTGATGGAATGCTGAAGTACCGCCAAGCAGGTGAGTTCAGCGCGGCACCGTAGGAATGCAAAGCGATGCTTCAAAGACTTCTGTCTTTCAGTTCCGTGGCGAAATGGATCAGGATTCAGGTAAGGATTAAAGTTAAAACTCCTGTTCTAACCTTTATCCTTCTTTTCTTCTTGTTTCAGGAGTCCCAGGACTGAAGCGGGCGTGGCTGAAGACTGGAGCTGCTGAAAACACGGTGAGCGTTACGCTGCAGCAAGCAGAATAACGCGAAGCACGTGTGGCTGTCCGGGCGTGGTTTAAATAGCCTTGGAAGAAGATCCAGGTAAGTTTTCTTCCACAGCCCCACCCAAGTAACAAAATAGTCCCTTCAGTAAAATAGTCCCTCCTAAGCCTCATTTGGCTTGAGTCTTCATGCAGCATCGTCTGCCTCAGGTGAGTATGCAGCATGGTCTGCTTCAGGTAAGTTATCAATAATGAGCCTGACGCCCATGGCGCCAGGACTGACTTTATCTTTATGAGCCTGGCGCCATAGGCGCCAGGACTGCACCCAAACAGCCCCTAACTGGGGCTTTTGGGCATGCTCCAAGTGGCATGATGCCTGCTTCTGGGGCTGCTGGGCCTGGTCTGGTCTTCCGGGGGCAGCCATCATGACAAGTGCATTATACTTCTTTCGAAGAAGCAGTGGAAGTGGTGAAAGCGGCTGTGAGGGGAGCCCTTATGGGGAAGGCTGACATTGAATCAGCGTTTTGGTTACTACTCATTCATGCAGAAAGTCAACATTTGTTGGGTTTTAAGGTGCAAAAGCTTTACTACTATGACAAGTGTTTACCGATGGGGTGCGCCATCTCCTGTGCCTACTTTGAAGCATTTAGCACTTTTATGGAGTTCACAGTGAAGCAGGAATGTCCAAAGGGGGCAGCGGTCCATTACCTCGATGATTTTATGTTTATCGCGGGGAGGGGTCCAAAGAATGTGAAAACCTCATGAGCACATTTGAGAGGCTGGTGAAGGTAATGGGGGTACCTCTAGCCAAGGAAAAAACAGTGGGCCCGGTGACCTGTCTTACCTTTTTGGGGATAGAGATTGATTCTGTGAAAGGGGAATGCAGGCTGCCACAGGACAAGGTGGCAAAACTGAAAGGGATCATCACGGGTCTAAGAGGGAAGAAGAAAGCAGCCCTGAGGGAGCTCCACGTTCTGGCCGGCTCTCTCAAGTGTGCAGGCAAAGTCATCCCGGTTGGCAAAGCATTCACAAGGGGTGTGGAACTGAAAACGGTCGGCCTGCAGCATGCTGGTCAACACGTCAGACTAGGGTCTGAGGTACGGGACGATCTGGCCATGTGGGACACCTTTTTGGAGGACTTTAATGGGGTGTTAATATGGCGAACAGTGAGGACAGGCGCAGATTGTTCACTGATTCATCTGGTGCATTGGGTTTCGGGGCAATTCTTGACAGCAAATGGTGTGGTGTGGCATGGCCTAGGGAATGGCATTGGAAGGGGGTCACTAAGGACATCACTCTCTTGGAGCTCTTCCCCATTGTGGTAGCATTTAAACTGTGGGGGGAACAGCTGGCGAACAGCAAAACCATGCTCTGGTCGGACAACTTAGTGGTGGTCCAAATCATTAACCAAGGTGCTGCCAGTGGCAGAAGGGTTTTGCCGCTGTTGAGGAAGCTTCAGGGATGCATGCTAGAGAGGAATATAGAGGTACGAGCCAGGCACATTCCAGGGGTACAGAACACGGCAGCTGATGCTCTCTCTCGTTTACAGTGGGAGAAATTCCGAGAGAGCTGCCCGGGAGCAGAGAAGGCGATGTCTCCATTCAAAACTCAGTGGTGGGACATGATTGGGGTAATCTGAGTACTCTCATCCAGACGGCTCTGGCACCAGGCACAACAAGGAGGTATAAGGCTTGTTGGGAGCGGTACCTGAATTTCAAACAGGAGGTGCTGGGGGGGAAACCAACAAGAAACGCCGGTGAGGGCCTTTGTTGGTTGGGGCTGGCGTGACTGGAAAACTAGGTCTTGGATGGCGCATCACCTAGCAGCGATCGCTCATCACTGTAAACTGAGGGGGGAGAACGACCCTACTAAAGAACACTATATTGGTATGGCGATGAAAGGATGGGCTAGACAAGTAAAAGCTGGAGGGGATAAAAGGAGGCCCATTGACGTGGTCAAGCTGCAGAAGTTGGTGTTTTGTCTAGGGCATATCTGCCACGGGGAATACGAGGCGGCACTATTCAGAGCTGCTTTTACCTTAGCTTTCTTTGGGACATTCAGGATAGGTGAACTGGTACCAGAGAACAAGCGTGCAAAGGGGCCGAGATTTTTACAAAGACAGGATGTACACTGTTCAGAGCTCCAAGTGACTATATGGCTAAAAGACTCAAAAACTGACCAGGAGGGCAAAGGGTGCATTGGTGTCATTGCAGCGCAGTACAGGGAGCACGATATGCCCAGTTAAGGCAGTGTCCGTTTATCTCAAGCTCAGACCTCCGTCAGTAAAGGAGGCTCCACTACTCATCCACCAGGATGGTTCAGCGCTAAGTCGCTTCCAGTTTAGAAGAGTGATGGAGCTGGCATTGGAAGGAATGGGGGAGACGCAAGGGGTCTTTGGGACCCACTCATTCCGGATAGGGGCAGCCACATCCGCAGCAGAAAGTGGCAATCAAGCAGATTGGGAGGTGGAAATCTGGTTGCTTCAAAAGGTATATCAGGCCGGAGAAGTTGTGAAGTTTTTAAGTTTTGTCCTCTTTTGTCACCAGCACCTGCTCGAAGAAGGAGGAGATGGGTGTGGGTGGTAGGACACTCTTTTGTGTCTAGAGCAGGGGCAAGTTGGACAGAAGAACAATAAAAGCTGACAGCGGGCGAAATCAGGATAGGTTGGCACAAGGTGCCAGCTATGAAATGGGCACAGTTGCAGAAGCAGGTGCACAGGTTAATGAGCATGGAGCAAAAGCCTGACATACTGGTTATTCACTTGGGGGGTAATGACCTGACGAGCTTGGGGAGGGGGGCACTCATGCGGGCAATGATGGGCTCATTGCAGGAACTGGCAGGAGAACTGGGGGAAACAGAAATTGTCTGATCTGCGATCATTCCAAGGATGGAATGGAGAGGCGCGGATAACCACGCAGCGGTGGAGAAATCCAGGAGGAAGCTGAACTGCGCAATGGCAAAGTTCTGCAGGGGCTTTGGACAGATCAGGCATGGATTGATCAATCTGAAATCCCCGGAATACTTCTGCAAGGATGGGGTACACTTAACCGCTTTGGGCATGTTTCTTTTCTTTTGGAATATCTGCACAAAGATCCTTGAAATGTAGGAAGAAGGGGGGAGCCACGGTGGGCGGTAACCCACTCGTCATGGCGGTGTTTGGCCGGACAAACACATGAGACAGACTCCGGATGAGCCAGGAGAAAGCAAGAAGGGTTTTCGCTCTTCTCAGACCCAGCACCCCTTGGGAGTCTAAGCGGCAGGGGCATCTGGGAGGAACAACTAGGGCTCAGCTTCCCCCAAGGAAAACGGCACTCACCCTGCCCAGGAGTGCCTGCAGGGGCAGGAGAGGCTCGGACGCAAAGGTTGGGAGAGTTGGGCCTATTCTGGACGCTTGGGGAAGAAAGGGGGAAGCAGTTTATTTTGGACACGGAGCAGTCACCGCATCTTATGACTAATTGTTCCGCAAAAGTGTGCAGTGTAGTTTTGGCTTTGGTGTTATTGTGGAATAAATCTGCTGCCTTTTTATGCCAGAAAACAAACAGGTCTCATTCCACACTTTTCTGGGGGAAAGGGGGGAATGAGCTTTGTTTATGTCGGATACGAATGAACAGATGCCAGGGTTATGACATTTAAAATGGAGAACCTCTGCACGCATGGGAGAGCTGCCAGTTTCATGCTCAAAACTGAGAACCACGCTACGAAACTCCACTACCGTGTCACTACCTTCCGATTTCTAAATGTGTCTCCAAAAAAAAAAAAAGTACAACTTCCTGAAATCGAATGGCAGCCTTTGCGCGTCAGAGGTGCTTGCCACATTTTATCGGGCGAGTAGTGGTTAGCGTGCCAGTCGGGGAAGGTGTCTGCTGCTGGCAAGGATGCCACGAGGGGGCCTGCTGCTGGCGCTCCTGATGAGCCTGACTGCCATGGAGTCCGCTCCCACAGGTGAGGCCTTCGCGCGTCCTTTGCGCAACTGCGCCCTCCACCCCCGCCCGTGGGCTCCGAGCAGCACCCCCTAAGACTTGCCTAGGGCGACTGGGTGAGCCCATGCCCCCGGATACCCCCCTAAGATTCCTTTCACAGATTCCCGTGAGTCAAAACTACAGCTCCCAGACAGCATCTGTCTGCTCAAAGAAAGCCCAGGGCTGGGAAGGTGGTACTCTTCGCCACCCTTTGACAACCAATCAGAGCCGGCCCTAGCCATGGGAAGGCTGGGCGGTGGCACAGGGCCCTGCAGCGGGGGGGGGGGGGGGAGGAGAGGCAGCGGCATCTCAGCCATATGCAGCCGCAGGCAGTCACTTTCTAAAGCATCTTTGTGCAGGCTCTGGCTGAGAACAAAAGAGTGCAGCTTCACCTCATTAATGCATCATGGGCTCCCTGCTGTCCCAACTCCTAGAGCATCACGGGCTGTCACATCTCTGAATGCCTGGGAACCCCCTGTCAGCACATCTCCCTCTATTCAGGAAGAAACAATGCTTGGGCAGGAAACTCTGCACCCGGGAAATGCAGATTGACCAATCACAATCCACCCTCGGTGAAGAAAACAGTCAATACAAATGGCCGCCGCTCGGGCCTACAAAGCTAGGGCTGGCGGACTGCTAAACGCCATGTCCGCCCCCCAGCCGGAGCGTGGAAGCCACAATCTCCCCATTCACGCAGTTAAGCGCCAATCGATCTTCAATCACCAGCAGCCATTGCTCAACATTCAATTCTGAGGGTCAGGCCACTGTGAATCAAAATCAAGAGGACCCCTTTCACTGAAAATGCCCGCGAAATGCAGGTGCTGGCTTCATAAAGCAGCTGTTTGCAGGGCATGATGAGTCACTTGGTCAGTTTCTCTCCAGCTCTGCTGCGTCAGGGGTCGCTGGACTTGTGCCCACCAGATGGGGAAAAAGAGAAAGAGAGGGGGAATGTTGGGTCCATGGGGGGGAACGGTGGTGCGCACAAGTGGACGCAGTGGGCCAGATGGGGAGCAGTGGACCAGGTGGGGAAAAAAGCAGAGAAGTGGGGAGGGGGGTCATAGAGGGAGTGGTGGGCCAGAGGAGGAGGGTGGGCCAGAAGAGGAGTGGTGAGCAAGAAGGTAGAGTTTAGTTTAGTTTATTTATTTGTAACGCGCACCAAGCCCGGAGGAATCTGGTCGCTATGCTAACAAGTTCCAGCAAAGTATAATAACAAAGAATACAGTAGAATGATACAAAAGGGTTACATATATACATGAGTCGTAGTATGACACATCGTTACAATTATAGAGGTGAACCAGAATATACAACAATTATACAGCAGACCAGAAATGACTGAGTTAAGACTTTACATAAGTACAAGGCGGGTCGTGATTATGCGACCGAGATGAGGTCGAGCTCATGGAGCCATACTTTGACCTTTTTCCGGGAAGGAGGTTTGAAGGTTCCTCTCTTAGAGATAGACAGGGCCGTTGCTAGGGGGGGGGCTAAGGGGGCTATAGCCCCTGATCTTTTGGTTGTAGCCCTGGATAGAATCTGAGGAGCTACAGCCAAAAGACTAGCTAGCCCCCAGTCCCAACAGTTCCGACATCAGTTTAGCCCGGGTCTTTTCCAGACCTAGCAACTCCCCTGGAGATAGAGGTAGGGCGTTCCATTTCTTTGCAGCGAGGACTGGGAACCTAACCCCGCCTGCTCGTTGTTGTTTGAAGCGTGGGAGGTTGACACAGTGTGTCTGGGCTATTCTAGTAGGCCGTGTAGAAGTGTGGCGGGAGATAGTATTGGTCAAGTAAATGGGAGCCTGATTGGATAAGCACTTATGAGTAAGGGACAATGGGCCTCATTGCACGGTAGGCGGTAACCATGGCGCTATTAGCGCCATGGTTGCCGCCGGTATTTTACCGTGTCCGCCTTGGTGGACGGCGGAATTACTGCCCTACTCCAAGGTGAGCGGTGGCGGTAATTCCCCATTCACCAAGGCCCTTCCCCATTCCCCTTTTTGCCCCCATAGGGCATAATGGGAATGAGGAAGGCGCTAATTACGTTACCGCAAATCGCGGTACGTAATTAGCACCAAGGTCCCTTTGCGGCACCCTACTTTAACGGCTGGTAAAACCAGCCGTTAAAGTCGGGTCCCGCAAAGGGAACTCGTAGTAAGGCGGTAAGGGTTAACGGTCACCGGTAGCATTACCGGTGACCGTTAACCCTTACCACCTTCCGTGTAATGAGGCCCAATGTTTTGAAAGCAATTCTTTGGTTGATGTTAAGCCATTCTAATGTGCGTCTGCTTTCCCAGATGTGTTGATTTCTAGGGAGGTTCAGGGCAGCTCTAATGGCATTATTTTGCAGGACTTGCATTTTATTGAGGTTTTGTTGTGAAGTGCCAAGATAGAGCGCATTACAATAGCCGAGCTTGGAGAGGACAAGTGCTCTTGCTATTGTGATACCGTTGGCTGTTGTCAGGTAGGGGCGGCAGGCAATGATGAGTTTACAGGTGTAGGCAGATGAGGAAGGCAGATAGTTAGTTAGTCTTGTTAAGGTTAAGGCGGAAGCAATGTAGATTCCTAAGGTTTTCCCAACCTTGGAGACTTTAATTATGTTGCCGTCGATATTGAAGTAAGTGAATAGCATGTCCATGTGTTTACCTGGTCTAGTGATCCCAGGAGGAGCAGCTCTGTCTTATCATCATTAATATGTAAGTTCATCGTCAGGCATTTCAAAGCCTGCAATTTAAACGTGTTTGACAGTTCATCAAATTTTTGGTTTGGTTTGGGGGGTACCCCCCAATCTCCAACTCCTGCACCTATTTTTACCTATATCCAACCCCCCCAACCACTTATCTGCCCTTTCCCACCCCCCAATAATTCAATGAACTGGCAAACACGTTTAAACTGCAGGCTTTGAAATGCCTGACGATGAAAGAACGTCGCACCCATTAAGACAGAGCCCGTGCTTCGCCATCCATGCTTGTATTGTAAGGTAAATATCATTGAGCGTCTTACTGTCTACAGTGTAGTCACCAGTGATGGGGATGAGTATCTGGGTGTGTCATCCGCATAGTTCGGTTTAGAGGGGTAGCCGTGGGCCAGAGAGGACAGTGGAAGGGCAGGAAATCAGGGAGGGGGAACAGTAGTCCAGCAATGGACTTGTGGGTCAGAAAGCAGGGGGGGAGTGGTGGGCTGGAAAAAGATTGTGAGCTGCAGATTGGGAGGAGATACAAAGAAAGAAAGACTGCAGATTGCAGGAGGAACTACAGAGCGCAAGGTGTGAGTTGGGAGAGCACTGTTGGGAGCGTGGCAAAGACTGGGGCCTGCGAGTCGCGATTTGGCAGTGTGACAGAGCAAGTGAGTATGCACATGACTGGTAGTGTGAGAGGCTTGGGAGTGCAAGTTGTGATGGGGAATTGTTTAGTGGGAGGGGTGTTGGTGAGTGGGGGCGTGGGGTTGCTTGGGGTAATAGGCAATCATAGAAGAGGAATATTTGCACCATTATAACTTATAACAACCAATAAAGTTAATAATATAAAATAGGGGCACATATTTAAGCAAAAAGTAGAGCAAAGTGCAAACTGTTCTCTCAAGCCATGGACATCTGGGACTTTTTCTTTTAAGTTGCTCGCTCTTGCGTCCCTTCCTATGATGTCACCACATGTGAAAGTTGAAGGGGGGCCCCACACTTATGTTCCAACCAGGGACCCGCAAATCCTAGGGCCGGCCTTGCATTCCATTGCCTTAGGACCTGCACTTGCATTTTTGTTGACCTACAAAAACTGACATTTCTGTTGGGTACACTTTTGTCTCCGTCCCACTGACCCCTTTGGCTCAGGCACAAACTTTGTTGCATGTAGGGCCAATCTGCAGCACCCTCTGCTGGTGAAACTCTAGATGGCAGTCTGATTTTGCCCTGCACTGTGAACAGCTCTGAATTTCCTTTCTTCCGGGAAAGGGTCGGTTTTCCTGTACTGAGTAATGAGTCACTGGCCAACTGTATGGAGTGGGGTTGGTGCTATTGAAATAGGTGATATGATGAATGCAGGGATTGGGGGCTTTAATTGGGACAGGGCTAGCCGGGACAGAGCCCCAGCAGTCTTCACAAAATGCCTTTGAGATGGGTTGCTGCCTGGTCTCCCTAAAGTCCCCAGTAGCCCTAGCTGATGACACTGCTAGAGGCCAAGACCTTTTTCTAAAGCTTAAAGCTCTCATGAAAAAAAAGCCTTTTCTTCCATGATTGTGGTACCGGGACCCGTGCCTGGCAGGCACCGGCGCCACAATTATGGAAGAAAAGGTGAGGCATCTAGAAGACAAGGCCTTTTTTCTCTTAAGCCTTTGAAGCTCTTGCAGATGAACGCAAGAGCATGAGCCTCTAGTGGCCTGCCTTTCCTTCCATGATGTTGGGGCTGACTTCACTAGGCACTTTTTGTTTTACTAAGAGATGCTGTGATCATCGGGGGCTCATTGCTGCATCTCTTACTTAAAGGGATGCCTGGGAGGAGTCAGCACCACCATTAAGAAAGAAAACGAGTGGCGCAAAACCCCTGGCAGGCATCCCTTTAGTTAAGAGATGCACGGATCAGCACCTTTTGCTGCCCATTAGGCAACACTGTGCATCAGAGGAGAATGCTCCAGCCATGGCTAGAAAACAGTGGCTTTGCTGATGGTGTTAGGTGTGGGACTGTAGGGGGCATCAGTGAGACACATCTAAGTAGCCTCAGTAGGTGGTGGCAAAATGGCCTCTATAAACCCAAACTAACGGTGGAGGTATAGCATCACCTTTGAGCCAAATCTCTGTAACCTCACTAGGTAGTGCTTAAGAGGTACCCATGAGCCAAAACTAACTGTTGTGAGAAAATGCCCCATTTTAGGCAAAACCTATGTAGTTGCTGGAGTGCCACGTGGGTCAGAACAATCTAGGGCCGAGCTTCGCCAATGCCCGCAAACTAATGGTGTCATGAAAGTGCTACCTCTAACACAAAACCAATGGTGTTGCTCAAGCGCCACCTGTGGGCAAAAGCTAATGGTAGCACTAAAGTGCCACCCCTGAACCAAAACTAATGGTGGGGATAAAGTGGTCCCAATAAGCCAATCACAATGGGGGTGCTAAAGTGCTACCTGAGACTAAATGAAACAGTCTGGGGGTGTCTGTACACTGCCTCTGCCAGGACAGTGCCGCCAGGGCCGGTGCTATCACTAGGCGAGGTTAGGCGCGTGCCTATAATGTGAAAATGTTAGAGCGGCAATTGCTGCCGAAGGCAATAACCACTTTTTACACTTTCTACCATTGTTTTGTCTGCAACCTTTCCTTTTTCTTCTTACCACCCTTCTCTGGTATCGCTCTCTGGAGTGAATGGGCGGGCACGTGTTTTCAGCCTTCTCTCGCAACCTGCCTCCGCTAGGTGGCACAATTGCTCAAGAGGGTGGTGTGGGGGGTAGGTCTGTATCTACTTTTATATTAGGAAGAGCGCCCGGGGCAATGCCTTTGGACGCCAAATGTGTATTAGGGGACCCGCGAGGACCTGGTTCTATTAATTCTATGCCCCTCCCCCCACCTGTTCCTTCCTCTTCCTGTGCTTTTGTTATCTCCCTTTGATGTTGCCATGTAAGGACGGAGTGCCAAACCCCCGCACCTTCTTTTTCATGACACGTGAATGTCATTGCGAGTTTGATTTGCCTGGTGGCAGCTGAACGACCTTTAGTCTTCCTGCCTCGCCAGCTTAATGCCATGGCCTCTTGCCTTCACTGCCTGATGGCTGTTCCAGGGCCACACACAGAGACACAGGAGCCCGCCCCGAGCTTCTTCTTCTTCTTGCTGATAGATTTTACCCATCAGGTGTGATTATTTGATACCGAGGCTTCAGACTCATTACTCCATCTCCTCGGGTTGAGCGTGTAGTCGTGGGTTGGGCTGCTTCATGGTCTGTGTGTACTTGTCACAGTAGGGCTGGTTTCACAGGGTCTTCGCAGTGATGGGCTGTGGGTAGCGGTTGAAGGGGTTTGCAGTGGTGGCAGTGAGTCTTCTGATCAGAGGGTTCGGGTTCTAATCCAGTCCTTGGCAGAAGTTCTTACTCAGCTTCGCTAGATGTTCGTCCAACATCTCGATGTCCAGCTCTCTGTGAAGGTCTGCTATCCTTGTGAAGATTGGAGCTCCAGATGATATCTGCAGGGCCTTGTTCTGGACTATCTGCAGACTCTTCTGGTGTCGCTCATGGCAGGTCATCCATGCTGGGGAGGCATACGTCAGGGTTGGTCTGATGATCGCCTTATAGACATTGATCTTTGAGGGGCATGGACTTGGTCTTCATGAGTGGGTACAGCGCTGCCATCTTTCCTGTTGCCTTCTGCTGAGTATTCTCGATGTGGCTTCCCCAGTTGAGTTTGTTGTCCAGGGTCACACCGAGGTAGCGGCTGCTGCTCTCCCATTTGATGGTCTCCCTGTTGAGGCTGATGTTTGGGAGCTCATTGATCTTCTTTCTGGTGAACAGCGTTGCAGTTGTCTTGCTGGTGTTGAGTTCTATCCGCCAGTCACGGTACAACTTTCCGATTCTATCCAATGAAGCTTGCAGGTTCTTCGCCACTTCCTTTTCGCTGAATGACTGGGAGATGACTGCAACATCATCCACAGGCAGCGCCAGGTCAGTCTTGTGGAGATCTGTTCGGATGTCGTTGGTGAAGAGGTTGAACAGGAAGGGTCCGAGGTTTGATCCCTGTGGCACGCCTGCTCGGATGTGATGTGATGAGGACATCTCAGACTGTATGGCGACATGGAAGGTGCGGCCTCCCAGGTAGCTTGCAATCGTCTTCACCAGGTAGTTCGGAAATCCCAGGTCAATCATCTTGTGCAGCAGTCCCTTGTGCCAGACTCGGTCGAATGCTTTGGCGACATCCAGGAAGACTTCTTGATGTTGAATCAGTGGCTGATGGTGTCCCCCACTCTCAGTAGCTGATGAGTTGCTGCATGCTCCTTTCGAAATCCAAACTGTTCCTTTGCTAGTAGATTTCTTTCGGAGGCGAAGTCGCTGAGTCGAGCGAGGAGGACCTTCTCCAGGAGCTTCGATAATCCAGAGAGCAGGCGGATAGGGCAGTAGTTCGCGGGATCCCTCAGTGGCCTCAGGGATGTCATTTCACCAAAATGCCAGGGGTAGCGGAAGTGACATCACACGACTCTTGACCCCCTGATGACATCACAGGAAGTGATGTCATTCGACCCCACCCCAAAGTGATATCACAGCAAGCGATGGAACACAACCTTTCACCCATTGACCAAACAGGAAGTGGCATCACATAGCATTGTACACTACGAAAAATATGGTTACGATATCACTATAATGTGATGTACATTTCATACAAGAATGGATCGCCACATGTATCATTACGATCAGTGTGTATAGGCCCATATTACCAAATTACTGTGAATGCAAGCAGACGTCCATGACCAAATGATAATGATGTGTTATTATATAGCACTTACGCTTAAGTGATTTATATAGAACAAATATACATACAATATCACTATTATTATTATTATTATTATTATTATTATTATTATTATTATTATTATTATTATTATTATTATTATTATTATCACCCAACCTATGTTGGTACTCATTTATCGACCTCAGAAAGATGAAAGGCTGAGAGGAGGCGTTTAAGAACAGACTAAATGAAATAAACCTTTAATGAGTCTAGCAATTATTATATAGAATTCCAGAAAGACACATTACTTGGCATTCCTATTCGTTCTTATTTAGTTTCAGTGCTGGAAGTGTTAGACTTGTGGCCGTCATGTTCTTATTTTTCTTTTTTTTTTAAGGGGCCTGAACAAGAAAGCTAGCCACTCCAGAAGTAAAGAGCCACATGGTGCTGGCCACAGCCCAAGAGCTTGCATTACAAAAAAATAAGAATTACAAAAAAACTACTTTTTTTTTTGGTTTGTTTTTTTAGAGGTCGCAAGGGAGACCTCAGAGGTCGCAGTTGCGACCTCTGGCGACCCCTAAATGACGTCCCTGCGTGGCCTGCTTCCACCCTCCCAGCCCTGGGGCATGGTCACATGGGTGGTACCATCGAAACAGTGCAGCAGGCAGGGGCTATAACATGATTGCTGCCTGATCTGAAGGGGAACGTTAAGCTAAATGGCATCTTTTAATGTGCATTACCTGCTAGTTGCAAAAAAAGGAGTTCACATTTATTTTTAATTGCCTGAAAACTAATTGCATTTGGAATTACTTTTTTACTCCCTAAAAATCGTTTGACGCCCAGCTTAGAATCGGGAGTACAATACTCCTACTTCAAAATCTTATCGAGAGCCCTGCATGGCCCACAATCTGTTCACCCAAAAGTATGCAGCTGGTCCTTCTGGGACTTAAAGAAGTGGCCCGCCTGTCAACACGAATTTGAGCTGCATGCACTCAACTCATTGAGCTAGCTCATCCGCACGTGAACTTGTGTTGCTGAGTTGCGGCCTTGCAGTGATCCATGAAGTTTCATGCTGAGACACTCTGGGGCTGGATGGGAAGTTAGGAAGTTTTGCGAACACACGCAGTGATGTGGCTTGGGTGTTGCTAGGTCTGGAAAAGATCCGGGGCTACACTAATGTCAGGACTGTCGGGACTCGGGGCTAGCTAGCCTTTCTGTTGTAACCTCTGAGCTTCTATTTGGGGCTACAACCAAAACACCTGGGGCTATAGCCCCCTCAGCTCCCCCTTGCAACGCCTAAGGCACCCAGCAGGGTGCCAGCTTGAAGACTCTGATGCTGCAGCCTGGGGGGTAGGTCCTTGCCCTATGTGTTTAATGACCACCCCCTGCCCTGGGTTGTGGGGCGGGGGGTCGAGTGGGGGTAGGGAAATAAAAAGCAGCTTTTGTGGGCCTGAGAAATGCCAATTTGGGATAGGGCATAGAACACTTGAGTTGATGTATGGCACCAACACATTTTGGAGGAAAATGAAATATTGGGTTGGCACCCCCGAGTGGTCATTAAGATATTAGAGTTGGAATGCTTGCAATTCGGGCAAGAGAGAGGGGGGGGGAATGGCAAAGTGTTACTATGATGCCCTCATTTGCAAGGGGGCAGGTTTTGGACCTCATTATGAGTATGCCATTGCAGTAACAGCAGTGGTGGAAAACCCCAGCTCTTGTGTGGAAGTCTTGACTCCAGAAAAACCGAGGCTTTACTGCGAATCGTAAATGAGTTGCCTTGTTTTACCAGAGTCAAATCCGGGAAACTCAAAATGAGGACCATTATGTTTTTGGGTGCAAAAGATCACGCCCTGGGACCCGATTCATGGGATTTTGTGCACGGTTCAAAGTGACTTTGCACTGCTGAAAAGTGAGTTTGCACTTTTAAAAAGTGAGTTTGCACTTCTGAAAAGTGAGTTTGTACTGCCGACACAAACCCTGATTCACGGAACTGTGCAAAGTGTATTTTTGCAGTGCAAAGTCAGTGCAAAGTCATTTTGTACTGCAAACATGACTTTGTACTGAATTTGCACAGGCTTTGCACTGCAAAAATACACTTCGCACACTTCCATGAATCAGGGTTTGTGTCGGCAGTGCAAAGTCACTTTGAACCGTGCATGAAATTCCATGTCTCGGTTCCTGGTGGCACCTTAGAACAGTGGCACCTCTTCCTCAATGGGCAACAGGGTGTTGCCAGAGGAAGCCCAGTGAAGTCTGAGTGCCGCTTCAGCTGCAGGCTGGCGTTTCAGGATAACTGGTATTGAGTTTGCCATTTCTCTTCTGCGGCCTGGCATGACCCATTGGGCCTTTTGGTTGGAGTGCTTCGGGCACCTTTTTGCAGGGAGGGCACTTCTGCCCTTTGCTTTTGCTCAGTCCTCAAGGTGGGGCAACTTTAAGGGACCCGAGCATGCACTGGCATCAGGAGTCAAGGAGTGGTGTTGAGAGACACCACTCCCTGCCTCCCATTTTCTGCTTGAAGGCTTGTCCTGACGGAGAGATGGCAGTGACATGCAGACTGCTTGAGCAGGTAAGTTAAGAAATAATTATACATTTATGTGTGTCTATATGCTGTTCACACAAGGGTATTGTCTGTGGGTGCACCAATCGGTTGTATTTGTGTTTTTTTTATTTGACTCCGTGTGTGCAGACAGGGCGTTTGGAAGGGAATTAAATGGCATCTGGCATGATGGGCTCAGGCAATGCAGGCTCATTCCGTGGGCACACAGCTCATCATACTTTACAGTGGCAACAAAGGCATATTGTGAACACACACTTCATTAAAGTACTTTACAGTGGAACAGATGACATATTTTGGAAACCGTTTTTTTACAGTGCTTTACACAGGCAATTCTAACATATATCAAGAAGACACCAGTGTCAAAAAAGTGTTTTTCAGTGGTATTATTGATCTACACGGTGGCATCAGTGTCAAGAACGTGTTTTACAGAGGCAATGATGAAATATTCTGTTGGAACCAGCATCATGAAGATGTGCTTTACAGTGTTTCTTCTGCCATATGGATTTTTTTATGTTACCTTAAAGAACTGATTGTAAACTATAGTGTGTTGGATCCAATTTTCTGGGAAGTATACATTGGAAATGTAGAGGAGCAGCTGTATACATAAGCAGGAGATCCCGCCGGCCCCTAATTCCCCTGTATTGGAGACCTGAGACCGTGTCTTGCCTGACAACAGCTATCGTACCAATACCACAGCGAGAGACAAGCCTATGGAATGTCCCCCTGAAGTGATGACAACCTGCAGGAGGAACTCTCTGAAGGAATATGAGAAGGAACTAAGTTAATTAACTGATGATGTCAAAAGAAAGTGTGCACAACGTCCCGAGATACTGAGTATGGTGGTAAGGCAACAACGGTGCCGGTATCGCTACTGGCACCGTTGTTACCGTACCACCATACTAAGAGTTCTGCTCGCAGGTGCATTTACAGCCACCAGATTCTACTGGGTGGCCGTACCGGCACCCACAAGCAGAACTTGATAGTAGCAACGGTACTGTTAATAACGGTACCGTTGCTACCACCCTCTCCATTCCCATTGAGCCCTATGGGGCTCAAATGGGAATGGGGATACATTTTTTCCGGTGTCCAGAAAAGGGCAATTACCGGGTCCGCCAAGGTCGTAATGACCCGGTAATTGCCCTTTTCTGGACGCCAGATAAAAATCAATACCGGCAGCAGCCGTGCCTGTACTACAGGCGCGGCTACCGCCATACTTGTAATGAGGCCCAATAAATGGATCTTAGAGGATGAATAACGAAGTAAAGAATTGAGTGAACTGAGAAATGTGGAACAGAAGATTAGACGTTAACAAAGTGCTGCAGAAAACAGAAGTTCAATGAATGTACAGACGCTGAAACGCAAGGTAGATTAAGTCATCGTATAGGCTAACTATAAGTAGTAAATAGAACGCAGGCGAAGTGGACATTGGTATCATGCAATAAATAAGCCAGAAACCATTAAGGGGGAATTAAAAGCTGTGTCGCAGCAGAATAGCAGGCTAGTGGAACTGCGTGGCGAGGCTGTCTGGCCTGAAGTCAAGCTCGTAGAAATCGAGTTCAGCTATCTACTCTGAAGAAGAACGAGTGTGCAGAGGATGAATCTTCTCACGTTAAGGTGCAAGACAGATACAAAGGATGCCAGGTTTTAATTCATTTACAGTATTTAAAAGCTGCAAAAAGGACCAGATCATGGTTTCCCGTCATGTGAGCCAAGGAAGGAAATAAACCTTGTACTTGGAGTTCCAGACACACTAGCGAGTGCCCTTACTCCCGTGCATTCTTAAAGAGAACGATACTCTGCAAGCCCAAGTACAAAGACAATTTCATGGCAGAAGGCATAGGCGATGAGAGATGCTGGGCTAATTGGGTGGTGAGGTAGCTTCTTGTCCTATCTCCCTGCACCTGGGCTTAAGTGCAGCTAAATGAACCAAATGTTCCAGACATGGCACAAGCATGCCATCCAATTGTATTAGTCAGTATAACAAAGTACCTTATAGCTTAGAAGGCCAATGAGAAACTGTGTATCTAATGTTGCTTAAATGACATATTTGAAGAGGTAGGCATACGTTGACCACCTGATAAAGGACACCCAATAACAATCCCAGCTCCTATATGATTGTATATCTAGATGTTTCCCTTAATCAATCCTGACCCTTGATAGCTTTTTCACTATTGCCACGTAGTATGACGTCACTCTGATGTATTATTGAATATAAGAATTGTATTTTGTGTGGAGATCATTGAGAGACTGAGCGTATGTCCGCTGATGTTCATTGTAACCTCCCTGTTTTAGGTGATTGTTAATAAAACAGTAACATGTCATCTTCTTGAGTTTGTCCGGGTATTTGGACTCAGATTTTTTCTGTTGTAATCCCATCCATTGTATATGCACGTTCCAAAGGCCCATAAGCTCAGAAAAAAGAACCAAATTCAAATACTACTTAAAAAAATGTATGTCTCAGAGAATCTCCCAGAACCGTGCAGGTTGATTTAGGCTCCGGTGACACACTTGGTTTCAGACACCAGTTCGGAGGAAATTTTTATGCTTCTCCTCTACAAAGCTGACCTGCCACCACTGCGTCACAACTGTCTTATTGTCAAGCACACCCCAGTTAAAATTCACAGAGACTTTACACGTTTTGCCCTCCCTTCCTTTCAACTGACAAGCAATTTTACATGCCTCGTCTTGTCGGTGGTATGTTCATGATATCGTTGACAAATAGTTTAGGCTGCACAACCAAATGTATTTCAAACATTAGGCTTTCTGATTACTTAGCTCAGTGGCACATTTTTACTGCCGTCAATAAGTTGAGAGTCAAAGTAGGCCCGGCCAATGCTTGGACCTGTGACCCACAGGTGACACTCCAATCTCTTTGTAGGGCGCTCAACCCACTGAGCTTTCATACGGTCTTAGGATCGATACATGATGTGGGATCCACAGCCTTTGATCCTAAGAATAAAGAGCAGGAGAGGAAGAAGGATGGGGCAGTGAGAAATGGAGGTCTAATTTCTGCAGCTGTCATGATGCCTACTCCCGGGAAGCCAGTTCAGGACCAGCGTCCCCGAAAGCAGACATCATGTCCCCAGGGAGGGACCCAGCAACCCCTTATAGGGGCTCTTTGGACATTGTCCTGGCACCTTTGGCGCCAGGCTCATAGAAGGCATCAGTCCTGGCACCATAGGCGCCAGGCTCATTATGGGAGTGCTTGGATGGACTTACCTGATGCAGACCATGCTGCCGGATCCAGACCTCCTTGAGGTCTGAAAGGGACTATTTTACCTATGGGACTATTTTACCACTCGGGCGTGGCTGAGGAAGAATACCTACCTGGAACTACTTTGGGGGCTATTTAAACCACGCCCAGACAGGACCTCACGCTTCGCGTTGTTCTGCATCTAGCAGCTGGACGCTCACCGTGTCTGCTCCTGCATCCTGGCTCCAGCCACGCCCGCCTGCAACCTGGAACACCTGAAAAGGAAGGAAAGGAGAGAAAGGTGAATAATTGAACTTTCCCTACCTCCATCCGGAGTCCGGAACCATCACTCCAACGATCCTGAGAAAAGACATTATTTTTAGAAGCGCATCGCATCGCTCGCTGCAGCGCCGCGTTCCACTCACCTTCACGAGGCGCCCTCGGGCTCTTCAGCGACCATTGGCACTATCCGTCGCCTTTCAGCGCCTAAGGAGAATAAGAGACAAAACAAAGGTGAGCGAAGGAACAGATTGAGGAAGGCCTGATTCTTCCACCTTAAGACTTACCTGATTATTGTTGGGACAATCTTTCCTCACCTCGGGTCGGCGCCGCTTCTTTGGCACTTCCGTACCCCGGCCCCTAAGGGGAAAAAGACACACGCATTAGTGGGTGAAAGCAAGATCACTAAGGGAACCATCCATCAAAAAGACTCACCAGAGTTTACCTTTGGCGTCCATTCCTCAAAGTGGATTCTTTATCCTGCATCTGAAATAGAGAAAAGGACAACGGACAATTAAGGCTTGAACTTTTGCAACTGAATACTTACGGCCTCATATCGGAAAAGTCAAGCGGAGTTGAATACTCACCAAACCCGAGATCCAGTGAAGTAACTGGAAATCAATGCGCCCCTGCATCGGAAGCAGGATGGAGAGCTCGTCCTTTCAGACTCTAAGGTGAGACTCTACGGGGAATCGCGGAGGGGGTTCGAGGAGTGTGAGAGGGGGAAGGGGGGGAATCCGACACATTATCCAGCAGACAGTTAATCCCCTTTTCCATCTACAGAAGGATTCTTCTACGGGCCAGACAGGCGAGGTTTGGGGTTTCGGTCCAGTCCGTCTTCAGAGTCCTGCGCATCACCTTAAAAGAGGTCATAGCAGTCCAGAACAGGTCGGCGCCTCCGTGGGAATCAGGTGAGCGTTACAGCAGCACCCCCAACTGGAGTCCTACGTGGCTGCTTGCTCACATTTATATATATATATATATATATATATATATATATATATATATATATATAGCTTCTACCATACCATGTATATTTATTTATTTCCTTCTACCATATGCTTCAATAGAATAGGGCCTTTCAGTTAACAAACCACGTGCCACAGCACCAGCTAGTAGCCATCACTGGTAGTTCACCTCCATTTTAGTATCATAGAGCAAAGCACTGTGGGTAGGCAGTCATTTATTTGAAAGCTTTGTATTTTCCCCATACAAGATGAATGTCATAGTCTTTGGAGCAGTGCTATTTCATACACAGCGTTATCAGCCCAAAAGTGACAGCTCTCAAGGATGCAAAAAACGCCAATGGTACCCGTCACCTGTGGATTCCCACAGGGTTCCATCCTCTCCCCAGTGATCTTCAATCTATACATGGACCCGCTGGGAGCCCTCCTAGCCACACACAACATCCACCTGCACCAATACGCCGATGACACACAGTTATACCTCAAGATCGACTCCATCAAGGACATCCATAGGCTCAAAACCTTCCTCTCGGCTGATCCAGTCTTGGATGTCCAGTGCATACATGAAGCTCAATCCTTCCAAGACCGAATTCCTACTCCTCACCAAAAACACCGAGCACCCAGACATACAGACCTGGCTGTCAACCATGAACTCTGAGGGCCTTGCACCTGTGCTCACCTCCTGCAACAAGTCCCTCTGGTTCCACGTCGATAAACACCTCTCCTTCACGACACCCATAGCTAAGAAAACTCAGACAGCTTGGTATCAGCTCTCCCTCTTGCGGAAAGTCAAGCTGCTACTCCCCCGGACAGCTTCAGAGCCACAGTTCAAGCACTGGTCCTATCTCAGCTGGATGGGGCAATACACTCCTCGAAGACCTCCTGTCGTCCTCCGTTGTGCTCCTGAGACATGTCCTAAACACAGCTGCTTGCCTCATCAAGGGTCTACACAGATATGACCACATCACCCTGGCCCTCATGGAGCTTCACTGGCGCCCACTGCACACACAAATCACCTTCAAGTCTTGCTGCATCATCTATAAGGCAGTCGGCCTCTAGTCACCCAGCTACCTAGCGGGGAAACTCAGCATCTCTGGCAGACAGAGCACCACCAGACGCCAAGACACGTGGGGACTTGAAATCCACTGCTGTCAAAAAGAAAGGACCAGAAAACAAGCCTGCGCCCCAAAACTATGGATCCTCCTCCTCCTCAGCCTTAGACCCGTCCCCATGTTCCTACAATTCAGAAAAGAACTCAAGACCCACCTCTTCAAGAAGTCTCTCCTCCTCAACACCTAGGCCGTCCAGTGGTCCTACGCACCACCAGACTCGCTAGACGCCGCACGGCCCTCTCCTCCCCCCTTCCTGATACAGCTGTCCCCCTTCTCTGTGCCCCTCTGTATCCCACCCCTGCTGTATATCTGTTCTGTTGTTACCTTTGTAAAGCGCTCTGTTAGGTATCTGTATCCGCTGCTTCTTGAAGCTAGGTCTGCGCTCAATAAATACCATAATAATAATAATAATAATAATAATAACAAACATATATATAGGTGTGCCCTGCATTGGTGCAGTCAGCGCAGCCGCCAGTATTTTGACTCGAACAGTGGGCCATTTTACTAAACACCATCAATTATAGGGTGGGTTGAAAACATGCAATAAAAACTCTTCACCATACAATGTGAGAGTAGAATAGACTCTTTCAGTTAGGAGCCACACGGGTCACAGGGCCGCCTTGTAGCCACATTGTGGGCCCCTTGTAGCCCTAACCTGGAGACCACCTTTAGTTCAGAGGCACAGAGCAAACTCCTATGAGATGCACCCATTACATTAAACTCATACCAGACTAATGCCAATGGACCTCATTCCATGTTTCGTGCCAATTCGGCCGTAAATCCATCGAATGACCAAACAAATCAGTTACTGTTACCGCTACTTTGTCCCTCGAGGCTACCAACGGATTACAAGTGGTGGTAAGTGGTAGAGCAGTGTAATGCCTCCGTTTTGGAGACCATGGGGACTTTTGGCAGATTTACTACTGGCTAAATTACTGCATGGTAAATACGCCAGTTTTTGGAGGCAACATGGAGGATTTAGCTCCAGCTACAAGCAGCAGGTGAATCTGCCACATTTCCTCCAAAAATCGTTGGATTTACCATGCAGTAATACCGCCCGTGGGAGGGAGGGGGGTTAAATCCACACAAAATTATAATCTGGTGGTGTGGGAAAAACGGTGGTAATTCGGATTTTTTCTGCTCCACTATTTTCTAACACTGCCACACTTGGAATGAGGCCAGTTGTCTTGTAAGAAAGCACTATTTTATGCTCAGCTGCACCAGTCGAAGACCTCAACCAGGCTGCAGCAATCGTGTGGATGTTTCACCTCCGTGGGAATCACCAGTGTGGTGGAGTGATTGAGGTGTTGGACCACCTTTACCAAACACCAATGACATTATGGTGGGTTTAAGGTGGGCAAGGTTTCTCCAGTACAAGACCACTCAGAAATGTAATCTGATGCGTTCTCTTCACTGAGGGTCTTTACTGATTTCCCCTATGTGGGGTAGCTCTGGCTGCTGTGCCCCCTGGGGGTCTTTACTGATTTCCCCTGTGTGGGGTAACTCTGGCTGCTGTGGCCCCTGGGGGTCTTTACTGATTTCCCCTATGTGGGCTAACTCTGGCTGCTGTGGCCCCTGGGGGTCTTTACTGATTTCCCCTGTGTGAGGTAACTCTGGCTGCCGTGGCCCCCGGGGGACTTTACTGTTTTTCCCTGTGTGAGGTAACTCTGGCTGCCGTGGCCCCCAGGGGTCTTTACTGATTTTCCCTGTGTAAGGTAACTCTGCGGGCTGTGGCCCCTGGGGTCTTTACTGATTTTCCCTGTGTGAGGTAACTCTGTGGGCTGTGGCCCCTGGGGGTCTTTACTGATTTCCCCTGTGTGAGGTAACTCTGGCTGCTGTGGCCCCCGGGGACTTTACTGTTTTTCCCTGTGTGAGGTAACTCTGGCTGCCATGGCCCCCAGGGGTCTTTACTGATTTTCCCTGTGTAAGGTAACTCTGCGGGCTGTGGCCCCTGGGGTCTTTACTGATTTTCCCTGTGTGAGGTAACTCTGTGGGCTGTGGCCCCTGGGGGTCTTTACTGATTTCCCCTGTGTGAGGTAACTCTGGCTGCTGTGGCCCCCGGGGGACTTTACTGTTTTTCCCTGTGTGAGGTAACTCTGGCTGCCGTGGCCCACAGGGGTCTTTACTGATTTTCCCTGTGTAAGGTAACTCTGCGGGCTGTGGCCCCTGGGGTCTTTACTGATTTTCCCTGTGTGAGGTAACTCTGCGGGCTGTGGCCCCTGGGGGCCATTACTAATTTTCCCTGTGTGGGGTAACTCTGCTGGTTGTGGCCCCTGGGGGGTCTTTACTGATTTTCCCTGTGTGAGGTAACTCTGGCTGCCGTGGCCCCGGGGGTCTTTACTGATTTTCCCTGTGTAAGGTAACTCTGCGGGCTGGGGCCCCTGGGGTCTTTACTGATTTTCCCTGTGTGAGGTAACTCTGCGGGATGTGGCCCCTTGGGGGTCTTTGATTTTCCCTGTGTGAGGTAACTCTGCGGGATGTGGCCCCTGTCGGTATTTTAACTCTTAGGGCCTCATTACGAGTCATGCCGGTAAGGGAAAAATGATGCCGGTATGTAAATACTGGCATCATTTAACGTCCCATAGCATTCTGACCCGCAAACCTGGCATTAACGGCACCGTTATCTACGGTGCCGTTAATAGTGGCATAGGCGCGTACACGCGCCTCTTCGGGTAGTAAATACCGGCATGCCGCTAATAGGGGGCAATCACAACCCACGCAAACATGCAAATACCGGCATCGCGAACACGGAAATAACGGGCTGCATGATGCCGGAAAAACAGGCATCGTGGACCACCCGCAAACAGCAGCCAAGATACAAGGCAGCTGCCACAGGTGCACACAATCCCCACAGGTGGAGTCAAAGGAGGCTGTGCCAGTATGAACTGAGCACACCCCCCCCCCCACAGGTGTAGGCAATGCAGAGTGGCCCAGTAGAAAAGGAGCACACCCACACACCACACCCCTTCCTACACCAAAATGCTACCACTAGCATTTGCAATCATGGTGCTGGAGGACATGCCTATACTGCTACAACTACAACAACAACAGCAACAACAACAACAACTACAGCAGCAAGAACAGGCAGCACAGAGGAGACGCAGGAGGAGAAGGAGGGTGAGACAGGCACAGCAATTACCACCAGCCCAGCCACCAGCGCCTCGTAGGCAGCCACCAATCCCTCGCACCAGACCCAGCCCATTCAAACTAACCCCTGAGCAGATCCACACCCTGTACCGGTTGGACCTTGACACCATCACCACCATAGTGGACATGATACACAACGACATTGCCAGCCACATACAAATACGCACTGCCATCCCCCCACTACTGAAGGTGGTGTCTGTGCTACACTTCCTGGCCACAGGCACCTACCAACACACAGTGGGCCAGCTGCATGGCATTTCACAACCACTATTCTCACGCATGCTGAACCAAGTGCTGGATGCCCTCTTGAAGCACGCAAGCACCCACATATCCCTACCACGGACTGCCCAGGAGATAGCCGAAACCAAAGTAGGCTTCCATGCACTGGCAGGCATACCCAATTGTGTCGGTGCCATCGACTGCACCCATGTGGAATTGGTAGTCCCCCATGCCATAGAGGTGGTGTACCGCAATCGCAAGCAATACCACTCCATCAATGTGCAAATGGTATGTGACTCCAGCAAGATCATCACACATTGCTGCGCCCGATTTCCTGGATCCACACATGATGCCATGGTACTGCGCAACTCCACGCTACCCTGTCACATGGAGCGACATGCTGGACCACGTGCCGGGCTGCTTGGTGAGTTGCACAACAGGCCCATGGCCTTGCTGTGGGGTACTTATGTGTGTGGATGCAGAAGGGGTGGGATAGTACACCTGGGTGGGAAAGGGGGGGGATAGTTTACCTGGGTGGCAATAGCCAGTGAGTGGAGAATGAATGCAGAGCTAAACACTCCTCACCTGACACAGCCAAACGGAAAATGACACATCACTGGGCCACATATCACAAATAATGCAAATGGAAGACAACAAGTAAGAGGCACAACCGGGGCACCATGGTGATGGCAAGCAATGCATGACTGAATAGGATGGCAACTGTGCCAATGCGGCCTGTGTGACCATGCATAGTAAAGAGTATACAGCATGAATTGGAGGCTAAACATTGTCGCACTGCCACAGCACATCTGCCTCAGCATGCATGATTACACCCTGCATCATCTAGTCAACCCCATCCAGTGTTCCACACCTCTTTACAGTCTACATTCCATATTGGTGACTATTTGGTACACGTACAGGGACATGTGCATGCTCACACCTAATAGCTGCTGCCATGACCGTGCTCCCTGAAGGTGTCAGTTCAGAGTGACACACACCTATTTGTATCTGCTTGCAGGTGATGGAGGATATCCCTTGAGGCCATGGCTACTTACCCCTGTGCGGATCCCGCAGAACAGCCATGAAGAGGAGTACAATCGTGTGCACACTCGTACTCGTGTTGTGATTGAGCAGGCCTTTGGCCTGTTGAAGGCGCGGTTCCGCTGCCTAAGCAGGTCTGGTGGGGCACTCCTATATAGGCCTGAGAAGGTGGCAAAGATCACCATGGCCTGTGTCATGCTGCACAACATGTGCGTCCGAAGGAATGTACCACTGCCACCTGACATTGACAAGCATGGCCCGGGTGAGGATGAAGGGGATGGAGACGGAGGTGAAGGAGCCCCCCTGCCAATACGTGATGCACGGGACGGCCATGCTGTACGCCAAGCACTAATTGATGAATACTTTTAAGATACAGGAACCATGAATGACTTGTGTCAGTCAGACACTGGGCCAATGTGAACATGCACAAAGGGAATGTTGTAATTTGGACATTGAACACCGTAACATATTAAATGGATGCACACCAAAAATAACAATGTCCAGCCATGGATTGTTCTACAGAAAACTTGTGTATTATATGAAAGTGCAAAACTATGCCCACTCCCCCCTCCCACAATCCCCCAACAAACTCCCTCTCCCACCCCACAAACCCTCAAAACACCCCTGTTAACTCCCTCTCCCATCCCACAGATGCAAAGTATCCCCATGTGTGCAACGGACAGTGCTCCCTTCCACAATGTGTTTTGCCACAATGTCATTGTCCGTGCATTCACTTCTTTCGGACTTTAGTGTCGGGTGGTGCCATGGCCGACTGTCGTGCGGTCCTCCTTATGTGACGCACCGTACTGGATTGCGCCGAGGTGGTAGGGCTAGTAGTTGCGGAGGAGTCTATTGTCAATCGACTGTCTGTGTGAAGGTGTGGCCGCTGCATCGGAGCGTTACCTGCAAGGATGGCCTCCGTGAGTGTTCCCATGCACTCCCGGAAGGCACGCGTGGATGCCTCCACTGCTGCAGTATTGGCTGCTATTGCCCTTTCGATGGCACTCATAGCCTCATTGCCTGCTTCCACCTGCTGGCGCATGATCTGGAGCATGTACTCCTGCCGGGCCTCGACCCTTGTCAGGCGGGCATCAAATGAGGTGTCGTCCGCAGGTCTGCAGGTTGGTGGCAGGGTGGAGGAAGGCAGAGTGGAGGAAGGCAGAGTGGAGGAAGGCAGAGTGGAGGAAGGGGCCTGTGCGGAGCCATCCTCCGGGGCACTGTCCTCAAACAGCGCATTGTCTGATTCCCCGAGGTCGGAATCATGTAGACACGGATCCTCGAGGCACTCAGACTCCGCTAGAGGTTGGGGGCTGGCAATGTGGCTTGGGGTGGGTGTGCCAGGCATCATGTCTGATTCTTCTTCCACCTCTGTGGACACAACGTCCCTGTTGGCTGGCGGCAGGGCTACCACTGTTGTGGTTCTTTGTTGTTGGGCAGTGGGTGCAGGTGTCCCCTGCAGGGTTGGTGCCTTGCGTGGCACACTGGCTTTGGCAGGTGTCTTTTCCTTGGCCGGTTGTGTTGGGGAGTCCCTGGTCCCCTTGCGTGCACTGGATGTGCTCGCACCCCTGTCCAGTGGTCCACCTTCATCATCGGTGCCTGGGGGATAGAAGAGATGCAGGTCATCAGTGATGTTGTGAAATGGCAGCTATGTTGAATTGCGGTGGGATATGTTCATGCATTCAGCCATCATTTCATTTCTGGTTTGTTGCTTTAGGTGTACTGAGGGGGTATGTGGGGAATCAATGCATGGCTGGTGGGGTAGCATTAGTTTGGTCTCTGTGTGGTGGGTGCATGGGCATGGTTGGGTCATGTGGAACCTCTGTTGGGATTGGGGTCGTCACTCAGCCTCCATGTGGTGCAGGGAGTAACAATGATTATTCTATGGATATATTAATGAATCACCTTGCCCACTCTAACTTCCCCAGTTGGGCCACGTCATTTGTCGTGATACGTGGTTGTGATGGTACACTCACCTTCCTCTGTGGTGATTGCTGCGCCGACCTCCTGATCTCCGATCCCCTCAATGGTTTCAGGGTCAATGAAGCCACTTGCCGTCTCCTCCCATGGCATCAATTGGACTGGGGAGTGTGGTCCACCACCTGTCGCCATTGCGGCTCTCCGGTTCTCAGACATGATCCTCCGGACACGGAGGCGGAGGTCGTCCCACCACTTCCGGCAGTCGCGCACACTCCTTGGGGCGCACCCCACTGCTGTCACCCTCTGAGCTACCTCAAGCCAGACCTCTTTTTTGTGGGTTTGGGCCGCATGCTTTAGGTCTGTGCTGCGTATTACATCCGCATGCTCTTCCAGGGTGTTGGCGAGCATGGTGAGCTCAGCGTCCGAGAAACGCTGCTTCCTCTTCCTCTGTGTGGATTTCCTGCTGGCCTTGGACATGATGATGCTCCTCTGACTCACTACAACACGGGAGGAGTGTTGGTTGTGGAGGATTGCAATGGATTGTGTTTTTAAAGATGGCCGCCGGCCCATTTCCCGTTCCAGCGCGATGACGTAATTTCCGGGTCCGGTTTTGCGAACACGGTTATTCTGTGCCGGAGTTACCGTGCCGGTGTTTAGGGGTTCATTGAAGGCGGTTACGGAGTGGATGCAAGCCACAATGCCGGTATAGGGGGGTTGGTGGGACGTTACCGGGATGGCGGTTTTTCCACTACTGGCATGGGGGGACGCGTGTGCTCGCACACTCGTGATCGGCCGCTGGTAGCGGGTTCTCGAGGGCACGGACACGCACTTCCCGCCATGCCGGTAATTGTGCCGGATTTCCCGGCCGACTCGTAATGAGGCCCTTACTCTGCAAAGGAAAGAGTGTCGGTTACCTTCTAATAACAAGCAGATTATCTGTTTGAAAGTTCGATGAACCGGGCCAATCACTAACTTTCTTTGTACATTTCATGAAACATTTTGATGTTGTCCGTACTGCAGGAGGCTTTAACCCTTTAAGTGCCAGGCTATTACAAGAATACTCGTCCATGGCAAGAGACATTTCTGATGGTTTCGCTGGGGAGGAAAATTTTAACTTGGCTGAAGTCCGACAGTAAGTCACAGATGCATTTTACGGCCGGGTCAGATACTTTGAGCCATTTCCCCGGCTCGCTGTAAGATTCTCGCAATCGAATATGCCGCCCATTGCAGACAGATCGAGCAGTGTGGTGGAAGGATGATAGGATGTCCCCAGAGAGGTTGTGAAGGATCAGGCTGTCTTGAGAGGAAGGATGGTAGGATGTCCCCGGAGAGCTTAAGAAGGATCAGGCTGTCTTGAGTGGAAGGATGAGAGATGTCCCGTAGAGGTTGAGAAGGATCAGGCTGTCTTGAGTGAAAGGATGACAGGATGTCCTTAAACAGGTTGAGAAGGATCAGGCTGTCTTGAGAGGAAGGATGGTAGGATGTCCACGGAGAGCTTAAGAAGGATCAGGCTGTCTTGAGTGTAAGGATGAGAGATGTCCGGTAGAGGTTGAGAAGGATCAGGCTGTCTTGAGTGAAAGGATGACAGGATGTCCTTAAACAGGTTGAGAAGGATCAGGCTGTCTTGAGAGGAAGGATGGTAGGATGTCCACGGAGAGCTTAAGAAGGATCAGGCTGTCTTGAGTGGAAGGATGAGAGATGTCCCATAGAGGTTGAGAAGGATCAGGCTGTCTTGAGTGAAAGGATGACAGGATGTCCTTAAACAGGTTGTGAAGGATCATGCAGTCTTGAGTGGAAGGGTGATAGATGTCCCCGGAGAGGTTAAGAAGTATTAGGCTTTCTTGAGAGGAAGGATGATAGGATGTCCCTGGCGAGATTGAGAAGGATCAGGCAGTCTTGAGTGGAAGGATGATAGGATGTCCCCATAGAGGTTGAGAAGGATCAGTCTGTCTTGAGTAGAAGGATGATAGGATGTGCCTGGAGAGGTTGAGAAGGATCAGGCTGTCTTGAGTGGAAGAATGATAGGGTATTCTCCCCAGAGTGGTTGAGAAGGATAAGGCTGTCTTGAGTGGAAGGATGATAGGATGTCCCCGGAGAGGTTGAGAAGGATCATGATGTCTTGAGTGGAAGGATGATAGGATGTCCTCGGGCCCTCAGAGGTTAAGAAGGATCAACCTGTCTTCAGTGGAAGAATGATAGGATGTCCCTGGGGAAGTTGAGAGGGATCAGGCTGTCTTGAGTGAAAGGATGTTAGAATGTCCCTGGGCCCGGAGAGGTTAAGAAGGATCAGGCTGTCTTGAATGGAAGGATGATAGATGTCCCCGGGCCCAGAGAGGCTGAGAAGGATCAGGCTGTTTTCAGGATAAGGATGATAGGATGTCCCCGGAGAGATTGATATGGATCAGGCGGTCTTGAGTGGAAGGATGATAGATGTCCCCAGAGAGGGGGAGAAGGATCAGGTTGTCTTCAGTGGAGGAATGATAGGGTATCCTCCCAGGAGAAGTTGAGAAGGATCAAGCTGTCTTGAGTGGAATGATGACAGATGTCCCCAGAGAGGTTGAGAAGGAACAGGCTGTCTTGAGTGGAAGGATGATAGGATGTTCCCGGGCCCGGAGAGGTTAAGATAGATCAGGCTGTCTTGAGTGGAGGGAGCATAGGATGTCCCCGGAGAGGTCGAGAGGATTCAGGCTGTCTTGAGTGGAAGGATGATAGGATGTCACCGGAGAAGTTGAGAAGGATCAAGCTGCCTTGGGTGAAAGAATTATAGGATGTCCCTGGGACCGGAGAGGTTTAGAAGGATCAGGCAGTCTTGAATGGAAGAATGATAGGGTGTCCTCCCCGGAGAGGTTGAGAAGGATCAGGCTTTCTTGAGTGGAAGGATGATAGGATGTCCCCAGAGAGGTTGTGAAGGATCATGCAGTCTTGAGTGGAAGAATGATAGGATGCCCTTGGACAGGTTGAGAAGGATCAGGCTGTCTTGAGTGGAAGGATTATAGGATGCCCCCGGAGAGGCTGAGAAGGATCATGTAGTCTTGAGTGGAAGGATGATAGGATGTCCCCAGAGAGGTTGAGAAGGATCAAGATGTCTTGAGTGGAAGGATGAGAGATGTCCCAGGAGCGGTCAAGAAGGATCAAGCAGTCTTGAGTGGAAGGATGATAGGATGTCCCCGGAGAGGTTGAGAAGGATCTAGCAGTCTTGAGTGGAAGGATGATAGGATGTCCCCGGAGAGGTTGAGAAGGATCTAGCAGTCTTGAGTGGAAGGATGATAGGATGTCCCTGGGCCCAGAGAGGTTAAAAAGGATCAGGCTGTCTTGAGTAGAAGGATGAATGGATGTCCTCAGAGAGGTTGAGAAGGATCAGGCAGTCTTGAGTGGAAGGAGGATAGGATGTCCCAGTGAGGTTCAGAAGGATTAGGCTGTCTTGAGTATAGGGATGATAGGATGTCCCCTGAGAGGTTCAAAAGGATCAGTCAATCTTGAGTGGAAGGATGATAGGATGTCCCCGGAGAGGTTGAGAAGGATCAGGCAGTCTTGAGTGGAAGGATGATAGGATGTCCCCGGGGAGTTTGAGAAGGATCAGGCAGTCTTGAGTGGAAGGATGATAGGATGTCCCCGGAGAGGTTGAGAAGGATCAGGCTGTCTTGGTTTGAAGAATTATAGGATGTCCCTGGGCCCAGAGACGTTAAGAAGGATCAGGCAATCTTGAGTGGAAGAATGATAGGCTGTCCTCCCTGGAGAGATTGAGAAAGATCAGACTGTCTTGAGTGGAAGGATGATAAGATGTCCCCATGGAGGTTGAGAAGGATCAGGCTGTCTTGAAAGGAAGGATGAGAGATGTCCCCGGAGAGGTTAAGAAGGATCAGTCTGTCTTCAGTGGAAGAATGATAGGGTGTCCTCCCCAGAGAGGTTGAGAAGGATCAAACTGTCTTTCATGGAAGGATGATAGGATGTCCCCAGAGAGTTTGAGAAGGATCTGGCTGTCTTGTGTGGAAGGATGATAAGATGTCCCCGGAGAGGGTGAGGAGGATCATGCTGTCTTGAGTGGAAGGATAATAGGATGTCCCCGGACCCGGACAGGTTAAGAAGGACAAGGCTGTCTTGAGTGGAAGGATATCCCTGGAGAGTTTCAGAAGGATCAGGCTGTTTTCAGTGTAAGGATGATAGGATGTCCACAGGCCCGCAGAGGTTAAGACGGATCAGGCTGTCTTGAGTGGAAGGATGAAAGATGTCCCCGGAGAGGTTGAGAAGGATCAAGCAGTCTTGAGTGGAAGGATGATAGGATGTCCCCGGAGAGGTTGAGAAGGATCAAGCAGTCTTGAGTGGAAGGATGATAGATGTCCCCAGAGAGGTTCGGAAGGATCAGGCTGTCTTCAGTGGAAGGATGATAGGATGTCCACAGGCCCGCAGAGGTTAAGACGGATCAGGCTGTCTTGAGTGGAAGGATGAAAGATGTCCCCGGAGAGGTTGAGAAGGATCAAGCAGTCTTGAGTGGAAGGATGATAGGATGTCCCCGGAGAGGTTGAGAAGGATCAAGCAGTCTTGAGTGGAAGGATGATAGGATGTCCCCAGAGAGGTTGAGAAGGATCAGGTAGTCTTGAGTGGAAGAATTATAGGATGTCCGTGGACAGGTTGGGAAGGATCAGGCTGTCTTGAGTGGAAGGATTATAGGATGTCCCCAGGTTAAGAAGGATCAGGCTGTCTTGAGAGGAAGGATGACAGGATGTCCCCAGAGAGATTGAGAAGGATCAGGCAGTCTTGAGTGGAAGGATGATAGGATGTCCCCATACATGTTGAGATGGATCAGGGTGTCTTGAGTGGAAGGATGATAAGATGTCCCCGGAGAGGTTGAGAAGGATCAGGCTGTCTTGGAGGAAGGATGAAAGGATGTCCCCGGAGAGATTGAGAAAGATCAGGCTGTCTTGAGTGGAAGGATGATAGGATGTCCCCGGAGAGGTTGAGATGGATCAGGCTGTCTTGAGTGGAAGAATGATAGGGCGTCCTCCCCAGAGAGTGTGGTAAGGATCAGGCTGTCTTTCGTGGAAGGATGATAGGATGTCCCCGGGGAGGTTGAGAAGGATCAGGCAGTCTTGAGTTGAAGGATGATAGGATGTCCCCATAGAGATTGAGATGGATCAGGCTGTCTTCAGTGGAAGGATGATAGGATGCGCCCGGAGAGATTGAGAACAATCAAGCAGTCTTGAGTGGAAGGATGTTAGGATGTCACCGGAGAAGTTGAGAAGGATCAGGCTGTCTTGGTTGGAAGAATTATAGGATGTCCCTGGGCCCAGAGAGGTTAAGAAGGATCAGGCAATCTTGAGTGGAAGAATGACAGGGTGTCCTCCCTGGAGAGGTTGAGAAGGATCAGACTGTCTTGAGTGGAAGGATGATAAGATGTCCCCATGGAGGTTGAGAAGGATCAGGCTGTCTTGAAAGGAAGGATGAGAGATGTCCCCGGAGAGGTTAAGAAGGATCAGTCTGTCTTCAGTGGAAGAATGATAGGGTGTCCTCCCCAGAGAGGTTGAGAGGGATCAGGCTGTCTTTCATGGAAGGATGATAGGATGTCCCCAGAGAGTTTGAGAAGGATCTGGCTGTCTTGAGTGGAAGGATGATAAGATGTCCCCGGAGAGGGTGAGGAGGATCATGCTGTCTTGAGTGGAAGGATGATAGGATGTCCCCGGGCCGGGACAGGTTAAGAAGGAGAAGGCTGTCTTGAGTGGAAGGCTATCCCTGGAGAGGTTCAGAAGGATCAGGCAGTCTTGAGTGGAAGGATGATAGATGTCCCCAGGCCCGGAGAGGTTGAGAAGGATCAGGCTGTTTTCAGTATAAGGATGATAGGATGTCCCCGGAGAGGTTGAGATGGATCAGGCGGTCTTGAGTGGAAGGATGATAGGATGTCCCCATACATGTTGAGATGGATCAGGGTGTCTTGAGTGGAAGGATGATAAGATGTCCCCGGAGAGGTTGAGAAGGATTAGGCTGTCTTGAGAGGAAGGATGACAGGATTTCCCCAGAGAGATTGAGAAGGATCAGGCAGTCTTGAGTGGAAGGATGATAGGATGTCCCCATACATGTTGAGATGGATCAGGGTGTCTTGAGTGGAAGGATGATAAGATGTCCCCGGAGAGGTTGAGAAGGATCAGGCTGTCTTGGAGGAAGGATGAAAGATGTCCCCGGAGAGATTGAGAAAGATCAGGCTGTCTTGAGTGGAAGGATGATAGGATGTCCCCGGAGAGGTTGAGATGGATCAGGCGGTCTTGAGTGGAAGGATGATAGGATGTCCCCGGGCCTGGATAGGTTAAGAAGGTTCAGGCTGTCTTCAGTGGAAGGATGTTTGGATGTCCCCAGAGACCCTGACTAGAGCGTATCAAGTGACCTTAGCCACCTTAATCCAGACTGACCATCTTGGAGAGCGTTATTTTGTTTCACATGATCTTGGGGTTGGCGTGTGTACTGCACTCTGCCATGGGTAGATAACATTTATGCCAGGAGTCTCAAATGCATTTTTGTTAAAACCCCTCAGAGTATTCCCACTTACTCCACCGAGAGGATATTCATGGAGTCTAGAAGGTTAGAAAAGTTCAGACATCCAAATTCTGTACCCAAAATGTGTCACCTCAACATTTGGGAAACTTCACCATTTGAGAAGTGTGCAAAGATGGGCACTGGACAACAATCCTTCTTGCTTTGCATATCTGATAAGTCAGCAAGATAACTCAGAAGATCAGTGTGCTTACTGCAAAGATATACATACCCGAGGGAAGTTCAGTTGGGTATTTAAGTGCCAAGAGACAATTCATTTTGAGGGGTGAATTGTATTAAATGCCAGTTGTTAATATCATTTGCTCTGTAGAAAAACAAAACGTGTATATATATCCTATCTCTGGCATCCACTGTCTCCTTCCCATGCCTTCCCTTACTCTCCTGCAATACCTCAGTGGCATCCGAGCATTTTTCTTACAACCTACTTAAGCCCCTCCACCGTACCACCCCCTCCCTCCACCCTCAGGTTTCTTTCCTACTCTGCTCGAGGCCGCCATTCCAAAATGTTTTAGGACACCCCCCGCCTTCCCCAACACTGCCAATGCCTGTCGGTCCGCTCTCCCCATGGTATGATATTATATAGTATGGCATTTATAACGCCCCTATGCACAGGTGTTTCAAGGCGCAACGAGACAAGGGAGGGGGAACAGAGGGAAGACAACAACGATCTTACTAGGCCAGGCGACATTGAGATTTTGCAAGTGCAGGGGAGGTGGGAAAGGGAAAAGTTGAGGGGAAGGGTGAAAGGGGCAGTGCAATACATAGGATCAACAGTAAAATAAATATATAGATAAGAACAATAGGTCAAAAGTGCGGCCAGCTTGTGGCAAGTGCAGGTGTAAGTGCAGACATCAAGTGACAAGAGCTGGTAGGGGACTGTAGGGATAAAGAAAAAAACAAGAGCAGGTGTTGCCCGGGAGGCAGTGCAGGTGTGCAACTGGTGGGGGAGGGGTCCTGGGCCCGAGATCAGAGGGTAGCCAGGTGACCAGTGCAGTTACAGTTAGGAGTTCAGCAGGGGAGAGGAGGAGAGAAAGCAGAAGCAAAGAGGAAGGTATTGAGGTGCTTCCGGAACTGGAGATGTTTCTCCTCAAGTTTCAGGGAGGCAGGGAGGCTGTTCCAGAGGGAGGCCCCAGCCGAAGATAGAGATCTATTACCAACTCGTTGCTTGGAGAAGCGACTGACCCTGAGGGAGCTGGAGGCGTATGAGCAAAGATCTCGAGAAGGAAGATATTTAGGAAGAGAGAGTTGACGGCAGCCCTGTTCTGGATGAGTTGCGGAGGGCAGAGAGTAGAAGCATGCATATTTAGAAAGAGGCTGTTGCAGCAGTCCAGCCTAGAGAGAACCATAGCTCTGGAGACAGTGAGCTTCTGGGGGAAGGAGAGGAAAGGAAGAATACCTCTGAGGAGGTGCAGCTCTTAGTGTGACTTCTTAGAGATGTCAGAGATGTGAGGAGAGAAGGAGAGTGCAGTGTCGAAGATGACCCCGAGGGTTTTAGCCTCACAGATGGGAGTAGGAAGAGGGCATGAAGAGGGCCAAGAGAGGCTGGCCAGAGAACGAAAGGAAAGGAGGCAGCAGGTGTGCCAATGAGGAGAATCTCAATCTGACTGGCATTAAGGCAGAGATCATTGGTGGCACACAACTCCTGGATAGCAGGCAGAGTGTCATCTGCATAGCACCGAAAGTTGGGGCAGAGATAAGCAATACGGTGGGCAAGAAGTGCCAGGTATTGGTTTAACAGACAGGGAGAGAGGTTAGACCCCTGGGGAACACCACAGGTAGAGATAGAGATAGAGGAGAGGAATGACCCAAGTTGGACCTAGGAGGGTTGAGGAAAGAGGTCAGCCAAACTAGGTCCTGATCGGTGATACCCAGGTTATCACAGAGATGGTTGAGCTCGATGGCATGGTTGACTGTGTCAAAGGCAGAAGAGAGATAAAGTAACATGAGGACACAGTGGGTATTGGAATCATGGTTGGAGAGCAGGTCTTCACAGATGTTCATGAGAGCAGTTTCCATGCTTCTGCAGCTCTGAAGCCAGACTGATGGTCATGAATACAACCAACAGAATCAGAGTGAAGATTAAACTGCATGATGGCCAACATTTCCAGGAGTTTGCCCAGGAATGGAGAGATGGAGATCGGGCAATAGTTTTCCGGGCAAGAATGGTCAGCTGTGGGTTTTTTGAGAAGAGGGTGCACAAGGGAGTGCTTCAGGGGGAAGGGAAGACTCCAGTGGTGAAGGACTGGTTGCAGAAATCAGCCAAAACAGGAGCCGGGGTGTCAATGTGGTCCTTGATGGTTTTGGAGGAACAGAAAAGAACCTGTGTTGACAAGCCTTTCATAGATCGGACGTGTCTGGAGACCTCGTCAGGGGAGAAAACAGGGAAAGGACAAGAAAGAGGGTGGGGGGCAGCTGCAGGAGGGTCAAGAGTTCACAGAAGGAGAAGGGAGAATAGGGGGAGGGGACGACAAGGTGGACAGGATGTCCTGGGTGTTAGAGATGAAGTGAGAGGCAAGGGTCGTGCAAAGGGCCTGTGAGGCAACATGAGAGGTAGAGACTGCAGCAGGGTTGGGCAGAACCTTGCAGATTTTGAAGAGTTTGGCCAAGTTATTAGATACCGCAGAGACACAGGCTTGGATGTTGGCTCTCTTTTTAGTATGGACAGAGTCAGTATTGCCTTTGGAGCAGGCAGCAGGCCATTTTGTCAGAGGATCAACAAGCAGCCCTCCGTTTCCTCTCAGCCACCCTGCACTTAACTTTAAGGGTAGCGAGGTCGGAGTCATACCAAGTATTGCACTTGGCTTTGGGCTTCAAGCGGATACTCATGACAGGGGCAAGAGCATCAAGAGTATCGGAGATAGAAGAGTAGACCATGTAAAGGGCACTGTCAGGATGTGAGTCAGCCGGGGCGGAGGGTTAGGGAGAGAAGGTGGCAGTGAAAGCCTCAACTGACACACGCCTCAATGGCCAGATGTCCGAGAAGGTAGGTGGCAGTGTTGGGGTTGGCTTGGCCTGGGGGGTAGAGAGGGAGAGATGGGAGGAGAGGAGGAGAGGAGTCTGAAAGACAAGGAAAGTGTCCATGGTTGAAGGCTGTGGCCACCTAGTGGTTGTAAAAGAAACCTATTGAGAGACCACATGGCTTGTGGCTTGGTAGTGTTGTAAAATGTACAGTGGGCACGGCCGAAGGCCCTGGCTAGTGGCTCCAAAAGAGAGGGGGAACATGAGCAGTGGCCATGGCCGAAAGCCATGGCTAGTGGCCTGGTACTGTTTTTAAATATAGAGCGGGCACCTCTGAAGGCTGTGCTAGAGGGCCTGAAAGACATGGAATGTGGCACGGCCAAAGGATGTGGCTACCTAGAGGGTGTAAAAGAAACATATCGCGGGAAAATATATAATGGACATGGCCAAAGGCCATGGCCAGCAGCACATATAAAAACAATAGTATATGCCTCGAAATTCACTGAAAAAACGTTAAAGTCTAGTTAAGTTGGCCAGATTTATCACAACAAAACCCTTCAAAATCAGCAGATGTGGGAAGTCATGACTGGTTTAATTTGGCACGTTCCCTCTGCAAAGCCCATGAGCATATACACATTATAAGAGAAGGGCTTCAAAATGACATACACAATGGTATTATGGGGGACATCAATGGGAATGTGCCAAGTTAAGCCAGTCATGACTTCTCACATCCGTTGCATTTCACGGGTTTTGTTGCACTAAATCTGGTTAACTAATAAATATATATATATATATATATATATATATATATATATATATATATATATATATATATATATATATATGTAGTGAACCCTGTACAAAAGTGCAAGGAAGGCGGAAGGCATTCCAGGAAGTGGTCTTGCATGCGAAAATCTCGGCAAAACACTGAGGCAGGAAACCATTATATGTCAGCCAAAAAAATGTACTTTAATAAATCCAATGTCCAGGACAGGAAAAAACAACACAAAAAATGACGCATTTCGCGGTAACAAACCGCTTGTTCACGTTATGGGTGGAGAACACAAAAAAAGGACTATTTATTCTAACATAGACTCTATGGTTGTAGTATAGCGAGTCGCACACACTTCCTTTTGGTCTAATGCTCGAGTCTACCATCTTTGATTGGGTTCAACAGCTAAGCCAAACATAATGGCAAAACAGAACATGCTTGTAAATCGGGCATTATAAACGGTAGGCAAAGAGATATTTCAGAATGAAAATCACTTCATGTAAGGTATATATTAATATAAACAAACCAATGCAGTGTTAAAATTAAGTGCATAGTGCACGTAATATTTTTGTTCTAAAAATCATGTGTATTGAGATTACCTATTCAAGTACAAATACTTATCTTCACTAGCTGTGCAAAATATGCAATATACAACAAAATGTTGTTAAAGTGCTATGTGCAATTAGCAGCCACAAAGTACAACTCGCAGTTAATAAAGTGCTACGTGCATTTAGCAGCCTCACAATATTGTTCTCTATATTAGAATAAAATAAAGTGCTTAGTGCATAAAGATTCTGTACTTTGAAAATACACATGAATTATTGGTTACTGCATGAGTTTAAAATGTTAGACAGACATTAAATCAATTTCCTACGCAAAATAAAACCTCAATTGTAAAACAGACCACAAATGGTATTACTGACCTGAGAATTATTTGAACCAAAGATGGAGAAAGACGAAAAGGAAGGAATGTGCGTGCAACTACTTGTTTACTTGTGTTCGTTAATATTTCAACAAAAAATACGTTGCTCATCCTGACAAGAGAAAGAGATGAAAAAATATATATGAAATAATGAAAAAAAAAGATAGGAAAGGGAAGGTCTAAAATGCATACAGTCCTCAATTTAGAGAAAAAAAAATATATAGATTTGATGGACCTTCTAACCTTAATACTTGTGAGAAACATATCGCCTGAAGATGCTGCAAACAAACTTCTAATAACAACAAAAAGCATTTGTATTTACATTGGCGCAAGGCTGGTAATACAATTTGTCGTGAAAAAAGTCTTAAAAACACATGTTATTGAAAGGGCAGGAACTTAACAGGCCACGCTGGAATCTGGGATCTTCTCAAACAGTCCATGCATAACATTTCTGAAGGTGCTACTAGGAGAAGTCAAGTACCTAGGAATGTATATAGTTCTTCATCGAGGTTTTAGCCCTGTGGTTTCTTAGTCTCATAGTCCAAAATGTATCTAGTTTCCATTTTTCTCAAAAAGAGTTCCCGATTACCACCCCTTGCTGTTTTTTGGATAGTATGTATTCCAAAGTAGCTGAAACCTTCAAGTTTCCCTCCGTGCTTCTCTTGGAAATGTAGGGCCATAGGATATGTTGGATCGACATTTCTAATAGCTCCTATATGTTGTAAAATTCTGAGTTTTAACTTGCCGATCGTACTCCCAACATACCACTTATTGCACGGGCAGGTAAGGACATACACAACATACTCTGTTTCACATGTAATCCTAGATTTTATGATTACATTGTTTTTTAATACTGGATGTTGGTAGTTTTTGATATTTTTTGCAAACTTGCAAGCCTTACACTTTGTACATTTATGAAAGCCTTCTGGATTGACACCTAACCAGCTTGGGACCACTAGTGTGGTTCTGGGACTCATGTAGCTTGACACAAGGCTATCTTTCAAAGAGGTAGAATGTCTATAGGTAATATTAATGTTTGCCCCCAAGGTCTGCCCCAAATGCTCTTCTTGCTTAAGTACATGCCAATGTTTGTGTATTATGTGGTGAATGTGCTTGGAGGCTTTACTGAATGTCAAGATGAGTCGTGTGTCTGTTTCTTCCATTTCCTTTTCAATTTGAACCTTGGGCATAAGGAGAATAGAGCAATCCTTTTGTCGTGCTTTGAGATAAGCTCTCTCCAACACTTTTTTTGGGTAACCTCTTTGTTGAAACCTCAGGGCCATTATTCTATATTCCTTGTCACAGGTTTCCAGTTGGGAACAGTTCCGCCTAATGCGGATAAATTCAACGTAGGGAATGCTCCACTTTAATGATGTCGGGTGGTTGCTTTTAGCATGCAGTGGTGTGTTGGAGCTTGTAGGTTTTCGGTACAATTCAGTCACTAGACTTTCCTGAGCCACAGTTACAAGTATGTCTAGATAGACAATAGTGGTCTTACTGTGGCACTCAGTGAACTGAAGATTATATGAATTTATGTTTAGTGACTTGACAAACTCCAGCCATTCGTCAGTAGTCCATCCCAAATTACAAATAGATCGTCTATGTAACGCGGCCATAAGACGCACGTTCCCCCTGCAAAGCCCATGAGCATATACACATTATAAGTGAAGGGCGTCAAAATGACATACAAAATGGTATTAAGGGGGATATCAATGGGAATGCGCCAAGTTAAGCCAGTCATGACTTCTCACATCCGCTGCATTTCACGGGTTTTGTTGCACTAAATCTGGTTAACTAATATATATATATATATATATATATATATATATACCACCCATCCCAACCATATCCATTCATGAATTCAATAATTCATCCATCCATCCATCCATAGTCCTCTGGTAATCTGCTTGGCTACTCACCCACTTTGCTTCTGTTCTCTCTGCCTTTTCCTACATTGCTCTATCAATTATCTTCTTGCTCTGGTCATCCCGGGGAGTTAATGGACTTGATAAGAGATAGATTGTAGGCTATAATCAATAGAATGTGTTTTCCAAATGAGCACTTACAAATACATATTTTAATATTTAATATTAATAGCGTTCTGGCTCAGGCAGAGCACAGGACATTCCAGATAAGGAAACAGCCTGTCGTTTGACATGAGGAATGGATGTGGCCCCCTAGTAGATGAGATGCGCACCCTTTGTACAGCACTCAGCTGCCTCCCAGCTATATACATCTCATACACACATTGTAATGAATTTATGGTGGTAACAGTAAAGACAGACACAAGTGATCACAGTTCAAGGGTGTTTATTGAACTGTAAATGCAGGGTGGAAAAACATCTAATCTAAACCTAAAGCTAAGCCTAAGATGGGAGCAAGCTTCAACCATCAAATGAAAAATAAGGCAGTCCTTGTGGCGTCTTGTCAAAGTAAAAGGCAAATACTAAAAAACGTATTGCCAAATCCTTACAACTAATTACAAAAAAGAGTGTGGGATAGGGTTTTCAATAAAGAAAGAAGTGTTCACAAATAATAAGTCAGGATGGGGTTGCCAGGGATCTCTCTTCCCTAGGTTTTGAGCACGGGACAAGGTGGCTCTCCTCCTGACCACAGGGCACGCTTAAGTCTTCCCAGCGCGAGCTGACAGTTCTGTCTCAGCTATCAGGTTCTTCGATGGTCAAGTCTCCTTTCAATGAAAAGTCTCTTGCCTTCAAGGGCCTGATGTGTTCAACAAAACAGACAAACAAAAAGTTGCTTTCCAAATCGACTTTGGCTGATGTCTTTTCACCCCTGGATCTCCCTTGGTCGGGCTGGGATCCAAATGCCAAGGGGGACAATCCACTTCCCCTGGTTTTACAATACTCCTTGCATTCGTAAATCTTAATGTCTTTTCAAACAATTCACTGTGGACACCTCTCGATCGGGTTCACTTCTGTCAACACACTGTTCATGGCACTTCAGGCTTCGTCCCTTCTTGTTAGCATCCCTATGCCGGGTTCACTCTTGCCAACTTGTCATGCGGAACTCACTTCCCTTCGCTTCACACAAATCTGTCGGCCAAAGACTTTCGACTGTACAGAGGATTTTACAAGACCCCTGTATGACCACTTTGAGCCCCTTTCACCTTTTACTAAGGCCTTCTGGTTACGGTAATTTCTACCATCGGGTAATCGCCCAGAGTTTCATGCGTGAGCACCCACGTGGTGCCAGACTCCTCTTTTGCTGGTTTCCCCCCTTTTCTATTAATAGCTCTTTAAGCTTTTAACAGTTCAAATTAGCTGTTTGCTACTTTTCGTTCAACACAGTTCAGTTTCTTATCGACTCTCCCCTCAACTCACCGGCTGTAATGAACCACTTTGCTTTCCTTCTCTTTGGAGTCAAGGTTGGTACCTCTGAGACAAGCGTCTCTCCCTGGCTTGGTAATCAGCGGAGGAGGGTCTTGTGTACTGTTGACATCTGCTGCAATACACGCTGGCTATTGTTCGCGGTCTTATGATTCTTTCTGTAGAGTTTTCACAGGCATTAATCGGAAAGGGCATGGTTGCTTCTCTCCTTGTCACCCTCTTGGTATGCGCCGTCTTTCTCCTCCTCTTGAACTGCCTTGCTGAGTTAGCTCTGACACTGTGCGGTCTGCCTTGCTCGACCTGTGCTCTCGTGCTCCACCTTTTATCCCTGTGGGGAAGGGAAAGGGTGTTCAGGTGTTTGTGATTCTGGTCAATTGTCTGACTTTGCCTTACCCTTGTATTGGGA
This sequence comes from Ambystoma mexicanum, assembly GCF_040938575.1. Taxonomy (NCBI): domain Eukaryota; kingdom Metazoa; phylum Chordata; class Amphibia; order Caudata; family Ambystomatidae; genus Ambystoma; species Ambystoma mexicanum. Next base: position 752,957,522 of record NC_090938.1, on the reverse strand, counting down.
CATGTCAGGTAAAGGGCTGACATGTCCCAATACATGTCTCTTTTTTCTGTAGGTAGTAGGTTGTTAAGTACATCCACATTTTTCCTCTTCTCCACCCCGCTGCATTTGCTTTGTCCATGTCCCATTCACCAGAAGCTTGGAATTCATTTCCTGACCGTCAACTTGCTTAACTTCTGTTAGAACATCTTCCATCGGGTTCTCTGTTCTTCTCTATATCAGGTCCAAGGATCTTTCTTCATTCTATCATTGCTTTTTTAGCTGCGTTGCAGCAGGTTCAGGGGCCCTTTAGTTCATATAAAGGCCATGCTTCAAAAGGTGCTGTCTTCTTTGAGCAAGATAGTCAGTCAAGGGGACATTGTCATAATAGAGGACACATGGATGGGGGAGTCCATGAAGAGGATTGTTGCTGGTTTTTCAGTTTTATGGTAATTGCATCTGGCTGGGTCCCCTAAACCCTTTTTTATGACGGTTAGGACTTTCCTCCCTGCTCGCAGTCTCGGGTGCATTGGTCACTTGAAGTGCAGGCATTCTCTGTCCATCTGAAATATAAATAACTGGGTACGTTTCTTGAAAAATAAGTGCATTTTATTATCACCACTTGCGCCGAAAATTGAAACATTACTACTTCAATGCTTCTGTTTCTTTAAACCTCCCCTACCTCCTAAAATATGTGTTACTAAATGTCTTCTTTAATTTAATTAAATGGCTGCTTCTCCCCCCTCTTGTGCATATTTTAGTTTCACATGTTTTTATGCATATACCTGGGTATGCCTGTGACGTGGGACCAAAAAGTGCACACACATGTTGTCTTGCGTTCACTTGCCCCCACACCTTTCATAGGTTCACAACCCATTTTGTCCTTCTCAGTGACATCATTGAGCTCAAATGTCATTTCCAAATGCTTCTTTTAATGGAAAAAGGGAACATTTCTACTCTGTTCTCGATAGAAAGGAATGTTCACGCTCCCTCTCTGTAGCCTTGAGGGAGAGCTGCAGGGCATTTAATCATTTTACAGCTGCCAGCCAGTCTCGTACTGTGGTAGAATATGTTAGAATAAAGCAGCTACAGGCTTGAATTATGCTCTTCTTATGGCCCCCCTTCACAAAACCCTTTAGAGCGTGTCGGCTCCCAGGACACGAATAGCACCTCATAGATAGCAAAGCTTGGAATGTGACTCTTCCCCGTGTGCAGCTTGCTTCCAAGAACAGAAGCACCGTATTCTGTTCAACAACTAGAAGATGCCTCCGCACTTTCTAAATTGCACATTGTTACTAGAATAGACATCGAAAGTGTCATAATTGTCATACTCGTTGGAAATGTCCATCATCATCCCGAGTTCAAAGAATCTCAATAAAAGGGGGGTGTTAAACATGTCATAGCTGATTGCATGATATGCATTTTGTATATATGTAACTGATGTACGTAATTCGCTCTCTTGCGTCCCTCGAGGTCTAGAGAATACACATCGCGGGGCGTGAGACCACAGTTGGCCAATTGGGACTATTTTGCTTGCATAAACCCTAGCATTGGGAATTTGAACCTCGTGTCTGGCGCATCCTTTCGTGTATGGTTATTGCCTTGTTTCCATATCGCGAGGGACCCCTAAGGGCCCCTTTCAATCTCTTTGTATACATGGCCAGGTGGAGTGCAGTCTCTTTTTTTTTAAAGTAGAGGCGATGGTGCACTACGATTTATCCTTTTGGTATATATGTGTTGGCAGGTCTGCTCGTAGCATGCTTTGTTTTGCTGAAAATCTTCTCTGTACTCTTCTTTTTGTACTCCTTCTTCTGATGTCACCAGACCTCGGTCTGTTTTTTTTAAAATGTGTTTATCCTGGTGCGATATAATTAACACTTATTGTTGCCCTTCCTACTCTTGTATACCTACCCTTGACGCTGAAGATGAGCACATGTTCTATTTAAGGGCAGGCAAGTGTGACATATATGCATACAATTTTTGCCTATTACTCCAGTTTCATATCCCAATATTTCTTTGTTTCTTTACTGAAACATACCACATACTAAACATACATACATTTTCAATACTTTATATTTATATAATCATAAAAGGGTTACTCTACCTCCTTACATCCAGGAGTCTTCTCTACCTTCTTTACTAGATATGGCCATACTTATACATATACTATACGTTAGCTACGCCTACTACACTCCGCTTTGGAGAAATGCTATCCATTTGAAACCACAGTATCCCTCGCTATCTTTCACCTGGGTCCTCTTTCCTTTGATAATAACCAATGAGGAGATTCACACTGTCCCTGTGTCCATAGGTGCTTACCTTTATTGCTTTATTCATCTCCTCCTTTCATCTTCTTGTACTTACCTTTTCTTATGATATTCCTTCCAACTGTATTGCTCCACTTATTCTCTACTGAAGCCATATACAAATACCTCTTGCGCTCCAAAAATCGCCATATCTTCCTCTGTAAAAAAATCAATATATTTTACTCACACATACACATAAAATAATGATCTTATTACTTAGCCTTATACGTTGCTCATAATGCTGGCAGTAGTTCTCTCATTAGGTTTTTCCTCACAGCCCCTCATTCTTGGCCCTCACAGCTGCATGTTACTGTGTGTCCCTTAATGTCTTGTAATCCCTCCCGTGTCATTTGAAAAATGCTCTAAATATACTGCAGAAATGATATGCACTCTCTGTTCTCTTATGTTGTGTTAGCAGGACACAGGGTTACTGTTACTTAAGTTAATATTATGCTTGCATTGTGGGAATAGTGTCTACTATTGTGGGAGGGTATATAGGTTCAGTATGTCTGTGTTATTCCCCCTCTCTGTGGCCACAACATAATATCCCATTGTTTTCCATTTCTTATGCATACTGCCCTCATACTGACGAGAGGTTTTCCTTCTCGTCATGTATTCTAATCAATCACTTGTCATAGGTACTACTGATCCATAACATGCTCAGTACTTGTGCCAAATCCTCCTTGTTTCTGTTTGCAATCCTTAACTGCTAAGTAAACTTCCATTACACAAGCCTTTGCTTATCAAATGAATCTATCTGCGTTCTTCACTGAGGGCCATCCCTGTTCCTTCAGTGTATTCCCACATTTCTGCAGGTCCCAGATTGCTTGCACTCATTGGCCCTTCTTTCTCATCCATTGGTACCTTTTATCTGAATAAACACTCTGTGGGTACTCTTAACAATCTACACTTTATTCTTGAAAGCCGTGATAATCAGGGTGTGGGCTCCATTCTGGCCTTAAAGTGCCAATGCAAATGTGTGTGTATTTACATAATTAACCCCTAAAATAGTGCATATTATCCCATAGTCAGTTTACTCAAATTTCTCCCCAATATGTTTGCTGACATTTTTGCAAAACATACAGTAATAGTATAAAATGATCAGGCTCCCCTATCCTATAGTGTCTATATGTTCAGTCTTGTGCTGGTGAGAATGCTCCCCCCCATTACTATTACTTCCCCTATTCTGAATATAAGTGGCTGTGTCAGTGCATGCACATTTCATGGTGCTACTGCAAAAAGTGCATACAATGTCGTTAACACTGCTGTACTCATGTAAGAGTTTGCTGGCCCTGATCTGGTGCCACTTGCTATTGCATTAACCTTCTCTGTTGTGTAATTCGTATTTATAATTGTACTTTTATTCTTGGCGCATATCTGGCAAAGTGTTTGATCTTGGGTATCTTATTTCAGTGGTTCTGTGCTATGCATTGGGGGATATGCTGTCCCCCCTCTTTCTGTCCTTAATACTTTTCTGATCAGTGTCCTCATTGTTTGGTTATTTGTAACATTCTCATGCACCATTGCAATCTGTATCTCACTTCTTTCCTCACTGCCGTTTCTCTCCCTCTCCTTCCTCAATCACTTTCCCATTTCCCTCTTGTGACGTACATGCATCTGCTCTTCCTTTTGGTAATGTACCAATACATCTAAGAGCCCTTCCAGTTATTACAGTAATTTCTATGCTACTTAACACAAGGGTGTGAGGAACCACCCTGTGCTCATTCATTGTGTGTTTTGAAAACCATTGGGCAAGGCTCCTTTCCCTTTTCCAAATTACTTTTCAACAATGTGCCTAAACTTTAAAAATGGTTTCTTTCCATTTCTCAACATGTCTTTCTCCCTTATCGGTGGGACTACCTTGTGCACACTTACAGTATATGCCTTTTTAAAAATGCCCCAAGTATTACTGATAAAGGTACCTACAATGTTTAAATGGGATTCTAAAAATCGGAGAGGCTTTGATGTGTGCTAATATAATATTTATAATCAGGTCCTAAAAAGGTATCTGGCATATCCCCAAAAAATTCAAAATAGCTAATAAAACCTCAAAATGGGAAGTGGCTTGTGTAATTTTACAAATGATCTAATGAGGTCAATCTGATCCATGTATGGGTAATGAAAGGGGACACATTCTAGTGTGAAAAAATTTGCTGAAAATATGGTCAATCAGACATAAATTGTGGCCTAAGCCGTCTCAACAAAACATATAACAAAAAAATACAATCCTTTTCTTGTTTGTTTGTTTGTTTGTTTGTTTGTTTATTTCTAGGGCGCCAGAAAACCCTTGGGTAGCTGGGCGCACAGAATAACAAGAATGCTTAGAACTTGGTTACAGGTTGCATATTACAGGTTGTTGGTAACATAAATTGTATACAGTAATTACATTATGTACATTCTTTACATGTAAGGGTGGAAAGGTAACAAATTATATACAGTAAATACATTATGTACATTTTACATGTAAGAGTGGAGGGGTACGTGTGTCATCAGGTCACAATGCTCAGGGTCACCGGTTTCAGAGGTCATTGCGTCGAAGCCAGGTGCGGGTATGGTGCCTGAAGCTGTTGTAGGGCTGGTCCCTTCTTAGTTCAACTGGTAGGGCATTCCAGTACTGGGCTGCTTGCCCAGGGAAGCTATTACCTCCTGTTTTTTTTAGTCGGAATCTAGGGGTTTGGAGGCAGAAAGAGTTGGCTGTTCTGGTTGGTCGAGCAGTGTTTTTTCTTATTATTCTATCCCTAAGGTATGGGGGGGCTGCATTGTTCAGACATTTGAATGTTAGTGTGACAATTTTGAAGGTGATCCTATCGCTAATTTTTAGCCAGTTGTATTTTCTCCACACATTCGAGATGTGCTCTCTAGCTGGGAGGTTCAGGGCCGTTCTGAGCGCGTTGTTTTGTAGGGTTTGAAGTTTATTGATGATGTATTTATGTGTGCCTGCATAAAGTGCATTGCAGTAATCCAGTTTTGAGAGGATTAGTGCATTGGCTAGGATAATGCAGCTAGCTGGTGAGAGGAAGGGTCTGCATGCTTTAATAAGTTTACTGGTATAGGCTGTGGATGAGGCCAGGGAGTTCACTTGTTTCCTTAGGGACAAAGTGGAGTCCAAATAGAAACCGAGGGAGTTTCACCTCTTTGGCGACGGGGATTATATTGCCATCGATATTGAAGGAGCTGTAGTTGGAATCAAGTTTTTTTAGGTTGTTGGGTGAGCCTAGAATGAGGATCTCTGTTTTTTCATCATTCAGGCAGAGGCCATGGGTTGCCATCCATGCCTGAATGAGGGTGTACATTTTGTTTACTAAAGCTGTATCCGTAGTGAAATTGCCCGAAAGGGGGATGAGGAGCTGGGTGTCGTCTGCATAATTTGTGTAGGTGACACCCAGTCTGTCCAATTTGTCGAATAGAGGTTTAGTAAAGATATTGTACATCGTTGGCGAGACACAGGAGCCCTGTGGGACTCCACATGTTGTCTGGATAGGGTCTGCAGAGTCTAAAGTGGAGAAGACTCGCATGCTTCTGTTGTCGAGAAAGGATTGGATCCAGGCTATGGCTTCACTTGAGAAGTGGGCGGCTGACGCTAGGAGTTTGCAGAGTACTGCATGGTCCACTAGGTCAAAAGCCACCGACAGATCAAGGAGGAGTAGCATAGCTGTGTTTCCTTTATCGTTGAGCTCGTCAATTTGGGCTTTGAGATCTATAAGGGCGGTCTCAGTGCCGTGTTGCGGGCTGAAGCCCGATTGACGAGTGCCGAGGAGTTGGTTGGTCTCTAGGTATTTTTGGATTTGGAGATAGGCCTCCCTGTCAATTATCTTCAGGAGGAAAGGGACAGTAGTGATGGGCCTATAGTTGGTGGGGATGGAGGGGTCTAAGGTTTGTTTTTTAAGCAGTGGAAGAACCCAGGACTCTTTTAAGCTACTTGGGATGGTGCTAGATGAGAAGGAGGCATTGATGAGTTTAGTGACGAAGGGGGCACAGTCTCTGGCGGCATTCTTAATTATCTGGGCCGGGCAGTAATCGCCTTTGCAATTGGATGGTTTTAGTGAGGCAATGATTTTTTCAGTTTCATGAGTGGAAACTTTAGAGAATTTGAAGGGTGTTAGGCTAGGTTTGAGCGTGGGCGTGGGCGTGCTGGGAATTTCACTAAGAGGGAGCAAAGCTTTTTTTATAGCAATTTTTGATTGTAGTGTGTTAACTTTATTTGCAAAGGCATTTTGGATATTGGTACACCATTGCTTGCCTTTGGGTATGTTATCAGGTGGTGATATGGGGGATTCGAGTTGTCGCAAGATTACGAATCGTTCCTTTGTATTGGAGCGTGCTTTGGAAATTCGGTCGTTATAGACTTCTTTTTTAGCTTGGATGATTGCTTTCTTATAATTTGTAGCACACAATTTCAGTTTAAGTTCTTAAAAAAAACACAATCTCAAATTCCTTCAACTGAGGATGCTCTCTTAACTTAAACATGATATCCCCCAATCAATAAACACCTTTCTCACTAATATATCTGATAGAAAAACATAAAAAGAAAGGTCATTTCAATGAATCCTCACTCTAAAATATGTTTTCAAGGAGAGTGGCACTGAGCCCCTAGTTCACTTAAAGCTCTGGATTAAAAGAAAAGTTTTCAAAATATATTTTCACACCGTTCTAATACCCTCTATACTGACAATGTTAGTCCAAAATCATGGTGCTACTATATACAGCATATTGCTTCATTTTAAAGAAAACAAAAAAATGTACAAATCTTAAAAGGCTATCTTTGCTAAAAAAAAAAATGTACACTATACAGGCACATACATATATATCATCTCTAGCCCTACCCATTCTAAGCTCTTATAGTCCAAATCCCATAGTTTCCCAATCTATTTTTAACTTTCCCTGCCCTTCGACTGTAGCTTCACCAGCCCTACTGGCATCTGTGACTCAATGGCTCCTTAAGGAACTGGCCTCAACTTAAACTCCACTACTTAGTTTATACTACATTGTACATGCAATACCTAGCTCCTCTTCCTTTCTGGGAGCTTTTTGACATAATACATTTCTACAAATCCATACCTCCTGTCTCTTCAATGTGAGGTACTAAACACTCATCAGCATACTAACTGAGCTTATCCCAGGTTCCGCCACTGTAATTATTTAAGGAATGTGCCATACTCTGTTATCTGTCTTTTGCACACATAAAAAACCCACATCCTTTCAAATAGCAGCCTGCAAACAAAATGAGAAATGCAATCCCTGCTTTTTTTGTTTCCCAAAGTTCTTCTTTGAAGTTTGCAATGTTAGCCCTGCCTCTGCCAGACGACTGTTCATTTTGACAAAACAACTGCATTTCTGCATGGAAAAAACACTGTCTCTTTCAAAACTCCTTCATCTGCAACATAAATTTCTAAAAACACAAAACCAAACTATTGCCTAGATTATTTATTTAAAACTGTCTTCACTGGTGTGGCCCTATTGGGTAGGTCAGTCATGACCAAAACTGCATTTCCTTGTTTAAAAAAAAAAAATGAGCTCCCATGACAAAAGAAAAAATCACTTTCTTTAGGTTCAACACATCATGATGCATCACAAAACAAACACATTACTGGGAAAGCAAGAAAGAAAAAGCAAAAAATGGCTTTGGAGGAGGTGGAAAAAGTACAAGGGGATGCAAAAGGGAAATGCAAAGCAAAGAAGAAATATCTAACGGCAGAAATAAATCGCTTCGTGAAGAGTCTCAAGGCGAAAGCAGGACAGGCATTAAGAGAAGAAAAAGAGTCAGTATCAAAGAGTGGAAAGGGAAAAAAACAGAAAAAACAGAACAAAGAAAAAGAAAAGAAAAAATCAAAGGAGATGCCTGAGGAGGAGTTAAAGAAAAAAACTGTGGGCATTCAAACAGATGCAATCGAACCACCAAAAAGAATTGCGCCAATTTTTCTTATTCCAAGGAAAAAAGCAAAAGTGGAGAACCCGACAATTAAGATTGCCCCAATTTTCCTGTTAAAAAAGCAGTCCCAAGACGTGGGACTTGGAGACAGGGGCTCAGACATGGCCGATAAAAGTGGGCCGTCAGTATCAGGAGTCGATGGAGGCTCTCAGATGTTTCCTGTTAAAATCCTACAATCAGGCTGCACGAAAGACTCAGTCAAAACCACAGGTCTGGTGGGTGAGGTTTTTGACTTAAATATAAATATTCCGATACAGTTACAGACAGAGGTTAAGTTACATCTGGCCAATAAAAGTCAAAAGAACTTAAAAAGGAATAAAGAGTTAAGAGTTTATGTGTCAAGATTGTCAGTAAGGCGGCAAGTTGGAGTACCACTGAATCGATCGAAGATCTTACAAGAAATGGAATCAATCCCGGGCTTAAAATATTTTTCCTCAGAGGATATTGACGTGATAAAATTCCCTTTTTTCCAGATACAACTACTGTGGAACTTTTGCTAAAATCAAATCTGGGTCTAGATCTGGTTCTGCGGGAAACTGAAGCCTGGGAAGAAAGGGGCTTCAAGTTATCTACAACATGCCCATTGCAAAGAAATACACAATCTCAGGCCTCAGGAAATCAATATCATAATTTGCCCCACATCAAGGCACATTGTGGAGGTTCTGTCTCAACGCCCGCCTGGGAGATGATGCCAGAAATAGTCACACAAGTACTCCTTAGGATGGGTATACAACAGCAGAACCTCTAGTAAAAAATCAACTCTCCATATTGTCATGGAATTCAAGGGGCTATAACTCCTTCTGCTTAGAGCCAAGAAAATCTTACATCTTTGGAACATTTGATTTGATCCTATTACAGGAAACGTGGTTAACATCCCTGATTGGAATAAATGAATTCACCATGTTTCAGCAACTGGCAGTGGGGTCGGAAGGGGGTAGACCCTCAAGGGGACTGCTGACTGTGTGCAAAAATAGTCCCATGTATGATTCCAGACTACTATCGAATGAGACTCAAGGTATCTTGATAGTGAGATTGGAGTTTAAAGCATCTAACATTAGTCATAGTTGGATCCTGATCAATCTGTATTGGAATTCTCGGGGGGGAGGAACTTTTGGGGTTCCTATCAAAATTGTCAGATTTGCTGGTGGATTTACTTTCCCTCTATCCTACGGACGAAGTGTTAATAGCAGGAGATTTAAATTCCCAATGTGTGATGTCCAAAGGTCAAGTAACAGGGATATTACGCCAGATAACACAAAATGGTCTAAAATGGAAACATTTCATGAAGGGATGGGATTTGTGGATGCTGAATGGAAATATCAGGGCGGGTATCCCGAGTAATCCAACATGGCATAGGGGAGTGTCATCATCCACGATTGACTATTTCTTTGCCTCTGGGGAAATTGTGAAAAACTACAGGATGGTCACTATAGAAGAAGGGAACGTGGATGACCATGCAATGGTTACATTAGTAATTAATGTTAATCTGGCCTCATCTGTTTCCTCGTATATATGTAAACTCTCGGTGAATATGGCGGGTAACCGCATTAAAAAATTTCATAGGAGAGGGGAAAGCTTGACTATGACATTGCAAAATTGGGTGGCTAACGTCCCGGAAGATCAAATAAATGAATCTTGTTATCCACCCAATTTTCATTGGTTATTGCTGGATTTGGATCCTCAAAAACAGAATACCCAAATATGTAAATTGTTGCATAGGCACTCTTAAAGCCATGTCATGGAACAGAAGAGGAAGTTTAGATTGCAGAAAGCAGATTTAAGAAGAGCTAATTTGGATAGTGATTCATATAAGACAGGGCTTGCCCTCATTAATAACCGTCAAAGAAATTGGAATGGATCGATGAAGTCATCTTTGTATCAACAAGATGGGGAATGTATGTTAAGCTCTCTAGGCCAGAGAAACTCGAGACATTTCTGGGCAATATTGGGAGGCAAACCAGAACCGAAAATGGACAATCAAGATGTCCTTATCCAAGAACAGACTTGGGTGGAGCATTTCTTCCAGGTTTATGGTTCAGTGGGTACATTGGCTCTGGAAGACTGGGATACTTCTCAATGGTCCCTCACGTACACTGAGGCGGACATTGAGTTACTAATCAAACGGTCATCTAGCTCCAGAGCTGCGGGTCCAAATGGCTTGAGTAATTGGACCCTAAAAACAAATCCAACAATATGGGCCTATATACTTAAGTTATTGTTTGATCAAATAATGAAATTGAAATGCCTCCCGATCTTCAACAAAGGAGATAGACTCCTAGCAGTGAACTACAGACCAATCTCATTATTGGATGCTGACAGAAAAATCTTGTTGGCCTGATTTTAAGAGAGTTGGAAGACTGGGCGAGTTTAATGAATATTATCCCGAAACAACAAAGGGGTTTCAGAAAGGGACTATCTACTTCCCTAAATGGTCTGGTCTTGAGCTGCTTGACGGGAGATCAGGTAAAGAAAAATGGTCACCCCCTTTTCGGGGCCTGGATTGATCTTACACAAGCGTTTGATATGGTCAATTGGGTTCTTCTATGGAAAAAACTATATCCATGGGGAGTGCCTTCAAATCTACTCTCAATCCTGATTGAATACACTAAAATACCAAGATGAGAATTAGACTCTCTAAAGCAGGCTTTTTAACAGAGCCAATAGAGGTGAGCAGAGGGGTACGTAAGGGTTGCCTGATGGCACAGCTTCTGTTCATACTATTTATGGCCAACCTGGGAATAGACTTGAGGGATACCGGTCTAATTTCACCGCGTCTCGGCTTAACTAAAATCAACTGGTTGGCTTACGCCGATGACATGGTGATTTTGGATCATTCCCAGGTGGGCCTGCAGAGACTGCTGAGTTCTTTGGAAAAGTATGCCCAAAAAACAATCTGAAGATTAATCCAGATAAATCAAGGATTCTTATTTTCAAAGATCCCAAAAAAATAGTGAGGAATTGTTCATGGGAAATGGACCATCGAAGTATAGAAATTGTGTCCGAGTTCGCTCACTTAGGATCGATTATTAAATCATATCCAACAAAAATCCACCTATTAGAAACCCTCCATTTAAAAACTATCAAATTGGGGGCCCAGATGAAGAGGAAAAAAATGAAATATTGCAAATTCTCTATATTACCTATGGTAAAATTCTATCTAGGAAAGGTGGTGCCAACAATTCTTTTCAGTATGGACACAAATCCCCTTGCAATGGAGGTTAACTGGGATGTGATGGAATCAAAACTTTGGAAAAAGTCATTGTCCCTTCCAAATTGTGTACCCATTGTTGCTTTAAGATATGAGTTGGGTCTCTCGTCCTTAAGATCCTGGCTTGAGTGGAAATGGATCTCCTTGTACAGGTCCCTTCTGGCTCCTGTTAAGGGTTCTCTGTACGAGGATCTGTCTGCTCTACTCTTATGCAATACAAACAGGTTTTTGGGAAAATTGAAGCAAAAATGTGTGGAACTGTTGGTTAATGCAGATTGTACATTGGACATATTAGTCCAAAATCCGATGAAAGTGAAGGAGCGGCTGAAAATGCGGGATTGGGCGAACACAGGAGATAAGATGAAGATGACAAAATTGTCACAATCCTTCTCTATTTTGGGGAAAAAAAGAACGATTTTGCCCACATATCTAGGAAAATATCCAGATCCAAGCTCTAGGGACCTATTTTTAAGGTTCAGGCTTAATTTACTCCCGACTAGGGAAATTCAATCAGCCAGAGGTATAGATTCACTTGATGACAGGTGTTTTAATTGCGAGATTAATGAAATACAAACACTGAAACATCTGATTTCTAAATGTACAGGCACAAAGGACTTGGGAGTCGCTAGGTTAGGAAGATTTGTCCATGATATTAACTGGTTAGATACGGAGGAATTTTGGTCCAGAGCTTCATCCAGACATGAAATTTTCCTAACTGCAGAAACTGTGAGATTGCTACGAGATCTAAAATTAGATGGTCACTGAGAAAAGAACCTGGCCGATAGGTGTAATTGTATTTCTCTTTTCCGTTCCTGATTTTCCTCTGGCTTTTCCCGTTTTGTGAACTTTGATGTAAATGTATGTATTTTAATATTGTGTGTTTTCTTTTATATGGAATATGTGTAAAAAGTCAAAAATTATGGCTAATGCACAATAAATCAATTAAAAAAACACATAACTCAGCCGTCAGTGACACATGACAAAACGCTTAAGAAATATGTATATGTTTCAAATTAGCACAAATAAACCCCAAAATAGAAACGTGCACAATAATCCTATGGCCATCTTCTCCTCTCCCATTCTCCTCTAATGGAGGTAACTCATCTCTCATATCCATCCCCTTTGGAGATTTGAAATGTGTCCATCTCAAGTCTTACTTGAGGAAGACTCAACTAAAATATTTGCCCCTTCACAGGGGACGACACATCACCTTCATATTACTTAATATGAATATCCAGAGGTATTCTTCCCTTAAACAAATCTTTGGTAGACTTTCCTATTTATATATACATGCAATACACTGGCTCCCCTTTACTCCAGTTGCCCCAATTATATATCTATTTATAATGCAATCTTCCCCCTTAGTATTTGTTGTTTGCACAATTTCATACTTCACAAGAATCTGACTTCTGCTCTGCGCTTCAGAGCATGAAAAGGGTACAGCACCAGACGTCTGTTTTGATTGAATGGGGTCAAACTGTGTCTTCCCTCTCTCCTCCCATTTGGTTCTTGCAACCTCTCGGTGCTTTGCAGCTCTCACATCAGCCCTCATCAGCAAAGCCCCTCGGTCTCTTGTTGCTTTAATCTGTCAAAGATTTGAAGCATCACTTCGTGGTCACCATATGTTGAGGAAGTCTCTTCTCAGTCAAAACTCAATGAAAAGCCATTCAAAGACGGTGCAGACAGCAAAAACATTTATTTCATAGCCGACTGGGAGCATATACCAATGCGCCAGATGTCAGTTAGCACAGCAAAGGCTCAGAGCTTGTCCATTTTGAAAACACTTTTACAGAAAATAAAGCATTGCACAGTAATTCAATGATCCCAAATTATGCTAAGTGGCATGACTGGCTGCTTTCCACATTTACTAAATCACAAAGACATGTTTTTGCAACTTTAAAAACTGGGAAAAAGCAGTTCTGAGAATGACGCATTGCTTCAGACTTCTAGCACACTCTCTCAAAGAAAGAAATTAGCTGCCGAATTGTTATGGGTCATCTCGCTCAGCTTCTCTTTATCCTGACTTTATGGCAGTTTCATTTGTAAGAAACACCATTGAAATTAATATATTCTGCTATTTAACACTGCCAAATTGTGGGCCTCGGCCTGTAACCTTGACTTGTACTGCTGGCTTTTCTGAGCTTCCACACAGCCCTATATTTCTGGAATTTTCAGCACTTTGAATCTTAATGGGGCTTTGAGGCCTGTAGCAATCTATAATACAAACCAGGGTATTCATTTTGAAAGGAATAAATTCCTTTGCTGTTGTTCTGGGCCTTATTCTTCTTTGTTTTTCTAATGTCCATTGAGTGTGAGTAATATTTCTTATGTCAAGGAGCTATTTTCTGTATTATGTATGTTGTGCGCTATGTAAGCATTACCTTATGTTTTGTTTTTTTCCTAAATAAATGTGTGCAGTGTCACCTATTCTTGTCATCTTCAGTTTACTCTGTACCTATTTTCTAATGTTTCTGGCTAGAATAAGGGCAGCCTGGCTGTCTCGAAAGACAATGCTTCGGACTTTTATAATGTTTAGTCCGGAGGGTGGGACATGGGCCCTAAATGCCATATTCACCTGTCTGTCACCAGAGAGAGAGAGTGTCTACTTCCCTTCACCTGCCAACATTTATAAAAGGAGATGAGCAGTGTAGGCTGCTGTTTAAGGGCACCACCCCTCTTGTTTTAGACTAAAAGATGTAATCTTAGATTTCATTTACATATCTACATCTATTACGCAAGTCTTTTTATTTCGGCCCTTAATATTTGCACCTACCCATTACGAAAGTCTTTCTTTCATTTTGAAATGGAGCTCAAAAGGCTCCACCCAGACAGCTTAGTTTGGACAATTAAAAGCCCGGTACTGTGTAGGAAGTATGACCACACCGCCTCTCATTGTACACAATCAGCATTCAGTCAATGCTGCACTGTGCTGGACCCGGACAGGAGATGTGCAGTGGGCCATCCGAGGATGCGTGGCCGCGGAGAGCAGGTATGCAAGGATGTAAGTACATACGTGTGTGTGCGCGCGCACGCGCTAGGGTGTGTGCCAGGGCTTGAGTCCTAATAGAAAAGTGGGGGGACTCTGACGTAAGCAGTGGGACATGGCATCACAGGAAGTGAACCTACATTGAAAGAAATGTGCATATTTATATTTTAGAATGTCTTTGCCAGCTGAAGACAAATGAGCATTTGCCAAGATAACATGTTATCATAAAGCAATGCTTGCTAAATAGACAGGGAGTCCACCTGGAAGAAAATGTATCCTGTTCAGCAAAGAATCAATAGGAGTGTTAGATAATCATCTGCTTAGAGGTTCCTGTGATCTCACTGCTAGATTTCTTGTCCTTCAATCGCAGGACCTGAGTTCGAATCCCAAACACTGCTCCATTTTTGGCAGCTGTTTTAATTAATTGAAAACACAGAGGGAGGACGGCGTCCACCCTCTGAAAAAAGTAGACGCTGTCCACCTGCGTGTTCCCTCGACATGAGCCCTGCGCGTCTATGCATGGGGTTTGTCTACATGCATGTTGTGTGTGTGTGTGTGAGAGTACAGGACAGGCTAGTTGTGAGTGAGAGCAAAGTGAGTATGTGTAGCGTGCGTACTGGTGCGAGGGGGGGGGAGAAATAGGGCTAATGACTTAGGAAGGGAGGGGAGGAGTGAACGAGGCACCAGCAATGCGATGTTTTATTCCAGTGTAACTGGCATGATTACTGTATTATGGTCCAAACTACCACACACGTGTTCCTTCCTATGTGATTCTGACATGTATTGTTGCACATGGCATTGTGTTGTCTTCATAGTATCGTTGCATAAGACTTGGGGCCTGATTCTAAGCTGCTTGTAAACTATGAAAAGTGTCATCCCTTGATGGAAGAACACTTTGCCTGTTTGCTCCATCTTCTGTGCCTATATTTGTATAGATACTTGGTTATTTGGCAACCTAACGTCCTGATATATAAAATGTAATATTGAAATAAAAATTAAAAAGCAAAAGCACACAAAAAGGTAGTGATGATATTTCTTGTTCATTTCACTTGACATTTAAATTAACTTAATTTGATACTAGTAAAAATGGAATGTCTAGATCAAGGAGTAATGGCTTCACCATTGACATCAGCCTGTCCTTCCAGAAACACATTTCCAAGAAAGCCCAAACAGCTTGGCCCCGAATCACCACCCTTAAAAAATCAAACCCTTCATCCCGCTGCAGGACTTCCGACCATAGTGCAGGCACTTGTGGTCTCACAGATTGATGGGGAAAACACCCTGTTGACTGGGCTTCCAGCCGCTCACTTGGCTACCCTAAAATCAACCCACCACACTGCTGCACGTCTTATTGGGGGTGCACAGCAATGTGACCGAATCGCCCCCACCTACAGATCCGTCACAAGTAGCACACCAGCGTACCTGGCGGCTAAGCTCCTCATAACTGGAGCACATGCTCCTCGTGCAGCAAATCGACCAACCGGCTGGAATAACAACTCGTCCGCAAAGAGCAGACCCACAAACAATCCTTCTCTTGTCATGCACTCACCCTCTGGAACTTGATACCAGTGGTGGCTCAGAACGCACCCACAATTTTCCAATTTTGCAAATCTCTCAAAACATGGCTTTTCCAACAACACTTCTCCAAGGACTAATCCCAATGGACACACATACCGGCTCACTGACCCCAACACATAGTACTTCACTATTGTTAAAAGATGCCTGCCCAAATGCGGGCTACCCACACTCTACCCAGCGCTCCACTGCTCTCGAGCTAGGTTTGCACTTTAAACAATAAAAAAATAAAAATGAAACAGAATAATGTATTCTATGCTTTGCATGTTGTCATAGATTCATGATGAAACAAAGAATTTTAACTTACATTTGGTTACTCAACTTCTCTCCTGTCCCCTGCAGTGCATTACTGAACCACCCTCCCTATACCCAACATGTTTTCCACACTTAGAGGACCAATTTCTTCTCTGCCCATTACGCCCTCGGGGTCTTATACATTTGTTTTACAATCATGAGATAGAGACTCATCTGGCAGGTTGAAACACTGAAAGGTTTATCCAAATTAATCTTTCAGTAACATTAAAACTATTTAATAATCAACACAATAATTCATACAAAAATCAAAACATGATATTCTAAAAAAAACAAACACCAGGGACTATTCACTGGTCCTGTTCATTTACAATTTCCGCAGGGATGACCTGGGTAACATAACATATGGGCCAAAGTGCTCTTCTTGATCTCTTTGACACTGTATGTTAGTTAACAGTTTGTATTCTCAACATGTTTCAGTTCATGGGTACATTAATGTAGAACATTCATCAGGAGTAGATAACCCAGCATTTAAAAACACGTAGGTACGCTATGGTGTTTTTAGTGGTTCATACGTGTTTTCTCTAACCAATTTTCTTAACCTGTCAGACAAAACACAAACATAGAATAGAGTAAGCTATTGATCCTTTCTCTCTATTATTGCTCAATATGTGAGAATGAAACCTATGTGAATAAATGATTACCTGCATCAGTTTTCTTGAGGGTGAGACCACTGGGATTAGCAGTGGTAGGGACTCGGTTGTGTCTTTCTCGGTGCCTAATAGGTGGGAAAAAGCATAACAATATGCTTTAAATGTCGCTTAAGTAAGCCACATAGGGTTAAACCCTCATAGTAATACAGAAACCTATAATAAAGTTTACTTAAAAAACGTAAGGTGACCCAACTCGCATGTAATGCGTGTGTGGCTTTTCTTAGGTGGTTGGTGTAGCAGCACAGCCTTATGATGTGGTGTGGCTAGTCAAAACGTCTAGATACATATGTGATTCTCCATTCTCGATGGGTGTTGGATTTTATAAATCCTCCTAGACAAATGTACAAAGGTGGGAGTACATTAAATCACTTTCTGCCTATTATGCAGTCGTGCGGCCACCGTTTATAGTGGGGGTGAGCATCCTTTCTTACGGTTTGTTCAAGTGTGCATGGTAGGAGCGTAGATATATTTGAGTCTTGTGTAGATCAGGGAGCATTCGCGCATCAGCGTCGGTGCTGAAAGTATAGAAAAAAAATGTCAGCGTGCATTATCAAGGTTCGTGAGCACTAGGTTGCTAATTGAGGGTATTCTTTGGTATTTCAAATTCTGCTTGATCTTGAACGCGTGATGGGCTTGAATGTCCAGTAGACAGGTCCGGCTGCAGCAGAGTTCTGATTGCAAAGATCTTGCGTGTTTAGCATCAGTTGCTAAGTAACCGCTCCTTCGTTTCAGACGTGTTACGTCCTACATCGCTGTTCATGACAGTGATCCCAAAGTGGGCGCAATCTTGGAACTGTCGTCTTGTGGATGAAAAGCATATATGTTGCCGCACTTTAGGTACCAACAAGTAGTTCTCTCGAGCACAGAGTCATGCATAAGGGTTATTTATTATTTATTGATGGGGGATTCTCTATAAGGGTGAACCTCATGTCTGTGGGCACTTATTCAGGTAAATCTGGATACGGCAGTCCTTTCAATTGTGGTAAAAGAGGAAAGACACTGTGCCTATATGTAGTCACTCGTCTCGTCAATCCTTTATTTTGTGCCATTCAATGGCCTTGTTCAGTCTGTGTGTGTCGCTGCTTAGAATATAGATCATTTCTTGTTCTTTCTTCAACAAAAGATTTTCCCAATGTATGGATCTGTCGCCCTTAAGGACTGCAGGACTGTCCAAGTGAAATCTTCATTACCATGGTTCTTTTCCATGAAGTGCTTAACCTTAGGAGCCTTGTCTACTTTGTTCTTAAGGCAACTCCGATGTTCCATTATTCTAGTTTTTACTTTTCGGTTTGTTTTTCCCAAGTAGGGCAGTCCACAGGGAGATTTGATAGGATAGATCACATGGCCTGTGTTACAATTGGAGAAGGTTCTTTGTATCCATTTTGTATTAGTGCCGATGTCGAAGCCATTGCTTTTTTTGGTCATTTTACATACCCTGCATGTCCTGCATGGGTGGTGTCCTTTTAGTTTGTCCATACCCCACAGAGTGGTGCTGTTCTGGCTGGAGTGACTTGTCGTTCTGAGTTTGCTACAGCTCACTTTATTACCAATCGAGATGCTTTTTTTGTACGCAAAGAGGGGGCTGGCTAGTGGCTACTTGGAGGTGTTGAAGACCCTCCAATGTATCTGAATGACATTTCTGATTTTTAGGCTCAGATCAGGGAAAGTACTATCCACCACCAATCTCTCCTCTGGTGGTTTGGCTTGCTTTTCTTTGAGGAGGGCTTCCCTGTTGTTGTTACTTGCCCTTTTGGATGCCTCTCCTAATAATATTTCTGGGTATCCTCTTTTCCAGAGTTTGGAGGCCAGTGTTTGAGCTGCTTCTTCAAAAATGAAGTTCAGAGAGCTGTTTTTCTTTAACCTAAGGAACTGTCCAAATGGCTGATTATCACGAAGGTGCTTGACGTGATGGCTTGTGTAGTCAAGGAGAGAATTTGTGTCCATTGGTTAGTGAAAGGTTTCACTAGAAGTATGCCTTCTTGATGGAAAATGGTGAAATCCAAAAAGTTGGTGGTTTGGTTATTCACTGTCATGGTAAATATGAGGTGAGGATTAAGGGAGTTGATCCAATTGAAGAAAGCAGTGGTGGTTTCTGTGGAACCTTCCCATATAATGAGGATATTGTCTATGTATCGTGTCCGCTTTATAATGTTCTTTTTGAAGGGATTAGTGTTACTGTAGATATGCGTCTTCTCGAAAGTTTCTACATATAAAATTGGCTCTGCTAGCAGCCATTGTTGCCCCCATCGTGGTGCCTTCAGTTTGTTGGTAGAAGGTAAAAAAAAAATCTTACTCTCTATGCACCAGAGGATGAATGACAATGAAATGGGATCGGTATCGGTTCTGTTGAGCAGGATTTCTTCCACTGTCTCGATGGTGGCTTGTTGAGGAATGTTGGTATATATTGCCTCTATGTCCAAACCTACTAGCAGCGAGGTTTCAGTGTTAAAGTCCAGATTTTCAAAATGGTTGATAGCTTTGGTAGTGTCTTTCAAGTAAGACTTCATTGCTTTGACATGCCCTTTAATGTAATAGTCCGCGAATTTGGATAGTGGCTCCAGGACTGAATTAATGCCGGACACATTGGTCTCCTCGGGGGTTTCTCCAGTGTTTTGTGTATCTTGGGCAGGCAGTAGAAGGTCGGGGTTGTAGATTTTTTGGTTATGAGGAATTCAGCTTCTTGTTTCAAAATCCATCCCCTGTCTCTTGCCTTGAAAACTTTTATCTCGATGATACCCTGTAGGTTTTTAGTAGGGTCTTCTCACAGCTGGGTGTAGTAGATGGTGTTGCTAAATTGGGTTAGGCATTCATTCATATAGTCTCCGTGGTTGAGAATGACAATGCCACCTCCCTTATACGCTTTTTTAATGATGGTTTTCTGGTTCCTAGCCTGTGACTCAACGGCTTCCTTTTCTAGTCTGGACATATTCTGGAATAGTTTAGGTATGTCACATTCTAGTTTCGCCAGGTCAGCCAATAATCTTTGTTGAAACACATGAGATTCAGGAGAGTAGCTGCTAGCCAGTGCACAGAATGTAGAAGGATTCCGTAGGCATGTATGGTTGATTGTCACATTTTGTGTGGATTCCAATTCGTTGCTCGTGAAGTATTCTTTCAAATTGATGGTCCTCATTAGTTTATTGAACTCTATTCAGAACTCGAAGGGATCGTGTTCTTTTGTTAGGACGAATCCTAACTCTTTTTTAAGGATCCGTTCTTCCATTTACGTGGGGATGTAATTGGAGATGTTGACTAAAAGCGTTTGTCTTGATCTCAGTTGCCTCTGGGCTGGCCCTGGTATCAAAAAAATCAAGTTTATTGTTTTCGGCTGTTGTTCACTTGATGTCTGTTGGGTTGGCCTCTAACTCGCATTGGGGTTTTGTTGGTTGATGTCCCTTCTCCTGGGTCATCTGGATCGTTGGAATCATTACTCGTGCTGTACGAGGTACCCCTAAGTCGTACGCATGTATTGGGTCTACTGGGTCCAGCTTGTTGTTGGAAGTTAGTCTTGTGGTCGTCCTTTACATATGGGAAAACCCATTCATGGCTGAAACGGGCCAGGTCCTTTTTGAGTCTCTGTATTCTTTCTTGTGTGTTGGTAATTTTTAACTCCTTCATTTCTTTTTCAATTTCCTCAATTCTCTTTTTGTAAGTGTCCAATGAGGCTAGTTTCTTGATGTCATCCTCTGTTTTCTTTAGATCAATCTCAATTTTCTCGCAGGTTTCTTTTGCCGTGTCAATAATGAGTATCAACCAGTCACGTCCGCAACGGTTTCTGATGTAATTCCATTGAATGCGGAATTTCTCATTGTCAAGGAATAGATGAGGTTCATTGTGGACTACTAGGCCCTGTGGTTGTGCTTTGTTTTTAAGGTACTCCAGTATGATGGACCGTGGAGTTCTGTTTGAATGAGCCAGTTTTTAAGTTGGACTACTTCGTCCCAGTTATTGGGTTGTTGGTTTGTTTCCAGGTCGCTGCTATTAATAATGGAGATTGCTTTCATAAGGGCCATGGCGTAGCCATCACTGTACGCTAGGACTCTTTCCTCTGTCATGTTAGTAGTTTTCTGTGTAGCTAGTGGGTACTCCTAGGGCTTACTACCTTGCTATAGGTATTGTTCCTGTGGCTGTCGCCACTGCGTGCCATGAAGAATGAAACCAGATGCAAATCCTCTGAACAGCTTGGTCACAAATAAGTGGACTACCTAATGTTCTGCCTCAGTCTCTTTGTTTGGGCCCCCTTTTAAGTGGAGGAATTGACACTGCTGCTAGGTAGAGCAAACAGACATTGCAACAACAACCAGGGGTGAAGAATCTTTGCATTGGGCTGAGCCATGGAGTTTTGAGGGTGAATCTGACCATGGGAGTCTTAGTAAGGGCTGGCCCTTGACTGAGGCAGACACTGCATGGAGTACCATTTTTTTATTTATTTGATCACTTATATAGCGCACAATACCCAGAGGTATCTAGGCACTATGGCAGCAGTAACTGGGCCTAATAACAAATAGGAGAGAAATTAGACACCACTTCTGAGTGAAGCCAAATAGAGTGAGGCTGAACCACCGGGGAAGCAGTATCTCTGGGTTCTCTATCTAAGAATGCTTTGGAGTGCTCTCTCCTCTGCCATTTAAATGAGCACAAACATAAGAAATGGTTTGGTGTGCTCTTCTCTGCCTACAACATTAATTTGAGAATAAGAATGCCCCGAACATAAAGTGTGCATGCCTAAGAATGCTTTGGTGTGCTTTCTTTCATCTACAAATATCAAGTCTGCCTAAGAATGCTTTTGGCATGCTCTCCCCACCTACAAAATGAATGTGTGACTAAGAATGCTTTGGAGGGTTCTCTTCCCACCTGCAAAAATGGCGTCTGCCTAAGAATGTTTTGGGTGCCTTCCTCTGCCTTTAAAATGATGGACACCTAAGATGCTTTGGTGTGCTCTCTCCCTCGCCTATAAAATGGGCATGTCTCTAGAAATGATTTGCATGGCCTCTTACATGCGTACAAAAATGATATGTGCCTAAGAATGTTTTGGCGTATTCTTTTTTCATCTAAACAAATGACGTGTGGCTAAGAATGTTTTGGTGTTCTTTCTTCCGCCTACAAAATGAACATGTGTCTAGAATGCTTTTGTGTGCATTTCTCCATCTACAAAAAGAAAGTGTGCCTAAGAATAGTTTTGATATGGTTTCCCCCACCTTCAAAATGCAAATGTGTCCATGGCCATAATATTAGGGGGGGTAGGGGGGCAAGGGTGTTTGTCCCTCCAACTTTTGTGGCACACCATTTTGTCCCACTCATTTAGAGGACATTTTCAGTCAAGTTACTCCACTGCATGTGTGCCTAAGAATGCTTTGGAGTGGATGCGCCCCTCATCCACTGACACAAATGCACTCCAATCTCCAACCCCCATCAGCCAAAATCCTTCTCTGATTACATAACTCTAGCCGGGCCCCACTATCAATTTCAACGTCCTCTACCCTGCGCTGCCGTTCTCCACTACCCCCTAACTAGTCAAATCTCCTTCCCTGTCTAGCGCTCTGTTCGACGCGTGCTTGTTTCAATGAAAGCGAGTGCGGGATCGGTTGAACCCAGTGGTTTAAGTGGGTGGGAACGTTGGGAGCGATGCTTTTAATTTCAGAAGAAACTGTTCCGGAATGGTTTCATTTTGAAATAAAAGTGTAGGAAGAAGTTGAAACTGCACTGAATGTTCCCTTAAACAGCAGGCGCATGTGTTTAGGGGTTTGGATTGTGCGTGTTAGGGTGCATGGCGGTGGGGTTTGTTGGGTGCATGGGCAGGCCAACAGGGAACATAGTTCCATTACTTCTTTTCGTACACTTCAACCACTGGTGGAGTCAGCTAGCTCTAATTTCGGAGAGCGCTCCAATAGCTGGATGCACTTGAACTTGCTAAAACCTGTGGGGTTCCAGTCTTGCGCCCACCAGCTCGCTCTTGCTTAGTTTTCTTATAACATTTATATGGTACGCACCCCAGAGTTTTTGGGATTTCTTTCAGTTGCCGGAGAAGGTTCATGCTTGTATGTTTATTATATAGGAAATACAGCTGTCTTGTACTTTTCCTGGTCTAATTGTTTGCACCCCTACACATTGTGGGCCTCATTGCGAGGTCGGCGGTAAACCGCTGGTGCCACATGTGGGTTGCCGCCGACCTTGTAACACCGTTTCTGTAGCCTGATATCCCGGCGACACTGGAATATTACACGTGGCGACAGGCCGGAATGTCAGGACGCGGAAAGTTTAAGTCCCAATTCCCTTGGAGTACATTCTGTGAAAACCATGCCTGCAGGAGCCTGTACCTGCCGGGAGATCCGGCCCCTGCAGGCAATCTTGTAGGCTGGCACTCTGGAAAGGGTACCAGCACATTTCTACCTGCACCCTTATTTCTGGACCGCCAGACCTGTAATGAGGCCCATATGTGTTTTATTGGGAACCAGTGATAAGGCCTGTGTACACAACCAAAGTGCAGGTTTTCGTTAACACAGTAGGACCACTATATATCCTAAGCCTACAGCTCCCTCTAGCGGTCACAACAGGTGAAGCTACTGCATCGGACAAACATACATCTGGCCTTTTGT
Source organism: Ambystoma mexicanum (assembly GCF_040938575.1). Lineage (NCBI taxonomy): Eukaryota > Metazoa > Chordata > Amphibia > Caudata > Ambystomatidae > Ambystoma > Ambystoma mexicanum. Next base: position 752,933,981 of record NC_090938.1, on the reverse strand, counting down.
TATATTGTTAGACATTTCTCAGTTGTTGGTAGGTCCTGGGAGCTTACATTCTTGGGTCACTCTGCTCGCTTGCTTTGTTTTTGATTGTCTGGTTTCTGACAAACGTAAGGTCTGAATATCAGGACCCTGCTTGTGCTTACGCCCATGTACTGCTGTTAGGGAGAATTCTCATAAATGGCTGATTTCTCTTACCTAATGAGTCCCTCACCAGCTTTGCTGGATTTCTAGGATTTATGTTTTTCACTTGGTAAGAGTGTGAGCCTTTTTCCCGCTCTTACCTGTGTTTTGCTGTGTGTGTTTTCACTTTTTGTGTGATCTTGAGCACTGGATCCTCACCTACTCCATGGCCTCATATTTTTATATGTGTTACACAGCACCTTCAGTGCAGTGACACAGGGTTGTCTTTTAGACTTCCCACTGACTCCATTTTTCTGGGGCTGACTACTGTCCCCCAGAAAAGGTAAAGTTGCCATTAACTTTACTTTAGTCACATTAAACCAAAGACCCAGTACACCCCATCTTACTTGGAGTACTGGAAAGGGTTAATTCTTATCAATTTCTGTCTGTGCCTCTTGCAGCCTTGTTTTGCTCACTTTACCTCAAGACTTGGCTGGTGGCAGTGGTATCTACCCTAACTTTTCTACCGCGATTATCTTTTATAAACGTGGTATTGTTGTAGGCTATTATATTAGCCTCGAACATAAACCCGCTTGACCAAATACATTTTATTTTGGCTCTGGCTGGGTTTATTTGCCATTTCTTTTTGTTAAAGTCTTTCTCGTGTTTTCTCTGCGCGCCAAACCGGGGATGATTCCTTTGTTTGCTGTCTTTTGGCAGGCTTCTGCACAGAAGCCCTCCTTAAGGAGCCTGAAAGTCTAAGTAGGCAGAATGTGAGGGAGGGGTCTTCAGACCCCCTGCCATGGGTTCCCTTGGTAACCCAAGTCACACTCCTGTTTGATTGGCTGAAGGGACTGTCCTTGCCAGGACAGCCACCCTACTGTGTGATTGACAGTCAGGCTTTTATGAATGGAGGAAAAATGCATAAAAAGCAGGTCTCTGGGACTGGAAAGGGAGAGTCGCCACTGGAAAGCAAGAACCAACAAGGAGCTGACAGAAGAGGACCCCTACAACGGCTGAACCGCCCGGTGAAGCCCTGCTGCAGGTCCGAATCTTCAGAATCCGATGACAGAGAAGATCCTCCAGGAAACCTCTTCCCTTGAGCTGGTGGGACCAAACAGTTCACCCAAACTGCAAGCCAAGACCCCCTCCTCTGGTCGAATTTGCTGTACAGAGCTACAGTGAGCCGGATAGCCAGGAAGGTCGGACCCTGCTTGGGTTTTAAGCAGCGCACCCTTTTATTCGTTGTTTTGCTCTGCTGCTGGTTTCTTCCATGGGTGGCGCAAGATTCTCCAGTCCTCCTACTTCGTGTCAGTCCGACAGTCGCTTCAGGAACCGTGAGCCTGCAGGAACCATGAGGAACGTCTGCCTCAGCTACAGCTCCCTCTCCATTTTAAGGTACTGTGCAAATCTGGTTGTCCGTTTAGTTCAACCGCAGTGAAAGTGTTTCAAATCTTTCTCCAATCTGAGGGTGTGTCCTTCTCTTCCCTTTGAACTAACATTTCTATCAACCAACCTCGTCCGGAATCTGTGACACGAACTTTACCGCAAACTACCCTGAACTGTGTGACCTTGAGAAAAAGACTTTTGACCCATTGACTTTGGCCCTAAGCCTTTTCTATCTGATCTCCTCATTGAAGTTCCTCTGGTTCAACTGCCCTGAGTACGTACCTGTTGGTTTGATCTAATTTCTAATAATTTTGTTTTTCCCCTCCTTTTTAAATTGCTGGAGTGCCATTTTGCTCCTACTTCATTTTGTGAGCTTAACTTGTCTGGAATTTAAGGGAAGTGGTGTGGTGTATTAAGATTGTGATTTTTGACTTTCTTATAATAGTGCAATGTTATACAACTGAAGAGTGAAATAAATGCACATTCTTTTACTTGAAAACCTTGAGTCAGTGTTTGCAGGAATCATAGTAATTGCTGTCCTTTGTGTAACTGTTTGATACTGCTCACTTACTCTTGAGATAAGTCTGGCTGCTCAGCCATCGCTACTACTTTAACTGTGTAGTACAGGCTTGTACCAAAGGTGCCTAGAGACCTAGAGACCCAAGCTACTCCTCACTGATGAGGCCCAACAAGGCCGAAACATGTTTGGGGATGCTTGTGGTCTCGTGCAGAAGGGATGTGACCTAGCAGTTCGGGCTGGACTGCCCCTTTTGGGGTGGGACCAAGCCTGATTTGCATATGGTGAAGGCGAAGAACGATGGTCTGGAGGGTACCCAGAGCAATTCCAGTGGTTAAGATTCATTCTAAACCTTTTAGGCATCATCTCTTTGTTTTTGCTTTGTACCAAAGGTAAAATTGTACTGTCACTTTTAGTCTTAATTGTGTGTGGTGTTCCCAAAGGGTACTGCACATAATTCTGCCTAACACTGGTGTACAGCGGTGAGGATAAAAGTATAGTAATTACACTTAGAGTGCTGCTATTACCTTGGATCAACTAACCACAAGGCTAACATCACTAAAACGTAATATTAATCATGTCTGATATTGAAAGCCACAGTCAGGAGACCCTCCTGAGTTACACTACTGATTATTTAGGAAACTCTCTGCCAAAGGCAAACAAATTTAATTAGTTAAAAAGTTGTTAAAGAGCCAAAGTCTGGGGAGTGGGTCTGAAATGCCTGACTCTCTATCAAATGTGGAAAGTATTGAATTTGATAATATGTCTGTTAATGATGAAATTTTAGATGTGTCTCTTAATGTAGGCCTCTCTGCCCCCTTGCCTACTCAGCAACCACAACCCTTGTCCACTGGGACCCCTACAGGTCCTACACCCAGTCCTGAATTCATTGCTCTAGAGAAAATGAGACTTGAACTGGAATTCAAACGTTTAAATGCTCAAACTGAACAAAAAAAACAAGAACTTAAGCTCAGAGAAATGGAGTTGAATCATGAACTAGAAATGAAAAGATTGTCTCTTGAAAATGCTTCTCTTTCAGAGTCTTTGTGGTCTACCAGTCCTAAGAGATCCCGTATGCCTAAAGAAATTGTGGGTATGTATGAGGTTAAGCTTGATATTTTAGATTGGTTGGCAATGATTGAATATAACCATGGTATTCAAGGTCTCACAGGGAATCAATTGCTTCCCTGGCTCTTCCCTAGGCTAACCACTGTTGCATCTGATATTGTGATGGAGTTGGGGGAGGTGGATAGGATGGATTATGAGTGTGTGAAGCTAGCTTTAATTGCTAGATTTGGGAAGACCCCTTCCCAGTACCTTAAGAGGTTTAGGACCCTCAAAAAGCATGATGGTAATGTTTGGGCTACCTGGGTGTGTGAGTGTTTGAAGAACTTAGAAGATTGGATTAAGGGTTAGAGAGTAAATACTTATGAAGGAATGAGAAATCTTGTTATCTTGGAGTCTATTTTTGATGTCTGCTTTCCTGAGCTCAGACAGCACTTGGCTGATTCTAAGGAGATAGATCCAAAGAAGCTAGCTAAGGCTGGTGACTTGTGGGTTGCCAACAGGGCTACTCACAAGGATTCTGGGGCTACTCAGAAAAAGGATGAGGGGAAACAGCCAAAGAAAGATAACAAAGCGAATTCTATTATCTCCAATCCAAAAGAGGGTCACAAACAAAAACATAAGGGTAAACCACAAGGGAAACCAAATCAGGGTAGTGCACCATCTGGCCCCAAACCAGATGGAGGCTAGAACAAATGGGAAATGTTATGTTTGTGGGTCAACTGACCATGTGAAAGGGGATCCCAGATGTAAGGGTAAACCTTCAGGGGTCCACACTGTCTCCTTAACCTTCTCCCCAGAGGAAGAAGTACCTATGGCAAGTGGAAACTTTCACCTACTGGCTGATGATCCCATGAGAGTCTCCGCCAGTGTTTCTTTAGTGTCCCTGGGCTTGTGGGAGCAACAGAATTTAGATATCTATAATTCCATCCCAGATAATACTAAAGAGTACTATAAAGATAGTGTTCTTGTGAATGGTCAGGAAACCCCTGCCATCAGAGACACTGGAGCCAGCATAACTGTGGCAGATGAATCATTTTTCAAGGTGGAGGATGTTGCTAAGGCACCCAAATGCCTCACCAAGTTAGCTGAAGGCCCTGTGCAAATGATTCCCCAGTTACCAGCTCTCGTCAAGTGTAATGATATGATTGTCAAGATACCTGTTAGTGTGCAGAGTGAAGTGCCTGGGGAAGTCCTGTTGTGTAATGACCTTAAAACTCTTGGAGTTGTGTCAAGCACCCCAGGCCTCCCAGTAAAAGGAAACAGGAGCTCACTAGGTATGCAAGAGAGAGAACCTTGAGAGGCTCTCCAGAGGAGTTGATAGAGGAAACGATCACTCCCACTCCACAGGAGTTGCTCACTGCTATTTCTAGGAAGGATGAGGCAAAGGGGAAACCCAAGACCTCCAGGAAAAAGTCAGACAGCACCCCTGTGCTCCCAACAAGGACATCACCAAGATTGTCCAAATTCACACCTGTGACTACCCCACCTGCAGAGGCAGAGTGTGAGGTGCAACCTTGTGTGCTTGAGCCAGCATCTGAAGAGTCAGATCTGGAAGAAGACACTGTCTTAGTTGGAGATCTTGACCCTGTTGTCCATCCTGAGCTGCAGTATTTACTGGCAGAAGGTGGACCCAACAGGGCAGACTTTAGCAAAGGACAGAGAGAGTGTCCTACTCTTGAAGGTCTTCGACAACAGGCTGCTAACCAACTTGATGGGCAAGAAGTTGGGAAGCACGGGTTGAGCTGGGAAGATGGCCTCTTCTACAGTGAACCAACTGAGTCAATCTCTGGGGACTGCAAAAGAATTGTAGTACCCCTTGCTAACAGACTCCAGTTCCTACAGTTAGCCCATGAGATACCTTTGGCTGGTCACTTGAGTTTCAAGAAGACCAAGGAAAGGCTCTCTCTATACTTCTACTGGCCTAACATTGGTTCAGAAGTTGACAAATTCTGTAGGAGCTGTCACACTTGCCAAACCTCTGGCAAGAGTGGAGCCAAGAATGTGGCACCCTTGGTGCCTCTCCCAGTGGTGGGAGTTCCTTTTGAGAGGGTGGGTATTGACATTGTCGGTCCCCTTGACCCTCCCACATCTTCAGGGAACAGGTTTATCCTGGTTGTAGTAGACCATGATACAAGCTACCCAGAAGCCATACCTATGAGAACTGTTACGGCTCAGGCTGTGGCTAAGGCTCTACTTGGTATTTTTTACCAGAGTAGGGTTTCCTAAGGAAGTGATATCTGACAGGGGATCCAACTTTATGTCCCACTACCTGCAAGCCATGTGGAAAAACTGTGGTGTCACTTACAGGTTCTCTACACCCTACCATCCACAGACAAATGGACTGGTAGAGAGGTTTAATCAAACTATGAAGAGCATGATAGGTGCTTTAGAAGACCCCCTTAAAAGAAAGTGGGACCTTCTACTGCCATGCCTTCTCTTTGCATATAGAGAAGTCCCTCAGGAGGGAGTTGGTTACAGTCCCTTTGAACTGGCCATCCCGTCAGAGGTCCCTTGGCCCTGATCAAGGAAGGGTTGGAGAATGTTCCTTCCCCCAAGCCAGAGTGACTGACTATGTGATAGGTCTCCAGAGGAGAATGTCACACATGATGGCAGAAGCAAGTGATAACTTAAAAGCAGGTCAGGCTCTGGTCAAACATTGGCATGACAAGAAGGCCAACAAGGTTGCGTTTACTCAAGACCAGTTGGAATTAGTTATGGTGCCGACAAGGCAGAGGGCCTTGCAGAATAAATGGATAGGACCCTTCAAGGTTGTGGGCAAACTTGGAGAGGTGAACTATTTGGTGGACTTAGGCAGACCTAAGGAGGCTCCCAGAGTCTTTCACACCAACCGTTTAAAGACTTATTTCTCGAGACCAGAAGTAGGAGCTTTGCTTCTAGCTTCAGCTCAAGAGGAAGAGGAGAGTAAACCTCTACCTGACATTCTCAGAGGCCAACTTTAGATGAACAGATAGAAGGAGTTAATCTCTCTTCTCAGCTGACTTCTGAACAACAGGAGGAGTGCAAAGTTCTGATGAATCAGTTTGCCTCCCTGTTTTCACTATCACCAGGCTTGACCCCTTGGGGCCAGCATGATAGTCTCACTGGTGACTGTTTACCTGTAAAAAGCAGAGGTTACAGAATGTGAGAACATGTGAGATCCCACATCAAAGGAGAGGTGAACAAGATGCTTGATCTCGGGGTTATAGAGCCCTCTGCAAGTCTATGGTCTAGTCCAGTTGTTCTAGTACCAAAGGCAGGATCCAAGGAGTTGAGATTATGTGTGCACTATAGAGCTCTAAATGCAGTCACCAAGACTGATGCCCATCCTTTGGCAAGGACAGATGAAGTTATGGATATACTTGGTTCAGCCAAGTACCTCAGTACATTTGATCTAACCTCAGGCTATTGGAAGATAGCACTGAGAGACCATGCCAAGGAGAAAACTGCATTCTCTACCCCAGCGGGCCTCTACCAGTTTAAGGTTATGCCTTTTGGACTAAAGAATGCACCTGCTACATTTCAAAGGATGGTTAATCAAGTTCTGAATGGGATGGAGGACATCTGCATGGCATACTTGGATGACATTGCAGTGTTCAGCCCTACATAGAAAGAACATATTGACCACCTGGGATATGTTTTGCAGGCTCTTGAGCAGGCCCATCTGACCATAAAGGCAAGCAAATTGGTCAGAGTAAAGTAGTCTACCTTGGTCATGAGGTAGGAGGAGGTGAAATAAGCCCATTGCCTAGCAAAGTACAAGCTGTACAAAACTGGGCCACCCCTACTAGTCAAACCCTGTGAGAGCTTTTCTAGGTCTTACTTGGTACTACAGGAATTTCATAGAGACTATGGAACCATAGCTTCTCCCTTGAATGTGATATCCTCTCCAAAATTCCCTAAAAAGGTTAGATGGAATGTGTAGTGCACTCAAGCCTTTGAAAGCCTGAAGAAAGCCCTTCGTCAAGCTCCAGTCCTAAGAGCTCCTGATTACAACCCTTCATTGTGCAGACAGATGCATCCAATACAGGTATAGGTGCGGTCCTTAGTCAACTGGATGAGAAGGTAGGGAGCACGCCATTTACTTCATCAGTAGGAAACTGAAGGAACCATAAACAAGGTGGGCAACCATAGAGCGTGAATGTTTTTCCATTGTGTGGTCTTTGAAGAAGATTAGACCAAACTTGTATGGATCTACTTTTGCAATTCAAACTGACCACCAACCCTTCAGATGGTTCATTTAAATGAAAGGGGAGAACCCAAAATTTCTAAAATGGTCAATCTGAAGCCCTGCTGCAGGTCAGAATCTTCAGAATCCGACAACAGAGAAGATCCTCCAGGAAACTTCTTCCCTTGAGCTGGTGGGACCAACCAGTTCGCCCAAACTGCAAGCCAGGACCCCTCCTCCGGTCAAATTCGTGGTACAGAGCTACAGTGGGCCGGATAGCCAGGAAGGTCGGACCCTGCTTGGGTTTTAAGGAGTGCACCTTTAATTTGTTGTTTTGCTCGTCTGCTGGTCTTCCCTGGGTGTTGCAAGGCCCTCACGTTGAAAGGGGCCCCTAGGGGAACCTGACGTCTATGGAAACAAGGCGGGTCACCACACACGATAGAGACGCCAGACACGAGGTTGTATTCCCAAAGCTAGGGTTTTATTGCAAAGCAAAAGTCTCAGTTGGCCAACTCAGTCTCACGCCCCGCGACGTGTATCTCTAGACCTCGAGGGACGCAAGAGGGTGAATTACGTACATCAGTTACATATATACAAAATGCATATAAAAAAATCAGCTATGACATGTATAACACCCCTCTTCATTGGGTTTCTTTGAACTTGGTGTGATGATGGACATCTCCGACCACTATGACACCTTCAAACATCTATTCCAGTAACAATTGGCAATTTGTGAGTGCGTAGGCATCTTTTGGTTATTGAATAGAACATGGCGCTTCTGTTCTTGGAAGCGAACTACATACAGGGGGGAGTTGCATTCCGGACCTTGCTATCTATTAGGTGCTATTTGTGTCCTGGGAGCCGACATGCTCTTAGCGGGCTCAGCAAACAGGGGCCGTTAGAAAAGCATAATTCAAGCCTTCAGCGGTATTATTCTAACATATTCTACCATATAACGAGACTGGCTGGCAGCTTTGAAATGATTAAATGTCCTGCGGCTCTGCTTCAAGGCTACATTAAGGAGGGAGCCGGGCATTCTTCCTGGCGCTGCCTACGTTTGTGTTTCAGCTAAACTCTTGTTATCCTCTCGGCCCTGTGGCCTTGTCCTTTTCATATACAGACAACAATGTTCCACAGTCGAGCAGTGTAAGCGAAAAATATACTGCGAAGCAATAGGAACAGAAAGCAATGAGCAATGGTTAGAAAACAAAATGGCGATTCTTGTTACATCAAAATGGGCGTTCATTGGAAAACTCGAAAACCTATATTCTGTCGTATCGTGCATGAGACGGTTGGCCCACGGCCACCAAAATGCGTTTGCGGTCTCAAATTGGATTTCTAGACTGACAAACCCTCCTTTGGCCGTGTGCCAAACGTCTCATCTATTTATTGAAACCTCCTCTAGTGATGATGAATTTGAAGTACTTATGTCTGAGTCCTACATGCTATCGTGGACATCATTGTCTTCATTAATATCTATTGCCATCAACTCTCTCATTACTCTCATCTCATTTGGGTCTGGGCTAGTTCGATCATGAGGTTGTTTTTTCTTTGTTATCATTTGCATGCATCCTTCCATACATCCCTCAGTTACCTCTGCACAAACTATGGGTACACAATGTATACAACAACAACACGTTAGGAATATTCCAAACACCACTACTAGTATTGAGATCAGCTTCCATCCCCAAGATCGTAGTATTCCCCAAAATCAAGATCCTATTTCCCAGCTCCCTTCTCCCGTGGGGAGTTCAGAGCTTAGAACGTGAATTTTCTTTATTACTTCAAAGATCGTGGGGGAATAGTCATCGACATAAACGCAACATGCTGATCCCACTATTTTGCAAATTCCCCCACGATCAACCAGGATTACATCGAGAGCCATTCTATTTTTCAGTGTTATTAACCTGAATCCTCTTTCTTCCAACGTCATGTTAAATAATATATCTGTTGTTGTGTTTATTGTATTCTTTAGGATTCTGGACAGTTGCCTTATATTATAGGTGTTCACTATCTGTCCTAAAAATGGAATGAATGATTTCGCTACATCAGTTACTATTAAAACACCTTCGTCAGTCCTCTTGAGTCTAGTTCTGGATAATTTGGCCATGGCTGCTGTTTCCAAGAGGAATACTCCTGGGAACAATAGCCCGAGATAACATGTACCTCCCCAGTTTCTGGGCAACCATGGGTATGATTTCTCTCCACATATAAAATAAACTGGATCACCTACGTATACTGGTTCTATTTCCCATTTTAGTACCACTGTATTCATACAACCAGTATATGTTCCGACTGAAAAAGATCCTTTCTTTTTTCGGCAAAAAGGGACAGTTCTTGGGCTATAATTCACTGTGTAAGATGGGGGAATCGTATCTTTGTTCCCTTCTGTTCTTACACGAAACATCATTACAGATGTTTTTTCTGGCTGGGACAATCTATCTCGTCTATTTTGTCGTCTTATCTTTCGTGTGCTTTTTCTCGTGGGCTCTGGGGCCATTACTTGTGCTTTATGGAAAATGGAACAACCCACAGGCTTCATTATTACCTCCTCAAACTCATTCATATTGGTTCTGTCTAATTGACCCGTATCACTCTTATTCCACTTCCCATAGAACATTGCACCTAAAGATGCACTACATGCAGAAATTAATGGTAATGGCTGCACATACCACCCTATTCCTTTCCCAGCATGCTGTGGTAAATGGGCACATACCCAGCAGTTTGTTTTCTTCAGGATTGCATGTGTCATGTTCATTATCAGAAGTAAGGTGTTATTCGTAAAACCTTCCCTGTGTTTTTCTTCCATTGGGGGTAGGGTATAAGTGATCACCTGAACCGGGCTTTCAGTAGTGGATATATTAATTATCGGTAAAAACATTTCTAATGGGTGTATTGTTTCTACCCACCATAATATTAGGGCTGTCGATATTGGTGCTACCATGCTCATAAAGCACATCATTATCGTTAGTGTCAGCATACAATTTGTTTTCCATGCGTTTTTCTTAAACTTATAGTCTTTATAACTGACTCATTCTCAGCGGTGGTGGTGCAGGAGGAGGCTGGAACCGGTCCCGGCATGTTTCTCGTCATCCTTCTTCTTCCTTATCATAGTTCATTGTGGATATCTCTCTTAGTCGTGCTTGCTCTGATGTCTATAAGTTCAATGGAATTTTCACAATTCAGTTTTGCCTGTCCTTTTTTTTTTAGCCTGGATTCGATTATTCATTTTTAGGCAAGATCACTTGTCCCTTCTTATACTGCTCAGAGGACCTTTGATCAGTTATCGCCTCAGTATCATGTGCACCCAGCTTGTCCGCTCTGGTTCCGGACACATGTACTGTTAATCAATTATCTCACTTGTCATAGTACCATGTGCGCCCAGCTTGTCCGCTCTGGTTCCGGACACATGTACTTTTATGATCACACCGAGGAGCCGCGAGTCTTGAATTGTCCGACTTGCACAATTCTCACGCTTCTCTCCTCTACACCCCTGGTTCCTTCTCCGTCCATGAGCTGAACCAGAGGTTGACATGAACACCAAAAGAAAAAGAATGCGGATCACTTTGGCTTCCAAGGCCGCAGGTTGTATCGCCTTGCTCCTGGTATTGTATTATCCGTGAACAGTGCCGTTGCACTTTCAGATTCAGGCTTGAAGTCAGCCTGTGGCGCTACTGCAGGTGCTGGTGTGCGCCGCGCCAATGATGCAGATTCGGTCTTTGTCGTGCTGGCAAGTGCTGGTGGGCGCCAAAGGGGTACACGATTTGGTTTTGCTGGTATCTGCAAGGCAGATTTCATGTCGGTCAGCAGTGATGTCGATTCTGCTGGGCAACGTTGGGGCACTCTTTGCCCTTTCCCCTCTTTGGCAATCGTCTCAGGCTTTGTTTCGAGTTTCACTTCAAGTTTTTGCAGATCAGGTGGCTGCACACTGGCAACAGTTTCTTTCGTTTCTGGGACCGCTGTCTCTTCCCGGTCATCAGTGTCAGGCAAGACTTTCAGTGCAGTTGGAATCTTTTTGGCATGGGTGGCATGGATCCACGACTTCCTTCCATCCACCCGTATTGCCGTCTGCGTCGTCAAAAGTACTTGATGGGGCCCGCACCACCTGGGTGCTAATGATGACTTTCTTTCAAAGTTTTTTAGCAGCACCCAGTCTCCTGGCTCCAACGCGTGCCCTGGACCGGTATACCGCATGGGTAATGCCCCCTGCACCTGCTGATGAATCAAACGCAATTTCTGCATTAAAAGGCCACAATAAGTACTAAGCACAGGATGTTCTATCACACTGAGTCGTTTTGGCTGAGGTGCGCACCATACATTTGCCGGCCTCCCCATTATGATCTCGTATGGGGAGAGCCCAGTTTTAGCCTGCACAGACGTACGCATGCATAATAGTACTATTGGTAATGCATCCACCCAACTCAACTTGCTTCCCGCACAAATCTTGCTAATCTTTGATTTAAGAATCCCGTTGTGCCTCTCCACAAGACCGGCAGAACTCGGATGCCTTGAACTATGGAATCTCTTATCAATCTGGAGACCTGCACATATCTGTAACACCACTGCACCCACAAAATGTGGTCCATTATCGGACCATAGGACATGGGGCAAGCCAAATCTGGAAAAATACTCTTTCAACATTACTTTTGCCGTAGTCATCGCTGTGCAGTCTTTTAAAGGATATGCCTCCACCTACTGAATGCACAGATTACCACCAAGACGTATTTCAAGTTTTGGCACCTTTCCATCTCTATGAAATCAAATGAACTACCTCAAACGGCATGGAGGGCGGGCCAAAACTGCCTGTTGGTGTCACTGTTCCATTTCCTACATTGTGTTGTAAACACGTGATACAGTTCTGCAGCAACCTCTCTGCATTCTTTTTTATGTTTGCATTCTGCCATACTGGAGAAAGGTGCTGTATCATTGTCTTGGCACATATGTGCGTAGGGCTGTGGGCCATTGTGACCATTGCAGTCACATATGACTTTGGCAACATCCAGCTTCTAGTTCCCTTATCCACCCAACAACCCTCCAAATCCAACTCAGCAGATCCCTCTGCCCATCCCTGTATTTCATCGGCCGTACCCTCGGCCTGCATTTCTTTGACAGTCGCAACTCCATCTTCTATCATACAGGGTACTTCCTCTGTCTGAACCGTCATCATCTTGGTATTCAAATCAGTGGCAGTTTGTTTCGCAATCCTGTCTGCAAACGCGTTTCCCTCTCCTATTTTGCATGTTACTTTTTTATGTGCCTCGTATTTCACTATTGCTAGGCACTTTGGAAACGTGAGTGCAGACAGCAATCGTACAATCAAAGGGCCATGTTGAATTCTGGCACCATGTGATGTCAGAAACCCTCTCTCAGCCCAGAGTCGTCCAAAGTTATGAACCACTCCAAACGTGTACTGACTATCAGTATATATATATTCACATTCAAATTTTCAGAAATCTCGCAGGCTCTGGTTACTGCTATTATTTCTGCGGCTTGTGCTGAATTATAGGGGATTCTTTTACTTTCTACAACTCTCTCTAGGGTAGTGATGGCGTATGTGGCAGTTGTCGTGCCATCTGGTAATTTAAAACATGAGCCGTCACAAAATAACTCTCCATCTGGCTCTTTCTGTGGGGTGTCACTTAAATCAACTCTCCCCTTGGTTTCTTCCTCAGTGATCATTAAGCAATCGTGGGGGGGGGTGATTCATTCTTCCCAATTTCTTTTATGGTTAATGGCATTAATTCTGCAGGATTCAAAGCGCTACACCTCATAATTTGGATATGGGGCGTGAACAAGATAATCTCATATCTTGTCAGTCTAGCAGAGGTGAGGTGTTGCGTCTGTGTCCTATTTAACAGAACGTCTATGGCATGTGGCACCATCAGAATTAAAGTGTGCCCCAATACCATCCCTTCCGTTTGTTTCACTGACGCAGCAGCCGCCGCGACAGATCGCAAACATTGTGGTAGTGCACGCGCTACAGGGTCCAGCGCAGAAGAAAAATAGCCGCACAGTCTATTTCTTCCACCTTGTTCCTGTGTCAAAACTTCCAATGCACATCCTTCACTTTCACACACAAATAGTCTAAAAATGTTCTTATAGTTCGGCATACCCAAAACTGGAGCCAAGCATAATGCAGTTTTCAATCCATCAAATGCTCTCTGACATTCCTCATCCCACTGCAAAGGCATAACCACATCTTTTCTAGTCAAATTCACTAATTGTTTCACAATCAACGCAAAATAACCAATCCATTGTCGGCAATATGAAGCCATGCCTATTATGGCCCTGACTCCTTTTTGTGTCTTTGGAATTCGCATACAAAAAATACTTTCAATGCGTTTTGGCGTTAGTCTTCTCCCTCCTTTCGAAAGTAGGTAGCCCAAGTAAACTACCTCCTTTCGATTATACTGACATTTCTTCAAACTAGCTTTATGGCCATGTGCCGCTAGGTGTGACAGTAGTAATACAGTGCTTTCTTTACAAATCTCCTCTGTGTCTGCAGCTAGCAATAAATCATCTATGTATTGCAAAAGTACACAACCCATGGTTAATTCCAGCATGTCTAGCTGTTCTTTTAATGCTATACTGTAAATACTTGGACATTCCATATAATCTTGCGGAATCCGCGTAAATGTAAATGATCGTCCTCCTAATGTGAACGCGAACAAGTATCTACTGTCCTTGTCCACTGGAATACTAAAGAATGCGTTCTTCAAATCTATTACACTAAAATATTCTGCTGAAACAGGTATCATTGTCAATATTGTAGTGACGTCTGGCACTAGAGGAAATTGCGGAAGTACTACCTTATTTAATGCGCGTAGATCAATTATGAAACGGTATGGTACCTCATTACCTCCTTTTTTATAAACCGGAAGGATCGGGCTGTTACATGTACTGCCTGTGATTTCCTCTATTACCCCTAATTTCACCAAATCGGTAACAATACTCTTCAATCTTTTCTCACCTTCAACCGAAATTTTGTATTGGGGTATTTGCGGTAGGGTAACACCTTCTTTTAAAATAATCTTTACTGGCTCTATCTTTAAACATCCCACATCGTTGTCATGCCTTGCCCATATACAGGTTGGTACTCTACTTAGTTCCCCTGGTAATGCTTCGGACATAAATTCTGACACAGGGGCATCGTGTGGCCATATCGTTAGAAACACTCTGTCTGCCATGCCATGTATAACAGAACCTAGTTTTTTCAACAAATTTAATCCCAACAAATGTTCTCCACAATTTTCTGTTAGAAGGAAAGGACAATGTTCGGTAAATGGTCCTATGGTAACTGGGACTGATTTGGACACTGGGTTTATGACTGGTGTACCTGTGAACCCTATGGAAATATTCTTTTGCCCTGACAGTGGTATATTCGGAACCAAGTGATGGTCTATTGAACACTTCTGTGGTCCTGTATCTACAAGAAAGCGGTGTTCCTCATTCCCGACTCTCATTTCTACGTAGGGTCCTCTCTGATTCACGGGAATAGACACTGGTTCCGACCCCTGTCCTGGGCTGTCCTATTGGGGAAATAGCACATTGTCCGATGTGTAATCATTACTATTACTGTAATACGTTTTGGCTGTGTATCAAAAACATTTCCACTCTTCCCTCTATTTCCCCCACTCGGATTTCCATATTGTTGATTTTGCTGTCCCTGACTCTGGTTTGGGGCATTTTGGTTTTGGCCTTGGTTTTGATTACCTCTGTTATTATGATGCTGCTGCATATTATTCCTGTTTGGTCCATTCACTCCTGGGTGTCCTCTATGCTGTCTCCTCTGACCAGACCGATTTCTGTTCTGTAGATGCGGACATCGCGCTCGCCAATGTCCTTCCTCTTTACAATATGCACACTGATTCAGCCCCACTGTTCCCCCATGCATATTCGAACTACCCGTTACTTTTGCGTTCCCTCGCCCTCTATTATGTCCTACTACTTGCTGCATTAATACCCTTGTCTTTAGATTTACCCTATCCCTCTCTTCTTTTTCTTTTCCTGCAGTCACTCTGCGCTCATAATATTGGGCCATATGCAGTACTTCGCCCACCGTTTTTGCTTGCCATGCACTCTCTGATGCCATTATTAGATCCTGAATTGGATGTTTTAACCCCCTCACATATTTGTCAACAAATAACCTCTTCCCTGCTTCTGAACCCACATCCTGCCCGCTGAAGTCTGTGAATACTTCTTCAAATCTATTAAAATAATCTGTAGCCAACTCATCTTTGCCTTGTACACATGCAGTCAATTTGTCCCATTGGATTCTCTTCTCTGGAACAATTGTTTTTAGCTTCTGTACTATATGTGCTGGTAATGCCGCCAGGTTCGGTCCTGGTGTTCCTCCAACCGCTTTATTCCTGTCTTCCATTACCAAGTCCGCCCATGTGGCACCAAAGGCCGTTGCATCATCTACCTTCCTTATTTGTTTCCATATATCTGCTGGCAGAATCACCGGGAATATTAGGTCTATATCACCCATGGTAAGCACGGATGACTGTAGGCAGGACTATACTTCCTAGTAAAACCCTGCATGATTCTTTCTTATATCCGGTATCGTCTGCTTTATGTTGTTCACCTCTTGTCTGGAAAAGGGGACATGCATGTATTGGGCGGTGTAATGGGCTGGTGTTACTTGCGCCGCTACATTGCCCGCTGCGGGAACCTCCACTTTGGGCACAAAGGTAGGTGGGACCTCTCTCATAGGAAATGCCCCACTTACCGTCCCGCCCCCTTCTCTTAGATGCAACAATATTCCCAGATCCAATGATAGGGCTGTTTCTCCTGTCCCTCGTTCTAATGCTCTCCTATATATTATTTTAGGCGGGCTGGCCTTCTCGTTTTTTATATCTTTATCTAATAAATGTTCAACCATTGATTGTAGCGCTTTTCTTTTCATAGGCATGGAATATTCATCAAATATCTCGTGTATCTCCATTGTGGGAATACTAGGATCTGACATCCATCTAGACACTTCTTGCATACATACTTTTAACTTGTCGCCCCTTTGTACTGATGACATCGAATGTCGTCGCTGTATATATGGCTCTACAGTTTCCTTTCTATTTCTCCCGATATCTTTACTCCTGTACCCAGGTGCAGTAAACATTTCGGCATAGTCATTATCTAATTCATCTTTAAGCTCAAAAAGTCTATACACATGTTCTCTTACTTCTTCATCCCTTTCCCTACAGCGTGCTAATGCATTCAAATCTAACAATCACTGCGGTGGTAATTTCCCAATTAGCTGTTTCCATCTTTCCACCAAATATTCACCCATGCATTCCAACACTACCTGTCTTTCGTTGCTTATACGAAAGTCATATATCGAAGCCAATGTTGCCGCCCCATCATTCCCGTCTATATACATCTCTGCCTGTTGCTGCAATTCCACCTTCCTTTCCTTGCTGATTGCGCTGCGGGTTACCCTCGTGCACTGCCGTTGGTCAGTCTCGCCTCTTGCCCCCGTGGTTTCAACTTCAACCCCGGGAGGAACGGACGGTACCGAGTCTGTGTCTAGAGCGGGAGGTGCGGATGGGACAATGGGAACAGCGAGTGTCTGTTGTGGGCCTGGTTGGCTAGTAGGAAGTGTTACGTGCGTGGCCTGTGGCTGTGGGAGGGCTTGAGCTACCGGAGGGGGAGATTGAGCTACGGCGGGGTCTGGGAAATAGCTACTGATGTATCTGGTCTTTCTTCTGATCTTGGGCCTTGTTTTGTATGGGTCAATATATTTTCTATCAATTCATCTGTCATGTGTAATTCTCGTTGTGGGTATATCTTTTCTATATTCAACTGGTCACGCCTGCCTGCCCTTCTTAGACTCTCAGTCCACTCCTCCTCTTCTTTTTCTTCCGCTACCTCACCTTTTGATTTATTCCTGCGCGCATGCTTTGCTCTGCTTTTAAATCGGAGCATTGCTTCCTTTCTCCAGTCTTTAATAGTTTCAAATGCTGCAGGACGCGCTTTCTTTCTTATTAACACCCTTTCCAAGTTATCTATTCTCGCCATCTCAAAACTACCATTAATTGGCCACTGATGGTCTTGTTGCTTTCTGGTTTGCCTATGCCAAGTCTCACAAAATATTATCGCACCCACTCCATACTTCACATACATCTCATATGCCGGCGTTCCCCCAGGTGGTACAATTTGGCCATTTTCCAAAGATTGTCTACCACAGCGGAAAAACCCAGCTAAGGTGGACAATACCCCAGGCATGTTTCAACCTTCCCCTTGGTTAATCAACCTTACCTAGGGCGTTTGATTTTGCAAAGTCAACTCTCAACCAATATCAGGATGCTTTGAATCAGGGAATGACTCACCTGATAAATCGAGTCGTCTGTATACTGACGCACTAAAGGATGTCGTGTCTGCGTTTCTTGGCTTCCGCCTCGTTTCGGGACCCTCGCCTCCTTGTCCTCTAGCCAGGCACGTCGATCAGGGATCATATGTGTGCAGATCTGCAAAGGAGTCTCTCATCACTTTTACAGGGCGCCCCGAACACCTCTTGATCCCAGCTCGATTTTCCCGTCCTCGCCATTCTCTGCCTTTCTCAATTACAACGTTACGCGAAGGAACAAGTGGGGGAGGGTCCCTATTCGGGCGCCATCTTGAAAGGGGCCCCTAGGGTTCCCTGACATCTATGGAAACAAGGCGGGTCACCACACACGATAGAGACGCCAGACATGAGGTTGTATTCCCAAAGCTAGGGTTTTTATTTAAATGCAAAAGTCTTAGTTGGCCAACTCGGTCTCACACCCCGCAACGTGTATCTCTAGACCTCGAGGGACGCAAGAGAGTGAATTACATACATCAGTTACATATATACAAAATGCATATCAAACAATCAGCTATGACATGTATAACACCCCTCTTCATTGGGTTTCTTTGAACTTGGTGTGATGATGGACATCTCCGACCACTATGACACCTTCAAACATCTATTCTAGTAACAATTTGCAATTTGTGAGTGCGTAGGCATCTTTCGGTTATTGAGTAGAACACGGCGCTTCTGTTCTTCGAAGCGAACTACATACAAGGGGGAGTTGCATTCCGGACCTTGCTATCTATTAGGTGCTATTCGTGTCCTGGGAGCGACATGCTCTTAGCCGGCTCAGCAAACGGGGGGCCGTTAGAAAAGCATAATTGAAGCCTTCAGCGGTATTATTCTAACATATTCTATCATATAACGAGACTGGCTGGCAGCTGTGAAATGATTAAATGCCCTGCGGCTCTGCTTCAAGGCTACATTAAGGAGGGAGCCAGGTATTCTTCCTGGCGCTGCCTACGTTTGTGTTTCAGCGAAACTCTTGTTATCCTTACGGCCCTGTGGCCTTGTCCTTTTCATATACAGACAACAATGTTCCACAGTCGAGCAGTGTAAGCAGAAAATATACTGCGAAGCAATAGGAACAGAAAGCAATGAGCAATGGTTAGAAAACAAAATGGCGATTCTTGTTACATCAAAATGGCCGTTCATTGGAAAACTCGAAAACCTATATTCTGTCGTATCGTGCATGAGACGGTTGGCCCACGGCCACCAAAATGCATTTGCGGTCTCAAATTGGATTTCTAGACTGACACAGTCTTCCCACTTCGTGTCAGACCGACAGTCGCTTCAGGAACCGTGAGCCTGCAGGAACCACCAGTAATGGCCGCCTCAGCTACAGCTCCCTTTCCGTTTTAAGGTACTCTGCAAATCTGTTTGTCCGTTTCATTCAACCGCGGTGAAAGTGTTTGATATCTTTCTCCAATCCGAGGGCTTGTCCTTCTCTTCTCTTTGAACTAACTTTTCTATCAACCAACCTTGTCCGGAATCTTTGCCACAAACTTTACCGCGAACTACCCTGAACTGTGTGATCTTGAGAAAAAGACTTTTGACCCATTGACTTTGGCCCTAAGCCTTTTCTCATTGAAGTCCCTCTTGTTCAACTGCCCTGCGTACTTACCTGTTGGTTTGATCTAATTTCAAATTACTTTTGTTTTTCCCTCCCTTTTAAATTGCTTGAGTGCCATTTTGCTCCCACTTCATTTTGTGAGCTTAACTTGTCTGGAATTTAAGGGAAGTGGTGTGGTGTATTAAGATTGGGATTTTTGACTTGCTTATAATAGTGTAATGTTATACAACTGAAGAGTGAAATAAATGTATATTCTTTTACTTGAAAACCTTGAGTCAGTGTTTGCCTGAATCATAGTAATTGCTGTCCTTTGTGTAATTCCTATTACTGTTCACTTACTCTTGAGATAAGTCTGGCTGCTCCGCTACCTCTACCACTTGAACTGTGTAGTATAGGCTTGTACCAAAG
This sequence comes from Ambystoma mexicanum, assembly GCF_040938575.1. Classification (NCBI taxonomy): domain Eukaryota; kingdom Metazoa; phylum Chordata; class Amphibia; order Caudata; family Ambystomatidae; genus Ambystoma; species Ambystoma mexicanum. The sequence goes on along the minus strand of NC_090938.1, from coordinate 752,914,414 downwards.
GTGAAATTGTACTGTCACTTTTAGTCTTAATTGTGTGTGGTGTTCCCAAAGGGTACTGCATACAATTCTGCCTAACAATTGCCATGCATCAGTGTCAGGATCAGCTGGGAATTCAGTGATAATGGGTGTGGAGTGGTATCTGCCAGCCTTGTAATCTGCCAGGGTCTGGTTGCTCCAGTTTTCCCCCTTCTCTTGTTCTCCTAAGAAAGGGTTACCCCTTTAACAAAGCTACCCAGATGACTCAAGAACATAAATTGAGAAAGCCAGGATGCCAAGTGGGTGTTGTATGTAGGAAGGGGGACAGCCCAAAGGACCAAAGTCATCATAAAAAACATGAAAAACACAGAATAGAGAAACAGACAATATAAACAGAAAAAACAGAAACACATGAAGAAAGGATAAAAACCAAAAATATTACAACATAAAAATATAGAAATCATAAAACCATAAATCAAAATGGGATAAATACAAGACAGTTCTGTGTTAGGTTCACAACTATACTAACTGGGGGCCCTCTGTCTTTCTTTGTCCACAGATGATTACCATCCCTTCAACATAGTCTGCCAGTGTATTTTGTGTGTGGGGGCAGAGGAGGCAGAACCTGTCTATTGCTGCCAAAGTAATGATTCAATGCAGGTGTCCAGATAAAAGGTCTCACCTGGTTCCTGGAGACCCTGCTATGAGCCTCTCGGCAACTCAGAATCTGCAGGGGTCCTTTACCTCTAGTGGGCAGGTTACTGGTTCTACTGCACTGGTAACAGAGAGGCCTTGGCACACAGCAGTGTCTTCCAAAATGCGCCCTTGGGATGGCGTAGTTGCCTATTCATTGGAGCTTTCTGCCTGCACCTCTATGGCAGAGGAATTGGGAATATAACGTATCCTCTACAGATTTCCAGGTGAGTCCTTCTTGCCTTGAAGTCCAAACATGAATAAACTAAGGGATGGCCTCCCTTTAATAGGCAAAAGGCGACAGTAGGTTGCTTCCTTTTTAGCCTTCTGTAAGGAGTGCAATCCAGGCTGCTACGTGCAGCGTCTTTTGCATGGTGAGAACGCACCCAAAGTACTTTGTCTACAAAAAGTGAGTACAGGAACAGGAAGTTTGGGAGGCCTAGCAAATTCCAAGATGGTGGGACCACTTTCTGCAATGAGCTCTCCCCTGGCATAGTCTACCTCCACACTTTCGTCTGTCTGCCTACTTCAAAAGACTACATTAATCAGCACCCTGGTGACCAGTGTGATAGAAGAAGAGTCTCTGAAGCACTGATTGCCAGATTAACCCAAGAGAGCGTTGTTGTTCTCTGGAGGATGTGGCAAGCCTTCCCAGAGGATCAAAGCGAAGGTTTCCTGCGTGGGTCCCACACCACATGTTTGTTTTGAGCACAGCCAGCCCAGACAACCTGAATACACTCCAGTCCCTGTTGAGAATGAGTCACTATCCACCAAGATGACAAGCAATTCCATAAATTCATGTGGATGTATAATTGTGTGATTCCAGTTGGCACCACATAAAAAAACAAAAAACTTGCCTTGTATTTAGGTGTTAATTGACTGCCACCAGGCTCTTTGGGGAAACACAATTATGATATTTTAAAACAAGGGGTGCTTACAGTTAACAAGCCACCTCCACCTTTTGGAACTTTGGTTTCCAGCAGTTGTGGGAAGGAATGACATGTGACTTTTGAACCTGCTCTTTTACCACTAAACTGCAGCTGCTTCAGGTAAATGGCTACCTGAAGCAGCTGGCATGTCTATACTTTTGGGCATGGAACATTTATTTAAAAAAGAGCCTGATTTGCAGCACTCACTTTGAGAGGCAGAATTACTTAATTCATTTGAATATTCCTGTGCTCACCTGATGACATTCTGTTGCACTAGGATCTCTCACAAAAAGCCAGGTGTTTATTTCACTTCCAGAAGCAACATATGAAGGATCTTCTCACAGTTTCTCTGAAATTATTCCTGGTGGAGGCATTATTGAAAGGGAAAAAGGGTTCCATGTAATAATGTCCCAGCAAAAATGTCACCTGGAAAAAAAGTTGCCAAAAAATGGAAGTTTTTTGCAGGTCCATCATTACATTGAGCATTTTTTTTTTCAAGGGGAGCAGGGGACATCCCCTTGACCCCCGCTCCTCTTGACCCCATATATATGGTCACCATATATAATGTCACTACAACCTTTTCCCAGGGACATTATGTATAACAACCATTTATATGGGGAAATATTACTGGATACATACGGTGGCACAGCATGGTGTGCCCAAAATAATGCTGCAGAGAGGAGAGGGAAGGGAAAGAGGGTTTGGATGCAGAATATTTGGCTGGCATGACCACTGGCAAAAATATTCGCATGCATTGGCAGCAGTACAGATTGCTATTTTGTGTGTTCTGCCTCTCACTATGCTTCCTTCTCCCCGCATCTATCAGCACAGGCAGGAATAAAACAATTCTTAATGTATGGGTTTGTAAAATTCCCTACCTCCAACTCTGAGATCTCCGTACTACGTAAGCCTCGACTCCACCCTGACAGTGGCATTTCCCATTAAAGAAATTTCATGACCCCAAAATGCATGGCTTCACATGTGAAGCAGGATAACAAGTAATGGATGCCAGCTGGACACGGTGCAGTGCAAGCAAACCTTCTGACCCCCATCACCATCCTTGATGCAAGTTTTAATATTTTACATGTTAAGTGCCAAGGACGAGTATGCTTGTCCTTTTTGCATAGACTTGAATAATATCCTGGCAGTTAAGGGGTTAACAGCACCAGGAATTGCCAGATAGATATAGACCAATCATACCACATGTGTAACATACCTACATGCTGCGAGTTTCAGTTTAGGGACCAACCCAATTGCAGACCACACTGTAAAAGACAAAGTAATGTACACGTCAGTCACTAAGGACACCAGTGGCGGGATACACAAAAGAGGGCGAGCAACTTAGCTTCACGGAATTCATTCTAATACTACTAATAATCTTAATGAAATTGATCCCTTTAATAAAAGAACATGATACGCAAAATAAAAATAATTACAATAATGCCTCTAATACAGTAAAACGTAACGGTAAGGATAATAATAATGATAATTAATATAACATTAATGTATTATTATTACTAATACAAATTACAATGTATACAATTAAATCAATGTTAATTATCATAGAATTTCCAGAACCACTTCTAGACATATTACTCACACAAAATAATAATACAAGCATCTAATTATAATGATAACTAGCTGCATCTTGCACTCTCTCTGCACTTTTTCTGTCTCTCTGCACTCTTTCTGTCTCTCAGGCTCTCTTTCTGGCTCTCTCTTTCTGGCTCTCTCTGTCTGGCCCTCTCTGTCTCCTCACGATGAGTGAAAGCTGGATTGTGAAGTGCTCTCTCTCTCTCTCTCTCTCTCTCTCTCTCTCTCTCTCCCTCTCTTTCTCTCTCTCTTGTCTTGTATGTGTGCTCTCTCTCTCTCACACTCTCATTGCATCAGTGCATTCTGATTTCTCTCCACTGTCTGTCCCACTCACTCTCTCTGAATCTCTCCTCTCCCTTCCTTTCCGCTTCTCTCCTTCTCCATGTCTCTTGATTTCTGTCTCTCTCTCTCTCTCACTCTCGCTTTCTTTCCTCTCTCTCGATGAGTGAGGGCCAGGTTGTCAGGTCTCTCTCTCGTCTTGTATGTGCACTCGTGCTCTCTCTCTGCGTCAGTGCAGTGTGATTTTCTCACACTGCTGTCCATCACACCACCTCCCTGTATTTCTCTCCCTGTCTCTTGATTTCTGCCTCTCTCCCATCTCCCCCCTGAGCCTCGCCATTTTTCTGCGTGTGCCTCTCTCTCGGTCACTGTAGTTTGTGGGAATGGGGGGCTGGTTGTGAGAGGTCCAATGTGGGGGAGCTAGGGTGGGGGAACAAGGTGTAAGTATATTTCACATAATACCAACTAGAAATGAACATTGGCCTAAGCACATTTGCATCGTATTGAAAATCGCATTTGAATTAACCTGAATAAGGCTGACTATGCCGCCATTTTAAAGTAATACACCATTTTGATTAACTCCTGCTCTCTGTCTGATGTTAAACTTTGTGTTTTTGGCTCCAGCAGAGAAAAATGAACTTTGTACTGTGTCAACGTAGATAAACATGTTGAGGTTGCTGAAAGTGGATTGCTTGTCCTGCACTAAGAAACCTTGGAGCTAAACTAGAGTTGAACTGAACAGTAATTTAGATGTTGTCTGTATCAATAGCGTCATCCTCATTCAAACAGTGGAACAGAATGTTGAATAGCTGAAACCGTGTACCTTTGCAGAAATCCTTGTGTACGTTCCTTGAAACTGGACTAACTTTAAGCACGAGAACAAACGGAAAACCAACATGACCGAGCGAAGCAAAGGTTGTTTCCATTGTGTTTAATGTATAGAAAAACATGTCTAGTGTTTGAGGTAAACATCGAACAATGTATAGTTATTTGAATCAGTATTAGTTATGTGAACTGGCTACGATCCCTTAATGAATAAGTAACCTGGAGAGGGGCTGGACGATGTAACCGGGATTGTTGCAAAAATGTATAAATACTGATGTTTTTGAGATGTCCAGCACTCTCTCCCCTCATGGTGTCTGCTGGTACACACTGTGAGGCGTTGGGAGCCAGATAGCTATCTGACCAATAAACTGTACATGTAGTTTTGAACTCATGACTGGCGTATTTCATTTTTAATGGTATTAAGCCTCAATCTTCCTTTTGATCTTTCAAGAGGCCGGCCACCCCACGTCCCTCCCCCCCTAGATACCTCTTTACCCAGTGCTTGCCTTGTGTGCCCCCCCAGCCTCCTACTGGTGCCCTATTATCCGCGACCCCTCTGGTACCAAAAGCTGCCTTTGCTACTGGGAGGTGGGGGGGGGGCACAGGAAATGGTTTTGTGAAGCGAATCGAGGGGCTGAGTGTGGAAGCCAGCTTTGTAGCCACAAAGGCGAGGGATACTGTATGCACTGCTTTAAGTCCATTGGCAGTGAGGATGTCTGGGCAATATGTCTGGAGCGTGCGGGCACATGCCCAGCCCCCAATGCACAGACATCCTTACTGACTTATAAATACAGGATAATAATTACTATTAATATACCACCCACATAATTAATTGCACTAATAAACAGGTGTTATGGTCCTTATTGGTCTCCTATTGATCTCTCTTTTGTACATTTCAGATTCTACTTCCAGCCATTCCGGCGCCCCCAGCAGTAGCCCCTCTACTAATGAAGGTATAGTACTGATTTTACATTCACTGACCGCCTCTCACTTGCTGTCTCACTCCCTGCCCGGCTTTCTGCTTATAATAAAGAAATGAGAACTGCAGCTCACGATAACAGAGCCCCTTCTGCTTATAGTAAAGAGATACGTACTGCAGCTCATCATAGCAGAGCCCCGTCTGCTTAATTATAGAGTGAGATAGCAATTGCAGCTCATGATAACAGAGCCCTTTCTGCTTATGGTAAAGAAATAAGAACTGCAGCTCATGATAACAGAGCCCCTTCTGCTTATAGCAAAGAGATGCAAACTGCAGCTCATGATAATAGAGCTCCTTCCGGCTTAATTAAAGAGTGAGATCAGAAATGTAGTTCATGATAACAGAGCTCCTTCTGCATATATATGTAGAGTGATCAGAACTGCAGGTCGTGATAACAGAGCTCCCTCTGCTTATATTTAGAGATCAGAACAGAACTGCAGCTCATGATAACAGAGCTCTATATGCTTATGGAGAGAGAAAGATCATCAATGCAGCTCATGGTAATCAATCTTATTCTGCTTATATGTAGTGAGAGTATGAGATCAGAACTGCAGCTCATGATAACAGAGCCCTTTCTGCTTATATAGAGAGTGAGATCGGCACTGTCGCTCATGATAACAGAGCTTGTTCCGCTTAATTATAGACTGAGATCAGAACTGCGGCTCATGATAACAGAGTCGCTTTGGCTTATATAGAGAGTGAGATCAGCACTGCAGCTCATGATAACAGAGTTCCTTCTGCTTATATATAGAGAGAGATACAAACTGCAGCTCATGATAACAGAGCCCCTTCTGCTTATAGCAAAGAGATGCAAACTGAAGCTCATGATAATGGAGCTCCTACCGGCTTAATTAAAGAGTGAGATCAGAAATGTAGCTCATGATAACATAGCTCCTTCTGCATATATATGTAGAGTGATCAGAACTGCAGGTGGTGGTAACAGAGCTCCCTCTGCTTATATTTAGAGATCAGAACATAACTGGAGCTCATGATAACAGAGTTCTATATGCTTATGGAGAGAGAAAGATCATCAATGCAGCTCATGGTAATCAATCTTCTGCTTATATGCAGTGTGAGCATGAGATCAGAACTGCAGCTCATGATAACAGAGCCCCTTCTGCTTATATAGAGAGTGAGATCGGCACTGTCGCTCATGATAACAGAGCTTGTTCCGCTTAATTATAGACTGAGATCAGAACTGCGGCTCATGATAACAGAGTCGCTTCGGCTTATATAGAGAGTGAGATCAGCACTGCAGCTCATGATAACAGAGTTTCTTCTGCTTATATATAGAGAGAGATAAGAACTGCAGCTCATGATAACAGAGATCCTTCTGCTTATATCTAGAGAGGGATCAGAAATGCAACTTATTGTAACAGCTCCTTTTGCTTACATATGTAAAGAGAGATCAGAACTGCAGCTCATGATAACAGAGCCCCTTTTAGTTATGTAAAGTGAGATAAGCACTGCAGCTCATGATGACGGTGATCCCTCCGCTTAATCATAGAGAGAGATCGGAACTGCAGCTCATGATAACAGAGCTCCTTCTGCTTATACATAGAGAGAGATCAGAACTAAAGCTTGTGATAACAGAGCTCCTTCTGCTTATAGAGAGAGACAGATCATGGATGCAGCTCATCGTAACCAAGCTCCTTCTGCTTATACAGAAAGAGAGTAACATATCAGAACTGCAGCTCATGATAACAACGCTCCTTCTGCTTATATATAGAATGAGATCAGAACTTCAGCGTATAAAAGAGCCCCTTCTGCTTATAGAGAGAGATCGGAATGGTAGTCCATCCTAACAGAGCCCCGAGATCAGAACTGCAGCTCATGGTTACAGAGCTCCTTCTGCTTATATACAGAGAGAGAGCAGAACTGCATCTTATGATAATAGAGCTCCTTCTGATTCTAAATATAGAGAGAGCAGAACTGCAGCTCATGATAACAGAGCTCCTTCTGCTTATATATATATAGGGATAGATCAGGACTTCAGCTCATGTCAATAGAGCTCCTTCTTATCTATGTAGAGAGAGCAGAACTTCAGCTCATGGCAACAGAGCTCCTTCTGCTTATATATGTAGAGAGATCAGAACTGCAGGTCGTGTTAACAGAGCTCCCTCTGCTTATATTTAGAGATAAAAAATGCAGCTCACAATAACAGAGCTCTGTATGCATATCAAGAGATAACGGTCATGAATGAAGCTCATGGTAACCTAGCAAATTCTGCTTAGATAGAGAATCAGTATGAGATCAGAACTGCAGCTCATGTTAACAGAGCTCCTTCTGTTTATATATGTAGAGGGATTGGAACTGCAGCTCGTGATAACAGAGCTCCCGCTGCTGGTATATAGAGTGAGGTCAGAACTGCAACACATGATAACAGAGCTCCTTCTGCTTATAGTAAAGAGGTGAGAACTTCAGCTCATGATATCAGAGCCCCTTCTACTTTATATAGAGTGAGATCAGAACTGCAGCTCATGGTAACAGAGCTTCCTCTACTTATATATATAGAGAGATCAAGACTGCAGCTCATGATAACAGAGTTTCTTCTGCTTATATATAGAGAGAGATAAGAACTGCAGCTCATGATAACAGAGATCCTTCTGCTTATATCTAGAGAGGGATCAGAAATGCAACTTATTGTAACAGCTCCTTTTGCTTACATATGTAAAGAGAGATCAGAACTGCAGCTCATGATAGCAGAGCCCCTTTTAGTTTTGTAAAGTGAGATAAGCACTGCAGCTCATGATGACGGTGATCCCTCCGCTTAATCATAGAGAGAGATCGGAACTGCAGCTCATGATAACAGAGCTCCTTCTGCTTATACATAGAGAGAGATCAGAACTAAAGCTCGTGATAACAGAGCTCCTTCTGCTTATAGAGAGAGACAGATCATGGATGCAGCTCATCGTAACCAAGCTCCTTCTGCTTATACAGAAAGAGAGTAACATATCAGAACTGCAGCTCATGATAACAACGCTCCTTCTGCTTATATATAGAATGAGATCAGAACTTCAGCGTATAAAAGAGCCCCTTCTGCTTATAGAGAGAGATCGGAATGGTAGTCCATCCTAACAGAGCCCCGAGATCAGAACTGCAGCTCATGGTTACAGAGCTCCTTCTGCTTATATACAGAGAGAGAGCAGAACTGCATCTTATGATAACAGAGCTCCTTCTGATTCTAAATATAGAGAGAGCAGAACTGCAGCTCATGATAACAGAGCTCATTCTGCTTATATATATATAGGGATAGATCAGGACTTCAGCTCATGTCAATAGAGCTCCTTCTTATCTATGTAGAGAGAGCAGAACTTCAGCTCAAGGCAACAGAGCTCCTTCTGCTTATATATGTAGAGAGATCAGAACTGCAGGTCGTGTTAACAGAGCTCCCTCTGCTTATATTTAGAGATCAAAAATGCAGCTCACAATAACAGAGCTCTGTATGCATATCAAGAGATAACGGTCATGAATGAAGCTCATGGTAACCTAGCAAATTCTGCTTAGATAGAGAATCAGTATGAGATCAGAACTGCAGCTCATGTTAACAGAGCTCCTTCTGTTTATATATGTAGAGGGATTGGAACTGCAGCTCGTGATAACAGAGCTCCCGCTGCTGGTATATAGAGTGAGGTCAGAACTGCAACACATGATAACAGAGCTCCTTCTGCTTATAGTAAAGAGGTGAGAACTTCAGCTCATGATATCAGAGCCCCTTCTACTTTATATAGAGTGAGATCAGAACTGCAGCTCATGGTAACAGAGCTTCCTCTACTTATATATATATAGAGAGATCAAGACTGCAGCTCATGGTAACAGAGCCCCTTCTGATAATAAATAGAGTGAGATCAGAACTGCAGCTCATGATAACAGAGCTCCTTCTGCTTATATAGAGTGAGCTTGGCACTGCAGCTCACGGTGACAGAGCTCCTTTTGCTTATATATAGAGGGATAAAAAATGGTTTATAGTGATAATTTCGAAAACAAAATTCGAATGTCTTTTTTCTTTGTTTTTTGTTCGAAATGAGGGGGTTCCCCCCAACCCTCCTTTTTTATTATTTTTTTAAACCTTTTCTTTACTTCCGGAACCCAAAAAATATATAAATAAAAAAATAAAGCATTCGAATAAAGCATTTGAAAAAAAAAAAATTGACATTCTTTTTGCAACATTTTTGGAATTCGACCAAATGTTTTCAACTTTATAACTGCACACTATAGAAAATGCAGCTGATCGTAACAGCTCATTCTGCTCATATATAGAGAGAGATCAGAACGAACTGCAGCTCATGATAACAGAGCTCGTTCTGCGCATAGAGAGAGAAAGTTCATGAATGCAGCTCATGGTAACCAAGATCCTTCTGCTTATATAGAAAGAGAGTAAGAGTTCAGAACTGCAGCTCATGATAACAAAGCTCCTTCCGCTTATATATAGAATGAGATCATAACTGTAGCTCATCCTAACAGAGACCCTTCTGTTTATATACAGAGAGAGATCAGAACTGCAGGTCATGGTAACAGAGCTCCATCTGCTCATATATATATGGAGATATCAGAATTGCAGCTCATGATAACAGAGCTCCTTCTGCTTATAGAGAGAGAAAAATCATGGAGGCAGCTCATGGTAATCAAACTCCGTCTGCTTATACAGAAAGAGAGTAAGAGATCAAGAACTGCAGCTCATGATAATAAAGCTCCTTCCTCTTATATATAGAGTAAGATCAGAACTGCAGCTCATCATAACAGTGCTCACTCTGCTTATATATGTAGAGAGAGATCAGAACTGCAGCTCATGATTACAAAGCTCCTTCCTTTTATCTATGTACCCTGACCCCCTCTCGGACTCACTCAACATTGACATTAAACTCACCCAAACCTAGTCAGCCTCTCCTAGGAGCCCTACTTAATGTCAGATCCCTTGGAGCACATGCATTAGACATACATGATTGCATAGTAGAATCTAAACTTGATTTCCGAGTAATCACCGAAACATGGCTGCATACTGCTTCAGGCCCACAGATTGCACTAGTCATCCCGTCAGAATACACTCTCCTCAGAGTGGACCGCTCAGATGCAATAGGTGGAGGAGTAGCTATTATCCACAAAACCTCACTAAAATACAGAGCATGTAAAATGGAATCACCTCTTGCTAGGAAGCCCTCGCTCTTAAATTAGCCATCAGTCCCAAGGCAACAATCAACTTCCTAATAGTATACAGAGCACTAAGTGCGTCTAATAACCCAGATATAGACCTGCCTCTACTCATTACGCCTTTGTTCAAACCTAAAACCAAGTATATCCTCCTAGGAGACCTTAACCTAGGTTACAACCTTAACCTAGGTTACAATGACCCCATGGACATCAAAGCAACAGCCTGTCGCAAGGCATTCTGTGAGATGCAATTCTCCCAAATAGTGAACTCTCCTGCCCACTCTAAAAGTAGAATCCTCGACTGGATACTTACCTTGAATACCGCACTAACATTAGTAGACATCCTCAAAATGCAATGGACTGTCCACCATTTAATCAAATTCAACATAAATTTAGACACAGACCCAACAGCCAAATCATGTAACCAGTTCCCATCCAGGTTAAAAACACACGCAAACTCACCCCCGAGAACTTAAACCCATTACTCAACAACTTGCTAAATACCAAACCTCTAGTCAACAGCAGCACAGAGAGAGTTGCAACTCCTTTCCACCAATGTCTTAAAACTGCAATAGACAAAGTAGCCCCTCTTACAACCAAATTGCCCAAGCCCAAACACAGATCCCCCTCGTTCAATGATGAACTCATAGAGCTCAGAAGGCAACAAAGAGCCCTGGAACATTTATCCAGAAAAACTAATTCTCCCGAACTCTGCTTCAAACTACAACAACTATCCAAACAGTACAAATCGAGCGAATATTCCCATAAAGCCAAATCACTCAATAATCGCATCTCCAACATCGCTTCTAATACAGAAGAATTATTCACTATCATTAGAGAACTAGAATATCCCATCTAACCCACCAGCCCCACGACTATTAGCAAAGCCTGGTGTACCACTATCCAGGATGCTCTATCCTGCAGAGTGAACACACTCCAAAGTAAAATAGCCTCGCAAAACAAACTCCTTGAGCTTACAACTTCTCCACCTCACACTCTAGACACCACTACAAGACCTGATATTACCGAATTTCATTTCGCACAAGTCACAGAGGACCAGGTCCTCAAAACAATAGCCTCTCTCAAGCCATCCAACTGTAAAGGAGACAGCTTCCCAGCTAAAGTAGTCAAAGACTGCGTCACCACTCTAGCACCTACTATTACCAAATGTGTAAATGGGTCTTTCAAATCTAGTCAAATACCAGCATCCATTAAAGGAGCTTGGGTAACCCCCTACTCAAAAAACCCTCACTAGAACCAACAATCCCTACGAACTACAGGCCTATAACCACTGTGCCATTTCTCCTCAATATCATCGACAAATTATCATACACCCAAGCCCAAACCACCTGGAACAGAACAATCTGTTCTGAGACAGACAATCTGGATTTGCCCTAGTCATAGTACCAAGACTGCCCTCCTAGACCTAAAAAACCAGATGGACTCTATTAGGGAATCCGGTAACTTGGGCATACTACTACTCCTTCACCTCTCTGCGGCGTTTGACTTAGTCAACCATGACAATTTATGCCAAACCCTTGCGACCAATTTCCACTTCTCCATCAAAGCCACCACCTGGACCATCTTGCACCGGACCTTCACCACAGACTTGAAGTTACAGCAGCGGCAAGAACACAGAAAAGATATTATCATGTCTTCTGATGATGGCAAACTCTTCGTTGGTGGTCTGAGCTTTGAGACGGACGAGCAGAACTTGGAACAACACTTTGCCAAGTATGGGCAGATTTCAGAAGTTGTGGTGGTGAAGGACCGAGAGATGCAGCGTTCCCGGGGCTTCGGCTTCGTCACGTTTGAGAACCTAGAAGACGCTAAAGATGCGCTGCAGGCCATGAACGGAAAGACTCTGGATGGTCGTCAAATTAGAGTTGACCAGGCAGGAAAATCGGAGCGAGGTGGTCGCGGGGGCTACAGAGGCGGGTCTTCCGGCGGCAGAGGTTTTCGCGGAGGCAGAGGTCGAGGTGGCGATAGCTATGGTAGCAGTCGCTTTGAGTCCCGGACTTGGAACAACACTTTGCCAAGTATGGGCAGATTTCAGAAGTTGTGGTGGTGAAGGACCGAGAGATGCAGCGTTCCCGGGGCTTCGGCTTCGTCACGTTTGAGAACCTAGAAGACACTAAAGATGCGCTGCAGGCCATGAACGGAAAGACTCTGGATGGTCGTCAAATTAGAGTTGACCAGGCAGGAAAATCGGAGCGAGGTGGTCGCGGGGGCTACAGAGGCGGGTCTTCCGGCGGCAGAGGTTTTCGCGGAGGCAGAGGTCGAGGTGGCGATAGCTATGGTAGCAGTCGCTTTGAGTCCCGGACTGGAGGCTACGGGGGTGGCGGATATGGTGGATCCAGAGATTATTACAGCAGTGGCAGGAGTCAAGGTGGATATGATCGCTCAGGTGGATCCTACAGAGACAGCTATGATAGTTAAGCTCGCAACGATTAAAAAATCCTTCCTGAATCAAGATCGTCCTTCCAAATGGCCGTATTTATAAAGATTTTTGGAGCCTCGCTGATTTCGTTCTTGTAGTACAACTGCAATAGTTTATATCGACTCAGTTCATTGTTTTACAGTATTCATGAGCGCCAGTTTTAAGTTAAGGCCACTTTTTCGTTTTCTCGATCAGGATTATTTTTATTTTTGTTACAGTTCTAAGGTTGGAAACTAGCTATTTAATTTATCAGTTTTATAAACTTGTGCTTTAAGGCTTGGGTGTAGCCAGCCGCTTGTAAATAAAAAGGGCTTGCCCTGCCTTGATGCACACTAAGAGTTGGCCTCTGTTCACTTACTGCAGGACTGCTCAGCAGACAACCCTTTTGAAGGTTTAATGTTAGATGTCCTTTTTATTTTTTACTGGAAGAACGTATTTTTCATTGCTGTATTGAATTGACTACGGAATTCTTGTATCTAATTTTCATCTGGCTTTACGAAGCCCAATTAAAAAAGTCTGGAAAAAAAAAAATATATATAAAAGCCACCACCTGGATAAAATCATTCCTATCCGACCGCACATCTAGAGTCACCCTAAGGGAAGAAGCAGCCGACCCCATCCCTGTACCTCTAGGAGTACCGCAAGGATCTTGCGTCTCCCCTACGCTTTACAACGCCTACACAAAACTACTCTTGGCGGCACTTGATGCCATGGGAGTAATTTATACCAACTTCGCTGATGACACGCACATTCTTGTCCCCATCACAGGCAACCTCGAACATGACAAAGCGTGCATAAATAAAGTCTACTCCCTCATCCAAATCTGGATGGCCAACAATAGTCTCTGCCTTAATGGAGAAAAAACGGAGATCCTCATAGTCGGCACACCAGCCAGACTAAGCAAACTCCACCCGAACTACTCCTCCATAGTGATAGATGGCACCCCTATCCCCATTTCTCACAAAGTCAAAACCTTAGGAGTATACCTTGACTCCAATCTCACCATGAACAACCATATTAGCGCGCTTGCCTCCTCCACGGTTTACACAGCCAAACTCATCACACTAAGCAGACCCTTCCTCTCCACTGAAAACTGTCTGACTCTCGCCAGAGCCCTCATCCTAACAAAAATGGATTACTGCAATGTACTATTACTAGGCACCTCAAAAAACAACTTAGCTAAACTTCAACTCCTCCAAAATAAAGCCCTCAGAGCAGCTCTGGGCATAAACAAAAAAGAGCACATCCCTCAACACAGAAGAGACGCTCACTGGCTCCCAGTACAAGCGAGAATTCTCCATAAAACTCTCCCCATTACCCATAAATGCATCTCCAACAATGCCCCCAGTTACCTCAATCGAAGCATCTTTCGTAAAACCACACCCAGAGTACTCAGATCTAGGCCAACACACTCCTCCATGTACCACGTTTCACCACTACCAGAGCAGGCGAGGCCAGTTTCCCCACAGCAGCTCCTCGCATCTGGAACTCGCTCCCCTCCCACCTCAGCAACAAAACTTACTTCCAAAAGTTGAGAAAGAACTTAAAACCTGGCTATTCAACAAATATCCATAGTAAATCGTGTAAGACAGCCTACCTTACTCTACATTACCTACTGCCAACAACATCTCCCCCTCGGCCTATGCGGAAGTCACCACCTGTTCTGCCACTCCCATGCCTCCGCCCAAGTCACCCTTGACCAATGTTAACTGGGAAATATGAAGCCTAAGATGTACCTAAGATGCCTGCAACTACCTAAAACATGTAAGACCTCTGACCTGAGTACATGTGTATGTAAATGAATGTATGCAAATGCAATGTTGTAGTGCAGCTCATTATAACAGAGCTCCTTCTGATTATGTACATAGAGAGATCAGAACTGCAGCTCATGATAACAGAGCTCCTTTTGCTCATGTATATAGAGAGATCACAACTGCAGCTCATGATAACAGATCTCCTTCTGATTATGTATATAGAGAGAGCAGAACTGCAGCTCATGATAACAGAGCTCCTTCTGATTATGTATATAGAGAGAGCAGAACTGCAGCTCATGATAACAGAGCTCCTTCTGATTATGTATATTTAGAGATCAGAACTGCAGCTCATGATAACAGAGCTCCTTCTGATTATGTAAATAGAGAGAGCAGAACTGCAGCTCATGATAACAGAGCACCTTCTGCTTAATGGATGCCGGCAGGAATGGGCAGACAGTGCAGCCGGGCAAGCACTGGCTGCAGTGCGAGCCAATCTGGCCCCATCACTATCCTCGATGCAAAAAGTATTAATGTTTGACATGTTTAATAGCTTCAAGAATTGCCAGATAGCTATAGACAAATCATACCACATGTCTAACACACCTACACGCTACACGTTTTACTTTAGGTACCAACCCAACTGCTGAGCACACTGGAAAAGTCAAAGTAATGTACACATCAGTGGTGTATGACAAACTAGCTATTGAGGGGCTGGAAACATTCGCTGTCTCTGGCACTCTTTCTGTCTCTCATGGCCCCATTCTGAGCTCATGATAAAAAGAGTGTGGAAATACGACATTCTCCCCGCCAGTTTCCAGCCCCACCATTCTGAGCTTTCCAGCAGCAAAAGCTGCTAAAATATCTCGTTGTGGGGGAAATATAGACTCCAGTTGCGAGCATTTGTTAAAATACTGCCACTTTAAAAATGTAAGAACGTTTTCTTAAACTTTCATTAAACTAAAAAAGTGGCGCTGCAGTCTAAGAAATGCTATATTTATAAAGGGGAAAAGTGTGCAGTGGAGTTTAACGGCACCTCAGATGTGTCCTATTTTAGGTTCATTTTTTGTCATGCTAAACCAGTGCTGCTGGGAGGAGAGTCCCCTTCATGTGGCGGCCCTGCATTCCTCATGGTTCCTAGGGCTGCCCTGCACTCCTCATGTTTCTTAGGGCTGCCCTGCATTCCTGATTATTACGAGGGATGCCCTGCATTCCTGATGGTTGCTAGGGCTGCCCTGCATTCCTCATGGTTCCTAGGGATGCCCTGCATTCCTGATGGTTCCTAGGGCTGCCCGACATTCCTGATGATTGCTAGGGCTGCCCTGCATTCCTGATTATTACGAGGGCTGCCCTGCATTCCTGATGGTTGCTAGGGCTGCCCTGCATTCCTCATGGTTCCTAGGGATGCCCTGCATTCCTGATGGTTCCTAGGGCTGCCCGGCATTCCTGATGATTGCTAGGGCTGCCCTGCATTCCTGATGGTTGCTAGGGCTGCCCTGCATTCCTCATGGTTCCTAGGGATGCCCTGCATTCCTGATGGTTCCTAGGGCTGCCCGGCATTCCTGATGATTGCATAGGCTGCCCTGCATTCCTGATGGTTGCTAGGGCTGCCCTGCATTCCTGATGGTTGCTAGGGCTGCCCTGCATTCCTGATTATTACTAGGGCTGCCTGGCATTCCTGATGATTGCTAGGGCTGCCTTGCATTCCTGATTATTACTAGGGTTGCCCTGCATTCCTGATGGTTGCTAGGGCTGCCCTGCACTCCTCATGGTTGCTAGGGCTGTTGTCAAGCCGTAAATCAGGCCCATGCAAAAGCAATGGCTTTCATGTCCCTGCACCACAGTCTTTCATTATCAGAATGGGGTGTGTGTAGGTAAAGTGTTCCTCCTTCATGGTATAACTCTTTCCAACGTTTGCACCACCTCAGAATTAGGGCCCGAGGCTCTTTTTCCAGCCCCCCCCCCCCACCCCTCTCGCTGTCTCTCTCCCATCACTCAATGAGCGAGAGCTGTGAGGTGCTCTCTCTCTCTCCCTCCCTCCCTCTCTGGCTCTCTCTATCTTGTCTTGCATGCTCTCTCTCTCT
This sequence comes from Ambystoma mexicanum, assembly GCF_040938575.1. NCBI lineage: Eukaryota > Metazoa > Chordata > Amphibia > Caudata > Ambystomatidae > Ambystoma > Ambystoma mexicanum. The sequence goes on along the minus strand of NC_090938.1, from coordinate 752,897,717 downwards.
CTCTTTGTCTCTGCATCAGTGCAGTCTGATTATCTCTCTGCTGTCTGTCCCTCTCTCTCTCTCTGCATCAGTGCATCTGATTATCTCTCTGCTGTCTGTCCCTCTCTCTCTCTGCATCAGTGCAGTCTGATTATCTCTCTGCTGTCTGTCCCTCTCTCTCTCTCTCTGCATCAGTGCATCTGATTATCTCTCTGCTGTCTGTCCCTCTCTCTCTCTGCATCAGTGCAGTCTGATTATCTCTCTGCTGTCTGTCCCTCTCTCTCTCTCTGCATCAGTGCATCTGATTATCTCTCTGCTGTCTGTCCCTCTCTCTCTCTGCATCGGTGCAGTCTGATTATCTCTCTGCTGTCTGTCCCTCTCTCTCTCTCTGCATCAGTGCAGTCTGATTATCTCTCTGCTGTCTGTCCCTTTCTCTCTCGGCATCAGTGCAGTCTGATTATCTCTCTGCTGTCTGTCCCTCTCTCTCTCTCTGCATCAGTGCAGTCTGATTATCTCTCTGCTGTCTGTCCCTCTCTCTCTTTCTGCATCAGTGCAGTCTGATTATCTCTCTGCTGTCTGTCCCTATCTCTCTCTCTGCATCAGTGCATCTGATTATCTCTCTGCTGTCTGTCCCTCTCTCTCTCTGCATCAGTGCAGTCTGATTATCTCTCTGCTGTTTCTCCCTCTCTCTCTCTCTCTCTGCATCAGTGCATCTGATTATCTCTCTGCTGTCTGTCCCTATCTCTCTCTGCATCAGTGCAGTCTGATTATCTCTCTGCTGTCTGTCCCTCTCTCTCTCTGCATCAGTGCATCTGATTATCTCTCTGCTGTCTGTCCCTCTCTCTCTCTGCGTCAGTGCAGTCTGATTATCTCTCTGCTGTCTGTCCCTCTCTCTCTCTCTCTGCATCAGTGCAGTCTGATTATCTCTCTGCTGTCTGTCCCCCTCTCTCTCTCTGCATCAGTGCAGTCTGATTATCTCTCTGCTGTCTGTCCCTCTCTCTCTCTCTGCATCAGTGCAGTCTGATTATCTCTCTGCTGTCTGTCTCTCTCTCTGCATCAGTGCAGTCTGATTATCTCTCTGCTCTTATGTCCCCCTCTCTCTCTGCATCAGTGCAGTCTGATTATCTCTCTGCTGTCTGTCCCTCTCTCTCTCTCTGCATCAGTGCAGTCTGATTATCTCTCTGCTGTCTGTCCCTCTCTCTCTCTCTGCATCAGTGCAGTCTGATTATCTCTCTGCTGTCTGTCTCTCTCTCTGCATCAGTGCAGTCTGATTATCTCTCTGCTCTTATGTCCCCCTCTCTCTCTGCATCAGTGCAGTCTGATTTTCTCTCTGCTGTCCATCCCACTCGCTCGCTTTGTATTTCTCTCCCCTCTCCCTTCCTTTCCCCTTCTCTCCCTCTCCGTCTCTTGATTTATGTCTCTCTCTCTTGTCTTGCATGTGCTCTCTCTCTGCATCAGTGCAGTCTGATTATCTCTCTGCTGTCTGTCCCACTTGCTCTTTGTGTATTTATCTCCCCTCTCCCTTCCTTTCTCCTGCTCTCCCTCTCCCTGTCTCTTGATTTGTGTCTCTCTCTCCTTCTCCCTCTCCTCTCTCTTAACGTGCGAGACCTGGGTTTTGAGGTGCTCACTCTCTCTCTCCCTCGTCTTGCATCTATGCTCTGTCTCTCTGCATCAGTGAACTCCGTTTTTCTCTCACTGCTGTCCATCCCACTCCCTCTCTGTATTTGTCTCCCCTCTCCCTACCTTCCTTTCCCCTTCTCTCCCTCTTTCTGTCTCTTGATGTCTGTCTCTCTCGTCATCTCCCCCCTCTCCCTCCCCATCTTCCTGTGTGTGACTCTCAGTCAGTGTGGTTTGTGGGAAGGAGGTGCTGGGCGTGAGAAGTGGAGGGCGGGTGGGGGTGGAGTTGGTTCCGTGAATCGCACCGAGGGGCTGAGTGAGGATGCCAGCTTTGTAGCCACAAGGGCGAGGGGTACTGTATGCACTGCTTTGAGTCCATTGGCGGCGAGGATGTCTGGGCAATACGTCTGGAGCGTGCGCACACATGCCAGCCCCAATGCACAGACATCCTTACTGACTTATAAATACAGGATAATTATAATAACCATTAGCACCCGGCATGGGGGAGCCAGCCAATCAGGTGGCTAGGAACACTGTTTGAACTGCTGGCGTAATCCTGACGACCGGCTCCCCTGCTGTCATATTCCCCCCACTCCCAACCCCCTTTTTTTGTTTTTAATTTTGTTTTTAATCCCCCCTGCCCAAAAATTTACCAAATTTACCTTATTGCGACTGTGGCGGAACTCACCGCTGCAACCGTACCTTCCTCTATGCTCACAACGGCCGCCAAAGGAAAGGGAACAGGGGCCTGCCTTCCCTTTCCATGGTGGCCATGTTGGCAAAGGATTTTCCCACATACAACGGGACGCCGCGTGCACCCTGTGGTAGGAAGGTGTTAACACCACATTACCACATCAACCACAGAATTAATTGCTTTAATGAACAGGTGTTATGGTCCTTATTGGTCTCCTATTGATCTCTCTTTTGTACATTTCAGATTCTACTTCCGGCCATTCCAGCGCCCCCAGCAGTAGCCCCTCTACTAATGAAGGTATAGTACTGATTTTATAATCACTGCCTGGGCGCCTCTCGCTTGCTGCCTCACTCCTTGCCCAGCTTTCAATGGATTTCTCTGTTTTCAGTTGCAGGGTCTACACCTGGCCTTACCCGTTGCTGCTGCAACACCGGCTGCCCTGAAGGTATTGTAGTGATGTGGCTAACACTGTCTGGACCTCACCTTACTTGCTTTCTCACTCTTTGTCCATTTTCTGTTGAGAACTCTGAAGGACACATCAGATAGCAGCCAGCTGCAATGTTGAAAAAGATGACGGTGCATAACTCTGAAGTGGAACTGCAGCTCATGATAACAGAGCGCCTTCCGCTTCTGCATAGAGTGAGATCAGAACTGCAGCTCATGATAACAGAGCGCCTTCCGCTTATGCATAGAGTGAGATCAGAACTTCAGCTCATGAATACAGAGCTCCTTCTGCTTATACACAGAGATCAGAACTTCAGCTCATGATAACAGAGCTCCTTCTGCTTATACACAGAGATCAGAACTTCAGCTCATGATAACAGAGCTCCTTCTGCTTATACACAGAGATCAGAACGGCAGATCATGATAATAGAGCTCCTTCCGCTTATGCATAGAGTGAGATCAGAACTGCAGCTCATGATATCAGAGTTCCTTCTGTTTCTATATAGAGTGATATGTTATGATATGATATGATATTTTATTTATATTGCGCTCATACACAAATGTTTCACAGCGCGAACAAGGAAAGGGAGTGGAACAGGGGAGAACAAAATACAATCTTACTAGGCCCACTGACATTAAGAACGCACAAGTGCATGGAAAAGGGAAAAGGGGGGAAAGTGCTTGGAGGGGGAGAAGTGGAAAGTGCGGACAGAGGAGAGAACAGAATAAATAATAAGTGGGATAAATAAATAAATAAATAAGTGCAGACAAAAAGGTGGCGCAGCCAGACACGTGGTAGGTGCATGATTAGCCAGATGGGGTATATCTGATAAGTGCAGAGGAAGAGTGGGGGACTGTATGGGTACAGATAGTGCCAAGGGTGGCCAGAGGCAGTGCAGGAGGGAGGCAGGGTGCGCAGGTACCTGGGCCCGAAGGACAGAGGGTGGGTGAGGAAGGGCAAAGGCAGAAGCGAAGAGGAGGGTCTTGAGGTGCTTCCGCAACCGGAGATGGTTCTCCTCAAGTTTCAGGGTGGCCGGGAGGCTGTTCCAAAGGGAGGCCCCAGCCGAGGACAGAGATCTGCCCCCAGCTCGTGTGAGATCAGAACTGCAGCTCATGATAACAAGGCTCCTTTTGCCTATAGTAAAGAGATGAGAACTGCAGCTCATCATAACAGAGCTCCTTCCACTTATATAGAGAGTGAGATCAGAACTGCAGCTCATCATAACAGAGCTCCTTCTGACCTGGCCTACTCTCATTCACAGCCCCCAAATGACATGGTCCACTCTCATTCACACACCGCACATCGCCTAGTCTACTCTCATTCACCCCATCCCCACATTACCAGGTCTACTCTCACACACACACACCCACATCACTTGGTCTACTCTCACTCACACACACCCACATCACTGGGTCTGCTCTCATTCACACACCCTAATTACCTGGTCTACTCTCATTCACTCATCCCCACATCACCTTGTCTAATCTCACACGCACACCTCTGCCACATCACCTGATCTACTCTCATTCACACACACCCACATCTCCTGGTCTACTTTCATTCACACACACCCACATCACATGGTCTACTTTCATTAATACCCCCACATGTGTCACACATGCGTCCTCATCCTGCTTGATCTCTTGTTTGCCTTTGATACTGTCAACCATGCCATCCTGCTCAACCGTCTCTGTGATAACCTCGGTATCACTGGTCAGGCTTTGGCGTGGCTGACTTCTTTCCTCTCCGATCGACCCTCCCATGTTCAACTTGGGTCCTTCCTCTCTGCTATCTTTTTCTCTACTTGTGGTGTCCCCCAGGGGACTAACCTCTCTCCCTGGCTGTTCAACCAAGACCTGGCACTCCTGGCCAACCGGATAGCTGCTCTCTGCCCCAACTTCCAGTGCTACGCGGATGACACACAGCTCATCTTCAGGCTACCCTCAGCCTCCACCTCTACTTCCCTCATCTCTGACTATCTGTCTGCCATCCTGGAGTGGTGTGCCGCCAATGACCTCTGCCTTAATGCCAGTAAGACTGGGATTCTCCTCATCGGCACACCCACTCCCTCCTTTCCTGTAGCTCTCTGGCCGGCCTCTCTTGGCCCCCTTCCTGCTCCCACCTGCAAGGCAAAAAATCTCGGGGTCATCTTCGACTCTACACTCTCCTTCTCTCCTCACATCTCTGACATCTCTAAGAAGTCACACTACCAGCTGCACCTCCTCAGAGGTATTCTTCCGTTCCTCTCCTTCCCCCAGAAGCTCACTGTCTCTAGAGCTCTAGTTCTCTCCAGGCTGGACTATTGCAGCAGCCTCTTTCTAAATCTGCCTGCTTCTACTTTCCGTCCTCTGCAACTTATCCAGAACAGGACTGCGAGAATTTTCCTTGGCCTCAAGCCTAATGATTGTATATCTCCAGGACTGAAATATCTGCACTTGCTCCCAGTGGCTGCGAGGATTAAGTTCAAAACCCTCTGCATCGTCCACAAGGCCTTCTGAGGCCTGGGGCATCAATACCTTCAACTCTCTCTTCCTAAATATCTTCCTTCTCGAGCTTTTCGCTCATCTGCCTCCAATTCCCTCAGGGTCAGTCGCTTCTCCAAGCAACGAGTTGGTGGTAGATCTTTCTTCGGCTAGGGCCGCCCTCTGGAACAGCCTCCCTGAAACTTGAGGAGAATTATCTTTGGTTCCGGAAGAACCTCAAAACCTTTCTCTTTGTGTCCACTTTTTCATCCTCCTCTCCATTGCTGATTTCCTGGCTGACACTGAAACTGCAATGATTACCTGGCCACCCTCTGATCTCGGGCCCAGGTCCACTCCCCCAACAGTCACACTCCTGCACTGCCTTCCTGGCAACCCCTGCACTTGGTGACTGTTTTCTGTATCCTTACGGTCCCACTTCCAGCACTTGACACCGGACGTCTGTACATACCCTTTCACTTGCCACCTGCCGGCCGTACTTTTGCTTATTTTTTTTATTATTGTCTTATCCCATGTACTGCACTGTCCTCTCCCACTTCCCCCCTGCACTTCTCCTCCTTCCCCTGCCCATGCACTTGCACGATCTGAATGATACCTGACCTAGTAGGATCGCTGCCTGTCTTCCCTCTGTTCGGCCTCCCTTGCCTCATCACACCTCGAAACACTTGTCTATAGGCGCGTTATAAATGCCATATCATATCACCTGATCTACTGTCATTCACCCCCCCACATCATGTGGTCTACTCTCATTCACACACACACCCACACCACCTGATCTACTGTCATTCACACATCCCCACATGACCTGATCTGCTGTCATCAGCCCAACCCCGCCACATAACCTGGTCTACTGTCATTCACCCCCCCACATCATGTGGTCTACTCTCATTCACACACACCTCACATGATCTGATCTGCTGTCATCACCCCAACCCCGCCACATAACCTGGTCTACTCTCATTCACACCCCATCATCACATGGTCTACTCTTATGCACACCCCCGCGACCTGTTCTACTCTCATTCACCCCGCCACCCACATCACCTGGTATACACTCATTCATCCCCCCCCATTTCACATGGTCTATTCTAATTCACAAACACACCCGCGTCCCCTGGTCTACTCTCATTCACACGTGCCCACATCACCTGGTCTACTCTCAATCACACACACGCACATGGCCTGGTCTACTCTCATTTGCTACCCCACATCACCTGGTGCACTCTCATTTACACCACCCATATCACTTGATCTACTCTCATCCACACAAACCGAAATCACCTGGTCTATTCTCATTCACCTCATCTCCCCCACATCCCCTGGCCTACTCTCATTCACACAAACTCACGTCACCTGGTCTACTCTCATTCACACGAACTCACGTCACCTGGTCTACTCTCATTCACACAAACTCATGTCACCTGGTCTACTCTCATTCACACCCCACATCACCTGGTATATTTTCATTCACACACACCCATAAAATCTGGTCTACTCTCATTCACTCCCACCTCCCACCATCACCCGGTCTACTCTCATTCACACACACCCACATCACCTGGTCGACTCTCATTCAGACACCCTCATTACCTGGTCTACTCTCATTCACACACAGCACATTGCCTGGTCTGCTTTCATTCACACACCCCCACATCACCTGGTCTAATCTCATTCACTCACCTGACTCACATCACCTGATCTACTCTCATTCACACACCCCCACATCACCTGGTCTAATCTCATTCACACACCTCAACCACATCACCTGATCTACTCTCATTCACACACACCCACATCACCTGGTTAACTCTCATGCACACACCCCCACATCACCAGATCTACTGTAATTCACCCACCCCACATCACGTGATCTACTCTCATTCATACACACATCACCTGATCTACTGTCATTCACCCGCCAGACCCCCACATCACCTGATCTGCTGTCATTCACACACCCACATAAACTGGTCTACTCTCATACACCCCCCTCCAACCTCCACATGACCTGGTCTACTCTGATCACCCCCAACCTGCCACATGACCTGGTCTACTCTCATTCCCACCCCCACATCACCTGGTCTACTCTGATTCACACACACACACCCTCATCCCCTTGTCTACTCTCATTCACACACCCCATAATCACCTGGTCTGTACTCATCCACACAGCCTGACATCACATTGTCTACCCTCATTCACACACACCCACATCACTTGATCTACTCTCATTTGCTACCCCCACATCACCTGCGCTACTCTCATCCACCCCCCCAAATCAACTAGCATACTCTCATTCACCCCCCCACAACACCCGGTCTACTCTCGTTCACATACACTGACGTCACCTGGTCACTCTCATTCACTCCCCACCACATCACCTGGCCTACTCTCATTCACACACACCCATATCACCTGGCCTACTCTCATTCACACACACCCATATCACCTGGTCTACTCTCATTCACACACACCCATATCACCTGGTCTACTCTCATTCAGACACATCCACATCACCTGACCTATTGTCATTTACCCGCCCCACAGCAACTGGTCTACTCGCATTCATCTCCCCGCTCACCACCTGGTCTACTCTCATTCCCATATTCCCACATCACCTGGTCTACTGTCATTCACACCCACCACATCACCTGATCTACTGTCATTCACATCCCCCACATCATCTGATCTACTGTCATTCACACCCCCCACATCGCCTGATCTACTGTCATTCACATCCCCCTCATCACCTGATCTACTGTCATTCACACACCCCACATCACCTGGGCTATTCTCATTCACACCCACCCACATCACCTGATCTACTTTATTCACACACCCCACATGACCTGACCTACTCTCATTCACACACACATGCACATCACCTCGTCTCCTCTCATTCAACCCCCCACAGGACCGAGCCTACTCTCATTCACACACAACCACGTGACATGTGACTTGGTCTACTCTCATTTAACCCCCCACATGACCTGGTCTACTCTCATTCACACACAGCATCACCTGGTCTACTCCCATTCACACACCGCCCCCACATGACCTGGTCTATTCTCATTCACACACACCCATATCACCTGGTCTACTCTCATTTACACACCCCACATCAGCCGGTCTACTCTCATTCAGACACACCCACATTACCTGACCTATTGTCATTTACCCGCCCCACAGCAACTGGTCTACTCTCATTCATCTCCCCGCTCACCACCTGGTCTACTCTCATTCCCATATCCCCACATCACCTGGTCTACTGTCATTCACATCCCCCACATCACCTGATCTACTGTCATTCACACACCCCACATCACCTGGGCTATTCTCATTCACACACACACCCACATCACCTGGTCTACTCTCATTCAACCCCCCACAAGACCGAGCCTACTCTCATTCACACACAACCACGTGACACGTGACTTGGTCTACTCTCATTTAACCCCCCACATGACCTGGTCTACTCTCATTCACACACACCATCACCTGGTTTACTCCCATACACACTCCCCCCACATGACCTGGTCTCCTCTCATTCACACACACCATCACCTGGTCTACTCCCATTCACACACCGCCCCCACATGACCTGGTCTACTCTCATTCACACACACCATCACCTGGCCTACTCCCATTCACACACCGCCCCCACATGACCTGGTCTACTCTCATTCACACACACCATCACCTGGCCTACTCCCATTCACACACCGCCCCCACATGACCTGGTCTACTCTCATTCACACACCCGCCGTGCATTGTAAAGGCACCTTTGCAAGCGTTGCCTATCATCTGTATCGCCTCCTATGTGTGTCAGTTATGCTTGAAATGACATCCTTAGTTGGTGTTTAATAAATGCAATATGAAAAGTGCTAATAATATAAAGTATAGTGAAGCATTCAACATATATTATATTTATTAAACCAATAATAATAATAATAATTAATATAATAATGTATGTGTTAAATACAATTACAGTAAGAATGATACTATGTTTCAAAATTATTAATAGGTTTTAATAATAGTAGTACTATACTCTTTCTAGAAATAATAATACTATCAATTGATCAATGTGCTGAATATTATTTGCATTGTGATTATCAATAATATATATATTAAATTAACTATTAAAACTGAACTGCCTTTTATTACTCCTTCCAGTGGTTTCTGGCGACAGTCCATTCATATCGCTCTCACCGACTACAGATTCTGCCCTCCACCAGAGCAACGACACCTGCCCTGAAGGTACAGCACAGTCTCTGGCGTCACTGTCTGCACTTCACCTCCCTGGGTTTCACACCAGCCATTTTAGGCTGGGCAGTTTGCAGTACACATCAGCGAACAGTCGGTGGCGGTGTCGAAATCGTTGATGGCCCCAAAATGGAAGTTGGGCTGTTGGCCATCTTGCTGCTCTTGCAATGGAAAGGTGGTGTCAGGATCGGGGCTTTGGGGTGTCCTCCTCTAAAATGGTGTGTATGTTGTTCAACAGACGACGTAGTGGGGTCAGTATGGATCTCAAGTACAGCAGGGATGAGTTGGTTCGGGTGACAGAATTCCGGTATCTTGGTATGCTCTTGGATGGAAGTTGCAAGTGGAAAAGACAGTGGCAAAGTGTAAACAGCGTCTTAATTTGTTGAAGGTGGGGTCGGGTCAGGAGTGGCGTGGAGGGCAGAGGAGTATGAGGATGTTGTGTGTGGGGTTGGTCAGGAGTGTGCTGGAGTTCGAAATTGAGCTGCAGTGCAGTTAAAGTAGGACTCAGCTTAATGTGTTGGATGGTGTCTAGGCAAGGGCAATGAGAATTGTGACTGGGACTGTTCGGTCATCCCCCACAGAGGCCGTGCAAGTGTTGGCAGGGATGTTGCCAATGGATGTGAGAAGGGAGGAGATGAGTGCTAGGTATTGGCTGCGTTGTAAGTCCCTTAGTGTGTGGCATCCTGTGAAGAAGTGTCTGGAGGTTAATTGGATGCATGCTTATAATAGTGAGAGTTGGGAGACTTCTGGATTCCATGCGGACAGGCTGGTGAAACGATTGGGGGTGGAGGGGTTGTGTATGGTGGAAGATGTGGATAGTGTTGTAGGACAGATTTGAATGCAGGATGATCCAATTGTCTGTTTGGATCTGGCCAAGGTAGTGATCAAGAAGGGTGGTGATAGAGGGGTGATTAAGAGGTTGGCAGTGCAGTATGTGGAGGGGAAAGTTGGCGCTCAAGTATATACGGATGGTTTCAGGGATCTGGAGAGGAACAGGGTTGGTATGGCATACTATTTTCGGGCAGATGAGGAGTTTTGGGTGGCTAGGTTGTCGGATGATGTATCCGTCTGCACGGCGTAGTTAATGGCTCTTAATATGGTGGTGCTTCGGATTATAGGGAAACAGTTGGCTAGGGTGGTGGTGTTTGTGGATTCGATGAGTGCGTTGTTGGCTATCAAGGAGGGAAATTATGATAGGAGGGATATAGTTGTGCTCATTAGACAGCGATTAGAGGAGTGTGTTGCTGGGGGTACCGTGGTGGTAATGAGTTGGTGGATCGGGCTGCATATGGGGCCACGTTGCGGGGGGAGGTGGATGTGAAAGTCCATTGAGTGTGGCTGAGATACAGAGGATGGAGCGTGGACAAATTAAGGATATGTGGCAGGATCAATGGGATATGAGTTCAAAGGGACGACAGTTGTATTCAGTGTGCAGGGAACTGCGGGTTCGGGCGTTTGAGGGGGGGTGGAGTTGACACAAATTGAGGAAACTATTTTGAATCGCCTTAGGGTGGGTCATGCAGGGTTGGCGTAATGGAAGTGTTTGATGGGCAGAGTTACATCCATGGCGTGTGAGGCTTGCGGGTGCCCAGAGACTGTGCATCATTATATGTTGGACTGTGTGAGGTTTGATGTGCAGCGGGAATTACTCAGAGTCCGGATGAGTGGCACTGGGGTAGTGGTACATGGGTTATCTGATCTGTTCAGTTGGAAAAGAAGGGTGGTGAATGAACAGTGTAGGTTCCTGCTTTGGTTTGTGCGGGAAGCGGGGAAGTGGGATGCGATCTAGTGGAGGTCGATGGCTGGTTGGTGCTCTTTTTGGCGAATATCATCTTAAGAGATGGAAATCGCTGGCTTCCGATTTCTGGAGTCATCCTAACAAGAAGAAGGAGAAGATGCTCTTGCAATGTGGTCGTACCTTTGGTTATATTTCAATTCCCATCTCAGTCCGCCTGCTTTCCCCTCTCTCTCTCTTTCCAAGTAGCTATCGATTGATCTATAAATCATGCTAGCTATCTGCCCGTGTCTGGGCATCCATCTATCAGTCCATCTCTCTATCGGTGCATCTCTCTGCCCCTGTGTCCCTCTGTCTCTCCACCTGCCCTGCTTGTTTCACTGCTCTCTCCCCCGTTTCGCAGCCCCTCTGGTCCCATTCTCACTGGAGCTGGACATGGCATTGTCTAGGACTCTCATTGCAGTGTGCTCTGTCTTTACAGGTGTCTTTTGCCTCAACAAGTACTACCTGATCGCTGGTGCCCTGGGTATCTGTGTGGTGTCAGCCCTGCTCTCCTGCCATATCACCGTCTGCTTCTTTAAGGTCTGCCAAGGTACTGAACACTCATTTTTCATGTTCTATTTTCACTAGAGGCGACTCTGTGTGTGGGTTCATGGTTGTGGGTAGTTATTCAAATGATACTCATACTGGTGGTGGGAGGGGGCGTCACATTGACTCAGTCCAGGGCGTGTCCATGGTTTTTGGGACTCTAGCCCTGTTGGTTGAAATGATGTCAACTTAGACTACAGATCGCAGAATGCATTAGGTTGTTAAATGTTAGCCCAGGACTGGGGCATTGAGCTCCTACTGACATACCATTATCTAGTAACCTTAGAGAGTAGAGTTCCTGTGTTTAGAAGACTTTGATAACCCAATATTAGCAGTGGAGACATCTGACTGGATGGCTCATCAATAGACCAATGGCAGGAGGCATGGATTTATGTTATTTGGCATTTATATAGCCCTCTATATGTCATTTGTATGACCTCAAAGCGCTGGTAGATTGAACGCCCTCGGGGACCGTAGTCAATGTCAGTTGAGAGAGTAAGGTGTCATAGGGTGCATGGGTGCACCGGTTATGTGCGCAGCCCATGCAAATGCCTGATGGTAGCTGCAGGCTAAAAGTAGGTGAGGTGGAATTGATATCAGTTGAATGTGTGCAGACTGGAGGGTGGACTCCGAGACTCGGTTCAGGCTGCGTTAGGCCTGTAGGACGCTTATGTGTGAAGATAGGCTGGTTTGTCATGGGATATAGCTGCGTTTTATTAGAATGATGAGGTGTTCATGGGGCAATGTTCGTATGTGAGCAGATAGGCTGAAATTGATCAAGGGGTGTAGTTGTATTGTAATGAGTGTTGGTGTAGAGAGCAAGCATAGTGATATGGCAGGTGAGTGTTTGGGTGGTGTTATGATCTAAGGAGTTTGATATTCCGGATTTCGAGCGTGCGTTTGCTTAATAATGACTTAATAAGCGTATTCAGTGGCGTCAGTGCTCGGGATCTCATTGAGCATTAGTTATCGGGTTGCAAGGACTCAGTCGCCTCAAATGTTCGTGGTCGGCATTATGGAAAGAGCAGGGTTTTTAGAGCTTTGCAGAAAGTCATATAGTCTTGGATGTGTCGAATATGTGGGGGGCAGAAAGGTGGCCCTTCGTTCGACTGGTATCCAGTGGAGGGTTCGGAGAGCATGCAAGATGTGGTCTCTTTGTCCCAGGGCGAGGAGCAGTTTTGCGGCAGCGTTTTGGGCTCTTTGGAGTTTGTTGAGTTGGTATGCCAGGGCTCCAAGGTATAGGGAGTTGGCATAGTCCAGTCTTGACATCACAATGGAAATAACTGCAGCAAGTCTGTTCGGGAAGGAGAGTTAGGAAAAGATGCATCTGAGAAGTTGGAGGTGGTAGTGACAGCATTTTGACACATTGAGTTAAGAGAGGGGGGGCGGTGCGGCGGGGCTCACTCTCTACGGCAGTGGTAGTCAAACATTTTCAAGCTGAGCCCCCCTTAAGTAAACATTTTGTTTCTGTGCCCCCTACAAGCCATAAATACTTATATTTTCTATTAAATGTTTATATTTTCTATTAAAAACAGTCACTGTAATCCTGATTTAAAGAGCTTCTAACCACCCTGTGGGGGCGGTCCCCCCAGTTTGAAAACAGCTGCTCTGTGTTATGGGTTTACATTTTTCCTGAGGCAGTTCACATGCACCCTCATTCTTTGGAAGGGAGCAGACTCAAGGAAGCAGTGTTTCTGTGGAGTTCCCGGCTTCTGCGCCATTTTGGATTGGTCTCACTGCCCGCGGCACTGCATGGAGCCGGAACCCTAGCAGGAAATCTTTCCCGTAGGATTTCCCACTCCGTGCAGGGAATCCGCATGCATTTGTGCAGCGTCAGTAATCTGAGGCCGCAGCAGCGGTCCCACAGATTCTGTGTACGGTTTGTGCACCAGAAAGAAAGTAATCCATCACCACAACGGTAGCCATTGTTCACGGTGGCCTCTTTGCTGATCTCCGCCACGTGGACACTCGCTGAAAATCAGTGAGGATTAACCACATGAAGCGATAGTAGGCATGGAAACCTAGTTAAGCTTGGGTTTCCATTCATGGGGTTAATTAGGAAAATCTGTGGGGGGGGGGCTGAGCCCCGAAAGCGGTAGCAGTGAGCCAATCTCGTTCAGGTAAGTGAGGTCCCTTGAGTTCACAGATAAATGCATGATACCAGCAGTGCTAGACATGGAAAACATTAATTGGGGGAACCGTCACTTCTTAGGAGGGGCGGGGCTTTGGGAAGGGGGGCATGGCCCCTGGTCAGGTTGAGCACCACAGTATCTCTATATAGAACACAATCCTGAAAATTTGCATAAAAGCAAATAGCATTATGGGAACAACATGTTTTATAGTGATTCAGTAAGAAAACCTTTTAAGCGTATAACAGACTTTTCTGTTTTGAGCGGTTACAATATTCACCCTAATAAAGATGTCTGCAAATTGCAGGATATATATACACGTTTGGACAACTGCAAAACTGTATGTGAGGCTTTGGCAGTTTCTGTATGCAGTCTCCACTAATGATTGTCCTGAACGTTAGTTGAAGAATGGGTTGTGCAGCTCTACAACCTTTGTGCTGAGTCTACTGAAAGCGGTCTGTTTGATGAGACACCCGGTCTGGGAGCCCTTGGACCTGAGCGCCCGGGGATGGAGCGGTGACCACCCGATCTTGTTCGAGCCCATTCCCTGCAATGGGTACCATGATATATACACAAATGCATCCAGCCTAGACAATAACTACTGCAACAAATGATGTGGGTGCCTAGAGGACATGCAGATTAGCCTTCATTATCACCCTTTGTCTTGGGAGGATAGCTCAGCGGAAACGTGCTCGCCTTGGAAGCAAGATGACATGGAGCACCACAGGTTCGATCCTCGGGTCTGCGCTTAGAAACCTCTGGGTATTAAGTGCATTATAAATAACCTATCATATCATATCATACCCAGCATGGGATGGACGAGAGTGGTGCACCTCTAAACCCTAGCTGTCCCAAATTTCAGGCGTTGTGACAGTGCGTGTAACCCTCTGGTCTTGAGCCTAGCCTCAGTAGACTGTGAGGCTAGTAAAATAGTTCCTGGGGTGCACATTACCAATCTGCAGGTGTAAATGGAGCTAGGAAAGACAAGCAGAAAATTGACCAGCAGTAAAGAGCTTTCATGTGCTAAACTTCTTTTTATACATTTGGATTTGGATTTATTTAAAAAAAAGCTTAGCCTCGGGGTGCTAACAGCAATATTACCTGCGGTTCTAGGCCTCATCGGCCAGTAATGGTGGCAGGGCCAGCCGTTAACCACGATAGCTCAGGCCTTGGCCCGTTCCTGAGGGTATTACTGCTTAAACATAACATTGATGTGGTCCTTCCTGGCATTTTCCTTGATCGTCCCATGGCCGACCTCTACTAGGGTGACCAGATCAAAAAAATAAAAAAAAAAATGGGACAGGCCATAGACATAAATGTAGGACTAAAGTAAACACAAATAAAACAAGTAATACTTCTATGTTGCTGGACTATTGCGGAGGGTTGGGGGGGTGCTCACAGGCACACTCCTCTCATTGGAGGAGAGCAGCTGGGGATTGGAAGGGGGAGAAAATGGGGCATTAAAAGCATTCACGCCACCATTCACGCGCAGCATGAATTGTACCGTGCCCGATTACGGAATTTCGAAATCGGGTACTGGCAAAAACCAGGACTGTAGCCACCCACCCTTCCTATCCCGGTATGGAGGGCGATTTCCGGGACTGTCTCGGGAAAACCAGGACGCCTGGTCACCCTAGTGTCCTCTACTGAAGCATAATCTACTTGCTCCAGTTGGGTTGGAGAAGTAGAGATGCAATACTGGTGGTGATTGGCTGCAGGTTTCTGTCCTGGCCTCCAGCAGCAGGGCAGTAGTGTCTGAGTCCTAGCGGCATTGCAATATTTTCCCACCACTGGGAATTCGAGGGAGGGCGGATATGAGTCACCTATAAAGTTATGTATTCTGTCGTGCGCCAAGCTGGGTTGGCCGCAACTCTTCAAATACCAAATCTCTCATGCCCTATGTCGGGAAAGCACAAATCAGATACCTGCCATCAAGCTCGGTATATTGGAAAACCTTAATGCAAATGTCCTTGTTTTACAGGTAAAAAGAAAAAGGAGACAGAGGTGAGTTAATACAATGAATGAGCATTAAATACAAGGTAAACATATTAAACAAAAATAGATTTATTACAATTGTTTTTAACTTGGGTGTGAGGCATCTAAAGTTCTTTACAGCAAGAAAGCATTTATTTAATCACATGGACTAACCATCTCAAAAAGAATAGAAAAAGTAACTTAACTACTGTTATGTACTCCTGAAAAAGACAAAAGAAAGTGTTTGAATTCAGGTCGAAACATGTCCGTATTGAACAGTGCCGCAGCTAGAACAGCATATTTGGGGGAAGCCTTAGTAAGCATGCACTGCTCTTTGCTATGTGCTTTTCCGTATATATATATATATATATATATATATATATATATATATATTATAAAAAAAGGTATTTTACCACCTCAGCACTTTCTGTAGCCAAAACTGGCATATTGTTAACATAAACCACAACAGAGTCAAACCCTCCCTCTACGCCCCCTTCCCCGCACAAGCACAACATTCTCAGAATTCACTTTTGTTTGTGGCGAAAAATGACCGAATAATTCTTTGATTTGGGAAATATATATTACAATTATTGCATTGTATGAGGGCATCGGTACAGATATTTTCTTTGAACTGTACCTTTTTTGGAAAATAAACTGTTTTACTTGACTTCATTTAGTATCTGAAAAATCGAAAGTGTGCGCAGTTCAAAACTCCGTACATTTAGGCCAGGGTAAGAGATTTGGAAAAATGTAAAAACCGCAGAAGAAGTGGCCGCATGCAGACAAAAAACACTTTTTTATATTTTGAAAAGAGTGTGGGTGTACTTAAAGAAATGCACCTGATGCCACACAGTGGTGCTTGGGTGCACCTGCTCCTAAGCACTGGCATGGTTCAGTACACCAGCGTGCCAACAACACATGGTGGTCACGTGACCGTCAACCACGGCACAGCTTGTGAGCATGTGCTCATACCCACTATATCATAAATGTTTCTTTGTCTTTTCCCGATGGATCTGACTTTTTTAAGGTCCCTCTTGGATGCTTTGGGCATGAAAGGGTCAATACATTTGCTTATTGATTACCCCCAATCAACCTATGGGTACCCCCTCCCCCCTGCCACCACCCCAATGACATTAGAACCCTTTCTCCACCCCCACCCGAGCCACTTACCTGCCGGACTGGAGCTTTGTGCTCCGGTCCCGGCGCTCCTCCCGCCCGTGGCCTCCATGGAAATGGAAAAGGGACTAAGTACCTTTTCATATTGTGGCGGGAACCTTTATTTATTTGTTTTCCTCTAGAAATTGCGCTCACGCACGAGCAAAGCCCACCTCATAAGAAGAAAAGAAATACACTTTTTGCACCTGGGAAAACCTCGGGGTGCAAATAGCTATCACGCCCTAGCCGTGGGGTGTACATGGCCGGCAACGGCCCGCAGCCTTAAACAAGGTCTTATTATATTCTAATACGTTGAGGTCATTGTGTTCCGACGGGGACAAGTGTAGAGTAACTTAGGAGGCAAAACATGTTGGCAGCAACCAAATGTTCATGTCTGGTGTTTGTTGAGGCTTTTTGCTTTTTAGTTTCGGGGTCACGGTACTAATGCCTTAATGTACTGTGTTGCCTACCTAGGGCGATGACGGCGAGATAAGCCTGCAGTACGCTTCGCTCCAGAACCTTGCAACAAAAGATGGCAGCGATGCGGTGGGAAGGACTGAGGAGGATGCCGAGAAGAAGACCTGCTATGCCAGCGTGGCAGACCTGAAGTCCGAAGTCCAGGCCATGGACGAGCAAGACACGAGTGGCATGGACCCGCAAGGAAATCCCTGAACATTGGGGTGTGCATCCTATACTATGCCCATGAGGTCCCAGCACGGATAGTGTGTACCACTAGAGTGAGAACTATGTAGCCATTCCAGCGCTGGTCTATAGAGAAGCTTGAGAGTTTACGTGGAAATCTTTTCTTTCCATATATGAGATTAAACAGGCCTCTGCATAGGAAGGCAGATGAAGTCTGCCGGGCCACCCCGTATGCTATTGAGAAGCTACACATCCGCTATGAAGACAATTCATTTTTCATACCCGCTTCACCTATTGCCATATATTTTTGGCCACGCCTACACATACCTTAAGCTCGCCTTAGGTGGCTATTTCCCCCTTTCTGCTGACACTCCTATTTCTAGACCTTATTTAGGGTAGGAACAGGGACGTCATTTGGGGGTCGCTAGGAGTCGCAGCTGCGACCCCTGCTGTCTCCCTTGCGACCCCTGGCATGCCCCCTGCGACCACTATTGCAGACAAATGGGAAAACAAAAGGAAGCTCCATGGCTGCAGGCGCCACTGGGTCTCCTCTCATGCTTTCAAGAGTTCTGGAACTTCAGTAGTTGCTTAGCAACCACGAACAGTTACTGAACTCCTGACTCGTCTCCACACACATTTGGACCAGCCCACCCCGTCATTTCCCTCTAAATGGCTCAACAGTTTGTCATCTTATTTCCCTGCAACAATGACACTTTAGTTCCTGGACACAAGCTCATATATGCTTTGTAACACCGTCTTTTCAAGCTACCGCTTAACTGTTGACTTCCCAGGCACAGCCAGAAATAGTTTCGGATCCGGAAGGTTTTTGCGCAGTCACATATGAATTCAAGAACAATAATAAAACGTCTCCCTTAACACTGATTTAGTACCCGATTGCCTCTTTCATATACAAAAGTACTCAACACATTACTCGAGATGATTTTTAACTCACAAACCAGAGCCAATCAGAATGTCTGCCTCTAAAAGTATCCTTAAAATTTGCCAAAAAGCCAAATGTTCACTTTACATTGGCCTAATATAGCTGCTGTCCATGGTTCCCGATAGCATCCCGTAACATTTTAATGTTTCATTAAATTTTAATTGGTTATTTATAACGCGCTTAATACCCAGAGGTTTCTAAGCGCGGCCCGGGGATCACACCTGTGTTGCTCCGTGTCGTCTTGTTTCCAATGCGAGCACGTTGCCCCTGAGCTATCCTCCCGAGTGATACTTTCAAAGTATTGATCAAAGAAGTATTTTGCCTTCTGATGAGGGGGCCAGCAGCTCAGTGCCTCTTGGAAGCTCGAGATCCATTTCAACTGAAACATTTGAAAGACTTGCCCTTGAAGGTGATAAGCTCAGATCAGCACTTTGCTGAAGTTAAATTTGCCTGATGGAACAAAGCGCAGAGGAGCGAACAAGGTTTTATCTGTCAGTCATTGTTGCAGACACTGTGAGGGAATGTCTGACAGAGGTCAAAGTGGTTGGGAACTAAAAGCTATGGCGTTCCCTTAATGTTTGGGGAAATCCACCATCGTTCCCCTACTTTATGTGACCCCTGGTACCATTCCAGGATGGCAGGGAAGGGCGCAGTTCCCTTCACTTCTATACAGGGGATTCAAAAGTGTGCCCTGCGTGTAACACTCTGGTGCCCCTACCATACTGGCCATCCTGCAGGCGCTAAACTGGCTTTGTTTATTTGGGCACCTTGCTTGGCATGGTGAGAGGGCTCGTGGAGAGACGAAGCAGGGGCTAGGATAGACAGGACAGTGCAAGGCGGGGCTTGCCCTTTGATGTGCAATCTACAATGGCTCCTGTTGCTTTGTGGCTAGGCACAACATTGCCAGGAAATGTTATCACAATAGGTTTGTCCCCGACAAATAGCAAAGCAATATATATTCATGAATACAAATCTTTGTCAATTCTTGTTTAAACAGGATCTTAGTTCAAGGAACAGATATAAATGAAGTGTTTGGAGGCACACTTGGTTAAGACATTTGTATTACATTGGTAGTTCAATTAACAGCTGCAATTAAGCCACTGACTATCAACAGAAAAAACACTGACAGGCCACAGTTTTATGTGACTGCTTGATAGAGCTACCTAAAAGAAATCTTGGGAGGATGGGTTTTGGGCATGGAGGGGCAGATGGCAGATGGGAATGGTGTAGGTATTAGCATGGCCATGGGCAGTCAATGTGTGAGTACATAACTGGACAACACCCACAAGTTGTGGGTCCCTCCTCACATTTCATCTCCCTCTTAGCTGCACTCTGGTTTCCGCCCAGGGTTTGGGACTGAGACCGCGTTGATGGCTGTGTGGGGTGATCTCCATGAGGTGGAAGACCAAGGAGAATGATCCTTATTGGTTATGATGGATCTCTCTACGGCCTTTGATATGTTGGATAACAGTATCCGACTTAGATGCCTCAGGGAGACCGAAAACATCCCTGACCAAGCCATAAAATGTTTTGATTCTTTTCTCTCAGATCGGCAGCAACAGGTGGGAATGGGTGGGTTCACCTCTGACTCTCTCCCACAGGAGTGAAGAGTCCCTCAGGGTTCCTCACTTCCCCTCTTCTTTTCAATGTATACCTGCACTCTCTTATGGACATACTTAGGAGGCATGAAGTTAACTTCCACTCCTATGCGGATGACATCCAGGTGTTCATCAAAAGAGGGTCTGTGTAAGAGGCGTTTCGGACGATCGAACGAACGATGTCTGGAAGAAGTTAGGGTGTGGATGTCCACTAACTGGCTTCTACTCAATGCCAGTAAAACGGAAGTAGCACTGTTCGGGCTTGAACATCTTAATGATCATAGTAGGCGCCCTGGTCCACCATGCTCCTTAGGCTCTGACCTATTGTTTGCCCCTAAAATAACAAATCTAGGCTGCATCTGGCAGGAAAATCTGGGGAGCGAAGCCCAGGTGCGTGCCAAGGTGCAGTCAGTGTTTGGCACCTGGTGCCACTTGCGACCGGCTCTTCCATTTATTCCGGCTGAGGATCATCCAGTGGTGGTGGGAGTCTTGGTGAACTCTCGTCTTGGCTATTACACTGGTCTGCTCGCAGGCAATACACTTACACAAGTACAGCGCCTGCAAAAAGCACACAGGCTGATCTTTGGAGTAAGGAAGTCCTCTCCGTTTTCAAGTTGATGGCGATCTTTACATTGGCTCACCATAAAGGATCCAATTGACTTCAAAGTCCTGTGTCTAATTTTCAAATGTGTAAACAACCTAGCCCTGCCCTTTTTATCTTTAAAAAAATCTGTTGTTACCGACCAACCCGTCGGCTGCGGTCAAGAGACAAACCATTGCTGCAAATTCCCCTCTCGGACTGTGTGTCTAAGGGGGACCGCAGATTCGGAGTGTACGGGCTAAAGTTATGGAAAAGTCTCCCTTTGGAGATTCGGGCCTTTAAATCTCTCTGCCACTTGTCTGTTTGGCGAGTCGCTCTCCTGTGGTCCTTTGCCTCCTTGTGAGTTGCCCTTTGCTCCTTGGCTGCTTTGGCGAGTCGCTCTCCTGTGGTCCTTTGCCTCCTTGTGAGTTGCCCTTTGCTCCTTGGCTGCTTTGGTGAGTCGCTCCCCTGTGGTCCTTTGCCTACTTGTGAGTTGCCCTCTGCCCCTTGGCTGCTTTGGTGAGTCGTTCTCCTTTGGTCCTTTGCCTCCTTGTGAGTTGCCCTCTGCTCCTTGGCTGCTTTGGTGAGCCGCTCTCCTGTGGTCCTTTGCCTCCTTGTGAGTTGCCCTTTGCTCCTTGGCTGCTTTGGTGAGCCGCTCTCCTGTGGTCCTTTGCTTCCTTGTGAGTTGCCCTCTGCCCCTTGGCTGCTTTTGTGAGTCGCTCTCCTGTGGTCCTTTGCCTCCTTGTGAGTTGCCCTTTGCTCCTTGGCTGCTTTGGTGAGTCGCTCTCCTGTGGTCCTTTGCTTCCTTGTGAGTTGCCCTCTGCTCCTTGGCTGCTTTGGTGAGCCGCTCTCCTGTGGTCCTTTGCCTCCTTGTGAGTTGCCCTTTGCTCCTTGGCTGCTTTGGTGAGTCACTCTCCTGTGGTCCTTTGCCTCCTTGTGAGTTGCCCTTTGCTCCTTGGCTGCTTTGGTGAGTCACTCTCCTGTGGTCCTTTGCTTCCTTGTGAGTTGCCCTCTGCTCCTTGGCTGCTTTGGTGAGTCACTATCCAGTGGTCCTTTGCCTCCTTTTGAGTTGCCCTTTGCTCCTTGGCTGCTTTGGTGAGTCACTCTCCTGTGGTCCTTTCCCTCCTTGTGAGTTGCCTCTGCTCCTTGGCTGCTTTGGTGAGTCACTCTCCCCTGGTCCTTTGCCTCCTTGTGAGTTGCTTCTCTGCTCCATGGCTCCTTTGGTCTTTGGTTCTCTGGTGAGCTGCCGTCTCTTGCATGGTGTTCCCATGCAATAAAATCTGGCATTGATTGCGGCTTGAAACACATTGTGTATAGGCGCATTATAAATACCCAATAAATAAAATACAAACATTGATTGGAGAAGGATATGGCAACAATAACCACTTCAAAAACCATCTAAAACACAGGATACACAATAGAGCATGCGCCATCTGAAGGCACTTGTCTGCACTAAATGTCCCTAAACACCAAACGAAGCCACCACAAATACACCAGCACAACTCTCCACACTCCTTAGGCAGCTCCCTAATGCACTCACACAACCACACAAATAAGTACCGTAGCAACATGGAGCCCATATTAACCATAGATACAGACAGCTCACAGAATATCTAAAATGGACACTGCGCAGAGTGCCACCTTTTTCTGCACGCATCAATGTTGTAACAGAGCAATTTGTCCCTGATCCCCTGTTACTGCTTTGGTGCCCTACCCTATCTCATGCTGATCCTGAAGCTTATCGAAAGTTTGAAAAGGCATGTCTCAGTGAAAGGCTGATAAAAAAGACATGTTCGCCCCTGTTTCTTACTGCGTCATGGCATATTTTTCTGGGTATCTATACTGAAGTAAGCATCATAAGTGTTGTTGCGTGTCTAGACTATGGTGCAGCTGGACTAGCCATTCATTACAGTGGCTTGACATTTTGTACTGGGCATCTCTGACAAAGCAATCATGATATGTGTAATTACCTGGCTAGACTGGCTTTTGGGTGCAGCCAGTCCTTGCTACGGTATTGTCTATTTCTCGGGGCATCTATGATAAAGTAAGCATGCTAAGTGTTATTATGTCGTAGATTGGCATGTTGGTTTTGCCCGTCTAGGTATGTCTTACTGTGTCATGGTATTTATTACTGTGCATCATCAAGGCTACAGCAAACATACGTGTTATTACGTGTCAGGCCTACATTGCGCAGCCAGTTTTTACATGCTTTCTTGGGGTGCCATTACATTTTTAGTAGCAAAGCAGTAAGCAAGCTCAGCGAGTTGAGTGCTCACTGCTGTGATCTGCAGGTTGCAGGTTGAAATACTGGCAATGCCAACTCAGCCTTTCATTCTTCCAAGGTTGATAAATAAGTAATATTTCCTGTGGTTGATACAGGAAGGTACTTAATTTTATATTTAGATCACTGAGTAATGATGTGAAGAAGTATATATTGTGGTATTGTGTATTCTATTTTATTTCATTTTGGATGATTTATTGTATATGTTTGTTTTGATATGTGTAAAGTTTAATTTATTTAAACTAAATCACATTAAATAAATAAAATAAATAAGTAGCAACTTCAGTCGGGATGTTAATTGTATGAAACTATGTGCTATGTACAGAACTTTGGCAAAAGCACTACATACATAACAAATCATTATCATTACTGAAAGCATGAGTGCTCCAGTGCACTGGCAGTGACGTGCATCTGTTGCACTTTTGCATACTGTATTATGGCAGCAAATGGCAGTGTTGGGGACCTATCATGAAATCACAATAACCAGCATGCACCTGTAACTGGCATGATATGGAAGTAACTAACCACACAATGCTGAAGTGGCATATCTATGGCACTGCCTCTGCCTATTGTTTCCAGTTTATTAAAAACGAACACATTTTTCATCATATAATTCAAAACTGCTTCGTTCATTACAAATGGCAATAAATGACTTCAGACACAACATTCTAAAACGGACATTACAGACATGAATTCATTCAACACAACGCAATATAATACCATATACTATTTACCCATCAGTCTTTCCCTTTCTAACCCGGACAATTACATTTTCCACCTACACAACAAATTACTTACTTCCCTACATCATTTTGGTGGACTAATCGAGAAAAACATTCCAACAGACTTAATGTGCATCACTATTAACATATTCCCTGAAGCAATGGTCGTTGAGATAGTGTATCCATACAACAGCCTAGCCCACTTGACCTCACTGTTTAAATGCTCTAATCTCCTTATGTACTTTCCCAACCACATTTTCCTCTGCGCTAGTGTTGTGCTGCAGCCAAGCAGCCAATGTTTTAGGGTTTCTGCTTCCCCCGGCTTTTTACACAGCCGACAATCTCTTGCCAAAGCATTCCTCTTATGGGACCCCACCTTTGTAGGGAGCATAGTAAGTTAAGACAAAAGCGCATACAAATGTAAGGATATTTTGGCCCTGCGAATCTCATCACAGAGGACTGCATCTCCTTATATGTTCTCGGGTGTGCTGTTATGTCCCTTTGCAGCTTATAGAATGAGATTTGCTGTTTTTCCTTCCCCATTTCACATGATTCCTTTTGTTGTACATCTTCACTGGGCTTTCCATCAATTTAAGTTTGTCTGAGGCCACTTCAGACTTTGTCATAATTATTGCTTAAAGATGTATGCAAGTCTTTAAATAGCAAACCTGATTATGGAACCAATAATGGCTTGGCCTATGTAGTTCTATTGGGTCATATCATGACCCCATCAATGGCATATGAGTGCAGCACCCTTGATCAAATGTGGCTAGTGTCTAAAATATTCTTGTCTGCTTCAGTACGTTTTTGATATTTTAAAATGTTTACTTTGTTTTACCACTGCAAGCCACGTCCGGTGATATCACCATGGTTAAAGAGGTCGCCATCCAGGTCAACCTTCAAGTGACATCACTTCCTGTTATGTCACTCCCACTACCCCAGGCATTTTGGTGAATCAATGTCCCTGGGTTAGAGTGAGATTAATCGCTGAGTTGGTGTCATTCCCCCGGTAAACCTCAATTTCTCATCAAGGTGACTTTTCCTACAGAGAGTCTGGTCTTTACGTGGCCTCCCTTCTCATTTTTCTTCCTAATGTTGCAGGGTCAGTATTGGTCTGTATTGGTAACTCATTGTGTGGCCCTCCAGATGTGTGGGACTTCCACTCCCATCGGCCCCAGCTAGCATAGTCAATGGTGAAGGATCATGGGAGTTCTAGTTCAAAACATATGGCAGCCCAAGGAAAAGATCGTACTAGTGCCATGGACACTCTGTTCAGCTCAAGATGCAGTGTTCCATTTGTTTCTTTGGAATAAAGGATGTACCCGGGTGTTATCCCCACTACTCATTTCCAAACCGGGGGCAGGTCTTCTAGAGCACCTCTCTGGAAACATGATTGCGTAGCTGATGATTCAAGTGCCACATCATTCTGGGTGCCTCTTACTGAGTTATGTCTTCTATTGTGAGGTCCTCACGCTCTCTACCCATGGCTATGCCATGGGATTCCATAATGCATTTTATTTAGGTGCTTCATAATGCACACAATTTCAATTGAAAATCCCTTAACAGGCAGAGGGAGTGACAGGGACATAGGGCCCCTGTAGGTCCCCGCAAGCATCTGTCAGGCAGAGAGGAGGTAGGAAGGACTAGCAAGGGGGTAGGAGGTCCGGGAGTTGGCACATACTGCCAATAGGGCTGGGATTCAGGGAGGAGAGGAAGGTGGTAGGGTGGAAAGGTCACACGAAGGTCAGGGGAGGGGGATATGGGAAGAATACAAAACAAAAGTATTTTAGATGCGGATGGGCGATTAGCAGCATAGGCCAGGGCCCCCCACAAAGGAAAACAGCTGGTTGCACCCCAGGGGGTTGGGGGAATCTTCTCCTTGCTCATTCCTTTTCCTTTTCCCCTTTTCCCTGGAATTTGGCTTCTAACTTCAATAGTGTTGAACTGTAAGTAACAGGTATCCGTGTTGATAGCTGTTCTATGAAATCCCCCAAAAATAATTTGAATACAAATTTGAAAAAACACAAGATGTGGGGCTCCGCGGCAGTGAAGGCACGTGCAGAAAAGTACTCACATGCAGCATCCGAGCTCTCATTTTGCGGTCGCTGCCATTTTGGGCATCAGTGAAGCTGACCAATGGGGAGGGCAGGATGGCGCTGCAAGGAAGCTATAGTCTTTGGCAGCCTTCATTGGCTGACACGCATGGGGGTCCCGCCCAGTGGGGGACTGGCCTATAGGGATCTCTGGAGATTGCCCAGGGGGCCTCTACACCCTGGGAGGGGGGGACTGGCTATGGGGAACTCTGGAGATTGCCCAGGGGGTATCTACACCCTGGGAGGGGGGGACTGGCTATGGGGAACTCTGGAGATTTCCCAGGGGGCCTCTACACCCTGGGAGGGGTGGACTGGCCTATGGGGAACTCTGGAGATTGCCCAGGGGGCCTCTACACCATGGGAGGGGGTGACTGGCTATGGGGAACTCTGGAGATTGCCCAGGGGGTCTCCACACCGTGGGAGGGGTGGACTGGCCTATGGGGAATTCTGGAGATTGCCCAGGGGGCCTCTATACCCTGCGAGAGGTGGCCTGGCCTATTGGGGAACTCTGGAGATTGCCCACGGGGCCTCTACACCCTCGGCCTAATTTGTCTGGCTATTATGTTATTTGTTCCTCTTACTCCCTGATACTTTTCTTCAACGTCACCCCTAAACCCCTTTGAAGTTAAGTATTTGTTATAAAGCTTACAGTATGTTATTACTCACACTTAATAAAATCTATAGGTTCTTTTTTTTTGTTATGCATTGCTACTTTGTAATCCCTATATCGGGACACGTTTTATTCAAAATGTTCCTTCAGGAGAACCCCTCAAACCCCCCCACTTAGAGGGCCTGGGGTTGCCCCCACAGTGTCATATGGGGATACGTTAAAAAACATTCCCCGGGCCTCTTGGTTCGCAGCCCGCTCCTGAAGCCGCCCTGTCCCGGTTGGAGTGGAAGCGAGGATGGACTGGCCACATGGTCAGAGATTCTATGATCGGCTGGGAGGGCTCTGGGGGCTCCAAACAAGGTGAAAGGCTTCTGGCGGCCGCAGGTGTTCTGGCCACCATGTTGGCGAGGGCAGTTTACGTGTACATTAGTAAAACAAAAGAGGTGACGGCTGGTAGGTTTAGAATTGATCTTATCCTCTGGCATTGCTCTGGGCAACGCTCGCGACCATCGTTCTACAGCCTGCCAAGCCATTGCAGAAAGGGGACAGGCTTCGCCTGCCCCGCTCACCTCTTTCCCACTATTTCCTGTCATCTGGACTGATCATTTGATTTTCCCTTTTCAAATTGAACCCCTTCTACTGCCTGTGTCTTCGGTGGTGCCCGTCCTCCCTCGGCGTCAGATTGCGGCTCATATCAAGGAGAGTTGCGATACTCTCCCTGTGATTACTCTGCCTGCCTTGTCTTCAGTCTTGACCTCCAAAGCCAGCTTATTGGCTCCTAAAAAGATTGCTCATCCTCGGGAAAAGCCCACCTGACACGTGGTTTACCCCAGAGCTAACAAAATGACGTCTTCTGCGTAGGCAGGTGGAACGCAGATGGCAACCGGCTTATTGCCCATTGGCTACGTTAAATTTACGCAAAGCCACAGCAGCATATCAAGTGGCTATTACTGCTGCTAAACTCCTCTTCTATTCTAGCCGAATGGAGCAGGCCATCAATAAGCCTAGAGAGCCGCTTAGACTAGTTAGGGCTTTGTCTTCTGATCCTTCTGCGACATCCTTAGTTCCGCCTTCCCTTGCAGTGTTTTTTGTAGAAAAGATTGAAGCTATTCTCCATAAAATGTCCATTTCTGAGGGACAATCTGATATGTCTGGGACAGAAGAGGTGGATCCAACTCCTTCTGATTGGTGGTTCATCTTTCCTAGTTTTACTGCTTCTGAAATCCTGGGTGCCGCACAGAAATGGAAATCGGCTTCGCCGCTGGATGCTATTCCACTCTCTGTTCTTAAAATGGTCATGCCCGAAATTGTCTCCTGGGTTACAGATGCCGTGGATCACTTGTTTTCCTTAGGTTTTATGCCTCCAAGTCTTAAGCACTCGCTGGTGATCCCTTTAGTGAAGAAACCCTCCCTGGAACCTTCTATCCCAGCTAATGTCCGGCGCATCTCGCGGATACCGTTTCTAATTAAATGTATCGAAGCTTTGGATGCCCCTCTTATGTGTTCTTTTCTTGAAGAATCTCATTTATTTAATTCCTGCCAGGCCGGGGGACCGAATCTGTACTTGTGGCTGGAGTAGATGGTCTAACCCTGGTAGCTGGTCAAGGTGGTGTCAGCGCACTGATTCTCTTAGATCTTTCAGCCGCATTAAAAACCATCGATCATTCCATCCTTCTTTCTCCACGATCTTCTGCAGGTTTCTCTGGCTCTGACCTGGCCTGGTTTCATTCTGCCCCATCTGCTGTTTCTTGGGGTGTCCTGCAAGGCTCCCCACTTTCTCCTTCAATATTCAATGTCTACATTCATCCTTTGGTTTTGCTTGTTCAATCCTTTGAGTTTCGGTGCTATTCATACGCTAACGACACACAGATCATCATGCGGCTTGATTTTTTGCACCTGGAAACTGCAGCTCGGTGTCGTTCGTGTCTGCAGGCAGCCCATTTTATGGACGAGCAACAACTGGTTGTGTCTAAACAGTACCAAAACCGAAGTTCTTTTGGCTGGGTCACCTAGGGTTTCATCCCTATTGACGACTTCTGGCCCCATTCGCTCCAGACCTTACCAACGCCGCTGGTCACTGTGAAAAATCTTGGTGTTAGAGTGTTGGCCTCCTTATCTATGGAGGCACAAGTTTAAACTTTTGCAGAAAATTCTCCATCGTTTTCATGCACCTGTCATCTCTTCCTCTATGTCCAGTATTTTGGACTATTGCAATTGTCTATATCTCTCACAACCGGCTTATCTGCGGCAACGACTGCAGATACTTAAATACTCAGCTGCAAGAGTTGCCACTTAGCCCCTTTGCATGCCCATATCTCACCTATACATCACCACCTACATTGGCTTCCAGTTGCCCCACTAGTGGACTATAAAGTTCTCGGTACTGTACACTGTGGCTACTATCAGGTTGGTACGGACTATCTGCAGGAAAAGACCTGTCACTATATTCCATCTCGCTCGCTTCGTTCGTCTGAGGCACTCTTGCTCCAAGTTCCTAGGTTTAATCGGACTAAATCCTTTTCTGGTACCGCGGCCAGGCTATGGGATAAATGACATGTGTTCCTGTGTGCTGTCCAACATCATCTTTTTTTTCGGTGGCTGCTGAAAACTTTGCTGTTCTAGTCTGGCTTGTTTTTGGGTTGCTTGACCATCTTTCCTTTTTCAGTTAGTGCCAAGATGCCCTTGCTGGTGGTAGTTGCGCTGTATAAATAGGCCTAACATAACATACGCAAATCATGCTTGGTCCCACCCAAAAGGGGCAGTCCAGCCCGAACTGCTAGGTCACATTCCTTCTGTATGAGACCACAAGCATCCCCAGACATGTTTTGGCCTCATTGGGCCTCATCAGTGAGAAGTTACTTGGGTCTCTAAGCTCAGCAGGCTCGGACCCACGGCTGGGCACACCCGTCCCACTCGGGGTGATTAAAGCAAAACAAAAGGGTTGCTAGCTGGAAGGTTTACAATTAATCTTAACCTCTGGCATTACTCTGGGCAATCCTCCAGACCATCGTTCTTCGCATGCCAAGCCATTACAGAAAGCAAAAGACCATATGCAAATCAGGCTGGGTCCCACCCCAAAAGAGGTGTTGTCCAGCCCAAACTGCTAGCTCACATCCCTTCTGCACATCAGTGACATTTTCCTTAGATGGGCTCTCACGGGCCGTGGGGACTTCCATGATCTGGCCAATAGTTTGAGTGAGCGAGCACAGAGGTCAGCAATGCTACCTGTGGAAAGGACATTGGGGGTCATTACGAGTTTGGACGTAGCCATGGCGCTGGCTTCGTCCAAACCTGGGTCCGGTGTGACTGAATGGGGACTTCCCGGGTCATTCCGACCTTGGAGGACCCGGTAAGTCCCCATTCAAGAGACCATTCCCCATTCCCATTTGAGCCCTCATAGGGCTCAATGGGAATGGGGAAGGCGCTAATACGTTCCTGCTGGACCCACTAAAGGACCTCGGAATAGGGCGGTAGGGGCTTAACAGCACCACCAACCCTAACGGTGCCGTTCAGCCCCTACCGCCCAACTCGTAATGACCCCCATTGTCTCACAAGAGAATAAGAGAAAAATGTCCTGCAACAGCAACTGGCGCTCCGGCTTGGTCACATGATCCAAGCTCTTAATATAAGCTACGTGGGTGCCTCGGAAAACCAAGGATAGCCGATGGAGGCTGTGGGTATCCTGGCCGCCATGTTTGAGAGGGCAGTGGAGAATTATTTGGTCAGGCGTATGGTGTGGGCAAGCCAGTAAAATGGAGTTTGTCTCATAGGTGAATGGAAGAAATAGTCCCTGCAACAGAGGTAGTCTGCTCAGGCCTGGCCACATGATCCAAGCTTTTCCTGTCAGATGCATGAGTGCTTGGGGAAACCCAGCAAAGAAAGGCCTATGTGGCTGCGGGTATCCCAGCCGCCATGTTGGAGAGGGTTCTACAATGGGGCCCCCATGAGGAGTTGCTCCGGCTCAGTGTATTGGGCATCCATCATCCCAGGTCACTGTCGGTCTGTAGTCTGAGCCACTGTGTTGCCATCCAGGTCTCCATTGGCCGAGGCTCGTCTCAGGATTCAGGGGCTGCTGGGGGAAGAACACATCGCAACATCTGCACCACTGGTTGGGCTAAATGTCTTGATACCAACAGATTTGCACCAAAGCACAGATCTAAAGTCTATAGTTTGCCAAAATGTGTATATTCTAAACAGTTGTATAATTGTAATTTTAAGTAAACAGGCATGTCTTGTCCTTTTCTTATTAAAGGGCTATTTAAGCAAAGGTTTGCTCGGATAATCGTTTAATAGTATACACTTTTGTATGAGCTGTAAGGTGGCGCTTAATTAGAGCTGACACAACGTTCTGGTCGTTCAGAGCCAAAGTCAAGGAACTGCTCATAACGCAACAATAGACTATCTACTGCACTTAGCTGTACGTAACTGTGCCACCTTCAAATGCATGCCATTATGTACGCCACTCCAACACTTGTATTCTTGTACTCAAATGCATGCCACATTTGCGGCAGACCAACCTGTAACCCGGTCCCTTTTTTTTTCGGACCGTTCTGTAACCTGGTCCCTCACCCCATTTATTGTACTGGATCATACGTGCCTGACCTTGTATGTGCAATCTTCTGTAGCCATTGCTGATCCTAAAGACAAATCGCCCAGTTACCCTAGGGTTCGGTCGCGCTATACAAATAAACAAACTAAACTAAACTAAGCACCACCTATAAACTGAAAATGTTGCATTTCATAACAGCTAGGGAGGAGATGACATGCAAGGAAGGATGCACAGCTGTTGGATGTTGTTTGATAATTTACCCACCCATTCACTTCCCATGGCTAATCCCTATGGCCGTTTCTCCCAATATCTGGCCCTCTCTGCCCAAACCTCATCCTTCTGGGATCTCGTTAAGCTTGCTCTATTATACAGAAACATCAAGCTTGGGTCTGCCAGTGTTATTTCTAATCAGCCTGTGGAGAGTTAATGGCATAATTGCATCTGTAAATGTGCTACTGGTGTAATAAAAATGTATTAGCCAAGTGTGCCTTCGGTTACTTTATTTATATATGTTCCTTGCGCCAAAGTCCTGTTCAAAGGTAGCATTGACAAAGCCAGCCTTGTGTTTAGGTATTGGGCATTTACCAGCCACTGCTACCAGTTGCCCGGGTAATCACCCCCATTTTCCAGCGGCTTCCATTTTAGGGGCAGGTAGCACTGTTATGGCAGTGCTTGGCCAATACCAATGCCATGCCTACACAACAGCCTAAATTATCGACTTTGCCAATGCTTGTTGGTTTTAATTTTGACACAACAGTTGTGTTGGGTCCATGTTAACAATATGGCCCTTTTATTTTATTGTTTAAAGTGCAGATGTAGCTCATGAGCGGCCAGCGTCTTTTAACAGTGGCGCAGTACTGTAGCGCAGTAGCACATTAGCACAGTCTGTGCATCGGTCTGTACATCCATTGGGATTAGTGCTTGGTCAGCTGTTGCTGAAAAAGCCACGTATTGAGAGATTTTCCCTACTAGAACTCAACATCTTAACTTAACTGAACAGAGCAAGAAAAGTTCAAACGATTGGACTTTTATTTTCAAGGTGTAGTTTCTTCTCTGTTATCGGGGTCCATAACCGTCAGAGTTTCAGGTCGGTTTATTCCAAACCCAGTCGTTCACAGAGGATGACTGTGTTCCTTGTCTCTGTTCTAATCCGGGACTTCCTCTTCTGGCCAAGCTTTGCATTCATGCACCTTTGGGTCACTTCCCCTTGTCCCAGAGTTTCTCTGATAGTAGAAATGTGTTTTTAGTTTTGGCTGTTAGGTGGCTCTTAGGCACCATCTATAGGCACAAAATATTGCATTCTAGATGTGAGGAGGGATACATAGCTTGTGGGTGTTTTTGGGTCATTTGTCCACCCATTGACTATCCATGACCAAGCTGATCCCTAGCAGGGCCATGAGCCACGTCCTGCTTCAGGAGCTTTGCCTCCATGCTCAATTCGGTCTTACTGGATAACTGAGTCATATACGTATTGCCACCAGATGCCACAAATCCCAATACTGGTTTCCTGGTTTTAAACTTTCTCAGATTCTTACAATTTGTCTGAGTTCAAGTGGTTTCAAAGTCTTAGTGCCTCTCATGATTCAAGTGTTTTTCAGGTTTGCAGCACCTCTCAGGGTCAAGTGTTCTCAGATTCTCAGCACCTCTCAGGTTCAAGTGTTCTCAGGTTCTCAGTCTCTCAGGTTCAAGTGTTCTCACATTCTCAGTAGTTCTACGGTTCAAGTGTTCTAAGGTCTGCAGTACCTCTTAGGTTCAAGTGTTCTCACATTCCCAGTACCTCTCAGGTTCAAGTGTTCTCAGGTTCTCAGTCTCTCAGGTTCAAGTGTTCTCACATTCTCAGTATTTCTACGGTTCAAGTGTTCTAAAGTCTGCAGTACCTCTTAGGTTCAAGTGTACTCAGAATCTCAGTACCTCTCAGATTCAAGTGTTCTCAGGTTCACAGTATCGCTAAGGTTCACAGAACCTCCCAGGTTCAAGTGTTCTCAGGTTCACAGTAACTCTCAGGTTCAAGTGTTCTGAGGTTCTCAGTGCCTCTCAGGTTCAAGTGTTCTCACATTCACAGTACTTCCACAGTTAAAGTGTTCTAAGGTCCGCAGTGCCTCTTAGGTTCAAGTGTTCTCAGGTTCTCAGTACCTCTTAGGTTCAAGTGTTCAAAGGTTCACAGTACCTCTCAGGATCAAGTGTTCTCAGGTTCACAGTACCTCTCAGGATCAAGTGTTCTCAGGTTCACAGTACCTCTCAGGTTAGTGTTCTCGCTTTTGTAGTACCTAATTCAAGTGGTTCAAGTGTTCTTAGGTTCACAGTACCTCTCAGGATCAAGTGTTCTCAGGTTCACAGTAGCTCTTAGGTTCAAGTGTTCTCAGTACCTCTTAAGTTCAAGTGTTCTCACATTCTCAATACTTCTACGGTTCAAGTGTTCTAAGGTCTGCAGTACCTCTTAGGTTCAAGTTTTCACAGGTTCTCAGTAACTCTTAGATTCAACTGTTCTCAGGTTCACAATACCTCTCAGGTTCACAGAACCTCCCAGATTCAAGTGTTCTTAGGTTCACAGTACCTCTCAGGTTCAAGTGTTCTCAGTACCTCTCAGGTTCAAGGGTTCTCACATTCACAGTACTTCTACAGTTAAAGTGTTCTAAGGTCGCAGTACCTCTTAGGTTCAAGTGTTCTCAGGTTCTCAGTACCTCTTAGGTTCAAGTGTTCTCAGGTTCACAGTACCTCTCAGGATCAAGTGTTCTCAGGTTCACAGTACCTCTCAGGTTCAAGTGTTCTTAGGTTCTCAGTACCTCTCAGGTTTAGTGCTCTCGCTTTTGTAGTACCTAATTCAAGAGGTTCAAGTGTTCTCAGGTTCACAGTACCTCTCAGGATCAAGTGTTCTCAGGTTCACAGTACCTCTCAGTTTTAGTGCTCTCGCTTTTGTAGTACCTAATTCAAGCGGTTCAAGTGTTCTCAGGTTCACAGTACCTCTCAGGATCAAGTGTTCTCAGGTTCACAGTAGCTCTTAGGTTCAAGTGTTCTCAGTACCTCTTAAGTTCAAGTGTTCTCACATTCTCAATACTTCTACGGTTCAAGTGTTCTAAGGTCTGCAGTACCTCTTAGGTTCAGGTGTTCACAGGTTCTCAGTACCTCTTAGATTCAACTGTTCTCGGGTTCACAGTACCTCTCAGGTTCACAGAACCTCCCAGATTCAAGTGTTCTCAGGTTCACAGTACCTCTCAGGTTCAAGTGTTCTCAGTACCTCTCAGGTTCAAGGGTTCTCACATTCACAGTACTTCTACAATTAAAGTGTTCTAAGGTCGCAGTACCTCTTAGGTTCAAGTGTTCTCAGGTTCTTAGTACCTCTTAGGTTCAAGTGTTCTCAGGTTCACAGTACCTCTCAGGATCAAGTGTTCTCAGGTTCACAGTACCTCTCAGGTCCAAGTCTTCTTAGGTTCTCAGTACCTCTCAGGTTTAGTGCTCTCGCTTTTGTAGTACCTAATTCAAGAGGTTCAAGTGTTCTCAGGTTCACAGTACCTCTCAGGATCAAGTGTTCTCAGGTTCACAGTACCTCTCAGGTTTAGTGCTCTCGCTTTTGTAGTACCTAATTCAAGCGGTTCAAGTGTTCTCAGGCTCACAGTACCTCTCAGGATCAAGTGTTCTCAGGTTCACAGTAGCTCTTAGGTTCAAGTGTTCTCAGTACCTCTTAAGTTCAAGTGTTCTCACATTCTCAATACTTCTATGGTTCAAGTGTTCTAAGGTCTGCAGTGCCTCTTAGGTTCAAGTGTTCTTAGGTTCACAGTACCTCTCAGGTTTAGAGCTCTCACTTTTGCAGTACCTATCTAATTCAAGAGGTCTCAGGATCTCGGCACCATTAGGTTTAGTTGCTCTCAGATTCACAGCGCCTCTTACTTTCAAGTGCTCTCAGGTTCTCAGCACCACACAGATTTCAGTGCTCTCAGGTTCTCAGCTCCTTTCAGGTTCAAGTGCCTTTGGTTCTAAGCAGCTCTAAGGTTTATGTGTTCTCAGGTTCTTTGTACATCTCAGGTTTAGGTGCTTTCAGATCCCAACACCTCTCAGGTTCAAGTGTTCTCAGAACCCGTATGGTCAAATGTTCTCAGGTTCAGACCCCTTATTTCAAGTTCTTAGTACCTCTCATTTTTAGCCCTCCACATTGTCGCTTCAAAACCCCTTCTCCTGATTCCAGACATCGAAATTTGGGAAGCTCCTCTTTTGGATCACGGGGGCCCATTGCAACATGTCGTTTTGGGGGCCCTTTGCCTAGAGCCATAGAAACAGCCTCTGGCCCCAGTGGGTGGCTACATTATAATGAAGATTAATAAATACAGCCGGGAGTTAATAGTTGCAGATTACCATGTGACGGGAAGCTTACGGGAAGCTGAAACACTAAATGCCCACTGAACCAGTCTTTGTCAGCAAATGGCTAATATAGATGAAACCTGAGTAAAAGGGCAATGAGGTGATAAGAGCATTGTTGGATACTGCAGAGGTCTGAGGGAGGTGACAGCCTGAAGCGCTCTAGCCAATGCAGCTTGCAATGTGCACACTGCAAAGCACACATTTAAAGTTCAGAATGAAAAGACCATTTTGCAGTTTCATAGGTCTCCTGACTGCCTACATGGGGGCAGCTTCTGGGGTTCCTCCTGAGGCTTGGGGTGTTGCAAGGCCCTGATGCTGTCCCCGATCTAATCTCTCCCTTAATGCAGCTTCGTCTTTGAGACCGGGTATGCGCTTTTCCTTCTTCCACTGTTGGCAGGAGTTGGCTATTTTCATTACCTGCTGCTGGCATCTATTCTTCTGTCCTGACAGGTTCTCCGCTTGTGGAGCATCTTCATATCCGTCACTCTCCCACCTTCATCAACTCCATGTTGATTGTGAAAACTCTGCCACATTACGGCCCACAAATGCCTTTCACCGGCAACCCGCCAGTGCTCTCCAGTGCCCCCTCCCTGAGAACTGGGAACTGAGGCACTTGTTGGTATTGTAAAGAATCCTATGGATCCCTCACTGAAACCCTGCCTAAAGTTCATCCCAGGTGGCCACGGAAAGGCCGACGCTTCCTGATCTTTGGGGTGGTGTACTGTGGGTTGATCACGTGTGAGGAGACACGGCCCAGGGTAGTGAGGAGATCCTGTAGGATGAGGCACCGTATTTTTCTTCTGAAGGGAAGTACCTTTCTGGGTTGCCAAAACAGGGAATGGCATATTGTCATTATAATGTCCCTGACCCACATATAAGATCTGTGATCCGGGGTATGAATTCTGTTAAATGTGAGCAAACCTTATTAACAGAAATATCTTTCAAGGCATCTCAGGACAAACACCCTCCTTACTCCCATAGGTATCATGTAAAAGGATCTAGAGAAAGTGCCTTGAATCCAATGTCTTCCTCTTTAAGAACCAATTGTAACATTCCATCTTTTAAAGAGTTTAAGGGAAATAAATCTACCCTTAAAATTAACTCAATTGTTAAAAGAGCTAACTCTGCTGAAGGGGACCACAAGTCCCACAATCCCAGGAGTACTGGGATGAGGAAGAGGGCTGAAGAGGCATGCAGTTGCAGTAGTCAGGCAGTTAAGCCCAACAGCCCACACCTGAAGGAACCTGGGAGGCATAAAAGGCCCCCTTGGGGGGGGGGGGCAATTGGAAGGAGCTGGAACTGTGACTGGAGTGCGAGCTGTAGCAGTAGTAGCAGAAAGAAGGTGGCAGGAGGCTGGCACACCAAGCAGAAGTGGGAAAACAAGAGAGACGCTGGAATGTGGATACAGCAGATTTCAACTGCTTGTTCTGATAGGGTCCTCTTCCCCCAAACTCTGAAATGCACAGGCTGTGCAGCGGAAGGCGTGCAGGAGAGATGTCTTTTCCTATGTGAGCCTGTTTGCCGGGGTGGCTGTGCAGCAAACGTGCTGGAGACTGAGGTGAGAAGCAGGGGCTCCATAAACATGTGGCTGGACTGGAGACTCCTTCACAGAGGAAGGGTGTGAGTCCCCAAGAAGCCAGAAGTAGTAGACATTGTAGTAGAAGTCGGTAAAGCAGTGCAACCCGCAGAGCAAGTGTTAAAGAAGCCGGTGAGTGAAACGCAGCATTCTAATACCTTGCACAAGCATTGCCGACCACAGTATTCAGTTCTCTATTCACCCGTGTATCGTTTGAAGCAAGTGGAAGGTGTTCCTTGAAGCTGAAATACCTGAATAATGGAAATGTAGCACTGACATATATAAAAGAAAGTCCTTTTACTTGCGTAGAAAGCAAACACTGCTTAAATCCATTGTTCAATCTTTAAAAGACTGTTACTGCTTGAAGGAGTGGTTGCGTGTCAGTAATTAAGGAGAGTGAACATTGAGAAGACCATTACCGAATACCTAACTTTGATAACACAGTTGTTAAAACCGTTAACTTGTGATAAGTATATCAAGAAGTGGTTGAGTGTGCCTAATTGTGATTTCCAAATGAGGAATGAACTATATCCTTCACTTTCATACAGTAATTTATTTATTTATTTATTGTTATTTGGTTAACAAAGTAACTTTTAACAAGAATAGAAAACATAAAAAAGTTTTTTTTTAAATGCAAAAGATACAAAGAATACAGGTTAAAACAAACTTTTTAGAAGAAAAACAGAAGAAAACCATAAAGAGCTAAAAGAATGGAGAACAAAATAAATTAGGTAATCGATTTGCATGGTTCTAAAACTTCTTTTAAAAAGTGAATTGTGGCAACCATCCAGTCGATACGACCATAAGAATTCATAATAAGCTGCCACACTCTTTCCGTATAGACCTGGACATAGTGTTGAATAAGATGACCAAAGTAAACAATGCACCTTGCCTCCAAAGCTCTACAATGGAGTATGATATGTTGCAGAGTCTCCACCTCTTCAAGCAAGGGACAAAATCGAAACAATCTCAACATTCTCGGATCATTCTTCCTGGCACCCAGAATTTCATTAGTCTGAATCAAATTTAGTCACAGCCTCATCACCCTAAACTGCCAGGATCTACCAGCTGACTTTTTCAAGTATTCGGGATAGGTTCCGACTGGCCTGACATCATTCAGTAAGCCTATAGAATATATATTCTGACTTTACTGATTGTGTCTATCCAGTCCCATTCTTTAAGTCTCCTTTTAAAGTACTTGGACTTTGCAAACCTGTATCTTTCGAGATGCCGTACCTCTCACAACTCGCATAGCACTCTGTCTCCCATGTGTTTAAGGCAGTGCATGATTTCTTAAGCAGCAGCTCTTTTAGCAACCACCAGTTTAAACCTACCTTTGCACAGTGGATGTTTTTCAACAGTGAGAAATTCTTCCAATTAAGATAGAATTTAATGGAAGACAGCCCTAACTCATACCAGATAACAGCTGCAGGAACTCCATTCGGTAAATGCAGAAGCTACCTCCAAAAAAGGCCCTCCAAGGCATTGCAGTCCAAGAATGTAGGGAGACCCCAGTTCTAACCCCTTTAGGTGATAGATGGCAACACCTTGATCTTATACAATTTTAGTTCTGGGCTCAAAGAGAAATGACCACATTTCCGATTTACGGCACAAGCTTGTGTAGCAAGCATCAACATTTTAGAGCGCTGGTAACTTTGAAACTTCAATTTGTTCGGAAGTTCAAATAACATAGGGGAATAAAATTCAA
The DNA here is from genome assembly GCF_040938575.1 of Ambystoma mexicanum. Taxonomy (NCBI): domain Eukaryota; kingdom Metazoa; phylum Chordata; class Amphibia; order Caudata; family Ambystomatidae; genus Ambystoma; species Ambystoma mexicanum. The sequence continues at coordinate 752,859,006 of NC_090938.1, read as the reverse complement.
TTAACAGTGAAACCAGCCTTTGTCAGAGTTAACAGCAATCTAACTGTTACTGTGAAGTTAATAACAGTCAATTGTCCCAAGACTCGTGTGCAAACATTACCTGAAGCTAAGAGAGTGTCACCAAGGCTTCTGGGTAATTACTTGGGCTGATAGTTGGCAGAAAGGTGAAGCTAAAGTTGGGAAAAGGAAACTGGCTACTTGTGAAGACTATTTCTGAAGTAGACACAACCTGAAGTGCCAGAAACTGTGGAAGACGGAGAGAAGTGAGTCTTAAAGGCAAACACAGGTTGTTATTGTGGCAGACGGACAATAGAGGCAAAAAGGCTGCCGCTTTTGAAGAGAGTTATTCAGGGGAAGAAAGTTATTCAGGGGAAGAGTGCTTTGCCTACCTGAAGGTGTTGAAATACATTTAAGTATATCTTGTCGAAGCCTGTCTAGAAGTACAAAACACTGAAGCTTTGTTAGAAGTCCAAAGTACCGAAGCTGTGGTGGTGTATCTGGTTGTCAGTGGATGCAGCATTGTAGTAGTCTAAACGAGGTGTAGTACTGTTAGACAAAGGTGACTGTTCTCATGGTGTATCCAGTAGAAGTGAAGTTGTTGAAGTGGAAATAGCAGCACTAAGAAGTCCTCCCGACAAATAAACCATTGTGAATTCTAAACTCACATTTATTATGTGATTGAGGCAAGAAGAAAACGGGAGGGGAGACATAGCATCTTGTCATTCCCCATTCCCTTCTTAATAAACCCCTGTCCCTGGGCATAGAGCACAGGTGTTCTTTGTGCAGGTGGCATGGGGCGGTAGGTGGCAGACCTTCTATCTTTGCCCTGTGGAGGGTAACCCACAAGCTGCCTCGGTCTTGCAGAGCACAGGAGGACCTGAGCAGGATATGTTGCTTCTACCCACCTACCCTTCATTGTGAGCTAGACAGCAGTCGTAACTGGGTATATTTGGGGTGGTAATAGCTTGGGTCACTTAGCAATAGCAGACTAAGCACTAGGCTGACAGGCAAAAAGTGAGTGGGTCCTGCTGTTTCCTGATCCGACACCTTCCCATCTCATCATAACAGAACAACACACACGCCCGCCACCCTTCTTGCTGGCAGTCAGGCACATTGGAATAACAAAAAGTAGCTTTAGTGCTCACTCACAAGGTCCGGCTAACCATTTGTGAGGGCTTGTGGGGGCCCCCTTCCATGTGACTGGGCACCCCTCCCATCCCTACAGTCATGAGGGGTGTGCACAGTCTGTGGCACCATTGGGTTGCTTAAATAAGAATACATACAAAGGAATGCCCTTGATCTCACGGGGCAGGCAGCCAGAGGCGAGCTGAAACACTAAACGGCCACTGAAAAGTTAGTAATTGCTCTTTCAGCAAGGCACTAATGCAGATGAAACCATAGTGAAAGGCAAAGAGGTGCTAACACTGCTGGATGCTGGGGGCTATCAAAGCCAGTCTGTAACGTGCTGCCAAGCACACATGTAAAGTCTTCAGTTAAGGCAATGGTCTTCAAACTAGGGTGCCCAAAGGATGTCCAACGGGGGGCCCCCAGACTCTTTCAAATAAGATTAAGATAAATGTTTTTACTATAAAAAAGGATGAATGAGACTGTTTTAATAGAATATAAATGAAGCAGAAAATCTGCTTATATTTTAAAGAGCCTCAGCCCAAAGGCTAGGTAGGGGGATCAGAATCTTTTTTTTTTTTACAAGGGGGGGTGGTATGAAAAGGTTTGAATATGCATCCAGAAAAGGGCAGCCTGTAACATGCACACAAGACAAAGTGCACATTTAATGCCATGAAAGAAATATGTTGCTGTGTAGTAAAACAGCCAAAATAATGATATGTTCAAATTTGTCTTCTGGACCTGTCCAGTAAAAGATATGCAGAACCCCAATTTGAACAATATGGATTGACATGATCAGTATTTATTTATTAATTGAACGTTGTATGGTGCCTATACATCAAAACGTGTTTCCATGCGCCACAAGACAAAAGGGGAGGGACAGATGAGGAAAACAAAACTAACAGTGCTACTAGGCCTTGTGACATTCGGATCATGCGAGTGCATTAACAAGAAGTGCAGTGGGAGGTGGAGTTTAGGATGAAAGGATGGGATAGGGAGAAGGTGAAGAGGGAGAAGTGCAAGAGGAAGGGTGACCAGGGGCAGGGCATGTGCTGAGGAGAGCCCAGGAGGGCAAGTGCCAGGGGAAAGAGGGTTTGGGATCAGCTAGTGCCTCAGAAGGGGGTGGACCAACCTTAGTAGGCTAGTCAGGGAATAGTGCCCAAGGGCAAGTGCTGGTAAAATGGAGTGCTGGGGAATACTTGTCGAGGGAGGGCCTCAACCCAGTAAGACTCATAAGGGAACAGTCAAACCAGTCGCAGCGGCAGGAGGAGACTAGCAGGGGAGGGGAGAGGGAAGGAGGAGGAGGAGAAAAGGAATATCTTGAGAAGCTTCCGGAACTTAAGGGTGATCCGGCTGAAGCCAGAGAGGGGCAGGAAGGCTGTTCCAGAGGGAGGCTCCTGCTGAAGAAAGAGATCTACCCCCCTATCTCACTCTCTGCTTGGAGAAACGTCTGATCTGCAGAGCGTTGGAGCTAGAGGACCGGAGGACTCGAGCACTGAGGTATTAATGGAGAGTTGGATGTAGAGAGGTCCCTGGCCGCAGAAAGCCTTGTGGATGATGCAGAGGGTCTTGAATTCGATCCTTGCAGTCACCGGGAGCCGGTGGAGAGAATGTAGGGCTGCAGTGATGGGGTCCCTGGGCTTGAGGCCAAGGATAAGTCTTGCGGCCCTATTCTGGGTTAGTTGAAGAGGACAGGGGGAGGAACGAGGAAGATTAAGGAAGAGGATGTTGCAGTAGTCCAGCCTGGAGAGAACCAGAGCTCTGGAGACATTGAGTTTCTGGGGGAAGGTGAGGAAAGGGAGAATGCCTCTGAGGGGGTGAAGCTGAAGTTGGCCTTCTTCGCAAGGTCAGAAATATGAGGTGAGAAGGAGAGAGGAGTCGAAAATGACACCTAGGTTTTTAGCCTCACATGAGGGTAAGGGGAGGGGGCCCAAGGAAGGCAGCCAGAGTGTAGGTGGGACGGAGGGGGTAGGTGTCCAAATGAGATGGATTTCAGTCTTACTGGCATTACGGCAGAGATCATTAGCAGCACACCAGGACTGAATAGCAGTCCCACAGTCTGGAATGAGAGAGGGAGGAGAGGAGGAAGAAGAAGGTTGTGTGTCATCAGCATAACACTGGAAACGAGGAGAGAGTGGAGATCAAGTGGGCAAGAGGGGCAAGGTAAATGTTGAAAAGCCATAAAGAGAGGATAGACTACTGAGGGATGCCACAAGCCAAGAGTGAGGTAGGAAGGGGAAAAGGGTCCAGTTGCACCTGAGAGGGCCGATTGGAGAGGAAAAAAGTCAGCCAATCCAGTGTTCGGTCCATGACGCCCAATGTATCACAGAATTAATTTATGAGGATGGAATGATTCACCGTGTGAAATGCAGAGGACAGATCGAGGAGGATGAGGACAGAGGGAGATTTGGAGTTGAGGTTTGCGACCAAGTCATCACAGGTGTTCCGGAGAGTAGTTTCCGTGTCTCTAGCTGTTCTAAAGCCAGATTGATGGTCGTGGAGACAGCCAACAGATTCTGTGTGATGGATTAGTTGGGAGATGACCAACTTCTGCAAGAGTGTGCTCAGGAAGGGGGTAGTGGAGATCGGGCGGTAGTTAGCTGGGCAGGAAGGGTCCGCAGACAGCTTTTTTAGGAGGGGATGTACAAGGGAGTGCTTGAGGGGTGAGGGGAAGGAGCAGTGGCAAAATGGTGGTTACAGAACTCAGCCAAGGAGGGAGCGAAGGTGGCAATGTTGTCCTTGCTAGTTCTGAAGGAGCAGGGAAGCACTGGTTTAGAGGAGGCTTTCACAGAGCAGATTGTCTTGGTGACCTCATCCGGTGCTTTGGGTGAGAAAGAGTAGAGGAGGGGGAAAAGGGGTGCCAGGGAAGACCTGGATGAGGGGCGAGGTGGGAGGGGAGTTGAGGAGCGAGAGGACAGGATGTCCTGTGTTTTGTTTGTAAAATGGGAAGCCAACTCCATGCGGAGGGCTACAGAAGGAAGAGTAGAAGTGGAGAATGCAGTAGGATTGACAATTTCCTCAAAGATTTTGAAAAGTCCAGCCGTGTTGTTTGTGGCACCAGAGATGCGGGCCTGGATATGGGCCCATTTCTTGCAGCGGATGGAGTGTCTGTAATGCCTTTGGAGCAGGCGCCGGTCCTCTTTGTCAGAAGATGTGCTAGAAGCCAACCATTTCCGTTCCGCAACATTGCACTTGCGTTTCAGCCAGGCCAGTTCAGAATCATACCAACTATTGCAACTGTAAGCCGGCTTCATGCAGATCCTCATGGCAGGGGCAAGGATATCAAGGGTGTTGGAGATGGAGTGATGAAGGTTAGCAAGAGCTGAGTTAGTGTGAGAGTGAATTGTAGGAGTGGGGGGAGTGAAAGAAGCGACAAAGGCAGCTACTGACACTCACTTCATCAGTCGAATGATGGAGAAGGAGACTGGCAGTGCGGGCCAAGGCTTAACCGGGGAGCCCAAAAGCTTCAGATGGGAGGAGAGGCGAGCGTGGTCAGACCAGGAGAGAGGAGCAGTGAAAGGGCTAGAGACGATATCAGCTGAGATGAGCGAATCCAAGGTGAGCCCGGCTGAGTCGGTTGGGCCAGAAGGAAGAATGCTGAGGGAAACAGTTGCAGAGGTTGTGGAAGAGTAAAGGGGCTGCATCAGGAGAATCCAGGTGAATATTGAAGTCTCTGAGGAGGAGAAGCTTAGAGCTAGAGGTCAGAAGGGATGAGGCAAGTTTGGCCCACTCTGAAAGGAAGGGAGAGGTTGGCTCAGGAGTCCTGTAGATGGTAGCACGAGTGAGTGAGAGGGAAGGAGAGATGCAAAGCTTGCAGACAAGACATTCATAGGAAGAGAAGGATTGAGCAGGTATGATGGAAGCAGGGATGCATTCAGGGAAGAGAAGGGTTACTCCACCTCCAGTCCGGTTAGACCTGGGCTTGGAGAGGATCTTGTAGCCCAGAGGAAGGAGAGGTGACAGATGTCAGAGGGGTGTTTGACAGCAGAGCGAGAATTGAGAGTACCTAAGTAAAGATGGTTGCCACCTTTAAAGGTTTTCTGAGGCGAGGTACGGGGATGAGGTACATCCATCGGGTGTACGGGGGGACAAAGAGGCCAGAGGGATAGCAGACGGAGGAGTGGCAAGAAAAGGGAGGATGTTACTGAGAGAGAGAAGACACCTGTCAAGAAGGAGGAGGTTGGGCTGAGAATCCTGGGCCATGATAGTGCCGTTCTTGTAAACACTTATGATGCACCTAGATGATGATAAGTGTGCCATGAGAACTTCCCATCTGGTTCCACCATTAATCGGTGAGGAAGGAAAAGGGGAGAGGATAGAGACCATATGGGGAGTCCATAGGTCAGGAGAAGGGACAGTAAAGAGGTTGTCAGTGATAGTCTGCCTGGAGGCAGCATTGACATAGGTGTCAGCAATGGGAAGTCCTGGATTGGAGACCAGGAGTGCTTTCGTAAATGATTTCCTTCCAGGCTTTGAGAGAGAGGTAGGAAAGCTAATAGAGAAACAGTTAGAATAGATGGGAGAGATGGAGAGAACCATGGTTGAAGGGAGGGGGAGATGGAGAGCCGATAGAGGGAATGCACAATGCACGAGGAACTCACCAGGGGCCCTGCAGTAAGTCAGGTGAGGAGGAGTATATGCAACACAGAAACAGTATAACAAATGTTATTCAGCCTCGGTTACAAAGGCAGCGGGGAGCGAGATAGGGGGGCAAATCCAGTAAAGTGGGCATCAGGAAGGACAGTCAGGTAAGGAAAATGGCTCGGCAATTGACGCTGCGGTATTTAACAAATATTGCTCATATTTTAAACTCACAAATAGGTGAAAAACGTAGCATTTTAACAAAATCGAGGAAATTAGCAGCAGGATGTGCTGTTGGATGCTACCAGAACATAATTCTAGGGTAAACAGATTTAAGAACAGGCAGAATCGAGTTCTGTAAAATATAAGTAAAATGCTGCAATTAAGTAAGGCCAGCACAATTCAAATAGCCAGGTTTGAAATTTGCAGCATACATGCAAAATGCAGTGTTTAAGTCAGGCTTAAAAAGTTCACAACAGACAGATTTGATTGCCAATGAACAGGCAAAAGAAAAATGCAGATATTAGTGAAGGAAAATATGAATGGAGAGGTGAAGACATCCAGGGAGTCACTTAAGGAGAGGCAGTGGTAGGGTTGCAACAGAAAGATCACAGGAACAGTCAGTAAAGACGGTGCCAAAGGTGCACTGTAACAAAGTAGTGAAAACAAGGATGGGAGAGGGTGGAAGACACCTATGGAGAGGTGTAGGATCGGGGAGCACAATGGAGCACCAGGTGGAAGGAGCCGCTTGAAGGAGGCTTGCACGCAACCGAGATTAGGAAGAGCATAAATCAGTGAGACCGCATCAGGGGGAAAACATTATTAGAGAACACAGGCTGAACAGTGGTGAGGACCAGGAGGATCGAATACAGTAATGCAGGTGGGCGTGGGTCGACAGCGAGGGAAGGAGTATTTTACCAGCTCAGTATGGCAAGTCGCATGCTGCAATTAGAGGGATCGAGCGGTGCATGTAGACCGCTTCCAGGCCCGGACAGAGCCAGACAGGAGGCAAGAACCTGCTCTTAAAGGATGCCCTTTGTGGGGGCTGGTGTCACCTGCCGGCTCGTGGCCCTTCCAAATGATAAGGTGGGAAGAGCCAATTGTATCCCCTGCCAGGCGGGATTACAGTTTATGTTGACTCGCGATTCACATGGCAGCCATACTGGAGAAGGCTCTGCCTTCAGGGATACAGCTCTGCAGGTCCTCAAGAGCAGGGGGCACGATGTTAGGCCCAGGAAGGTTGTCAGTGACATCACAGTAGATAACATTACAAGCAGTGACATCAGTCTTCGGTACTCTAGGATACCTTTGCTAAAGACGTTAAAAGAAATGTTCACGTCTGAGCCAATAGAATAATCTGCTGTGCAATATATAAATATTCACTATTATAAATATAGAACAACTCAATAGTTTAGTAAACCATGAGGTTTTTTTTTTAAAGCAAGACTTGTGAACTAAATCACTTCTAGCAACACCCAATGTCAGCAGGTCAAGCATAGCGAGATTAAATGATTTGCCCAGGATCACACTTTTCATTAAAGTGGTGGAATCAGTATTTGGACCCAGGATATGATTTAAGCACTTGACTACATATCATCCCAGTGGTAGGTCACATACATTTTTGTTTAAGGTTTGGGTTTCCAAAACAAAATATTTGTTTGTCTATCAATGCCTTGAAAAGCACACACATCACATAAGAAACCCAGACTGGCATTACACACAGTGCTATAGAAATAGATCAAGCAAAAAGACATGAGTAGCTTTATTTTCACCATCTGGAAGGCACAATGGCGGTAGCAGCCTGCAAAGGAATGTGGACCTAAAAACAATATCATTGGGCCTCATTCCGAGTACGGCGCTAACCAATGGCGCTATTAACGCCTTGGTTGACGCCGTACCCGGACCGGCAGCGCCTTGGTGGATGGCGGAATTACCGCCCCATTCCAAGGTTGGCGGGGCGGTAATTCCCCAATCCCCATTTGCCCTTCCCCATTCCCATTCTTGCCCCATAGGGCATAATGGGAGTGGGGAAGGCGTTAATTACGCCACCGTAAATTACAGTGGCGTAATTAACATCAAGGTCCCTTAGCGCCATGGTTTTTAACACCTGCCAAAAGCAGGTGTTAAAACCACCATGGCGCAAAGGGAACTCGGAGTATGGCGGTAAGGGATTACCGCCACCGCTCTCGTTAGCGGTGGCCGGTATCCCTTACCCCCATACTCGGAATGAGGCCCATTGGCTTTGAAAAAAGGTATTCACAGTAAAGGAGAACTCAATATAAGGTCATCTGCTTGAGCCATTTGAGCCATTATTTTACACAGCATGCAGTGTTATACTCACCTCCCATTTATTATCTCCTACCAATTGCACCGTCTAAGGGACAACAGTCCTTACCCATGCACCCCTGTGTCTGGAGTATCAGCCTGTAAACTGTTTATTGAAATGGGTGACACAAAGCTGAACCCAGGGCTGCTGGTGGAGCATACATTCTTATCTAAGTGGCTGCATTTTAATTGTTTACCTGTTCATTTATATATTGCAGCTGTGACTGCGCATAGGTGGGCAGTTAGGGCAAGCACCTGCCCACCTCACATCACAAATCTGCTCCCACTTTACTCCTTTCCCTTCTGTTTCCCTTTTCTCCCAAACAGCAGTCTTTTCCCCCTCCTTGTTTCCTTGCTAGCAATTTCTTCTCTACTATCCCACTCTTTCCTGCTCTTTTTTGAACACTAGGTCATCCTCTGTTCTTGCCTCATTTCCATAATTCTCCTCTCACCTTTTCTTTCTCCATTTCTGCCAAAGGTTCTTTGTTATAAAGGTACCGCTCTCTTACTCACCTGCCCTCCTTCACTCAATGTTTTCCTCCCTCATTTTCCCATTTCACACAGGTTTCCTTTACCTTGCTGCCCCTCCACTGCCCATTCCTCACTCACTTGCCTCCCTTCTCTCCCTTCCTCCTGCCCTCCATCACTCTTCATTTCTCCCTGGCTATTTAGGCCTCCATTATTCCCCATCCTCCTTACACTCCTGTACCCCCCGCTCTCTATTTCCCCTCCCTTTCATCCTCTTCACCCTGCACATCCCCTCACTCTTGTGCCTTATTAACTATTGCCCCATTCTCCTGCCCTCGTTCATTCTCTGTGCCCATTCACCCCTTTATCCTCACCTGGCTCAGTTCAATTGCTTTTGGCCTTTTCATGAGTTGGCCGGTATCCCGGCAGAAAATTGACTGGGATACCGCCCAACACAATTAGCGTTATTATCGCTGGTTCTCATGTTGTGGTACCGCAGCAAATACCCATTTATTTTGAGTCCATAGGACTCTATGGAACATTTTCGGCACAATTATCGCAGCACAAATTGGGCAGAGAGGTAAAAATGCGTCAGTAATGCTTTTACTACTGCATTTTTTACTGCTCCACCCAAGCCCTGATAAGGCCATCTACCTTACCTCAATCTCAATCTCTCCCTCATGCTTTTGACCTCCTTCATTCTCCACTCTCCTGTCCAATCACGGTTCAAGTTACCTGCCCCTTCTCTACTTTTCTTCCTCACTATCCTGACCTTATTCCAGTATCGGTTAAAAATGTTGATTGTGGCGACATTACTGATACTGCGCCTTTGCGCAGAACAAAAGTCTTGACCCCCATTACACCGATTAAGGAGAGCGGGGGTTGCAGGTCCCCCCCGCTCTCCTTACTCTCCTTGTTTGGGGTAAAGGAGGTTGGGGGTTAGGGGTTGTGTGGGCATCACCCGCTTCCATTAAAATTAAATGGAGAGTGGGGAACAAGAAAGTTTATTTTAAAAAAACTTTTTAAAAAAAGGCTTTTTTTAAAAAAGGACCCTGCAGCCCAAGCTCCACCCCACGTAAGTGGGAGGAACGGACGCCGCAGGGACAGAGATGAGTCGACAGCACACACAGAAGTGTGCCACGAAAGGTAAGTAGGGAGGGGAGGAGGAGGCGGGTTGTGGCCGCAGGTTAAAGTGATCTATGTGATAACTGCGCCGCGCCGTAATGGAAGTCGGCTTTTTGAAAGTCGACATTATGGGCTGCGCGGTGATCACATAGATACCCGTATTCCCTCTCCATTTCCATTCACTGCCCTGCAACAGGGCCCTGTGGATCTGGAGGAGATATGGAGATGGAGGGCTGGAATTAAGGGGTCTTTCAAGTGCCACACGCAACACCCACAAAAAGGTAACCCCTGGAATGTTTTGAGATTAAAAGGTTGAACTCCTTTAAGTCTGTGATGTTCACTGACAATTCCAGTGTTTGGGGTAAGAACACCTGGGCCATGCACAAAATGGTTCTCTGTGCTGTAGGAATGATCCTGGGATATCACCTCCTGTAATGTCCCCTCCCATTGCCTTGAACCCTATAATTTCCAACATTAGCTTCAGGCTTGATCTTTCAATATTACCACCAGTGACAGCAGAACCTAGCAAGGAGGCCCAGCCGTCTCTAGCTAAACCTAGACCTCCCAACACAGGAAACTGCAAAAAAACACAACTTTAAAAAAGTAGCATTTCTCCCTAAAGTTCATCATTATGCAGCGCCGCCCACTCTAGGCTCCGCCTCCATGACACACCCACCTGGAGCTCTCTGCCATTTTTGCCCTCTAGGCCCTGTGCCTTAAATCTGCCACTGTCACGTGGTAGCACCAACATATCCGGACCTCAGATGTCGGTCAATAGACGGTCTCTAGTAAGAAAAGGCCTGCGTGGATATCCAGTCCTAGTGAGATGGCGGCCTGGCTCGTCTATGCCATGGAGGGCCGTGGGGGTTCGGTTTATCGTGTGAGGCAATGTAGTTGAAGGGTGGCGAGTGCCCCTGCGTGTTGATATGAGTCTGTGTTGAACCTATTTTGTGTCTCCACATTATGGTGATGCTTGTATTACACTGTAAGGGTGGGTAGGGAGGAGGGGGGGGGGGGCAAGGCCGCCTCACACTCCCCCATGCTGTCTAAATGGAAACTCGCTGTACCTGAGGAAGGCACGTCAGTGGAAATGAACTTTCCAGTGTTTAGATGGAACACGATTGTTCCCCTGTGCCTGCTTACAAGAAGTTCAAGCTGTTTCAGCCGGTAATTGGCCTCACCAACCTCCAGTGAATTGGATCAGGCTGTACCACTTCATTAAGGGCTACCAGCTCAAGATAACATTTAAGGAACCCGATTAAACAGCGCGGGGAGAATGCACCTTTGCCACAATGGCACAGTTCTTATCAACTTGAAGCAAAGGCGCGAAGGGCAGGGGGGGGGGGGGGGTCGGTGACGCAGACCTAGGGATTCAACTGAGCACTTCCCCTGCCCAACCTGTATCCCCTGCATGTAACCCTCAGTATCCCCACTTTCCATGACCCCCCACGTGCACCCCTAATAGTCTATCCTTCTAAGGTGTCATAGGATACCCCATTACTGTATCCCCTGCATGTAACCCTCAGTATCCCCACTTTCCATGACCCCCACGTGCACCCCTAATAGTCTATCCTTCTAAGGTGTCATAGGGTACCACGTTACTGTATCCCCTGCATGTAACCCTCAGTACCCCTACTTTCCATGACCCCCCACGTGCACCCCTAATAGTCTATCCTTCTAAGGTGCCATAGGGTACCCCATTACTGTATCCCCTGCATGTAACCCTCAGTACCCCCACTTTCCATGACCCCCACGTGCACCCCTAATAGTCTATCCTTCTAAGGTGTCATAGGGTACCACATTACTGTATCCCCTGCATGTAACCCTCAGTACCCCACTTTCCATGACCCCCCACGTGCACCCCTAATAGTCTATCCTTCTAAGGTGTCATAGGATACCCCATTACTGTATCCCCTGCATGTAACCCTCAGTATCCCCACTTTCCATGACCCCCACGTGCACCCCTAATAGTCTATCCTTCTAAGGTGTCATAGGGTACCACGTTACTGTATCCCCTGCATGTAACCCTCAGTACCCCTACTTTCCATGACCCCCCACGTGCACCCCTAATAGTCTATCCTTCTAAGGTGTCATAGGGTACCCCATTACTGTATCCACTGCATGTAACCCTCAGTACCCCCACTTTCCATGACCCCCACGTGCACCCCTAACAGTTTATCCTTCTAAGGTGTCCCTGATATTGTGCCACATTACTGTAGCCCTGCCCTGTACCCCCCCTTGTTATCCCCACTTTTCATGACCTCCACGTGTACCCCTAATAGTTTATCCTTCTAAGGTGTCCCTGATATTGTCCCCCATTACTGTTGCCCTTTGCTGCACACTGTGCCACAAGGCTTCGCTGCTAGGCCTGTGCTATAAAACCCAGCAAATAGACATACAACTAATACCCATGGCCAACCGCATACATGCATGACGCACTGCCCTGTTCTGCTGAACACAGCACAATGGCCTTGCCGCAATCTTTTGAGGACACCTTGAAATGAAGCTCCAACAATGGATCATGTTGAAACTTTCTTTGGGAGAGCTAGCGACTCCAAGACATCACTCAGTCCTCACAGGCCCCCCTCAAAGCAGCTGGGATCAGAAGGGCTGGGCTGGCAAGCACAGGGATTGCCTTGTGTCGTTTCAGAAGGGTGCCTGTACCGCAGGCAGGGGATTGTGTTTCGGGAAGGATACTGGACCATCCGGTAAGATAGCTCAGTCAGTTAACTGCACACTGCAGACATCTGTGTCCAGCCTGCAGGGCACATATTGCATGCTAGGCAGGCAGACTCCGCCTTTAATGATTTGGAGGACGTTAATTGGTTGTCTTTTCATACTTGTAAAAGATGGCTGACAGGTGAAGTGAAATAGCCTTGAGACCTCCCCACACAGACGGCGGCCGGTGCAAGCACTAAGCAGACTAGGCAGCTGCCTAGGCCACTGGCCAGCTGATGGCGCCAAACATTGTTTTTATCGCTTCCGTAATGAAGATTAGGCGCTGCACCCTCCAGTGCTCTCTGATGTACGAGTCCCTCTAGTCCACCTGCAAGGCACCGGCAGTACCTGCTTGTGGCTGGTGGCTGCTTTTGGGTGGCAGTACTGCAGGGTGTAGCTGGAAGATGAAAACACAGTGCGGGTAGGAAGCTTGGACACAACTGCAGAGCCCGGTCCCTGGGGCAGTACCGTGGCTTCCTCCTGGACTTGGAGTCTGTGGAGGCAGGCATGGGCCATGGACCAGGCAACCCACACACAGGACAGGGGAGGCATGGCAGGAGTGGGGCCGGTGGTCCCTGTGCAGTGAGGCAAAGTGGAGCTGACAATGGCCACCACACACCTTGTCAGAATGTGACAGCGCCAGGCTTGCAGCACCTGTGTTCTAGGCTTTTTATTAGCATGACGAAATTGGCAGAAATGTAAACAGCTGGACAAGGCTGCATCTAAGGTAAATACAACCAATGGTCTGGATCACTTGCGCCACCCCCTAAATTATTTTCTCTATAACAAAAAAAGTCCAAGATTGGCGTATACAGTTGTTTATTTGACTGTCAACACGTGTTTCGACCTCCCACAGAGGTCCTCTTCAGGGCGTTCTTTCTATTAGATATTAAATCCAAATCTTTGGCTCAATCCAACATGAGAATGTCATGAGAATCCGCTTGAAGCCCAAAGTCAAGTGTAACTCCAGGTAATACTCAGACCTCGTCACCCTAAAATGCAAGTGTAGGATTGCCGAGAGGAAACTGAGTGCTTCAAGTTCATCCTCTGACAAACTGGCCTGCCGTCCTGCTGCAAAGGCAATAACGGCTCTCCGTCCTCTCCAAGAAGAGAGCTCATATCCAAGACTGCGTCTCTTCGGCATCTAACAACTAAAATCTGCCACGGAACTGGCAATTCCTACCACAGTCTCTACCTCTCCTGTCCCTTCCCAGGCCCTCTGCACGGCACTGGCTTCTCACTTCATTTGAAAAACTCAGGACATCCTGTCCTCACACTCCTCCTCTCGTCCCCCTCCCGCTACTCCCTGCTCTTCCTCTGGCCCTTGTGTAGCCACCCCTCCTCCCTCCTTCTCTGCCTTTCCCCTTTTCTCTTCAGACAAGGTTTCTAGACACGTCCGATCTATGAAAGTCTTGTCGAAACAGGTTCTCCCCTGTTCCTCCAAAACTATCAAGGACCACATTGACTCCCTGGCTCCTGCCTTGGCAGATTTCTGCAATCACTCCTTCACCACTGGAGTCTTCCCTTCGCCCCTGAAGCACTCCCTTGTGCATCCTCTTCTTAAGAAGCCCTCTGCCGACCCCTCCTGCCCAGCTAACTATCGCCCAATCTTCATCACTCCCTTCCTGGGCAAGCTCCTAGAGAAACTGGCCATCTCCCTGCTCAATCTCCACACTGAATCTGTTGGTTGTCTTCATGACCATCAGTCTGGCTTCAGAGCTGCCAGAAGCACGGAAAATGCTCTCCTGAACATCCATGAAGACCTGCTCACCAACCTCGACTCTAACACCCCTTGCGTTCTTATCCTGCTTGATCTCTCTTCTGCCTTTGACACTGTCAACCATGCCATCCTGCTCAACCGTCTCCGTGACAACCTGGTTATCACTGGTCTGGCTCTACCGTCCCTGACTTCTTTCCTCTCCGATCGACCCAGGTCCAACTTGGGTCCTTCCTCTCTGACATCTTTTTCTCTACCTGTGGTGTCCCCCAAGGATCTAACCTCTCTCCCTGGCTGTTCAACCAATACCTGGCACTCCTTGCCCACCGCATCGCTGCTCTCTGTCCCAACTTTCAGTGCTATGCGGATGATACCTAGCACATTTTCAGGCTACCCTCAGCCTCCTCCTCCTCTCCTTTCCTCATCTCTGACTGTCTGTCTGCTATCCAGGAATAGTGTGCCGCCAACGACCTCTGCCTTAATGCCAGTAAGACTGACATTCTATTCATCGGCACACCCACTCCCTCCTTCCCTGCAGCTCTCTGGCCGGCCTCGCTTGGCCCTCCTCCCACTCCCACCTGCAAGGCTAAAAACCTTGGGGTCATCTTCGACTCTGCACTCTCCTTCTCCCCTCACATATCTGACGTCTCTAAGAAGTCACACTACTAGCTGCACCTCCTTAGAGGTATTCTTCCTTTCCTCTCCTTCCCCCAGAAGCTCACTGTCTCCAGAGCCCTGGTCCTCTCCAGGCTGGACTACTGTAACAGCCTCTATCTAAATCTGCCTGCCTCCACTCTCCGCCCTCTGCAACTTATCCAGAACAGGACTGCGAGACGTGTCCTTGGCCTCAAGCCCAGGGATCGTATCTCCCAGTGGCTATGAGGATTAAGTTCAAAATCCTCTGCATTGAACACAAGGCTTTCTGGGGTCTGGGGCTGCAATATCTTCAACTCTCTCTTCCTAAATATTTTCCTTCTCGAGCTCTTCGTTCATCTGCCTCCAACTCTCTCAGGGTCAGTCGCTTCTCCAAGCAACGAGTTGGTGGCAGTTCACTCTCTTCGGCAGGGGCCTCTCTCTGGAACAGCCTTCCTGCCTCCCTGAAACTCAAGAAGAACCATCTCCGGTTCTGGAAACACCTCAAAACCTTCCTCTTTGCTTCTGCTTTCTCTCCTCCCCTCCCCTGCTGAATTCCTGACTGAAATTGCAATGGTTACCTGGCCACCCTTCCTGATCTCTGCCCCAGGCCCCGTCAATTGCCCACCTGCACTGCTTCCCTGGCAACCCCTGCACCTGGGGACCGTTTTCTGTATCCCTACAGTCCCCCTATCAGCACTTATGTCTGCACTTCCTTGCACTTGCCACTAGCTGACTGTTTTATTTGTCTAATTTATCTTATTTATTCCACTTTCCCATGTACTGCACTTTCCCCTCTCCCTTCCCCCGTGCACATTTCCCCCACCTTCCCATGCACTTGCGCGATCTGAATGACACCTGGCCTAGTAGGATCGTTGTCTGTCCTCCCTTTGTTCCCCCCTTGCCTCGTCGCGCCTTGAAACACTTGTGTATAGGCGCGTTATAAATGCCATATCATATCATATCATATGTGCTCAGTGTTCCTAATAGTGCCTGGCATGGATATTTTATTAGCGCACACATAGGGTGAAAGGGCATATCTTGTTGGTGTTGTTTGGTTATTTGCCCACTCAGTGAATGTGCATGTCTATTCTAATCACGACAACCATTCCCACCGAGTTGCTGCCCCTCTCCACCCAAAACACCTCCTCATGGGACTTTTCTGAGCTTGCTTTAATCAAGCCGTACGATCATATTTTGCACTCAAAGTGCCTGCCAGTGTTTTTTCAAAGCAGTCTTTTCATAGAGGTAATGGGGGTCATTCCGACCCTGGCGATAGGGGGTTAACAGGGCCGGTAGAGGAGCCGGCCCCGTTAAACCCTTACTGCCTCATTACGAGGTGCGCTCGCGGAACCCGCTAAGGATGCCTGGTTTTACGAATGATTTAATTGGAGCTGTTAAGGTGTTACGGGTTTAATAAACATGGCTTAACCCAGTATGCCTTCAGCTACTCAATTTAGAAGCACTGTGCATGTCCTCCCCAGAAGTCCTGTAAAAACAAGCTTTGGCAAAACCAACAGTTTTAGCTTCTGCCGAAGTATTAGGCATTTCCCAGGCATGGTGTTAGATGCCCAGGTACTTGCATCCTATTGCACCTGCTACCATCAATAGCCAGTTAATACGACTATGACAGTACCTTGCATGTGCCTTTGCCATGCCTACACAAACGCCCAAACTTTTGCCATGGCCACTGCTTGTTGATTCTGTTATGCAAGCATTTTTCTGCCCGGCATGTTGTGTTTCCACCAGGCACACAGCTTCCTTAAGGGCCCCTTATTGCTAGGGTATCGTGGCCGGAATACATCGGGGGATATTTTTCATGCACTCTTTCTTTAATAATGTCTCTAAACCCCACTGGTCTGTAGGCAAACATTTTCAAATTATGTCAGAGAAATTCCAAAGTTTATTTTTCTGAACATTGTTTTAAGTGGGGAGCCGTACTCATACCACCACCTTCACAGCAACCTTTAGAAATATTTGGCATGCATTCAAAATCCGTAGTGCGGGTGGTTTGAATTATAAGAGCAATAACAGAGGTTAAGATTAATTTGAAACCTTCCAGCCATCACCTCATTTATTTTTCTTAGTTACCTCGAGTGGGACGGGTATGCCCAGACGTGGGTCCCATGCCTGCTGGGCCTAGAGACCGAAGCTACTTCTCACTGGTGAGGCACAACAAGGCCAAAACATTGAAATATTAAAGAATATCCAGGCTTACTACCACATAATAGAAATACGCCAGTCACAAGGTCAAAGTGACAATTGTACTTTTATGAACAAACAGCTGCTTGGCTCTCAACACCCTGCAGCGTGTGCAAGCAGACACTGTGAGATGAGAGAGGCTGAACATTCCACAAATGCACATATTTATACAAATTCTTCACAGCCATGGCCACATCGTTCACCCCCTATTTATGTAATACATTACCTAGGGTTTGTGACCTAACTACATAACTAATTCATGCTTTAACATCTTTGTATAGTTCGCTGTTTTCCATCAAACAATTCACATGTTTCCAAATAAAAGACACAAAGGTAACATTCATCATTTTACTTGCTTATATTTGTCTACCATTTCTTCTTAAGCTTAAAGTCAGTTAGTTCCAAGGAGAGAAACAAGGATTTCTGCAGAAAAGCACATGCAGCTATTCATTATTCTACTTTGCTGTTTGAGCAGGGAAGGCACTGTTGGGACAGATGACATCTAAATTACTGATTAGCACGG
The DNA here is from genome assembly GCF_040938575.1 of Ambystoma mexicanum. Taxonomy (NCBI): domain Eukaryota; kingdom Metazoa; phylum Chordata; class Amphibia; order Caudata; family Ambystomatidae; genus Ambystoma; species Ambystoma mexicanum. The sequence goes on along the minus strand of NC_090938.1, from coordinate 752,841,589 downwards.
CTCTTGTTTAGCTCCAAGGTTCTTCAGTGTAGGATAAACAATTCGCCTTAGCAGCTTCAACATTCTTATCTATGTTGACATCATGAAACAGCACAAAGTTCATTTTGTTCTGCTGAAGCCAACAACACAAATTCTGAACATGGGACAGAAAGCAGGAGTCAATCAAAATGGCGGATAACTCAAAAATGGCAGCATAGTCAGCCTGTTTCAGGTTAATTCAATGCATATTACACTGCAATGCAAATATGCTTATGCCAACATTTACTATCAGGCGGTAATATGTAAAATATATTTTCACAACATGTCTGGGGATTCTTGTGGTCTCGTGCAGAAGGGATGTCACCAAGTAGTTTGGGCTTCACTGCCCCTTTTGGGGTGGGACAAAGCCTGATTTGCATATGATCTGTCCCCTTTTGAAAGGGCCTGGCGGACGAAGAACAATTATCGGTAGGGTTGCCCAGAGCAATGACAGAGGTTAAAATGAATTCTGATTACACCAGTTTGGAAAGTATTGGGATTGTGCTTTTTGTTGCTAGATAATCATAGCTCAGGATTGGTATTTGGGGTTGCTTGCTTCCACTTTTAGAGACGGCAGAAGCAGCAGCACCACTAGCCAACAACTCCACACAATCGCCATTCCTGGAAGTGCCCTGTACACAAGAATCCCAGCAAAGGGAACTCTCTGCTCCTACTTACCCCATAGTAGAGAGAGCCCATTGGATCCGCTCCAGCTCCCACTTACACCATAGTAGAGAGAACCCGTTGGGCAGCTTATGCATGCTGAGGTGGTTTGCATTGAGCAGAAACACACAAGCATGGCTTAATCATTAGACATGGATTTCTTTTTCATATGCAAAATCTTCTGCATTAGCCGTGGTTTGTAAACACTGCTCGACAAGTCCAGGTTTCAGACTCCGTTTGCTCTACACACTGCTGAGTTCAACAATTGTGCTCATGTCAAAAGTACCCCCCCAAAAAAAACACCACGGGTCACGATTGCATCTTTTCTGATGTTTTAAAGAAGTTTCCGAAGTACAGGGCTGTCACCGTTGAAAGATGCAGGCAAGTATAATTTCCTTAAAATAAGACATTTCATATTTTGTCCACTGGGTATTTCCTGAGATAGCTATTCTGGAGTCTTTGAGAGGCCATGTTTGCTAGAAACAACATGAAAGCTCCATTTCTTACCGGCAGAAAGATGATAACTCCACACTTTGTTCAATAAGGTGTATACATTTGGTTACGTGATTACACTTACGAGAGAAAGAAACATTGCTGCATTTTGGCTACAGACACATGCGGTTGGTGCTTGAGATTGTCAACTCTCTCTGAACTGTTTCTCTTTTTCTTTTCTCCTTACGTGCATTTGTAGAGTGGAAAACGAATACGTCTTCCGGCCCCAGAGTATTTGCACATCGCTGGCACGGTTGTCTCACACAAACACAGAGGAGGTATAGTGCTAAGTCAACAGCCGCTGATTTGTTGGTCCAACCAAGTACACACTGGCTAAGGGAAAAGCAAGCAAACAACGGACTGCAGATATATGTGCGAGGCAAGCCACAGCGTGCAGGAAAGAACATGTTTGCAAAAATCTCCAGCATTACAGGTTTATCACACAGGCTACCATAGCATGGTGGCTGGAAAATAAAGCACTTTACAACCTTAACCCGTACAATACCGCATGCATACCTAACAGGTAGATAGTGTCTGGAATTCCTGTATGCTGTGTAAGCGCACGTCTGCGGTAAATATCAGATTCAGAGACATACCATTAACGGATGTGGAAAACACTGCATGATTACAACTACTGATACTGCATGAAATAATGTATGTGTAAGGCCAGGCAATTACCAAAAGTAGGCGTAAGTTAGCACCATGTGAAGGAAATTCCCTCCCAGGCGCCAACAGTCACCAGCAAGGAGACAAAGCCTGTTTTCCCAACCACTCCCAACACACATCACCATGCAGGTTGGGGGTGCGGGGGCACTACCCAGAAGAATGCAGGGGTCATGCAGCAGTGGGCAGTGCATGCTGGCAGGAAAATCTACAGGCCTCCAGCACCCAGGCCCGGGCTCTCCCCATGGACCTTAACTGATTTGCAGGTCATGCAAACATCCCCTTTTAGCGGGCACACCATCATGCACACGGCGGAGCTCATTCAGGATAACATTCAGAGCAACATCAACATACACATGTCCACCCCGCCTCTTCCGGAGTTGGCTGCAGTCCTCTATTTCCTAGCCCCCAGGAGCTTCCAAACCACAGTTGTCCTCAAACAGGTCCTAATGGCCTACCACGTCATGCTGTAGCACACATAGTCCTGGAAGCAAACCCCTAGGCAACCTACACCATCACGGGACGCTTCTACAGTGTAGCCAATTCCCCAATATCAATGGGGCCATAGACTGCACGCATGTGCTGATGGCGCCAACCAATGCCACCAAACACTTGTACCGTAACAGGAAACAGCAGCACATACTGAACATGCAACTCACCTGTGATGTGGACATGACCATCGCACATTCTTTTGTATGTTTCCCAGGATCGACACATGACTCAATGGTCCTGCGTAACAGTGCCTTTAACGCTTATATGGCCACAGATGACATGTTAGGTCAGCAAACGCATGGGGGTAGTGGGGAGAAAGGCGTGATCCATGAGGAATTACCAGCAAGTCTGTCTAGGGCTGATGACGGACATGAACTAATGCTTACATGTCACCCCATGCATACTAGTGATGCAGGCTATGTACTCCTACCATGAGTGATGACTCCATTCTGTACCCCCTCGCTCCCGAGATCCAGAGGGTAGGGGATATACTCCGGCATGCAGACACACAAGGCCTTCATCGAGAGAGCCATTGGAATGTTGAAAGCCTGCATCAGATGACCATAGAGGACTTCTGGGGGCCTCATGTATTCCCCCCAGTAGGTTGGCCATGTCATCATTGTGTGTTGCATGCTGCATGACTTACGCATACGTAACAATATGCCCCTGCCCCACAATGCAGTCATATGACGGAACAGTGATGATGATGATGATGGTAGGTGAGAGACATGCTGATTATGGGGCAGCGAGCAGTGGAGGAAGCGTCCGGCCATCCACATCACCTGTGGACCCTGAAGTATATTTACAATGTATTTATTTATTTATTTATTGTTTGCTTGTTAGGCGCTTATACAATAAGAAAATACTGTTTCAAAGCCCACACAGGGCAGGGAGGGAGCAAGGGAAGGAAAAAACATTAGAACACAACATTTAAGAGCAGAGTGGGGAAATAGGTAGAAAGGACAAATCTACTATGCATTATGAGTATTCAGAACGTGCAAGTGCAGCAAGGGAGAGGGAAGAGTGGGTAAGTGCTGGGGAATCCGAGCCCAAGGGTGACCACAGTTGAAGTGCTAGTAATGTTCAGTGCTATACAGAATTTAGCCGTGGGAGGTTTAAGTATGAACCTCCAGGACAGAGGGTGTGGAGATGCAAGTGCTGTGGGTAGACAGGAGCTAGACAGAATTGGTGTGGGAGTTCAGGGCCCCGAGGATGCATAAGGGCCCAAGGCACCGATTGCAGCAACTGTGGGATTAGCAGTGGAGAGAAGAAGGGAAGGAGGAAGAAAGGAGGAAAGTCTTAAGGAGCTTCTGCAATTTGAGAAGATCCTGCGCAAGGCGCCGAGGGAGAGGCTGTTCCATAGGAGGGAGCCCGCTGAGGAAAGTGAACGACCACCTGCTCTCTGTTTAGCAAAACGCTTTACACACGGAGACATGGTGCCAGAGGAACTTGGTGGTCTGGAGGGAGAGTATTTAGTGAGATAAAGTTGAAGATAGTGTGGTCGCCAGGCCCAGAGACAGACTTGTGGATAATGCAGAGGGATTTGAATTTAACCCGTGCAGCAACTGGGAGCCAGTGAACACAGTCAGGGATGATGGAGGGTGCAAGAGGGTCAACAGGGAGTCTGAGGAAGAGCTGTGTGTTATCTGCGTAACACTGGAATTTGGAGAAGAGGCAATGAGGCTTGCAAGGAGAGCAAGGCAGATGTTAAAGAGTCAGGGAGAAAGTATAGAACCCGTGGGGACACCACAGGTGGGGAGGGGAGGAGGAAAGGAGAAGGTGCCCAGGGTGACTTTGGAAGAGCGGTTAGTGAGGAAGGAGATTAGCCAGTCCCGTGTCCATGAGATACCATGTATCGTGGAGCCTTTGTATGAGGATGGAATGGTTGACTGTGTCAAAGGCAGAGGAGAGATCGAGAAGGATGAGGACAGCTGGGAGTTGGAGTCCAGAGATGCGAGCAGTTCTTCACGGGTGTTCAGAACAGCAGTTTCCGTGCCTCTCGATGCTCAGAATCTTGGTCGTGGAGATCAAGTACAGAGTGAAAGTTGAGTTGGGGCAAGGCCAGCTTCTCAAGCAGCTTCCCCATGAAAGGGGTGATGGAAATAGGGCAGTAGCTTGCAGGACAAGTAGGGTCTGAGGATGTTTTTTTCAGGAGTGGGCGCACAAGGGAGTGCTTAAGGGGGAGGGGAAAGATCCAGTGGCAAAAGAGTGATTGCAGAAATCAGCAAGAGTAGGGGCAAGAGAGCCAATGATATCTTTGATGGTCCTGGATGAGCAAGGGGAGATCTGTTTAGAAGAGACCTTCATGGAGCGGACAACTCTGGTAACTTCTTCAGGTGTGACAGGAGAGACGGAGGAAGGAGGAGGGACAAGGGAGGGGGAGAAGGTGAGGGGTGTGGGATGGGCTGTGAGGGAGTGTAGAAAGGGTGGTCAGGATGTCCTGGGTTTTGGTGGCAAAGTCAGAGGCCAGTGCATTGCACAGGGCCTGGGAAGAAGGAGAGTAGGAGACTGCAGAAGGGTTGGCTAGTTCCCTGCAGATCTTGGAAAGTTCAGCCATGTTGTTAGATGCGCCATAGACCTGTGCTTGTATGTGGGCTCTTTCTTTGCACGGAGGGCCAGTCTGTATTGCATTTGGATCAGGCGGCAGGCCAGTTTGTCAGAAGAGAGCCTGAGGTTAGCCACTTCCGTTCTGCCGCCTTGTACTTTCGTTTCAGGGCCGCAAGTTCTGTGTCGTACGAGGTGTTATCCTCATGACTGGGGCAAGAATGTCAAGAGTGTTGGTGATGGACAGGTGGAGGTCGCTGAGGGCAGAGTCATAGGTGGGAGGGTGAGGGGGGAAAAGGTGGAGACAAACACAGCAATGTTTAGCACATGTGATGACCATGCAGTGCAGTGGCACTAGCGTGATTTCACGTGTATAATGCGATTCACCATTGCTATTGTCATAGATATGTGAGACCACAAGGTTCACATGCTTTGCAGTGGAATAAAAAAATACATGTTGAAAACATTTCAAGGCTTTTTTCACCAGTTGACATCACCCATGTGTGCACCCCAACAATGCCCCCTTCCTCTTTCATCCCAACACCCCCTCCCTCTTTCACAACTTGTCAAGGCTTTTTCCACCAGTTGATATCACCCGTGCACCCCAACAATGACCCCTTCCTCTTTCATCCCAACACCCCCTCCCTCCTCCAACAATCCACATCCTTCATTACCACAGAAACTCCCCCTTTTCCACTGAAACACCCCATTCCTCTTGTACCCCAACAACCCTAACATCCCTGCCTCCCTCTTGCACTCCAGCAATCCCCTCCCTCTTCCATCCCAACTCCCAGAAAGCCCAGGAGTACTCATGTCACAATGTAGAGTGACAGATGAGTGCATGGGGTGCATTCCATTGCCTGGCGGGCACGCAACTGGATGCTGGGACATTCTATGTGAATGCGCTGGTGGGCTTCCCCTGGGGGACTCCTCTGCGGAGGGGTGTCTGATGACGAGAGGCCAATGTCTGCAGGTGCGAGAGGGTCCTCTCCATAATGTCAGGTAGACGGGTGCAGTCATGCGTGGAGGCCTCTGTGCTCCCTCGCATTCTTGGACTCTAAATGGCAATGGCGTCCGCAAGGCTCTCCACCCTAACGCCAAACATGCCGGTTGCTGACCTTTTTTGGCGTGTGCTTCTATTGCTCTCTGGGTCTCCTTGAACACTACTTGGTGCTCTTCGGAGATGCCCTCCTGTCGCTGGAGTTGGCATGGCCTGGTATTGAGACTGCATGAGTGGACCAGGTCCGCCTGATGCTGGACCTGCTGAGGGCCCACTAGTAGATTGGTCACAAGGCATTGCCTGCTGGATGAGGCAGGATATAGGGGGGTATCCGCTTTTGTTTCAGAGTAAAGAATCGTCAGGCATCATGAAGCCTCGTTTAAAAGGCCCTCCAGCCCTCGTCCTGTTTAGGAGTTCAGAGTCATCTGGCGCCCGTGTAGCCGAAGCCACTTTTACACCGGCTGTCTGCAGATGTAAGTACTTCCAAAGTGCTGACACCTGCAGCCACTCTGTGTAACTGTGCATTACTTTAGCTACACGGCTGCCAGAGGTGTCGGCATGGCTGGGGCTAGTTGGGGTTGGCCCCGACAGCTCCCTGGCTTGGGAGCCCTTTCTGGAGACTGGGGGGGGGGCTCAACCCTGGCTGGCTCCAGCCCACTTAAAGCCCTGGCCATGTACCCCTCCAGCTCAATGTTCAGCTTTGGTGCCTCCTTTCCTACCTTATGACCAAGCACTGTGAGGTCCAGCTCACTGAATGTAGGCTTGCATTGCTTGCCGCCACCTCCCTTTCTTTCACCAGTGCTGCTGCCATCGTCTTTGCTGGTCGTTGCGGGTGGAGGTGTTATTGTGGCTCACTATGGATCGTGTCCAGCTCTTTAAATGGGCCGGTCCTACCCGGCCCTTAGTACCTGCACTTCTTATTTTTTAGCATTTGAGTACCTGCACTTCTCAACACCTGAAAGAGAGTACCAACACTAAACTATGTTGCGAGGTGAAAATTATAGCTTTTCATTTCACTTTATCGCAACTGAAAGGACCAAGCTTGTGCAGCCTTTGATGGGGATAGCAGCGCCCTCTCCCTCCTCCTCTCTCCATCACCCGAAGTAATGTCTCCTTCAGGGCCCACCCTGCAGAACAAAAGGGAAGACAAACATGCAGCCACTGTGCTCTCAGCACACCAGGCGCTGAACACTGTTTCACTAAATGGGACAAACATGCAGCTACTGTGCCCTAAGCACACCAGGCGGGGAACACTGTTTCACTAAGTGGGGCAAACATGCATCTACTGTGCTCTCAGCACACCAGGCGGGGAACACTGTTTCACTAAGTGGGACAAACATGCAGCTACTGTGCTCTAAGCACACCAGGCGGGGAACACTGTTTCACTAAGTGGGACAAACATGCACCTACTGTGCTCTCAGCACACCAGGCGGGGAACACTTTCACTAAGTGGGACAAACATGCATCTACTGTGCTGTCAGCACACCAGGCGGGGAACACTGTTTCACTAAGTGGGACAAACATGCAGCTACTGTGCTCTAAGCACACCAGGTGCTTAACACTGTTTTGCTAAGTGGGACAAACATGCATCTACTGTGCTCTCAGCACACCAAGTTGGGAACACTGTTTCAGTAAATGGGACAAACCTGAATCTGCTGTACTCTCAGCACACCAGACGGGGAACACTGTTTCCCTAAGTGGAACAAACATGCAGCTACTGTGCTCCCAGTACACCAGGAGGGGAACACTGTTTCACTAAGTGAGACAAACATGCATCTACTTTGCTCTCAGCACACCAGGCGCTGAACACTGTTTCACTACGTGGGACAAACATGCAGCTACTGTGCTCTCAGCACACCAGGCGGGGAACACTGTTTCACTAAGTGAGACAAACATGCATCTACTGTGATCTCAGCACGCCAGGCGCTGAACACTGTTTCACTAAGTGGGACAAACATGCAGCCACTGTGCTCTCAGCACACCAGGCGGGGAACACTGTTTCACTAAGTGGGACAAACATGCATCTACTGTGCTGTCAGCACACCAGGCGCTGAACACTGTTTCACTACGTGGGACAAACATGCAGCTACTGTGCTCTCAGCACACCAGGCGGGGAACACTGTTTCACTAAGTGAGACAAACATGCATCTACTGTGATCTCAGCACGCCAGGCGCTGAACACTGTTTCACTAAGTGGGACAAACATGCAGCTACTGTGCTCCCAGCACACCAGGAGGGGAACACTGTTTCACTAAGTGAGACAAACATGCATTTACTGTGATCTCAGCACGACAGGCGCTGAACACTGTTTCACTAAGTGGGACAAACATGCATCTACTGTGATCTCAGCACACCAGGCACTGAACACTGTTTCACTAAGTGGGACAAACATGCAGCCACTGTGCTCTCAGCACACCAGACGGGGAACACTGTTTCCCTAAGTGGAACAAACATGCAGCTACTGTGCTCCCAGCACACCAGGAGGGGAACACTGTTTCACTAAGTGGGACAAACATGCATCTACTGTGATCTCAGCACACCAGGCACTGAACACTGTAAGAGCAGCCTGCAGTACTCAGTGAAAGCACAGCAGGAATGCAAATCTCATCAATGTTTCTCGCTGTCTACTTTGTACATCCAGTGAGCCAGCGGGCCTGTGATGAGAGGGGTGTGCCCCCAGTGGCTTCTGCCACCAATCCTGCTTTGGCACTTTGTGACCTGTCCCAGATCTGCCAGACCTGCATCACGGGCACATTTTAGATAGACGCAAGCTGAGATCATGAAATCGCCCTCCTCTTTGAAGTAAACCATCTGTTACTTCCTCAAGCAAATAAAATATATATTTGGAAGGATAGCTCAGGGGCAACACACTTGTTTTGGGAACAAGGGGATGCAGTGCAACATGGGTTCAGTTCCTGTTGCAGTGCTTAGAAGCTGGAGGAGGCTGGCACTAAGCAACATATAAAGGACCAAATAAAATAATAAAATGGGCCTTTTCTAGGAGTGATGTCATGGAGCTGCTGCTGCTGTTTACGTTCTAACATTTTTAAAAAACTACAATTGACTTGTAACACATCCTTCCCCTCTTTCTCCCATCTAACAAAAACAATAACTTGGGGTTACTTGCCAAATAAGCAAAGCAGAAAGATGATGGCTGGATGTTTTCAAATAATTCATAACCACTGGCACAGCTTTGGGTTTGAGGTGTGTGCTTGAGGCTCAATGTTATGAAGGCTGGTACTGGGGCTTAAGATGTTGTACTAGTGACTTACAGATGTTGGGAGAGAGTGTTGGAGACATAGGGCCTCATTACGAGAAGTGCGGTAAAAACGGGGTCATCACCAGCATGGAGGAACTAGCGGGTCCGTGCTCGTATGACGCCGCTAATAGCGGGTGATTACTAGTGCGTGAGCACGCGCGAACCCCCATGCCGGTAATGGCCATACTGCCATGGCGCTAAAGGCCCTCCAACCCCCCATAGCGCCATCACAGGACCCGCCGATAACGCCTCCGCCTAGGAGGCACCCCTTAATTCCGACCCGGTAATAACATCATGCTAATACCAGGCTCGTAATACCGGACCTGGAAGTAACGTCATCGCGTCGGAACGGAAAATGCGCCAGCGGCCATCTTTAAAAACACAATCTATTGCAATCCTCCCAAACCACCAGTTGTGCTCAGGAGAGACCAGTGCCAATCCCTTCAACATGTCAAAGGCTACTAGGAAAACAATCCCCTGTCTGCGCAAAAAGCGTTTTTCAGACGATGAACTGAACATGCTTGTGGACACCCTTGCCGCCCATGCAGAGGAGATCAACCTGCAGGACCTGAAATGGGAGGTGCAGCAGCGCAAAAAGGAGATCTGGGGGGAGGTAGCTCGCAAGGTCTCGGCAGTGGGCACCACCCCACGGACAGTGAAAGACTGCAAAAAGAGGTGGGATGACCTCCGCTTCACGGTACAGAATATCCTGGCCAGCAATAGGAGGGAGGTCATGGCCACAGGCGGGGGTCCCCACTCACTTGCCAAACTGTCACGCTGGGAGGAGACGTGCAGCACGTTTATACAGATGGAGTCGATCAAGGGCTTCGGGGAGATGGAGACGGGTGCCGCAACATCTGGCGATGGAGGTGAGTGACCCTGCAGATCCCAGTAGGGGAAAACCATGACGTAGCACAAGTGATGTGGAAGAGAGCCCAGGCAAGGCAATGCATGTCCCAACACACACATAAACATATCCTTGTCCAGATGGAGGGCCAAACCCTGCCACACTGAAATGCATGCTGAGTGCCAATCCCATTACCAACACACAGCCAACACACCGTGCCCATGTAATACATCACACAAACCCCAATACAACGGCATGCCACCTGCCATGCAGCAAATGCCAAAATGCCCCTTCATACTACCCTGTGTGACACACCTGTAAAATATGAATGCATGATAAATGAAAAACTCCACAGCACCACATGATGCATCTTGCATGTAACACCATCACTGATACCCTGCATCTCTTCTACCCCCCCAGGCACCGATGGAGGAGATGCCAGTGAGGAACCAACCACAAGGGCATCCACGTCCCGGCCGAAGACAACGGCCACTGAAAAATTCACCTCCGAAGCAGCCTCGCAGCCCACACCAACACCCAGGGCGAGTGGCCAGGCCATGGCCACACATGAGGGGCCCACATCAACCCCTGACACCGTGGACACAGAGCTGGCTACACCAGTGGAAGGCGAGGCTGTTGCCCCACAGAGCAACATAGATACTGCAGTGGAGGAGTTTGTGGACCAGGATGGACTGACCCATGTGCCATGTCCACACTCCCCAAGCCCTGTGTCCACCCTCCGAACCCCACATTCAGCCCTCACCCACCTGCAGCAGTGCAGATCCCTTGTTGCATGATTCAGACCTCAGCAGCCTCCCCAAGGACAGTACTGCCAATGAAGGCCCGGTTGCAGCTCCCTTGACCACTGCTGCTCCCACCACCAACCTTGAGGCACGGCTAGCGAGGATGGAGGCTAGGCAGGACTCTATGGTGGACCTTCTCCGACAATATGTCGTGGATGGGGAGGACACGAGGCGTGAGATTGCCCAGGCCACAGCGGCGACCACAGCCACCATAGCGGCAAACACAGCCGCCGTCAATGCCTCTGCATTGATGATGCGAGACAGTCTGGTCTTCACCTCCATCCTGCTGCACATGCAGAAGCCACAACCCGCACCAGCTGTGCAAATCACCACGGCTTCCACCCCATCCACCACACCCACTTCCTCTGTACCCACTTCCTATGCACCCTCCAGCCCTAGCGTCTAACAAGACGGAGTGCCAGGCACTCAGAAATGCTGCCCGGACATCAAGAAGTCCAGGAAATTGTGTGGGACAACTATGGGAGTGGGTCAGATGGTGTCCTCGGCATATGGGTGTATTAGGGGGAGTTCACTGGGGGGTTTTGGTAGTTCACGGTGGGGTTTTGGGAGTTCACTGGGGGGGTTTTGGGAGTTCACTGGGGGTTTGGGGGGGTGCACTTTCTGCAGTTGATATCAATGCACCTGTTGTGTTTAAAATCATTCAATGCCTGGACATTGTTCATTTTGTGTGTATCCATTTAATTTATGATGGTGTACAGTGCCCAACTCCCCACATTCCCTGTGTGCATGTCCTCATGGACACAGTGTACAATGTGTCACTGACACATATCTATCAAAGTCCCTGTGGGTCAGAAGTATTCGTCAATCAGTGATTGGCGTACTGCACGGCCATCCTGCGCATCATGTACTGGCAGGGGTGCTGCTTCTCCTCCGTCTTCATCCTCATCATCCTCACCCGGTGCATGCATGTCAATGTCAGTTGGCAGTGGTACATGTCTCCGGATGCAAATGTTGTGCAGTATGACACAGGCCATGGTGATCTTTGCCACCTTCTCAGGCGTATAAAGTAGTGCTCCACCAGACCTGCTTAGGCAGCGGAACCGCGCCTTCAACAGGCCAAAGGTCTGCTCAATCACAACACGGGTACGGGTATGTTACGGATTGTACTCCTCCTCATGGCTGTTCTGCGGGTTCCGCACAGGGGTAAGTAGCCACGGCTTCAAGGGATGTCCTCCATCACCTGCAAGCGAATACAAATAGGTCTATGTGAGTCACTCTGAGCTGCCACCTTCAGGATTCAGTCATGGCCGCAGCTATTTGCTGTCGATATGCACATGTCCCTGTACGTAAGCACAAATATTATTTAGATGCATTCTATACTGCAATATGGTGTGGTAGTCTGGATGGTGTAGTACAGATGATGCAGGGTGAATTCTTGCATGCTGATGCGGATGATGATGTTTTGCCTCCCATTTTGCTGTGTATACTACACTGTGCATGGTCACACTAGCCACATTGACACAGTTGCAATCATATTTAGTCATGCATTGCTTGACATACCCATGGTGGCCAGGCTGTGCGTCTTACATGTTGTCATTGATATAGGTAATTGGTCCAATGTGTGCCAGTGATGTGTTATGTTGGGGTTGGGAGGTTCAGGTCAGGAGTGTTTAGCTCTGCATGCATTCTCCACTCACCATCCATTCCCACCCAGGTGGAGTATGCATCCCCCCCATTCCCACCCAGGTGGAGTATGCATCCCCCCCTATTCCCACCCAGTGGAGTATGCATCCCCCCTATTCCCACACAGGTGGAGTATGCATCCCAACACATCACTACCCCCATGCACTGCCATGGGCCAGTTAGGAAACTCACCAAGCAGCCAGGCACGTCGTCCAGCATGTCGCTCCGTGTGACGGGGTAGCGTGGAGTTACGCAGCACCATGGCATCATGTGTTGATCCGGGAAGTCAGGCGCAGCAATGTGTGATGATCTTGCTGGAGTCACATACCATCTGCACATTGATGGAGGGATATTGCTTGCGATTGCGGTACACCGCCTCTACGGCATGGGGGACTACCAATTCTACATGGGTGCAGTCCAAGGCACCAACACAATTGGGCATGCCTGCCAGTGCATGGAAGCCTACTTTGGTGTCGGCTATCTCCTGGGCAGTCTGTGGTAGGGATATGTGGGTGCTAGCGTGCTTCAGGAGGGCATCCTGCACTTGGGTCAGCATGCGTGAAAATATTGGTTGTAAAATGCCATGCAGCTGCCCCACTGTGTGCTGGTAGGTGCCTGTGACCAGGAAGTGGAGCACAGACACCACCTTCAGTAGCGGGGGGATGGCAGTGCGTATTTCTATGAGGCTGACAATGTCATTGTGTATCATGTCCACTAAGGTGGTGATGGTGTCCCGTCCAACCAGTACAGAGTGTGGATCTGCTCAGGGGTTAGATTGTATGGACTGGGTCTGATGTGAGGGATTGGTGGCTGCCTACTAGGGACTACTGGCTGCACTGGTGGTAATTGCTGGCCCTGTCTCACCCTCCTTCTCCTCCTGCGTCTCCTCTGTGCTGCCTGTTTTGCTGCTGTAGTTGTTGTTGTAGTTGCTGTTGTTGCTGTAGTTGTAGCAGTATAGGCATGTCCTCCAGCCCCATGATTGCAACAGCTAGTGGTATCATTTTGGTGTAGGAAGGGGCATGGTGTGTGGTTGTACTCCTTTTATACTGGGCCAGGCTCCATTGACTCCACCTGTGGTGATTGTGTGCACTTGTGGCAGTCGGCTTGATTGCAGATTGCTGTTTACGGGTGGTCCACAATGCCTGTATGGCCGCCATCCTGCAGGCCCTAATTACCACCTTCGGGATTCCGGTAATTGCATGCCCGCGTGGGTTGTGATGTCCTCCTATTACCGGCATCCCGGTATTTGCTCCACTAAGGGGTGTGTGTATGCGCGCATGCCGGTATGAGGGGGCACGGTACGGCGGTGGAGGTATTGGCAGGTTGTCGAGTCGTAATGCCCCGGATCTGTTAACGATGCAGGTATTACCATTCCGCCTTCCTTTTTTCATTACCTCCATTCTCGTAATGAGGCCCATAATGTGCTGTTAGAGAGTTGAAATGCATTGAATGCGGATATTAGATGTTTGAGGAGGATTATTGAGACTCACACTGTTGGGGTGCTGAAGGAGGGTACTTGAAACTTAAGTTGCTAGTTTGCTTGAGGTTGATGGTGTTGGAGAATGCTGGAGACTTGAGTTGCTGGAAGGTGGCACTGTGTAAACATGAAGGTGTTGGTGCAAGGCATTGGAGAGGTGTAAGGTGTTGGAGGGCAGGAGTGGGTTCCAGACATTTAAAGCTGTTGACAGAGGGCCCTTAGCGACTCGCAGTGGATGGTGATGTGCCCGTGGTGAAAATGGTTGGAGGATATTCAGGGTCTGAGTGAATGGCAGGCGTGGGTTGCTGTACAATGGTTCAAAGTGAACTATTAACGTGAAGATCCCGGCGCATATTGTCCAAGTGTAAAAGCATGAAGTGGTACAGCCACTGATTGTCTTCTGGTTGGACTTGTCTTGGGCAGTTGCTGTTTCCAGTCTATGGCCAGACACTTGGCAAGCACTGGATATCTGCACTTTGGGGTTTAGGACTCTTCGAGATGTCCTGTTTACAGTTTAACCCAAGTGATGTACAATAGTCCAGGTTGTTGTGTTGGACGTCTGCTTACATTCACAGTAATTTGGTAATATGGGCCTATACACACCGATATTAGGTATGCAGTCTTTATAATGAAACTTTTATGAAGACATGCTTTTATACTGAAACTTTTATAACGAAAACACATAATGAGAATATATGTGTGGGTGAGGTAAAGGGTTACATTTTTTTGCAAAATGGTTGAGGTGGGTTTTTAGGCCTGGGAAGCGGGGGTTTGGAGAGCGGAACCGCCCAAAAAAAAAAATAATGTGTGCTTCTTTTTGCTGTTAGAAAAAGTGGAAGTGTCAGTATATGTGCATTCAACATAAAAGGGATTGTTATAAAGATATGTAACCTGATATTAACATTGCATATGGTGATCCTGAACCCTTTTAGTCCTTAACTTAGGTAACACATCGTACGATGGATGGGATGCAGAATAACTCTAACACTAAACAATAAGACCGACTCAGGAAGTTGGCAAAAAAGTCTCTCTCGACTGTTTTATTGTCAATTTTCTAAAACAGGGAGTTACAACGGACATCAACAAACATTGCACAAGCTCGCTCAACACATTTCTTGAAAAACAACTCTTATATACTAATGATTTGTCATATGTGACATCATACTATGTGATAAATTAAGAAAAACCTACAGGGAATTGTGTTTGGTTTAAGGGGAAGATCTACGTATGCTTTCTATAAGGGATCTGGTTATGATTGGTTCTCTATAGTCAGGTGGACAACATATGCCCACCCCTAGTGCAAGTCATCTTCATCAGTTATAAGATACACGGTATGCCATTGGCTCTCAAACTATAAGGCCCTTCTTTATATGGCCTTCTACAATTGGTTGGCACGTGTGTATTCTTCTAGAACATTTGACTCACTAGCAGCACGTAAACTGGTACCTCAGGTGCCAGTGGGTGGGCTTGACCATGTCTCTCCACCCAATTAGACCCAGATCTCTCATCACTCATGCCTTCTACCATAAATTGTCTTTGAACGTGTCCTTGAAGCAGCTTCTTGCTCATGGGAATAGAGGGGGATGTGAGCACACGCTATCTTCTGTCTGGAGCAGCATGCCCATCTTCTACTTTCATCCACAGCTCACATGACTGGAGACCATGAATCGGCCCATTTTATAGCTTTTAATTGTCTTAAATGAAGAACTTGGCAACCATGGTGTTCTTTCTCTGTACCTTGGTTCAGCTTCCCACAATCACTGTTTTTAAGAATAGATAACCAGTTCTTGGCTGCTTTAGCCTTTGATACCAGGTTAGACAACCCTTCTCTGTCTCTCTTTGTTGTTCAACTAATTATTTGCTGCGACACACACATAGCCATTAATCCTTCTTTCTCCATGAGTTTGAACTTACTAAAGCGGTGACCTCGAATGTCCAGAATCTATTCACTACGTATAGCCAGCCTTATGATTACTTAGTCTACTTGCATTGCTGCATCTGTACAATTATAAAATGACTTGTGTTTTCTGCAGTGCTCGCCGCATGTGCAATCATTATTGCGCAAATGAAAGCTTACTCGATTCTTTATTTCGTCATCAGATTCTATAAGGTCTATGCATCTTCTTCTTCAAACACTCTTCTCAGTGTGTCACGCTTACTTCTTGTGACGTCACCAGCTTTTCTTTCTCTCATTCTCATATTCCTACAGGGACTTCTTGCAGGAGAGTGTCATCTCTTCGGGGGTACATCATTTAGGCTCTTCTTAATGGATACCTTTTCTCGAAGGCTCTCCATTGAATTGGCACAATCACTGGTTTCCAGCATATAGAAAGAATGGGGGTGGGACTTCCTGCAGAGGCATTCAACTGCTCCTCTATACTCCCCCCTTTGGTTGATCCATCAACCACACCTTGATCGATCTTTACGTCCAGACATCCTCTCATGATGAAGTGCATCTTCGGATTCCAGACTTTCACCACTCCCTTCAGGGACCCTGATGATTTTACATGTTCATCAACACTCAAGGTCATGTAGCTGCACTGGCCATTCGGATTGCAGTAGAACTATCGTCCCACATACTTCTTGTGGTTTCTTGGATGTAGGAACTTTGTTCCTTCAGGTGCTAAGATGCTGGCCTTTATATATCTTCTGATCTTTTCATCTGTCAATTCCTTGGGTCAAAACCCTGACTCAACATCGATCATAATCTTCATTCCTACTGCTTTGTTTGCGGTCTTCTTGCACTTTGTAATTATTATCCCGATCACACAGAATCCAAACATCATCATCACCAGTATTGCTCCAAGAAGCTTGAAAATGTTTGCCATCCATTGTGGAACCCATGAGAAGATGGACACGAACCAACTATCATCCGCAATGTCTTCTGTCTCATCTTCCATCTGATCGTGCAGATACGCCAGCAACGTTATGGCCTCTGTCAAGGTCCCATCCTCGTCATCGTGAGAAGGTATGAACACACAACATGATGGCCCGTTTTTGGCACAAACTCCTCCATCCATTGCTGTGATAATATCAAGGACATATCTGTTCTGGAAGGTCATCAGTCTTATGGCCCTTAATTCTTCCTTGATCGCATTGAATCCCTTCATGGTGGTATTGGTAGTCTTCAGGTGCTCCCAGCTAGTTATTAGCAACCACTTCGCATTGGCCATCGTCTGGATCCCAGGCATAAAGATAGTCGTGAAGATTGAGGCAGTTTTGCTGAACAGTCTGTGCTCATATGGAATTGGATCAAAAGGTTCTATCGATTTAGCAGAGAAATAATTCTCTCTCCTTGTTTGATTGAGGAATTTGAGTGATCCTCTCTTCCTTAAGTGGGCATCTGCATTTGGAAACTCTCCAATGTTCAGGATACTTTTTGGAATCACTAATGCTGGAACATGGATAAGCACTAGGGAACACATCTCTCCCCAGTCCTTGGGCAGCTTTATGTAGGCTCTGGGTCCACACTCCCAATAATAGTCCATCAAGACTACTGTTCCATCTTTCATGCCTGGCACATCAGAAATTCAACCACACTGGTGATTCTCTCCAACCTTCCTTCCTTGTACCATTATTTCTGAAACACAAGGATGGACTTTTTAAAGGTAGTATTTGTAATGGTTCTCCTTTGTCATCAACCCATGTCAGCAACTTCACAATTTTTTACCATTGATTCTTGCAGTCATTTTTTGCAGTGTCTATAACTGGTGTGTACTGTCAAGTTAATGCTGCTGCTTTGCATACAATCAGCCCATCTGTCTGGAGTCAGCACTGTTCCACTGATTTGCAATTGACGTCTTTCCCAACATCTCTGTATTTCTTCTGTATTCTTGCCTTTACAATTTAGCATCTTGGTTTCTTCCAACCTGATCCCTGCTCCACTCATCTCAGCCTGTTCATATCTAATTATCCGATACATTGTTTCTGCTTTCCCTCTTGTCTTTAGACCTTGCACATAACTATCTTCTCTTGGCGATGTTTCTTTATTTATCCACACCAAGGATGCTGTTTTCCCTTGGAACTGTCCTCTTGTCTGGCAAAGTGCGAGATTCTATGAATAATTTGGAAGACCCCATGGCATAAGGTATGAGGGTACAAACATAGCAACTCTCCTTAGACAATCTTTCTCCCACCTTTTCTATGTGCTGATACCACATGTTATTACCAAAGTGTGCTGTACTATCTAGATATGTGTCTATCCCATTGTTGGTTTCTCTATACGTCTCCTGTATCTCCCACTCTAAATGTTAGCAGCCCATGGAAACAACTCTAAAGTAGCTCTGCTGTGGGGAGACAACACAAAGAGTTTTGACTCCTTCCTAATGGATAAATCAACATTAGTCCCTGGAGTGGGGAGACTCAAAGGGTCTTCTGCCTTTTCTGGATCAAAATAATAAAGAAAGGTCAATCTTGAGAAACAGAAGGACACAAAGCAGAACTGTGCATATGTTTATTGCGGACCAACATATTAATCCCCACCACGTATGCCACTCTGGAATCTCTTGAGCTTGTTCATTCTCCAAAACTACATTGGCTTCAACATTTCTCATTTTTACTGCAATTTATGGAAGGAAAAAAAACCTTACTCAGATAACTGTAATATATTTGGTAACTGTAGTAATTGCTCTTCTATTGCTATAAGCAATCATCTGATTGCAATGCCATTTTTGGGATCTTGTATGAAAGTGTGGATGTCCACATCTGTTCTGACAAGAGCAGGATAAGCTTGAAGAATAAACACAAAAACAGCAAATACAAGACGATGAACATCACTTTCTGGGAGGACCATTAAACTCAGCCAAACAAGTATTCAGTAATAAAATAAATCAGGATACTGTTTACGGTTCCAATTGTTAACCAAATATTGTTGTTTAGGAATAATAGAGATATATCATTATTTCTCTGAAGTTCATTTTCAAAGATTCCCGTAACTCCTGGCAAAGATCTGCACTCCTGCTATAATATCTATAAAGAGTGTCCATGGGGAGTTACAGTCCAACTGCAAATCTACATTTATCAAATATCCGTTTTATCATCCTTCTTCTTTGTCATTGATTTAGTCTGCACACGCTGAAGTTCTTCTTCTTGTCTTGCTTCTGAATCTATCATTGGGGGTACTGCGGTCTTGCTGGCGTGTAGCTTGACGTCGTTCAGGTCAATCCACGCTCGTCTGCCTTGGACTTTTACTTTTGACGGAGTAACATTTTCCACAATGTATGGGCCGTTAAAGCGCAGCTTGTGACACTTCCTAGTGAAGTTTTTTATTGGAACAGTGTCACCAACAGATCCTTTCAGTGTTGATAAAAGTTCAATAGGTCAGGTTGCTGAATGATTTTCATCTGTGTTCTGAGACCGACCCTCCTGGTGCTTGAGTTGATCTGAAATGACAGAGATACTAGCGGTCATACATGTCAAATACACACGTAGCTAATTTCCTAACATTTCTACTATATTCTGGGCATCACTTCTACTCCTCGATGGAGGAGTTAAAGGTGTTCTCATCTGCCGTCCTGTCCCTAATTCATGGAGTTTAAGGTGGTGGTCCGAACCAGGCTGATTCCTTAGGGCATATAAAGCTAAGGTCAGGCAATATAGCCAACCTTTTTTCAGTGTAAGCTTGAGCTTAGCAATCCTTTCTTTAAGAAGGCCATTGAGTGTCTCACCTATTCTGTTCCCTCGCGGGTGATAAGCAGAAGAAAACTTGTGCTTAATGTTTAACAACAGACTTATCTGTTTGAATACTAAATTAACAAAATGTGGCCCATTATCGGATCTGAGTACCTCACACACACCCCATCTTGGAAAGACCTCACATACTGAAAACTTCACTGAGCAAGTGGTGTCAGGGTGTCTACACGGACCTGCCCCGATCCACCTAGAGAAGGGACACACTACCACAATCAGATACCTGTATCCACTAAACACTTGCAGCATATCAACATGGTCAATATATAAATGCTGAAAATGACCATTTGGTTGAGGAATCACTCCTCTAATCATTCCCAGTGTATGCCCAGCAGTAAACATTTGACATACGATGCAATTTACTACTTAAAATGCAACAAATTTGTCGGTAACCGGTCTTCCGCAATTGTTGCAGCAAGACTTTCGCTAGTTACATGCGGAGGATAGTGCAGCTGTTCAAGTGCTACACTTAGTAATGCAACTGGCATCACCAGATTTCGAGTGTTGTCCTGTCGCCATAATGCTACAGTGGGGGATCAAGAACACCGCCTTTGTTTCCATTATTCCTGTTCTTCCTGTGGTACACTTCCTTGAATTTCCATCAATTGAGTTCTTGATAAATGATTACATTCCTCTTTCACTACCATAGTCATGACTACCTTTTCCTTTACATCTGAAGTATCAAAACTTGAAATATCTTGTGAATAGGCAACCCTTTTTTGCTTCTGCGGCTTTGTTCCCGCAAGAGATAAAATCTGTGAGTGGCACATTTAACGGCCGCTATGGCTACTGGGAGCTGTAGTGCCTTAATAAGCTTGTCCAATAAGGATGCGTGCTGCACTGGAGTGCCGCCCGCTCTGAGGCAGCCCCTTCTTTTCCAACACACTAGCCGTGCATGTACGGTTGGCGTCATGTAGGCGGAGTCACTGTACATTGTCACTTCCTGGTCTTTGTGATTTTCAAGTGTGACAATGAGTGCTACTAATTCTGCCACTTGCAATGAAAAGTGAGACGTAGTCTTGCACTTGCTACAACCTCAAACTCGCCATTCGCTCTATGCCTTATCACAGCTGTGCCAGAATGCCTTCCTCCACTAGTTTGATCAATTTTCGAAGAACCATCAATAAAGAGAATCTCCCCCCTGACAATGCATTCTCTTTTACGTGAAGTGTATCATCATAAAACTCTACATAATTCGTGCAATCATGCACATGCTTGCCTCAGTCACTGGCTCAGATACAAATGTGGCAGGATTCAGTATTTTACACCTGACAATTTTGATTGCTGGGTTTGAAATTATCACTTTGTATGCAGAAGCTCTCTGAGATGTCAGTGTGCATTTGGGTTTCTCTAAAATGGCAAACAAAGTATGGTTTACAAAAAGCAATCATAGAGCAGCCCATTACAATATTTGTGGATGTATCTATTGTGAACGCAGTGGTTGCCAATGACTGTTCGCAAGGAAAGTGTCCCTTCATAACTGGGTCTATAATCCCACTATTTATGTTAGGGGTTTGTACCTCAATGTAGTCCTCTGTCTAAGCACTGCAGTCATGAATGTCCCATTCATGTGCGAGAATAAGAAAAACTCCTCAGCATAATCTGCCTCCATTTCCCCAGTCCATTCTATTTTCTAATTGTTTGTCTGTGCTTTCTTTAAAGCCTGCAAAAGGGGTCTTGTATACGTACTATAATCAAAAATCCAGGTTCTTACATAATTGCATCCATCTGTGGCCATGGAATATACTGTGGTCTTGCTCTGCCTTTTTCCAATAAAGGAAACTGCGTAAACCCTGATCCGCAATCGGCTCCCATCGTCTGCCTAGCCATAGTGGGGACAATAGTCCCTGATCTTCTCCTCCCTGGCAATGATATTAGCCTGCTCACATATGGTGACGACTCTCCCTTCTCGCTATACGATTGTCCTTTAAGTCACTCTGGATATGCTATGGGATCTGGTGTCCTATCCTTGGGTTGCTCTAAATCGGACCATCTCACTTCCTTACTATCTGCAGGCTTCCCTCGGGGGCACATGCACCTCCTCCCTCTTCCCCATGGAAGGATTCTCCCTCTTCATCTGATATGTCTAGTCCCCAACTAGTGTGATTTCCATCCCCTTCACCCTTGTCTAAGGTCAGTCCGCTTAAGGACAGGGCCCTATGTTCGAAACTAAAGGAATTTTCTCCCTCACCTTGCAACTGAAATGCTAGGGATTGATGTCCCTTCCCTTGGCTTCCCGATTTGCTCCGCTCCCTTAACTCTTGATAGGCCTTATCGATCTTACCTCCAATGCTTCCTTTATCAAAGTTCTCATCTAAGGCTACCCTAGGTACCCTGACATTGCTCCCTTTAATGGAAGAAACTCTTCTATACTGCCCTATTGTATTTATGGACTTGGTTCCATCAACTCTTTTGAGTAAGATTAATCTCCTGCTTCTGCTGTCTCCTCTTAAATTCTAATTCTTCATCTAATTCTCTTCGCTTTCTCACTACCGCTTTCTCACTACCCATCTGACACTCGCCTTTTCTTTTTTTCTTATCTCTTCCGTTCTTATTCCTGCTCTCCTTTCTTCCTCTTCATTTCGTCATTGCACTCTCTTGTCCCTTAATTTCAGTGCTTCTTCTTCTTCTCTCTTCCTTTCTGGTCTGTCCTGTTCTTCCATTGCTCTCTGACTGTTGTCATACTTTCTTTGATCTTTGGCCCTTTCCTCTTTTGTTTGTTGCTCTTCCAGATACATCTGTTCTTGCTTCTGTCTGCTCTTTCTTTTGTATTCATCTTCCTTTAATCTTTTTTCTCAATCCCTGTCTTTTCGATCCTGTTCATCCTTATCTTCCTTTTGTCTAACTTCCTCAAAGCTTTTTCCTTCTAACTTGAGTAATTTCTGCCCTCCCATCCATTTATTCTGTATGAGCGTTACCTTGTCAACTTTCTCCTTTTCTCCTTTCCATCTCTTAATTTCTTGTTCTATCTCTGTCAATATATTAGATCTCACTCTTCTCCGCTTTGTCTCATGTGGTTTTAAAGATCTCCTCTTTTCTTTTGCCTTCCTCTGGGCTATCGTTACTGCTATAAGAAGGCGGTTTGTATATCGGATTACTATACCCTGTCGCTGCTTTCAGTTCCCTTAATGGGTACAACCCTTCATCTTGTGTACTAACAACTTTCACTTCAAGCGAGGCAAGTGGAGCAGAAGGCTCTGCGCCTTCCTCCTTACATTGGTTAAGCATCCACTTCTCAGGTGGCATATCCTCTCTTTCTTCCTGGTACATTTTCCAGAGCTCTAAAATAGCTATCATTTTCTCTAATTTCTTCCCTGTGTACGCAGCATGCAGGTATGTGGTCATGTGTTGCAATACTGCTTTTGACCGCGATCCCCCTTGCAACCATGGCATGAACATCTTGTCTGCCGTGCCTTTCACCCATCCCGCACTATACAGTTTGAGCTAGGGCATATGCTCTGGCAGTGTCTTACATGAATGCATTAAATGGGTAATGCCTCCCATTGTGACAAGTCTCAATTGACTGTCAATACTTAGTGTGCTCCAACAATTGCAGCTCAAAACCCCTATTTTCAATAATTTCACTCTACTTCTAGGTCGGTACCGACAATTTCCCTAGATAGACAATATGACTTCTTATCTTGACTTCTATTTTCACATAATTTTACATGTCGCTCCTCGGCACATTAATTCAACACAGACATATAAACAGGCGGACTAGTCTTGCCCCTAATCAATACCCTGATTACAGAGTTTAACTTGCCTCCTTATGCGGTCATGTCCTGCATGTAGCCTATTTTACTCTGATGGGAGTGTGAGACAAGTTCTTCTAAAACCCCTTGGGTTAGGAATCTTGGGCACTTCTCTCTCTCGTTACACAAATGAAAATCTCTTGTTACTTCTCATTACTTTAATTACTTCCTGTTACTGTTATGAATGAACACAATACTTTACTGTTTAACAATCAAAAGTGTCCTGTGTAAGGAAAACATAGAAACAAAGTTCTCTCACCTGGGGATTTGGAGCAAGAATAGCAGCTACGGATGTAGAAAACAAGGGTGCCCAGATAAGGATGATCTAGCTTCAGATGACAATTAGAATTCCCTCCGAGAAACACCCAAAGACCCGGCCCAAAGGCCAGGGCAAGGGGAGGTTCCCAGGGAAACCCTCTTGGGGAATAAAACCCTATGGAGCTGCTAGTGAGCGTAGACTCCTGAAACCGTCACGTAGAAGTAGATTATGCTATCCAGGGAGTGTGGTGATGAATAGGCGTGTCTTTAAAGTATAGGATCCAGAGCAGAAGAATCAGACTGGCTAAAGGGAAATAGTGAAACAAAGTGATTAGAAATGATTCTGCCTAGTACTGGAAAAGACATTTCTAGAAGCGAAACCCTTACCAAGGGATCTGATGGTAGCAAGATTTAGAAATGAGAGTAACCGACGATCCGGTATGAACTGAAAGACTGGATACACTGGAGGGTGTAGAACAACAAAAATGATGAACAAACACTCAAGAGTAATTGGAAGCAACCTAACCTCCAAGAGGGGAGTAGAGAACAATAGTTACCCTGAATAAACAGAGACCCCTTCTAGCTTGATGAATGACTGAGGTTCAGGAGGGATGAGAGTACAGGGTGTTGTGTCTGGATGACAAAAACAAACTATAAGCCCGCAAGACAAGAAACCAAAATTCTTATAAATGCTTCAGGAGAAAAGGATGCCTACCAAAGGAAACCCTAGTAACCCACACCGGTCGAAGGCGGATGTTGGAAAGAAATTCTCCCAAGGCGAGTGGCTTGGGTGGCTCTGATAGAACCCCAGATAGGGAAGACAATGAAGCGTCCTAAAGTAAACACACATAAACAACAACAAAGATCAATTAGTTTCAATAGAAAAGTGGCAATAAGAATATATGCCCCAAAGGTAAGTCTGAGTAGAAGGAGAAAAGGATTCCCTGACACGGACTCACATAGCGTTCGCAAGCTCCTTCGAGAGTAGCAACGCTTCCTTGTCCGGGATAAGCAGGCAGATAAGCTTTCGGCGTGTCGGCCTGGAAACGTTGCAAAGCATTCTGGGGCGCGGCGACTAGACTGCTGCACACACTGCAGTGGACTGCAGGAGCCACAATGTTGGGGTCAGGCATCGCGTTAGGATTAACGCAGATAGTCATGACAGTTACTTTCCATTACTTTCTAAATTACCAAAACCCTGTTCCCTTATTTTTCCATCCCCTCAATCTACTCACCATTTGCTTGTTTAGCTCGAGGGCTTCCGTATCGACTTCTTCAATAGACCACTTTCGCCTTCTGTCTGCAAAGCACCGTGGAAACCAGGTAGGGATTTCGTCAAAGAGGGACCCAGCCCACTGTCTCAATTTTCTTGCAAGAATTCTATATCAGCCACTTTCCAAAGGAAGCCCTGCAATCTTCTGGCTAGATGGCGAAGGATGTTCGATCGTCCGAAACTCTGGAGTGTGCAGGTTGACAGATCTTATTTCCACCCAACCGACATGCTGCCAAGTGAACCATTTCGGTCCTTAAATTAGGTAACACGTCGTATGATGGATGGGATGCAGAATAACTCTAACACCAAACAATAAAACCAACTAAGGAAGTTGGCAAAAAAGTCTCTCCCGACTGTTTTATTATCAATTTTCGAAAACAGGGAATTACAACGGACATCAACAGACGTCGCACAAGCTCGCTCAACGCATTTCATGAAAAACAACTCTTATATATTAAAAATGTTTCATACGTGACATCATACTACGTGCCAAACTAAGAAAAACCTACGGGGAATTGTGGTTGGTTTAAGGGAAACGTCTAAGTATACTTTTTTTTATAAGGGATCGGGTTGTGATTGGGTCTCTATAGTCAGGTGGACAACTTATGCCCACTCCTAGTGCAAGTCCTCTTTATCAGTTATAAGATGCATGGTATGGCAATGGCGGCTCTCAAACTATAAGTCCCTTCATTATATGGCTTTCTACAATTGGTTTGCACACTTGTACCCTTCTAGAACATTCCCTAGGAGCATGTATGCTGGTAACCGAGGTGCCAGTGGGTGGACTTGACTGTGTCTCCCCACCCAATTAGCCCAGATCTCTCATTGCTCATGCCTTCTGACATAAAATTGTCTTTGAACTTGGCCTAGCAGTAGCTTCTCCCTCCTGGGAATATAGGGGAGTGTGAGCACACGCTATCTTCTGTCTGGAGCAGCATGCCCACCTTCTATTTTCATCCACAGCTCACGTGACTGGAGACCGGAAATCGTCCCATTTTATAGCATTTAATTGTATTAAATGAAGAACTTGGCAACCATGGTGTTCTTTCTCTGTACCTTGGTTCAGCTACACACAATTAATGTTTTTAAGAACAGATAACCAGTTCTTGGCTGCTTCAGCCTTTGATACCAGGTCAGACAGCCCTTCTTTGTCTCTCTTCGTTCTTCAACTAATTATTTGCTGCGACACACACATAGCCATTAATCCTTCATTCTCAGTGAGTTTGAACTTACTAAAGTGGTGACTCTGAATGTCCAGAATCTATATATAATGGCGGCACCGGCTGCAGTCTATTCACTACGTATAGCCAGCCTTATGATTACTTAGGGCCTCATTACACGGTAGGCGGTAAGGGTTTACCGGTACCGGTATTTTACCGGTACCGGTAAACCCTTACCGACTTACTACGAGGTCCCTTTGCAGGTTGGAGAATTTAATGCCTGCTTTTTGCAGGTGTTAAAAACAAACCTGCAAAGGGACCAGGGAGCTAATTACGGTACTGCAATTTGCGGTGCCGTAATTAGCACCTTCCCCATTCCCATTATGCCCTATGGGGCAAAAATGGGAATGGGGAAGGGCAATGGGGGAAGGGGGGATTACCGCCCCACCAACCTTGGAATAGGGCGGTAATTCCCCTTTCCACCAAGGCGGTGCCGGTATAATGTATAGTGTAATGAGGCCCTTAGTCTACTTGCTTTGCTGCATCTGTACAATTATAAAATGACTTGTGTTTTCTGCAGTGCTCGCCGCATGTGCAATCTTCATTGCGCAAATGAAAGCTTACTTGATTCTTTATTTCGTCATCAGATTCTATAGGGTCTATGCATCTTCTTCTTCAACCACTCTTCTCAGTGTGTCACGCTTACTTCTTGTGACGTCCCCAGCTTTTCTTTCTCTCATTCTCATATTCCTTGGGGCACTTCTTGCGGGAGATTGTCATCTCTTCGGGGGTACATCATTTAGGTTCTTCTTAATGGATACCTTTTCTCGAAGGCTCTCCATTGAATTGGCACAATCACTGGTTTGCAGCATATAGGAAGAATGGGGGCGGGACTTACTACAGAGGCATTCAGCTGCTCCTCTACAATCCATTATTGTGTAGAGGAGGTGCCAAGTTCGATTCACACTCCAGCCGCCCATTTTGAAGTACCAGGAATGTTCACACCAGAGAGATGCAGTTGGGCTCTGTCCAGTACCTATCAGAAGAATAGCTTCTGTTGAAGTACCAACATCTAAGAAAACCTGGACAGTAAGGTACCCATTGAGGAAACCATATCGACACATGAGACAGAATGATGATTGTCAGAATGCAATCCCTGAAGAAGCTAAAACGATACTGAAGGAAGACGTCACAAGAACCCGGACTGACTCACATATAGAGCAGAATCAACCAAAGGTTACTAAAGGTCTCAAGAGGATAGCTTTGCAGTGAACAAATCAAGAATTAAAGATGGAGAGAAACTCAGACGAAGGTAAATCATGCCAAGAAGCCAAGGTTGTATCGGCTGAAATAGACCAACAGTGGATACAATTAATGAGAAGACGAACAGAGTATCCTGTTCAGAAAGGTCAAGATAAGCCACAGATGGCAGACGGCTGGCAGAATTAAATCAAATACATGAAATTGCAAGAAGATTAAGATGATTTCACAGTGTCGAAATCACGTGACCAGACGAGCAAGAAGGGATGAAACTTTCACACCTACCCATGGACCTGTGCCATGCACAGATGCCTTATCGTTTCCAGACCAATAAGCAGTCTCAAGGCCAACCACAAAGAAATAATTGACACACGACCACTGAGGTGATGATTGATTGTAGCAATAATTGGAGGGAAGCTGGGGGTAGCAGACAAACTCCCTGGACCTGGCCAGCTATTCTGCATGCTGCTAAGCAAGTGGTAAAGTGTGAGTGGGGACGATGCCAACCCAATCATAGTGGACCAAGTAATCTAGGGTCCTGTAGTTAACAGAACCAATGAGACATCGTACTTTTAATTATGTCTACAGTAGCCATTTTGAAGGAAGGTCTTAGATGTCCCACCTGACAGTGTTTATCCAATCCTCACTCCCCGTTATCATATACAGATATAGTACCTATTTTGAAGTTACCTTCCATGAAACAATCAAGTTGCATGCTAAGTTTTAAGCGTTACACGTCAGTGATGATGTGTTTTTGGTATAAATGATGTACTTTTTATAAAATGAATTGGAGTTGAAGAGAGAAGGAAGATCGAGCGATTGCTGATATTCATAAACTCCCCGTTTTTTGTACTTGTCTTTAATCGGACTCCCTTTGACAAACTATCGAGTTGTCTTTATTGATTTGATGCAAGAATATTAATCTGCATCCCCATCCATCTCAAGGGTGCTGCTACTCATCTTAAAGTGCTGTTGGTAACCCCCAATCCTATGGGCCAACTGGGGTCCTACTACACACTTGGTAGCAGATATTGATGGTGGAAAAATTCCCTAATTATACCAATCTATAAAAAGGGGGATAGATAGCTAGCTGCCAACTATCGTCCAATTTTCCTCCTAGATGCAGACAGTACATTTTTTACAGGCCTCATCTTAGGGGAATTGGAATCATGGGCAAAATAAATGGGTGTCATCCCAAGACAACAATCGGGTTTTAGGAAGGGTTTATCTACTTCTCTAAATGGGCTGGTTTTGAGCACCCTGATCTCCCCGTCTGTCCAAGGAGGTGGCCCACCACTTTTTGGTGCTTGGTTAGATCTCCCCCAAGCCTTTGATACGATAGACCGGGATCTTCTTTGGAAAAAATTAGATGACTGGGGTTTGCCTCCTACTCTCCTGTCAATACTGAGAGAACTACATCACAACAATTCCATGCAGGTGAGGCTCGTAGATCAGGCCTTTTGACAAATCCGATTGTTGCAAAGAGAGGGGTTTGTCAAGTCTGTCTTCTAGCTCCCCTATTGTTTATCTTGTTTATGACAGATTTGGCTGAGGCAATGAATGGAATAGGTCTAATATCTCCGCTACTAGGAAAAACAAAATTGAATTGGTTGGCATATGCGGATGATGTTGTAGTTCTTGATCATTCCCAAGTAGGACTCTAGTGTCTTTTGCTTGCCTTAGAAAACTATGCCCGAAATAATAACCTTACTATTAATCCACTTAAGTCCAAGATAATCAGATTTAAACATCCGAAAAAGATAATTAAACAGTATGTCTGGACCCTGGATCAACTTCCAATTGAGGTAGTCTCGGAGTTAACGTACTTGGGAGCTTCAATCAGCTCCTTTCCAACGAAAGGCAACTTGGTGCGCTTGTTGGAGTTGAAAGTTGTAAAATTGGGAGCACAAATGAGAAAAATCAAATCCCAGTTTTGCAAATTTTCTATTCTCCCTTTGGTGAAATTCTATATAGGGAAAGTTATCCTGATTCTTCTGTTTGGTCGTGAATATAACATATTAGCATTGGACCTCGAGTGGGATTCCTGGGAAGCCAGGTTATGGAAACGTACCCTGTGACTCCCGGACTGCGTTCCAATAGTCTCTCTTCGGTATGAATTGGGCCTGCTGTCTTTTAGATCATAGATTCAATGGAAGTGGCTAAACCTATATAGATTAGCTCTAGATGCTCCTAAAAATTCACTTTTTGAGGAAATTGCAGGTGAATTAAATCAGGGTAAAAATCTATTCTTTGCTAAATTCAAGCAAAGATGCCTGGAAATCCTAGAGAGAGAGGATTGTGATTTGACCTTATTGCTCCAAAATCCAGACAGAGTTAAACGAAAGTTGAAACAAAGAGACTGGATTGATACAATTGACAGTATGAAGAGGACAACAAGATCTGCCTCGTTCTCTATGGTCGATAAGCCTCTTTCCTTGGTTCCTGCTTATCTAAAAATAACACCCGATCTGAGTTTTGGATTATCTCTTCTTAGATTATGCCTAAATCTACTTCCTACCCAAGAGATTTTGGCCTCTAGAGATAGAGAAGGAAAAAACGACCCACATTGTGATAAGTGCTCAATCAAGGTCTTACAGTCCTTAAAGTATCTATTATCTAATTGTCAGGGTACTTGGAATATGAGGGTCAGAAGATTTAGCAGGTTTGTCCATCAGTTATTCTGGCTTGATTCTGATGCTTTCTGGGGGAGATTATCCTCCTGCCATGAATCTGCTCTTTCCATGGAACTTGTTAGAGCTCTGAGAGAAATTAATCTAATCGGTGATCCAGTCTCGCCTACATATGGATTAAGATCATAGTAACTAGTGTCACTCTGGCCAAATCTGTTATGGAGGGTCCTTAATGGATTCTGTGTAATTAACTTGCTTTTTATATGGGAGAACTCCCTTCTGTGAAACCAACAGATTGATTGATTTCTTTGGGAGAACAGTCTGCTTTTGTTTTCTAGTTTGTGTTCTGTTTGTTATTCCATTTTTCTTTTAAGATGAAGATATTATTGATGTGGATTTTGTAAATTGCTTGAAGAATTTTATTTTATTCTTTTTTCTATTTATCTTTTGTATTGTTGTAAATGTGTTAGAAGTCAAATGTTGGCTATTGCACAATAAAAATAAAAAAATAAAAATAAAAAAAGATATTGATGGTTATCGATTATCAATTAGCTAAGACACCCAGTGGCCGTCGACATAAGTAACTCTAGGTCCTCTGCAATATCACGAGTCCTTTGCCATCCGGCTAAGTAGACAAGAGGCTCCCCATAGATAGTGGATAGTCTAAGTGAAAACCCTGCAGGTTGAGGTCTGAAGGAACCTGAGCTTCCCCCACAAACCCCTTCCCACTTCTATGGCCAGCTAATCAGACGAACAGCAAGGAGAGGTGGTATTGAAGGCGGTGATCCCGAGCATTCAGAGAGGAAAAAATGCGAACGGTGAGTGAAAATGACTAAATAATTTGACAAAAAGTGCATGCATTAGAACAAGTAAGGGAAGGTATAGGGAGGTGGGACAAAAATAACGTCAGAGCAAGAGTATAATGTATATATAAGGGGAAAGGAATATTGACTCGAGGGTGGCCGAGCCATAGAGAGAGATATCGGGAGGATACCCGAGCTAGAGAGAGAGATACCGGGAGGATACCTGAGCTAGAGAGAGATAGCGAGAGGATACCCGAGACAGAGGATACGCACAGATACCTACGCTTTATTATAGCACTAGAAGAAGCCTGCATTTAAAGTCCTGAAAAAATAGGACGCTATAGGAGACCAAAACGATTAAAAAAGGCATTTTCGAAATAAATGGGCTTACATTCCATGTCAGAATGATGATAGGGGCATGAGATTTATGTAGCCGGCCGGAGTCTGTCTAGTCTTTCACGTCTGTCTTGTGTGTTTCTTTTTCTCTGACATCACGAGGTAAGAACATTTTTGGGGGAAATAGCATGAAAATTGTGCGATTATATAGCCAGGATGTTGTATGACATGAATTGATGGTTGTTTTTTGAAAAGGTAAAAAGAAACTTTTTGTGAAAAAAAGGGATTGGAGCTTGCGACGATTGGTGCTCGCTCATTTTGTTGATTTTGGTTGAGAAACGTAAAATATTACAAAGTGTTATATGAGGAGGAGATAAACAAATTTAAGCATGGAAGACATTACACTGTTAGTACGCTTGTGCACACAGTTGCCAAAACATGCACCTAAGCTGAAAAAGTACAGTGCAGAATGGGTTAACGGAACCGCCCACAAAATGTTTATGCCATGGCCCCGGGGCGGATCGCTATCTAATACGGTCCTGCAACACATGACGACATATTTGCACACCACATACACTGGCAAAAAGTTAGACAAACGCCTAGCTAGTTTAGAGCTTTGGAAGATGTACCAAAAGGAAAAGGAGCAAGAGCCACTGTTAGATTGGATACTTGACATATGCACAGAGGGGGGTGAAACCCCTTCTGCCCCACCCGCCCCGTTTGAAATCTGGAAAGGGAGGTTAAAAATCCCAATCCAGTAGTAGACTGGGAAGACATAGAAGAATTCTTTTCTGAACATGACTCAGTACCAGGCACGTCTAGGGCAAATTTGGAAGATGACTTCGACACCAGAAGCATCAGAGAGATGATCGATAGAATATATGATGAAATGGGGTTAGAACAAGTACCCCAAGGGAAAAGAGATGACGAGTGTCTGGAGAGCACTCACTTGTATGACACTGAGGACACATCCCAAAGTAGCAGGAATAGAGAGCTGTCCCTAGATAGGTTGACGCTAAATAGGAACGAGGGAGATGAGAGGAGTTGCACGAGTTGGGCACAGACAATATCAGATGCAGAAAGAGAGGACTATGAGGAAAAGGAAGATGAGAGAAGATGCAAAAAATGCTTTTAGTGGATCTGCACCTAAGGCATCAGAGTCAGCCACACAATCAGACCGACACAAAGGAGTATCTTATAGTCAGAGCGGGGTGTCTCCACTACCCTATGTGAGCAGACTAAGGACATTGCCAGGTAGACGGCGATGCAGGAATATTACCCCTGCAGTGGATAGGAAAATGATGAGGGAAGAAAAGGAGTGCCATGTGTTACAATTCCTGTTGCTAGAAAAAGGGGGAATGAGGCCACAATATATACCTTGGCCACACATGGATAGAGACATTTTGAAACATAAGCTTCCATTGTTAACCTCGGGAACCGGAAAATTGATATATGAGCTGGATAAAAT
The DNA here is from genome assembly GCF_040938575.1 of Ambystoma mexicanum. Taxonomy (NCBI): domain Eukaryota; kingdom Metazoa; phylum Chordata; class Amphibia; order Caudata; family Ambystomatidae; genus Ambystoma; species Ambystoma mexicanum. The sequence continues at coordinate 752,809,059 of NC_090938.1, read as the reverse complement.
GACAGGAGGGAACACGTTAGCTGTAGGGTATATTAAGGGTCTTTTAATTGCCATAATTGGTGATAGAGCTGATGATGTGTGGACACGTGCAGGTTACCCAGGCGTGATTACAGTTAATACTGCACATGATGGAGCGCCATTTAACAACTGCAGAGCCACGGTATGCAAAGCATTACGATTGCTATACCCGGATACTTCAAACATGGGAGCTATAATGACATGTAAAATGAAGGAGTCAGAGGACCCTTTGCTTTACATTCAGAATTTTCAAGACGCATGGGTGCTGGAAACTTGCGGATCTTGGGGGAAATCCATATCCGTGTTTTACCATATATTATGCCAAGGGCTGCTATATCAGGTACAGGTGCAGCTCAAGGAATTGGTAGGAATTGAGGCCAAACTGTGGTCTAAAATACAGTTGACCATAGCTCACTATTGCAGGCTGCTGCAAGAGAAAAATCGCAAAAAAGAGGCTGCACGAAAAACAGAAGAGGCAAAATTAGTGAAGATAAAATTGTCAAAATATGCCATTGACGAGGCCATGATAACTAGCGCAGACGGATCGAGCATACAGCAGGCCAACAACCAAAGGCAGGTTGATCCAAGCAATAACGGGTTTTACCCTAGAGGGAGAGGCTTTTGAGGAAGAGGGTGGCACAGTAATCAGGGAGGTTTCCAGAGTAATCAGGAGGTTTTCAAAACCTGCAATACGGCAACCAGGATATGTCAAATGGGCAAATAATCAGACCACCGCCAATATGTTGGACGTGTGGGATGACAGGGCATATAGCACACACATGCAGAAGTCAAGGCATGGTGCAAAACTACCAAGTAACAAGAGTAGGGAATGTGAATCCACCTGCATTTTTACAGCAGGGTGGAAATGGAATTGCACAAAATCACACGGTGCAGCAGCAAGCGCCAAGAGCACAGAAAAACCTGCAACCTCAGAATATGACAAGTTTTCCACAAGGACAGTCCCAACAGTCGCCTATGCAACTATCACAGACAACAAGTACAGGACAGGTACTGAATTCTGAAATGAGAAATAACACTGGTGATGGAGGAAGTCCATTCACTCAGCATAGGACAAAGTTATATATGGATTAGGACAGCTCACTAGGAAACCTGATTTGTTCTATCCTATCAGTGACACCAAACCCTCACGAGGAACCAAGGGTGGATGTTGTTATATATGTCGAATATTCCTTCTTAGTTGACACAGGTGCAACACGCTTGTGTATACGTGCAGGAAAGTTTTTCTTGTCTGGCGATGCCATAAATACTCAGGGCTTCACAGGAGCAACAAGTTGTGTTCCTTTTTCAAACGAACTTCCAGTTTCTATAGGAGAATGTGACATGAACATGCCACCTACTGTATTAACGGCAGACCCCAGTAAATATATTGGGACGAGACCTAATGACGAAGTTAAACATGACAATCTCATTCACGGAGAAGGGCATAGTATATTCAACTCCAGGAATGCATTATTTGAACGTATGTGAAATGATTAGAGCATTCACAGGACAAACGGCCATGAGAGCTGTTCCATTGGAACCCGAAATATTCCCATATGGGGTATGCATACTAATAGCGGGCTACCAGGCCTTGCAGACAAAACCATGAGAACCCCCAATGAGTTTGTATTCAGGCAAAGAATACCTATGCATGAGTAAAAGGGAAGAGTGTTTCCCTTGACAATACACACAGCTATAGTACAAGCAAAAGTGACTTTGACTGATGGTTGTGATGAAGAAGGCAGACAATGGTGCGCAGTAATCGCCATTGAGGAAGGATACAGATTGACTGAAGTCACTGATGACGATCTGTTTGAAGAGCATACAGGAATAGATGAAACACCAGTTGAGGTTAATCTAATTTACTGGGTGAAAATGATCAAAAGGGAGGTGCCCCAGAGAATGATGCTGGCACAAAAACGTCCTGAATATGTTGATGACGACATTTCAGAGGCACTCGTCTCAGTGTGGACTACAGGCCTTTATGATGTAGGCTTGTTGAAAGGAGTCGGAGAAGTAAAGATTAAATTGAAGCCAGGAGCAATTTTACCAAAAGCACAACAGTATCCCATGTCTAGGGAAGCAGATGAAGGGATTTTCAAGACAATTTCTGCTATGATGGAGCAGGGCATTTTAGTGACGTCAGAGTCGTCATGCAATACCGCAGTGTCCCTATCAAAAAATCAAAAGGAGTGTCTTGGTGTTTAATCCAGGACCTAAGGCCAATAAATGATATTGTAGAGGCCGAGTTCCCCCTAGTCCCTAACCCGTCCACAATCCTATGTAATATACCAGTTGAGGCAAAATATTTCACGGTGGTTGACTTGAAAAATGCATTTTTCTCAATCCCATTGCACAAAGACTCAGATGATTTGATGTCATTCACGTTCAGGCAAATGCATTTGAAAAGCACAATGTTACCTCAGGGGTACTGTAAGTCTCCTTCAATTTTAAACAGAGTCCTACAGACGACTTAAGCAGTATCGCATTAGAAAGTGTTGTTTCGCTTTGTTTTGTTTCGTAAAAATTGTTTTATACAATTAAATCAAATTAAAAAAAAGTGTTGTTTTGCAATATGTGGATGACATCTTAATTTGCAGCATGACAGAGGAAACATGCAGACACGATTCTATTCAGCTATTGACTATATTGGCTGAGAAAGGATATGAAGTTGACAAAGAGAAATTACAATATTGTCAACAAGAAGTGCTGTACATAGGCCAGCTAATCTCACATGAGGGGAAAAGGGTTACCCCTGAAAGGACTGAGGCCTTATTAAACACAGCCAAGCCACAAACGATAAAACAGATGCAGAGCTTTCTAGGATCATGCAATTATGTCAGGGCATGGGTCTTTGACTACAGCTCCTATACCAAGCCCTTATTACAAGCCCTAAGGCAAGCACAGGTGACGAAAGAAAAATTGAATGGACTGCAAACATGGAAGAAGGGTTTGTTGAACCCAAAAAGGCCATTTGCATGGCACCAGTTCTAGGAATTCCCAATTATGCCGAGGAATTCTACCTGTTTTCAAACACAAATGGCAGTGTTATGACAGAAGTACTCACACAGAGGACCACGTTTGGGTACAAGCCCCTGGCATACTACAGTGTTTTAGACCCAGTAATGAGAAGTCACTTCCCGTGTGAACAAAGTTTGGCTGCCACAGTGTTCTTCATAGAGAAGGCTACAACCACTGTGATGGGATGCTCAATGACGTTGTTCATCGAGCATGCATTATTTGCAATCCTAGAGAAACTGAAAGGCACATTGACATCTCAGAGAGCTTCTGCTTATGAAGTGATCATATCAAATCCATCGATTAAGATAATTCGATGTAAGATAGTGAACCCAGCTATGTTTATAGCAGAGCAAGTCACTGACGGAGAGCCAATCCATGACTGCACGAACTATGCATAATTCTATGATGAGATTCCCAGAGTGAAACAAAATGCATTGGCAGAAGGAGAAATTTTCTTTGTTGAAGGTTCTTCGAGAATCGATCAAAATGACGGGCGAAGATATGCAGGCACCGCTGTGATGAAGCACACGGAAAATGGAGAATTTCAAGCACTCATTTGTGCACAATTACCAGCTCATTATTCAGCACAAACTGAAGAATTGTTGGTGTTGAGCCTCTCTATCGAGAATCACGCAGACCAGGAAGTGACGGTGTACAGTGACTCCACCTATGTGACATCAACAGTGCATGCAGGCCTTGTGCGCTGGAAAAGGAGGGGCTACCTCCGAGCGGATGGCACGCCAGTGCAGCACGCAGCCTTATTGGATAGGCTCATTAAGGCACTACAACTACCAGTGGGCATAGTGGTCTTGAAATGTGCCGCCCGCAGGAAAGGGACCAATTTTATCTCACGCGGAAATCAAGCAGCAGACATGGAAGCCAAGCGGGTGGCGACCAAGGACGAAATGATAGTGAATGTGGAAATAACTGATGTGCATGAGAGAATGATTGTTGCACGAAGCTAACCTGAAGGTTATAGTAGCATGGGGCAAACCCAGTTAATGGAACTCCAAGGGGAGGCACCACAGGAAGAAACAAATCTTTGGAAGTGGCAATGGTATTCTTTAAACCCCTCTGAGAGCTTGTGGCGACAAGGCAGCACTGGTAAACCGGTGATGCCTATATCCCGATTGAAAATAGCAGTGGCACAGTTGCATTATCCAGCGCACATGACAAAAGAGAATCTAGCAACTGTATAATCTGCCAACAGTTCACGGCTGGCCATACACTACGAGTAATTAGAGGGGTCATCGCAAGGCCCAATGGACCTTTTCAGCACTTCAATGTCGATTATGTCGATATGATTCAAGTATGTAGCGGATACAGGTATCTAATTGTTGTGGTGTGCCATTCTCTAGATGGATAGAAGCAGGTCCATGTACACACCCAGACTCTACCTGTGTGGCCACATTTCTGGTGAGGGAGGTATTTCCCAGATAGGGAGTGTGTGAGGTCATGAGGTCAGATAATGTTGCCCACTTTGTTAATGCAGTATTCAAACAGATTAGCTTGCTGCTTGGTATAAAGCACATGTACTCTTCCATGTATCATCCCCAAGGTAATGGGGTATGCGAGAGGCTAAACGGCTTGTTAAAGGAAAGGATAGCCAAATTGAAGCATACTCTAAAGAAGGGATGGTTGCACTGCCTTCCACTGGCACTGTATGCGCTCAGAAACCAGCCTGGTTCTGACCACCATCTTACGCCGCTTGAAATCGCAACAGGCAGAAGGATGCACACACCATTGACACCATGAGGGAGGTATTTCCCAGATAGGGAGTGTGTGAGGTCATGAGGTCAGATAATGTTCCCCACTTTGTTAATGCAGTATTCAAACAGATTAGCTTGCTGCTTGGTATAAAGCACAAGTACTCTTCCATGTATCATCCCCAAGGTAATGGGATATGCGAGAGGCTAAATGGCTTGTTAAAGGAAAGGATAGCCAAATTGAAGCATACTCTAAAGAAGGGATGGTTGCACTGCCTTCCACTGGCACTGTATGCGCTCAGAAACCAGCCTGGTTCTGACCACCATCTTACGCCGCTTGAAATCGCAACAGGCAGAAGGATGCACACACCATTGACACCATTAGACAGAGCTAGATGTGATGCTCAGGTGACAGGGGAGGTTTTAGGATCAGAAATGCAAAATTACTTGAATTGCATGACATCTTGTCTTACTGTAATTTCAGGACAGCTGCAGCAACGCCAAAAAGGGTGCAGGGCAGCACAGAACACAGAAGGAGATACTTCAACAGACCAAATTCAAGGTTTACGTCTACCACAACTGTTCCCTGGGGTCACGGTCCTGCTGAGAAAACACACAAGAAAAAAGTGGAACGAGCCAAAGTTCAACAGACCATTCAGAGTGGAGGACATCACTCCCTCTGCAGTCAAGCTACAAGGAAGAAGAGCTTGGATATCCTGGGTGACATCAAGCCATACAACGGAGAAGGCCCTCTGCTGTACCCCAATGCGTGGAGACTACAGACGACGGGGAAGAACCACAGCACGTGCATACGAGATCCATGACGAGGAAGAAGGACGCATGACCAACAAAGCAAAGGCAAAGAACTTTTGTGCAAAGTTGTGGCTTCAATTTGGACATTTCCTCTGAGCTAAATAAGGGGATAAGTACATAAACATGGACACTCTGTGCATCCTAGTTGCAGGGTGAAGAAGACAATTGCATGTATAAGCCATAACAGAGTCTTTTGACTTTGAACTTTGGTCTGAGGCACACGGAAGCCTTGTTGAGAAAAAGATATGCCAAATTTTGATCAAGAACACACTAATTAGAAGAAAATACAATATCCAGATTCTTCCCATGCAGGAGCCTTATTTGGACTCACTTATGGTGTCCCACAGCAGTGACATCACTAAGGACGTTTTAACATATTTCGAGTTAGTATTCAGTTTGTACCCGTCGTTAGTGGGAAGACTTACTAACATCACTGAATTCCTTCAAGATCCTGAAAATGAAAAGACAATAAGGAGGTTGCTCATTGTGATTGCCGAGCAGTTCCTTTTGGTTCAGGAATACAGCAATGCAAGACAAATGTGCCAAGCACAAGAAGCAGCGAATAGACTTGTCAGCGTGCTATTCTTTCGCTTAATTGAAGATTGTCCAGCTCTTGTTGGGAGACACACTGATGTCTTGACATTTCTTCGCGATCCAGCAAACACAGAACGTTTGAGTATAATCCTGAACGGAATCATAATTCAGGTTGCTCTTCAAGCTCAACGAAATCACAGAAGCTGCTCATTGTGATTGCTGAGCAGTTACTTTTTACAGGGAAGATAAGACAAATGTCCCTGTCACCAGAAAATACAGACTAGCAAGCAAAGTGTTTTTCTGCCTGATTGAGGACTTTCCAGAGCTTATGGGTAGGCCTGCCGGTGTTGACATCCTCACTTTCATCAGAGACCAAGCGAACTCTACACAGATAAGCATGCTCATGTATGGTATTGTGAGGCAGGTTGAACTTTCTAATCATCATCAGAATTTCCGAAGAAGATTGTAAGCTTTCCGCTGATGGACAGATCGAGAAGGTGTTGCCAAAGACTTCACTCTTGTTTATGCTGACAAAAACACAACATGTCTTCTGGAGTGAAACAGATAAGAGGCATTGACTTGGAGCTTGTCTATTTTGAACACGCAAACTAGAGACTTGCTGAACTCATTACCTTATTTTGACATTTTCGTATGCATAAAAGAGAACTGTGTTAGAGACAAGCGACAATCTATTATTCAGGCAAAGAAGGACAATTGTTCCAGTACCTGCAACCTATGAGCAGAGACAGCAGAATCCTGAGATAATATTACCTAGAATGTATTAAAGCGTTTGTTTTCTTTCCTTAAATTATCAAGATGGGCAGCCAAAGTAGTAATGTTGTCATCCCTCAGGAGGAGAGACACATGCATTGTTCTGGAGCTAAGTGTTGTAGGTTAACCTAGAGGGGAATCATGTACCAATGCATTGTATTCATCATTGTTTTACAGTCAGTGACGATTCGAATTGCATTTTTTATTGGTGCACATAATGTACGCATGACACCCACGAAGGCACCCATACCTTACATAATCATTCCAGTCACTAGAAGGTCTGACAGAGGAGTGAGTGAACTTGAAATGGATGTGATTAACAATGACACACACACACATTTGATAACTAGCAAGTTGAAAAGCCGGAGACAGGGTCGACAGAGTAAGCATACGAAGAAATTAATGAAAGACACGCACACGCAAATGATGAGTGCACATATACCTGGTCTAGTGTCAATAACTGCAGAACCACAATCCAAAGAATGGGAGAAGGTTGGACAATCAACGATGAGAAGTCCCACCACAAGAGAAGTGAAAAGACAAATGGGGAAGCTGAACTTTTAAAGAGACAAAAGGAGTTGGGGAACAAACAAACAGAGACAGCATTGACAAGCACTTCTGATCCAATGAAGAGAACAAGTACAAGTCCTAAAAAACTATCACGTGCAGAGATGATAGCAGAATCAATATGGCCATTCATAACTGGAGCCAGGAAAAAGCAAGAGGATAAGGAAAGAATTTCCAGACTTTCTCCTACTCAAATGGTACATATGAAGATGCCTGGACCATGGATGGAGATGCCTGAGAATCCTCCAGCAAGAAGAAGCTATATGGATGCAATTAAAGATATAATGATAGCAAACTACATGAAACCCTTGAGAATAAAGAGAATCACACAATAAGATAATAACGAACTAGACGACTACCTGGACAGCACCGCACAATTGGGAAATAACATCTGGTACCAACATATGAAAGAAGTTGGAAGACAAAATTCTGAGGAAGAATGCTTTATTTGTGCACTCCTACCTTACAGCATGGGGAAGTCAAAGATCTTTGTAGCTGTTGAACTATCACACTGTCATGATCTCTGCTTCCAAAAGGTCAGGGTTTTCCCAACTCCCTTGGAAGCAGATCCATAACCCAGGTTCCGAGTGCCAACCAGTCCCAATTGGGACCTTTTGGACCCAGTCCTGGCGCCAGTGGCACCAGGCTCATAAATATGCCCAGTCCCAGTGCTGGAAGCGCCGGGCTCATAATGCTTGGGTGGACTTACCTTCAGCAGACCATGCTGCTTACTTGCCTGCCAGTTGAGCCTCTGATCCTCTTCTGTTTGGAACTACTTTTCCTGTTGGGTGGGGCTGGAGCCACTCCCTAGATTCAGAACACTGGAACTCTTCTGGAAGGCAGGAACTCTTTTCTTACCAGGAACTCTTTTCTTACTTAGGCGTGGCTGTGGAAGGAGACACCTAAGCACTACAGGAGGCTATTTAAACCACACCCGGTGGATGAATCTTGCTTTGCGTTATTCTGCAACCTCTGCAGCAGAACGCTCATCGTGTCTTCTGCATCCGGTCCTGGGCCTAAGGAAAAAGGCTTACCATCCTGAATCCAGTCTTCAGCAACACCTATAAAGACAAGAAAGAACAGGTTAGCATTACGGTCTTCAGTGACAGCTCTTCACTTACCTGATCCATCGGCTGTCACCAACGCCTCGCGCTGCATTCCGGCATCTGAAAGGCAAAGGCTTACCATCCTGAATCCAGTCTTCAGCAACACCTATAAAGACAAGAAAGAACAGGTTAGCATTCCGGCATCGGAAAGGCAAAGGCTTACCTACTCTTCGTGCGCTCCGGAGGTCTTCATACTGCATTCCGGCATCTGAAAGACAAAAGCTTACCAACTCTTCGTACGCTCCGGAGGCCTTCGGCGCTGCATCCGGCATCTGAAAGACAAAACAAGGTGCGTTTAAAGACATTGGCGAACTTTAATACTCACGTGCCATTACTCCTTTCCACATCTAATCCAGTGGGTATTCCGGCACCCTGCAGCCGCTCCGAACTCGTACCTGCAAAATAAAAAGACAGTTAGAGCGCATAGTGAAGCAGGCAACAAGCGCTTACTTACGTGCTTCCAGGCGCTTCTATTCATCACACGGGCTCCATCTTCAACTCACTTCAGCCCGTCATCCGCCATCGCCGGAACCCTGCAAAACAAGAGACATCATTACTAAAGACTTTAAAGACATTTGAATGACTCGAAACTTACCGTTCGTGCAGTAAACGACGGACAGCAGACCTCTGAGGTCAAGAGGCCTGCGCTACCTATCCAGTGAAGAAACTGGTTACAGCACCCTGCCCCGAGGCAGATGGAGAGCTCGGCATTCACTTACCTAAGGTGAGAGCGTTAACCTTTGGGGGTCTACAGGAGAGGAGAAGAGGAAAGAGATAGGGACACCCCAATAACCCCAGTTCATTAACCCCATATTTTCTATCTGCAGACATCTTACTCTACACGTCAGGCATACAGTGCACAGAGGTCCAGCCCAAAGAGCCAACCGGGTGCTACACATCACCTTTGAAGATACGGTAGTCGCCCAGTCAAGACCGGCGCCTCTGCGAGAATCAGGTGAGCGTTACAGAACGCAAAGCCTACCGCAAAACTCTCGCCCAGGCGCTATGGAAACCTCGGATGCTGACCCCCTAGCCCGGTTACTTGGGGAACTAAGGGCAGAAGTGCATGCAGCTCGTCAGGAAACGAATGCTCTAAGAAGGGAACTAATTATTTCCAAGGAGAGAACAGACAATCTTGCTAGACAAGTGCTACAGTCACAAGCCGGACAGACCCCGTTACCCGCATCAGGGGCAAATCTTCCTTCAACATCCTCTATGAATCCAGTGCAGATCGACCTACCTGGGAATGTACCTCTGGCTCCGCCCGAACGATTTTCTGGTGACCCAAAGAGGTTTGCAGTATTTATCAATCAGTGCCGGTTGCACTTCTTATGCCGGCCAGCAGCCTTTCCAACTGATCAAGCAAAAGTAGCTTTTGTACTTTCGTACCTTAGTGGCAATGCGGCAGACTGGTCGATCCCTCTAGTTAATCAAGATGATCCGGTTCTCCATGATTTTCAAGCCTTTCAGCTTAGTATGGAAAAACTGTTCGCAAGACATTCACAGGGGCAGGCCTTGGACAATGAGCTTCTTTCGTTGCGACAGGGTAATCAAGACCTTTTGGCTTATATTGCATCTTTCAATAGACTAATAGTGGAAACTCAATGGCCTGAGGACAAAAGGATTACGCTGTTTTATAGAGGTCTACGTGGAGAGCTCAAAGACGTTTTAGCCCAAGTAGTGAATCCCCCACAAGACTGTTCGGATTATATAGACTTGGTCGTTCAAATAGATCACAGGCTGCAGAACAGGAAGGCCGATCGTTCCAAGTTTGATGCTCGAGTATTTTCCAAACCGCCAACTCCTTCCAAAGGAGTAGACTCCGGGGAACCCATGCAAATAGGGGGTCTGAAAGGTCCTCTAACACAAAGGGAGCGGGAAAGGAGGAAACAGTTGCAATTATGCCTATATTGCGGAAACTCAGGGCACTTTCTTCGAGACTGTCCGGTGAAACCTGCCAAGAAGGCAGTAGGAGCTGCAGTTACCAAAGTTACAAACTCTGAGCAGGGAAACGACCTCGCCCGACAAGAATAGAGGTCCTCTTGCCGAGCGTGAAAACCAGTTCCGTGACCTCGCATTTCGTGATACCTATGGTCCTCATTAGCCCTGATAATCCGGATCGATTACATGCAATTGAAGCTTACGTCGACAGCGGTGCCATCGGCAATTATGTGGATCATGAAATGGTTTTGAGGATGAATCTAACTCTTTGTCCCAAGGCTGTAAAGGACGTCATTACTACGGTGGATGGTACGGAGATAGCCTCCGGGCCAGTAACGCATACCACTCAAGAGGTGACGCTAGTAAGTCAAGATGGACACCATGAGAAGATCGTGTTCGATGTGATCAAGGCCCCTCAGTTTCAGATTATTCTAGGAATACCTTGGTTAGAGAAACACAATCCTCTGATCGATTGGCGAGCAAGAACGGTCCAGTTTCCAGAATGTGTCTCTACTTGTCACCCTCCACCTGGTGTTGCACTGGCCGCAATTTCTTCAGAGACTCCCCAGTTACCTCCCGAATACCTAGAATACCAAGATGTTTTCCGGAAGGTTCAGGCTAACTCTCTACCTCCTCATAGGTCTTATGACTGCCAGATAGACCTGATACCTGGATCTACTCCTCCTTGTAGTAGAATTTATGCCCTCACCGAGCCTGAGAACCTTCACCTTCGACAATACCTGGATCAATACCTGGCAAATGGGTTTATTCGTCCTTCCAAGTCCCCTGCTTCTTCAGCTTTGTTCTTTGTTCCAAAAAAGGAAGGAGACCTTAGAACTTGTATCGATTATCGCTCCCTGAACCAGATCACCGTTAAGAATAGATATCCGTTACCTTTGATCCCTGAACTCCTGGACCAAGTCAGAAAAGCATGCATATATACAAAGCTGGATCTTAGAGGAGCTTACCACTTGGTACGAGTAAAAGAGGGCGATGAATGGAAGACGGCCTTCCGCACCAAGTATGGGCTATTTGAATATCAGGTCATGCCCTTCGGACTTTGTAATGCCCCGGCCGCCTTTCAATATTTTATGAACGATGTCCTCAGAGAGCTCATAGATGTATGTGTTGTTGTTTACATTGATGACATCCTCGTTTATTCTTCATCGGAATCTGAACATCGGAAACACGTGAAAATGGTCCTCGAAAGATTGCGTCAACACAAACTTTTCGCTAAGTTGGAAAAATGTGTTTTCAACGTGACTGAAGTTGAATTCTTGGGATTCATATTATCACCTGGCGGAGTGCGTATGGATTCAAAGAAGGTCGATGTTCTCAAATGGCCATCACCATCCTCCGTAAAAGGTGTGCAAAGCATGTTAGGCTTCGCTAACTTTTACCGCAGGTTTATCCCCGAATTCTCTCGAATAGTGCAGCCCATCACTGCCTTGTTAAAGAAAAACAAACGTTTTGAATGGTCTACCGAGGCGGAACAAGCTTTCCAGGATTTGAAGACTAAATTTATCTCTGCACCAATCTTAAAACACCCTCGCCCCGAACTCCCCTACATCGTGGAAACTGATGCTTCAAGCCTTGCCATGGGGGCAGTTCTATCACAAAAGGACCCGCTAACCAATCAGTTGCATCCCGTGGCATTTTGGTCCCGCAAATTCTCGCCTCCTGAAATCAATTACACGATTACTGACAAGGAACTTCTGGCTATCAAGTCTGCCTTTAAGGCTTGGCGGCATTATCTGCTGGGGGCCCGACACACTGTTACTGTGATTACGGATCACCGAAACCTGCAATATTTGAAGACCGCAAAAGCCCAATCCTCTAGACAACTCCGTTGGGCATTTTTCTTTGCCGAGTTTGACTTCATAATGACCTATCGACCTGGTACAAAGAACGGTAAAGCCGATGCCCTTTCTCGGATGGGAGTGGAAGAACACTTGGTCAACCCTAAACCTGTACCAATCATTCCCGAACAAAGAATTCTGGGTGTAATCGCCACAGAATCCATAGAGGAAGTTAAGGATAAAGCCAGGCAACTTGTAACTCCAGCAGACATACAGAATTGGCATCTGCAGGGAAAGGACTTTGCAGTAAAGGACAACTTATTGTATTTCCAAGAACGATTATACCTACCCAGCACAGATTTACAGAAAAAAGTAATCTCTTGTTATCACGACTCTTTAATGGAAGGTCATCCCGGTATAGCCAAGACCTCAGAAAAGATCAAGCGCTACTTCTGGTGGCCGTCTTGGAAAAAAGATATCAGAGACTTTATAATGTCCTGTGGAGTATGCGCCCAAAACAAGAGTCAAAAGGAAAGACCAGCAGGCCTCTTACGCCCTATTGACATCCCGCCTCGCCCTTGGCATACGCTTTCTATGGACTTCATCACCGATCTACCTCCATGCTCCGGATACAATACGATTCTAGTAATCGTGGACTTATTCTCCAAGATGGCGCATTTCATTCCGCTCAAAGGCTTGCCAACAGCAGCAACTCTGGCCCGAGAATTTCTCGAAAACATCGTCCGACTGCACGGTTTTCCTTCGGTTCTAATTTCGGATCGAGGTAGTCAATTTATTTCTCATTTTTGGCGAAGTTGCTGTCGGTCGGCTCAAATTGATGTGAGACTATCGACCAGTCACCACCCTCAGACCGACGGACAAACCGAGAGGACCAATCAAACTCTGGAACAGTATTTACGCTGCATGCTGCAACAAACTGAAAAAACTTGGAAAGATATCCTTTGGATAGCCGAGTATGCCTACAATAACTCTGTCCATTCGGGAACTGGGAAAACCCCATTTTTTCTTTTGTACGGCAGTCACCCTCGAACCTCGGAGTTGGATCCCCTCCAAGATCTTGAAACACCAGCAGTAGACTACCTACATTCTACAATCACCCAAGCCTTTAAGGAAGCTGTTTCTCACCTTCAAAGGGCTAAAGAACAATACAAGAAAGGAGCAGATCAACATCGGAAGGAAGCCCCTCACTATCAAGTAGGGGATCAAGTCTGGTTATCCACCAAATATCTATCTCTAAAAGGGCCACGCACATTCAACCCAAGATACCTTGGTCCCTATTCCATCACTACCATAGTAAACCCAGTAGCGGTCAAGTTGGACTTGCCCCCGCACATGAAGATACATCCGGTCTTCCACGTCTCTCTATTAAAACCCGTGCAACCTCAAACCCGACTAACCAAATCTCCAAAACCTATCCTAGTGGATGGAGAACTCGAGTTTGAAGTCAAAAGCATTCTGGACTCCAAGATCTCCAAATCTAAACTATTCTACCTAATTGACTGGAAAGGCTACGGCCCCCAAGAGAGATCCTGGGAACCTGCTGAATATGTCCACGCTCCTCGCCTAATCAAAAGATTTCACCGAACATTTCCTGACAAGCCAAAACCCCCGGAGAAGCCCGGTTTGGGAGGGGCCTTGAGGGGGGGTACTGTCATGATCTCTGCTTCCAAAAGGTCAGGGTTTTCCCAACTCCCTTGGAAGCAGATCCATAACCCAGGTTCCGAGTGCCAACCAGTCCCAATTGGGACCTTTTGGACCCAGTCCTGGCGCCAGTGGCACCAGGCTCATAAATATGCCCAGTCCCAGCGCTGGAAGCGCCGGGCTCATAATGCTTGGGTGGACTTACCTTCAGCAGACCATGCTGCTTACTTGCCTGCCAGTTGAGCCTCTGATCCTCTTCTGTTTGGAACTACTTTTCCTGTTGGGTGGGGCTGGAGCCACTCCCTAGATTCAGAACACTGGAACTCTTCTGGAAGGCAGGAACTCTTTTCTTACCAGGAACTCTTTTCTTACTTAGGCGTGGCTGTGGAAGGAGACACCTAAGCACTACAGGAGGCTATTTAAACCACACCCGGTGGATGAATCTTGCTTTGCGTTATTCTGCAACCTCTGCAGCAGAACGCTCATCGTGTCTTCTGCATCCGGTCCTGGGCCTAAGGAAAAAGGCTTACCATCCTGAATCCAGTCTTCAGCAACACCTATAAAGACAAGAAAGAACAGGTTAGCATTACGGTCTTCAGTGACAGCTCTTCACTTACCTGATCCATCGGCTGTCACCAACGCCTCGCGCTGCATTCCGGCATCTGAAAGGCAAAGGCTTACCATCCTGAATCCAGTCTTCAGCAACACCTATAAAGACAAGAAAGAACAGGTTAGCATTCCGGCATCGGAAAGGCAAAGGCTTACCTACTCTTCGTGCGCTCCGGAGGTCTTCATACTGCATTCCGGCATCTGAAAGACAAAAGCTTACCAACTCTTCGTACGCTCCGGAGGCCTTCGGCGCTGCATCCGGCATCTGAAAGACAAAACAAGGTGCGTTTAAAGACATTGGCGAACTTTAATACTCACGTGCCATTACTCCTTTCCACATCTAATCCAGTGGGTATTCCGGCACCCTGCAGCCGCTCCGAACTCGTACCTGCAAAATAAAAAGACAGTTAGAGCGCATAGTGAAGCAGGCAACAAGCGCTTACTTACGTGCTTCCAGGCGCTTCTATTCATCACACGGGCTCCATCTTCAACTCACTTCAGCCCGTCATCCACCATCGCCGGAACCCTGCAAAACAAGAGACATCATTACTAAAGACTTTAAAGACATTTGAATGACTCGAAACTTACCGTTCATGCAGTAAACGACGGACAGCAGACCTCTGAGGTCAAGAGGCCTGCGCTACCTATCCAGTGAAGAAACTGGTTACAGCACCCTGCCCCGAGGCAGATGGAGAGCTCGGCATTCACTTACCTAAGGTGAGAGCGTTAACCTTTGGGGGTCTACAGGAGAGGAGAAGAGGAAAGAGATAGGGACACCCCAATAACCCCAGTTCATTAACCCCATATTTTCTATCTGCAGACATCTTACTCTACACGTCAGGCATACAGTGCACAGAGGTCCAGCCCAAAGAGCCAACCGGGTGCTACACATCACCTTTGAAGATACGGTAGTCGCCCAGTCAAGACCGGCGCCTCTGCGAGAATCAGGTGAGCGTTACACACACATAGCAATGTGCAAGACCAGAGGCCAGTTCATGGGAACTGCTTCACTGAAATGGGCAGCTGAAGCAACAGATCCAAATGAAGACGATTATGTCCAAGACATAAAAACTAGAAACAATGGAAAAACAAAGAACATTGTGATCAGATATGAGAAGCCTAGAGTTAAAGGAGAAGAGATCAGAAGAGAGACAAATCAAAAACTGAATGTTCACGGAAAAACTCCAGAAGAAGCTCAGAGTTGGAAGAACAGCGGCCAAGTGCACATCTGGGGAACAGTGCTTTCACCAGACAGATGGGAGAAAGGAGTAGTGATCTGGAGAGCATGGATGGCCATCGGTTGTTACCAGCCCACTATTGACATAGTACGAATTGGAAGCAAACCATTATGGCCAAGACTTGCAAAACTATTGACATGGGTCGAGGACAGAGGAGGACCCTTACAGATAGTGCCATTGGAGAGTCCAAAATTCTGCTTCACGAATAATGGCACAAGTTAAATGGGAGAGAATCAGAAATGTGGATGAGTTTTTGACGCTCCAGGAATGGTACATGGTACAGCAGTGATCATGGATCATTATTGGGCATGTGGATCCAAAGCAAATATCAGGCTGCTGAATCTGGTGATTCCAAAAAGTGATCTGAATATTGACAGTTTCCCAAAAGCAGACACTCACCTGAGGGAAAAGAGATCTGTGGAAATGATCAGCCGAATGAAGAGAGAGAATTACTTTTCTGTCAAATCAGAAGAAGCTTTTCATGCAATCCCGTATGAACACAGGCTGTTCAGCTTGACCTCATCAGTGTTCATGACAATTCTTATGCCAAGAGTTCAGGTTGGAGCAAATACTAAATTATTGCAGATAACCAGATGGGAGTTACTGCAGACCATCAACACGCCAATAAATGGATTAAATGCAATCAAGGAAGAGTTAAGGGCGATTCAACTCATGACTCTCCAGAACAGACATTTCCTTGACATGATCACAGCTATGGATGGAGGTGTTTGTGCAAAAATCGGAGAATCATGTTGCACATTCATACCATCTCACTATGACAAAAATGGAACATTGACAGAGGCCATAGGTATGCTGACAAAACTACATAATCAGATGATTGATGAAACTGACGAAGTGGATGACGACAGTAGGTTTGGATCACTATTTTCATGGGTTCCGCAATGGATGGCAGATGCATTCAAATTCCTAGGAGCCCTGCTAGTGATGATATTGCTTGGATTCTGTGTTATCATGATAATAATCACTCAGTGCCAGAAAAGGCCATAGGGATGAAGATCATGATTGATGGCGAACCACGATGGAAACCCAAAGACCTGACTGATGAAGAAATAAGAGACTTTGTGAAATCCAGCATTTATGCACCAGAAGGAACAAAGTTTAGATATTCAAGGAAACATAGAAATTATGTGGGAAAATTGATCTATTGTAGTCCAAGTGGACAATGTCAACTAATGACGTGGGACAAAGATGAGCACGTAAGAACAGCAGGAAGCTTGAAGGGAGTCATAAAGATATGGACACTAAAGATATATTTCTTCAAACCTCTATGTGTGGGCCCAGAGGACGAAATAAAAGTGGATCCAAAGGATGAAATAAAGGTGGATACCAAGAAAGAAGTGAAAGTGATAGATGAATCACCAAGGTGGGGGTGGCGGGTGTAGAGGAGGTGCCAAGCTCGATTCACACTCCAACCGCCCATTTTGAAGTACCAGGAACATTCACGCCGAAATATGTGACGTATGATGAGCAAATAAACCAGCAGAGAGCCGCAGTTGGGTTCTGTCCAGTACCTATCAGAAGAACAGCACCTGTTGAAGTACCGACATCTAAGAAAAACTGGACAGTAAGGTACCCATTGAGGAAACCATATTGACACATATCTGAGGCGGTGAGTCAGAAGGCTGGCCCCATCCCCTCTCATTATTGTAAATACAGCATAAACACACTGACTGACAGCAAAGGAGTTTTCCCCTGGCAGTCAGCATGTTCGCTTTGTGGAGAGCAGTCACCTTTATTAAGTGTTATTAAATGGCTAGACAGGCCTACATCAGGAATGCCAAACTGCATTTACTTTCTTAAAGTGGCATGAAATGTTTTAATTGACATCAATGGTAAAGCAAACATAATGAGTGTTATTATGTGGCTAGCCTGGCTTACATTGGTGGCTGCAGTCTGCCCATATATTCTTTTTGTGTCATATTTATTTCGTACCTTGCATCAAGGGTAAACACAAACATAAGTGTAATGACATGCAAAAGTGGCCTATCCTGGTATACTTTCTTTCTGTTGCATGGCATTTTTACTGTCTAGGAGTCCTTTTATGGTAATACTGGCATATATTGGTGCAGCCTGCATGGACATGTATGGGAACAGTCAGCATGAAAAGGTGTTATATACTAGCATATTCTGTGGGCAAAGTCATCATGAATATGTGTTGCAAAATGTTCCTGTGCAATGTTTGTGACTTGCATCTATTGTTTTTTTTTTCATGTGCAACCAGGGTTCAAATCGAGGGTACACGCGGGTGGACACGCTCCCCCCACTTTTTTCAGAGGCCACCTTGATATGCTAATTTCTCATGACACCACATTCAATTGGTATGTTAATGAATCCCCACACACTGTTTTTTGGGGAACTTGACCCGTTTGTGCAACCATACAAAAGTGACTGCAAACTGTTTGGCTTTTTGTCCAGTTTTTCACAGAAAGTGCTGGAAATTACACCATTTTCATTTACTATTTAAAAGATGTGCTCGGGGATAGCCACCCCCCTCCCTCCCAAACCCGCTTTGTTTGGTTTGGGTTCCCAAGCTGTGCACGCTTGCATCCTCGTAATGAGCACATGCAGTTATGCTCCTTCAGTTCAAAATGTCGCCAGCCGCCACTTATATAACACATTTTGGACCTCATCACAAGTTTAGCCTGAGCCCATAAATGCAGTGGTGACGGTATTACCGCTGCATTTAAAGGCTTGCCAAATCACGAGTTGGGTGGAAAATGGCATTTTACCTGCAGCTTTTTGCTAACGGCAGAATTACCGCTGGTGGTAATAGTGCTCCCCAATGGGAATGGGGATTTACTGCCCCGCGCAACTCACGATCCAGTGCAAATTGTGTCAGACCGAGTAGCGGTAACCTTATTAGCTTCGGGCGGTATCCCGGCAGTAATACCGCCTGACTGGTGATAAGGCTGGTATGGATCCTCCAATGTGCCCACTGAATGTACTCTCTACATTGTTGTGAGCAGCCGCCCTGCATCAGGGGGCTAGTGGTTGCACCTGACTGTAACGAAGACCTTTAACTACCCTCACTTACCTTTCTAACTACCATGTATGTTTTATAAGCACTTATGTAACTAAGTAAGCCTTCTGTAACAGCGTCACAATGCCCAAGGGCTGTTTGTGCGCTTTATAAATGCAAATATATTTTTTTTTTAAAAAGGCCCATTGAGTTTTAAGTTCTGGATAAAACGTATAGCCAAGTGTGACCGCATCAGGGCATATTCATTCGCACCAGCACTGAGGACATGGGTGTTTGTGGGGGTGCTCATCAGCTCCAGAGGTTTCCCACCTGCCTCTCCCTCTACCCCACTAACAACACAGTCCTATTTGTTCAGAACCACACACCACCGGCCTGCCACATAAGGACAGAAATGCACTAGACAGCACCACTTCACATTACGACAACATTACATTACCATTTAATTGGGTTGAAATAACACCTATTACATTACTTAGAGGGGGTGGTGGGGTTATTTCCCTAAATGCACTGGATACAAATGTGATATTACTATCATTGTCATCACTGTTAAGCTTGTGATGGTGGAGAAGGCTTTGTTGGGACACATTGTCACAGGGGATGTGTATACCGAAAGGCAAGGCTGCTTCAGCACTCACTTTGCACTCTAATGAAGAGCGCTGCGCTCTCTTGTTGAAGTTGTAATGTGCAAGTGTGGCTGAGGTGCACTTCAGCATACTGTGGGGTGAAAGTACCTGATTTAGGGGATGAGTGTGGGGAGAAGAGTGTTCATTTCTGTTTTAATTCTTTTTCATTCATTCATTTACAGCTAAAGCAATGCATGATGACAAAATATGCGTTGACTGAAAAAGGCACAGTACAACACTTGCAAGACCAATTTTCTGTAAACAATGTCAACCTTTTAATATATACTAACGGGAAAGGAAGATTCCATCGCAGGCTTTTCCGTCGAGGAAAAATGTGTGTATCCACGGCATTTTACCACAAATATATGTGGGGTGTAGGTTAGGATAATAATATAGGTAGGTTGATTGGGAGGCATGTGGGGTCTCCCCCCACAGACACTTGCAGTAAAATGTCCTACCAATAAAAAAAATCTATGAATTCCTCCTTGTATTGTATTCTATTGTATTGTATTTGGTTATTTATATAGCGCTTTTTCCTCATTTGTATGGCCTCAATGCACTTTGTGGCTGGAATGCCCTTGACAACTGCAGTCAATGTGGTTGAGGTTCTAAACGTTTAGATTAAGAGATGCTTCTGTGCTTTTTCACTGGTTTAGGACTTAGGTGGCTGACTAGGCTCCATTAAGCAGCCCAAAGGTCTGGCACGTGGACAGGCGCTGTTGGTGATTTAGGATAGAGCGCTATTGTTGAAGATTCGATGTGTGCCCAGCTATTCCAACATTTCTTTCGTTGGTCGCTGTATGCTAGTGGCAGAGGTGTTGAGGTATGTCAGGGGTTTCAATGTGGACGGCTATGTGCACTGCTATACCGGAATGGCATAGCTATAGCTGCATTCTACGGTGCAGGGATGTTTGGCCATGCCGTTAGCCTGTGTCCACGGAGGTGGTGTAAGGTATACATACCATATGTTTTAATGTAGTTCGGCTGCAGCGTTCTTCTTTCTTTGTCCACTGTGGACAGAAAAAAACAATGAAATTACATAGACCCTATACTAACATGCTTGCTTAAACTAATTTGGTCTGTTTGCCCGTACTTGTTTCTGCCGTCCATAGTTCGGTTAGTGCCCCTTGGTGGCACCCCCTAAATTGTGATTTCTGGAAATGCCAATGGTCTCAGCACACGGGGGTATGAAGGCAGTGGCGGGTGGCACAGGAGAAGGATGCAGGGGGGGGCACTTTTTTGCAGGCTCAAGGAAGTGCTTGCTCCCCAATCCAACATTGATGGTGGCTGTGGGAGGATGGGGTGGGGCCAAGGTGCCTGGCCCCCGGCCACGTTGCGCAACACAGTATCTCCTGACCATTTGCATAAAAGCAAAGAGCATTATGGGACATCATAATGTTTACAATTTTAAATGTTAAACATGTCTTATAGTGATTCAGTAAGAAACGCTTTTATGCGAATAATGGAAGTTGAATTCTGCTGTTTTGATTGGTCACAATACTCACCCTTATAAAAAAGATGTCTGTATATTGGAAGACACATTTATCAGTTAGACAGCTGCTACACTGTATGTGAGGCTTTGGCAGTTTCTCTATGCAGTCTCCATTGCCAAGCTTGTTGAAGAACTGGTTACTTCTGCGTGCAACACAACTCTGAGCAGAATTAGGTGGTAGTGTTCTGTTCTATCCCCCGGGGATAGGGCAGATCTCTGTGGAGTTATAACATGCATGAGCAACCTGTGCCTCACTAGGCACTGCTCCATGCCTCGTCTTATGAAAGGGGTCTGCTCGTTGAAGTGCGGAGCCTGGGAAAGTCCAGTACTAGCCCCTGGGTCAGCAGGGTTTGGGCAACCGCTCCCCCCCAGGCCTTCGACCTTCTCCTCCTTGGGGATGTGCAGTCCAAGAACACATGTACCAGAATCTCTGTGGTCGAGCTGTTCGCACATGAGATGCCAGGGGGCAGTTTCCACCACATTCTAATTCTCCCCAATGGAGTTTTTAGGTGGGTTAACCAAGGTTTTAGGAGCTGCCCAAAAATCAGGGAACCAACTTGTCTGGAATCGGGTATGCCCTTTATTGGTTACCTAAGATCTGTTGAGCAAACCAAATTTGCTGGTATTGGGTAAGCCCTTTATTGGTTTCCAAAGATCAGGTGAGCACACCAACTTGCCTGAAATTAGGTAAGTCTGTTGTTGGGTTCCTACTATAGCAAGATCCATTGAGCAAAACAACTTGGCTGGAATCAGGTAGGCCCTTGGTTGGTGTTCTACTGTAGTACGATCCGTTGAGTTGCCGGAATTGGGTAAACTCTTTGTTGGCTTTCTAAGATCTATTGAGTAAACCAACTTGGCTGAAATTGGGTAAGCACTTTATTGGTTTCCTAAGATCAGGTGAGCACACCAACTTGCCTGGAATTAGGTAAGTCTGTTGTTGGGTTCCTACTATAGCAAGATCCATTGAGCAAAACAACTTGGCTGGAATCAGGTAGGCCCTTGGTTGGTGTTCTACTGTAGTACGATCCGTTGAGTTGCCGGAATTGGGTAAACTCTTTGTTGGCTTTCTAAGATCTATTGAGTAAACCAACTTGGCTGAAATTGGGTAAGCACTTTATTGGTTTCCTAAGATCAGGTGAGCACACCAACTTGCCTGGAATTAGGTAAGTCTGTTGTTGGGTTCCTACTATAGCAAGATCCATTGAGCAAAACAACTTGGCTGGAATCAGGTAGGCCCTTGGTTGGTGTTCTACTGCAGTGTGATCTGTTGAGCAAACCAACTTGGCCATAATTGGGTAAGCTCTTAGTTGGTTTTGTAAGATCCATTGAGCAAACCAACTTGGCTGGACTCAGTTAAGCCCTTTGTTGTTTTCCAACTACAGCAAGATCCATTGAGCAAAACAACTTGGCTGGAATTGGGTAAGACCTTCATTGGTCTCGTAAGATCCGTTCAGCAAACCAACTTGGCTGGAATTGGGTAAGAACTTGGTTGCTTTTCTACTATAGTACGATCCGTTGAGCAAAACAACTTTGCCTGAATCGGGTAAGTCCTTTGTTGGTTTCCTAAGATCTTTTCAGCAAACCAACTTGGATAGAATCGGGTACGCCCGTTATTGGTTACCTAAGATCCGTTGAGCAAAGCAACTTGGCTGGATTTGGTCAAGCCCTTCGTTGGTTTCCTACTGTAGCAAGATCAATTGAGCAAAACAACTTCACCTGAATCAGGGAAACCCTTTGTTGGTTTCCTATGAAATAGTAAGATTCAACTATCAAAGAAACGTGTCTGGAATTGGGTAAGCCCTTTATTGCCCTCCTACTACTGCAAAATCCATTGATTTAATCAACATGGCCGGTTGCCTACTATGGTAAACCCAGACACTGTGTATACCAAAGAGGCAAGTCAGGGGTTGGGGATGGCGTGGGACCTGATGAAGACCTGGTGCAGAGGGGTTGTTCTGCCACCGGCAATAACCTCCTTGGACCCTTCTTATGGTGATTCATTGCAAGCCATGCAGCTGTCAATCTTCACCAATGCATGTGTCACCCAAGGTGGGACAGTATACACAGAAGTGGGCTCTGTACACACTGCACCTAGAGACCCAAGCTACACTTCACGGATGATGCCCAGTAGGGCGGAAACATGCACGTGGCTGCTTGTGGTTTCGTGCATTAAGTATGTGACCTAATAGTTTGGTTTGTGCTGCTCTTTTGGGGTGTATCCAAGCCTGATTTGCATGTAGTCTGTGATAGTCCAGAAGGTTGCCCAGAGCAATGCCAGTGGTTGCGATTTATTCCAAACCCTCCACCCATTAATGTTCAGTGTTGCACTCAGTCATGGTGTGCGTCCATCATGGTGGCATGTCAATGCAGGTAAACTCTACATAAGTGTTTTCTTCTTAGGGGGATTTCCTCCTAAATGTGGCCTATAATTTAATAACAACCGACTGACTGTACCCCTCATCCGAAGCCAAGTGCTATGTTTGTTTGTGCAATTATTGAATGTCGCGATTTTAGTGCACATGGGGAATGTGTTCTATCCGATGGAGACAAACAAAAAAGAAGGGGCTGGGCGCACACCTTGACACCAGTGTGCCCCAGCTAGCAGGCAGCCCTTTCATTCAACGTTTTCACCACGGGCTCCTTGAATGATAGGGCTGCCCGCTGCTAATGTCTTTGTACTCAGGCTGGGTGATGATTATTTACTCCAGCCCTCCTCCTGTTTCAGAGTACATAGACATCAGGCAGCCCATACTGCACAGTTACACCTGCTGCGTGCAGGTGTCAGCACTTCGGTTTAGAAAAGCAATGTATTTTCTTTTTTGCTAATCCAAAGAGCTGATCCCTGCAATTAGCTTGTGTAACTGTGCAGCCGCTACATGGACTGCCTGAGGTGTCAGCGTGGCTGGGACAAGTCTGCTAGCCCCGGACCACTTAAAGCACTGAGTCGAAATGTGACGTTTTCACACTTGGGGCCCGATTCATGGATTCTTTTGGGGGAAAATAGGGACTTTGTTGGCCATTCTTCATGCAAAACCCGCCTCTGTTGATTCATGGAATTTTGGGACCTTGCGGGACTCCGCGCAGGTCCGGCATGGGTCTACGAGCAGTCGAGCACCTTGTGTGAGACTCCACGCAGAGTGTGGGTCGAGCCTGCACATAGATTTAAATAGGGGGCGGAACATGCATATTGCCCATTCTCCACGCAGAATGATGAAGAACAAGGCATTACATGGGCGTGCCGCCAAGGGACGGCCTGCGCGAGGACATCGCACTCCCAGAAACACGCAAAACCAAGCGTATCCATGGATCTGACTGCGCAACATCACATCGGGGAATCAGCATGCAAAATTCCAATCACACCTCCACGTGAAAGCAGGCGCAAGGCCCCAATCGCATAGGAATCACCACGCAAAGGTAAGGCCTGATCTGGAATTTATGGGTACGTGCATGCAGTTGGTGTGTCGATCACAGTTAGGGGTGCACATATGCAGAGTAGGGGGCTGCAGGCATGGTTTAGCAGGGTTCGCACACAGATTTACAAGGGACTGACTACATTTATGATACATGGTACGCATATTGACGCGGTGCTGTGAATAATTACAGGGGACCCCACGCAGTGTTGCCAGGGTGCTGCCTTGTGTGGGGGGTTCCCACACGGTATTGCCGGGGTGCATTACTTTGCGGACGAGGAGGGCTCCTGGGTTGCTATACATGGCTGGATTTGCTTTGTGTGGGGGCGTGTCGTGAGTGTGCCCGCCGATACTTGTGCATAGAGTTACTTTGGTCAAAGTTCCATGAACACGCGGAGCGCGCACAGAATCTTTGGCACGCAGGGACCTGCAAAGTCATTTTGGCACGGGGACTATGCAGGATCAATGTGCACTTTTCTATGAATCAGGTCCTTAGTATCCAAAAAGGTATTGCTTTCTGCAGCACCATGGTGGGGATGGGCATGTGTACTCCGGGTGCCCTACAAATCTACAACTTGTGTGTGTTAAAGGTAAACTCTGCTGAAAACTGTCATTATCTTTCTCTTTCTTCTGTTTGTGCTCTCACAATGCACCTGTATTCTAACCTGCACCATGCACAACTGTACGTGTAATGAGCCTCAGGGCTCGCAACAGGCACCTCCGCCCTGACCTGCCACACGCTGCTATCCTAGGACTGGGACATTCACAGGGCTCGCATAAGGCGCCTCCACCCTGACCTGCCACACGCTGCTAGCCTAGGACTGGGACATTCACAGGGCTCGCATAAGGCGCCTCAGCCCTGACCTGCCACACGCTGCTATCCTAGGACTGGGACATTCACAGGGCTCGTATAAGGCGCCTCCTCCCTGACCTGCCACACGCTGCTATCCTAGGACTGGGACATTCACAGGGCTCGCATAAGGCGCCTTCTCCCTGACCTGCCACACGCTGCTAGCCTAGGACTGGGACATTCACAGGGCTCGTATAAGGCGCCTCCTCCCTGACCTGCCACACGCTGCTATCCTAGGACTGGGACATTCACAGAGCTCGCATAAGGCGCCTTCTCTCTGACCTGCCACACGCTGCTATCCTAGGACTGGGACATTCACAGGGCTCGCATAAGGCGCCTCCACCCTGACCTGCCACACGCTGCTAGCCTAGGACTGGGACATTCACAGGGCTCGCATAAGGCGCCTCCGCCCTGACCTGCCACACGCTGCTATCCTAGGACTGGGACATTCACAGGGCTCGCATAAGGCGCCTCCACCCTGACCTGCCACACGCTGCTATCCTAGGACTGGGACATTCACAGGGCTCGCATAAGGCGCCTCCACCCTGACCTGCCACACGCTGCTAGCCTAGGACTGGGACATTCACAGGGCTCGCATAAGGCGCCTCAGCCCTGACCTGCCACACGCTGCTATCCTAGGACTGGGACATTCACAGGGCTCGTATAAGGCGCCTCCTCCCTGACCTGCCACACGCTGCTATCCTAGGACTGGGACATTCACAGGGCTCGCATAAGGCGCCTTCTCCCTGACCTGCCACACGCTGCTAGCCTAGGACTGGGACATTCACAGGGCTCGTATAAGGCGCCTCCTCCCTGACCTGCCACACGCTCCTATCCTAGGACTGGGACATTCACAGAGCTCGCATAAGGCGCCTTCTCTCTGACCTGCCACACGCTGCTATCCTAGGACTGGGACATTCACAGGGCTTGCATAAGGCGCCTCCGCCCTGACCTGCCACACGCTGCTAGCCTAGGACTGGGACATTCACAGGGCTCGCATAAGGCGCCTCCGCCCTGACCTGCCACACGCTGCTATCCTAGGACTGGGACATTCACAGGGCTCGTATAAGGCGCCTCCTCCCTGACCTGCCACACGCTGCTATCCTAGGACTGGGACATTCACAGGGCTCGCATAAGGCGCCTCCACCCTGACCTGCCACACGCTGCTATCCTAGGACTGGGACATTCACAGGGCTCGCATAAGGCGCCTCCACCCTGACCTGCCACACGCTGCTAGCCTAGGACTGGGACATTCACAGGGCTCGCATAAGGCGCCTCAGCCCTGACCTGCCACACGCTGCTATCCTAGGACTGGGACATTCACAGGGCTCGTATAAGGCGCCTCCTCCCTGACCTGCCACACGCTGCTATCCTAGGACTGGGACATTCACAGGGCTCGCATAAGGCGCCTTCTCCCTGACCTGCCACACGCTGCTAGCCTAGGACTGGGACATTCACAGAGCTCGCATAAGGCGCCTTCTCTCTGACCTGCCACACGCTGCTATCCTAGGACTGGGACATTCACAGGGCTCGCATAAGGCGCCTCCGCCCTGACCTGCCACACGCTGCTAGCCTAGGACTGGGACATTCACAGGGCTCGCATAAGGCGCCTCCGCCCTGACCTGCCACACGCTGCTAGCCTAGGACTGGGACATTCACAGGGCTCGCATAAGGCGCCTCAGCCCTGACCTGCCACACGCTGCTATCCTAGGACTGGGACATTCACAGGGCTCGTATAAGGCGCCTCCTCCCTGACCTGCCACACGCTGCTATCCTAGGACTGGGACATTCACAGGGCTCGCATAAGGCGCCTTCTCCCTGACCTGCCACACGCTGCTAGCCTAGGACTGGGACATTCACAGAGCTCGCATAAGGCGCCTTCTCTCTGACCTGCCACACGCTGCTATCCTAGGACTGGGACATTCACAGGGCTCGCATAAGGCGCCTCCACCCTGACCTGCCACACGCTGCTAGCCTAGGACTGGGACATTCACAGGGCTCGCATAAGGCGCCTCCGCCCTGACCTGCCACACGCTGCTATCCTAGGACTGGGACATTCACAGGGCTCGTATAAGGCGCCTCCTCCCTGACCTGCCACACGCTGCTATCCTAGGACTGGGACATTCACAGGGCTCGCATAAGGCGCCTCCACCCTGACCTGCCACACGCTGCTAGCCTAGGACTGGGACATTCACAGGGCTCGCATAAGGCGCCTCCGCCCTGACCTGACACACGCTGCTATCCTACAACTGCAATATCCAGTGGTGGAAGTGGGAAAAAGGAACTAGTGTTACTCGGGCTGCATCCAAAAAGGAGGGAGTGGGATGGTTGGGCAGCTGGAGGAGGGAGTCTGGGGACAGACCAGGATACAAACTAAGACTGAACAGAGAAGCACCACCCTTCAAATTTGACCACATCCCTTCCAAGCTTTAGTCAGTGCAAATAGTTTGGATTTCAAGCCTTTCAGGAATAATGGCTTATAGAGTTTACTTACAAAAAGCACAAATTGCATAATAAAGCCACATGACAACTTCTAAATCCTTATAGCAACATATTAACCCAAAAGAATATTAATATGGCTCTAATATTCAC
Source organism: Ambystoma mexicanum (assembly GCF_040938575.1). Lineage (NCBI taxonomy): Eukaryota > Metazoa > Chordata > Amphibia > Caudata > Ambystomatidae > Ambystoma > Ambystoma mexicanum. The sequence continues at coordinate 752,781,306 of NC_090938.1, read as the reverse complement.
ATCCCGAATGGTAAACTATAAATCCCAGAATGCACCCTCTGTACTTTCAGTGATTCAAGACATGCAATAAAATAAGTTGTGTAATAAACTGAGATGCATCCAGCTCATTGTTATTCATGAAGTTGAGAACATTTGATTAGTGACTTAAAGCAACTTTACTTTTGTGCATGTCAAGATAGTAGCAATCATGAATACAAAAACATCTTCAAATGGGCGCTTTGTGTTGCTCACTTTAACTATCATAGACTTGCAAGGTAAGTGCTGCTTTGCAAGATCCTTAATTTGGAAATGTCCATCATACATAGGAAAGGCTCTGCCACTGATAAAAGAAATGTGTTTGCAACCTGTGCACCTTAACGCCCTGCACTCGCTGAGACTTGGGAAATGGACAGTGCCCGAATGTCTGGCCTGAGCCGATTCTGTATTTTGCTCTGGAAAAACAGAAGGTGCCCAGGAAGCTTTTCTTGTCTTGAGCCTTTGAACTAAACGTACGCTCTGTAAAAAGCAAATGAACTATTGCAACAAATGTACCATTGAGTTATATTAAACTTCCATCTCTGGGGATATCGACAGCTCTCCCGCAATGCAACTCCACTGTGACTTGCACTATGCACCTCCATCCTTTGCACTGCAATATCACTGTACTGAGACATTTATAGGGCTCTTACAAGGTACCTCTAGCAGGCCTGTGTGTGCCTTTCACTCTTTGTGTGGAGGTGAAAGGTGACAGGGTCCTTTTATGACAGCAGAAAGGATGGGACTGTGGAAGGGCACTTGGCATGAGATACCATCTACCAATCAGGGCAATCCATCAGCACGATGCCTGAACTCCACCATGAACTATCCACAGACCGGCAAACACACTGAACAACAAAAGGTTGCAGTTGCGCTCCTCAAAAACATACAAAAGTGAGCACAGACTACATTGGGCGGGAACATCATTCATCAAGAGGGGCCTAATATCTTAAGCTCTTCCTGCAAATGTTGTCGGAGAAGAACACCTGGGCCAACACCCCCTCCAGTCCCCACACTACCTGAGACTGGCTGATCTGCTCCCATTTCCTCACCTGGTTGCCTGTAGAGTCTATGCTGCCATATTGTCCAACCTCCCCTTGCCCCGTTGTTAGGTCGCCACTCTGTTGGATTGTTTTCCTCACTGTGTCCTTCCCCCTATGATTTGTAAAGCACTCCATCGCTTCCAGGAGCTATGTCTGCCCTCAATAAATACAATAATATTAATAATAGCAATAACAGAGGATCAGAAAATTGAACACTCAACAAATACTAATTTGCACCTTGTCTGTTTCTGCCTGGACTGGAGGTAACACTTCCCCAGTTCTATTTGTGCCTTGGCCCCCCACATAGTTCCTGAAGTTCCCTGATGCTTGCTCTGTTTGCTGTGACTGCTGCAAGATCATCAGGGCTCTCACAATACACCTCTATCCTGACCTGCTCTGTGCCCTGCGATCTTACAGTCACATTTGTAATGGTTGATTGCAAGGCCACCCACAACACAGGGAGTTCCATTCTTCCCCAATCAAAGTGTCACACAATAAATGGTTTAATGTCAATTATTTATTTAGCCCTATTTCTGATTCATCTCATGCCCCTTGGATCCCTCGCCCTGTGCCACAAATGAGCCAAGAACTAGGCCGGTGTACAGGAAATACATTTATATTTATTTGAATCACAGGTAGTAGAGACCACACTAAACTACACATGCCACCTTCTCTGTGGCACACAATTAATCTTCTTTTTACGTACATAAATCAGACAAGTTGGTTGGGAAAAACACACATCACAATACTTTCAGTTCAAGAAATAATCAACACTGGTCAATGAACCAATCAACTAACATATGCAGTGCTGTGCACTTTCAATTTTCCTGCACACTTAAAAAGGCTAGCAATTCTGTTTACAGATTTGTACAAATGCATATGACAATTATTATTTCACCCACACTTTTGTTTTAAAATATACGCATGGTGATTTAGCAGTTTGTTTTTCAGACCCCCCCCCCCTACTTTGGTCTGTGTTGGGGAAGTCGGGCAAAAAAAATGGGAATAATTTAGGAATTTTGGATTTCAGACCCCCCTCCACTTAAAGGTCTGTGTTGGGGAAGCTAGACAGAAAAATTGGGATGATTTAGGAATTTTGGATTTCAGACCCCCTCCACTTAAAGGCCTGTGTTGAGGAAGCTGCTAGTTAGGGATTGTTCTAGTTTAGGGACAAGGACACCTCCCCTTCCTTAAAGAAGTTGGGGTCAACAGGACACATAGGATTACCCTATTAAATTACAGGCTATAGTTTTTAGTGTACACTGGGAATTAGATGTGTTAATGTTGAATGTTAAAAAAGAATCACCCTGGAGTGTTTTGCTAAATGGGAATTCATTAAATTAATATTCAGTCAAATAGGCTAAGGATCTACACAGTTGTGCCTCACCCTCCCAGTATAAAGGGAAAGGATTTAAGGCAAGCAGATTCCCCCACCCTTTTCTTTCAAATGACCTGATTCTAATTACATTGAAAACCTCTGTTTAAATTTCAGGACTCTCTTTGGGGACAGGGGAGGGGTCTGGTCACACCTCTCTCAAGGATGGTCCCCAACTCTTCACCATAGGGCCCAGTCAGCTTTTAGGCATCCCCAGCAATAGACAGCTCCACCCAGATGCAATTTCAGCAGATCTTCCTTGGTGTTTCCTTGTGGCTGTGAGTTGGACATTTTTTGCGCCTCTCTCCCTCTCTCATAGTGCATCCACTTCATAGAGCAGTGATGACACCATCAACATTTCAATATTTGCAGTGTCCTGCAAGAATAAACACAACCTGGATTGGACAGTTACCCTTCTCTCTTCCCGCAAGTCCAGCCTCTCTCTAAGGATTAGTTTAGGAGTCTAGAACATAAATATGTCAACTCCCATTTGAAATCCCCTTTTTTATGTCAACATTATGGCAAAAAGTAGTTAAGCGACAAAACTTCATAATTTACTAGTAACTGCCATAATGTATACATATTCTGCTTCAGCTAATCATGGGGAATTCAATAAAATGACAGTCGGTTCACATCATGTTGCACTGGTGTGTGGCAATTTTCTGCCATTTAAACAAAAAGCATAATATTTATGAATATGCAAATTACTCTCCAAATACCTAATTTTACCTCCCCCGGTCTGTCTTCTCTTAAATTCAGGACATATTCAGAGCAGCCAGGAACACATTTTATCTTGCCATTACAATTCCCTAAGTCGCAAGGTGGATGCATTTTATTTCAGCAAAATTGCCTGGAATTTATCACACAAATGGCCCATTAATGAATGCAGTATGACATGTGGTTTCTGAGGAAAATGCATATGTTATGATAGGCCTTTTCAACTAATGGTAAACGTTCATGTAATGCAAATTGGACTGTTTTCAGGCCATTTGCCATTCTTGGCCAGCATTTGGCCAGAGTTTCCTGGACGTTGTTTTTATTAGCCTCTTTGTTGTTTGGAGTTGGTAGGCTGCAGGTCATAAATACTTGGGATTCATCAGTTACACAGAGATCTCCCACTGCAGAGAATGAGCTAGGCTGTGATGTCACAAGTCCCTGCTGATATCTGGCATCCTATCCTGTTATCTGAAGTGGACCACCATTTCAATCTGAAAACCTTCTATTGTCTAGTATTTTTATTTTTTAGAATTCAGCTTTTTTTGATTGCATCCCCTCACCACATTCCAATCACGCACTGGCTAGGCCATTTGCTGTGCACAGAATGAGCCTTCAGAGACACCCGGTGTGGGGAAAGTTTGTTTTCAACACCCTCAAGAGCAGGCCACACTTTATTGCAATTGTAAATAGCTGGGATGCAAGAACCAGGCTTGCAGTGGGGGAAGCCATTTGTGAATTCTGCCCAAACACCCACACATTGTCCTTTGCTGAAATGAGTTCAAATATTGCATTTCCAAACATCAGCCTTGATTCTTTGAGACACTGTATGTTACGGATCATGGTTCCTTTTGCTTTTGCATCAGTGGATTTCTTCTTTCTTTTTGCACAGTATTAGTTATACTGATAACTGATATGCTGAAACTTTTATTATTATAAAGCTTTTATTTTTTGTACTTTTGGAACTGTAAGAATTGTATAAAATTGCGAAATATTTCTTTCTATTGTAGTTGGAAATCAAAACACAAATAAAAAAAACAAAAAAGTATTCGTTTTTAAATATGACAGTTGAAAGTACAGAGTTGTTTCTTTCAGTCATTAATAAAATATAGTTTTTATTATCTGCTGTTTGTTTTTATGCTGAAAAAGTGGGTCTGAGTTGTAACAGTTTACCACCTTTTGATGAGTGGCAGTTTCAGTGAAAATGCTGCCTTTATTTCGTAGCCTGCAATGTGATGTGCCTTTGCAATCTGCACTTGGATTACATTTTTTTCTTCAGCTTTCTCTCGGATTCAACTGCCGAAATACATCCACATAGTCCTCCTAAATAGGCCCATTTTCAGTGTGAAGATTTCTGAATGCTGGCAGTTCATTTTTCCAGTGGGCCCTTGAGTTCTGTTGGTTTGGGGCCTTTGATTAAAACCCACACAGTGCTGGGACAGTTTACAGTGAACCTCTACCCTCACCTACACCATGCACTGGTATGCCAGTTCTGGACCATCAAAAAAACTCTTGTAATGCACCTCTATCCTGACCTGCTCTGTACCCTGCAATCTTATAGTCCCAGTACTGGGACATTGCCAAGCTTTTACAGTGAACCTCTACCCTCGCCTACGCCATGCACTGGTATGCCAGTTCTGGGACATCTAAAGAGCTCTCACAGTGCACCTCTAGTCTGACCTATACCTTGCATAGCTATGCCAGTTCTAGGATGTCTAAAGAGCTCTTCAGTGCACCTCCATTCTGACCCACACTATGCAGCACCATGCAAGCACTGGGACATGCACAGAACTCTCACAAAGCACCGCTTTGATGACTTGCAGCATGGTCCTGTACATCTTCACCTTCACAACCGCACAGGGCTCTCCCAGGACACCCCTGTGCTGCCTTTCATTGGCTGCAGCTGTCTTGCTTAGTTTTGGGGCATTCAGTCTCAGAGCCCTCTTAACATGCGTTTGGATTAATAGAAAATTGAGGCCTGCTCCCTTTTCTGGTAAAATAGCTCAGGGGGTGATCGCACCTAGTGCAGACATCTTTCTGATCTGCCAGCCATAGGGTCGAACTTCACTTCAAGTAGGCTGGCTCGCCTTTCATCATAAGTGTACATTTCAATGCTCTGAAGTCAGGCACTGTGGTTCCCCAGAGCAGTACACAGCCTGTTGCCCCGCCTTGATGTACACTGCTGACCTGTTTGTTTCTCAGGGAGCCTGCCTGGGCTTGCAGTACTAATTAGCAAGTGCGGCTGCATTACATTGGAGACAACGCGACCCGGATTAATTAAACAATGGACGGATAATGATCGCCAGAAAACACCTGTAATATACACGCTCATGCATGAGAGGCGGGAGACTTGAGACTTTCACCTCTAAGTAAACCCCACAGCGTGTGGGTGGAACTTTTAGGGTGGCTCCGGAAATGTGTGCACTTGTTTTCTGTGGCAGGCTGGCTCCTGGGGACACTGAGGGTTTATATCTGGCATGTCCCTTGGACGAGACATGGCAAAGATCCTCCAAAGCAGCACGCGGGCAATCTCTTCCGGTGCATTGGGAGTTATCCATTATTACGATAAAGGGAAGTAACTGCAGCTCAGAGCGCAATGACGCATGTTGCCCTCACAGGCAATATTATTCCCCACACACATGTCTTTTGAGAAATGATCCTCTATTCCAGGCCGGAAATGCAGTGCGGTTACGCTGCGCTAGGTGGCGCTGTGAGATCCTTGCTAAATTTTGCTCCCTATAATTGCAGAAGCTGATACTTGGCTGCAGCTGACAGGCGTAGACAGGGTGGGGCCTGAGCGGGCAGCACTCACCCAAATCTGTAAATGCCCACTCAGCAGCGCTGTTTGGACATTTACAGATGTTAATGCCACTGTGGTGGGCCCAACTAGATTACTACATTTCATTCAGGCCACGCTTTTAGACAATCCTGACTATGCTTCGTTGCCACTCCTTTAGGTACATGGACGGCACATCTTTCAGAGGTTCCTGCGCTTCTTGCAGGTGTTAGGCCGTGCCAGACGCTTCTCTGCCTATTATTTCTAAGCAATGCCCATTGTAACTTGGTATTCTTTGTTTATTTAATTTACTTATTGGATATTTGTAAAGCGCCTATACATCAAATGGTGTTTCAAAGCGCCACAAGACAAAAGAGGAGTGGGGGGCAGGGGAGAAAACAACAATAACGGTCCTACTAGACCTTGTGTCAATTGGATCGTTCAAGTGCAGTAACAAGAAGTGAAGAGGAGGAAGTGCCAGTCGAGCAGAAGAGAATTCTAGGATGGAAGGGAAGTGCAGGCAGAATGGCGGCATTCAGTGCAAGGGCGGTGGAGGGAGGAAGAGGGCCCATGGACTAGGCAAGTGCTAAGGGGTAACAAGGTGGGCAAGTGCTAGGGGATGCAGGGACTAAGGGCCACACGCAAGTTCAAGGACAGGAGTGGACCGGGCTTGGTAGGGATACACACCCATCAGGCTAATCAGGGGAAGGGATCCTGGGACACAAGTGCAGGTTACTGAGGTGAGGACGGCATTGTGCCCTGAATGACTCAGACAGGACCGGGCAGCCAGTCAATGTGGCGGAGGCGTGCATTTGCAGGTGAATGGGAGAGAGAAGGACAAAGAGAAAAGGAGGGTCTTGAGAAGCTTGCAGAACTTAAGGAGATCCAGCTCAAGTCTGAGAGGGGCAGGGAGGCCATTGCAGAGGGAGGCACCTGCGGAAGAGAGGGATCTACCCCCCACTCTGCTTGAAAAAGCGTCTGATCTGCAGAGAGTTGGAGCCAGAAGACTGAAGGGCTCTAGCAGGGAGGTATTTAGGGAGAGAGTGTTGGACGTTGTGGGGGTCTCAGGCCCCAGAAAGTCTTGTGGATGGTTCAGAGGGTCTTGAACTTGATCCTTGCAGCCACTGGCAGCCAGTGGAGATATTTTAGGGCTGAGAGATGCAGTCCCTAGGTTTGAGGCCAAGGATAAGTCTCAGTCATATTATGGATTAGTTGAAGGGGGCGAAGGGAGGATAACGGTATATTGAGAAAGAGGCTGTTGCAGTAGTCCAGCCTAGAGAGGACCAGAGCACTGGAGACATTGAGTTTCTGGGGGATGGTGAGGAAAAGGAGAATGCCTCTGAAGAGGTGGAGCTGAAAGTGGGCCTTCTTGGCAAGGTCTGTGATGTGAGGAGAGAAGGAGAGAGAGGAGTCGAAGATGACTCCAAGGTTTATAGCCTCAGAAGAGGGTGAGGGGAGGTGGCCCACAGAGGTCGGCCACAGAGTAGGAGTGAAGGAGGGAGCAGAGGTACCAATGAGAAGGATCTCAGTCTTACTAGCATTTAGGCAGAGATCATTTGCAGCGCACCTGTGACGAATCAACTTCCAGAAAAGCAGTGGTCCAGGGATGAATATCAGACCCACACCTCTAGTACACCAGAAGGGATCTGTCCAAATTGTAACACAAGTAAATTATAAACCTCTGTGTCCAATTTTGGTAACGTGGACGGAATGGCAGGCTTATCTCCACAAGGCCGTGGATCATTGGTTAGTTGCAACACACCGAAAATACAATTATTACTCAATGATAAAAGTAACTGTCCAGTCAAGCTTGTATGAAAATATTGACTTTATTATTACTAGAACAGACAGTTCTAGCACTCTACAATTACAACCCACACTCTAATGGAACACAGAGGACAGACAGTTTCACGAAGGAAAGGGATGCACTCTGGATACTGACAGGAGGGTAGTCGGTAAAGCAATCAGTCTTAACTGTTCAAGGTTATTTGGCTTCAGCACCAAGAGAGCAAGGGGTCGTAAATGTCACCAGGGGCCTTTCGGAGAAGGACTAGGGGGACAGAACCACAATGTACCTGGTGCTTGAGATGATTTTGATGTTCGACAGCATTGAGTCAGTTCTAGGACGCCTTGCAGCTCCTGCGACAGAGTTCATGACAGGGGATAGCTGTGGGCATCAGGCGGCAGGCCGTGTGGCAAGCGAGGCTGGGCGTACTGCTGCAAGCTGGCCTACATGGAGGCTGAGGTTCACGAATCATTGTCTATGTGCTGGTTGGCAGATCTGGAACGCTGCTCGTGGCTTAAGTGTCAAGACTTTCTGCTTGCGTGGAGTAGGTCTACCTCCGTCCCTAAGCAACCAACAGCGATATACAATGATCTTCGCTGTTCAGAGATTAGGGTCACAGGTGGCAGGAATAGGAATCCGGGTCTTCCAAGTGGCTGCTGTAAGGGAATTAATAGTTAAGTGAAAGCAGAGCAGGGATTGCATTAACCAATACTAGGTAAGAAGCAGAGGGCAACTACCAGGATGTATTCTGCAGGAGTGGAAATGGAAGGAAATGCGGGGTAGTGTGTTCAGGAGTAGACCTGTTCCCTCAGCAAGCCCAGAATAAGACAGGGAACAACTTGAACAGTTGTCAGCCACTGAGAGGCTCACTGAAGCACCTGTAGAAGCAAAGGCTCGGAAGAACCAAGAGCGTGGTTCAATTTGGAGTCTGTGTGACAAAACTGAAAGGAAAGTCCAAGATCAATCCGTTTAGCAAGTCCGTAGACCGTAACCAGAAGAAGGCTGTAGTCCGTGATGAAGCGCCGGCGAGGAAAAGGCAGAGGAATCCAAAAAACAAGGTCCTCGGTGAAAAGGGTGATGTAATCCGAGGTTCAAGGAAATGAAATGCCAAACTGCTGCGGCAAACAGCTGAGAAGCACTGTGTAACAGAAGAAACGTAGTTTTAAGCCCGTTTCCATGGACACCCGGATCACGTGATTACGATCGTGCGCGTCACGTGTCAGGATATGTTGAAATGCCGTGAGGATGTGTTACCGTGGTAACCGTGTCACGTGATCATTGCGAACGTTGGTTCTTTCTCCTCCACGATCGTAAATACAAGGAAGCGCGCTGTTTCATATGTCCATACAATCGCCAAGGTAATAGCCATTTACTGTACACAGATGATTTCTTTTTCTGGCGGTGCTGCAGGATAACGGTCTGTCTACTCCTGAAGGGTATGTGTGAAGTGTTGGTTCTAGTTGGTTGAGAGGGGACGTGCATGACAGAACCCCCTCCAAGCGCCCACGACCCTGTGAGCAAGACGGATGGTCCCGGTGAAAGCGAGACACCAGGAGAGGGGCATGGACATCAGAAGCAAGCTCCTACGATCTCTCCTCTGGACCATACGCTAACCAGTCGACCAAATAATACAACCGACCCCTGTTCACACGGGAGCCCAAGTTAGCGTTGACCTTGTACTCACAGGCTCCATTCTGTATAACTGGAGAGGGGGGTAAGATAGACGGAGTGCATGGTTTGAGGAGAGAAGCGTGAAAAACAGGGTGAACGTGCCAGGAAGCAGGCGAGACAGGTGAAACGCCACAGGATTGATGACATGCGTGATCTTATAAGGCCCCACAAATCGGGGTAGCAGTTTACGAGAGCCCGGCAACCTGAGATGCCTGGTGGACAACCAGACTCTGTCACCTAGTGCATAGGGAGGAGAAGGTAAGCCTTTCTTATTGGCGACATTCTTTATGGTCTCCTGAGCTTCGTGAAGATGTATAAGTGTTTTAGCATGAATCGTGGTCAGGTCACTGATACATACTGTGGCAGCAGGGTTCTGTGATACAGTAAGGTCAGGAATGGGAAGAGTGGGGGGATGTTGACCATACAAGACAAAGAAAGGCGAAAAACCTGTGGAAGAATGGGGGGCGTTATTATATGCAAATTCAGCCAGATGTAACAACTGGTACCGGGACTGCTGATTTTGAAGGGACTGGCACCGTAAGTAATGCTCCATCACTTGGTTAATCCTTTCAGTTTGCCCATCTGTTTCTGGATGATATGATGAGGATTATCAAGCATCTATGCCCAATAACCGAGTAAGGGACCTCCAGAATTTCGACGTGAATTGTGACCCACGATCTGATACAAGGACAATGGGTAACCCAAAAAGACAAAGGATCTCCTGCAAGAATAACATAGCCAGTTTGGGGGCTGAGAGCACACCGGAACAGAGGATAAAACGGGCCATCTTCGAAAAAGAATCTACTACTACCCAGATCGTGTCGAAGCCCTTAACTTTGGGTAGGTCTGTAAGAAAGTCCATGGTGAGGGTATGCCAGGGCATAGGTGGAACGGGCAGTGGGTGAAGTAGTCCTAAAGGGTGTCCCTTTCTATTTTTACATTGGGCGCAAACCGAACAAGTGTTCACCTAAGTGGTGACTTCTCTCCGCATTGCAGGCCACCAACACCACCGCTGCAGTAATCCGAGGGTACGTTTTTGACCTGGGTGGCCGTTAATGGGGGCATCATGGGACCACTCTAGGGCTTGGCTGCATGTATCTGGAGTGGGTAAGAACAGTTTTTCCTAAATATAAGGCAGACCCTCTCGTAGAACCAAATCCCATTCTGATACCTGTTGGGGTGTAAATCCGTCCACTGACGGAGTTTGTGAAGGAGATCAGGTGATGGTGTACAAAGACAGATTAAGTGTTTCTTGTCTAATACTGTTTCAGGGTAGATTGGAAGTGAAACCCCTCCGGGGGAATGCCACCAGGTCAGTGCTTGATGATGAGAAAAACCGATGCCATCGGACTTGTCTGCTGTTGGCACATTTCAATGAAGCCAGGTCTTGGAGGTTTCGATGATCTGTGTATACTATGGTCTGATGACGGGCTGCCAGGAGATGGCATCTCCAGGTCTGGAACGCTCGCTTGATGGCCAATAGCTCTTTCTCTGTCACTGTGTAATGAGTTTCTGCTGTGTTGAATTTACGTGAATGGAATGCTACATGATGCAGCCGCCCGGTGGCCGCGCATACTTGTGACAGGATGGCTCCCAGAGCATAGGAGGAAGCGTCTGCCTCCACTATGTACGGGAGATCAGGATTGGGGTGTTGAAGGACGGGTGCTGTGGTAAAAGCTGCTTTCAAAGTTTTGAAAGCTTCTTGTTGAAGCGTAGTCCATTGGAAAGTCACCTGCAGGCTGGTGAGAGCAGTAAGTGGAGTTACAATGGAAGAAAAACCAGAGATAAAACGTCTGTAGAAGTTGGCGAAGTCAAGAAACGATTGGAGTTCTTTTAAAGACTTCGGAACCGGCCATTCTGCTACAGCCTTCACCTTTGACATATTCATAGGCAATCCCCCTGGAGAAATGTGGAAACCCAAGAAGTCTACACTGGACACATGAAACAAACATTTCTCGGGTTTGGCATACAGGGCATGAGTACGAAGCCGCGAGAGCACCTCTCGTATGTGAACCATGTGTTCTTGTAGGGATGGAGAGAACACCAATATATCTTCTAAATATACTATAACAAAGATGTCTAGGATATCGCTGAAGACGTCATTCATAAAATGTTGAAATGTGGCAGGGGCACAATCCAAATGGCATGACCAAGTATTTGTAAAGGCCATAGCGAGTGCAAAACGGGGTCTTCCATTCGTCACCGGTGCGGATCCGCACCAGATTGTAGGCCCCTCTAAGGTCCAACTTGGTATATATGGAGGTGTGGGTAAGTGGATCTAATAACGGACCGATGAGAGGTATGGGGTACCGTTTTTTTATGGTTATAGAGTTCAATCGCCTGTAGTCAACACAGGGACAGAGGTCCCCTTCTCGTTTGGGAACAAAAAATATGGGACTTACGGCTGGCGATGTCGAATGCCGAATGTGTCCAAGAGTAAGAGCGATGTTAATGTATTCCTTGAGTATTTGTTCCTCAGGTGGTGACAACAAATAAATGTGCCCTGTGGGTATCCTTGCATTGGGTATTAAATCAATAGGGCAATCATAAGACCTATGTGGGGGAAGAGACTCTGCACAGCCCTTATCAAAGACTTCACAAAAGTCCTGATAGACGGAGGGGATACCTGGTGCTATGACACCCACTATATGTTGGGCTGAATCAAGACCTATGGGAGTAGAGTGGTTCAAGGTAAACTGAGCGACCGCCCCAGCAGCTGTGATGGTGTTTCCAAAGCGTCAGAGTGTACTAAACATGTAGATTGACAAAAGGCTGATTCAAAATACAATTGGCCAGTCTCCCAATTGACTACAGGATTGTGTAGACGTAGCAAGGGTATTCCAAGAGTGAGCCCAAATTGAGGAGTAGTGATTAGATCAAATGTAATGTTTTTCCTATAGGTATCCTGAATAACCAGGGTTAAGGAGGCAGTTTGTTGTTTAATTGGACCTGATATTAAAGAAGTCCCGTCTACTGCTTGCACTGCTTCAGGCCGTCTCTTATTCTGTAATGGTAAATTCAGTGTGGCTGCTAATGATATGTCAGTGTAGTTACCCGTGGCCCCGGAATCGATAATCAGATGGACGGAATGTCGTCTATCATGGGAGAAGGACAGTGTGGCCTGTGTGGATATCAGTTTCATCCCTCCTAAAGTGGGCAAGGGTACTGAGGGGGCAAGGCTAGGCTCGTCCATGCCCCCAAGGTTAAGGACGAGCCTTCTGAAAACCCGGTGTCTTTAGTTAAGGCAGACGCGGGCAGTCCTTAACATAGTGTCCATTAAGTCCACAATAAAAACATGCGTTAGCTGTTCTCCTGCGTTCTCTTTCTGTGGCTGTAATAGGACTGTGGATTCCCCCAATCTGCATGCGTTCTCTTTGTGTTTCGGCAACCGGGTGGAAGGGGAAGCAGTAAAGCCTATCTCGTCCTTTCTTCCCGCCCGACGGGCATTGACCTGTAAAACCAGGTCCACTAGATCATTGTATTGAACGGGTAAGGATGGAACTACAGCCAAGGCGTCTTTCATGGAGTCATTTAGGCCTTTGTAGAAAACGACGGCTTTCTTGTTTTTGGGCCAAGCGGTTTCCACAGCCAATTGATTGTAACGGGTGATATATTCAATGAGGGGATTCTTACCCTGGGTCAAATTGAGCATCTCCAGATCTCGTGATTGCGCCTTGTGCCGTACGTCAAACACTTTGGTCATTTCCGTTACCAGAAGGTCAAAGTCGTACAGAGCGGGGCTATTGCCTTCTAGTAAAGGATTAGCCCAGGTTGCGGCAATACCGGCCAGATGAGATAAAGTGAAAGCTGCCTTGGTTGTAGCGTCCGGAAATGCCTGTGGTTTACACAGGAAATGTAATTTGCATTGATTTGGAAACGTCCTAAATTTGTGTGGATCACCTTGAAACTTTTCGGGTGCTGCCAGAGGGAAAGAGGTAAGCACGATAACCTGAGTCGTGACATTAGGGGACCCCTGCGGTGTACTGGGTTGGGGTGCAGGATCCCCGAATTCTGGATCGGCTGGTAATGCATGTCATTCGCTTTGAATGGTATCAAGGCGCTGATGAATGGCTGCTGTAGCAGCCTCCATATCAGAACGTGACACCGATATAGCTTGGACCAGCGCAGCCACTGGGTCCCCGGCGAAGGGATCCATACTCCAGACAAGAGAAAAAAAGGGCTTCTCAATCTGTCAAGACTTGCTGCTTGCGTAGAGTAGGTATACCTCCGTCCCTAAGCAACCAACAGCGATATACAATGATCTTCGCTGTTCGGAGATTACGGCCACAGGTGGCAGGAACAGGAACCCGTGTCTTCCAAGTGGATGCTGTAAGGGAATTAACAGGTTAAGTGAAAGCAGAGCAGGGATTGCGTTAACCTATACTAGGTAAGAAGCAGAGGGCACCTACCAAGATGTATTCTGCAGGAGTGGAAATAGAAGTAAATGCGGGGTTGTGTGTTCAGGAGTAGACCTGTTCCCTCAGCAAGCCCAGAATAAGACAGGGGACAACTTGAACAGTTGTCAGCCACTGAGGGTCTCACTGGAAGCACCTGTAGAAGCAAGGCACAGTTCAGACGAAAGACTAGTTTTTCTCCAAAGGCTCGGAAGAACCAAGAGTGTGGTTCAATTTGGAGTCTGTGCGACAAAACTGAAAGGAAAGTCCAAGATCAATCCATTTGGCAAGTCCGTAGTCCATAACCAGAAGAAGGCTGTAGTCTGTGATGAAGCGCTGGCGAGGAAAAGGCAGAGGAATCCAAAAAACGAGGTCCGTGGTCAAAAGGGTGATGTAATTCCAGGTTCAAGGAAACAAAACGCCAAACTGCTGCGGAAAACAGCTGAGAAGCACTGTGTAACAGAGGAAACGTAGTTTTAAGCCCGTTTCCATGGACACATCGGATCACGTGATTACGATCGTGCATGTCACGTGTCAGGATGTGTTGAAATGCCGCAAGGACGTGTTACCGCAGTAAGCATGTCACGTGATCATTGCAAACGTTGGTTCTTTCTCCTCCACGATCGTAAATACAAGGAAGAGCGCTGTTTCATATGTCCATACAAGCGCCAAGGTAATAGCCATTTACTGTACACAGATGATTTCTTTTTCTGGCGGTGCTGCAGGATAACGGTCTGTCTAGTCCTGAAGGGGATGTGTGAAGTGTTGGTTCTAGCTGGTTGAGAGGGGACGTGCATGACATTGAGGGCTCGACTGCCTCAAAAAAGTCATTAAAAGATGGACGCTGGTTGATGCTTGTTGTAGCACTCCTCCTAACTTCTTTGCAGGGCTCATGTCATCCTTTAAGACAGACAGCCGAAAACTGAGGAGAGTGTTTGCAGGCAATGGCCTTGTTCTTTGGTCAGAGGCTCTCTGGCACTTCCCACCTAGGAAGCTGGCTGGCAGAACCTAGGAGAGCACACTGTGTGCTGGCTGGGTATCAGTTCTAGGGCTGCTGGACTGGTCCTCTGAGGTTGGTATCTCTCTCTTTTCCATGGGAGATGTTTAGGGGAGGGGGTCTTGCTTCCCGATTGGAAAACCTGGCCTTCCTTCACTGGTGGGAGTTGTAAGGCAGACTTTACCTTCTGCCACGTCCAAATGAGTCCTTCTTCTTACTCCTTTCGAAGTCGTCGGATGATCTGCCAAAAGAGGAGCTCAACCCTCTTTTAAAGCCAAATGGGCCCCAGTGATTGGTGCAGGCTAAGTCTACCTTAATTAACCAATCCTGGGTCTCCACAAGCACTCTTCTGTTATGCGTGCGGTCATAACTAGAGTGCTTTGCAACAGGAAAGGTAAGGGGTGACAAGATGTACTACTAAGTCCCACCCATCTTCCTCTCTGTTGTGGATCAAAGTGTCTTTCTGGTTAATTGAGCTCTCTGTGGCTCCTGAATAAAGCACAGGTCTCTCTTGAAGTTTGTGGCAAGAACAGACTTTCTGTCACCATCAAATAACATACGTCTTCCCTCTGAAAGGGGGTCCCCTTACAGGGGTTGCCTACTGTAAACAGTTGTCCCAGAAATGAGATTCAGTGCCTTCATACAGAGGGGTAGACACTAGCTTCAAGCTGAGACATTGCATATCAAAGAGGTGTTGGGGTTTCCTGCCCTTTGTTAGTTCTGTACCAGGCATCTTCGCTGGCCTGCTTCAATTAATGTTCATCAGTATGCGCTGCCACCACACAGAACTACAGTGTGCAGGGCTGATCCATGGAGCCTCTGATATTTAAGTAGGCTGGCCATGGCAGGAGGAAGGTGTTGCCTGCCCCCTTCGTGAAATACATTCAAGCTAAATGTGACGGGCCGGACTGCGCCGGTAGGCTGAGTCCCCCCAGAGTACACTTGACTATGGGCCTCATTACACGGTAGGCGGTAAGGGTTAACGGTCACCGGTAATGGTACCGGTGACCGTTAACCCTTACCGCCTTACTACGAGGTCCCTTAGCGGGTTGGTACTTTAACGCCTGCTTCTAGCAGGCGTTACAAACCAGCCCGCTAAGGGACCTTGGTGCTAATTACGGCACCGCAAATTTGCGGTACCGTAATTAGCACCTTCCCCATTCCCATTATGCCCTATGGGGCAAAAATGGGAATGGGGAAGGGCAATGGTGAAAGGGGGACTTACCGCCCCGCCAACCTTGGAATAGGGCGGTAATTCCCCTTTCCACCAAGGCGGTGCCGGTATTTTACCGGCATGGAACAAGGTGCTAATAGCACCTTGGTCCACCGCCTACCGTGTAATGAGACCCTAAGTGTTTGTTGTGCGGCAGCATTGGAAAATGTGTGCAGATGAGCTCCACACATTTTCCGAGGTTAATCTCCCATCATTCAATTTCTTTAAAAAATATCATAAAAGCCCAGGCGAGTGCACACCTGCCGTGCAGATGGTCGAATTCCTCACAGCACCATACATGAAAAGCAGTCAAACTGTCAGGAATGAGAGAGGATTAAAAGGGGGACATGGAAGGAAGCTTGAAGGAGAGCTGCCTGTCATCTGCATAACACTGGAACTGTGCAGAGATGGTGGAGATCAGGTGGGCTAGATGGGCAAGGTAGATGTTGAAGAGCCACGGCATGAGGATAGAGGCCAGAGGACCACCACAGTTGGAGAGTGTGGTGGAGGAGAGGAAAGGGCGGAGATGAACCTCAGAAGGTAGGCCAAATAGGAAGGAGGTCAACCAGTACAGTGCCAGGTCAGTGAAGCCCAGGGTATCACAAAGCCGATTTATCATGGTGGCATTATTGACTGTATCAAAGGCAGAGGAAAGATGAGAATGGAGGGAAAGTTGGAGTCGAGATTTGAGAGCAAGTCTTCACAGGTGTTCAAGAGAGCAGTTTCCGTGCCTCTGGCTGCTCTGAAGCCAGACTGGTGGTCGTGGAAACAACCAACAGATTCCATGTAGTGGATCAGTTGGGAGATGACCAACTTCTCCAAGAGTTTGCCCAGGAAGAGGGTAATGGAGATAGGGTGGAAGTTAGCCGGGCAGGAAGGATCGGCAGAAGCCTTTTAAGGAGAGGGTGCACAAGGGAGCGTTTGAGGTGTTGTGGGAAGGAGTCAGTGGCAAAGGAGTGATTGTAGAAATCAGCCATGGCTGGAGCAAGGGAGGCAATGTTGTCCTTGATAGTTCTGGAGGAGCAGGCAAGCACCTGTTTGGAGGAGACTTTCATAAGAAGACTTATTTAGAGACCTCATCCACTGCTATGGGCGAGAAGGAGGAGAGTAGGAGGGAGAGGGGTAGGGGACCCACTGGAGGCCAGAGAGCAGACAAGGGATGAGAGAGGGGCGAAGAGGAGAGTGAGGACAGTATGTCTTGATTTTTGGTTGTGAAGTGGCCAGCGCAGAGCAGAGAGCACAGGCATAGGGGAAGTAGATACTGCAGTAGGATTGGTGAGTTTCTTGCAGATTTTGAACAATTCTGCTGTGTCATTGGTGGCTGTTGTGTACGCCTTACGTTCCGTGACGAGGTGACGTAGGGCGTGTTCAATAAAGGCCACGCCCTCGCCATGGGGAGTTCAGTTCCAGGCATGACACGAGCCCTGTGTGTGCGTCTCCTTTTCATCTCGCTCCGCAGCTAGACCATCAGCCTGCGGGGCCCACATGTTCTCTCCCTTGCCGGCGCACCATCGGGAGAACAATATTACACTGGCGACAAGGGAAAGGACGCGACCACGCTACATGCGGAAGCAGATAAATTACCAATAAGCCCTTGACACAGGCACATTTTTGGAAGCACAGTGGGGGGCCCATCCCCCACTGGAAGAGAAAATATATCTATTTGTTTTTCTCTTACTACTCCCACCTGGCCACTTTGCATCAAACCCACCAAAAGAGGTTTTTTTTGTCTTCTCTCACAATAACCACACAATTGATACATGCTTGAGGCCAGTGCATGATTGGAGCCAGCCAACAGACCTCCAGGCAGACCAGACAGCACAGCACTGCCAGCTACAATTCCGCTGAGGTGAGGATTCCGGCGCATGCTCTCTACAACAGCTCACACTTCAGCACATCATGGCGACAGGCCTATCCACACCATTGCCTGGCACGCCATCGAGGTTTGCAGCCAACCTAATGCCTGCAACACCGTCCCCACAACCACAAGGGGTACCACAATGGTTTTCAGACCTTTTGACCCATACACAGACCCCTCATCCGTGGGCCCCCGATGGCTGTTGTGGGGCTAGAAATTTGAAATGTCTATGGACTGCAAGGACGTCAAAACACCCAGAAAAATGAGGTCACACCTCCTACTCAACGTGGGTGACGAAGTCCTACGCATCTTCAACTCGCTTGTCATCGGAGATGGATTAGACGTCTACCAGCTAGCAAACAACGCTCTCACAGCCCATTTCATGCCACAACTAAATCCAGACTACGAGACTTTCATCTTCTGCACCACCATCCAGCTAGAAGAGGAAACGCTTGATGCATTTCACACGAGACTCAGAAAACGCGTGCTCTCATGCGAGTTCGACAATGTCGAAAAAGAGATCAGACGCCAAGCCATCAACGGCATGCACTCGGAAAAGCTACGCAGGATGGTGTTGAGCGAGAAGGGCATCTCACTAGCCAGAATCCTTGAATACCAACGTCAGAGGGAACTATCACATGCGAGGGCGGCACATATGAGCACCACCCTGCATAAGCTGCAGCTAACACCGACGACAACGACAATAGCACAAATTTCCAGCCGCCAACAGGCAAGAGAAGACCCCAATGACGCAAACACCCCACCTCGGTGGCAATCAAGGATTCCAGGGCCCACTGAATATGGCTGGTGCGGAGGCGCACGTCATGGAAGGTGAAATTGCCTGCCACAAGGAACCACGTGCGGAGCATGTGGCCGGAAGGATCACTACGCGAGAGTCTGCAGATCGTCAGGGCCCGCTCAACGCCCCCAGCCGCAACAAGAGAAAGGAGCACAGAGGAAAAAGAAACAGGCTAATTCCCGCCACGTGGAAACAGCCAACTCATCCACCGACGAAGAAGGTGATGGCAATGGCGACACAACAAAAGAGGCAGAAAGTAGACAACTGAGAAGAGGTAGGAAAGTGTACCTAGTCTCTGTACTCGATCACAGAAGCACGGGGTCGACAAAAAGGCAAAGAAGACGGAAATGCTTGGTGGCCATACAAGGCCAAGAGACACAAATGACAATCGATAAGGGGGCATCTGTGAACGTTATGCCGACAATCATGTTCTGCAAACTACGCCCCCCCCCAGTCCTAAAGAAGACAGACATGCTTCTATTCCCCTATGGGTGCAAAACTCCACATTTTCGGACAACTCTCAGCAGAGGCGACCGATCACTACAATCCAAGGTGTATGTCATCGACACGGGCACCGAATGCCTGCTGAGTGGGGATGCAGCAGAAGATGTAGAATTAATACACTTTGTCTGTAACATAACTGACCTGGCGGACATTGCCAGCCTCCTTGACAAGCACCCAGGCCTCCTCAAAGTCATCGGATGACTGAAAGGCAAGCTCTTCAAACTCCATATAGATGAATCAGTGCAGCCCCGAGCGGTGTGGCACAGAAGGACACCTTTTCACATGAGAGATCAAGTCGAAAAGGAGCTGCGAGAACTTGAGAAAGCCGGCATCATAGAGGAAGTGACTGGGCCGACACTGTGGGTCTCACCCATGGTGGTGACTAAGAAGCCAAAACAACCGGGGAAGGTGAGGATCTGCATCGACATGCGCCTCCCCAACACAGCCATCAAGCGCGAATGACACAGCACCCCCATGCTTGACGAAATTATCACAGATCTCACGGAATCAAAGGTGTTCTCCAAGGTCGACCTCAATGCTGGATACCATCAGCTAAAACTGCATCGTGACTCGAGAAATATCACAACCTTCTCCAAAAACCTGGGCTTACGCCGATACAAAAGACTGAGTTTCGATATATCTTCAGCGGCTGAAGTCTTCCAGCAGGCCATCCAGGAAGTGATACAGGGCATCCCAGGAGTACTCAATGTCAGTGATGACATTCTCATTCATGCGAGCTGTCGGAATTGAAACAATATTATGCCTCCTATCGCAGCAATTGTATGTGTATTGGCCTACGCCAAGTTGTCTAAAACATCATATGCGAACAAACTCCGCGGCAAGGTCTTGACCTTAGAGAAAGTAATGTAATTCGCCATCTTGGATTAAGCCGCCATTTTAGGTTCTCTTGTAATATGGAAGTCACCCTGAACATCAAAATGGAGGCCGAATGACATTCTGAGTAAGATTCTGGCCGTTGTGACCTCCGTACACACGAATAATTAATATGCCTGCAGGCCACTTGTCGGGGTCGCAAACTGAGACCTTGTCCTACTGTTAACCTATGTGTAAATGTACAACTATATCAGTGAAACTAATCAAAATGCATATATTATAGGATTGACCTGGCTAGGAACCCATAGGCCCGATCCCTAGAATGGTTAACCCATGAGGGGGTTGGCCAACTGCTGGACAAACAATATAAAAAGCCCAAGTATTCCAATGTACGGTCTCTCTTACTAATGCATCGAACCTTCTTTGAAGTTTGTTATGTTACTCTGAGAGCGGAATAGCTATCCGTTTGTCAATTGACTTTGGTAACTGTTGTAGCTTTTAAATAAAGCACTTGTATGTACTTTGTAACCTGTGTTGGTGTGTTTCTTTTTGGGCTTCCCGGCCTCATATTACTTTTATGTTTTCACAGTTGGCGCCCGAAAAGGGACCCTCAAGATTGATGCGGGATCATTGAAGGTTGACGCAGACTATGGAACCGGGATCGGACGGTGTGATACTGCGGGCCCGACCGAACGAGACGCGATACCTCGGCAGTGCTGCACGATCCGATCCTTGGACGATAGTTGTGTGGTCTGACACGGCATCTTGACGAGGGTCCATTTTTGAGGCGGGCAGATTTGTCGAAACCACCAAACACAAGGTAAAACTCGTTAGGTAAGTTCGTTGGTAAACCGTACTGTCCTCCTTAGGTTTGGTCAGGTGCAGTCGTGACCCGGCTCTTAATTTAACCCTGGCAATTTGAATTTGGCGTATTGTATCTGCAGACACAATTATTGACCAGGTAACACCAATTTTTTGTGAAATGCCTGGGAAATTGTCGAGCTGCTTTAGGGCTCTGTTCCGCAGCGATCGACAACCTTTGGAATTTAGCCGCCCGGCACCACAGGAGGGGTCGCCAGCATGTACTATGTACTGTAAGTATGGCATTGGAAGTATAGTATTTAATGATATTTGGCACAGACAAACCAGACATGCCTCCGAATTTCAGTGGCCAATCAATGGTAGTTTCGAGATCCCCCGTATTGAATACCTAGAATCGGTCTCGCTAAAAAAGAAGGCCAGACCTGCAGCATTTGATGTTTTGCAGAATTGGAAAAAAGAAGCATTGCAGCAGCTTAAAAGTAGGGATAAACATGCACGCCATCATAAAACAAATGCCGAAAAGGCGTTGTTATATGATAAGGAAAAACATTCAGAGTCAGTTAAAAATATGGATAGGGCTTTTTCACTCGGAATCCAGAAAATGTATCCCTCTAAAGATTTCCATGTTTCTGAAGAATTTATTGAAAAATTGTTAAACGAACGCAGGCCTGGTGCCTCTGCGCCACCTCCGTATGATCCTCTCCCGGGTGCTCTGCCCATTCCTGCTGTTGTTCCTGCTGTTATTCCTGTTCCCCCTGTACAACCTATTGTTCCTATTCCTCTAGTTGTTGTTCCTCCACCTATCGCACCACCCCTTCCTCTTGCGCCGATAGTTGCACCCTCATTGAATTTGCCCGTATCTCCGCTCCTGAGTGGTTCTGTATTGACTACAGTTGATCAGGGTGCGGGGTCAAAGATTGTCACTCGTAATACTGTTTCTGCA
Organism: Ambystoma mexicanum; assembly: GCF_040938575.1. NCBI lineage: Eukaryota > Metazoa > Chordata > Amphibia > Caudata > Ambystomatidae > Ambystoma > Ambystoma mexicanum. Next base: position 752,759,562 of record NC_090938.1, on the reverse strand, counting down.
GACAAGAAACGAGAATTATTTGCATGGGCTAAGCACTGTATGGAGAAAGGTGATCAAGTTAATGTTTTTTCCACATGATCAAATTTGAACAGTTTTCCCGAGAAAAATGTTTTTATCGAAGGTTTGGGGACTCATTTATGTGTGATGTGGGGTAGATTACAAAATTCGGATCTCCCACAAGGGGTGAGAGATCTAAATGCTTTAGCACTTTTGAGGGACACAGAGGAGAAAGTACATGGTCATGTTGAAAGATTGTTTGAGTATAGGAGGAACTTTGAGAAATCACGAGATGAGGATGATGAAGACGATAGTATGTATGTACAGAAACGGTTCCTTCCATGTCGTAGATCGGCACCTGAGGAAGTATGAATTTGTACCAAAGATGCGATTCAATGGATCTCGGATTCATCGATACCGCCAGATGAAGTATATGGCACGTATAGTCAGTATACAGTAGAAATGCAAAGGAAGGTGATTCAGGTAATGATACAGTACCTGCAGGAAGAATGTGTAAGGAAGAAGGTTAGTTGTCCTATAGAGATATTGGGAATTTGTAAAAGGGCTTTTTCGCCCGACACTTCTTCAGCTGCCTTAGCGCTCGACCTGGCTCTGTTGCTTAGTAAGCGGTCGGAGTTACCTATATCTCAGTTGCCTATGAGAGAGGTTCCTCTGACATTTGTCCCAAAGGTTGAGATTCCCGCTAACGCTGGGACTGGTGCACCCGCTGTGGATATCCCTGCGCATTATTTATCGCAATTTGTTCACGTCCCGTTTTCACGACAGGAAGTGAACACTATTAGACAATCAATTCCCGATATCAGGAAAAACCCGACAGGGTTTTACAAAGAGATAGAGTCCGTTTTTCAGTCCTCTGTGTTCACCTTAAGTGATATTGACTTGCTATTCCCTGTACTCCTGCCCGTAGATTTATGGAAGCAGGTTCGAACAATAGACGATGTGCCAGGATTAGGAGATATGTGGGCTAACATGATTAGGTTTGATGGGGAAAGACCAGCTGGTGAGAAACCACCTCAGGTAATACTTACTTTGCCTGATAGAATTGTCGCAAAATTGAAAACTATAATTCCAGAGAAAAGAATTATTTGGGACAAGCTTACGGCCTGAGTTCGAGGAAAAACTGAAGGTGCCACCAAATTCTTTAATAGATTCGAACAGGTATTCTCTGACTTCAGTGGACAGGACTTGGGTACAGAGTCTGGGAAAAGGTTGTTTGTGGACACATTTATACGTGGATTGTTGCCCGACATCCAGTCACAGATTATGTCCTCTGAGAGCGCTTGGCAGGCGAAATCCCAATCTGAAGTTTTGCACATGGCTCAGTATTATGAGACTGTGTTAATAATGAAAAAGAGAAAATAGAGAAGAGGAAAGGAGATTTGCAGACTAAAGTATTGTTACAACAAATTGTCAGTATGTCCCAAAAGGAAACGCTCCTTTGGGTCCTGTGAATGTTAATCAATGTGCCTATTGCCGCCAGGAAGGTCATTGGCGAGCACAGTGCCCCGTCCTTCGACAAAGGTCAAACAACGCATTTGGGAATATGGGTAGACGACCTAGAGGTCGCCCTGGAACAGGGGGCCCTGATAGAGGTGAGTTTTCACAAGATCCTCAGCAACCTTTTTCATGGGAAAATCAGACTTCGAGTGTGGACACGAGAAACATATTTGATCACCCTTCTGCTGCCTACCTTTCTGAAGAGCTTCCTTCTGATTACATTTTATTTCGTTAGGACTGACTGAAGCAGGGTTTGGAACCTTCACCTATTCCCGTTAATTAGAAAGGTCCCTACGTTGAGCTGTTAGTGGGGAATAGGAAACATCAGTTTTTGATAGACACTGGAGCACAGAAGTGCTCCATTGATCATTCGCGGGTTCCAAACATTCCACTGTCAGGGCAAACAAATGTTTCTGTAGGGTTTTCTGGTATACCAATTGTTTGTCCGGTTTCTTCACCGGTGTCTGTTTCTTTGGGTCCCTTTACGGACCATTGTCCCTTCCTTCTGACTTCGAACTGTGGAGAGAATTTGCTGGGGTTAAATCTGTTGAAGAAATTGAATGCAGTAATTCATTGTTCCCCTGATGGAGTACGACTGACGGTTTCGCCACAGCAACTTCCCAATTCTCAGTTTCTGACTCGACCATTGCCTCCTGAGTTTAGTGTTGTTCCAGAATGTTTATGGGCGGTTGACGACAATGATGTCGGGGTGCTACAGATTGAGCCCGTTAAAATAGTTTTGAAGCATGGAGTTAAACTACCACGCATTCCGCAATATAAAATATCAGTTGAGGGCGAGCGTGCTTTGAAGTGCATTGTCTCCGATGTTGTGCATCGAGGGGGTGATTGAAGAAATTGCAGGTAGTTTATGTAACAGCCCGATTTTGCCTGTATACAAGAAAGGCGACAATGCAATCCCATACCGTTTCATAATTGATCTTCGTGCTATTAACAAAGTTGTCGCCCCACAATTTCCAATTGTGCCTGATGTAACAACGATATTAACAATGATCCCTGCTACAGCTACGCACTTTAGTGTTGTGGATCTAAAGAATGCTTTCTTTAGTATTCCTATACACAAGGAGAGTAGATATTTGTTCGCGTTTACCTTGGGGGGGCATTCATTCACATTTACTCGCGCACCTCAAGGGTATACTGAAAGTCCAAGCATTTATAGTAGAGCTTTGAAAGAGCAGCTCGACACCCTTGAATTGCCACCTACTTGTACACTGCTTCAGTATGTCGATGATTTGCTTTTGGCCGCAGATTCTGAAAGTACTTGTAAAGAAGGCACTGTACTGTTGCTTGTTCATCTACCTAAAAATGGTCATAAAGCTTTGCTCAAAAAATGTCAATATTGTTGTCAGGAGGTCGCCTATTTAGGCTACCTCCTGTCAAAGGAGGGGAGAAGATTGACACCTGAAAGAATAAAACACATTTCTGGCATGTCTGTTCCAAATACACAGAAGGAAGTCAGAGCCTTAATAGGTATGGCTTCTTACTGTAGGTTGTGGATCCCGAACTTCTCACTAGTGATAAAACCGATGTTGGCTTTGATGAAGAAGGGCATTTCTCTGCCACTGCCATGGAAATCGGAACATCAACGATCATTTGAGCTTCTCAAAACCTTGTTATGCTCTGCACCGGTTCTGGGTACTCCAAATAATGACAAGTCCTTTGTGTTGTTTGTGCATGAATGTGATGGATGTGCTTTGGCTGTGTTAACACAGGAACACGGAGGGAAGAATAGGCCGTGCGGCTACTACTCCTCCGCCCTTGATCCTGTCGCATGCGCTTTTGCCAAGATGTTTGCGAGCTGTCACTGCTGTTGCCGCATCTGTAAAACAGAGTAGGGAATGGTCCTAGGCTATGATTTAATTTTTATGGTACCTCACTCTGTAGATGTTCTATTGAATAAAACCCCAACGCAACACCTCACCTCTGCACGGCTAACAAGGTATGAATTAATTCTGTTTGCCCCTCACATTCAAATTAAGAGGTGTTGTGTTCTTAATCCGGCTGAACTTCTACCTTTCCCGCAAAATACTGTTTGCGGTGACGAAGAATTACATGACTGCCTGTATACCACTGAACAGGAAACAAAGGGCAGGATAGATCTTATAGATACTCCTTTGGACAATGCAGAAGGGGAGCTGTTTTGTGATGGCTCCTGCTTCAAACTTCCAAATGGTACATCTACAGCTGCTTACACAGTTACTACGTTGAGTACGGTTGTTGAAACTAAGAGAATTTCGTATAACTCCGCGCAGGCCGCAGAGATTATAGCGCTGACCCGAGCTTGTGAACTCTCCGAAGGGCGTATAGTAAACATATATACTGATAGCCAGTACGCCTTTGGGGTGGCTCACAACTTTGGGAGGCTCTGGTCGGAAAGAGGGCTCCTAACCTCACATGGGACCAAGATCCAGCATGGTCCCCTGATAGTGCCATTGCTCTCGGCACTCTCACTCCCTAGGCAGTTAGCGATCATGAAATGTGCAGCACATCGTAAGGTCATAGATGATGTAGGAAAAGGGAACGCTTTCGCTGACCAGATAGCCAGGCAAACGGCCACAGACCTTAGCGCAGACATGTATGCTCTAAGGAAAACAAAAGATGCCTATGTAATGGATGAGGGTATTGGGTCTGTGCGAGATATTCAAACTGATGCCACAATAGAAGAGTCTAAAAGGTGGGCCGAAGGAATGGGGAAACTGGATGATGATGGGTGTTGGGTGGATACATCTGAAGGAAAATGGTTGCTCCCTGATTCATATGTGCTGGCAATGGTTACGATGGCACACGGTCCTACGCATGTGTGTGCTCAGCAGATCACGAAAATGTTAGAACAAGTCTGGGTGAATGATAAAATTTTGAAGACTGCACAGCGACATGTTCAGAATTGTATGATTTGCTTACAGCACAATGTGGGGAAGGGGACAGTAACTCCAAGGGGAAGCTTTGGGCCCCCTTCTGTTCCCTTCGAGGTCATCCACTTTGATTTTATTGAGATGGAACGGTGTAACAATCTAAAATATGCTCTTGTGATTATTTGTGCTTTCAGTAAATGGGTCGAGGCTTTCCCCATTAAAGATGCTACTGCCATGACCACTGCAAAGACTATGGTAAAATAATTATTTCCACGATTTGGGCTTCCAAGGGTAATTTGGTCGGACAATGGTCCCCATTTTGTTGCAGCAGTAATTTTACAGATATGCACAGCGTTACACATTGAAAAACAATTTCACTCAGCTAGACATCCTCAAAGTGCTGGGTTGGTAGAGAGACATAACGGTATCTTAAAGAATAAGCTTGCAAAACATGTGCCGACACCAAATTGAAATGGCCAGATGCCTTACCTATTGTATTATTAGCCATGTGTACCACACCTCAAACTAAGACTGGGCTTTCTCCATTTGAGGTAGTAATGGGGAGACCTGGTAACATTTGGGGTCTTCCGAAGCCTAAAGCCCTGAGGGAGGTAGAAAATGTATTGCTTGTAGACTACTGCAACCAGTTGACTAAAAACCTGTATTTCATTTATCATCAGGTTCAATCAGCTTTACCTGTACGGTTTACGGGCCCAGGACACGATATTCAGCCTGGAAGTTGGGTCCTAGTGAAGGCCTACGAAAGGTCTTCCTGTCTCGCTCCTCGCTGGAGGGGACCCTACCAGGTGCTGTTGGTCACTCGGACAGCAGTGCGGGTGGCTGGGAAAAAAAACTGGATCCACGCGACGCATGTCAAGAAACTTCCTCACCCGATGCCACATGTTACAGAAGAAGCATAACCCCTCGCTGATGCTACAATCTCTGATCCTGAAGTAGCAAACAGCACTGTGAGTGCGTCTGAGAATTTCTCTGAGCCCGTGGAGCTTGGGGAACAGTCCATTTCGTCTCCGCACTCTTTGGAAAAGTCACTTCCGGAAAACATTGTTTCAAGTTCTGCGACTTCGGTCGCCTCTGATACGTCGCTTCCCTCAGGAAGTGACGTTACCTTGTTTCCGGATCAAACAGTTTTGGGTACCACTAGGTACGACCTTCGACGAAGAAAATAGAACTACGGCACAGGTTTTGCCTGTGCATCTGGGAAGAAGAAGTGATTGAAAGTTTTCTCTTGTAAAAGAAAGTTCCTTTCGAACAAAAGGAAAAAAAGGGGTTCTGCTGGCTAGGGTTGGGAAGGACTAAGAAGTCGCGCGACCGTAGTGTCGCCAGCAACGAACATTGGGGCCGTCGATTGAGAAACTATGATGCCTGCCACCTCCACCGCTGCTCCCCGCACTGGACTTGTAAATAAGGGGGTGACCAACTCGGACAACGAACAATGTGCCTGGGCCCCAAAAACGTATTGCTGTGTTGTGTTAATAATAATTGGAATTTGTATAATTACTGCTGTGGGACTTTGGTACTTCGAAGAAATTTACCCTCTAAAACCTCTACTGCCAATTGAGATTGTAACTACTGACTCCCTCTGTACACCTTCACACTCTGTCACCTAGAGACTCCCAGCATAGACGAAAGTATCATAATAACACTTTAATGATATGCAACGCATGCCATTTTTAATAAATGTAATTGTTGGATTTGTACCCATTTATCGCAACATGGGAACAAGGGGCTAGGATGGTATATTCACCCTTTACCTTTAACGACTGCTTGCTATGCCTCTCTTAGAGCACTATTCTTTGGCCGTTGGGATGATAGCATCTCATGGAACTTTGATGGAACTAATTTAAATGATTTTGAGAAACGGGAATTGACTCCCCTGGATGCTCGCTTTTTGCAAATAGAAGTAAACCTAATGTTGCTTCTATTAGGCCGTCTGATAAACTATCTCTTCCTTTTCAAACTCTAATTTCCTTTAAAATGGCTCCGATAGGCAATAAGGACGCCGTGCCTCCTTCCTACTCTATTAATCATAGCCCTGATTCAGTCCCCTTTTATGTACAAAGAAATGGCACTCGGTCAATGGGAGATTTTGAAGATTGTGTGAACATTGTAAATTTGACCAGAGAGAACAGGCCTCTGTATGTAGGGGGGCCTGTTTATTTTGTTTGTGGTAGTTCAGCATTTCCCTGGTTGCCCAAGGATTGGCAGGGAACCTATTATTTAGGAATCCTGTTACCTGGGGTATTTGTAGCTAGTACATTGGAGGTTTCTAAGGCTCGCCCACGGCGGGACGAGAACGGAGATACCCCAGGGCAAGTATTGGGAGATATAGCAAAATCAGTTGTGCCCTTTTGGGGACAGATAGCAAACTCTGAAAATATTAGGGGACTAGCAAGAGTACTGGAGAGAACCATTAACCGGACCACGGATATACTCTACAATATAACACTAGAACAAAAGGCAATAAGATTGGTAGCACTCCAAAATCGGATGGCATTAGATGTCATTCTGGCAGAACGTGGTGGAGTATGCAAATTAGTGGGGTCCGCTTGTTGTGTTTTCGTACCAGATTCCTCGCCGACAATTTTCAAAGCAATACAGAACTTGCACATCCTTAGTTCTGAAGTGCATGTTCCTGTGGGAGATTGGAATATTAGCGCCTGGTTCTGGGATTCTCTACGATCCTGGGGTTGGAAGGTGCTTTCTGTTATCCTGGTTATTTTGGGAATCCTGCCGTTCCTTTGTTGCTGTTTTCAAAGTCTACCTAGTATATGTGCAATGCTATGGGGATGCTGTGCTCAGGCAGTGAGCACAGTGGGGCACAAAATGTACGCCCCAGACACAGCATCTAAAGAGTTTGTGTTACAAGAGGTTCTGATGAACAACCTAATGGCTATAGACATTACAGATAATGATTCAGGATGTATGGACGACAATGCATGGAGTTATTTGCAAAAGTATTAGAAATGATATTAGCACTTGGCCAAAAGGAGGGTCTGTCGGAATTGAAACAATATTATGCCTCCTATCGCAGCAATTGTATGTGTATTGGCCTACGCCAAGTTGTCTAAAACATCATATGCGAACAAACTCTGCGGCAAGGTCTTGACCTTAGAGAAAGTAATGTAAGTCGCCATCTTGGATTAAGCCGCCATTTTAGGTTCTCTTGTAATATGGAAGTCACCCTGAACATCAAAATGGAGGCCGAATGACATTCTGAGTAAGATTCTGGCCGTTGTGACCTCCGTACACACGAATAATTAATATGCCTGCAGGCCACTTGTCGGGGTCGCGAACTGAGACCTTGTCCTACTGTTGACCTATGTGTAAATGTACAACTATATCAGTGAAACTAATCAAAATGCATATATTATAGGATTGACCTGGCTAGGAACCCATAGGCCCGATCCCTAGAATGGTTAACCCGCGAGGGGGTTGGCCAAGGGCTGAACAAACAATATAAAAAGCCCAAGTATTCCAATGTACGGTCTCTCTTACTAATGCATCGAACCTTCGTTGAAGTTCGTTACGTTACTCTGAGAGCCGAATAGCTATCCGTTTGTCAGTTGACTTTGGTAACTGTTGTAGCTTTTAAATAAAGCACTTGTATGTACTTTGTAACCTGTGTTGGTGTGTTTCTTTTTGGGCTTCCCGGCCTCATATTACTTTTATGGTTTCACACAGCGACAGGCAAGAACACATGCATCGCCTCGAGATGGTACTTAGCAGGCCGGGGACCGAAGGGCTAACCATTCACCGGGAGAAGTGCGAGTTCATGCAGGAAGAGATCACTTTTTTCGGTTATGTGTTCAACGGCGCAGGAGTCTCAGCCGACCCACAGAAAGTTGCGGAATCAAAGAAGCCTCACCCCCTGCAACACCCACAGAAGTACGCAGCTTCTTGGGGATGGCGACTTGCTGTGGGAGATTCATCCCCAACCGAGCAGCGATGTCGGAGCCACTCAGGGAACTCACTAAATCTAACACAAAATGGGTCTGGAGCCCCAACTGCCAGGAGGCTTTCAAGCAGATCAAGACGTCCCTGTCAGCCGATACCACAATGGCATACTATGACCCCACACTGTCGACGGAACTATATGTTGATGCCAGCCCCGTTGGCCTCGGGGCGATCCTGGTCCAAGTTGCCCAGACAGGAGAAACAAAGCCGATTGCCTACGTGTCCCGCGCACTAACTCCCACTGAATAGTACTCTCACATTGAGAAAGAGGCCATTGCGGTACTGTGGGGCTGCTGCCATTTTTATATATACCTATTTGGACGAACATTCAAGGCATACGTGCACCACAAGCCTCTCATCCCCATTTTCACAGTATCCTCTTCACACCCCCGGGCGAGGATAGGGAAATAGCTGCTACACCTGCAACAATATGAATTTGAACTAACATACCAACTGGGTACCAGCAACCCCGCAGACTTCCTATCCAGCCACCCGAGAGCGGCCACATCAAGAGAAGTGAATGTAGCCGAAGAAACCGAGGAACACATCTGCCAGGTCGTGCACATGATGAAACCAAGAGCAATCGGCCTTGAGGACATTGCACAAGCCACACAAGCTGACCCCTGCTGTGATCTTGTCAAGGACTCCATCATCTCCGGCAAATGGAGATCTTTTCTGCGAAATGTACACAATCGCACTCCCGAAGCCAGAGACTTCTTCACGGGCATATTCCCAGTATGACAAGATCTGTCAGTCACCAAGGAAGGACTCATACTAAGAGGAGCTTGGATCGTCATACTTGCAAGTCTGCAAGACAGAGTCATTGCGCCGGCGCACGAAAGTCATCAAGGCATGGTCAGGACCAAAGCCAGGTTCCCGCACATCGAAACCAAGGTAGAACAACTCATAACAGCATGCCTCCCGTGTCAGATCACAAGCGCACCACCGAACCCCGAACCCATACAAGCGGCAGAGTGGGGGTCCTCAAGATGGGACGCGATTAGCATTGACTTCTGCACGGTCCAGGACGGCACGTATCTGTTAGTGGCCATTGATGACCACTTAAGATATCCAGAGGTGGAAATCATGTCATCAACCTCTGCAGACATGGTAATGCCGGTTCTGGAGAAAATCTTCGCCACCCATGGCCTACCTCACCGCAGCCGGAGCGACAACGGGCCACCTTTTCAAGGGGCGGAAATCAAAAAATACCTGGATGATCTGAACATCAAATTCCACCACATCACGCCGAGATTACCCCAAACCAATGGAGACACGCAGAGGTTCATGCGCACCCTCAACAAGGAGCTACGCCTATCCTGGGCGCACTCCAGCCCATGGAGGGTAGACCTGTACCGATTCCTAAGGAACTAAAGAGTGACACCCCACAGCACTACAGGAATACCACCGGCAGACATCATGTATGGGACAGTGATAAACTCATCCATTCCACACCATCCAAGCAGGGGCACTGATGCCTACGACAGCGAACGCACAAACCAGAGAAGGATCACAGCAAATGAGTGCATGAGCACCAAGAGATATGCAAAGGAATCCAGACACCAAGTCAGCGATCAAGTGCTGGCGAAGCGGAACCCCTCGAAAACAAAGCTGGACACCCAGTACGACGTGGTTACCTGGACTATAACCCGGCGCCGAGAAACCATGATAACAGCCACACGAGGGCAGCAACAGATCACCAGGAACGCATTATGGTTCAAAGGAGTGCCACGACAAATGTGGACTGACGAGCACCTGCAGCCCTCGGAGGAAGCAGGACCGCCGCTGGAAGACGATGACCAACAACACTCCAAGGAAGAGTCGACTGAGGAGCACGGGACAGAAGGACTGATGGAGGAACCGAGGGAGGCGTCTCCAAAAAAGTCAGCTGAGCCGCAACAGGACATGAGTTCGGGGACAGCCCCTAGATGTTGGCGCTATGCCCTAAGGACTGCACCGAGAGGCCCAGAAAAGTTAAGCGACTATGAGTGGTAGGACTTTAAGTTGTGCTGGACTAGAATGCACTGTAGAGTTAAGTTGAATCCGGTTGATATGATTATGTTTGGTGTGTTGTGTTTCAAGTTGTTGGAAAAAAGGAGGAATGTTGTGTACGCCTTACATCCCGCGACGCAGTGATGTAAGGCGCATTCAATAAAGGCCCTTCACTTTGCCCCCACAGGGAGTTCAGTTCCGGGCATGACACAAGCCCTGTGCGTGCATCTCCTTTTAGTCTCGCTGCGCGGCTAGGCCTCGGCCTGCGGGGCCCACATATTCTCTCCCTCGCAGGTGCACCAGTGGGAGAACAATATTACAGTGGCCCCAGAGATGCAGGCTTGGATATGGACCCGCTTCTTCGAGCGATTAGAGAGTCTGTATTGCCTTTTGGAGCGAGCAGCAGGCCAGTCTGTCAGTGGATGTGCTTGAAGTCAGCCACTTCGGTTCAGCTACTCTGCACTTGTGTTTCAGAGGGCCTAGGTCAGAATCATTCCAGGTGTTGTGTTTGGAGGCAGGCTTCATGCGGATCCTCATGGAGGGGGCAAGGATGTCCAGGGTGTTGGAGATGGAGAGGCGAAGGTTATAAAGGGCTGTGTCAATGTGAGAGTCAGTGGCTGGAGTGGGAGAGGGAATGAAAGTGGTTGCAAAAGCAGCAACTGACACTCGGTTCATTGGTCGAATGACAGAGGAGGAGACTGGCAGTGAGGGCAGAGGCTTAGCTGGGTGTCCGAAGACAATCAGATACGAAGACAGTAGAGCAGGGTCAGAACAGGCTAGAGGTGTAATGGGAGGTTTGAAGTTGGTCGATGTCTGCATCCAAGGTGTGTACAGCTGGGTGGGTTGGACTGGAGGGTAGAATGGTGAGGGAAAGAGAGTTACAGAGGCTGCAAAAGAGTCCAGTGGCCATATCAGAAGAGTTAAGGTGAATATTTAGGTCTCTGATGAGCAGGAGCTTGGATGTAGAGGCCAGGAGAAAAGAGGTGAGGTCAGACCACTCCGAAAGGAAGTGAGACCGGACCAGGGGTCCTGTAGATGGTCACAAAAGTCGGCGAGAGGATAGGAGAAACACCAATCCTGCAGATGAGGCATTCAAACAAAGAGTAGGAATGAGTGGGTATGATAATAGCAGAAACCTATTCAGGGAAGATCAGGGTCACTCCTACTCCAGACCGGTAAGGCCTGGTCTTAGAGAGGATCTTTTAGCCCTCAGGGAGGAGTGTGTCAAAGACAGTGATGGGGCTGGCACTGAACCACCTCTCAATGAGAGCGAGTACATCAAATCCAAAGTCTTTAAGGAGGTGAAGATGTCAGAGGAGTATTTAACGACAGAGCGAGAGTTAAGGGTAGCTAAGTGAAGCTGGTTGCCACCTTTGAATGTCCTTCGAGGAGGAGTACAGAGATGTGGTACCCCTGACAGTGGTGGCAAAGGGGGTGAGAGAAGGAGGAGTGGCAGGAGAAGGGAGGAAGTCGGAAGATGCCTATCAAGAAGGAGGAGGTTGTGCTGAGAGCCCTGGGAAATGGCAGTGCCTTTCTGGTAGGCATTAATGATGCACCTAGAGGATGGGAGGTGTGCCAAGAGTACTTCCCATCTGGTACCACCATTAATGGGTGAAGACGAGAAAGGGGAGGGGACTGAGACCATACGCCGAGTCCATAGTTCCAGAGAGGTTGCGACAAAGAGGATCTCAGTGGCAGTCTGCCTGGAAGAAGCGTTGGCGTCGGTGTCAACGATAGGCAGGCTTGGGTTGGTGACCAGGAGTTCTTTCTTGAAATTTTTCCTTCCAGGCATCGAAAGAGAGGTAGGATAGGAGATAGAGTAGCAGTTAGAGTAAATATGGAGATCGAGATGATCCATGGAGGGAGAGGGCAGACATATGGAAGGGGACAGAGAGAGGGGGAGAGAGAGACAGAGAAGCTACACGATGCACAATGAATTCAACAGGCAGCCTAGCAGCAAGACATTGAATAATGTACCCCCATCAAGGACATTTTAAGGAGTTGTATTCCTACACATGGTGCTTGGATAATGAAGTGTGCTTTGATGAGGTTCATAACTCTGCAGTGACTTACAGTATACTTGTATAATATAGTTAAGGTATGTTGTTTTATTAATAATGGCTGGTTAAGCTTTACATAGCATAACCAGATGGGTGTCCTGCCTAAAAGCTGCATCATTTTATATCCCCCATACCTGCAGTTAGAGTCTCTAAGTGGCCTTATATCATCGTGATATTAGCATTATTAATGTGATATGCCCTAAAATGTGTTACACCAATGGATTCCTGTCACATCTAAGCACTGTCACAATTTACTGGTGCTGGAATTATCCACCACGGAACGATGCAGGGCCAAAGCAGCCCTGCCGTAATTGGAATTTTGGAAGTACAGGCTGGTCCCATGTCTGAGGCGAGCGGCAAACACAAGAGCCCTCCTCCAGGATTGGCGACCATTAGTCTTTTTACGCAACATGTTGTTTTGCCTCTTCCATTACAACAGGGACTACAAATCACAGCATGCACGGTGGTGTTGGCTTGAAAAGTGAGGGCTGTATGTAAGTGAGTCCGAAAACATCGCGTTAGTTGGTAATTCTATTTAGCAGACATAAATCCTGTTGAATTAAGCAATAAGCTCAGAGCAGGGGGTCATTACCTGATGTGGTAGTGCCCCGCCCCCCCTACGAGCGGCTTATTGCTATAAGTACCCTGGCCCATAAGACTGGGGCACTAAAAGCTTTTGTTTTCTGTTCTGAACTGCTCCAGTGTTTTCGGAACAGAAAAATTAAATGTCCAAAAAATGGCTGAGGGGAAAACAAAGTCAGTTTTCCCTTTCAATGGCGGCCATTGAAAAAAGTAAACAAAAAAAATGGCACCATGGAAACGGGAGAAGGGGCTACACGTAGTCCCTTCTCTCTTTCATGTCGACCGTAAAAAAGTAAACCAAAAAATGGCTGTCATGGAAAGGAGAGAAGGGACTATGTGTAGTTCTTTCTTCCTTTCAATGACGGCCTGTCAGAGTTCGGGAGTGGATGCGCTGGGGACAGAAGTGTTCCCAGTACATGCGCTTCTGAAATGGACTGAAAAGAAGGTAAGTCAGGGTTTGGGGGCAGGGAAGGAATTCTGTGGATGTGGGGAGGACGGATGGGGGAGGGGGAAGACCACACTTATGTCATTCCCCGGCGGGGGAAGATGGTGGCCTCCAGCTGTGCGGCAGCTCGGAGCGGGAGGATTACCACTGGTAATGCCCCCATTATGAGCCTTCTCATTGGCTGAGAGGATGCCACCCCCCTGCCAGGTACTAATAGGCAATGGCCACTTCTGACTTTCGCATCTCAGTTGAGACTGGTTGCTAAGTTGGCTGCATGTTCTGGCTTTGATGAGGTCACAGTGAACAACACACTTTGCTGGAAAAGTTCACAGCTGGTAGGTGGGGCAACCCCAAACTGCTTCAATGGAGGAATACATGCCAACAAGCCTCACTTCAATCCAAAAATGCTCACCTGGACATGTTTTTTCCCTTTGCATTCTGGAACTTGTATATCTGCTCTCCCTATAGGACTACAAGTTTGCATGGGCATACCCCATAATAAACTTCTATAGGCAGAAGAGTAATTGGGGCAAGACAAGGTGGATCACAATTTGTCTTGCAGGAGCATCATCCCTGGAAGCCCACAGCCCAACCCCCTTGCCGGCTAGCCTACTCTCCCTTTAGCAGGGGGTGGGCTGACTGTTTATTTCAAGCTCTAATGTAAAACAGCCCGAGCCTCATATACTTGTTTTAGCATTGTCCAAATATATATCATGTGATTTACATACCTTTTTTGTGTTAGGGTGACTATTGTGAAAAATGAATAGAGCAGAGAGCCCAGTTTCCATTACTTGCTCAGAAAGGTTTCATGCTTAAATCATTATCACAAACATATTTCAAATATACAGTTCTGTGGTCATTATTATGTTCCCAGAATGCCTTTTGCTTTCATGCAAATCACCAGCACTTAGCCCTCCTGCGGTGTGAAAGCAAAAATCAAAATATCGAGGCTTTTACACCATGCAAAGAGAAATACACCAACACGGACTTGTAAAGATTCCCAGAATCTTTATTACAAAGCTGAACAGTTAAAAAAACAAAGTACACAAATAGCTATTTGGCCGTCAGTACACCACAGAGAATACCAGCAATTCAATGTGGGCAGTGAGCAGGAATTACCATCTGGACATCAGTGTATTTGTACAGTTTTTGCAGCGATGTCCAGCCCTCTACAGGTTAATCATACACAGGACTAGGGTTCGTGCCAGGTTCATTTCTAATTTACATATCTCGTACATACGGGTTATTCCTAATACATTTTACTGACAGCATACAAGGTAACAATATAGTTTCTGGATTTAGTCTATCCCTCTTTATACATGCATTACAATGTAGGTCAACAGATGTTCACGTACAATGTTTAAACAGTATTGTATTCACAGGTTAACATTGTTGTTACAAGCAATCCCTTGATCCATAGGTCAACAAAGGACAAGGTCTTAGTCCAAGACCTCAACAAGTGGCCTGCAGGCAAGTTACACATTAGCAACATACAGAGGTCAAGACGACCATGTTGTATTTCGGAAGGACATCGTCCACCATTTTGACTCACAGGGTGACTTTACAAATAACAAATCTAAAATGGCGGATTTACCTAAAATGGCGGCTTACATTGATTCAAAGGTCAGGACCTTGCGACACGGATTCTTTCGCAAACGACTTACAATCAGCTTGGCCTAGGCCAATGTACATACATTTTATGCAATAGGAGGCACAATATAATTTCTCTTTTGACAAACCCTCCTTTTGGCCAATGCCAAGTGCTAAAAAACTACTTTGGATCTTTTTACAAAAAATTCCATGTATCATCGTCCATGCACCCTGAATCACTGTCCGAAATATCTATTGACATCAGATCAGACAGTACTAATAGTGAATACCCTCAGTAACAAAAATCTTAAAATATCCGGTTCTCTTTCAGTCCCTAGGTAACCATGAAAATACTATATTACCAAAAAATAAAATAGACAGGTTCGCCTACATACAAAGGTCTGTTCTCATTAGCCAAATTCGCAACGTTGGCGCAACCTTAAAAGTCGCTTATTGACCGTGTACCATTCCTCTGTAGGCAGGGAGAAACTGAGTCGGGGCTGTGATTAACGATGCAGGAAGGGGGCGTGGCATCCTTATGGCTATTGAGAGAAACTTGAAGACTGAAAAGGATGGGTCAATCTATCCGAAGGCCTAAGAGAATCAACATTTGATGTATTCCCATTTGCAAGAGCAAGCGTCCCAGGGAAGTAACAAACATATTTCTGAAAACTATTCAGATTTAAACCCTCAAAATTCCCTGAGATACCGTCCTTCTAACGGGCAAAAAATAGTGCCCTGTGAGAAACCTAATATGCAGTTGTCAGAAGTAAAGAATGCATATGCCAATCCAGCCCCTTATCCCTGTGTCACAGTAAATACAAGCAAATCCAAATTTTAGACCTTTTAAGAATGAAATGCGTAGTGTTCACGATAAGTAATAAAGTGTTCTTGGGACAACTCTATCTATGCTAGGAATCTCTCGGAGACAAAGTATGCAAGTATATATATATATATATATATATATATATATATATATATATATATATATATATATATATATATATATATATGACAGTGGGCACACTTTCTCAGTAGGAACATATTTTCAAGCGGATGCTCTTTTACTTCAGGTACCAGAATCCCAGGGCAATGACCATTATAAAGTCATTCAACATTCTCACTAAACAGTAATACGTCTTCGGGGCCAACACATTCGAATGTTCACTTCCGTAGCTGGTCACGCAGTCTCTTATCAGTTCGGTACGAGTGGAAGCGGCTGCAGGCATTGTAGTCTTCAAACGGATAACCCCAATGTTCGTTGTTGGTGACACCTCGGTCGCGTGTCTTCTCAAGTCCCTTCACAACCCTTGCCAACAGAATCCCCTTTACACAAATAATTGGCCCAAAAAGGCAAGCCCTTGATTACTTTTCTACTAAGGCACAGCCAAACCGTGCAGTAAGTCTATTTCCTTCGGCGCAGGTCGTACCTTACTTTTCCCGGTACTGATTGATCAGAACAATGTGTCGTCACTTCCTGTTGGGAGCAACGTATCAGAGACAAGTGAAGATGCTGAATTTGAAACGGAAGTTTCGGTTGCAAAACTTTGGGAGAGTATGGAGACAAAATGGCAGCTTCACCAAGCCTCACGGGCTCAGGGGGATTCTCAGACACACTCTCGGTGCTACTTACTGCTTTGGGATCGTTGGTTGCAGTACTGGTAAGGGGTTCTGTATCTTCTGTAACGTGTGGCACTGGGTGTAGAATCTTCTTGACGTAGGATGCGTGGATCCAGTGCTTCAGGTTTTACACTTGCACAGTAGGCTGTGTGACCAGAAGAGCTTGATGTGGGCCCCATCAACGAAATGCGAGGCAAGGCAAATGTCTTGCATCTATTAATAAAACAAAATTTACTTTTTTAAGTTAACTGGTCACAATGTTTAATTCAAGACAAATACTCTGCATACATTTTATATTCTATGTCTTATTGATAAGTTCAAATACTAACTGGCCTCCCCTCCTTGCTTTCCTTCGGAGAAGTTTTTCCACTCCCTCCTTTGGGGAGGTCATCTATATGAGGAATAGAGCACTATTTCAAATTACTAAGGATGCCCTCTTTTGTTGTTACCCAGAGAAGTTCTGATACCTTACAAACGTTTCTTGATCATCGTATGAATGAGACCACAAGCCATTGTGATCACAACCCAACTCCTTTCTTTATCACGATCCACCAAACCCAGTACTCCAGTGTCTAAATTCTCTCAAAGTGGCATCATCTTGCATACCCCTTTACCAAATCAAACCCGTCCTCTATCATACATATATTTGTGGACAATTTCCTAACATACATTTCTAGGTGCAAAAAATATAATAATCTGTTTAGTTGTACTGCCAGCAAAAGCATTTCCTTTCCCCACATCATTTGCTACCCTTCGACGTTTTATGCATTTCATGATCACTAGTTGGGTAGAAAGTGTAAGTGCTGAGAGTAGCTAAAACCATCAGGGTACCGTGCTGACCTCCTTATTTTCCCATTTCTCATGCGAGGTCACGAAACCGCGTTGTACCCTTCGTCAACCCAGATCATAAACCACTTCAAAGGTATACTTGTTACTTACAAATATTTATTCTAAATTTGTTTCTTAAAATAAAAGAAAGAGAATTTCACAAGCTTAATTGGTGCAGTAATCTCTACGGCCTGCGCAGAGTTATGCGAGAGTTCTCCTAGCTTCCACGACCATGTCTATTTTGATGGAGGAATATGTAGTAGTGGAGGTACAAAAACGGGAACCATTGAAAAGACAGCTCCCCTTGTAGATCGTTCAAAAGGTACAAATTATACAAAGTAATCCAGTCTTTAATTTCTTAGTCTTCAGTACAGAAAAAATGGGCATATGACATTCCATTTTCGAGAGGGAAATTGATTTAGCCGAATTTAATATGCAACACCTTCTCAATTTTTGGGCATGCGGCACATAAGGTCGTATGAAAATAAGGTGAAAATACCAGCTGTCTTACAATCGCCAGAGCCCTTATACTATCCCGCCTTGACTACTGTAAGGCCCTTTACCTAGGATCCTCCAAGGCTACCACTAGCAAGATACAAACTCTCCAGAATAACGCCCTGAGAGCAGCCCTAGGGATCCCCAGAAGAGAGCATATATCAGGACTCAGTCAACAGAACAATTGGCTCTCCACCAGAGATAAAATTCTCCTAAAAACGGCTTCACTCACCTACAAATCCCTTAACAATGCCGCCCCGATCTACCTGATTAACAGGTTCCATAGACAAGTTTCCGCGAGACCCCTCAGAACGGCTTACAAAGACTGCCTCTCTGTCCCAAATTACAAACTCGCCACCATAGGAGGTAACAGCTTCCCGGTAAAAGCAGCCAAACTCTGGAACTCTTTGCCCCCTAACCTTAGAGCAGACATGCCCTACCTGAATTTCCGCTCTAAGGTCATCTCTTGGCTGAAACTGAAGGACCTCCCAGACAATTAAATGCCAAGGTTATTCCTCATGTGATCCGTACTAGTATGCATGCCACCTCTATTGTGTATATATTGTATATATTGCTTGCTTTCTCTGCTGTTCTGTACATTCTCCCTACGCCAATTCGTACTTTTACACCTTGTAACCAAGTTTCGCATATTCTTGTACATGCTGCGCCCTGATACCCCTGTGTATAACTGCGCATTATAAATAATAAACTAAACTAAACTAAACTAAGGTGTTGCATTCTGTGTTCCATTTCATGAAACATTTGCAGAGTGAGGTGTTCTGTCATGAAAAAGGGAATGTGGCCATAAACCAATTCCTCACTCTGCATTACAAACGCAGCAGCAGCAGCAGCTTTCAACCAATTCAGCAAAAAGTGCATGCAACAGGATCAAGAAATGGGGGAAAAATGACCGCAAGGTCTATTCTCCCCACCCTTCCATACTCCTGCGCAAAGCCAAAAGCACATTCGTCACATCCATACACATACACACAAAGGCCTTACTGTACTTTGGTGTGATCAAAACTAGTACTGAACACAATGCAGTCTTGAGCAGTTCAAAGGATTTACTGGTGTGCCAAGTTCTATGGAAATGACAAAAGAAATGCCCCTCTCTGTCAATTCCAACATTGGCTTTGGGATCCCCTATCTTATAGTAAGAAGCTACACCTATCATGGTACTAACTTCCTCCTATGTATTTGGGACAGACATGGTAGAAATGCTTATATTCATGAATTTATTCAGGCGTCAGAGGCGTCATAATCGCTCCTTTGACAGGTTATAGCCTACTCAAGCGATTTCCTGTCAACAGCACTAAAAACACTTCATATACGCTATTGGATGAAGCCGTATGTTTTATGTCCTACTAACTGAATACGAAATAACACAGTATTCTCTTCATAAACACCTTCCAAATCTGTAATTAAAAGAAAAGAGAGAAGGTCGTCAGAATATTACATAGAAAGAAAACTGAATGAGCGAACGGTAACCTCAAATGTGTTAACCTGTCCTTTCAAAGTCCTACTATAATTACTTCAAGCCAAAAATATCCACTATTCGTTTATACAGAGATGCCAAAAAGAGGCATTTTTAGGAGAGTAGGAACAATAGTCAGCGCTACACTCTCGTAAGTAGCACATGAACTGATAATGAAAAACGGAGCGGCATCGCTTCTTCCACTTTCCTGTACTCCAGTGGAATCAAGCTATTTGCACAAGATTTTCTGCAAGTACCTCAATCACTCCCTGATGCACAACACTAAAAGCTATATACTTCGAAATTCAGGTGGCAAAGGCCTAACTGGAAAGTGTGAGACAGAATATTGCTGAGGTGAAATCGTCAAACGCACCCCATCCGGAGAACAATACATTGCCGCATTCAATTCCTTCGACAGATTCAACCCCAACAAATTCTCTCCACAGTTCGTTGTCAAAAAGGAACAAACAATAACCCATAAATGGACCCAATGAAAATCAGCTCCGAAAAGAAATCAAACGAACTACTTGCGTACCAGAGAATCCAAAAGAGAAAGAAAAATAAGAATAATAATGTTATTCTGCCCTTACAGTGGAAAGTCTGGGACCTCTGGATGATCAGTGAAACATATCTGGGCCCCCCTGTATTCATACTATGTCCCATTCCCCACCTATGTTTCATCATAGAAACCCATTGTTCCAATGGGAATAGACATCGGTTTCAACTTCAAACCATCCCAACCAAACAATATGTCGTCAAACGACAAAGTTTTCGGAAAGAAAAACAGTACAAGTACTGAAAAGGGAAAATATCTCTAATATTTATGTAAGGTTTACTGATTATTTCAAAAAGCGAACTAAGAACTTCAGATAAACTGGCGTCCCCCAGGACCCCTTATTCCAAGGCGGCCTCTGGGTCCCGTACCCATGACACCATAGGTATATTTGACCTCTACAAAAAGATCAGCCATTGCACTTACTATTGAACTTTTCGACTTGTATAAAGTTCAACTACTCATTACTCTACAGAATAGACTGACCTTGAAACTATATACTCTTACCTCCAATCCCTCTCACTATCTGAATCCGGGTTCTAAAAGGACCCACCCATATAAGCGGGAAAAACCAGATCGAGCGCAAAGGGTGGCAGGGACAATATCGGGAACAGAAGGGAAGAGGGGCTCCCCTATTTATATAATCATCAATTCTGCGGGACGGCAAATCTCTTTATCATACAACCATCCTTCAGGTATCCTACCTTTACCTGAAACACTTACCTTGTATATCTCCAACATTTTCTAGCTATACATAGCCTACATTTCTACGGGAGACATTAACACATTCAAAAATCCACCTAAGTGCATCTGTCGCACAAGTTCACATTCCATCACTCCTTGACTCTCAAGAAGGAACAAAACTGTTCCTGCGCAAAAAGGGCGTCCAAACTATTACTGTCTATTTCATCATTCCATAACCGTTCTGACTCCCCTGTATACTTTCTCCGCAGAAATCTTTGAACAATCCGAAACATAAAAAATCCCTCAACCTCTGTGGGACACCTGTGTCCGTAAATCTATTCCATATTTCGACTACATGTATCCCCATCTTCTAAGAAACACAAATATCCTAATTGGGGATATCTGATTCAGCATCCGCCTATAAGCAGAGCAGAACCGCTTGGAAAATAAAAAATAACAAAACACCACAACTAGGAAAAAGAAGGGCGATTCCACCAAAACAATAACCAGTTAGTGGAGAAGCAACAAAAGGAACGAAAAGTGCTATAGGAGAAGGAGCACACAGCGAGGAGAAAAAATAAAGAACATCAGAAGTAGATACATAAGAAGGTGGTGCAGCAGCACCAGACCTTTATTCATTAAAAAATTCATTAAACCATCGATCTAAGTAAAAGAAATCTTTTAGAAAGAGATATTTCATATACATCAAGCTGAAGAAAACCCTCTCCATATGTTTAACAGACTGTGACTGTTCGCATTGATCATAAAAATGCTTACTTTTCTTTAGGATTTATATGACGATGTACATATTCCCATTTATTTCTCAAATTTATCATTTCTGAATGTTCTATCTGCGTAGCCTCAAAACTACCGTGGATATGACCTCTAAAATTCAAAAACATATCTAGTTTGTCTGTGCCAAATATCTATCAAATGCTCTACTTCCAAATACCGTTCTTACAATTCATAGAAATGCCAGTGGCCCCTCCTGTGCCACCTGGTCGGCCAAATATCAAAGATTGTCTGGCTCCGTGGAGTAATGCCCTGAAACAGGCAGACAATTTCTCAGGCATATCAGAATACTGGTGTTACCTGGTGGTAATTGTTCTCATGATACAATGCGTCAAATTGAAATATCAGGGTTGAATTAAGAATCGGGTCACGATTCACCTGATCAAAGGACTGGGAGGCCCGATTGGGTTACTAAGGACAATCTAAGGACCCACATGTTTGGTGATTTCGGCAAATTTACCCACCTCGATATATGGACCCTCGTCAAGACGTCGTCTCGGGCTATGGCTCATCATTCAGGGATCGGATTGTGCAGTACTGTCGAGGAGTTCGCGTCTCGTCCAGAGGGCCCTTTTTGTCACCGTCCGATCCCGGTCCGATAGCCGTGCCAATCCTCAACGAAACGACATCAATCTTGAGGGTCCCTATTCGGGCGCCAACTGTGAAAGCAGAAATCAAAATATCGAGGCTTTTACACCATGCAAAGAGAAATACACCAACACGGGCTTGTAAAGATTCCCAGAATCTTTATTACAAAACTGAACAGTTAAAAAAACAAAGTACACAAATAGCTATTTGGCCATCAGTACACCACAGAGAATACCAGCAATTCAATGTGGGCAGTGAGCAGGAATTACCATCTGGACATCAGTGTATTTGTACAGTTTTTGCAGCAAGCCCTCTACAGGTTAATCATACACAGGACTAGGGTTCGTGCCAGGTTCATTTCTAATTTACATATCTCGTACATACGGGTTATTCCTAATACATTTTACTGACAGCATACGATGGTAACAATATAGTTTCTGGATTTAGTCTATCCCTCTTTATACATGCATTACAATGAAGGTCAACAGATGTTTGCGTACAATGTTTAAACAGTATTGTATTCACAGGTTAACATTGTTGTTACAAGCAATCCCTTGATCCATAGGTCAACGAAGGACAAGGTCTCAGTCCACGACCTCAACAAGTGACCTGCAAGCAAGTTACACATTAGCAACATACAGAGGTCAAGATGTTCTATTTCGGAAGGACATTGTCCACCATTTTGACTCACAGGGTGACTTTACAAATAACAAATCTAAAATGGCGGATTTACCTAAAATGGCGGCTTACATTGATTCAAAAGTCAGGACCTTGCGACATGGATTCATTCGCAAACGACTTACAATCAGCTTGGCGTAGGCCAATGTACATACATTTTATGCAATAGGAGGCACAATATAATTTCTCTTTTGACAGCGGGAGCCCCTCAACTGCACTTGATTTGGTTCCTTGTGGAGAGCAGCCTCTGCTTGGCCTGGGCTAGGGCTCTGTCTCTCAGTTCCACTCATATCACTCGGACCCCTCCCCACATGCGTAGTGGGGGAAAGTTCGCAGAGTGTAGTTTATCCATTTCCAGCACTCCCTATAAGCAAAGATGTGTTTATGGGAGGGCAAAAGGGGAATATGCCCAGGCCCCCAGCTTTGGGGAAAAGGGGCACATGACTTCCTGAGACAAAGAAGTCTTTGCCCATTCTTTAAAATCATAAATACCCGTCAGAATATTTTATAGAGCTCTACTGTGGCTATTAGCGGCTTTTGATCTTGTTGATCACACCACCCTCATAGATAGATTGCCTAGCACATCTCATTTTTCAGCTGCGGCAGCAGGCTGGGTACACTCATTCCTATCTGAGCACAAGGCAAGAGTTTTCTTCCAAGACCTTTGTGCAGAGGAGTTTTTAATTTCCTGTTACGTGCCTCAGGGGTCCTGCGTGTCTCCCACTTCATTTCCGATCTTTACGCACCCATTATTTGACCAATTGGATGCTGCCGGCATAATTTATGCAAACTTTGCTGATGACATGCAGTGCCTTGTGCCACTGTCAGGTGATTACAATGTTGACTCCTCCTCTCTTAATAGAAACTATTGATTGATCCAAGCGTGGATTCTGGCGAATAAGCTAGCACTAAATGAGTCGAAGACGGAACTCATGGTGGTCGGGACTGTGCCTCAAATTAGGAAGCTAGGTCAGGAATATCAGCTATTTGATATTGCCAGCTGTCTAATTAAAATGCAATCCAAAGTAAAAACTTTTAGAGTTACCCTGGATCAGAATCTGACAATGAGGGCACAGGTGAATAGTCTGGTGGCAGGCACCTCTTTTCACCTAAAGTTGCTCGCACAAGTATGGCCGTTCTTGAATGCCAACAACTGTGCTATGGTGGCACATGCCATCATTGGGGCAAAGCTGGACTAGTGTGCCGGTCTCCTGCTAGGCATCACCAGTGTGGATTTATCTCGGCAGCAGATCATCGAGAATAATGCGGTGCACATAGTTGAAGGACTACTTAAATCAGACCATGTGTCTGCTGCATGCAGAGCCCTACATCGGCTCCCTGTGAGCAAGTGCTTTCTGTTTTTGGGTTAATTGCATTTCCCATTGCTGCATTTAGCAGCATGGGCCCAGGTATTTGGCTAAATTTTTCACTTGGCTTCTGGTCCATAGAGCATTGCGATCTAACAATAATTGCTTGGTCATAAACCCAATCGCTAAAGTGCCCTGTGTTGCTCGTGGGTCTTTTCCACATGCAGCGCCGGTATTGTGGACAGCCCTTTCACCTGATCTTTGAGCATATTCATCTCTACTGTGGGGTGCATTTAAGGCCCTGAGACAGAAATCCCTGTCACCTGAAAAACTGCATTAAACATTGCCACCAAAAACAGCTGTGCTTTTCTTTCCCTGGCACATGTGTGGCAAGCATTTAAACCTTTCACCAAGAACGGCCCTGTGTTTGTTTTTCTTGCATCTGAACATCAAAGTTATGCACTACATCCAAAATAGCCTTGTCCTACTGTTAAATCACATGAGGGGCAAGGATTTCAACATTGCAACCTGACACAGCTTTTGTTTTCCCTTTCATGTGAACAGCAGCGCTCTAAAACACTGCAAATGCAAAACGGCTTGGCTTTTTCTTTTTTTCCTGTGTCAAATCAAATAGCCCTGTGCAGGAGGCTTACCCCTCCATGTCAAAGGACCAGCAGCAAATGCAAACCCACTCAAAAGGACAAATAAAAAAAAATCCCATGACCTACAGAACCACATTTCAAACAGTAGATGAAAAATATGGCTTGCACACCTGTGAAAGAAAATATGAAAGGACAGCTTTGCTCGCACAGAAATGTCAGAGAAATATGTTGTGGGTGAGGGGTTTGCTAAGCAATGTACATTATGTTTGTCCCCACAAGACGTCAGTCAACTTGGAAGATTCCCAGAATACCAGTAAAACCAGTTTTTGGCTCGGTGAGGAAACTTCTCAATTGAATGCTTTGCCTCCCACTGGAAGTCGCACCTATAAGTGAACCATTCTGCAAATGACCTGTGATGGGGCTGAGGGTATTATAATTCCCTGCCCTGCCAGACTGGAAGGTAGTACTAGCAGGGAGGACAAAGAAAGCAATTGTGGCTAGAGCTTAACCAAGAATTGTGAGTTCCTTCTCCACCCACTACCAATGGCAAACTGACAAACTTCTAAGGGTGTAATAAAAGTATTTTGTTGCAAGCTGAGCCAGGTGGAGACAGTTCGTTGTGAGGGATGAAGCACTGCACTCACATAAGTGACAGATCCTCCAAATGGACATTTTTCGCAGCACTCAGAATAAGAATTTAGTTTTATGCAATTTTTCCATGTGATTTCCAGGGGGTTCCGAAGAGACTAAGTGCATGTTCCTAGGACTTTGTGGACTGAAATGGCCAGCAAAGACTCATTTCTGGCTGATTTAAAAACAGGACAAAGATGAAAATTGGTGGAAAGAGGGAAAATGAGATTATGAACATGCTTAAACATATGCAGAGTTATAACTGTTGTGCACTTCATGAAAACGACAAGAATGTGCCAAAGGGCCATGCTACCTCACACAGAGTTGGCGATCGGCTTGTCTGATTCTCTATGACCCACTGAATCCGCATATCTATTTCCTATGGCAGTGGCCAGTATAAATGTGAAGTTATGATACATAACTCAGTTTTGCTAAAAAGTGGACCTGGGAACAAAGAACTATAATAAATGACAAACAGACAGATGCTGCTCTTTCCCCCTTGAACCAATAAGGCCAGGGTGCAGAGAGAGGGGAATGGTGACTGTCATATCCCAGGGTAGGACAATTCTAGAGTACTCCCCCCAGATTGTAAAGTGAATGTTGTCATTTGGGCTATATAAGGGGGGACTGTACTAGACCCAGGGAGACACACACACAAATCCGGGGAGACAGGAGGAGGATGGAGGGAAAGCTGAACCTTACCATTCAGATCCCATCCAGGAGAGTACATAGACCAGACCCTGTGCCTAACTATCCAGAGAGTCCTGAGATCCAGCTGGCTGCCCAGAATCCCATCCAGGAGAGTGCAGATACCAGACTCCTTACCCTAGCTGTCCAGAGGGCTCTGAGATCCAGCTGACTTTCCAGAACCCTAAACCAAGGCTTACTTTGTAAGTAACAAATAACCCCAGTCCCAAATTGCATAAACCTCTCCTTTTGTAACATTGCATCCAATATTTCCTCCCATTAAAACACCATTGAAAATCCCATTGAAACACCATTGAAAGTCCCAAATTGCCAGTATAATGCACACACCTTCCCATAGTAGAATCTGTATTAGCCTGTGTATGCTAGTGTATTCCTTAGATAAATCTCTCAGTTGTCTGTATAAACCCTTAGCATTATTTTGAAGTAAATCAATTAATTCAGCATTGTAATTCACGGTACGAGTTGGTTCAAATTCAAAATTTACCCCCTTGTGCCTAGTGTCTTTCTTCAATAACTATAGTCCTTAAAGTGTAGCCTCAACAGAATTAGTCTCTGTATAACTGAAAACCGAATTTGCCCGTGTATTGTTTGTTTATGTTTGTTTATTTATTTGTAGCATGCACCAGACCCAAAGGTATCAAGGCGCGTAGACACGAATACTTTAAGCTTACAAGTTATGGTTGCAGATTACATAGTTACAGAGAACTAGTTAACAGCATGAGGATATCAGTACAACAAAAGGGATGTATGTATATACAAAATAGGCAATGTACATGATAATATCAATACACAGGGGGGATATATATATATTTACAAATAGGCGGAGTGCAAAGAGAAAGCAGGGTTTCAGTTAGGCATGAATCAAGTGGTTAGGAAGGCTAGATTTTATCGGTCGTTTTCTTTGAGCCAATTGATGAAGTTTAGTCTAAAGTGTATGTAGTACTGGTCCGACCTTAGAGAGGTTGGCAGGGAGTTTCACAATCGGGCCGCTTTGACTGGGAAACTGTATCCTCCAGTAGTAGTCAATTTGAATGAAGGCACGGCTAGGCAGTTGGTGTACGCTTCTCTGGTGGGTCTGTTGGTGGTTCTTCTTTTGAACTTTTCTGCTAAATATTTAGGTGCTAGATTATTGATGCATTTGAAGGTTAGTGAGGCTGTTTTCAGTTTAATTTTGTCAGCTGTAGAGAGCCAGTTAGACTGTCTTCTAACTGCTGCTATGTGTTCTCTTTTTGGGATTCCTAAGGCAGCTCTAAGTGCATTATTTTGCAGTATTTGGATGTTTTGCATAGTATGTTTATTGGAACCCAGGTAGAGAGTGTTGCATAATCCAATTTGGATAGTACCATTGCTCTTGCCAATGTGAGACAGATAATAGTGGATAGGTAGGGTTTTGCTACTCTGATCAGTTTGCAAGTGAAGGAGGTGGCAGAGGCCATCGCATTCACTTGCTTTGTTAGGGTAAGGCAGGAGTCGAGGTAAAAACCTAATGTTTTTACCTCTCTGGCTACTTTAATAGTGTGGCCATCTATAACAAAGGAGGAGTAGTCAGGGTTCTTTTTTTTGATGTTTTGTCTAGTCCCCAGTATGATGAGTTCCATTTTATCATCATTCAGACATAGTCCGTGATGAGCCATCCATGCCTGGATGATGAGATTTATCTTATTCACCAAAGCCAAATCCTGTCCATAATCCCCCGAAAGTGAGATGAGAATCTGGGTGTCATCTGCATAGTTAGTGTAGGTGACACCTAGAAGGTCCAGATCATCAAACAGGGGCTTAGTGAAGATGTTATACATGGTGGGAGGGACACAAGAACCCTGGGGTACGCCACATGTAATGGGCACGGGGTCAGCAGCTGCTGAAGTAGAGAAGACCCTCATAGTTCTTTCACTTAAGAATGATTTGATCCACGCTATGGCATGTATGGAGAAATGTGCAGCTGATTCTAGGCGAGTACAAAGCACTTAATGATCCACCAAATCAAACGCTGCTGAGAGATCCAATAGGAGGAGAAGGGCAGTTTTTCCTTGGTCTCTCAGCTCGTCAACCTGGGTTTTGAGATTGGCGAGTGCGGTTTTGGTACCGTGCTGTGGTGTGAAACCTGATTGCTGGGTACCTAGGAGTTGATGCAGCGCCAAGAATTTTTGGATCTGTAGGTAAGCCACTCTCTCTAAAATGTTTAGTAGAAATGGCACTGTGGTGATCGGCCTTTAGTTTGTATGGCTGGGTCCAGTGCTTGATTCTTAAGGAGAGGTAGGACCCATGATCGCTTAAGATTACTCGCTATCATGCCTGATGAAAAGGAAACATTAATGAGTTTGGATATAAATGGTGATAGAACTCTCGCAGCATCTTTTATTAGTTGTGTTGGGCAGATGTCACCTCTGCAGTTTGAAGGTTTGAGCAAGAGTATTATTTCCTCAACCTCTAAGATGGTTACTTTAGTGAAGTTAAAACTTATTTTGGGTTTAGAAGTAGTGGGTAGTTCCCCCCACTGATTGGTAGTAGGAGGTATATTTTGTTTTTTTGTTTGTCTATTTTGAGTTGGAGGGTAGCAATTTAGCTTTCTGGATCTTGGAACACCAGGTTTTATTTTTGTCACAGTTATCAGTTACTGGGATGGGGTTTTCTAGTTTCTTTAGTATAGTGAATAACTCCTTAGTACCAGATTTTGCTTGCATTATTCTGTTGTCAAAGCTATCTTTGTGTATTCTATTGTGTGCATTACCCCACAAACTCCTAAATTGCATCTGTCCATTAAAAACCCAAACCGTAGTCCCATTGAGAGCAACCTCTTTTGCCTAGAATCTTATCTGTTATGTGCCTCTGTCCTTGAAAACCGATTTCCGATTTTGAAAGCTAAACCCTCTCCTTAGCTACTTGTAAATCCTGTGTAAAACGAATTTCCATTTGCTGTTTGTATTTTTCTTTTGCATTTACTTTCTGGCCAAAATCGATTTTCCTACGTCATTTCCATGTTGTCCTGTGTACTGACTAGTATTCTCTAAGCTTCTCTATCTCCTCAAGAGTAGCAACACATATTTACTTTAATTCTGTCCCGTCGCAGTTTTGAATTTTGCTCCAAAAACAGGTTTTTATTTTCTTTTCTGACTTCCCATCTTGGGGTGGTGAGCTTGATTTTTAATCCGATTTTCCTATCTCTATCCTTACTCCTTTGCCACTGCCTTTCATTAAAAGGAATTAAGTTAGCTGAGGATTGTGGGTGAGTGTTGCAGGGGGGAATGCTAAACCTTAGCGTTATTACTTGCTTTAAAACAGTTTTTCCTGTTTTGCCATTAAATGTCTGTGTAAACTGTGTTAGGATTTCTGAACCAATTGTTCTGTAGGAATCATTGCATTTGTGTCACCACAACAACGGTGGCTGTTGTAAAATTATTTGGTTTTTCTTTTTCATTAAACCAGAAATAAATAAATATCTTATTGATAATCACCGGCCTGGTTCCTAGTCCATTGTGGCATGGGGTGTTTGTGAAGGTTGGGTGCGAGACGGGATAACAACTACTGCAGTGTTTTCACATTTTTGTGCACACTACATTGCTCACTTGCAAAACGAAAGTTGAAAAGCATATTGATGCATTTGAGTGCCACTACAGTTCAGAAGATAGCTCAGTGTGTTAAGCACTTGTTACAGAGATCTTTGTTCATATGCCTAATCACAGTACCAAATCCTGGAAAGGTTGACTCTGTCTTTGCTATGTTTGAGAGTTGCATGCACATATATTTTAGGGATAGTAGGACCTATGCACATGCACTAGATTGCACTATGCAGAATGCACATTGCACCAGTAAGGTGCAAGTCTAGAACTCTCTTGCTACTGAAGAGGGTTGTAAAAAGGGTGTGGCAACCCCCAATGAAGAGCATAAAGTGTTCATTGGGAGAGGTGAGTAGATACCCAAATTCAAGAGTGGGGAGCCAATGCGTTGAAGCTCATATGCCAGTGTTAGGCAGAATCCCGTGCAGTGCCCTTAGGGACCACTACACACAATTAAGACTACAAGTGGTGATACAAGTTTTACCTTTGGTACAAGCCTGTACTACTATGCTAAAGTGGTAGCAGTAGCGGAGCAGCCAGGCTTATCTCAAGAGTATATGAGCAGTAGCAGAGATTACACAAAGGGACCACAATTAATGTGACTCAAGCAAACACTGACTCAAGGTTTCAGGTAGAAAAATATAAGAACATTTATTTTTAAACCATTAGTTATAAACACAACACTTCTATTAAACTTCAATAAAAACCACACGTTAAATATACTACAACTAACCAATTCACTTTGTACAGTAAGTCTCAAGGTAAGTACCCTGTGTTGGAATGAACGGTGTTAGGCACAAAAACACGTTACTGCGGATATGAATGCGATAACTTTTTGACAGTTCGGTCTACTAAACAAACACGCATCCGTGGCATGAAATGCTACCGGGGCAAAAAAACACTTAGCACCTGAGATACCCAGAGGGAGTTGGAGGCAAAAATCAAAGGCAATATTTTGGTTAGGCAGGCAGAATCAAGAGTTCAAAAGTCAAAGGGCCGGAGCCAGGGTCGAAGACACCGGGGCCATTTGCCGAAGATCACATGGTCTAACAGTTCACGATTCAGCGGAGCCAAAAGTACTTCCATATTGTCAATGTTCGGAAGCAAAAGTTATAAGAAGGAGGGAAGACAAGGTCAAGCCTTGGAAATGAAGAAAAAGGGGTTCACCCAGTTTCCTCAACAGAACACAGTACATTGTTCCAATGGTGCAGCTGGTGCCCTGGCAGTTGTTCCTGTTGGTTTCCCACAGACCCACGATTCCTGGAGCTTTGTCGAGAAGGAGGACATCTGAAGGGGGTCTGCACCACACAGGGATGAGGCCGGCAGCAGCAACAAGGAATAAAAGGTGCGCTCCTTAAAAATAGGAGAGGCCCTTCAGGTGGCATTCCGGACCACTACAGCAGTGTGCAGCGATTTCGACCATGGAAGAGGATCCTCTGGCTGTAGAAGATGAGCTGGTTATCGCCACCAAGCTCAAGGGAAGAAGACTCCGGACTGGATCTTCTCTGAGTCGTTGAAGGGCAGATAGCTCAGGACTGCAGCAGGGCTTCACCAGGAAGGGGTAGTTGCAGCAGCCGTCAATCTCTCTGCTTCTCTTCGGTTCCTTGTAGTTCCAGTGGCGACTCTCTGACTTCTAGCCCAAGAGACCTGCCTTTTATGCGAAAAACCCCCATTCACGCAGCCTGGCTGTGAATCTCCCAGCAGGGGGGTTGTCCAGCCCGGACAACTACCCTGGCCAAACATGACAAAGTGCGACTTGGGTTTCCTAGGATACCCTGTGCAGGGGGTGACTACACCCCTCCCTCACATTCAGCCCACCTAGACACCCAGGCGCCTT
Organism: Ambystoma mexicanum; assembly: GCF_040938575.1. Classification (NCBI taxonomy): domain Eukaryota; kingdom Metazoa; phylum Chordata; class Amphibia; order Caudata; family Ambystomatidae; genus Ambystoma; species Ambystoma mexicanum. The sequence goes on along the minus strand of NC_090938.1, from coordinate 752,728,183 downwards.
GAGGAGGGCTACTGGGCAGAAGCCTGCCAAAAGACAGTGAATAAAGAAGGTGAACCTAGTTTGCCGCGAAAAGTAAAACACAAGAAGGACTTTAACAAAAAGAAATGTCGAAGAAACCCAACCGGAGCCAAAAGAAAGATGATTTGGTCAAGCGGGTTTATGTTCGAGGCTAATATAATAGCCAAAACCAGTACCATGTTTATCTAATATAATCGCGGTAGAAAAGTTAGAGTAGATACCACTGCCACCAGCCAAGTCTAAATGTTAAAAGAGCGAAACAATGCTCTAGGAGGTACAGATATAAAGGGACATGAGTTAACCCTTTCCAGTACTCCATGTAAGATGGGGTGTACTGGATCTGTGGTAGATTGACTAAGTAAAGTTAATGGTAACTTTACCCTTTTCTGGGGGACAGTAGTCACCTCAGAAATAGAGTCGAGGGAAGTCTCAAAGACAACCATGTGCCACGGTGCTGTGTGACACACACAAAGAAGGGGGCTCCTTAAGTGGTGTACTTCAGAGTCCACAATCACAAAACCAGATGGAAACACAGAACAAAACACAGGTAAGAGTGGGGGAAAAGCTCTCACTCTTACCAGGTGGAAAAAAATAAACTCCAGAAGTCCAGCAAAGCTGCTGGGGTACTCACTAGGTGAGGGAAATTTGCCATAAATGAGAATTCTCCCTAACAGCCAGCTTTACCACCAGACTATAGAGTGATCCTAGAGTAATCATCTTATCTCACTGCATACAGTACTGTGATGTAATCTGTGAAAAGTGTCTTGAAGGGCTCCCACATTCTGGTGAAACTGTTTAGATCAGGGGCATGTAAGTGTTGGCTCCCCAGCAGTTTTGGACTACAACTCCCATCATCCTAAGCCAACATAATCAATGGGGCGGGATTGTGGGAGTTGTAGTCCAAAAATATCTGGAAATCTGCAGGGTGCAGACCCTTAATTTAGGGCATTCCATCCCCTTACGTTTATGTAGTTATGTAGGCCATGGAAGAGTTCCTGGCCAGAACACAGACAAACCAATATCTCAGGCCTGGTGTGTTTATGTGTCACATAAACAGATTCCTTTTTCGTACAATTTCACATGTGGCTGTATTTAAAGCTTTAAGTTGAGATTGTTAAAGTTATTCGTTTTCTAGTAGTTGTATACTTCCTTTGATGATGTTGAAAGTTAAGCTAAAATCACTCCATAACATAACATAACATAACATAACATAACATTCTTCTCTACACTTTGTGAAATGTTGTGGTATTATGCAATTTGTGTACTTTTCAAATCAGGTCTACAAAACAGATATTATGTTCCCTCATGATAGTCATTCACAAATATTCACACATCGCTATATGACAAGAACTGGAAAACAGTTTGTTCAGGTGCAGAATGTGCACACTGGGATCACATCCCAGCTTCACCACTTAAATGAAGTGTGTGATCTTGGACACCTCAATTAACCTGTTAACTTTTTCCAGTCCCTAAACCTTTCAAAATTGTCAGCCCCTAAGAGGGATTTAGTCCTCAGGGTACTCTTCCAAAAACCTCCCTCACAGTTTAACTGGCTATAGTGTTGCTTCATATCGAATAATAGCAATCATTGAAATATCACACATCACAAAGTCATGTGTTTCTTTGCTCACTCACAGCAATGCCGCTTGCAAACCATGATGCCCCTTCTATTCTCAGTATGAGTCCGGTATATGTGCACCTTGCTGGTAGCTTCTAGTGTCTCTGTGCTATGGTACGTGTGCCTTCCTCCTTGCATCCGATCTGTCTCTTGCTGGAGCACGTTTGTATTCTGTGAGGCTGCTCATCCTAGTTCTTTGTCTGTGCTGAGGTAGATGTTACCTTTTCGCACAGCTACTGATCTGTGTCCTGCACTCATGCTGCAGTCGGTATACCTTCCTCGTGGCTGCTATTCAGTGGCAGAAGTGTATGGAACAAAGTAGTGGAACACTGTTCCGGACCGTCCCCGCTCACTTCGATCACTTGAGTGCTATTGTAAAAAAAAAACATCCCTGTACTGACTCTTGAGACTGTGACAGTCTCCCTTAAAATGAAACTTGTTTATTTTTCAGATTCCAATAAGGATGAGGAGGGTGAGGGGGCTTTAGGGGAGTGGCCAGAGATTCCAGAGCATTTCTTTAGTTAGGGCAGGCCCTGGAAGGCTTCTGTGCCCGGGGCCCTGACATTCCTAAGTGGGCCCTCCTATAAAACCGAGGTGTTGAGGCCTGTTGAAAGCTGAAATCTTTGTTGACAGTAAAAGTGAGCCGACTTCAGCTGCCAGGCAAAGGCGAGCCAAAAGTCACACGCGTGCCGTCCATAAAAGCTCCCATTCCCTCATTCTGCCGGCATGGAGGCAGCGGTGCCTTGAAGCTTTCTTGGCGAGGCCAGGAAGGTTTGCGATTCCGAAGGCCTGACTCACAGCCTGGCCCAGGAGCTGGGGGGCGGTGCCCGACACTGCCTGAACCCATCGTGGTGGGCATGGGGAGTGTGGAGGGCCTCAGGATACACATGCTGAGATGCTGGAGGGCCTGGCCGCTCCCCCCTGCAAGTGAAACCCAGCAGAAGCCTGTGGTGCTGCTTGGGAGGGAAGGTCTCACTCTCACATCTTCGCTGCGCATTTCAGCAATAGTTTAGACAGCTCTCAAGGGCTGCTGGAGGGGTTTCTACTTATCAAGCTAAATAATAATACCCGCTGCACTTAAATGGTGAGCCATGCCCTTCCCGAAGTCCTCATCCGCGTTAAAGGGTTTACTGCAACAGAGTAGAGACGCGCCATTCATTTTTGTCGACCCCCCCCCAACCCCGAATTCTATTCGATTAAGTGAATCTAAGAGGCGCTCGTTCAGCTGCCCTTTGTGAATTGGGCCGCTCCTTTTCAGAATCCGGCTCTTTTTGTTCTTATATAGTGCTCCATGCCAGACTCTTAGCGGGGAGGGGGGGCATCCCATTGCCGCACCTCCCCCTCCTCCCGCACCCTGTCCCTGGCCGGCCTGCCCCTGCCCAGCCACTCCCCTCCCCCTCCCCCACCTGTACCCGGCAGTGATGCATTTACTGGAATAACAACATAACACAATTTTAAAGTTGGAAATCTTAATGCCACAGCAGCTTTATTTGCATAAAGTCAAGGAGTTATCTTACAGGCGATCCGTGAATTCACCACACCACAGGTTCTTCTACGCTGTGTGAGGCTTCCTAGGTATACCCCCATCCTCGCCCCACTGTCTGCGTCTGGTTGACGCTTCCGGTTGAGCCCATCCCTTGCTGCAAGCTTCTCTCTACCCATGGGCATTTGATATGTTGCTTAGTTTTTGCATTTCTTGACACCCCCCCCCCCTTTGCACTAAGGTACCTGTTTCTAACCCCCCGACACACTTCCCGGTGTCCTATGCCTTGGTTCTAGCTAAAACAAGCAGCCACTCTGGTGCCACGCTATTACGTAGGTTCCTATACAGACACCATTAACCGGTGCCCCACAACATCACTTACCCCACATTACGTATTCTATACAGACACCACCTTCCGGTGCCAACTAACACGTTTCTACCTGCCTATACAGTCATCGCTTTGCCATGCCCAGCTAACCTAAGGTAGCGCACATTTCCACTCTACCCTAGGCTCCCGTCCCCAACAGTGCCGCTTCTATTCTGGCCCTATCTCAATGCCTCAGGCCCCCCAGGTGTCCCCATTCTGCCTTGCGGTCCCCGGGGCCGAGCTTCGCCTTATTACCCGTGCTCACAGTGCCCTCCCCCCTAGGCTCACTTCCGAGGTCATACCCAGTACCCCCCCCCGTCGAGTTCCGTAGTCCCTAGCCCTCCCCCTCTCTGGCTTGCTCCTCCCCTCCCCTGGTGCCATATTCTTTTGCATTGCCCCCCCCCAACTTTCTCCCCCCACAGTTCCCTGGGCTCCGTTCTCCTCCAAAGACTCCCACCCCCGTTCTCTCATTCTCCAAGTACCCCCGTCTGTTTGCCCCCCAGCATTGCGCTTGCCCCCCCTTCACCTCCTTGGACCTTGTGCCCCCCCGGTTCCCTCTTGTCACCCCTCAGGCCCAATTTTTGACCCCCCACATACCCCTGTGTATCCTTCCTTCCGTTATCCCTTCCCCCCACCTGTTTCTTTGGCAACCCTACCTGTGCCACCATACCTTCATCTTGCTCCCCCACAACTTCCCTTGTAGACCTTTGTTTTTTCGCCTTGTTTTCCAATGTTTTCTTTCCACCTACCCCCCCCCCTGCATTTTGGGGTTGGAATGGCCTCCAAGCCCCCTAAACCCTCCGCTTTTTTCCCCAGGGCCTCCCCTGAGTCTGTTACTCTTGGGCGCAGTAGGATCTAAGCTGTTGGCCGAGCATTCCCCTATGGGCCTGCCAGTGCTTTGCTAAAGGGATCGACCTGTGACACCTCCAAGGCTCTCTGCTGGTTGCCGGCGGCAGAGAGTTCCCCGCTCCATAGCCCGCCCTTCCACTTGCTCACCCTCGCTCAGTTGCTCCTTGGTAAGGGTATGGCCTCCTTGTCCCCCCCCCCCCGCCCTTCCATGTCCTTGCCCTTTTCAATATCTCATCCGGAAGCCAACGCTGCTTAACTGTATTCCTCCCCATGTGTTCCAGCTTCTTCCTTGAGCCCCCATTAGCCCCTCCTTGTTATTCCAAAAGGATCTCTTCTTGAAACAGGATGCCGCGAGGGATAGAGGACGATGTTTGTTTGTCTCGGGTTTTTATAGGCCCTCCCACTCGCTTGATTCCCTGCCCCCGGTCCTTCCTGTGTTGTCCCACCCATTGTACAGGGCGGCCACTTCCCTCCTTTGGCCCGCCCCCACCTTCAGAGGAGGGGGAGGAGATTGGCTGGGTGACCCCCACTAAAGGGCGGCGCCCGCCATGCCTCCTGCGTTGGCGCGTTCGCCCGCCATTCCGCTTCTAAGCACTGTGATAGCATTACTTATTTCCACTTTAATGATAGTCCATGTGCAGATGTCAGAAGGATGAAGGGCTGAGTGGCCGTGCCAACATGCATGCAAGTCTGGGATTAATATCGTGCAAACCTCCATAATGATACTGATGCGATAATGATATAGCACTTTCACCAAAGCACTTTACATAGCACATATTTACATGCAATATCACCCAGCCCAAGTTGGTACTCATTCATCGACCTCCCTCAGAAGGATGAAAGGTTGAGTTGGCCTTGACGGGATTCGAACCTGCAACCTGCAGATCACTCACAGATTGCAGCAGCGAGCGCTCAACCATAGGTAGAAAGCAAGAGAGCACCGTAAACCGGAAGACTGCACAGAAAGGAGGACCACCAAAGGAGGGGCCAGGGGTGGCGTGAAAGACATAGCTCTCAACTCACACGCATTTGGCGGGTGTCACCCGCCTTGCAAAGGGCTGACCCACCCGCCAAGCCTCCTGCACGCCCATTCATTTCAATGGGCGTCTCACTCGCCAAAAACAAAATCGGGTGATTTCACCCGCCTTTGAGTCACAAATGGTTGAGAGATATGGAAAGATATCAGGGGTTCAATGAGTAGTGGGGGGGGGGGTCCTTGAAGAGGAGTGCCTTCAGCTGTGTCTTGAAGTGAAAGAGAGATGGAGCAAATCGGATGTGCGTTGATGTGTTATTCCAGAGTCTGGGTGAACAGCAGTTACATGTACCCACTCAGCTATCTTACTGATAATTTTCGTTTCCTTTTTTTAATCGAAGGTATAAGATACAGACTGCTGTTGACTGCTACAATTTTTCCATCCCCTGACTTCACATGAAAACACCTGCCAAGTTAGAAAAGAAGAAGTGGGGTGGCAACAGCAGATCACCCTCCATCCCGAACGCCCCCCACACCCCCATCTTTCAATCGTTAAAGGCTCTTTAGAGGGCAGTTTGTGCCTTTGCCACACAAATGAAGGAGTCCTAAATGTGGCGATTATGTAGCCTCAAAACGTATCAAAGACTTCTCAAGCACCTCCATGCTTGCTGTGAATGGGTCATGCAGTCCTGGTTTTACCTTTGCTTTCTGAGACGTGAAGGCATGAACGGAGCTCTCAGGTTTCCAGTGACCAAGTGTAAGGAGGCTATCCAGTCCTGTCTTTTTTACCATTGGATTCTGATATTTGTATATTTTTTCTTTCCAATCAGAAATGAAATAAAACTACAAGTCCCAGAATTCCAGAAATCTTAGCTGCTGGACCAAATCTCTGTGTTGTAAATTGCCCAGCTGCACTGAGAGATGGGGAGTGCATGCCCGCACTGCTCTGGGTGTCAGTGCCATGGAAGCCCAATGCAATCCCCATTCACTATCGACGGGATAGTTAGGATTGGGAGCGGGCACCTTCTGTGCTGGTCGCTGTAGGGTGGCCATCCCCTGCTGCCAGCATGACTAGACCTTGGCAGGATCAATCCTTGTAGCCACAGGAAGATCTGTGCCAGGGACATTTTAAACTACCAGCCTCTGATCCGTGTGTAATCATTTACTGCAAATATTAACTGACCCTATGATTTAAATAAATATATATATTCTTTCTGTACCTCGCCCTAGTTCTTAGCTCATTGTTGGCATGGTGTTGGCATGGGGGAGGGATCTATGATATGATAGGTAATTTATAAAGCACTAATACCCAAAGGTTTCTAAGCGTGGCCCCGGGATCGAACCTGTGTTGCTCCATGTCCTCTTGCTTCCAAGGCGAGCACGTTGCCCCTAAGCTATCCTCACAAGACAGTGTGGCTATATGAGTCATAGATAGGCCTAGCTTGAACTGGAGAAATTATTTATTGTGTGGAACCTTAACTGGGGGGAAGGAACTCCTCATTTTAAGTTTGGTCTCTCACTATATTGTTACAGTGGGTAGGAGGTGAGAAGGGTAGTGTGGGTAGGCTCAGCCAGGACTCACTGAACACCATGGATACAGCTCCAACAGAAGAATAAATCTCATTACAGAGGTTGCACGGTACACCTGCCTTCCCCCCAATAATCACCCATCCAGGTGCCCTGGGGACTTGTCAGGTTTGTTGAAGAGACAGATTTCTAGACGCACCTCCAGAGCAAGGATCTTCCCCCACACACCGGAGAAGAACAGCGACGTTAGTTACTGAAAAACTGAAGCCTCATCCTAATGAAAACGCCAACGTTCTGCCCATATCAGGGACTCTCTCGGAGGAATTGAGGCATTGCGAGGTCGGTTTTGGGAGGCTATAGCCCCAGGTCTTTATGGTATTGCCTCAGATAGACGGTCGGGGGCTACAACCAAAAGGCGAGCTAGCCCAGAGTCCCAAGATTAGCGTACCCCTGGATCTGTTCCAGACCTAGCAACACCCCTGGAGTTGACATCCATGTTGCTTCCGTAGGGTAATCAAGAGCAATATCACCTACTACACCCTTTGAGATCGGGCTTCCATCATAATCCCGGGATGGAGCTGACATTGGGCACAATGCAGGATAATACTCTTGGAGGGGGCGACGGGGCGTACTCCAAATGGTGATAATGGTTTAACACAGTGGATCATTTAAAAGAGGAAAGATTGGTGTACATTCTTCTGGTCTGATAGTCATCAGCGAGTGGGAATTGGTATAGGTCATTCTAACCCTCAATATCATACCTATTAATATTACTATTATTATTATTATTATTACTGTTAGGGTATTTATTCAGCATGAATATACCTTCGAGAATCAAAGGGGCAAGAGCACGCTGAGGGGAGCAGAGGAACAAGAGAGTACAGAGCTAAGAACGGGGATGCAGAAGGTTGACAATTTAACAGCAACGGATCTACAAGCAACCAGGGGAGCACACAGGGGCAGGGTGCAGATTGCCCAGTCTCAGGTAAGGTGGGGAGTATGTGCACACCTAGGTGTTAGGGAGGAGCCATTCCTTAAAGAGGAGGGCCTTGAGCTCCTTCGTTAAATGTAGAAGTGAAGGGGTGAGCATTGTTTTGATGGAGAGGAGGTTCCAGGGTCTGGTGGCGTAGAGAGAGAAGGCCTGTCTTCTGATTCTTTTTAGCCTGCACTGGCAGAGTTTAAGTCTGCACATGTCCTTACACCGGTTGGATCGTAGGCCTCCGGAGATGCTGAGTTTCTCAGTGAGGTAGCTTGGGGACTTCAGGGTGAGAGCCTTAAAGATGGTGCAGCAAGATTTGAAGATAATACTGTTACGAACGTCCGTCCTGCTCCCCACCGCAAATGCCCATTGCACACATCACTCTGCAACACACCAGAATAACCACACGGGAGACCAGGAAGGTTTGGCATGTATTGAAAGCAGGAACCAACCGCCTGGGAGGACTGCTATGCCACCTCAGGCCAGTTGCATCCTTATATACCGACAAGGTGGCTACTCCATTCCTCATCACTCATGTTACAGTGTTGCCTGCGGGCTGCGTCCGGGTCCATGTAAGGCATGTAGGGGCAATCGGAGGACAAGAGGTAAAAGTGTCCAGGTCTGAGAATAATGTCTTCCTGCTCTCTGGGGCAGTTTGGCCTTGGGGTCTGGTTACAGCTTGCAGCCCCAAACGGCGTGTACTTCTCGTAGAGATGGTTTTCCAACACCTGAGGCGTGTCCGTCACACATTCCACAGCCATTGTGACCTTGCTGGTGCCAGCCCAATCCTCTCCTTGTACAGGGCCTCAAGAAAGCAGATAAACACATAGTTAGATCTCATAACATTGGCTCATTATTCTTTTTCTTTTTCTACAAGCGTTGTCTAATATTTCGCATCTCTATAGTTTCCATTCTTTTATGCCCCATACATTTTAAAAGAGCAATAATACAGTATATACATAGCAATAACACCAAAAGGACTATGATACCTGCTGCAATTTTGTGTCCCAGTTCCCCCATAGGCCCTGTTAGCCATGCCCAACAATCAATTGCTCCACTGCCATCCATAGCCATCTGTTGGTATACTATCGCTTGTCTTTTTATTACTGCAATGTCTTTTGTGATAAGACCATCCTCTTCCAGATACACGCAACAAGGGCTATTAAAGGTTGTGCATACACCACCTTTGTGGGCCATTAATAAATCAAGAGCCATTCTATTTTGCATAGCCATTGCACCTATGCTATGTATCTCCTTTTGCTTGTGACCTAGTGCATCTGCGGTAGCATTTGAAAAGATCTCTAATGAGGCGGATATTTTCACTATGGTCCTCTCTAGCTCATACATCCCTAGTGATGGTATCAATATTCTGACAAATTGGTGGAGTCCTGTGTTATGGATCACCAGTGGGTCTTGACTGCTGTCCCTTTTATTCCGGTGCACCCCTCTATTTAGCCCCATAATGGTCACGTCCGGTCGTAAATGTCCTACTGTGCAGACACCCTCTCACCGTCTGGGCAAGGTTTTGTAGGCCCACCCTCCACAGAGCCAGAACACCCCTGGGGTGTACAGGTGTATTTGGGAGCTATTCCCGTTAGCCAGTTACCCGTTGTATATTGCCAAAACCACAAAGTACTTTGTTTCATTCTTAACCACTGGGTCCTTACACGTGCAATCATCTGGGTCCTTGGTTTGTTCTCAGGTTTTGGCACCACTTGTTATGAAAGTCTGTCCTGCTCCCCACCGCAAATGCCCTTTGCACACAGCACTCTGCAGCACACCAAAATAACCACACGGGAGACCAGGAGTAGGAAGGTTTGGCATGTATTGAAAGCAGGAACCAAACGCCTAGGTGGACTGCTCTGCCACCTCAGGCCAGTTATATACAGGCAAGATGGCTACTGCATTCCTCATCACACATGTTACAGTGTTGCCTCTGGGCTACATCCAGGCCCATGTAAGGCATGTAGGGGCAATCGGAGGACAAGAGCTAAAAGTGTCCAGGTCTGAGAATGCCTTCCTGTGCACGGGGCAGTTTGGCCTTGGGTTCTAGTTACAGCTTGCAGCTACGAACGGTGCGTACTTCTAGCAGAGATGGTTTCCCACCACCTGAGGCATGCCCGTCATGCATTCCACAGCCATTGCAACCTAGCTGGCACCAGCCCAATCCTCTCCTTGCACAGGGCCTCAGGAAAGCAGATAAACACATAGTTAGATCTCGTAACAAATATGGCCTTGCACTGGTAGGCAGTGCAGTTTGATGACAGTTGGAGTGATGCGGTTGAATTTGCAGAGCCCTTTGATGAGCTGTGTTGGAGGATGTAGGGAACATCTCAGAGGTGCCAGGGTGGTCGCAGGAAGGCCTTCAGAAGGGCAATGCAGCCATCCAGTTAGGAGAGGACCAAGGCTTAGACATAGATCTGAAGTTGTTTGCTGGGATGAAAGGCTTGATTTTCCACAGAAGGCAACGTTTCTACCAGGCTGCATGTGTCTTCGTTGCTATGTACTCCTTGAAGGAGAGGTGTCTGTCAATGTCAAACCTAAGGGTCTTGGTGCAGGTGGTCAGCTAGCGTGCGAATCCCTCAAGGTTCGTAGCAGACAGCCAGCCCTGGATGTCAGGGTGATTGGAGTTGTTGGTCAGCAGTAGGAATTCAGTCTTGGAGGGGTTGCTCTTCGGGTACGCACTGGACATCCATGACTGGATCAGTGTAAGGCAGGTCTTGAGCCTGTAGATGTCTTCAATGGAGGATATCTTTAGGTACAGCTGCGTGCTACCTGCGTATTGGTGGATGTGGATATTGTGTGCAGCCAAGAGGGTCCAGAGTGATTCCACTTAAAGATTGAAGATCACGGGGGAGAGGATGGACCTTTGCTGGACTCCACAGGAGATGGATAGAGTTGGTGACCTGGAAGAATCCATTTGGAAGCATTGGTGGCATTTAGCAAAGTAGGATTTTAACCAGCTGTGATCGGTCTCGCTTTTCCCCATGTAGCGATGTAGAATGTCAGTGAGTGTCTTGTGATCAACAGTGTCGAACGCTGCTGAGAGGTGAAGTGGCAACCAGCAGACAAGGATAGCCATTGTCGCGGATGTTAAGGGTGTTGTCAATCATATTGATGGTGGCTGTTTCTGTGCTGGATCAGGGTCTGAAGCCACAATGGTAGGACTGGAGGAGGTTGCTGGCTTGGATGTGTTAGAGGAGTTGCATGACTTTTGCTTTCTCAAGGATCTTATCTAGGAAGGGTAGATCGGCAATGGAGTGGTAGTTGCAAAGGTCATCAGGGTCTGATGTTGGTTTTTTGAGATGGAGGAGGATTTGTCTGGTCTTAATATCATATTGATATTGTTGATGAAGAAAGTTGGTGCAGTGAGATTTTTCAATAGAGTGTGCCAAAGGTTGATCAGACTGAGAGTTAATGCAATTCTTGATGGCTTTGAAGAGGGCTCTACTTTCATTGTTGGTGTAGAGGAGCAGATGTATACATCTGCAGGAGATCCCGCCCCCTACTTCCTTTGTATCGGAGATATGAGGCCGTGGCTTGCCTGACACCAGCTATCGTACCAATACCGCAGCGAGTATTTGGAAGGAGATATCCATCAAGACAACCCTATCGAATGTACCCCTGAGGCGATGACAACCTACAGGAGGAACTCCCTGAAGGAATTTGAGAAAGAGCTGAGAAAATGAACTGATGATGTCATAAGAAAGTGGGCACGACGTCCCGAGATACTGAATAAAATGATGCATGGATCATAGAGGACAAGTGACGACGTAAAGAATCGAGTGAACTGTCAAGGTGGAAAAGAAGATTACACGTAACAAAAGTGCTGCAGAAAACAGAAGTTCAATGAATGTACAGACGCTGAAACGCAAGTTAGACCAAGTCATCGTATAGGCTAGCTATAAGTAGTGAATAGAATGCAGGCGAAGCCGTCATTGTATAGAAACTGGACATTGGTATCATGAAATAGTAAGCCAAGGAACCATGAAGGGGAATGAAAAGCTCTGTCGCAGTCGAATAACAGGCTGCTGAAGCTACATGGCGAGGCTGTCTGGCTTTAAGTCAAGATCCTAGAAATCGAGGACAGCTATCTACTCTGAAGAGAACGAGTGTGCGGAGGATGAATTCTCTCGCGTTAAGGTGCAAGAAAGAACACAATGGATGCCAAGTTTAATTCAGTTCAAGCATTTAAAAGCTGCAGAATTGACAAAATCGTGGTCTCTTGTCACATGAGCCAGGGATGGAAATAGAGTTCGAACTTGGAGTTCCAGACACAATAGCGAGTGCCTTCACTCCTGTGCATTCTCAGGATGCGATTACTCTGCAAGGGCAATTGGGTGGTGAGGTAGCTTCATGTCCGACCTCCCTGCACCTGGGTCTTGGCTTACATGCTGTTAAATGAACGGAATGTTCCAGACATGGCACAAGCGTGACAACCAATTGTATCAGTCCGTATAATGAAGGACCTTATAGCTTAGAAGACCAATGAAACACAATGTAACTAGTGTTTCTGAAATGATATGTTTGAAGAGGTAGTCATAAATTGTCCACCTGATTTAGGACAGCCAATGACATTCCTAGTTCCTATATGGTTGTACATCTAGATGTTTTCCTTAACCAACCCCGACCCTCGATCGGTTTTTCACTATTTTCACTATTGCCATGGAGTATGGCGTCACTCTGATGCATAATGGCATATATGAAGTATATTTTTTCTGGATATCATTGCGAGACTGAGCATACATCTGTTTATGTTCGTTGTCACCTCCTTGTTGTAGATCATTGCTAATAAAGCAGTGACTTGTTATCTTTTTGAGTTTGTCCGGTTATTTGGACTCAGAATTATTCTGGTGTAATACCATCCATTATCATATGCAAGTTCCAAGGGCATAAGCTCATTGGCTTTTTGCGGGGTTGTCCGTGAGAGCATCAACTGGGAAGTTCTTGATGGATCGGAAGGCTTGATTCTTGGGGTTTTCGATGGGCGTACCAGACTGACCTATTCCTGATGCACCACCATTGTTGTTTTTCTTGTTTTCTTTGCATATTTAAGTAACCTTGGGTCTCACCCTAAGTTACTAGGGGAATCCAGACGTGGACCCCTTGCTCACTATTCTTAGAGAGGCACAGCTCCACCCTACTGATGAGGTCCAACCAGACCGAAACACGTGTCTGGGGTTGCTGTTGGTACTCTTGTTCAGAGGAGAATTGCCTAGCATTTCGGTGCTGGACTGCCCCAGGGTGGTACAAAGACTGATTTGCTTTGGATATTTCTCCTCTGTGAAAGAAAGAATCTGGGTAAGGCCCTTGTAACCAGGACTAATGTCTGGCAGAGGGACTCCCAGGACCCCCCTTGTTTTCTTTTTTTCTTGCACCACCATTGTGGCCAATTCTGAAACCACAAATACCCTTCATTAAATACATGTGCTGGATCACCAGCCACGCGTGTGTGATGCACAACAACTGTGCCCCCGCCGCCTTCACTGCGATTGGGAAATATCGCCTGAGAATGCAGAATTATGCAGTACCACATTGGAGCGTATCTCATGCACAGAATGGAATTACCATAATAAATGACCGCAGACAGAAATAACCGGACAGACTCAACGAATATGGCAAAGCACTACTTTATTGTCAGCTCAAATAAAGTAGGGAAATCTGGTGACCATACGAAATGCAGCTCATTCACTCTCTAAGTTTTCATTGCACAAAGGCTTTATACTTTGATTAACATCAGCTGTGACATCATCCTATCTGGCAAACAGCAAAACTTATCAAGGGGAGGGATTGGTTAAGGGAACATATATATATCTATAGTATGTATAAGTGTTAATAACATTAGTGGCTACCCCTTATCTAGTAGGCATGCCTCGAACTACCTCCAAAGACGTATACTACTGATTACAGAAAAACAATAACAGCGGATTGGCCTTTGCAACGCTGTATAGCATGCCGCTACATGGCCACTCATGATTGGTTGGCATACTCTCCCAACCTTGGAGATTTGGCTCGCTAGCAGCACATGAACAGAACAGAACCAAGGTGCAGAGAACAACGTCAGACCACTGCCCACTTTGATCAATTAGCCTCCCAGCTCTCATCAGTCAGACCATGAGCCAAGGCTTCTGCTTTGTAGTTGACTGTTTTCTTCTCTGGGATGTTTAAAGTCGTCAGGGTACACCACTATCTTTGTCTGAGGCTCAATGAATAGACCTTGTTTTCGAGTCTTGCATCAGGTGTCAGTAGACCCGGAATGTGTCAATTTCGACCTGTTATATACTGCTATTTGATTGAATTATGGTGGGTGCTATTACTACTCTTAGCCTCTCGAGACTTGGTTGCTCCATGTTACATTTACTTTCTTCCTAGTTGATTATTCAATACTTGCCACTTGCAGATGTTTTCGCTTCTGCTTAATCTAAGAGAAATGCGTGCTTTGTTCACAGCTTATCCTGGTTATCTCCCTTTATACTTTCCAATAATGTCTTGCTGTGTCGTCCTTCGTCCCAGAAAAACAGATATTTGTTTGTCTCTTGCATGAAGCTGTTTTCTGCAGTGTTTCAGATCTATGGCCCTAGTTTGTATCTGAGGTAGGTTTGACACGATCCGACGTCCATCTTTCCATGGTGGCCGCTTTCCTCACGTTATAGTTTCTACTGCAGCATACTTCTATTTAGCTCGCAAGTATCTTCTGTTTCTGCGTATATACATTCATGACTCGTCTTGTTACCTATCTTCTTCGTATATATGGTTTCTTAGATTCTGAATACATGTTTCTCTTATTACTTCAGTTACATTATCATTCTTTAATTCGCTTATCGTTTCAGTACGTCTTAGTATCTTCTCTTCATGACATCACTTTACTCTGGTTTAACTTTCTTTACAGCTCTTCTATGTCCAATGGTGTGTGCTGACATCCTTCCACAACATCAGTGTGAGGGTACATTTGATGCGGTTGTCTGAGTGCATAACGTCTCTCATATCTTCGGTGCGGTAGTGGGATGATACCTGGTGCCATGCACAGATGCACAGAATGTCCCTGCTTTGCTTGCAGTATGACGGAGGTGAGCGGGCGGGCACTAGAGATGATGTCATCTGCTCCTCTACAGAAGTGCCAGTCACTTTCACGACTAGATGGACAGAAATACTTGCAACTAAATTAAATTGAGAAGGAAGCCATTCTGTTGGAAAACCACTCCAGGAGCATTTGAGCTGCGGGAAATCCCTTAATCTTTGCATAACATCAAAAATTGAGGGTTGATATTTGAAAAAGTCCTCCATCGGTTCCATCAGGTCAGCCAAACTAAGGAGATCTGCTGCTTCTAAAGTAGGATGTTGAGAAGGAGCCCTAGACTACACCCCTACCAATAAGTCTTCAAATGAGTTCAGCTTTCATAAAAGCCCCACTCTTAGACAAGGCCTTGTATCGGGCGAGAGGGGAGTTACTATTACAAAATTCTTCCAAGGACATGGCTCATGTGAGGGAAGTGGGGGACCTGATGCCTATGCGCGTCTCTGTCACAACCGCTCTCCGTGCTGTAGTGCCTTTAGCATCACGGTTAATGCGCTATTGAAAGCTGCACCTGCAGTGGTAGATCTGGGCGCTGGACCATGACGCTTGTTGGCGGTGCGCGTGCTGGCATTCTGTGGGCGGTTACAAGTCAATGTTTTCTGTCTCTGCTCCGCCTCTCTGCCTGATGCGCCTGGATCTCCTGCCAGAAAGAACAACTCATTCTAACATCTAAGCACAAAGTAATGATTCTCAGCTGTGATGCCCCAATGGGGAGAATGGGGCTTCGGAGGCTGCCTGAGAATGTGATTGCGCTCCAAGGAGTGAGACTCTCAACCCTTGAGTGAGACAGTGTTGAAATGTATGAGACTCAGGACCAATGGGTTTCCCAAGACACACATGTAGCACTCTGGGTTAAGGGGTTAATCATGAGAAAGCATCTAGCCGTCCTGTTTCCTGTATGTTGTTCCCTTATGTAAATGTGTGCGCCCTGATGCCTGCAGGTTTCGGCACAGTACAAATGTATAAAATGAAATAAATACAATGATCAAGGCACTTGTTGAGCCTTCAACACGAGACACACTGCCAAAGTTCTTGAATTAAATTAGTGCTGCATGACTCATGTGACATTGGCATGTGTTAACCAGTCTGGCCATGGATCGAGTCTTGCAGGAAGTTTCAGAATCTTGTATTTCTCCAGTTCTGCCCCAGCTTTTCTTTCAGATTTCCCCAAGGGCCCGGATGCATGACGTGTACTTTGAACCCTGAACATTAGCAAAAGGGAAGCAACAAGGACAGGGGTGGGCTTGGAACCTGGAATCATAACCCTGTGGCCGAGTCTGGGGAAGGGCCTCTGGATTTTGAGGAACCAATAGAATCAAGGATCTGATTTGCAAATATTTTCAGGCAGATTTCAAATGTAAACACTCAAAAGCAAGTCAAATAGCCTTGCAAATGGGCACCCAATCATCCTGTATTTTGATTGGACATTTGAAATGTCATTACAAATTCATGAACTCTGGTTGGCCCTTCCGGACAGATACGGCGTGACAGCAAAAACATTTCTTGCTGCAGTCCCGATAAGAGATAAGGGGTCCACCTAGATTCTAGAGTTTACAGACCCCTCGTTTAGTCTTCAAGGTATATAATAGTTTTAACTCTAGACTTAGAGCATCTTTTTAATAAGGATGTGTTGATCCTGCAGCACTGGCCAATAATGTAATCACCACAATGCTGTTCGGCAAACATCCTATCCAACACTTTTTTAATGTGTTTATTTATAGGACAGCACACAGATGATCACATAAATTAACAATTAAATGCAACACCAAGCCTCGGCAACCTTTCCCCCACCCCACCCCGGTTACCCCATATGTTAGCTTCACTCTCAGTCTGTCTGGGCCAGACTGTGCACCAGTAGTTCGTTATCCGTAGTTCGTTATCCGCGTGCAGGGCCCTCACAATTAGGCGCAGTTTATTCATCAGTGCCGGGCAGTTCTGACCATAGTCCAACGCAAATCGGTGGAGGGTGCCCGCCCTGGCAGCAGTAAACTTCTTGGCTATCAAAATGTCTCTAAGCTTAATTCGACCAGAGCGTCATTAGGGGGCCTTGAGCTGACTACAAAGTATGGGCTACAGTAATTTTTTCTGCCAGCAAGAGTTGGGTTATGAGGACAGCCTTTCCGCCCGTTCTCGGGTAGGAGCCCAGGACCGGGACCCCCAGAAGGATGTTTACAGGAGCCAAAGGGATGACCACTTAGGTAATGTCTTTTATCGTGGCAAGGCATTGGGACCAGAATTCTCTAACCTTAGGGCAAGACAACCACATATGGAAATAGGACCCTGGAGATCCGCAGAGACGCTAACATTGGGGATCTAGAGCCTGATGAAAGTGGTGTAGGCAGAGTGGGGGGTAGTATCATCGTAGGGGCAGTTTGTGTGCACACTCCTGGTTGGTAATGCAGGCGGAGGACACCCAGGTTCTCATCCAAATATCTACCCAAGTCTAATCCTTTATGGTGTGTTGCTGGTCTGCCTCCCATTGAGACATATAAGAGGGCTTGGCGACAAAGGGGTCATCTTGCAGTAATTTATAGAGGGCGGAGATCTTCCCCCGGGCTGGCAGGTCATTCACCGTGAGTTCTAGTGAAGTGGGAGCTCGTGTTGCTGCTGTTCGAGTCAGGGTATGGGAAGACCAATGCCGCAGTTGAGAATAGGTTAACCTGTCTGTTTCCGCTAACCGGAATGTCTTCTTTCATTGCTCAAATGAGCGTGGGTGACTGTCCTCATGGAGTTGCCCTAGCAATTCGTGACCTCCCGCCACCCAATTCCAAATGTTAGAGGGGCAGGAGCTCGGTGAGAAGGCATGGTTGTGAATGATTGGAGAGAATGGACCCAGGCCCCCTATGTTTGCAGGCCCAGTCCCAGGTTTTCACCAGGTGTTTAGTAGAGGCCAGAATGGCCAGACAGGTTCGGCGCAGTGAAGGGGGGGGGCGAATGGGAGAAAGCGAAGAGGGAGAGGGAGTCGAGATTGTTCAATCTCCACCCACTTTGGACACCCCGAGCCAATCCCCCATGCCTGAAAGTGGGCTAGTTGTGCTGCTATCTGATATCTACGGAGGTCAGGGACCGCCAGGCCACCCAATTTGGGACTGCCCATCATAGTTCTCTGGGGAATTCGCGGCTTTCTGCCCCTCCAGAGAAAGCTAATCATCTTTCATTTCAGACGCCGGGGGGGGGGGGCGGTATCGTGATGGGCAAAGAAGAGCAAGCGTAGAGAAACCGTGGGAAGAGATTCATCTTGCAGGCCGTAATGCAGCCTAGCAGCGAAATGTCTTGCGGGAGCCAGCGATTAAGGTCTTTTTCCAGCTCATCGAAGAGGGGGGGAAAGTTTGCCTGATAGACGTCTGCCGGATGGGCTGGAATCTGCACCCCCAGGTAAGGGATTGATTTGACACTCCATTGTATTGGGCATTGCTTCTCTCTGGATTCTCTTTCCCCTGGGCCTAGCCCCACCCCCAAGGCCACTGACTTCTCAAAGTTGATGGCAAAACCCGCCACCCTCCCGAACCTCTGAATTTCGGCTAAGGCCGGCTTCATGGTAGCCACGATGTCAGTAATGGTGAACAGCACATCATCAGCGTAAAGGGCAATCTTGTGTTGAGAGGGGCCTACTAGTGGGCCTTCAATCCGGGGATTCAGGCGGATGCCTTGGGTCAAGGGCTCCTTGGCTAGGGCAAACAGCAGGGGGGTTAGGGGACATCCTTGTTGCGTTCCACCCTTAAGAGGGATCGGGTAAGATAGGTGGCCTTTGACTCTCAGGAGAGTGTTGGGGGACTGGTAATTGGCTAAGACCAGCTTTTGGAATGTTGGGCCGAAATCAAAAGCTTCAAGGGAGAGGTGCAGGAAGGTCCAGTCCACTCTATCAAAGGCTTTGGTTGCGTCTAGGGCCAGCAGGGCAAGTTGTTGAGATTCTTGGTTAGCAACATCTAATAAATTCAGGGCTCTGCGGATGTTTTCTCTCGTTAACCTATGAGTTATGAAACCTGTCTGGTCCGGGTCTATAATGTCAGGGAGGGCGAGTACCAGATGATTTGCCAGGATCTTAGAGTGAATTTTGGCATCAAGGTTTAGCAGGGAGATGGGCATGTATGAGCTATTGTCCCTGCAGTCTTTTCCGGGCTTGAGAATGAGGACCGTGATTGACTCCTCCATAGAGGGGGTAGTACTTCCCGTAGTGGCAAAGGAGTTAAAGAGAAGAGTCAAGGGGGCCACCAGCTGGCGGCAGACAATTTTATAGAATCGGGTGGAATATCCATCTGTGCCCGGGTCTCTAGTCTTAAGGCCCTTAATGACTGCATCGACTTCCTCACCAGTGAGAGGGGCCTCAAGCTTTTCCCTTGCCGTAGCCTTGAGGTGTGGAAGGGCAGCATCCTGCAGGTAGTCCCGTTGTTCTGTTTGATCTCTTGGAGATGCTGTCATTATCTCTGAAAGGTGGGCCACCTCCAGCCGCAACTTATCTCGTTCTGCAAAATGGACCGTGCCATGGGGGTCGTGGAGGCCCAAGATGGTGTTTCTTTTCTTGACCTTGGCGAGTTTGTCCACCAACAGTATATTTGCTTTGTTGCTTTTGGCGTAATACCATTGTTTGGTTTTGGTTAGCAAGTGCGCCGTGGCCTCGTCATAGTGTGCCTCCAGTCTCTTCTGTGCCACCTGAAGCACCCAATAGGATTTCGGGGACCAACCCTTCCACTAATGGGTGCCCTCAGCTTCAAGGATCTCCTTCTCCAGGGCCGTGCGGGCTACACGTCTACGTGAAAATCTGCACCTTGAGCAATCAGTTCCCCTCTCAGCACCGCCTTCATGGCGTCCAAAGTATTGGCTGGGGATGTGTCCTCATTCCGGTTTTCTGCGAAGAAATTTATTCTCGCTCCAGCAATGGAGTCCCTTACCGCCATGTTGTTTAAGATGGGGTCCTACAAGTTCCATAGGCGGCGGGGAGGAGGATCGGGATCATGTGCTCGCAGGGTAAGTGAGACTGGAGCGTGATCGGAGAGGACCCTGTGGGCCAATGGTGATGTCATCCATAAAAGCTAGGACTTGGGGGGAGGCCAGCAGCAAATAAATCCGGGAGAAGGTTCGATGCACGTACAAATAAAATGTAAGGTCTTTGTCATCGGGATAGATTACCCCCCAACTGTCCACGACCTCCAGGTTCCGAAAGAGGTGAAGCAGGCTCTTTGCCAACTTTAAGTCTCTGGCAGATGGGGGATGTGATCTGTCTGTAAGCGGGTCAGGGGCTCCGTTGAAGTCCCCTCCAATGATGACTTGCCCCTCTATGAATGGAAGGAGAGCCTCTTCTAAGTCTCGGTAGAACCATTCCTGGTTATCATTGGGAGCGTAAACTGAGATGAAGGAGTAGAGTTGGACGAAGGTGAGGCATTTGACTGCGATGAAGCGGCCCTCTGGGCAACGTAGTGAGTCCAGGATTTGCAGTCTGAGGTCTTTCGCAAAAAGGATTGTCGTGCCCCCTTCTCAGTGCCGTTAGAGGCCAGGAATTGCATGGGAAAGAGTCTACTACAAAGGCGGAAGAAGTCTGCTGGAATCAAGTGAGTCTCTTGCAAAAAGGCCACTGAAGCTGCCCCATCCTGTAGCCGTTGAAGGGTGGATTTCCTTTTCGGGGGTGAACTTAAGCCTGTGACATTTAAGGTGACAAATTTAGTTTCTGGTGCAGGAGCAGGGCCTCTGAAGTCCGTGTAGGTGCCCGGGGTAGGGGTTGGGGAGAGCCAAAGTCAGCCATAGTCGAGAGGTGCGTTCTTAACAGGATCATCCTGTGGCTGGGGTTTTTTAGGTTGCCTCCAACAGGAGGAAGAGTCTTCCAACATTGACCTTCAACGGGGGGCCAGAACCTGAACTTGGGGGATTGATTTAATCTCATCAGGAATCCCCATAGCCAACAGGGCTATAGCCAACCAGGAGGGTTGGATTTCACTCCAAGAGAAATACGGTGACATGCACCTTGGAGACGGGCATGGGCCACACAGGGCCTGCAGGAGCGATTACTGATTCGTGGTCCAGTGCTGTATGTTTCTCAGGGGCGCTCCCAGACATTACTTAATTTTTCTATGTCTTTGCACTCTTGACCACGGCTCCTGCCTCGGTTTGGGGGAAGTTCTGCCCGATCCGGTCTCTGCAGAGTCGTTTCACCCCCAGGAGAGCCGGGCGTAGGATAGTAGTTGCATCATCGAGGTGGCTAATCGTTCGGGGGTTTCCATTGTGAGAAAATTGCAGAGCTGTTGGAAATAGCCACCGCTAGCAAATCTGATGGTATTAGAGAAAAAGCGTGAGCGGTCGAAGGTTCCTACGCTTCTGCAGCGTCAGGAAAGAGAGATCCTGGAAAATTTGAAGCAGGGAGCTTTGGAACGTTAGTTTGTTGTGTGAACGGCCTATGGCAGAGATGGCTTCCTTGGTGGTATAGAAGTAGACTCTCAGGATCACGTCCGGGGGAAGTCCGAATTTGTTCCTCATCGTGGGTGCAGTCTATGGGTGCGATCTAGTAGAAGCTGAGACTTGTCCAAGTGCGGCACCAGCGACTGAAAGAGTCACCCACATACTCCGCTGGATCCTTATCGGGGACTGAAGAGGGGATCCCTCGAATCTGCAGGTTGTTGCAGCGGGCTCTGTTTTCAAGATCTTCTTGCTTGAACTCGAGGATCTCAGTTTTGTCCCTCAAGGCCTGAATCGTGCGCTGCACCTCCACAAGGGTAGTAGAATGCTCCTGGGCTAGGTCCTCGGTCTCCCCAACCTGTGCTCCATATCCGAGACCCTCTGGCCATCTGCTCCAGTTTCGAAGTGAGCTCTGTCATGCAGGATCTACAATCTGACTTAATGTCAGACATGAAGCCCTGGAGGTCTTCTTAGGTTGCGAGGGTCCCTCTCTCTTCAGGCATTTTTTGAGAGGGAAGTTTCGGGGGTCCGCTTTCTTGCCTTTGTCCGCTGAGAGGAGCATGGTGGAAATGTCCACAGTTTTGGGAGGTTTGAGCTGTTTAGCCATAACACCAGGACTCAATTCCGGGGATGCTTGTGCGAGCCCGCGCACAAACAGTGGAGTTGGAGGATTGCTATTGGAGGCGGTAGGGCCAGATCCTTGGTGCCTGTCCAGCACTATATAGGGAGCTAGGCCCCGAGGCGTGAGAAAATGGTTCTTGGGGAGCTGGATCGTGGGTGAAGCAAAAGCTTGAGTGATTGGTAGTATGGCTGGGAGTACAGAGAATAGGGCAGAGAGAAGGAGGGAATCCGAGGCTAGGACTTGAGAGTTATTGAAGGTAGATCTAGTCGCATTTTATTGTTTATTGTTGTGGTCTGTGGTAGTTCTGTAGTTTTAGGCTCTCAATACAAACGCCTGTTGGCTGCTGGCAATCCAGGAGAGGCCACTTCGCACCACTCGCTAGCAAAGGATGAGAGAGTCTAGGCCTCCTCCAGCGGGCAACAGCGGGGCTTGAGTCTACAGGCAGAGGGCAGGGGAGGGGGCCTGGGCGCCCCAGAAAGAAGTAGATCAGGCAGGTATTGCAAGGAGCCGGCTGAAGGAGGAGGATGAGCTTGGCGGGGGGCACCAAGGCAGCCGTGCCTAGCAGGCGAGGAGTAGAGCAGAGTCTGGTCTAGGTTTCAAGTGTCGCCGAGAGTGAATCTTGGGCACTATGTCACTTCATGTTGGAGAACACGGTCTCAAGATTCTAATGGATTCGCCCGTTGGCCGCCTGCACTCCCAGTGGAGCTGCTTTCCCCTGCTGGCTGCTCAGAATAGGGGAGCAGAGAACTCCTTTGACAGGGAGCAGAGGGGCTTTAGACTTTAGGTGGGGGAAAGATGAATGGGCCGGGGGTGCCCCAGGAAACAACAGGCACCACGATCGCGGTTGAGAGCAAGCTGAAGGAATTGAGGGTCGGTGGCAGAAGGCTGTCCGGTTAGGGGGGGGGCACCTAGAAGTCATGGTGCTGTTTCCTGGACTTTCTGCCGGCTGGGGGCACCCTAAGGCAGCTGGGGCACTGAGCAGGAGGAGAGGCATCGGGGATCCCAGGCAAACAGCTGTAGGCGGGCGGTGTCGTGCTTCATGCCCGAGGGCTGGCTCTGCAGGATCCTGCACCCGAGCACCAAAGGTTGGTGCTGGTTGCAGTGTAGATCTCTGCTCCCACCTCGGGCCCTGAAGGAGGGTGGGGGGGCAGCCAGGGGCCGATGCCAAGAGCAAAAAAGTTCTTTATTTCAACTTTGGGCCCAGTGGGGGCCAACTCTGTACATGGAGGCCACACAAGCAAGATGGTGCGGGTCTCTGGAAGAGCCGGGGTCCACCCTTGCACGGCCTGGGGCCGCCTGCAGCAGTGCTTCTCCCTCGCCACCACACGGCTCAGGCAGGGACTCCGCTGCACGCAGGGCAGAGAGACTGAGGCAGACGGAGCAAGAGCCCCACGTGAAAGTACCACGTGGGAGTACCTGGAGCCAGCTGGAATGCAGACGCGGCTCCGATCGGGGTGGATCTGAGAGGCAGGCTCCCCTCATCCAGCGGTCGCCAGCATCGGTCTTAGATGTGGCTCATGGGTAGTCAAGTCAGTCGCGTCTTCCAAAGGAGTCCGCCATCTTGGTTTAGGAGTGGCGGGCCGGGGTGCAGGGTTTGTCGGCTTCGCCTTAGGGCACCAAGGGACTTCAGAAGCTAATCCTGACCTCGGTAGATGCCCCAGCCCTTCCAATGGTCTCTATTGCTTAATCCCCTCCAGAAGGACGGCAAGAGCCGCACATATTTAGATTATGCTACGGGCATCGCACGGAGGCCATCAAGGGAGCTGCCACATAGCTGGCGCTCCTGGCCACGCCCACCCTATCCAATACTTTTTATGCCTGAGTAAGATATCAAACTTGTAACTCCCGTCCCTCATATGACCAAGTATAAAACAAACTGCCACTGAAGCTGAAAGAAAAATAGTAAAACGTGAATTTACTTTCTTTTTCTTAATCTATCCTCTATTAGATGCACGGTACACCAGCGCCGACTAGAGCCAGCCACATAGGTAGGCAGGTCCGGATAGAATGTCCATGTCCCCTTTGTCTGGTCACCATACAAAATGCAGCTCATTCACTCTCATCTAAGTTTTAATTACACAAAAATTGTATACTTCGTTGAGCGTCAGCTATGACATCATCCTACATGCCACACAGCAAAACCTATTGAGGGGAGGGAATGGTTAAGGGAACATATATACCTATAGTATGGATAAGTGTAAATAACATTAGTGACTGTCCCTTATCTAGTAGGCACACCTCAAACTACCTCTAAAGATGCATAATACTGATTAAAGAAAAACAATAATAGCGGATTGGCCTCTGCAACATTTTATAGCCTGCCGCTATATGGCCACTCATGATTGGTTGGAATACGCTCCCAACCTTGGACATTCGGCTTGCTAGCAGCACGTGAACAGAATGAAACCCAGGTGCAGAGAACAAGGTCAGACCACGGCCCACTTTGGTCAATTAGCCTCCTCTCTCTCATCAGTCAGACCATGAGCCAAGGCTTCTGCTTTGAAGTTGACCTTGCTGACTATTTTCTTCTCTGGGATTTTTAAGGGAGTCAGTGTACACCACTATCTTCGTCTGAGGCTCAAGGAATAGACCTTGTTTTCGAGTCTTGCATCAGGTGTCAGTAGACCCGGAATGTGTCAATTTCGACCTGTTATATACTGCTATTTGATTGAATTATGGTGGGTGCTATTACTACTCTTAGCCTCTCGAGACTTGGTTGCTCCATGTTACATTTACTTTCTTCCTAGTTGATTATTCAATACTTGCCACTTGCAGATGTTTTCGCTTCTGCTTAATCTAAGAGAAATGCGTGCTTTGTTCACAGCTTATCCTGGTTATCTCCCTTTATACTTTCCAATAATGTCTTGCTGTGTCGTCCTTCGTCCCAGAAAAACAGATATTTGTTTGTCTCTTGCATGAAGCTGTTTTCTGCAGTGTTTCAGATCTATGGCCCTAGTTTGTATCTGAGGTAGGTTTGACACGATCCGACGTCCATCTTTCCATGGTGGCCGCTTTCCTCACGTTATAGTTTCTACTGCAGCATACTTCTATTTAGCTCGCAAGTATCTTCTGTTTCTGCGTATATACATTCATGACTCGTCTTGTTACCTATCTTCTTCGTATATATGGTTTCTTAGATTCTGAATACATGTTTCTCTTATTACTTCAGTTACATTATCATTCTTTAATTCGCTTATCGTTTCAGTACGTCTTAGTATCTTCTCTTCATGACATCACTTTACTCTGGTTTAACTTTCTTTACAGCTCTTCTATGTCCAATGGTGTGTGCTGACATCCTTCCACAACATCAGTGTGAGGGTACATTTGATGCGGTTGTCTGAGTGCATAACGTCTCTCATATCTTCGGTGCGGTAGTGGGATGATACCTGGTGCCATGCACAGATGCACAGAATGTCCCTGCTTTGCTTGCAGTATGACGGAGGTGAGCGGGCGGGCACTAGAGATGATGTCATCTGCTCCTCTACAGAAGTGCCAGTCACTTTCACGACTAGATGGACAGAAATACTTGCAACTAAATTAAATTGAGAAGGAAGCCATTCTGTTGGAAAACCACTCCAGGAGCATTTGAGCTGCGGGAAATCCCTTAATCTTTGCATAACATCAAAAATTGAGGGTTGATATTTGAAAAAGTCCTCCATCGGTTCCATCAGGTCAGCCAAACTAAGGAGATCTGCTGCTTCTAAAGTAGGACGTTGAGAAGGAGCCCTAGACTACACCCCTACCAATAAGTCTTCAAATGAGTTCAGCTTTCATAAAAGCCCCACTCTTAGACAAGGCCTTGTATCGGGCGAGAGGGGAGTTACTATTACAAAATTCTTCCAAGGACATGGCTCATGTGAGGGAAGTGGGGGACCTGATGCCTATGCGCGTCTCTGTCACAACCGCTCTCCGTGCTGTAGTGCCTTTAGCATCACGGTTAATGCGCTATTGAAAGCTGCACCTGCAGTGGTAGATCTGGGCGCTGGACCATGACGCTTGTTGGCGGTGCGCGTGCTGGCATTCTGTGGGCGGTTACAAGTCAATGTTTTCTGTCTCTGCTCCGCCTCTCTGCCTGATGCGCCTGGATCTCCTGCCAGAAAGAACAACTCATTCTAACATCTAAGCACAAAGTAATGATTCTCAGCTGTGATGCCCCAATGGGGAGAATGGGGCTTCGGAGGCTGCCTGAGAATGTGATTGCGCTCCAAGGAGTGAGACTCTCAACCCTTGAGTGAGACAGTGTTGAAATGTATGAGACTCAGGACCAATGGGTTTCCCAAGACACACATGTAGCACTCTGGGTTAAGGGGTTAATCATGAGAAAGCATCTAGCCGTCCTGTTTCCTGTATGTTGTTCCCTTATGTAAATGTGTGCGCCCTGATGCCTGCAGGTTTCGGCACAGTACAAATGTATAAAATGAAATAAATACAATGATCAAGGCACTTGTTGAGCCTTCAACACGAGACACACTGCCAAAGTTCTTGAATTAAATTAGTGCTGCATGACTCATGTGACATTGGCATGTGTTAACCAGTCTGGCCATGGATCGAGTCTTGCAGGAAGTTTCAGAATCTTGTATTTCTCCAGTTCTGCCCCAGCTTTTCTTTCAGATTTCCCCAAGGGCCCGGATGCATGACGTGTACTTTGAACCCTGAACATTAGCAAAAGGGAAGCAACAAGGACAGGGGTGGGCTTGGAACCTGGAATCATAACCCTGTGGCCGAGTCTGGGGAAGGGCCTCTGGATTTTGAGGAACCAATAGAATCAAGGATCTGATTTGCAAATATTTTCAGGCAGATTTCAAATGTAAACACTCAAAAGCAAGTCAAATAGCCTTGCAAATGGGCACCCAATCATCCTGTATTTTGATTGGACATTTGAAATGTCATTACAAATTCATGAACTCTGGTTGGCCCTTCCGGACAGATACGGCGTGACAGCAAAAACATTTCTTGCTGCAGTCCCGATAAGAGATAAGGGGTCCACCTAGATTCTAGAGTTTACAGACCCCTCGTTTAGTCTTCAAGGTATATAATAGTTTTAACTCTAGACTTAGAGCATCTTTTTAATAAGGATGTGTTGATCCTGCAGCACTGGCCAATAATGTAATCACCACAATGCTGTTCGGCAAACATCCTATCCAACACTTTTTTAATGTGTTTATTTATAGGACAGCACACAGATGATCACATAAATTAACAATTAAATGCAACACCAAGCCTCGGCAACCTTTCCCCCACCCCACCCCGGTTACCCCATATGTTAGCTTCACTCTCAGTCTGTCTGGGCCAGACTGTGCACCAGTAGTTCGTTATCCGTAGTTCGTTATCCGCGTGCAGGGCCCTCACAATTAGGCGCAGTTTATTCATCAGTGCCGGGCAGTTCTGACCATAGTCCAACGCAAATCGGTGGAGGGTGCCCGCCCTGGCAGCAGTAAACTTCTTGGCTATCAAAATGTCTCTAAGCTTAATTCGACCAGAGCGTCATTAGGGGGCCTTGAGCTGACTACAAAGTATGGGCTACAGTAATTTTTTCTGCCAGCAAGAGTTGGGTTATGAGGACAGCCTTTCCGCCCGTTCTCGGGTAGGAGCCCAGGACCGGGACCCCCAGAAGGATGTTTACAGGAGCCAAAGGGATGACCACTTAGGTAATGTCTTTTATCGTGGCAAGGCATTGGGACCAGAATTCTCTAACCTTAGGGCAAGACAACCACATATGGAAATAGGACCCTGGAGATCCGCAGAGACGCTAACATTGGGGATCTAGAGCCTGATGAAAGTGGTGTAGGCAGAGTGGGGGGTAGTATCATCGTAGGGGCAGTTTGTGTGCACACTCCTGGTTGGTAATGCAGGCGGAGGACACCCAGGTTCTCATCCAAATATCTACCCAAGTCTAATCCTTTATGGTGTGTTGCTGGTCTGCCTCCCATTGAGACATATAAGAGGGCTTGGCGACAAAGGGGTCATCTTGCAGTAATTTATAGAGGGCGGAGATCTTCCCCCGGGCTGGCAGGTCATTCACCGTGAGTTCTAGTGAAGTGGGAGCTCGTGTTGCTGCTGTTCGAGTCAGGGTATGGGAAGACCAATGCCGCAGTTGAGAATAGGTTAACCTGTCTGTTTCCGCTAACCGGAATGTCTTCTTTCATTGCTCAAATGAGCGTGGGTGACTGTCCTCATGGAGTTGCCCTAGCAATTCGTGACCTCCCGCCACCCAATTCCAAATGTTAGAGGGGCAGGAGCTCGGTGAGAAGGCATGGTTGTGAATGATTGGAGAGAATGGACCCAGGCCCCCTATGTTTGCAGGCCCAGTCCCAGGTTTTCACCAGGTGTTTAGTAGAGGCCAGAATGGCCAGACAGGTTCGGCGCAGTGAAGGGGGGGGCGAATGGGAGAAAGCGAAGAGGGAGAGGGAGTCGAGATTGTTCAATCTCCACCCACTTTGGACACCCCGAGCCAATCCCCCATGCCTGAAAGTGGGCTAGTTGTGCTGCTATCTGATATCTACGGAGGTCAGGGACCGCCAGGCCACCCAATTTGGGACTGCCCATCATAGTTCTCTGGGGAATTCGCGGCTTTCTGCCCCTCCAGAGAAAGCTAATCATCTTTCATTTCAGACGCCGGGGGGGGGGGGGGCGGTATCGTGATGGGCAAAGAAGAGCAAGCGTAGAGAAACCGTGGGAAGAGATTCATCTTGCAGGCCGTAATGCAGCCTAGCAGCGAAATGTCTTGCGGGAGCCAGCGATTAAGGTCTTTTTCCAGCTCATCGAAGAGGGGGGGAAAGTTTGCCTGATAGACGTCTGCCGGATGGGCTGGAATCTGCACCCCCAGGTAAGGGATTGATTTGACACTCCATTGTATTGGGCATTGCTTCTCTCTGGATTCTCTTTCCCCTGGGCCTAGCCCCACCCCCAAGGCCACTGACTTCTCAAAGTTGATGGCAAAACCCGCCACCCTCCCGAACCTCTGAATTTCGGCTAAGGCCGGCTTCATGGTAGCCACGATGTCAGTAATGGTGAACAGCACATTATCAGCGTAAAGGGCAATCTTGTGTTGAGAGGGGCCTACTAGTGGGCCTTCAATCCGGGGATTCAGGCGGATGCCTTGGGTCAAGGGCTCCTTGGCTAGGGCAAACAGCAGGGGGGTTAGGGGACATCCTTGTTGCGTTCCACCCTTAAGAGGGATCGGGTAAGATAGGTGGCCTTTGACTCTCAGGAGAGTGTTGGGGGACTGGTAATTGGCTAAGACCAGCTTTTGGAATGTTGGGCCGAAATCAAAAGCTTCAAGGGAGAGGTGCAGGAAGGTCCAGTCCACTCTATCAAAGGCTTTGGTTGCGTCTAGGGCCAGCAGGGCAAGTTGTTGAGATTCTTGGTTAGCAACATCTAATAAATTCAGGGCTCTGCGGATGTTTTCTCTCGTTAACCTATGAGTTATGAAACCTGTCTGGTCCGGGTCTATAATGTCAGGGAGGGCGAGTACCAGATGATTTGCCAGGATCTTAGAGTGAATTTTGGCATCAAGGTTTAGCAGGGAGATGGGCATGTATGAGCTATTGTCCCTGCAGTCTTTTCCGGGCTTGAGAATGAGGACCGTGATTGACTCCTCCATAGAGGGGGTAGTACTTCCCGTAGTGGCAAAGGAGTTAAAGAGAAGAGTCAAGGGGGCCACCAGCTGGCGGCAGACAATTTTATAGAATCGGGTGGAATATCCATCTGTGCCCGGGTCTCTAGTCTTAAGGCCCTTAATGACTGCATCGACTTCCTCACCAGTGAGAGGGGCCTCAAGCTTTTCCCTTGCCGTAGCCTTGAGGTGTGGAAGGGCAGCATCCTGCAGGTAGTCCCGTTGTTCTGTTTGATCTCTTGGAGATGCTGTCATTATCTCTGAAAGGTGGGCCACCTCCAGCCGCAACTTATCTCGTTCTGCAAAATGGACCGTGCCATGGGGGTCGTGGAGGCCCAAGATGGTGTTTCTTTTCTTGACCTTGGCGAGTTTGTCCACCAACAGTATATTTGCTTTGTTGCTTTTGGCGTAATACCATTGTTTGGTTTTGGTTAGCAAGTGCGCCGTGGCCTCGTCATAGTGTGCCTCCAGTCTCTTCTGTGCCACCTGAAGCACCCAATAGGATTTCGGGGACCAACCCTTCCACTAATGGGTGCCCTCAGCTTCAAGGATCTCCTTCTCCAGGGCCGTGCGGGCTACACGTCTACGTGAAAATCTGCACCTTGAGCAATCAGTTCCCCTCTCAGCACCGCCTTCATGGCGTCCAAAGTATTGGCTGGGGATGTGTCCTCATTCCGGTTTTCTGCGAAGAAATTTATTCTCGCTCCAGCAATGGAGTCCCTTACCGCCATGTTGTTTAAGATGGGGTCCTACAAGTTCCATAGGCGGCGGGGAGGAGGATCGGGATCATGTGCTCGCAGGGTAAGTGAGACTGGAGCGTGATCGGAGAGGACCCTGTGGGCCAATGGTGATGTCATCCATAAAAGCTAGGACTTGGGGGGAGGCCAGCAGCAAATAAATCCGGGAGAAGGTTCGATGCACGTACAAATAAAATGTAAGGTCTTTGTCATCGGGATAGATTACCCCCCAACTGTCCACGACCTCCAGGTTCCGAAAGAGGTGAAGCAGGCTCTTTGCCAACTTTAAGTCTCTGGCAGATGGGGGATGTGATCTGTCTGTAAGCGGGTCAGGGGCTCCGTTGAAGTCCCCTCCAATGATGACTTGCCCCTCTATGAATGGAAGGAGAGCCTCTTCTAAGTCTCGGTAGAACCATTCCTGGTTATCATTGGGAGCGTAAACTGAGATGAAGGAGTAGAGTTGGACGAAGGTGAGGCATTTGACTGCGATGAAGCGGCCCTCTGGGCAACGTAGTGAGTCCAGGATTTGCAGTCTGAGGTCTTTCGCAAAAAGGATTGTCGTGCCCCCCTTCTCAGTGCCGTTAGAGGCCAGGAATTGCATGGGAAAGAGTCTACTACAAAGGCGGAAGAAGTCTGCTGGAATCAAGTGAGTCTCTTGCAAAAAGGCCACTGAAGCTGCCCCATCCTGTAGCCGTTGAAGGGTGGATTTCCTTTTCGGGGGTGAACTTAAGCCTGTGACATTTAAGGTGACAAATTTAGTTTCTGGTGCAGGAGCAGGGCCTCGGAAGTCCGTGTAGGTGCCCGGGGTAGGGGTTGGGGAGAGCCAAAGTCAGCCATAGTCGAGAGGTGCGTTCTTAACAGGATCATCCTGTGGCTGGGTTTTTTTAGGTTGCCTCCAACAGGAGGAAGAGTCTTCCAACATTGACCTTCAACGGGGGGCCAGAACCTGAACTTGGGGGATTGATTTAATCTCATCAGGAATCCCCATAGCCAACAGGGCTATAGCCAACCAGGAGGGTTGGATTTCACTCCAAGAGAAATACGGTGA
The DNA here is from genome assembly GCF_040938575.1 of Ambystoma mexicanum. Lineage (NCBI taxonomy): Eukaryota > Metazoa > Chordata > Amphibia > Caudata > Ambystomatidae > Ambystoma > Ambystoma mexicanum. The sequence continues at coordinate 752,696,888 of NC_090938.1, read as the reverse complement.
CATGCACCTTGGAGACGGGCATGGGCCACACAGGGCCTGCAGGAGCGATTACTGATTCGTGGTCCAGTGCTGTATGTTTCTCAGGGGCGCTCCCAGACATTACTTAATTTTTCTATGTCTTTGCACTCTTGACCACGGCTCCTGCCTCGGTTTGGGGGAAGTTCTGCCCGATCCGGTCTCTGCAGAGTCGTTTCACCCCCAGGAGAGCCGGGCGTAGGATAGTAGTTGCATCATCGAGGTGGCTAATCGTTCGGGGGTTTCCATTGTGAGAAAATTGCAGAGCTGTTGGAAATAGCCACCGCTAGCAAATCTGATGGTATTAGAGAAAAAGCGTGAGCGGTCGAAGGTTCCTACGCTTCTGCAGCGTCAGGAAAGAGAGATCCTGGAAAATTTGAAGCAGGGAGCTTTGGAACGTTAGTTTGTTGTGTGAACGGCCTATGGCAGAGATGGCTTCCTTGGTGGTATAGAAGTAGACTCTCAGGATCACGTCCGGGGGAAGTCCGAATTTGTTCCTCATCGTGGGTGCAGTCTATGGGTGCGATCTAGTAGAAGCTGAGACTTGTCCAAGTGCGGCACCAGCGACTGAAAGAGTCACCCACATACTCCGCTGGATCCTTATCGGGGACTGAAGAGGGGATCCCTCGAATCTGCAGGTTGTTGCAGCGGGCTCTGTTTTCAAGATCTTCTTGCTTGAACTCGAGGATCTCAGTTTTGTCCCTCAAGGCCTGAATCGTGCGCTGCACCTCCACAAGGGTAGTAGAATGCTCCTGGGCTAGGTCCTCGGTCTCCCCAACCTGTGCTCCATATCCGAGACCCTCTGGCCATCTGCTCCAGTTTCGAAGTGAGCTCTGTCATGCAGGATCTACAATCTGACTTAATGTCAGACATGAAGCCCTGGAGGTCTTCTTAGGTTGCGAGGGTCCCTCTCTCTTCAGGCATTTTTTGAGAGGGAAGTTTCGGGGGTCCGCTTTCTTGCCTTTGTCCGCTGAGAGGAGCATGGTGGAAATGTCCACAGTTTTGGGAGGTTTGAGCTGTTTAGCCATAACACCAGGACTCAATTCCGGGGATGCTTGTGCGAGCCCGCGCACAAACAGTGGAGTTGGAGGATTGCTATTGGAGGCGGTAGGGCCAGATCCTTGGTGCCTGTCCAGCACTATATAGGGAGCTAGGCCCCGAGGCGTGAGAAAATGGTTCTTGGGGAGCTGGATCGTGGGTGAAGCAAAAGCTTGAGTGATTGGTAGTATGGCTGGGAGTACAGAGAATAGGGCAGAGAGAAGGAGGGAATCCGAGGCTAGGACTTGAGAGTTATTGAAGGTAGATCTAGTCGCATTTTATTGTTTATTGTTGTGGTCTGTGGTAGTTCTGTAGTTTTAGGCTCTCAATACAAACGCCTGTTGGCTGCTGGCAATCCAGGAGAGGCCACTTCGCACCACTCGCTAGCAAAGGATGAGAGAGTCTAGGCCTCCTCCAGCGGGCAACAGCGGGGCTTGAGTCTACAGGCAGAGGGCAGGGGAGGGGGCCTGGGCGCCCCAGAAAGAAGTAGATCAGGCAGGTATTGCAAGGAGCCGGCTGAAGGAGGAGGATGAGCTTGGCGGGGGGCACCAAGGCAGCCGTGCCTAGCAGGCGAGGAGTAGAGCAGAGTCTGGTCTAGGTTTCAAGTATCGCCGAGAGTGAATCTTGGGCACTATGTCACTTCATGTTGGAGAACACGGTCTCAAGATTCTAATGGATTCGCCCGTTGGCCGCCTGCACTCCCAGTGGAGCTGCTTTCCCCTGCTGGCTGCTCAGAATAGGGGAGCAGAGAACTCCTTTGACAGGGAGCAGAGGGGCTTTAGACTTTAGGTGGGGGAAAGATGAATGGGCCGGGGGTGCCCCAGGAAACAACAGGCACCACGATCGCGGTTGAGAGCAAGCTGAAGGAATTGAGGGTCGGTGGCAGAAGGCTGTCCGGTTAGGGGGGGGGCACCTAGAAGTCATGGTGCTGTTTCCTGGACTTTCTGCCGGCTGGGGGCACCCTAAGGCAGCTGGGGCACTGAGCAGGAGGAGAGGCATCGGGGATCCCAGGCAAACAGCTGTAGGCGGGCGGTGTCGTGCTTCATGCCCGAGGGCTGGCTCTGCAGGATCCTGCACCCGAGCACCAAAGGTTGGTGCTGGTTGCAGTGTAGATCTCTGCTCCCACCTCGGGCCCTGAAGGAGGGTGGGGGGGCAGCCAGGGGCCGATGCCAAGAGCAAAAAAGTTCTTTATTTCAACTTTGGGCCCAGTGGGGGCCAACTCTGTACATGGAGGCCACACAAGCAAGATGGTGCGGGTCTCTGGAAGAGCCGGGGTCCACCCTTGCACGGCCTGGGGCCGCCTGCAGCAGTGCTTCTCCCTCGCCACCACACGGCTCAGGCAGGGACTCCGCTGCACGCAGGGCAGAGAGACTGAGGCAGACGGAGCAAGAGCCCCACGTGAAAGTACCACGTGGGAGTACCTGGAGCCAGCTGGAATGCAGACGCGGCTCCGATCGGGGTGGATCTGAGAGGCAGGCTCCCCTCATCCAGCGGTCGCCAGCATCGGTCTTAGATGTGGCTCATGGGTAGTCAAGTCAGTCGCGTCTTCCAAAGGAGTCCGCCATCTTGGTTTAGGAGTGGCGGGCCGGGGTGCAGGGTTTGTCGGCTTCGCCTTAGGGCACCAAGGGACTTCAGAAGCTAATCCTGACCTCGGTAGATGCCCCAGCCCTTCCAATGGTCTCTATTGCTTAATCCCCTCCAGAAGGACGGCAAGAGCCGCACATATTTAGATTATGCTACGGGCATCGCACGGAGGCCATCAAGGGAGCTGCCACATAGCTGGCGCTCCTGGCCACGCCCACCCTATCCAATACTTTTTATGCCTGAGTAAGATATCAAACTTGTAACTCCCGTCCCTCATATGACCAAGTATAAAACAAACTGCCACTGAAGCTGAAAGAAAAATAGTAAAACGTGAATTTACTTTCTTTTTCTTAATCTATCCTCTATTAGATGCACGGTACACCAGCGCCGACTAGAGCCAGCCACATAGGTAGGCAGGTCCGGATAGAATGTCCATGTCCCCTTTGTCTGGTCACCATACAAAATGCAGCTCATTCACTCTCATCTAAGTTTTAATTACACAAAAATTGTATACTTCGTTGAGCGTCAGCTATGACATCATCCTACATGCCACACAGCAAAACCTATTGAGGGGAGGGAATGGTTAAGGGAACATATATACCTATAGTATGGATAAGTGTAAATAACATTAGTGACTGTCCCTTATCTAGTAGGCACACCTCAAACTACCTCTAAAGATGCATAATACTGATTAAAGAAAAACAATAATAGCGGATTGGCCTCTGCAACATTTTATAGCCTGCCGCTATATGGCCACTCATGATTGGTTGGAATACGCTCCCAACCTTGGACATTCGGCTTGCTAGCAGCACGTGAACAGAATGAAACCCAGGTGCAGAGAACAAGGTCAGACCACGGCCCACTTTGGTCAATTAGCCTCCTCTCTCTCATCAGTCAGACCATGAGCCAAGGCTTCTGCTTTGAAGTTGACCTTGCTGACTATTTTCTTCTCTGGGATTTTTAAGGGAGTCAGTGTACACCACTATCTTCGTCTGAGGCTCAAGGAATAGACCTTGTTTTCGAGTCTTGCATCAGGTGTCAGTAGACCCGGAATGTGTCAATTTCGACCTGTTATATACTGCTATTTGATTGAATTATGGTGGGTGCTATTACTACTCTTAGCCTCTCGAGACTTGGTTGCTCCATGTTACATTTACTTTCTTCCTAGTTGATTATTCAATACTTGCCACTTGCAGATGTTTTCGCTTCTGCTTAATCTAAGAGAAATGCGTGCTTTGTTCACAGCTTATCCTGGTTATCTCCCTTTATACTTTCCAATAATGTCTTGCTGTGTCGTCCTTCGTCCCAGAAAAACAGATATTTGTTTGTCTCTTGCATGAAGCTGTTTTCTGCAGTGTTTCAGATCTATGGCCCTAGTTTGTATCTGAGGTAGGTTTGACACGATCCGACGTCCATCTTTCCATGGTGGCCGCTTTCCTCACGTTATAGTTTCTACTGCAGCATACTTCTATTTAGCTCGCAAGTATCTTCTGTTTCTGCGTATATACATTCATGACTCGTCTTGTTACCTATCTTCTTCGTATATATGGTTTCTTAGATTCTGAATACATGTTTCTCTTATTACTTCAGTTACATTATCATTCTTTAATTCGCTTATCGTTTCAGTACGTCTTAGTATCTTCTCTTCATGACATCACTTTACTCTGGTTTAACTTTCTTTACAGCTCTTCTATGTCCAATGGTGTGTGCTGACATCCTTCCACAACATCAGTGTGAGGGTACATTTGATGCGGTTGTCTGAGTGCATAACGTCTCTCATATCTTCGGTGCGGTAGTGGGATGATACCTGGTGCCATGCACAGATGCACAGAATGTCCCTGCTTTGCTTGCAGTATGACGGAGGTGAGCGGGCGGGCACTAGAGATGATGTCATCTGCTCCTCTACAGAAGTGCCAGTCACTTTCACGACTAGATGGACAGAAATACTTGCAACTAAATTAAATTGAGAAGGAAGCCATTCTGTTGGAAAACCACTCCAGGAGCATTTGAGCTGCGGGAAATCCCTTAATCTTTGCATAACATCAAAAATTGAGGGTTGATATTTGAAAAAGTCCTCCATCGGTTCCATCAGGTCAGCCAAACTAAGGAGATCTGCTGCTTCTAAAGTAGGACGTTGAGAAGGAGCCCTAGACTACACCCCTACCAATAAGTCTTCAAATGAGTTCAGCTTTCATAAAAGCCCCACTCTTAGACAAGGCCTTGTATCGGGCGAGAGGGGAGTTACTATTACAAAATTCTTCCAAGGACATGGCTCATGTGAGGGAAGTGGGGGACCTGATGCCTATGCGCGTCTCTGTCACAACCGCTCTCCGTGCTGTAGTGCCTTTAGCATCACGGTTAATGCGCTATTGAAAGCTGCACCTGCAGTGGTAGATCTGGGCGCTGGACCATGACTCTTGTTGGCGGTGCGCGTGCTGGCATTCTGTGGGCGGTTACAAGTCAATGTTTTCTGTCTCTGCTCCGCCTCTCTGCCTGATGCGCCTGGATCTCCTGCCAGAAAGAACAACTCATTCTAACATCTAAGCACAAAGTAATGATTCTCAGCTGTGATGCCCCAATGGGGAGAATGGGGCTTCGGAGGCTGCCTGAGAATGTGATTGCGCTCCAAGGAGTGAGACTCTCAACCCTTGAGTGAGACAGTGTTGAAATGTATGAGACTCAGGACCAATGGGTTTCCCAAGACACACATGTAGCACTCTGGGTTAAGGGGTTAATCATGAGAAAGCATCTAGCCGTCCTGTTTCCTGTATGTTGTTCCCTTATGTAAATGTGTGCGCCCTGATGCCTGCAGGTTTCGGCACAGTACAAATGTATAAAATGAAATAAATACAATGATCAAGGCACTTGTTGAGCCTTCAACACGAGACACACTGCCAAAGTTCTTGAATTAAATTAGTGCTGCATGACTCATGTGACATTGGCATGTGTTAACCAGTCTGGCCATGGATCGAGTCTTGCAGGAAGTTTCAGAATCTTGTATTTCTCCAGTTCTGCCCCAGCTTTTCTTTCAGATTTCCCCAAGGGCCCGGATGCATGACGTGTACTTTGAACCCTGAACATTAGCAAAAGGGAAGCAACAAGGACAGGGGTGGGCTTGGAACCTGGAATCATAACCCTGTGGCCGAGTCTGGGGAAGGGCCTCTGGATTTTGAGGAACCAATAGAATCAAGGATCTGATTTGCAAATATTTTCAGGCAGATTTCAAATGTAAACACTCAAAAGCAAGTCAAATAGCCTTGCAAATGGGCACCCAATCATCCTGTATTTTGATTGGACATTTGAAATGTCATTACAAATTCATGAACTCTGGTTGGCCCTTCCGGACAGATACGGCGTGACAGCAAAAACATTTCTTGCTGCAGTCCCGATAAGAGATAAGGGGTCCACCTAGATTCTAGAGTTTACAGACCCCTCGTTTAGTCTTCAAGGTATATAATAGTTTTAACTCTAGACTTAGAGCATCTTTTTAATAAGGATGTGTTGATCCTGCAGCACTGGCCAATAATGTAATCACCACAATGCTGTTCGGCAAACATCCTATCCAACACTTTTTTAATGTGTTTATTTATAGGACAGCACACAGATGATCACATAAATTAACAATTAAATGCAACACCAAGCCTCGGCAACCTTTCCCCCACCCCACCCCGGTTACCCCATATGTTAGCTTCACTCTCAGTCTGTCTGGGCCAGACTGTGCACCAGTAGTTCGTTATCCGTAGTTCGTTATCCGCGTGCAGGGCCCTCACAATTAGGCGCAGTTTATTCATCAGTGCCGGGCAGTTCTGACCATAGTCCAACGCAAATCGGTGGAGGGTGCCCGCCCTGGCAGCAGTAAACTTCTTGGCTATCAAAATGTCTCTAAGCTTAATTCGACCAGAGCGTCATTAGGGGGCCTTGAGCTGACTACAAAGTATGGGCTACAGTAATTTTTTCTGCCAGCAAGAGTTGGGTTATGAGGACAGCCTTTCCGCCCGTTCTCGGGTAGGAGCCCAGGACCGGGACCCCCAGAAGGATGTTTACAGGAGCCAAAGGGATGACCACTTAGGTAATGTCTTTTATCGTGGCAAGGCATTGGGACCAGAATTCTCTAACCTTAGGGTAAGACAACCACATATGGAAATAGGACCCTGGAGATCCGCAGAGACGCTAACATTGGGGATCTAGAGCCTGATGAAAGTGGTGTAGGCAGAGTGGGGGGTAGTATCATCGTAGGGGCAGTTTGTGTGCACACTCCTGGTTGGTAATGCAGGCGGAGGACACCCAGGTTCTCATCCAAATATCTACCCAAGTCTAATCCTTTATGGTGTGTTGCTGGTCTGCCTCCCATTGAGACATATAAGAGGGCTTGGCGACAAAGGGGTCATCTTGCAGTAATTTATAGAGGGCGGAGATCTTCCCCCGGGCTGGCAGGTCATTCACCGTGAGTTCTAGTGAAGTGGGAGCTCGTGTTGCTGCTGTTCGAGTCAGGGTATGGGAAGACCAATGCCGCAGTTGAGAATAGGTTAACCTGTCTGTTTCCGCTAACCGGAATGTCTTCTTTCATTGCTCAAATGAGCGTGGGTGACTGTCCTCATGGAGTTGCCCTAGCAATTCGTGACCTCCCGCCACCCAATTCCAAATGTTAGAGGGGCAGGAGCTCGGTGAGAAGGCATGGTTGTGAATGATTGGAGAGAATGGACCCAGGCCCCCTATGTTTGCAGGCCCAGTCCCAGGTTTTCACCAGGTGTTTAGTAGAGGCCAGAATGGCCAGACAGGTTCGGCGCAGTGAAGGGGGGGGCGAATGGGAGAAAGCGAAGAGGGAGAGGGAGTCGAGATTGTTCAATCTCCACCCACTTTGGACACCCCGAGCCAATCCCCCATGCCTGAAAGTGGGCTAGTTGTGCTGCTATCTGATATCTACGGAGGTCAGGGACCGCCAGGCCACCCAATTTGGGACTGCCCATCATAGTTCTCTGGGGAATTCGCGGCTTTCTGCCCCTCCAGAGAAAGCTAATCATCTTTCATTTCAGACGCCGGGGGGGGGGGGCGGTATCGTGATGGGCAAAGAAGAGCAAGCGTAGAGAAACCGTGGGAAGAGATTCATCTTGCAGGCCGTAATGCAGCCTAGCAGCGAAATGTCTTGCGGGAGCCAGCGATTAAGGTCTTTTTCCAGCTCATCGAAGAGGGGGGGAAAGTTTGCCTGATAGACGTCTGCCGGATGGGCTGGAATCTGCACCCCCAGGTAAGGGATTGATTTGACACTCCATTGTATTGGGCATTGCTTCTCTCTGGATTCTCTTTCCCCTGGGCCTAGCCCCACCCCCAAGGCCACTGACTTCTCAAAGTTGATGGCAAAACCCGCCACCCTCCCGAACCTCTGAATTTCGGCTAAGGCCGGCTTCATGGTAGCCACGATGTCAGTAATGGTGAACAGCACATCATCAGCGTAAAGGGCAATCTTGTGTTGAGAGGGGCCTACTAGTGGGCCTTCAATCCGGGGATTCAGGCGGATGCCTTGGGTCAAGGGCTCCTTGGCTAGGGCAAACAGCAGGGGGGTTAGGGGACATCCTTGTTGCGTTCCACCCTTAAGAGGGATCGGGTAAGATAGGTGGCCTTTGACTCTCAGGAGAGTGTTGGGGGACTGGTAATTGGCTAAGACCAGCTTTTGGAATGTTGGGCCGAAATCAAAAGCTTCAAGGGAGAGGTGCAGGAAGGTCCAGTCCACTCTATCAAAGGCTTTGGTTGCGTCTAGGGCCAGCAGGGCAAGTTGTTGAGATTCTTGGTTAGCAACATCTAATAAATTCAGGGCTCTGCGGATGTTTTCTCTCGTTAACCTATGAGTTATGAAACCTGTCTGGTCCGGGTCTATAATGTCAGGGAGGGCGAGTACCAGATGATTTGCCAGGATCTTAGAGTGAATTTTGGCATCAAGGTTTAGCAGGGAGATGGGCATGTATGAGCTATTGTCCCTGCAGTCTTTTCCGGGCTTGAGAATGAGGACCGTGATTGACTCCTCCATAGAGGGGGTAGTACTTCCCGTAGTGGCAAAGGAGTTAAAGAGAAGAGTCAAGGGGGCCACCAGCTGGCGGCAGACAATTTTATAGAATCGGGTGGAATATCCATCTGTGCCCGGGTCTCTAGTCTTAAGGCCCTTAATGACTGCATCGACTTCCTCACCAGTGAGAGGGGCCTCAAGCTTTTCCCTTGCCGTAGCCTTGAGGTGTGGAAGGGCAGCATCCTGCAGGTAGTCCCGTTGTTCTGTTTGATCTCTTGGAGATGCTGTCATTATCTCTGAAAGGTGGGCCACCTCCAGCCGCAACTTATCTCGTTCTGCAAAATGGACCGTGCCATGGGGGTCGTGGAGGCCCAAGATGGTGTTTCTTTTCTTGACCTTGGCGAGTTTGTCCACCAACAGTATATTTGCTTTGTTGCTTTTGGCGTAATACCATTGTTTGGTTTTGGTTAGCAAGTGCGCCGTGGCCTCGTCATAGTGTGCCTCCAGTCTCTTCTGTGCCACCTGAAGCACCCAATAGGATTTCGGGGACCAACCCTTCCACTAATGGGTGCCCTCAGCTTCAAGGATCTCCCTTCTCCAGGGCCCGTGCGGGCTACACGTCTACGTGAAAATCTGCACCTTGAGCAATCAGTTCCCCTCTCAGCACCGCCTTCATGGCGTCCAAAGTATTGGCTGGGGATGTGTCCTCATTCCGGTTTTCTGCGAAGAAATTTATTCTCGCTCCAGCAATGGAGTCCCTTACCGCCATGTTGTTTAAGATGGGGTCCTACAAGTTCCATAGGCGGCGGGGAGGAGGATCGGGATCATGTGCTCGCAGGGTAAGTGAGACTGGAGCGTGATCGGAGAGGACCCTGTGGGCCAATGGTGATGTCATCCATAAAGCTAGGACTTGGGGGGAGGCCAGCAGCAAATAAATCCGGGAGAAGGTTCGATGCACGTACAAATAAAATGTAAGGTCTTTGTCATCGGGATAGATTACCCCCCAACTGTCCACGACCTCCAGGTTCCGAAAGAGGTGAAGCAGGCTCTTTGCCAACTTTAAGTCTCTGGCAGATGGGGGATGTGATCTGTCTGTAAGCGGGTCAGGGGCTCCGTTGAAGTCCCCTCCAATGATGACTTGCCCCTCTATGAATGGAAGGAGAGCCTCTTCTAAGTCTCGGTAGAACCATTCCTGGTTATCATTGGGAGCGTAAAACTGAGATGAAGGAGTAGAGTTGGACGAAGGTGAGGCATTTGACTGCGATGAAGCGGCCCTCTGGGCAACGTAGTGAGTCCAGGATTTGCAGTCTGAGGTCTTTCGCAAAAAGGATTGTCGTGCCCCCTTCTCAGTGCCGTTAGAGGCCAGGGAATTGCATGGGAAAGAGTCTACTACAAAGGCGGGAAGAAGTCTGCTGGAATCAAGTGAGTCTCTTGCAAAAAGGCCACTGAAGCTGCCCCATCCTGTAGCCGTTGAAGGGTG